>NC_060210.1:92802500-94185000 GCF_021130785.1 Homalodisca vitripennis
CGATAGTGTAATTCCTTTTCCAATTAAAGAAATTACAGAAATATCTTAATTGTCTAGGCTTTTTTGAGTTTCACTTCGAGAGTTAAATAATTAATATTGTTGTCATCTCTACCAGTGAGGTAACAATGTATGTCTGTCTTGAAACGTTTTCTTTTCTTTAATTTTAATTTTTCATTATGACTGAATCTGGTATTCACAAATTTCATAGAAAACCGTACTGAAGTATGAACACTTTACGAAAATACACGCTTTGAATATTATTAACAGCGGTGAATTAAAGAAAACGTTCTTAATGAAAGAGGTGACCTCTGTCTTTAGAATATCAGCTTACAAACACTCGAGACTCAACCTCCAGAATTATTTCAAAGGAACTGTCGTCCACACGCTAAGTAAAGTTTTCCACTCATATATCGTTAAGTGGTATCGTACCAACGGGTAATTTTCCTGCTCAAGTTGTGGGATCTACACTTTATCGCCAACTTCTCGCCGACCAACTTTGCCGCCAACAACTTCTCAGTTTAGTTTTGACTTGGCGTTTACTCATCTTTCATAACTTTATTTAATCCGTGCATAATCTGATAGCCCACTTTTTAAAACGTCTGCTTTGAAATCTTTATTACGGTGTAAAACTTGAAATTAATATTTTCATATTTCTCTAGATTTGACATTTTAGTAGTTCAGAGATTATTCATATTCATATAATCAGTTTGAGGGTATCTCACCTTCTTTGAATAGTAATTAATTTATATCAGCAAGTGTAACAAAATAGATATTAAAATATAAAATATGTATTAAAACATTACGATTGGACAGTTTTGCTTACTTTTATTTTCCTACGCGTAAAAACTACTGAATGTTTCGCTGCACGTAAATATATTTTTGTGTATTTGAACCTATTCATTTAGTCCTAAACAATTTTGAGTGTCAGTCATATAATATTTAAAATTATAGAATAAAATGTATATAATGGTGATTGTTTGAATAGTTTGTTTTGCATTGAGATATTATAAAAAATAGCATTGATATCATCACAATGCACCGACCAATTAGAGCCTTGTCTTTTTATGTGTTACAATAGGCGTTAGTATCATCATAATAGTATAATCTTAGAACTACTATCACAGTTCATCAAAGATTTCCTCAATTTGTCCATGTAGGTAAATATAAAATATAAAATTATTTCTTTGTTAAAGATTATTATTGACGATTCGTGAATTGAAAGGATAGTAGGATTTTGACATGAAAATTTGCCATCGTTATGTGTTGAACAGATTTATATGTTACTAAGTTTCGATGATTAAGATGTCTCTTCTTCAGGTTTAAAAACTGTATTACATTAAACACTTATAAACTAAAAAGTGCGGTAATAGACTGCCACTCAAAGGAATAGTTGAGTAATAATAATAATAAACTGTATTTATCTCATAAACAGGATTTACAACAAATACATAGGGTAAATATAATTTACAGTAGGATAAGTGATACGTGACAAGTAGACGAACGGCATGCAGTCAACATTGAAGAAAATAACCTTTAGCGTTATCACTGCAAAAAGAGTACAAAAAATTCATATCCGAAATAACGAAAGTGGAACACTGACATTAAAATCAATGTCGGCATTTCCTGTGGTATCGCGGCATGTTATCTGAACAAAATAGAACAGGAAGGCATTGGTTGGGATGTTAAGGTTTGTTTTATTATAAGGAAATGATTTATTAACGTCTTGGGATTTCTACTGACAGTAATTCTTTTATTTAATACTAATTCATATTTATATTCATGTTTTAATGTATTTTTTTATATAAACCGTAAGTATGTTTATATTATGATACAAGTTTAAGCGTGAACCTTCATCGATATGTAAATTATTGGACATTAAAACATTTTGTCAATGATAATCCTAAAATTCACTTCCTGTGGTTGCAGGAAGGGCAGCGTGGGTACCTAGAAGGGTTGGCCTCCAGGTACGCGGACCTGTACAACACTCACTACCGGGACGTCCTAGACCACCTGGACGAACTGAGGAGGCGAGAGTGGGCGGAATTGTCCCCCAGGATACGTATCCTCGGGACCCCCACCACTCCTCCAGGACCTGCCCCCTCCACCCCGCTCACTAGGGTACCCCTAACCACCTCTCACTCCCAACCTATCTACGTGCCTGGCAAATATTCGGTAAGTCTTACAACTTTACTAAAATGTGGAAAAATATTCGACGAGGAAATGATGTACGTAGTGGAATTTTCAGCTACTTGTTACATTAAAAGTTATTTATATTATAATACATAGAAAGTATCTTTTTTGAGGTACAACAACAAACAATCACGCTTCATGTTATTCATATTGTAAGATGTCATTCCTGATGTCTAGATTTAACGGAGACAGCTTGAGAAATACAGTATTATTTATATAAAGAATAACATTTTTTTTGTTGAACTACCTTTCGTACTTGTGCGTTCTCTTTGGACTGTAAAACATAATAATTTTTTATTGTTAATATTTTAGGTCAATGCAAAAATTGTGTAGGACTTTTATTTGATTATATTTTTAGCCTAAAATGTATGCCACAATGATTGAAAAAGTGCCTATTAAGTAAGCAATTACAATTAAATAATAATACAGTAATAATAATGTCAGTAATAGTGTAGTAAATAACTCTGACGTAACTAGATCATATTCCAGTTTCTTAAGGTAGTCCCAATACATAAGGAATGTGGGCTGATAATGGACATTTACTTACGACTTACGAGGTACCTGTTCAATATATATTCTAAAGATGTCTGATACCACTTATGTTTATTTGGAAAATCTCTCTTTCTTTCTTCTTTAAACTCTACTCTACAATTTTAGTATTACCAATATCTTCTGTAAAGACTATGATTCACTGACAAACAATATTGTACAAGTCTGGTAAAATTACTAAGAGAAGTTACATTTACGTTGTGTTCTCTAGTATTTAGTGATTAGCAGGGGAAATAAGAATTCGTTACATCTTTAGAGCGATGTTCCTGCGATACACCTTTTTATAATTGTCTCTCAATTTGTCAGTAATTTGATCCTTAATTTTAGCGTCAGTTAAGAGCTAAAATCTTTTCAGCCGTCCAGCTGTCTCACTGACAAGGAGGAAGATGAGATCTACGGGTTCGCCGGCTACGGAGTTTACGGCAAGCAGATGCTTCAGCGGCAGCAGCAACAGGCCAAACTAGTCATCACTCCTAGGCAGAACTACCAGAAGTGAGTAATGTGTCACGTTCCTCAACTCCCGGAAGCGTATATCAGTTGTTGAAAAATGTGTGCTGAGTTTTTAGGTTTACAGGGTCCCCACCTAAATTTCATAAAAATCATTTATGGTAGTAGTCTATTTTTATACAGTGATATGTATCTAATATTTCTTGTTAAGAATCTGACATAAAACTATCTATATAAGTTTGAAGAAAAATAAAATATTTTTACGGCATAGACATACATTGTATTTACCATTTGCAGGTGAAATATGTACGTAAAAGTATCCGCATCATAATAAAATGTAAGATGTTTCGAAAATCTAAAATAACCAAACCGTAAGAATTTTATTTGAAAACAAACATATATAGTTTTATGGAGCTTAGAAATGTTTTAAAATAATTTTTATCTTTACAGAGAAAACAGCAAAATGGCAATATTCATCCAATTTCTGTTACTAAGCAAAACAATGAAGTAACCGTAATAAATTTAGCTTTTAAACAAATGAATGTGTTTTGTGACCTTTTTATGAAGTTAGCTGATGTAGAACAGGGTAGAAGTCTGTTTTTACACTTCACAGTTAACAAAAACCAAAATAACACACGACAACTACTTTATACTCGACAAAGTCAGTCACGTAAGATTTCATTAGACTGTCACGAACATCACTTAATCTACAAGGATCACACATTCTGAAGTATTAGGATAAGACGAATAGACGGTTTGCACTTGGCAACTGATCGACATTATCCAGAGATAAACGCTGATAATTTGTTGCGACTTCATTTTGAACTACACATTTTAATCTCAGATATTGTAAGTGAAATGTATGCACTACTGAAGTTTCATCTTATCCAAACTCAGGAAAAATAATTTTATTTTCGTGTACATAAAAAGTTGGAAACCAGAAATTTATTTATCTATTTAGATAGATCTTTGACATAGTATATGATCTTGAATTTAAATTTCATTGTATATATCATTAGTTGAGTAATTTGTATAACTAGGTTATAGTTATTAACGGTAACTCTACACAAATATGATGATAACTCACCCCGGGAACAATATGTTAACAAAGGCGCTGACACTAATAATGTTCCCCAATGATTGGACGCCAATAAACGGTTGACTATTGCTAATTACTCTTTGTAATCAACACCACTCTACTCCCACGACGCACGACGGCTCGTCGTTTTTCAATATGACGTAAAAGTTAGGAAAAATCTGATAAGTACATATTTGTACTAAACTATGAGACATTTTTCTTAGTAATAGTGCACTAATAAATAGTGCAAAAATTACGTTAACAGTGATGTAACCAAGGGAAAGGGGGTGAGAGAGATAAAAATACTCCCAAGAGCACTAACAATCTTTTAAATCTTAAACAGCTTATTTTATAACAATGTATAGTATCTATCACAAGTTCATCCGTTAAAAAATCCAAACTATATCCCCGTAGAATACAGAATTTTCCTCCGCATAATTTAGCTTAGTTACAACCGATACTATTTGTGTGTGATTCTTAGATTAAGTTAACAAAAAAAAATTAGCTAGTTTCTTTAAAAACTGTTATTAATTTTGTAACTTAAAGTGTATTAACTTTTTAATTCCTTATTCCGTTTCTTGTAGTATAATGTAAAAATTTTATATGTAATCAATAATTTAAACATTATAAAATGTATATTTGTGTATAATATGTTGTATTATTATTTTGACTATTCTGTTATAGCTGCTTGAGCCCGAGATCAGCGTATTTTTATGAATTCCCTCCCAATGGTAAGTAATTTAGTTTCACTTACGAACGTCTTGTGTTCAGCTACCATATCTTGTTACTTCTTTTGTAATAAACAACACTAGTAATATTGACTTGAAGTTTCTTTTCGTTTATTAAAGGAAGGTGTGTATATTTTCTCTTAACTTTTTGTGTTCTATACTTTTTACCGCATAAGTTTCAGTTTGAAGTATGATAATGTATTTTGGATCATAAAATGTACTATTACAGAAAACACCAGAAAATCATCATATTTACAAATGCTTTCACACAATGTATGTGTTTTGCTACGTATTTTTATAAGCTAAACTTCCTTCTTAAAATAAATAATTAAATCATTTAAATATTACTCTTTTATTTTTCTCTTGTGATGCGCACAGTGAAATATTTTTCTGCTAAATCGGGACAAAAGTCGATTCTGAAACTATGAGCAAATTCTCAAACACGTTTTGCCTAGATAAGGTACCCGTTTACCCAGAACTGACCACAGATAACGTTCCTTACAGTCTGGGTCGTTGCCGTTTCAATATAAACCTTTCTGCTCGATCAAAGGTTTACTCACGGAGCTTAATGTTCAATAGTTTCATTACTTATGGTTTCTGCTGAAGTCCAAACTTATCCCACCAAAGAGACAAATTAAGTAACTATAAATTGTTTAATTATGGCTGTCTAATTCTTCAGCGATAATTTTAAAACGGAAAATTTATTTCATACTCGAATAAAGCTGTACAAATTCTCTTTTACGCCTACAAACCTATATTACAAACCTATATTTGGAATATGTTATTATAGCCCTGATTGTCCTTTATTGAATTAAAAAAATTCTGCCTCTTTCCGCTTTACCTGTGTTTGCTTCTACTAAATGTAAGGATTTTTCCAGCACCGGCTAGGAGAACTCCTTTTTATTTTTGCTGAAAAAACCCCAAGTTATTTGATATTATGAACCGTGACAACAATGATATCAATGATATATTTGGTTTTATAGAATATAAAAAGTTCAGGCCTGTACGCTTGAAAAAATTACATTGGCCCTTACGTATCTTTAAATGAATTATATAAAATAAGTTGGTCTTTTGAACAAAGACGGTTTTCCATTAAATACAACCACATTATAGCTTGGAAACATTATATTGATTAAATTATTATATTACTTAGGAAAACTTCTTAAAATTGCATTAAAACGAAAACTTGCAATCGGTCTTTCTATACAGATTTTCAATTTATTTCTATATACTTTCTTTTTTTCAGAACGAACAGGTAAAAAGAGAACGAGCTTTTCGAGGTTTCTGAGGCATTTAACAACACACAGAAAAGAGAAATCTTCATCACCAAGGTTACCTGCAAGTAGGGTAAGTTCTTAGATGAATTATTACTGTTTATGGAGTGAAAGAAACTGTACGTTACATCACTTTATAAGGGCAGGCGAAAGTTCAAGGAATACTTATTTAATATTTAGACTCAATATCTTCAATTTATTACTTAAAGGTTTGTACGTGATTATTGACCACAATTACTAACCCAATCAGAAAGTTTATATAACCTCTTTAAAGCCCCATCTTTCTGATTTGAGTAAAAAATTTATAATGAAAAATTATAACATTTTAAGTTTAGCATATTGGTTTAATCTTCTCTAATTTTCAAATCATACTTAATCAGTTATTAATAAATTATTAATATTAAAGATTCAACGATTCAAACAACTTTCATTATTTGTATAGAAAAAAATATTATCTAATATTTGTATGCTATACTTTTTTAAGAATAGTGTTTCAAAAAGTAAAAAACTAAAATGTTAATGTATAATAACATGCTTGTTATGGATTGCTTAATATACTTAATTGTAATGCATCTTACAGAAGATTTTCAATTATCAACATTTGTTTGTCTCATTCAATTTTTGTATACAACATTATCGTGTAAAATCATATTATATTTTAAAATATGAATTAACATACGGAGCTCAAGTACACTTCTATATTCTTATGAATGGTCCTTTAAAATAATAGAAAACATTTCGACAAAAATTAAGGATCCATTCTAGAACACTTTGTGTAATGAAGGGAGAGTTTGTTGAATGAATTTTAGAATAAAGTTTTTTTTACTATATCTATGTAGCTCTTACCGATGATGGACATGTTCTAGGGCGGAACCCCCGATAATCTGGACACTCCCCCCACCCTGCTGCCGCCCATGGATTACGATCGGCTCAGGTACCTCCAGAAGGCTCAGAGTTCATCCAACACCTTCGAGGAGACGATACACAGAGTGAGTAAATCACTGAATATCTGAGAGTATATGCGGGTTCACTTTAAAACATAGCCCCAAGTACCCCAAGTAAATTAATCTGTATCGAATCGATTTAAATTGTAATTTATTTTTCTCAATAATTAGGTCCTAACAAGTGGACTGCTCATGTATCTAAGTAGCAATAAATGGTTCTATTAGAAGCATTTCGTACAGTACCTGTACAATTTCTTTCACTTTTGAAGAATTATTAGTTTAAAATGTCTAAGATTACTATCACAAATTAATAAAATATAGTTTTTATGTGACTTTTAAAATTAGATTAGCTTGAACAGTACATTAAAGATCGCTGGCACAATTATTTTAGGGGTTCTTCTCTGATTTCAAACTTTTTGAAAATTAAATCAGTGGAAATACTGTATATTATTTTTTATAGATAACAGACATTGGCCTCAATCCATACCTGTCTTTGACTATTTAACAGAATGAATTAATAATGGTCCATTCAAAATCACATGCTGTTTAAATTTAAGATGGACACATAGTTAAGCCTTAAAAATGGTTCAAGAAGATTTAAGTATTTACAATTCTCATTTGTACCATACTATTACAATAAACATATATAGTAACATGTTTTGATGAAAATATTGTTTTTATAAAACCTTATATAAAGAAATTGTTTCAGCTAAAAGTTCAAGAAGCCCTCAAGAAGAAAGAACGTTTTGACCGAGAACACGAAGAGGTGAGTTTTTTTATTCATAACTAAAACTTTTAAAGGGTAAATATTTACCTATAAATATCCAAGCATTCATTCGGCCTCGATATTTGCGCCTGTTTGCGTTTTTCTACCCTGTTAGAATCGAGGGGCACCGAATGCTATAAATATCCCAGCACTCATATCACAGGCGATACCTGCTGTTAGCGAGTCTCCACTCTGTTAGAAATGATGATTCACCGAGTGCTATAAATACCCCAGCACTCATATTACAGGCGATACAGGCTGTTAGCGAGTCTCCACTGTGTTAGAAATGATGATTCACCGAGTGCTATAAATACCCCAGCACTCATATTACAGGCGATACAGGCTGTTTGTGTTTTTCCAATCTGTCACAAACGATGTTTCGCCGAGTTTTATAACAATCAAAGGACTCATATTGCAAGTAATGCCAGCTGTTTGTGTTTTCCATCTTGTTAAAAACAAGGATTTTCCGAGTTTTATAATAATCCCAGCACTCATATTGCAGACGATGCCGGATTTTAGCGTTTCTCCACCCTGTTGGAGACGAAGAGTTACTGAATGCTAAAAATATCCCAGCACTCACACTGTAGGCGATGCCGGCTGCTTGGGATTTTCATCCTGATGGAATAGAGGAATCATTGTGTGATATAAATATCCCAGCAATTATACTGGAGACGATGCAAACTGTTTGCGTTCTTCCGCATGGTTAGAGACGAAGAGTTACTGAGTGCTATAAATATCCCAGTACTCATACTGCAGGCAATGCCGACTGTTTGCGTTTTTCCACCCTGTTGGAGACGAAGAGTCACTGAGTGTGACAGCAACATTCCCATATTGCCTCTCCATGCCTTGTCCCGCGATCTCATTCGGGCTATATTACATTTCGAGCACGGCTACATCTAGATTTAGCGAGTGATGGGCCATGAAATATTTGCACATTCCGTTTTCAACCTAATAATCTTTTTATGAATGCGAGAAGTGGTTAGTTAAGTAGCGTTATTTTCTGATTATTTAATTAAGTAAGTAGGAAAAATTCATGATACTCAGTGAATAATATTTATATTAATTATGTAAATGTAAGGTAAAGAGAATTAAAATATCAAATCTGTTGTTGAAAAAATTGAAAAGCTTAATTTAGATTATAAATTACTGCAAGGCAGTTTAAATATAGTTAAACGTTGAATGAATACCGTTGAATGGATACACTAAAGCGTATTTCCAATGTATTTAACATTTTATTGCTCGTACCTTAATAGCTTTGGCTTTTTTCCCCTAAAAGTGTCCAGAATTAGTTTAAGGTGCCTTTATTACATCTACAATATTGTTAAAAATGTGATTTTGTTCTATTCCATACTAATCCTAATTTCATATTTTTTAAGAAATGTATACATATTTTAACATACACCATATATACCAGGTGTCCAAAACTCTCTCCCTCCTCCAATTGACATTTTAACCCAAAAATTTCAACCAATACCCTTGGGGGAAGTCCTTATAAGACTAAAGAGCATGGTATTTTTGGGATAAATGTGAACTTAAGCCCAGCCTTAAATGAAGTTAAGGTAATTAACAAATTTTAAATCAAATACAATTTAAGAGTATGTTGTTAAAAAATGGATTTTTAATGTACTTTTAAAAATAAAATTTGACAAGTCGCCATAGAGACCTCTGGTTTGTGGCATTGTTGTTTTTTTATTTTACTCCAGCCACCATCCCTCATTTGGGATTAGTGATTAAAATATATCCCAAATACCATAATTTTTAGTTACCATAGTTTTTTGTAACGATCCACCCATGGATGTTGGTTTTCACATTTCTGTTCAAAAGTTAATAGTGGCGTGGTAATATTTATGACACATGGTATATAGTAATATGTTTATATTTATTTCGACTTTTCATTTTCCTATAGGCTACAACTATTGAAGCCCTTCATTCTTAATATGACATTTTGTTGGGAAGTCACTATAAAATTCATGACAATTCACTTGGTACTTGAGCAATTGCACTAAAAGCAATATTACATATTTTGTTTCAATATTCGCATTTTTGCAAATTTATATTTTGCATAGTTCTGAGATTTTAAACTTTGTAAAGGCTTTTCTGTAATAATTTAATAATCAGGAAAGTTGGTGTTTTAATTAGATAATGAATATTATGAATAGATCACTTGTCTAATTAATGCAATAATTAAGAGTAGAATGTGTAGTATTTACAGGTCTCGGTGTCATATCCAGCCTCAGCAATGTTCAGCGAGACCAGACTTCCCTACCCTCCTTACCTCTGCTGTATTATTTTGGCTTTATCTGTCCCCAGTCAGCTGTTTCCCTCTCGTTTTTATTCCTGTCGCAGGACTTTTACAGCACTTTGTTGTTGTTTTAAATTAGTGTCCCAACAACCCCGCACTAAACAATGTACAGTGCACTCTGATGTCCACTAAATTATAATATTCTTTGCACACGTAACTTTAAAATAAATTATGGAATTAACGTACAAATGAAAAAATCCCCTTCTTCCTGTTGATTCTTATACAATACGGGAAATAATCCAAAATAAAATTCTAGGCTGCATATAATTTTAGTATTTTTAATGTAACATGGCTAAACTTACAAAAATATTTTGACGTAAATATTGCGCTATATAACACGAGTATGTCTCAATCACAACCTATTGTAAATTAACAAAATGTGTTTTTAGATCGTGTAATAAAATTATGTTTTTTTAAATTATTAGATTTTAATAATCTAAACAGAACAATTACCTAAATTAAATCGTCTCAAAAATGTTTTTATTTTGGAAGTTTAAATTATCATTCATACCTCATTTTACACGAAATACCTCGAAAAAACTTAGTTTTAGATTTATTCTAAACTTTTTGTGTTAGGGCACCAAACTGAATATTCAAAATATTATTTATTATAAGTATTATCGCAAAGAAATAAAAATTACTTTACAAAATGTAAAACTGTAAATTATCAAACATAATTCTAAAGTTCTTATTAAAAGAAACACTTTGGTAAAAATTTTCAAAAATATGTAACCATTTAAAAATGGTTAATACCCTTTATTCTCCTTTCTTGGTTTCATCACAATTTAATGCTCGGTAAATCTGTTACTTTATCTCTTGCTTTACAGAGCCGTCTTTCTTCAAATAGATGTTAATCGAAGCATAAAAGTTGTCTGTTGGCTGTATCTCCACGGCGAGGCCGAAATATTCAGGGAGTTAATTGTACATGCGATGTTTCGTACCGTTGTGGACCGGAATACTTTGATGTTAGTAGTGACCACGGCCGTGTAAGCCTAAGAACTAACGTGTATATCTCTCCCAAATAAACTTAGGAGTAGAAGAATTAAATAATAAATTTCTGGGTAATTCCATTTATAATAGATGGATTAATGTTATAATTCCTCTCATTTGGAGTGACTACTTCTTTTACCGGGCTATGGATGTATGTTTTGCACGGGGAAAACTTTCGTTTCGCGTCATGGAACAAAGCGTCACGCTTTTTTGCTCTGTAACCGTTAGGGGCGGGACTATCGCGGCCATTCTGATGTCAGGCAGAACATTTCTCCGTTCAGGAGCTGTCCAAGCGTGCTAGTGAGGTTATTGTCGCTCCTTATTGAAGTGACTACTTCTTTTGGTGGGCCATGGATTGTTTTGAATACATTTACAAACTGCTAATTTATTTAATTATGAATCCCAAATAAAATTCATTAACTACATTTAATAACAATATAACAAAATAGCTAATCAGATTATAAATTCAATTTCAATACGGTTAATAATAACTCCTATTCCAGTACACTACTAGTTTTGTACTGTTTAGATTTAAAAGAAGATTAAAAATAAATTGATTACATTTTTTTAGCTAGCAAAGTCGCAGTGTAATTTAATCCTGGAAGAAAATTAGTGTTTCTGTTGATTATAATTATAACCTTTACTTAATTACTTTGGGCTTACCCTACATTCATTTAAAAAATAAATTACGTACAAACAGATTTCAATATAAAGTTTTCTGAAGAAGCTTCAAACCAATTATTTGCCATTTAAAAAAAATAATAATATTTGACGATCTCAAAACGATAAAAACATAGTATAACGAGATATGGAACAACAATTGATGCTGTTTTTACAAGACATTTAGCAAGATTTATTCCAGAATTTTTATTTCTTATTTCAGTTGTAATAAACCCAGAATTTCATTTTTACAATATAATGACCAAGAAAATGAAGTAATTATTTCGAAAATATGAGATTGTAGTGAAAATGACACTGACCAAATTATAGAAACTTAATAATACGAGTACCGATAAAAAGGAAAATGTATAAGAATTTATTACTTTAATATTTAGAAGTCAGTGATCATTGTAATACTTGAAATCTTAAAAATAATACAAAACTATAATTAAATTAATGGAACATAAAAAAAACCTTTTTCATGTTAAAGAATTGAGTTTCACATATTGTTTAAAAATATAACATATAACTATTTAATAATTAGCAGACTTTTTCTAGACATTATATTCACAGTCCGTTAAAAAAAGTAGTTAGTCACTTCTGTTGGTCAGTCCCGCAACTCCATTTTCATGTTATATTCAATATTCACCTTCCGTTCCTTTTATATATTGGTAGCTTAAACTATAAAGATGTAGTACCTTTTTATTCTGTAAGAAAAGTATTAAATCGTTGTTGAAAAATCTTCATAAAGGTTTGATTCTAAGAGAAAAGGTGTCCTTAATAAGTTCGCACCAACAGATCCTGCGGGATATCCGGCAAGGGCTGCTGCAACTGGGGCGCGGGAGGTCTGCCGACGACACCTACATGTACGACGACGAGATGCAGAGGTTAGGACAGCACTGGTATGACGAGCCACCCTACGAGAGCGACCCGGAGGACTTCCTCATGGCTGAGACTGCCAACAATAGCAGGTACTGAATGCTCTTCTTTCCTGGGTAGTGAAATTTACAGATATGCAAAGCCACTTGTGACGGTTACTGGATATGTAATTTACATGAAAAGTGGGTAGCCTAAAAGCAATTACGTAATTCAAATTTCAGATGTCATGTACATGTAAAAATGATATAATAGCCTCCATATTTAGGCCACCTTTTATTCAGTGAATTCAATCTAAAATCGTTTGCAATGTTTTTACACTGTAGACATTTATTGATGGATATAATTCAGGTTAGAAACTTCAAGCAGTTTATGCTTCTTCTTTCAGTTTGTTCTTCTTTCAATGCATGTTTATATTGATAGAATCACGCAGATTGAGTCACTAACTAATACATTTTTATTTCATTAATGAGTGAGTGATAGATTGTACGTTTTACAAATTGAATGGTTAATACAATGTGGAATATAATTTTTTAAGGATTCGAAGGAGTAACAGAGTTTTGGATATTTGCCAACGGTTCCACAATGGTTGCCATATTCTTCACGTTTCAAACACCAAAACTTATATTGTAACATCCTGTTAAGTTTTTGACATCCGAAGAAAAGGACATTTCCCAGTTCTTGAAGCTGTACAGCGCGGGAGACAGAGATGAACTTCGGGGGGAAGAAGTGAGAACTTCTTCGACATCAGAGAGGCTACTGATGCCGCCTCGGCTGTCATAAGATATTAAACTTGTAAAAATGTATTTATAACACCCACAGGGTTTCACGTTGAATGCCCGCACGGACGGCCACAACACGGGGGAGACTGCGGTGATCTCGCTGCGTAGCGCTGGAGACATCTCGCTCCCTCACCACCAGAGGGGGCTGCTGCTACCGCCTGGCTATCATAAGATTTCCTACATGTAAATATGTATTTTTAACACCCACAGGGTATGTTTCACGTTGAATGTCCGCACGGACGGCCGCAACACGGGGGAGAGTGCGGTGATCTCTCTTCGTAGCGCTGGAGACATCTCGCTCCCTCACCACCAGAGGGGGCTGCTGCTACCTCAATCCGGTCCGTTTCCGCCAACTCTGATACCTTTAACACACGCAAGAAACAACCGTGAGAGCGGGGACTACGCCGCTTCTGATGTCCAGAGCGTCTGGTGAGTTTCACATTGGAAAGACATGTTCTAAAAGAAATTCGGTCAATCAGCATTGTTGACGATGAATGATATGAAATTACAACACATTGTTATTATTGTTTTATTCCTAATTAATTAGTACAAAAGCTTGTCCACGCACTACTGAAAACACTTACCGAGAATAACCGAAAACTTCATTGAAAATGACCTAGAGCACAAAACCACTCCCAGTTCAAAATGTTATGTACAGCTTGTCCCAGATCACCCGTCCACTATTTACAGGGAACGTATGAGCTTTAACAACCAAATAAATTGTAAACCCACTAAGTGAGCTATCGGGTTTTGAATAAGATTAACTTTAACTATTTAAACATACAGAGTTTTTCTGAAATAGAGGGTTATGGGTTCGAATCTCGAACAGTTAAAATGTAAATATAGGTCAAGCGATACATCATTTTAAAGCGTGTTTCAAACCAAACATTTTGAAATTGGTTTTATCTTATTATCTATATTCTTTCAAAACGAGGCTAAACATATTCAAATTAAAGATGTTTCCTATTTTTACAACGCCAAATTAGGGTGTCTGTTACCGTTCGGTTCAGTTTAAGTTATTACGCTACTCCATATATATAAAAACGCAAATTTTAATTTTCAAATATATTTAAAAATTCAAAGACGTATCGTGTTATCCTTTTTAAGTGGCTCCCTAATAAGTGATTTTTTATCTTTTTTCAAAAGTATTCCAAATATGTACTTAATATTGAACTAAAAGGGATTCTGGTTTAAACACTTTATACAGTTTCCTTAACTATAACTATTGTCGTATTCATCTTAAAACCCCTGAAAAATTAGATGAAGATTAGTCTACAAAATTACATTATGTTGTGAGTAGTGGACAGATTTTACACTAATTTTTTAAACACCTTACTAAGTATATCATGTATTTTCCTTATTTGTTTTTGTTCAAGCGTACTCTTCTTTTTGAGATTAATTCTCGAAGAAAACAATCGTGTTCTCTTAAGATTATGAGCACCGACCCTATATTATATTTGTGTTGTTTATTTCGTAATAACATGATTATTTTAGTTAGCACAAGTTATATGAAACGTGTTAATATTACTATTGATCTGCATGTAATAATGTAATTTTTTTAGTTCCAGACTGTCATCTCTGTCGATGGAAACAAGTCGATCCGAAACTACTGATCATTACCAGAGGTTAAGAAACTACAATGTGAGAACACCCTGTTTTTATTACTTTTGTTATTCTACGTTTAATAAATATTTAATAGAATTACGATTCATAAATTGTCTAATCTTACGATAATTTATGTTGTTTTTAGCTTATAGCAATAATTAGTTTGTTGTTTTATATGTAAATAAAGTATGTAATTAATTAGATTTAAATGAATGCCGTATATTGTCTTGAAAAGTTTTAAGTGCTAACTTCCAGACAATTTAAGATCATCCATAAATTGCCGACCCGAGTGACTGGACATTATAAAAATGCCAACGTCCGTTTAAAAATTACTTTCTATTGTATTTTGCATATTTTTTATTAATATACATAAAAAATAAACATTATTTCTGTTATGTGTATTATATTCAAAACACTGCTCTACTACCAGTATACTAACCAAAGTCGACGATCAAAATTTTCCGGTTATCAATAAAAAAGACGGGTCTTTTTCGTTTAAGGGCCAGCACAAAAGACCATAGCTTGCCTATTTAAAACTCAGATTACGCGATGCTTGCCCGCTGCGCAGCGCTTTGCGCTGCTTGCTCTTTTTGAAAAAAAAAGAAAATAGCTCGAGCTTGCAAAGTCGAAGCCCAGATCAACTCATCACGCTTTATTGAGCAAGAAAAACTAAGTATAACTCATAACGCAGGTTTCATTACAGGCAAAAGATAAACGGCGCGCGTTTATCACTGATAAGATAAGACGAGTTTATACTAGAAGTAGTACCTGGACTACTGCCCTACGAACTAATAACACCAAAAAACGATTAAATGTCAGTCAGGTATAGTATGTTTGTAAGGTGCTGGCCCTTAAACGAAAAAGACCCAAAAAAACTAATATTTTTATTTTAGAAAAATGTTAGGCATTGTTAGATGTGTTGAACTAACCGCGTTCTTTAAGTGTGTTCAGTTTCATTGAATGTGGGATTTGTTTATTACTTTGATTGCCGTATATTAAAATTTGTCAACCAACACAATAAAAGCAAGATATGTATATATATATATATATGTCGTTTTTTAATTTCCTGTATTTTGAGAAGGTTTTGAGTATATACAATGTTAATACACATTGTTGCACAAAAAAATTCTAACGTTAATACATTTTAAATTCATTTACTCAAATTGTTATAAAGGGAAGAAGACGTTTTTGAAACTACCTATAACAATTCTTTAGGACTATAACTCCAAAAAGTTTTTCTCCGAAACATTTAAAAGTGTAAAAAAGAAAAAAATATTCTAAAAAAATATATTTTATCCAATTTTACATAGAAAACTTTAATTTCATAACCAGAATAAAAAACTAGTTTTTACCATGCATATTAGTTATCTAATTTCATTTTCCAACAATCTTTTCAAAAACTGTATTTATACTAATTTGTTTAGAAAAAAGTAAAAAAATTTCTGAAAATGGAAACCATTTTTCAGGGAGGGGAATCAGCTGTTTCTCCAGGCCACAGCTCTGACTATGCTGAGCAAGACGAGCTCGTCACTGTCCATTCTTCGGTGAGTGGTTACTGAAATATATAGTGGTAGACCTTAAGTTTCTACAAGTATAGTTCAAACTGAAAAATACGATTTTGAACAATGAATGGTAAAGTATTGAAGGATACAAGTACTTTTCATCACGATATTTTAAAATTCTACGTCTTGTTCGTTCAACCATGTTATAAAGATCAACATCAAATTTTTTACGATGTATTTTATGTATGTAATAAAATAAAGCTTGTTATGTGAATGTTCAGTTTTGCTCCAGTTCACCTTCCCTTTAGTACTGTGTTTGAAATCTGACTTTGTCACAGACACTGCACTAAGAGGAAGGTGAACTGGGGGCTAAACTCAACTGTCTCATTGAAAGAACACTTCTCACCATAGCTGTGTTATGTGTAAAACATTTTTAATTAAAAGTTTTTATAAAAAAATTACAATTTTTCTCATAATTATAAGCCAAAAATGATGAAAATGTGCTCCTGTTTGCAAACCAGGAATTTTAATTGTTTATACTGGGAAAGAGATGTTTACACTGGCAGAGAACTGTTTACTTAAAGAAAGTAATGATTGGAGGAAGGGAAATGAGATGGCATATTTACGAGGGAAACAATGACTTTTGCATATCTAAGCTGTTTTGGAAGTAGCCCTAAGACCTATACCTAAGAATGTTGGAAAAGTTATGCCTTTGGTATGGAGGTAATGGTAAAGAGTAGTGATGGGGGAAAGAGGAAAAGGGGATAGAGAGAGACTTACGAGTATTAAACATTTTCTACTGTCTAAGTTTAATTACCACTTGTCCTAATCATAAACTGCATACATGTTTCCCATCCTACTTATGTTTTCTGTTGTGAAGGAACGTTTGTTTCAACTTGCCTACAAAAAAAATCACTTGCAATTTACGAGTATTTGTTGCAGTTTGGGAACAGTTCCGTTGCGCACAGAGTAAGAGGGCTAAAGGGAGAGGGAGTCACAGGAAAGGTGATCTCGTCCAGGCACCATCACCATCACTATCACCAGCACCAACGGTCGCCAGATCACCTCCATCATCACCAGCCGCGATCACCTGAACATCACCAGCCACACCACAGCTCCGCTGAGAGCCTTCCCAGTGGTTCTAGTAAGTCTGAAAATATACTAAAACACATAATGTATTATATTGATGGGCACATTTGTCTGTGTTAATATCCCATTCAGTGCTGATAGTGTATTACCACTTTAGGCACTCAAGCACTGGTTCCACCGTCATCCAACCACAGCTCCGAAGAAGGGGTCAGCCCCTCTGATAAGCAGCCCAACGTGATAGCTCGTGCCCGAGCTCTAGTAGACTACACCCCCAGCCCTTACGACAAGGACATTCTTAAGTTCAAGGTTAGTGTTTGAAGTCTCTTTTACATAAATTTGTTGATTCATTTAATACTAAACAATTAAAATAAAGAGGCAGACTTGGTTGACAAGGAGAACATTTTAATGATAGAAAAGGGTTAATGGTGATGATGCCACTCACCGACGGCGTTCTCACAGGCTAGGCGTGCTACGTCTGACGTCGCACCCTTCGTCGGGGCTCGCATGGGATCGATTCGCTGACATGATACATACGGGCCTGTGGAATCACCGCTAAAGTTGCAGAAATGCTTAACCGCAACAGTCACTGACATTAGAGGGTAGACAGGTGGTTACAACGTGGCGAATTCGATATATAATGCTATCATTTTGTCTTATAATATTTAATCCCATATTACAAAGAGACACGATAGAGCTAGAGACAAAATACATAACGAGATACATTTTTGGAGACTGTTATGAGCAAGAGAAGCTGAGACCGCTCCCGGGTTTCTGAAAGACCCCGACCCACCGCACTGCAGGGGCAGGGAAAGAAGACGCTATGCTTATTACTATGTCACATAATCCCAGGTGATGTCAATAGGCCAATGGAGAGTCATCACATGGGATTAACGTCTGGGTACATCTTGAAACTCAACCCTATTGAATACTATACACTTGTAATAGGTCATAAAATGTTGGACGAAAATGGATAATCAAGGAAAAGAACTTGGATAAAACGAAATTCAGAAAAGAGGTCTTACATATTTCTTGCCGAGAGATAAGCTCGACAAGTTGGTAGACTGATGCGCTGAAGTATGAAATAGTTCATACGTGTACTTTTGCTGAAGTAAAAAGACTCCCACATTATCCCGACTCCGGCTAATTAATTCATTTCTTGTCAGCCGCTCTATAAAAAGCCATTGCCTCAAAATGTATATTAGTGACAACAGTGTCAGAAATGCTGCTATCGAACATGAGAAAATAATCCTTAAATCCAAGAGAGAGTGACAGTGTTTATTTATCTACTTAATTTTGTCCTTCTGCTCGTTATTACCTGATAGGATAATTATTGCTATGAGAATGGGGAGTCCCCTTCCAGCCCCACCTACTAGCAACTGATTTTCTCTTGCATCTACAATTTATTTCAGTGTAAAGGACTTCGCTTCAATGTTCTTCATAACGAAAGAATTATTTAAATGTAAAGAATTCAAACTTCTTGTCAAACAATTCCATAAACCCATCAGCTCAAATTATTCTCTGTCTGCCCTTGCTTCTCAGTACATTTATAAAGATCCACCCGCTCTTTCTAATTACTAATTTTATTCTATTTCAGAAAGGAGATATTATTGAGGTACTGTCGATGAACGCCAGCGGCTTGTGGAGGGGCAGAGCTCACGGAAGAGTAGGCAATTTTAAGTTCATCAATGTGGAACTGTTGAACGAGTCATCCCTGAGGCCTCGGCCGTGCAGACACCGACCTCAGACACTAGAGCAGATGCTAAGGACCATACACATGGAGGTGAGTTAGTAGTTCAAGAAGAACTATGAGGAATGCAGAATGGATTAAGCGGCAGTAAATTTTAACATCATGTTTAAGTATTCATTTACAGTAGATTGATTTTAACAAGCGATATTGTAGCATTTGATTTGTTTTGCAGGACCACATGTCCTTGTTTGTCTTGAATGGTTACGAGGACTTGGACGCATTCTGCGACATCGAAGAAAAGGACTTGGATTATCTCGGCATCCATGATTTACAACAACGTGCCAAAATACTGGCCGCCGTACAAGTCCTTAACGAATATGAATGTAAGTGGAAGTTAAAACCGGTAGGTATGTGTTGTAAAGACTTGAATTGTTCTCACTACAGTGACTTTCAAATACAGTACTCAGTAAGGTAGGATGATACTATAGATCAGCATGACAGTAGAAGAAGATCTCGTCTTCCCTAGCTTGTGTTTTTGAGATGATATTATTGGAGATAGCTATAGTATGGCAAACGTTTATCTACACAATATTACTTAAAAATGAAGTACTCTTTAATTAAGTACATAATATATGTTATCCAATTCCAACAGAATTTATATACTTCATTAGGTCTGCTGCGGCTTTTAACAAAAGGTTCAACTAATCCAAGGGCGAACATTTAAAATTGATGACCAGAGTATCTGTTGTTAAAATGTATTTTATATAAACAAAATAAAAAGCAAAGCAAGCTGGTAGCTAGAAGTAAGATAGAAACTAACTAAGATTAAAATAAACGTGATTTATGTTTAATTCTGTAATTCTGAGTAGGTGAGTATCCCATATTACCTTTACATCTCAATGCTATCTCAATTTAAGACTCAGAAAAACGTGTCAAATCGCTTCGTTTGTTTTAATAAACTTTACTGTCATACTTGATATTTTGCTTTATATAAGGAAGGAGGTAAAGATTTTAGGGGGAAGTAATTATAAACAATCAAAACGTTATAAATTCTGATATGTGGACTTATTTGGTTATTGTAGCAGGAAATTGGTGGTCATTAGGTAAGTGAAGAAGTTAAAATTCCTTGTAATGGCATCTAATTATAATTATAAATTTGAAGATAAATGCCCTTTAAATATCCTTTAGGGTTATTTATAACGTGTACGTGAGGGGAGAGAGTGAGATAAAGGTATAGAGCATTTGGGAATGCAAAGGGAGGATGAACGTAGGAAGGTGAGAAAATGAGGAAAAGGTGAATGGGATAGAAGCAATAGTGCGTACATTTTGGCATAAAAACTGATGTTAAAGAAAGGATTGATGATTGGTGAATAAAGTTTGATGCATTTTTATAATGATTGGGTTTGTTTAAATTCAGCCCCTGACGAATGTACCAGCAGCGCAGACGAAGGCCAGAACTCTCAGTCGGGTCTGGTAGACGGCGAACTGCCGGGGAACAACCTCGGCAGCTCCGATACAAGCCCGCCTGCCATCAGCTGTAAGGAGGCTGCGCAGATCATGCAGCAAACTTATCTACCCAACATCCCGCTGAATCGACCTGGTCACACCCTGGAGATGAACGTGTTCAGCGACAAGACCGCGAGCGACACGGTGGTCGAGAAGGTCGGAGTCGTCAAGTATATCGGGGCCGACCTCGCCTGCGAGAGTGGCAACCCCCAGAACCGCAACTGTTCCACGCTCAGCGAGAAGTCCAGTGACTCCGGGGTAAGTTCTAGCTCTCTGTCCTCGTCCAATCATAACGCCTCCAGGAACAAGCAGCGCAGGAGCGGCAGCAAGGCCACTCTGATCGAGAGCCCCACACGCAGTTACGTCGGCCACTATGTTTCTGAGAGGAAAGATTGATGAAATTTTGTCAGATACGTTTACAGGAAGATCGTTAGGAACTTGTTTGTTCCCAGAAGGTGTTTTCCTCGTTTCAAAAAGCAGTTCTTTCGTTGTAAAATCTAATATTTTCTCTTAACGATCAATGCACGATTGTTACTTTTTCGGACTTTTGTATAAGAGACTTCAGAAGAATCCATAAGGTATTAGGCTGATTTTAATTTTGTGTTTTGTTATAATAACCTTTTTAATTTTCGGTCATCTGTTTTGTCCACAGATGACTTTTCAACTTAACGACAAAGCGCCTATTCCAGTCGGAAAATCTTAACACCGGTTTGAGAAGCTTTTAAAACAAGACATGTCTTTCGTCGTCTGTTTGGACAGTACTGAAATGTTGTAATGCTAAAGTCAAGTAAATTGAATTTTTAATCCTGAAACTTCATGATTAAATTTT
This sequence comes from Homalodisca vitripennis, assembly GCF_021130785.1. Taxonomy (NCBI): domain Eukaryota; kingdom Metazoa; phylum Arthropoda; class Insecta; order Hemiptera; family Cicadellidae; genus Homalodisca; species Homalodisca vitripennis. The sequence goes on from NC_060210.1 coordinate 92,824,305, forward strand.
TATTTTCTATTTCTGTAGACAATGTATTGTTTTGTCAAGTAAGATACACTCTACATCTACCTTTCGATGAATTAAAGGTTTGTAGACGAACAAGGCATAAAACGTATGAAAACTTATTTAATGGATTTAGGAAACAAAACAATTCCCAAACCAAGGAGGTAATCTTAGTTCTTGAAAAATGTACGTTATCTTAAAGCCTTAGGACAAACCAAAACCTAAAGTTTGTTTGATTTTATTGATCTGTATTTTTAATTAAGTAGTCCTTGAAAGGTTTACTTGTTACAGACATGTTTTAGTTGTATTAAGATAATTTCTTAATTATAAATTAGTATCTGTAAATTATTGTAAAGTTGTATTAGTCTAATATTCGAACTGTCCAAAAAGTCATATTTACTACCTAACATGTAAAATTTGTGACATAAAACGTTATTGTTAGTTAAATTGTGCAAAAGTGATACTTCAACTAGAAAAATTAATTTTCCTTGTTATTAGTATATATGTAAGGTTATTGAGAAAAGTAGTGTTTTAAAATTTTGTATAGTATCTATTATTAAGATATATTATTTATATAATTTAGTTAGGAAAATTTTTGTAAATTTAAGGAAATACAGTAGTTTCATTTTAGTAAATCCACACCAAAGTGATCCAAGAATATGTTAATTATTTATTATAGTTAACGTTAGTATTTATTATTTTTGTAGAATAAGAATATCTTGTTTTGTAAGTAAACTTACCAAAGTAAAAAATTGAGTACGTGTGGTAAAAATAAAATCTGTAAAAGAAGTCATCATTATACAATAGAATAATCCATAACGATATTAAATTATTGCATTTAAATAAGAATTGTATTACAATTTCAATACAAGAAGTTTTTTAATATTGAAACGGTCATTGTTGTTTTTATTAGGTTGTTGTATGATATAACACAAATTCTACTCTTAAATTTTTTTACTTGAAACATTTTTCTCGATACGTCTGACCGTTTGTTTTTCTTGTTTATTGACCACACCACCAGCTCCAGCATGGGACAAAGAGAGGAAGTTGAATGTAATATTAATTATACAGATGCATTTGACAACTGCCAAGCTTTTTGTTACACTATAACTGAAATAGAAACATAGTTCCTAGAGTTGCAATTCCAATTTCTACTCTGTAATCCGCTGTACAATAGCGTGACTCTTGGGTATATTTTATAATATTTTATATATTTAATTAAATTGGTTTTGTAAGCAGATTTTTAATGTGGATTTGTTGAATATATTATACCATACTATATTATGTTATAATATGTTATATTATTCGTTTGTAACCAATAAAATGCGTATTTGTAGTTTCTAACTTTTTCTAATTTTTAGTGAACAATTAAATTTTTTTATTTGATAATTACCATTATATTTTCAGATATAAATTATTATTTTTGAGAAGTTTATTTGGTCTTAATGCATTGATTATTTTACTATTATTGAGTACTACTATGCATATATTCTGTTTTTGCAGCGAAATCTCTTATAGGAGTGCATTTTTTAAGTTATATGTCAAGTTATTCAGGTTAGAAAAACATTTTAGTTTAAATTAGTTTGAAATAACTTTTATTTTACAAAAAACAGTATTTAAAATATTTATAGTATGATATGTTTAAGGTTAATTGGTAATGATAGCTAATTGTTGGTAATTAACTAATCAAAGATAATAAATAAACTGAGCTTGTACCAATATTATAAGACAACCCAAACATTACATTTTCAAATTTTACATTCCTAACAATCTTTTAAAATTGGTGTTTGAAAGCAATAATTGTTATAAATTTTCACCTGCAATATTTGTTTAAGTAATTCTAACCATAAATATGTATACCAAAATCTTTAAATACTAACAAATTTTCCACATCGAGTGAGTATCATTTTACCACGCTGTATTTAAAGACAATCAGTGTATAATTATTTGAAATTTGTTGTTCTGGAATGTTGCAACGAATGTAAAATATAATTACATTTTTTATTGAGTGTGAAAATCTTTTAGGTGTACACCCTTGTTAATGTAGAAATTAAACTGTACAGGTGAAGCAGATATTAATGATCGTTGAAAAGAGTCTGAGTATATTTTGAATGAACCGTATATATATATAGTAAATCTTGTTAGTTTATTTATGATAAAAAGCAATCATATTGTGGTTACCGAAGTATTAGTGTGTAAATCGCTGCCATTTATTTCCTATTGCTCTTCAGTGTGTATTTTGTTGCACCCCAATTTTATTGCTATCGAAACAATTGTTTTATTATTTCTAAAGTATTTAACACATTTTTTATTAGAGAATCGTCCAATTAATTTCTTTGAACTCTTTATTTTTCCTGTCAAATTATTACTTTCTAGTTTTATTTTTACCTAGATTTTTTTTAATTTTGGTAGCATTTTGTAGAAAAATGTAAAAATCGGTTTTGTATAATCCCTGTACATAGTGAAGATTTATATCTGAAATAAACATGTTATATCTTTATATAAGATCTGAGTTGTTTCTTTACCTTGTGTTTGCCCTCCTGTTCAACACGAACAATTTATTTATCAAGGGTCAGTTCCATTTACCCAAATGTACAAACAAGCAACTAGTACATACAAAAGTACAAAGTACAACATAAAGTTAACAACAATATTTACTAGATAGCTTCAAGATGGATATAAATAATTTCCAACAAATAATTATTTTAAACACATGAATAGTAACAACAAAGAATATAGACTAAGCAACAATCAATAAATTAACTCTAACAACAATTGACTTCAACCAACCCAACAACAATACTGATATGTAGGTATATAAATGCTGTTAACTACAATGGGACCAACTAGCATTTGATCTAAATACATTTTAAATGCTATGCCTAAGAACAGAAAGAAGAGAAGACTAGAAAAAGAACAAGTAGAAAATTTCTTGAATAATCACGAGTGTAATATGTTTTCCCTGAAGGTAGTGGGTGAAGAGCCAAAGAAGTCGGCCTGTGCTGAAACAGAGTTCCCATGTCTCAGTAAACGAAGGATGATACTGTGGTAGCCGTAGCTGGTTAGCTGATGTGTCTTTCCAAAGAGGTCTCTCGATCTGGTGCCTCCGACTGGAACACGCAGATCCACCATGCCGAGGAGATCGGGGCAGTCGATACTACCATTTAGCAGTCTGTGCAGAAACATCAAGTCCAGATACCTTCTTCTTGACACCAGCAGGGGCAGTCCAAGAGCATCCCTTAGCGTTGTCACCGGAACCTCCCTATAGTTAAATCCCAGCCGGACTCCAACTGTCTTCAAAAATCTGATCTGAATTCTTTCCAGTAGGTCACAATGGTTTTTATGGAAAGGAGCCCACACCACGGACGCATACTCCAGATGTTGTCTGACCAGCGAGATGAAGAGATGTCTCAATGAGGGAACAGAAAGACCATCACGTGAGGCTCTTATGACAAATCCAAGGGAAGCGTTGGCTTTTTTAGAAATATGTTGCAAGTGCTCCCGAGGGTCAAGATTAGGTACCATTATTATTCCAAGGTCCTTTGCACTCTCCACTCGCTTCAGATGGGCACCTCCAGTAGCACAACCATACTCAAGAGCTGACCGAGAACGTGTAAATGTCATCACAAAACATTTGTCCGGATTCAAGTCCATATCATTCAACACACACCATTCTACAAGACCATCCAGGTTATTTTGTAATCTACGGCAATCATCAGGACCAGTTATCTCAACAAAGACTTTAGCATCATCTGCAAACAACAAGAAATTAGTTGAAAGCCTGTCGCCCACATCATTAATAAACAGGCTGAACAAAATAGGTCCCAGGAGTGAGCCCTGAGGTACGCCTGACGGAACGGGTATCGGTTCAGAAACTGCTCCCCCAAACCGCACTTGTAGATGTCTATTTTTAAGGTAGGACTCAAACCAGTCAAGCAAAACACCATGGATCCCAAAGGCCTCAAGTTTTTTGATCAGGTGGATGTGGCTAATACGATCAAAAGCCTTAGAGAAATCCAGGTAGACTGTGTCGATCTGAGTGTTCCTAGAGAAGGACTGGATTACAGTGTTATGAAAAACAGCCAAATTAGTTGACGTGGAGCGACCCGCAAAGAACCCATGTTGTTCGGGGTAAATAAAGCTCCTCAAAGAAAAAGAAATGAAATCCAAAACGATGCTTTCAAATATTTTGGCCAGACATGACTGTATAACTACAGGTCTGTAGTTTTGAACATCCCCCAAGTCACCAGATTTGTGAATTGGAGTAACATAACCAGCCTTAAGAATCTGGGGGAAAACTCCTTTACTCATAAAAAGATTGAAAAATATAGTGAGGTGGGGGGCAATTGCACTAGAGCAATATTTTATGACTCTGGGTGGTATACAGTCAGGGCCAGAACCCTTGTAGAGGTCCAGAGCTTTAAGCCATTTTTCCATATCAGTACAATCAACAAAGCACGATGACAAGCTTGCATTTGACTGAGGAGGGTATGTAGAGGGATTACTTCTTGGCAACCGGTACACAGATGCAAAGAACCTGGAAAAAAGTCACACATTATTGAAGGATCTTGCGTACTAACGTCATTGTAAATCATTCTTGATGGTATCCCCAGGTTTTTTCTTTGACAGTTCACATGCGCCCAAAAAGCCTTGATGTTTTCCGGGATTGCCGAATTTAACCTCTGAATATATGAATCATAACACACCCTAGCGAGAACACTGCATGACCTTCTCAATCCACAAAAACGCCAGTAGTCCTCATCTCTAAGAGTGGATTTAAAAGTCTTATGAGTAATCTTCTTCCTGATAACCAAATTCACCAATTCCTTCGAGAACCAGCGTGGAAACGTTCTACTTCCAATATATCTTATGGGGGAATTTTTAACGATGACTTTTTCCAGTTGTTGGCAAAAGCCCATGAACGCAGTCTCCACACCATCACAATGAACAGGGTAGGGAGTATCCTGAATCCATGAGAAGACGTTATCCATGTTGCACCTATTTAAGTCCCTTTGAAATCGCTTAGGATCCCGTTGTATAGAGGAAGAAACTCCGAAGTTAATTTCCAGGGCAGGAGGATGTCTGTCCTGCTGCAATACTGTGTCAACGGCAGGGCTCACCGAGATACACTTCATTGAGGCTAAGATCAAGTCCATGATGGCTCCTCTCTCGTTCAGAGTATTGTTATATTGTTGAAGATCTAATGTTGTGCCATGACAAAAATGTATTGGGCACTTAAATTAAAATTGTCACCCATCTTCATATTGCGCCAGTCGGTCATTGGAAGATTGAATGTCGGTCATTCTTGTCTTTTGCCCAGTAAATTTTTGTATTAATGGCAATAATTGAAAAAAAAAAAAAAAAAAAAAAAAAAAAAAAAAAAAAACAGCTAGTAGATAGAGGAATTATTTCTTAAACAGTAAAACCTATCTTAAACATTTAATTTTAAAGTATTTAATGTAATAATTTTAGACGGCATTTAAATAATTTTGTACCGCTCATTTACGACAGCCATTATAAGCTTTAAAATCAATATTTCACTCATGAATTTCAAGGAACTCATGATTGTGGTTAACAAATTCAGAAAAGTATAATAAACTGTGTAGCAATACATGCTGTAAGATGAAGATCAAATATACAGGGTCTGTTCAATAAGTATCGGAACTGGTTCGCTGTATCCTCAACGGAGCGGTGGTACTTCCTCCCACCACTCAGGTGCACTTTAATTCAACCCCTTGCGGGCAGGCGTTGAGACAGAAGGTGGAGTGACATGTGATTTGGTGTCATCGCGCCTACATGGAGCGGACCGTCGAGCAACGCTACGCTGTGAAGTTATGCTTTAAACTCGGGAAATACACGTCCGAGACCCTTGAACTCATTAGACAGGCTTATGCAGATGATGCCTTAAGCCGCAAAAGATTTTTTTAGTGGCACAAAATGTTTAAGTAAGGCCGGAAGCTCGTCGAAGATGTTGACGGACACCCGACGAGCGCTCGAACTGATGCTCATGCTATGATGATTGTTTCTAATCATAAGTTTCCTCAAAGCCCACTATAACTGACTAACATTAGGATTATTATTATTACCTCATTGAGACGTAATACAAGAAAAAGCAATTCCAATATTGAAAAAACTTGAATGTTAGATCATACTTAAATTTTATTTGCTCTTATGTTCATTAGGAATCCAATAGCAATTGTATTTCTTGGGAATTTTAATATATATATCGTCAATCTTCAAATTACATAAAAGATTATAACTATCATTTAGCGTGTCAATAAACACATTCAAATGGTTTTTTTCTGAGTGGACTCTAGTGGTTTTCACCATAAGGGTCTTTGGAATTTAAAACATCAAATCTGTATATAACCCCGATAAACTTTACTGTAGTCACAGCCCTTACAAAGTATGAATCATATTTCTTCGAGAGAAAGTCAATCGAACTCCAAGTCTCATCTACAATTTTTATAATAATGTTTGAATTTGTAAACTTAATGTGTTTATTTGAAAATGTATTTCCAAATTTTAGACCCTGTTTTCTAGGTACGGTATTACGATTTTGCATAATTTTAAAGTTAACTTCGCCATTTACAGGTTGTATTTTGCCCTTTTCTGCTAGTGTGTATCTCGCAGAAACAACCCGTAACCATCAGTTAAATATATACTGAAACATTAGCGAACGCAAAATTACTCAGTAACGCAATAGCGAGTGTATAAACATAACTGTCTGCGCACTGCTAAACAACTGTAAACTGCTGCACAGATGGGCAGCAAGTACGTAAACGGAGGGTTGGAGCGCCTATTTATAGTGGGGGTGGAGGCAGTGGCCATCGGATCCTTTTTTTGTAGCATTTCTGCACCTTCAGTTAGCGATCCAGTTCTATTATACATCGATCTAGTCGGTTCAAGAGGCGACGACAAAGGTTCTCAACAGTATTCCGGAAATGACTCTAGCAGGAGGCAGGAGCATTTTGAAGATTATTTAGTAATTATAATGATACCTGCAATAAAGTTTGATTTTTGGAACCAGCCGTGATACTTATTGACAAATTCTGTATAAACTAATTTTTGAAATTTTAGATCAAGAAAATATTTACTTAAATAACAGTAAATTAACCTAAATTGTAACCGATTAGTTTATTTACAACATAGGCGTACAACTTTTATTATATTCACCGACAAATAATAATAAATATCACATGAAGATTTTATGAAAGAAGTTCATCTTTAAAAAAATTATAATCTTATAAAATCTCAAATGTTTAGTAGAAGCCTGATTCTGACGTGGCGGACTCTGCAGTCAATCCAATCTATGGTAATGGATCCGACAGTCAGGGAGTGGAAGTGACGCGACCTGTATCCTCCGGTGCAGGTCAAAGAACGGGTCGCCCCAGGTATGAGGTAAAAGCAAGAATGCACAATGGTGCAAACATCCCAATTAGCCTTAGGGCACAACAGCGATCACATAAGACCAATAGATGGAGCAGTGGGGTTGGCCCGTTGAAGCCGCCTCTGTCGCCTGATGATACAAACAATGGCGGCGACCTTGGGATGATTCACCCTAGTGGCGAGCGCTCAGACTGTGTTCGCTGCTGTCTGGCAGGTTTTAGAACATGAGAAGGAAGATGAAGATCTCGACTATTACTATGATATTGTAGGAAACACTTCAAATGTAACGACGCATATTGTGGAGTACCTTTCTGGTTTTGTAGTAAGAACGTTAAGAAATAAAATAGCCTGTAGCGGGTGCCTACAGCTGTTACAGGCTAATGAGGAAACGCAATACCGCAACAGTTTGATAAGTTGTAAAAATCGAGGACTTTTACAACCTTCTGAAGGTGTTGTGAAACTTTGTTTGTTATGTGAAACAGAAGTAAAGTTGCGTATTAAGAAAGGCAACGTGACAACTGTGAAAAAACTAGAGGACAGAATGGTAAATTCAGGGTTACGAAAGTGTATCGGTGTAAATCTGTTCCCAGGAGGGCATTGTTTTTGAACAAGATCCTGGGGTAGTAAATCACACTTATATTAGTTTCAAAAAAGCTATTTGTAAACAATAACTTCAAAGTGCGACTACATCACCACTGCAAAAAATGTCAGTGCATCATTACACAAAACCAGAATACGCAGTCATCTATTAAAAACTGTAATATTTTTTAGGACAGTAGAGAGGTACGTTTTATTGTAAGCTTTGGATATTTATGTTTCTAATTTTCATATTTTAATTCCCATTATATTAAATTCATTATTTATAAACATAATGAATTACCCATTTGGGTAATTTGGTGTGCCAGCATCTGGACTATTTCGCATGTAGCTATAGCTTTTTTTTAGAAATAGTCTTTTCATCATGCTCAATGATACTTAAATTTATTTTATTTTTTACGTTATTTTTTTCTAATAGCTTGGTGGTAAATTTAACTTATTTGTGTTTTGTACTTTTTTAATGAATTAATATTTGTTTTCTAAAATTGGCACTGCTAAATGAGATTGTACATTGTTAATTACCTGATTTCTTGTAAATGTATAGATTTTTTCCAAGTAGATCTGCTACATCATTTCTTGTTGTTTGTTATTTGCTCTAAATTTATCTTGTTAATTCTTAAATGTTTATCATTATTTTTCTTTTATCTTGTTGTTGTTGTTGTTGTTGTTCTTGTTATTATACTCAAGTTATATTAGTTTTCGAGTTGGTTAGTGTTATTTATGATTTTTTTTATAATTATTGCATAGTCAAAACTAACACACCATGTTTTATTATAAATTTGTTCGATTATGCTGTCTGTCTTGAATTAATTAATTTGCACTATTCTTATAAAAAATGGTTGTCCGTTGATAAATAAATAAGTCTATGTCTAGTGGTTTACTTTATTGTACCTTATATTGCCTCAAGTTTAGTTAATATTTAATTGCACCTGAATGACAGTTTCTATTTACATGAAATGATAAGCGAATGCCTTATAAATGGGGTTTAAAAAATGTTTTAACATATTAAAAATAATTTAATTACATTTAAATGAATTTTAAAATTAACGTTATGTTGAGTTTTAATTTAAGAGCCGAGAGCGGCCTGGAGTGTAGGCGATCTGTTGTAGGTCGGGCGATGCGGTCAGGGTTTTCGCCTATATTCTGCCGATAATATCAGAAAACGACTGGTCTTAGAAAATAAAGTTTCGAATGAAAAAAATAATTCAACTCTTTATCTCAAACTTTCCCGCTTACAAAACTTGCCTGTCCTAAAAACAAAAAAATTCCTCACAGACCGACTTTTTCATGTTACGATTTCAAATGTGTATAAAACTTTTAAAGTTTTTTGCTCATTAAAATTATATATAGAGATCAAAACTGGTAATTTGAGTTGCGGCCATTGGAATCGGTGTTTTATGAGATATACGTACACCAAATTTGAACATTTTGGCTTAATCCTAAGTGGGCTAGGTGGCGATTTATTTATGCGCGCGGACTGCAATTTTTTTAAGCTTTTCTGGACGGCGTTTGGCGTTTCTAGACGTTCTCAAGATGGCCGCCACTGGCTTCAACACCAGTAATGCTGTAGGGAATAGGAGTGCTCCATCTATTGGTCTTATGTGATCGCTGGGGCACAAAGACACATTGTTGTGGGGGGGGGGGGGCACGGCTAGGATTAAAGTGACCCGATACACCCTTCTATTATTGTGGAAGGTCGAGCTACAAAAGGTGGTATTAGGAAGGAAGCAAAAACAACTCAGTTAACTGCGGAGAGGATAAATCGACAATGGTCGGTTCTAGGCACTGACTTAGGAGACCCTAGTGCCTATAGTCAGGGGTGGAGGTGGAGGTCTGTCCGCACCATATCATGTACTGGCATAGACTGACTTGTTGCATGATTTTATATGTAGGCAACATCCAGTTCGACACTAGTGCATGTCATTCATTCCATTGGATTTGCCTGAGTTTAGCGAATATTTTTACCTTGGTGACCATGATGGTAAGAATAAAATCGCGGAGTAAATAAAGTTGCTAAATATTACAGTTTTATGATATTTCAACGCATACACACTTTTAATATACACTTTTAAATTTTAAATGCAATCGTCGAAGCATGTTAGCCAAAATAAGCCTGTTACAGGACAAACATAGTAATTCAATAATTAAATATGAATCATGTATCTCAAATCTAAAGATACAGAAGCGGATGATTCATGGTCATCAGTACACAATCTTTATTGGCAATATGACAGCCAATTTCACTACTACAATCAAAATAAAAACATTGTCGCCTATAACCTATTTGCTAATGTACAAAATACGCATTAATACAACATATCTAAACAATTTATTATCTTAGGACAATAAGCTTAGATATTGCACATATTCCTAAAAGGACCTATATGCTGCTTCCGGAGTGACAGGATATTCTGGATTGGTAAGGTTGGGGGTAGGGCTTCCTGCTGTCCAGATCCACGAGGAAGAGTTTGGATTATTGATCTCAGTCATGTCTCCTCAAAAGAAGGGGAAGCCAGCTATGACTCAGTCATGCCCTCAGTCTAGGCTAATAGGAACTTTTGATACTTAGAGTACCCCACAAACTCCAATTGACGCAGTAGACTAGACCTATCGATCTACTCTTTGACCCCATAAACTCGATATTTGCGGTTAGTGATGTGCCGCTCCAGGACATCCATAAGGTTGCCCAGATTAAAGTGACTCAACGGTTTTGGCAGTACCTAGTGTAGGTTCAACTGGAAGGTATAAACCAGCCAGAATTGATCCCTCCTGGAGATACCTAAACATTTTAACAGAGGAATTATCATCACTGCAACTCACCTTATCTTATTATACCAGAATAGGTTATTTTCAGGATAATGTCTATACTACTGCGATTCTTCATCAATCGAACCCACCGTTCAGTGAAAATTGAAATATATAAGCAAATTAAAAAAAGATGCGTCCACACTCAAGACGATATTGATCTTATTGCCAATCACTGACCTGTTAAGAGGAATACAAACTTCTGAGTACTCTGAATTTTGGAGGGATATATTTTTTTAATTGATAATATCTTTTAACCTTTACTGACCATTACGTTTGGTTAAGGACATCTCACAGCAGGATAAAAAATTTCCCGAATACCACCTGTCTCTCCAGTACAATATCAAGTGTGGTACAGCAAGAACAAGATAGGGTTGCAGTGATGATGATTGTTTAGATAGGATTGTGACAAGTAACGTACATTTAATTCGCATTAATTGGAGCTTAACTCGCCCCGTCCATTATTTCCTTATAAGGCAACTGTAATTGGTGATTAAGAAACATATTCCTATTCAACTATATTAATATGTGCAGATAGTACTATTACCTCCGAGTCAGGTAACGCTAATCCGCTCATTATCGTTACAGGATTAATATAGCGTGCACTTTGTCCTTCAGTGTGGAGCTTCTACATGTTCTCTGTTCTCAGCTTATTAAACGAAAATTAAGTTGAACAATATAGTGCATTAGTGATATTTATTAATAAAATTATATTTAGTTTGTGTAAAAAAGCACGAGTAGGAGGGTACCAATAAACTTTAAAAGGTTTGAATTGTTTACACTTCTCCTCTTCCTGAATAATTGTATATCTATTATTTGTATAGTATTTTTCTCCTTATTCTTTCATTCTATTAAATACTTATACGCATTTTCGACTATGAAAATTAAATTCGTTTATAAAAAACTTAAAATAAGATCTAGACCGGTTTAAAACTGCCCAGGGAAGACTTTACGATAAAGAAGATAAAGATGAACTCAGTTGTGGCGAAGGACATTTTAAAGTTGTGTAGTCAAAACAACACGTAATTCTATTAATACATGTTATAAGTGCGAACAATGAGAAAATGCGTGGATACCTGATAATCACATCACTGGACTTAAGCTGGTTATTAACTCTTCACATAAAATATTGTTCGTTTATATAATGTACATCTTCGGATATTCTTACTTTAACGTTGTTTTTGCCGAACCCCTTGTAGACCATTGGATGTAGATCCCTTACCTCCATTGGATGTAAAGACTCAATAACTACCATAAAAACTATCTCTTAAGTTCAGTATTCGTTTACTAAGTTTAACTTTCACAACTTGAGCCTAGGCAAGAATATTAAACCACCTAGAACAGGACCTACATTGCTAATGTTTCAAACTTTAAACCAGCTTAAATTTTTAAAGAGTGAACCTTTTTAGGTCAGATTTGCGGCGTTTTACTCTACTAATAGAGACCTTTAATTTGATGTACTATGTTTATTTTAAGATTTCCTTCCGACTCCTTGCGGGCCATTCCCCCGACACGACGAAAAATGGCAGTTACTTCAGAAATTAGAATTATAGATTTAGTAATGATGTACTAAGTTTGATTTCTTTATCTTTAATTGTTCGGGAATTATCAAGACCATGTGGGATATTTTTCACCCTGTATGTTACAAAGTGTAACATAACGTTCGAGGTGAAATCTATCCTGTTCATCAAGTGAAGAGACAGTTATGGCATTAATAAAGTACAAGTAAGATAAAAATGGGTCAAATATAAACGAAGGCCGAGTTCAGAAAGGATAAAACTAACCTAGGCGTTTTCTCTGCACCAGGATGCAAGTAACGAACACGAGAATTCAAGAGCACTACCACACGTCACACCAGCACAGGCAAAAGTGAGATACTCGTTGTGTCGTAGTTTATACAAACAATGTTGTGTTATACATTTTTTAGCGTAATCCAGTTGCAAATGTCCGAAATCCTAATACACATAACGTAGTGACAGGTTTTGACACAGTTTGACGTGTACGTTATTTTAATACAAGACCACCTTCTGAAAACGGATATCCCCCAAAAATATCCATTTGTGAAAAGTAATTGAATGACACTTTACAGTAAACATGGTCGACATTAAAAAAACAGGTTAAGAAGTCAAGACGTTGGAAATTGCATGATATAGCGAACTGTACAGTATTTTAAGAGTATTATAGATTTTCATATTACCCAAGAACCAAACTTTGTACTTACTTGACCGAGGATACAACGTAAACGATCAGATTTCCACGATATACACATATCATGTGTTATTTTAAGGAAATAGATTAAAAGTAAATACACTATATGGTTTTGAATGTCATGCAAAAAAGACATATGCTATTGTGTTGAAACTATATTGAACACTGAAATGATGCATAACTCAAATATGAGTATACTATACTACTACTTCCGTTTTATATTTTTACTATCATGGTACTTTTTTTATATTACACGACAAGTGTAGAGAAATCATCGTTTCACAAAATCCCTTTACATAATTTTTAATTACTTTAACTGCATTTAATTGACTAGTTGAAAAATAATTAATTACATTCGTTAGGGCACGAGTATACTTTCTCAAATGACTTTAAAACTGTTTATTAATTAATAGTTCATTAATTTGGATGTAAAATAACAATCCTTGTATTTGCTGAATATATAAATTTACCATTTCTAACTGCTCCGGGGTACTCCGAAGTTGGTATGATGTTCTTTGTATCTCAAACATATCGTACATCATAAGTTTTTAACTTTGTTCATTAAAGTAATTCACGATTGTTGAGTACTTCACAACATTAACCTTGTTTATGTTTATATGTCAAAATGTTATCCAAATTCTTCACAATAGAATTTATAAACCTTTTTCAAACAAAGATCTTGATATAAATAGTTTTATTTTAATATGATTATACAAATGGTTTTAATTTTTGCTATTGTAATCTTTTTTAATTAACAATTATAAAAGCTTCAATAAATGTGTCTTGTTTACAATCATACTAGAACGTCAATTAACATTTCTTCATAATAATGGTTATATAAATTATTTCAAAAATAAATGTTTTGGTGTAAACTGTTTTCATAATGCATAATTTCATACATTTTATTGGTATCATAATATCTATATATTCTTTTATCCATTTCAACATTTAAAAAAACTAAGGTCATATTATTCATATAAAATTGATCAAGTATCTACTACAAATAACAATAAATATCTCAAATAATAGCAACAACTAATAACAGGTAACTATTTATTCACCAGCCATTGTTCACAATTTGGATTTATCTCAGTTTCAACAACTGTTCAAAGTTTTTCTTAAATTACAAAATTGTCCTCACATAACTTGTCAACACTTTTTAAGCCTATCAATAGCTTATCAAATAGTTTCTCATTTGAAAACAAGTCCATCATTAATGCCATTTTATTTTTGTTACCACAATTTTTACAAATTTTAATTTTTAACTGTCTTCAAAATATTTTTATATATCATTTTGAAATAATTTATAGTATATTGTGCAGCCTCTGGATACTGCAGTTACCAGAAACTAACACGCACACTACAAAATATTATTATATTCTCCAGTAGTCCTAACTTTCAAAATTGTTTTAGACAATAAAGAAGCAGTATAAACTAACAGAGTGGCGCAGTTTAATGTAGATAGATCCGCAAGTTTCACAAACTGCGTTTACATAATTTTTTATTAGTTTAACTGCACTTAATTATCTAGTTTAAAAATTAATGAATTATATTCTTTAGAGTAGATAGATATTAGGATACTTCCTCAAATGACTTTAGAACTGTTTATTAATTTGGACTAAAAAAAGTCCCTGTACTTGTTAGATATTTAAATTTAACTCCCAAAAGCTTACACAACCACTTTTGTTTTACAAGTTTTCTAAGAAAATGTTTTCGTCCTTGAAATAAAATAAACTAAATTAAAGTTAACTGCTTGCTTCAAAAATAAAATCGAACTAACATTTTAACTTTCTCACAAAACGGAAATAAAATAAAGGCCATAATTTAATTTTAAAAATTTACTTTTCTCTACTACAAACTAGACTAAATAAAATTGAAGTATACACTTCCTGAAAACTTGTTTGCACAACTTGTGTCACAACTTGTTGCTGTTCGTACAGTCTCAAAGTTCAAACTGTGATTCAACTATGTTTCACCCAAAAGATTTGTTAAACGCTTTATAACTTGATGTATAAAAATTGTACTGCCTGTTGAATGTCAAATGTTTTATTACCAGTAACTTTTAAATAATATTAAATTGGATAACTTTACTCTGAACTATACTTGCAACGACATGTACTCTCTTGAAAACTTGCGTTAATTATAGAGTGAATTGAAATCTTCTTATTTCCCTTTTGTATAAAAATATATACAATATCCCCGTAAAAGAAAGTTACCATTAGTAAACAGAAAATCACCCATCTGAAAATAATGATTCGACTATAAAAAAGCTACTTACAATCTCTTGTAGTAAAATCCCTTGTAGATAAGTAAAAGTACTAATAAGACGAAAACCACCAACTAAAATAAACTGCAAAAGAAACTCCAAAAAGACGCCGAGAATCGCGTGTCGTAGATGTTTATACCTCCCCTCCAGTAAACCAGCTAACTAGAAACCAATCCTTAGATTGGCCCTCAACTGTCCAACCACAAGGTCAAAGAGAACAAAGTAATCTTCAAAATACCCTTATTGTAATCACGTTAACAGACTACCAGAAAGACCTGCTATCCCACTGTAACATCCTACATCTGCAGACTCTTTCTTAAAAATTACATAATTTAATTTACCTATCCTTTGACACCACTAATTAAATTCTAAAACTTTTTCGTATATATTTTCTCCTACAAATAATCAATAAATAAATTTTAATTTACCTATGTATCAAATGCTACAATAAGTTATTTCACTAAACACGTTACAGACGTCAAATAGGCTATTCGATTCCTCTTCATTGGTATAAAATAGTTCGTGTTCCTATTCAATCAAATATCATGGCATTTTATCTCATTGGTGTTTTGTACCACCTGTTTATTTTCTGACTTAAGTGCTCCGAAACATGTTCTTTAAAGATATTCAAATTATTTAAAATTATATCAGGACTTATAAGATCTCTCAGTGATTACCACTTATTTCTATAGTGTTTCATATACCATTTGAAAGCGTACGCGCCTATGATGTTTATAAGGTTTTTAATTAGGTTTTTGGTCTCTAATCAGAATATTAACTCAATTTGAAACGGTTAAAAGTGAAATGTATAACATTTTTGATGTAATTTAAAACAAATGCAGTTTGAAGCCAAACAGTAACGTGGATAAAAGCTGTTAATCCACGAACAATACGTTATGAATTCGTGGTAGTAAAAATTAAACAAATTCATGAAAGAATGGAGTTCAACAGTTTTTGCTCTTAAGTCTAATTATTCTGCTATAGCAAAAATACAAAAAATAAATGTATACAAAAATATGTTTTATTCACATTTTGAGTGAAAATGTTAATAGGCCTTACGCCCCTTCAATAATCTATTATAAAATATCGTACAAGTACAAAAATGTAATTTGTCAGGATCATAGAAATTTCAAATTTTCCTTTATCACTTCCATTACTTTTAGTTTAATGACACTTTTAACATATTATGCAGCACATCTATGCTGATATTTTTAATTTTCCCATGTTGCTTAACCAATAAGTTTAATTTTAAAATTTAGAATGTATTATATCTTTGCCCTCCAAGGATAACACGGTGATAGTTATAATAAATTAAATATTTCCATAAGTTTTTCATGTAGGTGTTAAGAGAATAAGGAAATTTTACTACCTAAGGGCTAATTAATATCAACTTATTTTAATTTTAACAATGTATAGTTGGACAATTTAATATTTAGCCATCCGCTCCAGGGTTTGTGTACGTTTCAAGTTGTGCTGCATGAACTAAGAACAAAGCAATATTCTCGCTGCTTCAGTTCTAATAGCCGAAAGCTCTCAGTAGAAAACGAGCAATTTCCCAAGGGCCTTTAAATGTATTCAGGAGGATGCCTTGCAGCAACCAGAGCAATGGTGCATTATTGCCGATGTTAACGTGTTTCGTACGAACCATGGATTCTCTGAATATCATGTTCATGTTTATTATTAAATACTTTCTGGGATAGAATTTCATTTTCAATATTCCAGTTCCATTATACATACTTTTAAATGGTTTAAATTGTTTTTCATTAGAATAATATATGAACTAACCTCATGATGTCTGTTACCTGTCTAGCTTATGTGGGTTTACTGAGAACTCAGTGCCACTCTCCAAAAGTTCCCTGCGACGAACGAAAAACATTCCTAGAGATAGGAATCCCATAACAGAAAAAATTCTAGAGGGTCTGATAACTGATTTCTTAGATAGCTTCCAAATTAATTGATTAATTTATTTAGTTAAATACATTTTAATAGAAGAAAGTGTAGACGGCATCTAAAGAAATTTGATCGGCATTTGATGGGTTTATTAAAAAAATGAAAAAAATATATATTAAGTAACATAACGATTACATTCTTTTACCTTAGTAAAGCTTACATTAAAGATGTAATGGCATCTACTCTTATTCTATCGAGTTTTTTTTTTGTATCTGTTAATGAGTTTTAACATTTATACTTCACTGACAAACTTTATAAAATGTAAAAGAATAAAACTATATTAAATCAATAAAATAAGTACAGTACGTTAAAGTACAAGTAAAAAAGAGTGCAATCTGTGTAAAACTGAAAACAAGAATGAACAGTGAATAGTAATTGTGCAGGAAACTTATTGTTCAAGAATTTAATATTATTGATTTGATCTATTACCCTTTAGTAATGAGATGGTTTCTTGAGCTGCACAACAGCGGATAACCTGGTGTAGCCTCGCTTTGGAGTAGTCGATGGTGATATGGTGGGGAAGGGAGAAGTAAAAAAGCTAGGGTTCGGCCCCTCCCCCCCCCAGTATTTTAGGCCTTATTCTAAGTGTTTGGAATATTGTGATAGAATATTTTAAAAGAAGTATTCGAATTTATACAATTATATCATGTAAAGAAAACAATTTTTTAATTATTTTAATATTTTTACAGAGAATTTTATTTATACAAACGTTTAGTTGCAAAGTATTTATAAAAGTTATTTGATACAAGATTTATGCATATAACAATATTCTTTAGTGTTCATTGTTACTTTTGTCTATTGGGGGTATAAATTGTCTGAATAAAATTAAAAATGTATATTGTAAAATATACCGTATGCAAAACGTAGTTTAAAAATAATAACTGTAATGAAACTGTATTAACTTTAATTTTTATTTAAAACTTGCTTTTATTTTATTTGACAATTTTTGTTTTCGTTTGTTGAACTTTGTTGAAACATAGTGCAGTTATTAGTATAGTAAATTTGTTTTATAGAACTGAATAGAAAACACAACTAATATTCATATTAGAGTTAGAATTTTAAAATTTAAATAGTAAAGAAAACCGTTTATTTTATTTCAAAAAAGGCCAAGTTGATTTTTATTTTCTTTTCAAAAAAAAAAAAAAAATATTGTAATGATGATATTTGTATTGAATATCATATTAGACACGAAATCAAATTAATTTCAAAATCATGGTCCTTTACAGTTTTGTCACTTTTGGTTAGAAACCTTTGATAGAAAACCTCGATCGATGTTTATTACTTAAAAAATTTAAATATCTTTTCTCATTGAACTTAAATATTTAGTTGATTTGCAAATTAAATTTATGAATATAAACTCTCTAGCTGGTTATATGCTGCTTGTAACAATCAGCTAGACAATAATCTCTATATCAACTTAACACACTTTTATTCCTAAGACAATTCCTATTTACCATCTAAATTAATCATAAATTGCCTAAACACAGTGTAAATTATTATGCAACATACCTTACAAACTCAATCTTGCAATTGAACTCAAATATATTTAAAAGTTGCTCATGGAATCCATGCCCATATTATGAAAAACATTTTTTCATTTGTCACTATTAACCTCTAAGACTATTTAAAATCGCGTTCCTCGCTACGTCATTACACATAGTTTAAATCAGTGGTTCCATGGTGTAATGGTTAGCACTCTGGACTCTGAATCCAGCGATCCGAGTTCAAATCTCGGTGGAACCTAGGAAAATTTTGCTTTTTATTTTGCTTATGACACATATACTTATACTTATAATATTCTGAAACTTATTTTATATTTTATCTAATAGGAAAATATAATAATAAGGAAAATGAACGGTTAACAAGATCAAATGTAATAATAAAGCAATTATTTTGGAAATAAATATTCTGAAATTAATTTCTCAAATTTATATTAGAACAATGTATTACTATGAATTATTTATAGATTAACTTGCTAATAGGAGTAGCTTAATTAGCGAGCCCCTTTAGTAACCGACAAATCCGTAGTTTTTCTTGTGTTTGGGTATTTATTTCCTAATTTCTGGCATATTGTCTCGTTTAGAATATACGTGAGGATAAGGTGAAAAATTATGAATACAATTAATAAAACAAATTAAATTTAAAATTAAACTTATATTACGGTAAACGTAACTTATATATAATTTTACAGACTTTTGAATATGAAATTAGTACCAGAATGTGGACCAATCTAGCGATTTTTCAGTTATCAATTTAAGCTAACACATCACTGGTTAGCTCACTATCAGACCACCCTCGTAAGTATGTGGCTTTTATATTAATTAACTTTATCGATATTATTCATGTGAATATTGAATGACAAATTATTACAAATTATTAGATTACCCGTGTCTTATTTATATAAAACGCACTAATTTTCCGATAACCAAATAAATAAAATATAAACTTTGATCATAAGAAATAACAAACAACATATTTATTGCATTCATTACACAAAATTAAAAGCAAAAATGTGTCAGGTTCCACCGAGATTTGAACTCGGATCGCTGGATTCAGAGTCCAGAGTGCTAACCATTACACCATGGAACCACTTCTAAATTGAAATGCGTAAAACATAATGAGATTGCGATTTTCAACATACGACAGTTTTCATTAAATAACTATATATTTATATTTTGCTTAAATAATGATATATTATTCGTTATATGAGTATGATTTTTAATAGGCAATAACTTTTCAGTTGTGTTGTGTGATAATTATTGATTTTGGTAATCAAACCACCAGAGTTCGGGTGATAAAATCTAAATACCTTTCTCTTTGTACGCACATTATTGTCCGAAGAAATAATTAGAGTTTTGAAAATTGGTGTGAAACTCTACCTATACTGCATCTACTTCGGTGTTAAAAATATATTATTAAAACGATAATATTGTGAAGGTTAATCATACGATGTTTTTCAGTGACTGATGAAGTTTCTCTGTTGGAGTGGATGATTTAATTTAAAGCTCAAATATTTTAGGTTAACCTCATTACATTTTATTGCGTTTTTTAGCTGAGGTAACAAATGAAAAATTAGATTAACAGATATCATACATAGTTTGAAATATTTTATTTATTTAAACTCAATTTCTTTTTACTAGTGAACATTTAGAAGCGGTTAACTCCAAAGGTCAATGGCTTGTCATTAGTTGTAATATTTACAGACTGATATAACTGTAATGTACTTATGTATATTGGATAGTGAGTAATCTCGTTTGATTAGTGAGGTTATCATAAGTAAACTGTTTTTATTACCCTCTGTTGTTGTTGGCTAAACCAATTTAAAAGTAACTTATACAAATTAGGGCATATTAAGTACTCTTGTGATATTTTTAGGAGTACTATTTTCCAACGTTACAAATCTTTTTTCCCGGTTTTTAGACTTACAAAACATTTAATATTTCCGGATTTTACACAGCATAGAAGAGTTGTTGACATAATAATATTATTTCGGCCCAACCGCGGCGAGCCATTATAGTTAAACGAGAACAAATTTGGATTTAAAATCTGTTACCTGAAGAGGGCTCTCTACAACGAGGCAGAGATGTGAATGTTGAGTTTAGCCCCAGTTCATCTTTCTATTAGCGCTGACGCTGTCACAGATCTGATTCCTGGAATCTGGATTATTCATGTTCGTCTGAAGATATCCAAAAGCAGTCGGTAATGAAGAAGCTCAAATAAACTCCTCACATCGTTTTGACATCGGAGACACCTAGCTTACAATACACATTGTAATCTCGATTAAGTCTGTGAAAACTAAAAGTTAGTAAACGTCTATCTTATAGAAAACTTCCTGGCACGTTTTAACAGCTTTTGCCACCCAATTTCACCTCTGATCCATAATACTTATGCACTTTCATGTAACTAACATATTGTAAAAATAATTCAGTTTCCTGTACAAGATCCATTAGTGTCACTTTCCGCTTCCTTTGTCACCTTTAACTTCAATTAGGAAGTAAATTGGAGATAATTTTATAGCCTTTGTAATTTTGCCTTCTCCATTTAAAGTAATTTTATCACCCATGGCATTACACAATGAAGATTTTATCTTAATAAAGGCTTCATTCATTATTAAATAGGAATATTTGTAAGCGAGACTATATTTACTACTGATTACGGATGAACATGTAGTTGGGTTAAAATTAGAATTCACTTTTTGTGGTGACCCATTTATGTACTTAATTACTATTGTTGTTTTATATTTCTACCATTGATTTATTGAATTCGAACTGCAGTAAATTTCCAACTCCTTTTTCTTAGTTTTCAAGGGATACAATATAATCTAGTGGTTTAACTCATTCCTTATATGAAGTATATGTTATCACACAGAATTTATTGTTCAAGAACCCATTTTAACTTTCCAATTTGTTTAAATTTAAAAGGCTTGCGTACTCGTAATCTAGGGGTTTTACTATGTAACTCGCGAAATCATTAAACTTTTTGGAATTGTTTACATTTGGAATAGGGTAAATACTTTCATAATTGATACTTATTTTCATCAAACCTATTGGAGCTGCTATTTGCCGTAAAGCACCAACAAGTGGTGTGTACTACTAGTCGAGAAAATCAGCACATTAAATCTTCAAGAGACCGGGTGTCAATATGTCTTACAGTCCGGTATGTTCTCTAAGTGTATACTTTCATTATTTTACAACTATAAAAGGACAGCATATTTATTAGTTGTTAGAGGTCGGGAAGTTCCGTACATAGGGACCAGCAGTTTTGAGCGGCTGTAAGCGCTTTGAAATTGGAAACTTCCTTAGCAGTTGTCAGAGGTCAATACCAACCATATCCTAGGTAGAAGATTTTAACTCTCTGGAGGTCGGGATCTTCCAGGGCTGAAAATTTCAAATGACCGAATATTCCCAAAAATTGGAGCACACGAGGAATTATTTAATGTCGTATAGCCTTAAAGTAAAATTGCCTGCGAAAGCAGAATTCTTAAGAATCTGATGACGAAAGAGGTTATGAAGTTTTACAGACCATGCCAATGATAGTGGAAACAAAATAGTCTTTTAGTGGCTACCTTTTTCCAAATGTTTAGAGAGCAGAATTCAAAGGCTGGAAGATTTTAGGTGTTTCATGTTTGAGAGTACTCAAATTCTAGCATGTTAATGAGATCGATAAGGTACTATTTCTGTAAGCTTCTATTAGTCAGATGTTCGAAAACATCACCTCAAAGATCCATAGGCGGAGGGCAATTCCTGAGATATCAGGTGATTTAAGTGTTTGAGACAACTAGAGACTAGTGTCATACAACATCCGAGCATTCCTAGAGGTTAGGTAGTGCTAGAGGTCTGATCCGTAAAAGCAGGAAGTCACTTTTCTACGGAAATAGAACTTAAGTGATGAGTAATTACCAAAATCCGGGTGAACTCAGATTCCAGTTATCTTATCTGAAGCCTTTAGATACTAGGTTTATAGCTGAGTGGTTTTGACTGACTAAAATTTTAGATTTCCTATAGATGGTGTAAACTCCGCAGCGTCTAAAACCATACGATTAAGTACACCAAGTTTAGGAACATCAGGAAAATGTACCTTAATCTATTGGTCAGTAATCCGAATTGTTATATTGTTGCACTTTTCCACCCTAATTAAACTAATGAATGCAAACAATATAAGTATGTCAGCAGGAACACACATGTAATGTACATTTGAAGTACTGCAACAACATTTGAGTGAATAATAAAAAGTGTTTTATTATCGCATATAGCTAGTGTTTATATTTATGATATTATTTATGTCACACTCGCTCCCAAAGTTTTAATATGCTAACTGTGCTGCTCAGTTTAAGGCTGGACACTATGCTAATCGGAAGCCATAGTAAAAGAACATCGTATACTATAGCCAGAGTATGTTGATATTTTGTTTAATATACAAAAATTGTGTATATGAAGACTAGAGTAATCTAAATAAACGTTAGCTTACTAAATTTTAAACAAAAGGACTTACTTTTTCTGGTTCAAAAAGTGTCACGCGTTTTAGATATTGATTTTCAACCAATGTCTATAGGGAAGCTATTGAGCTACAAAGTTGTTCCATTACGGAAAGAGTAGAGTAGTTGTCTGCTCCATTGTCAAAGTCCATTAGACCCTTTGTATCTCCAGGAAACTTTTTGGAAGTCTTTGAATTTCTGTTATTCCAATTAAGAGGTCTGTCGAATCATTTCATAAAGGAAACCATTACATCATGTCAGTTTCATTTTTACATTCTCTTTTAATGTAAATATTCTTCTGGCGTATAATGTTATTTCAAATGCTTCAAAGAGTCATGTAGGTATACTGTATATGGTAGATAAAATGTAGAATGTCGTTTCATTTCCAGGATATTTAGTTAAATTTTTTCCTTTTTATTAATTAATACTTCTGTATTAATTAATCAAACCATAATGGAAAAAATCCATTAGCCAGTCAGTGAAATAAAGCAAACTATGAATATAAATAAAAATATTTTGTTTTACCAACATAACAGTCCCCATTAAAATATTTTTGGTAAAACACAAAAAATTACGAAGTAAAAAGATAAATCTAGTATTGAAAAACATACTTATCCTAAATAACCTGTTTATTTTATCGTAAGAGTAAAATACAATATTGATGTCCACGTCAATGATT
This sequence comes from Homalodisca vitripennis, assembly GCF_021130785.1. Lineage (NCBI taxonomy): Eukaryota > Metazoa > Arthropoda > Insecta > Hemiptera > Cicadellidae > Homalodisca > Homalodisca vitripennis. The sequence continues at coordinate 92,848,167 of NC_060210.1, forward strand.
CATGGACGTTATACAGTCATTGTATATTTTATAGCATAATAAGAAACCGCCTTTAGGTTTTCAGGTCATAATCAAATTAACATTACATTATATTACATCAAATTATAATTACATTTGTGCATGAGATAAATTCATTATCTTCAGTCGATATACAGTAGTACGTTCAAATATTATCTTACACTGTTATTGCTTAGTTGTGAGCATATTCGATAAACAAAATGTACTGTAACATTTAAGTTTACTATGTTGAAATATGCTTGGCATGAAAGCAAGTAAGCCAGTGTAATGTATAATAGTTTTGTTTTTTCTTAACGATTACATTACAGCTTTATCTTGGGTTGTTATGTTTTAAAACGTTATTGTTTAAAAAAGTGACAGTTCCTAAAACCGTTTGTGTACATTTGTTACTGTAAAATATTCTGAATTACACGAGTAGTTTTAATTAGCTTAAATCGAAAAATAATGTTGGATTTGAGCAAACGAAATATTAGGAAGACTTTCTCATATTCAGGCTTAGCTAATAGAGCAACAAGAAAAAGGTTTCTTGGCAGTATATACAGAGGGAGACACATGAGTGAGATTAGACACAGTCAGCATTATGTATCGAAAAGTACACATGTAATGCAAAGGGTTAACCTGACGGGTATCAAAACGCTTGGATTGCCGAGGCGGTTTCACTTGGTAGAAGGCGGCAAGGCCCTACATAAAATCCACACTTACTCAGAACTACGTACGTCACATGACTGTTTCACGGACTGTGTTGCATGCCTAAGCCAAGACTAGATTATATTCATTATAGAATACTATTTAATATATTAGCTAAATTTGTGTTAGCTGGATTAGATATAAATCAGAGCCCCTTGAATTGTGAAAATGTTGAGACTTCCTCTAGACCATCGAGTATTATTTGGAGTGTAAGCAACTTATCTAAGTTAATTTCTTAGGTTAATGAATAATGCTCGATTGCTACTCTTTATATTTTGTACGTTCTAAGTAAATAGAAATAAAAATTAAATGAAATAAAATCTATTCAATGAAGAATTTACAATATTTACAGAAAATTGTCATGAACTGAGTAAAATATGAAAATCATATATGTAAAATTTATGAATGTATGAGTCTATAACAATTTTTCCATTTATACAGATTATACGTTTCATTTGATCGTTTTTGGCTAAATATAAAGTAGGAGTAATACCACATGACACGTAAAAGGCTTCACTGAGTTTGCTTGTGGAATTTCAAATCTGCAGCTAATTTCAGTTTCGAAATGTTTTAAAGACAGACAATGATACAGAAAGGACATTTTTAGATCCCTCGGCAGACAATGACTTTCAGCCAAATTCAATGGTTAGACAAGCATCATCATAAAACTCATTATTATCTATGTAGAAATGAAATGTTACGCAAAATTTAACGTCTATAGATGAAAGATGAAATCTGTCTCGGTATATCTTTGCAAACTCACATTTTAAGTCATTGAGTTAGATTCCAAATAATAAAAGTGTGTTGAAATCAAATCTTGTCCCAAACCTTCAACATTGACTTTCCAAGTCTAATATTATTTATTTTTAACCAGAACTAAAAATTTCACATGTTATAATCTCATATGATTATACTCATTTTGTTTAAAAAATATATTTATCCTACTATTTTCTTGCTGTTAACATAGTTACGACCACTGTAAAGATATTTTCTAACGTTCAGCCAAATCACAAGGGGTGATATTTACCATACTCGAACTGGTGTTTGCCGATATATACATGAAGCTTCATGCAAAACTTTCAAAAGTGTAGGTCGGTTCTTTTTCCAGATATCTTGAAATGAAATTTTTCCAGACCCTCGAGTGATAGGCTCAGCCAATAGTTATGATCATACTGGTAATACCGAATATAAATGAATGCAAGTGGTTTTACGATCTAGGTGACTATATAATATTAACAGCTCCTATGAGGCAGATTGCCACTGCGCGTGTTATCTCGGTAATCCATCTCTGCTTGACAATATGATTGTCCTGATTGTCTACTGTTGACGGATCAAGTTCCATAGTTACAAAATTATGGAACAGTCTATCCACAGGAAAATTGTCCTTGACGTCGATAATTACTGTAGCCGGGTCACTGATTGTTCCCGCCATCATTGTCCGGCCAATTGTGGTGATTGTCAATTTCACGCCGTAACTGCTGTAACACGATCGGTCCTGTACCACGTAATTATCGCGTTGTGTTACAGCTCCCGTAAGTTTGATCGTCTGGGGTTGTTACAAAATGTTCTGATACCTCACTAGATCGTGTTTTTATGTGATTAGAATTTACCTGATTAATGTGTAATTTGAAGGTGATCCAAGGTGTATACTTGTATGACACATTTCTAGTTCTTGTGCTAAAAACTAGAATGTCGAGGTTTCAAGATATAAAAACTGTGGTTAGTGTCAACAACTTTTGGTGGCCATTCATTGAATGACAATTCGTTAAATTACAATAAAATATTCAATCATGATTATACATCCGGCTTCAATATAGCTTACTTAATTGTCCCTAAACTGTTTTAATAGCAAGCCAAAACTAATATTATAAGCGATAAAGCCAATTAAAGGGACTGGAAATCTCTGCTTAGTCGGCATGCATATGATAAGCTGACGCTGATTTAACATTTATTAATGTGTCTGACGGTTTGTTTTAGTTTTGTATATGCAAGAAAAATAAGATTAAATAAACATTGTTGGTATTTTAAACACTTCCATTTTGACTTCCAACAAATTTAGCCAATCAGTTTCTGAGTCGGGTAAATTTATCTGTCGGCTTACAAAAACTCTGGTTATACTAAAACAATCTAAACTGGCTATCAGCTCCTATAAAAAAATAATAATGGAGTTTTAAATTGTTGTGAACAAATTTAAATACCTGTTACTGTTTAGGGATATAACAAATTATTGGAAACTTCTAAACCACGAGGAGTTCAAAGTAATATACAACCGACAAATATCATCACATATTCTAGAACACGCCTCATAAATAGTAATTAATTAATTTCACAGCAGATATAGTATAAATATTGTTTTTAAATATGTATTTAAAAATTTGTAAATATAGACATTTTTTCTTCTTACAGGTAATTCGCTGCAACTCGAAAGGGATAATCCTCCAAGGACATTATTGAAAGATTGTTATGTGGAATACAGATGGTACTGTGAGATATTAAACAGCACAAAAGCGTGCAATTGAAAATTCCCGGGATTATGAGGGATTAGAGGCCAATTGGGATAGAGCACAAGGGACCTCTAATTACCTGAACACGGCAGTCCGGTACAATAATAGTGGACCTGTGATCGCGTTTTAGTGGACATCGTGTAAAATGGTTCCAGGACATCAACGACACAATTTACGAGTTTGTAAAACTACACTTTTAAGTTAATTTCAGCCATCATGTGTTTACTCGTGTTACGTTTAAATTAACTTCCCTTTAGAGACAGGCCATGTTATCGTAAATAGGAACTTTAATATAGCCACGATTAAACAGAAATTAATATTAACGTATATAGAGTTTGTTCTTTCCAAGATTGTGCCTAATTTAGTAATGTTTAAGAGGTACTAAAAGGTACATAAAGAGGTATTTGGCAGAGCGTTAGCAAAGAATTAAGGGACCGAAAAGGTTTGAATTTCTCCCAGTCTGTATGTGCACAGGACTTCCTAGAGAACAAATTGACCTAAGCTTGAAACTGTGCACAACTCTTCGTTTTTATTTAGGCAACACGATCCATATAGTTCGATGATGATCCACGTATATGGATGAGAAATAGCGAGAAGTTTGTATTGGTCTTACGAGTAACCATGGTGGTAACGTGAAAATTGCAGGATTAATAAATTTGTTAACAAATTAAGTACATACGTATGCAATTTTAAAATCTGATGTGAAGTAACACATTTAGCCTAACTATTCGAAAGATATTTTAAGGAAGATGTCATCTGTAAACTTTACATTTTTCATAACAGTTCCCATGTGTCTAAAAGCGAGCTCTATGGTGGTTTACATATCATATTAAAATTTAATGTATGTATAGTAAATTTCGGCACAATTATTTAAATATATGTTAAAAAAGATATTTTAAATTCTCTTATAATTTTTAGTTTTGAAATAAGTAGTGTTTTTGATTAGATTTTTTAAATTTTTACATGGCGTAGAGCATAAAAGTGTATCAATATCTTCAACGTGATTACAAATGAATACAAGTTGTTTTCATCATTTAAATATCAAAAGATGCATAAGAATGCTACTTATATTTAATTATGAAGCTCTTAAAATGTTAACAGACATTTGTTAATGGTATTTTTGAGCGATCTCCTTTCCATATTCCAGTCATTTTCCCAGAGCATTGTCCTGTAGTGCATGCCAAATATAGATGCTTTTAATTGGTAATATCTCGAAAACGGTAGAATTACATTATTTTCATTCCTTTAAAATCGGAGGATAGTTTCCTCGGCTGATAATAATAGTAAACGAGCTTCGAATATTAAATATATGGTAGGACATGCTCTCCTATTTACTAATAAGTATAATTGACCAACATAATTAATTTAAATTTCGTGTTTTTTTTTTAGATATTCCCTAGGGTCGAATACCTGAGTTTGATTCCTTCTGAATATGAGTTTAGGAGAGGGGTTATTGGGAGAGCAGAGTCATTCTGCCTAGGTTTGGCAGCCGAGTGGTTTGGCTGCAGTGGCGTCACCTGGCAGAGAAGGTCTAGTCTCCGATTCATCCGAACACATGCCAAGAAACGGCTTGGCGGGCTTTTAGCGTGAACTCGCCTAACCTCACTTTCTCACACTCCTTAAATCCTCCCCGTTTAGCTCACATAACCTCAATTTCTCGCCGATATTTTTGGCTCGAACACACCTAACCTCGCATATCTTGGCGCTCTTGACTGATGGCGTCATCTAGTCGAGAAAAGTAACCTAACGTGTTTTTCACTTAACAAATACTGATGTCTCGTGTGAAGAGTATCAGTTGCTGCGGCCTTAGAAGCGAGACCTCAGTTGGATTTGTGCTGCGGAGTAGCAGATTGAAGTCATTTCCAAGGTTTGTGCGCAGAGAACTGGCACATAAAGTACTAACTACTCGGTATCTGACTGCCAAGTACCATAAATAGCGTACCTGCGGGCTTTGAAACGGTTGAAACTAACTTAATTTTTACTCAGCTTTATTGACATCTAGTAATACAGGTTGGAGTTTTTGGACTCCAACACTCGAATTACCGCTTGTGTTGCACGTTTATGACTCACAACAAAATTGGCATTTACATACAAAATAAGTGATCAATGTGTTGTGTAGCTTACATTCCTAAAATCTACACAATGTAAGCTACTGTTTATTATGAAGACGGCGAACGGCTAGAATATAACATTTTAAACTCTGCTATGCTCTGCACGCTATATAATTTGTTAATTACTCTAAGTATGAATGGGAACGGCCATCATTTGAAAAAATTCACTGAATGATGAACGCATTCAAGGGAAAGTAATTTAAATATGTAAGAAAGAAATACAGCAGTTATCATGTTCACAAACCCACTTTATGTAGCACGTGCCTCCTTTTAACACACTTGTATAGAATATCAAAGCTGTGAGACGTTTACAGGAAATTCTGTTATGAAGGTGAATACAATCAATACATTTAACGAAATTTAAATGAAAAAGAACACTGGTATTATTACTTTTTCTCAGAATACTGACGAGTGATCGTTTGCAAATATACAAATACTGGGAATAATATGAAAGGTACGATAAAAATCCTGAAAATGGCGTTTCGAGAATTAATATTTTATTTAAATACAAAATTACAAAGTTTATACAATATTAATTTTTTACAAAAAACAAAAACAAGAAAACTGTCATCATATTATACTGTCATATAATATGATGACAGTATTTATTAGTACGCTTACTATCAGTATGACTACCAAATATGCATGAGAGTGGCTGGTATATTATGCATATAATGATATATTACTATACAATTCCGAAGTATATTTTAGTTTAACGGTTTGAAACCTGAAATGTAAGGATATAAAGTCTCGAAAGTCAAGTTTGCTTATATTATAAATATGTGACCGTATTATAAACAACTTTTAAACGTAATCAAGTCAAAAACCTCATTACTTTGTTATGGAATTGAAAATACTCGTAACTATGGCACATTTAAACAAACTGTTGAAACAGTTGACTTACAAACTTACATATCTACAAAATTCAATTTGTTTTAAAGATGGAGAAAATTGATTTATATTCATCCTACCTTTCATATAAAAAGTATCTAGATCCAAAAGAATACCTCATATATTCATTAAAGTATACTCAAACATAAAAACTAAAAAAAATCAAATATCTAATTTTCTAAAAAACAATAAATAACATAAATATGTACCAAGATTGGAGCCCCATCAAGGCATTTTTATTTTTCGTATTACATTCTTATTAAAACACTTGGCAAAAATTATTAGGTTCCACCGAGATTTGAACTCGGATCGCTGGATTCAAAGTCCAGAGTGCTAACCATTACACCATGGAACCTGTGTGAAGAAAATAATCAATAATTGTTAAGCACATCATTGTTAATGTTCATCGGGTTTCAGAAATGATTAATTTTCTTTTATATACAGATCCCCAGTTTACCCGTAATTTTTCATTTATTTATTTATCCACTGATTAATAATTAAATTAATTAAAATGGCGACCGAAAAAGAAATAGTTTAGATACAATAAAGTAGAGTATTTTTTGTATGTTATGAAAACTGAAACTTTATTTGTTGAAAATATACAGGAATATATGTTTATAATATTCTGGTGAGTGTAGTTTGCTTCAATTTAAAGTTTTATTTTTAAATAGTTCTTGGAAAATAATTTATAATACTGAAACCCTTTATTCGAAAATTGGGATATGCCCTACCGTCTTCTTCAAGTTCCAACGAGATTATGGCTATGAAAACACCAGAGACATACATACTAACATAAATGTTCTACATAAAAATTAGACGTTTTGGCAGCCAAACCGGAAGAAGTAGAAACAAATTACCTCTACACCGCACTAACCAATTTCTGTCTTCACACACCTGCTCTTTTTACAAGCATTACGTTTTACAGTCAGTTATGTCAAATTGCTTTGGATTGAGTGTTTCTGCTTGCAAGTCATTTCTGTTTTGTAAGCTTCTGCTTACGATCTTCATAGACGATATTAATTGACCAAATTCAAACCATTAACACAAATGGATACACCAAAAACTGGTCATTATCTTATGGATATAATTTATAAAAAATCTATTCAATTGCTTCAGATTTCAATACATACAGTATAGATCATCAATATAGCAGTATGGATGAAGCATGCTAACAGTTGCAATTTAAAACATGAACTACAAATAACGTAAAAAATGGTATTATAATCATAAGAATTTTTTCAGCTGATAGTTTGATATTAATACTGCAGTACAAACCCTCAGCCAGTCAGAAACGAAGTACCATTACTAGCAATCCTTTCAGTTGTACCCAACTAGTGCCCATAACTGAAGGTATGAATCATGGCTGCGATTACCTGTGAAGCCCTAAAATGTAACTGATAATTTAAATAAGAAACTTGTAACCTCTGGAATTGCTTAAATTGGTATCTAAGAATTACCTTCAATTAAAAAAAAAACTGTAAGGAAACTGATTAGGTGTGCTAGTGTTATTGCAGTAATAAATTACATAGATCTTATAGCATATTTATCACAAACAGCCATTCAGCAATTCTCTCGCTGTTCAGAAGGACTAAATGGTTAAAGTAAATTCACAAACACATACATCACCAAGCAACATTTGTTTCTATACTGTTATACATGAGTTTCAATATTGTTTCAATAAGTAAATACATCGTTTTGTACATTGTTGAATCTAATGCCGTTGCTTTCTCTCAGTAAAACTTGTTTTACTTTGGAACCATTGAGCAAATTATATCCTGTGTTTACTAGAAATATTGTGGGCACTTATGAAATAAATAGTCCGAAGGATAAAAACTCTAGATAAATAATCAGTAAACATTTTTTTAACATTGATACTTCCTCCAAACGTCCTTTATTCGAACCGGATTTTCTTAACAAATGAAATATCCAATATAACATGGAGGGAAACATTTGTAACAATTTAAAAATAATTAACAAAATCCGTCCATAAAAGTATCATGTAGAGAAAAAATTTAGTAAATGCAATATCTCGTTGTAAAATTTATACCCGAAAGAAACTTTATCTACAGCATCTAAAATAATTTATCCTGACAACAGAACATTTTCTTTTTCTTTAAAAATTAAAAAAAGTAATAGTTTTAATCCGTTGGAAATAAACGAACAAGAAACGAAAAAATCACATTTTACGTTTGGAATGGAATCTATAATCGTGTATAAAATTAAATATATGGCAATGAAAACGTTATTAGTTTCAGTTAATTAATCGCTTAATCGGTTAAATGAAGGGATGTAAAGTTAGTCTGGTTGAGTCCAATTTGCATAATTAAGATGAAAGCCTGCAAATGAGGGTCTTTCACTAACAAGCCTAGTTCGTATTTGTTGGCACGTTTTACATTAGTCTGACATCCTACACAAAATCAATGAACCTAACCATACTTGTACACATATATGAATATACTTTCAGTAAGTATACAAAATTAGATTAAAGTTAAATTTAAATAATTTAATTGAATTATTCTTTGTATTTATTATTATATTTCTAAATAATTAACATTATAATATGTAATGTAAAGTAAATTATATATATATATATATATATATATATATATATATATATATATATATATAGTTTTATGTTGTTTTTATTTTACAGATATATTTAGATTTAAATAAAATAGAACTACGTACTTTTTCAATCACGATTGTTCAATACATTATTTTGTATATTAATTAACTATCATCAATCTAAATCTATTATCTTTTATCTACTACGTAAATATTTTATTTAAAAAAAATAAATATTAAATAATAGTGTCACTGTCAAATAACATATTCTGGCGCACTGGTCACAAGATCAGTAGATTTCCGACTTTGTCAAGACCTTTCCTTTTGAAAGTTGAAGCCTTCCGTTTCTGAGTGTAGCTCTGGGCCAAAATGGTATATTATCGATTACGAAGTCTGCTACTTATTGGTTATTAAGATTTGTTTGACTTACAAGTCATAAGAACCTACCTATGAATCCACCTCAGAACTTTCCTGCAACCTCCAGCCCAAAGAGTTGCTTAATTTGGTCCACTCGAGTTCTAAGAACTACTTATGGTTAAAAACCTATAATTATTGACCTGAAATGCTATGTTTTTGGAGCAGTCTGTCTTTTGTTTTTGGTATAGGCCAAGATCGAGTCTGACAGCTTCAGGCCTTGAGAGCTCTCAAATCTTGGGAGCCCCCAATTTCTGGAAGTTTCGGACGTGAAACAGTCTCTTTCTTCAGAAGCCTTTGGATCTGGGATATTCAGTGTTTGCTTCTAAAACATTTCCGTAACTAGAAGCTTCCGTTGTTTAGAAGGTTTTCGAATGTAACTCTAGTCTCTAGAAATTTCTGATGTCTAGGATTTATCGCCCTCCAATTATCTTCTGGAAATTCCTGATTAAACCTTTAAATCCATCAGATATCTGGAAGTTTTGGGTCCGTCTCCAAGATGCTTAGTCATATTCTCCGTATTTAACTATATATATATATATATATATATATATATATATATAGTTAAGGTATATGTATATACCTTTGTATAATCATGTGTTGTGGGTACACATATTTGTTCTTTTTATAGAGAGAGGTTACATTTTTATAGACTTGGTGTTACGAATGTATAAACTCAAACTCGTTTGATGAATTGTTTGAACAGTAAATAGCACTTTGGAATGCCACTTGGTTAAACTAATTCTAAGCTCAGCGCCGCGCCACGCCACGCTGAGAGATCACACTGAGTTAGCTATAGTGGAAAGTTTTAAAAGCTTCCGCGCTGGAAGTGTAAAGTTTAATTATACAGTTGTCAGTTAAATTATTTGGAGGTATTGTATAACACATTTTATATTGATATAAAGTTTAGGCTCTTGTTGAAAATATAAATACAAACAATTATTTATATGCAATAACAAAGTATGTTTTATTCAAATTTAGAGAAAAACTCTACGCGATCTGTATCCTATGGTGGATAATTGTGTGTTACATTGTATAAATATATTAAAACTGATTAAGATATACTTTTAACACAATACTGTTGATATACAAAATTGAATTTATAAGATATGTATATGTAAGCTACGAGTCGCATAACAGGTTTTACAAAAGATAACATTAGGAACATACCATGGAGAGACATTCATCGTAATCGAACTCGATTTTGTCTATGTAAGTGAAAACGTTGACATCAACATTATTGAAAACGTGCTTCAAACCCTTCATATTTAATGTCAGGAAATCATGTATATAGTTCAGGTAGTTGGAAGCTTTGATTGTATTAGTTACATAGGAGATAAACGATTCATACGTACGCATTTGATTGTTACAGTTCAAATATATGATGTCTGACCTCTCACTCTACAGATGGCAGTCCGAGAACTCACTTTTTAACTTGTCTCAATTTATAATATCGAATGAGTTATCCCTTGTGCAGCTAATACAGTCAGAAGTAGAAGTCTCATGGTATTATGGACGTACGGTATATCCATGGATGATAGCAGATCAATAAGAGCTTTGATTCGTGCATACGATGAAAAGTCAGAGCAAGTACAGTTTGAACAAGGAACAACCTGTTCTTAGTCGAACATCCGATACGGTGCTAAATTGCTGAACAAATTCTATGTTGCCTGATTTTATTTCCTCTAAATCTGGATACTCTGCCAAATCATAACTGATTTTTTTAAATGTCTTTTTCACGATGATTGTGCCACTTTTCGGCTATTATATTAACTCTATGAGTTAATAATAATAATATCCTTTATTGCATAAACATTCAGACAATTGCATAGCATGCGTCAACACTGCTATAAATAAAACTATACAACTAATTACAAGCCAACAATAAGGCTTTGGATAATTGCTTTCTATATCAGAACTGGGATTTAACTTTCTCTATCAATATTCAAATATTTTCTTCCCAGCGGCCCATGATGAACTCTTCAACGGAGTAAAATGCCTTAGACACAAGAACGTTAAACGAGATTTGAAGTGTTTGGGATTATTTCGACGTTTAATACTCTCAGGGATCTTATTGATTAGTCTTGCTGACGGCAAGTCGCTGTCATTCTATGTCGTTCATTTCGTTTTGGTAGACGTCCCTGCCTTGGACCAATTCGCATTTGAAACGGAAATACAAGGCGACCTCGAGAATACAGAGAAAGGGTGAAGTTATGACTTCAAGCTCCTTGAAGGCGTCTTTGCATGAATCTCTGGAATTCAATTTTAAAAGAATTCTGACTGCTTTCTGTTGTGAACTAAACAGCATTTCAAATTTATGCTTAGAATGACTGCCCCATAATGGCAACCCGCAAGATAAGTATGGATGTATCAAACCATAATAAGCAGTTATCATTAAACTCAAAGAAAAACATTTTGAAAGTTTGCGCAGGACGGAAGTAAGAAACAACCTTTGAGATACGCTTTTGATATGATAGTCCAATGTCGACCCTCAATTAAGGCATATACCAAGGTACTTAGTGGATTCAGCTTTTTTTTCAAGAAAACGTCATCCACCATCAAAACAGGAGATAAATAATACATATTTTTACGCCCTGAAAAATATGAAATAAATATATTCAGAAGACGTTTTCTTAAACAGTAGTCACTATAGGTATCACGAATTCCTTTTCTTTCGTATGATTTTTGCCTAAAATTTTGAGTTCTCTGAGTGAGTATTAAATACGGCTATAACGATCTAAAAGCAGCGTACCCGCTATATTTTCTTGCTATTTTGAATCGATAACATTATTCTTCTATACCAAGAAACCATTGGTTTTGAAATATAAAATTCTTTCGGTCCACCTGAGACTTGGAAATGATTCAGTTTGAAATGAAACTAGTGAAGCTTGAATTCTTATTGGTCTCGTATATTTTTGTCTAGTATGTACATTAAATCAAATAGATTTTCTGTAAGTTAATCATGTAATGTGTTTTTCTTTCCAAATTAAATTCAATAATTGTTCCTAAATGGTGCTGAAGAGTTCTTGAGCAATAACTATAGATCAGCAAATATGTTTTGACACCGTATAATTTTGCATTGGTATAGATTTCAGCAACTAGTTGTCCACTCAGTTTAAGGTGTATACGTCCCATTTGTATATGAATAGTGAGAACACCGCAGAACAATTGAAATAATTAGCTCATCGGATAGGCTTTATGTTATTTTCTGGCATCGTGATTAAAGTGACTGGTTTGATTATTTTAATCATCCTAAGCTCAGACATAGAAGATAAAATTCCAACAGCCTCATTAAACTGTTACCTAGACAAAACTCTATAATGACACCTCTGTCAAATACGTTATAAAATAAAAGAGGTCGTATTATTAGATTTCTTTTTATTGATTCATTTTTATGATTGAGCAGTATTGAATCAAATAATATACCGCTGGTGGTACAGTGTAATTAAAAAATGCACCTCAATTTAACGGCGATAGTAAAAAAATCAACGCTAAAAATATACTTTGAGTAGTACTGTTTATATGTTTACTTAAGCTACGTCTAATGATTTACCATATAACTGGCAGCAGTTATAAAAACGTTCATTTAATGAACTAATCTTTTATATTACAGAGACTAAGGACTCTTGAAATATAATTTAAAAATCTCGTATCCACGAAGTAATAAGAACATTAGTTTTGACTAAGAAAACTTGAAAAATTATCTTGATCAGATAAATGATAATTAAGCCTTAATTAAGGCAAATTAGTGTAGTAAACTAGCACATGAAATTAAAAACGTTTAACTAATTAATTACGTAATAATTTAATGTTACTAATACCCTAAAAGCCAGTGACTATGTTTTAACACAAAACAAACCAAAAGTGTTAGGGCACTGAGCATTAAGTTATTACGGCTCCTAAAGTATTCATTTCTCTTTCTCTCCACAAGATATTTGTAAAGTGAAAGTCAGGTGTTATTATTACAGACAATAGTGAGCAAAGAAAATGCCCCCTTTCAAGCAGTTTCCTCTTCATGCAAGATATCATAAAGACTTTCACATTAGCTTTATTAGCCTCCTCCTCTTTTACCCACCCTCCACGCGGCAAATCCCATTGTTGCAGACGTCTCACATGTGACTAAGGATTGCTATTGAACAAGTACCCTCCACTTTTGTTCTCCAAGGAATTAGCCTCATCGACTTCCTGCTACTTTGTCTGCAGGATTACTATGAAGTTACGTTTTCATTCTTTAGAGTTTTTGATTTCATCATCTAATGACAAACGCGTGCTTATAGTTTAATATTATTCACCGTACAGCACTATATCAAAGAATTTTATATAAATGTGTAAAATCCCAATAATTGTTATTTTACCATCACTGTGTAAACAAAGTGTTAAATCATAAGAATTTTTAATGGAAATACCATACATAGTCGGTACTTAAAATTCCTTATTCAACACAATTGATGAAACGATTTGATACGTTATTGACGATGGAAGGTTTAAAAGGATAACAGGATCTCGAAAATTTGTCATCAATATATGTTACAAAAGGTATAAAACAACGTTACGAGGATTGCAATCAATCCTCTTCTTTAGGTGATGGGAGGTACTAATACATACAAAAATAAAAAAACACAAAGAATAAAATAAGGGAAGGAAAAGGGTTCAAACATACCCAAAAGCTTGATATATTGATGTCCCTATATTATGTACTATTGTACTATGAGTAATTTTAGTCAATTGGTTAATTATTATCATACCCGTTACTCTCTTATTAGAAAATAAATGTCACTAAAAACATATACAAATATATACAAATATTTTTTATTTTAAGCTGATAGATCAACAAATCTATAGGTATGAAATATATAATTTTCTGAACAAGATTTTAGCTGTGCTATTTAAATATCTGCTATAGTGTGTAATCCCAAACTAATAGTGTTAAATTAAATACTACAGTAATTAGTATTCAAAACATTAATTTTCGTTATTTATAGACTTCATTTTAAGTTTTACCAAAATACCTATAATTCTTGATATAATGCTACGTGCATCAGCACTTACCCCTCCCCATCCTTAGCTCCCCTGCCATATATCTAGTGATAATTATCCAAGTTGACTTGAAATGTCTCTCTCACAATTATCCGCTAAGTACCTAGTAAATGCACTCCACCATGTTAAGTTTCACTTCCAAGGAACTTACCCTTTGTCCTGTTACATTATATGTTCCCAACACTATGTATAAAGGAATTAGGGTTATAAAGTACCTGCAAGACTTCTTACCAAATTTGGTTGATTTTTAAAATGTTAATTTTCTGTGTCAAAAGGCCAAAAATGTAATTAAAAGAATTAAAAATCTGTTTTATTACCAAACAATCTTAAGACTGTATAGTTTATTATATTTGTTCTTTTCATGATTATTAGCCGGCATTAATTTCTGTAATAAAATAAACAATCAATGGAAATACAGGATCTAGAGAAGTGGATGTGTTATTTTGATCTCGGTTTTGCATCTGAGCAATAAATATCTATTCCAGATTCAAATTTAGACCCATTTTACACACTACTATCTACTACCTCATTACTTCCTTTACTTAGTATTGTAGCAATATATAAATTATTAGTAAAAACTATCTCTCTTAGTCAAAGTCATTTACGTGTACATATTTTATAGCCATCATTTCAATACCTAATACATCATATTCTAGAAATACAATTTACAGTTAAACAGTAACACCACTAATACATAACTAACAACATAACAATATACTTACAACATAATAATTGACTACAAACTTACGAAGCAACTAATAACATCTCAGAATTTTTAAATATAAGGAAGAAGTTTAAATTAAATCGAACTTGTATACTTTTAATAGAGATAATTTAATTATTTTAATAAAGGTGAAAATGTGTAGAATATTATGTAATATTCCAGCAATATGTAATAGCAACAAAGCTATTTCTTAAATTTCAATTTACTGTAAATCTGTTAGTAATTCAATGAACCTACTTGCTAGAATTGCTAGCCCTGCTGTAGTTATCCAATAGGATCAAGGTATCGATTTAAGATGGCCAGTTTTTTTGCACCAGGCATTAAATCTAAAGTACCGTGGTAAATAATGTCCTTTTTCAAAATACGTGATTAACATGTATCCGTGTCATAAGAGCTTTATTTAAAACCAATCAAAGGGCCAATTATTTAATTAGTTACTATATTAAAATTTACAAACTTAAAATTGTCAACTATGCAGTGTCAACTATGCAGTAAGACTCAAATTCATATAACCAGTATAATATATTCATGAATTAGCCTAAATTGGATTAACATACACGATATTTTATTATTTCATATATTGAAGATTGCAGTCTAGTTTGAACACATGAATGGTAATATATGAATTATCATTCAATATCTAGTAAAGGTGGTTATCCAAAATAAGTCTAGCTCAGTTTGATAACTCTGTGATACGTCATAAAAAAGAATTCGATACTATTGTTACGCGCATCAAACAAGGTATGTGCGCTCAATGAAGGCGTATTTTATGCTGCATTGGTAGGCATTATAGTATATACTGAACGAATGTTTGATAATCCTATCGTGATGACATATCGGAGGGTTATTATTACATGAACAAACAAAACTAAAATGTATCTACCAAAATATATGGATATAAATTTCGATCTTTTTACAAATATACGATTGCATTATTCTTATTACTTTAAATAATCCTTGATGTAGCTACTGAACGATGTATGCATATGATTAGATATAAAAATATGTGGAGCCTGTAATAACAAGGAATGTGGATGATAACAGGTGAAAATATGAATAATCGCGTTCAATGTTCAAATTTGACCAATCTTTTCTTGGTAATATTCCATAGAAAATGGAGATTACTATATCTTTACTGTGGCCTTTTATAATTAGAGACTGTTCTTATACTCACAAATGGTACGTTTCGTAAATTCAAATTCAAACATATTTGAATATATTTAAATTCTAGGCATCATATTCTGGCTTGACAAAACAAGCCAACTCATATAAAATATGTAAGCACAAGGTAGCTAAAAAAGAGGAAATTACACTCTTGATTGAGTCTTCCGGGGGATATTAGAGGAGTTTTAATGTTTGAAGCTGATGGCAGGGGTAATAAACAGCAAGTTGGCCTTACCACATTAATGCTACATCCAATTACAAAACTTTTTGTCATTAATTTTAAAAGAAAAAAATAATCACATCTTTAGTTTAAAATGCCACGTAATATAATACTTTAATTACTAAATAATTGTAATTAGCCTGATTTTTAAAGTTGTTTTTTTCAAGAAATACAGCAACATCAATAACTAATTTAACCTAATAAACATCATGGAAAGTGATATTTTGTAGTGATTCAGTACTTATTTGCGTATATTATAATTAGTTAAAACTTTTGGTTGAAAATTTAAAGTAAAATAGGAACCTGCAAGTTAACCCATGAACCGCCTTAGAAGGAAGATCGTATAACCATATAAGGGTGTAACTCGCTAACATTTGCAAGCCAATGTGTTCCTTCGGACTCTTCCCGTAACGACGACTCCCAAGGGAGAAATTCCCGCCTTCTCCCGCCACCAGCAACGCTAGGTGGGAATGTACTTTTGCTCAGATATCACAAATCCTGCCTCAGCAACAATACATGGCCCCTGAGGGACTAATCCAGCAGGCAGGTCCAGACACAATTCATTGTTATTTCTTCGCTTTCATTTCATTGTTCTCGGACAAAGAATAGATCTGAGTCATAATCAATGTCAAGATAGTTAAGTCACCGACTATGTATCACAGTTATATTTTAGGTTCTTTCCCTAAACACCTCATCGTAGATATCGGAGGAACGTAAGGTACTATGAGAATTTAAAATATGAAATCTCATAAAACCAATTTGTTGACAAAAGTTCATTTCCGATCATTTTAAAGTACGATTAGGTTAACCGAAGATGGAGAGGAGTTTTAAAGTATTTAATTACTACACGATTACATACGGATAGCCTACATTTATATATATACACACGTATAAAATACATGACTAAAAATGGTTAGAGAATTTTCATCTTGCGATGACTTTTTGGTTATGGTGTAGGAGCTGTACTATGGTGAGGTATTAATGTAGATAGCGTTTTTGTCTCCCGTGTAGCCTTTGTAACCTACGCAGATTGACGATGTAGAGTCGTACATCGAGTGGTATGTACAAGGTAAGAAAATAAAAATTTAATTAGTTAAAAAGAACGATTTTCTCTCTTTTTTGCAATATTCGGGCCCGGTAGTTATTTATTTATTTTTCATATAACTTTTCCGTATTTATATAATTTTAAGAAAAAATCATGCTATTCGAATCATCTGAAACCCAATAGTCAGATTTAATAGAGTAAATAAGTTAACCGCACACACAAAGGTATAACAGTGTAGTGCAGGTCGCAGTGTAGTGGGTACGGCGGTTATCGCAAGATAACCAGATCAAGCAACGCCGAGCGTGGCTGCTGCTTGGACAGGTGACCGCTGAGCGATCCTGTCCTTGCAAGCGGCCCGCCTGCCCGGCCATTGGTGGTGGTTCGGAAGTCACCTTTAAGCCGTTGGTCCCCAGGTTAAGTGTTAGAGAGGGCTTCTTAGCCCTAACTTCACCTGGTAAAATAAGACATTCTTTACTTTTTTTTATAACACAATAATGGTAATTTATCATTATTTTGAGTCAAAGATATCATTATCGTATTTTATTCTGATTTAATATTTAGATTACATTGCCGCACTTGGTTTACTGCAGACATGTACGAAAGAAATACACTTACCACGGCACGATACAGGGGAGAATACAACCCCTAGGTCCCTGGGGAACAATACAAACTCTGTCATCACCTACAAACTACTGGAGCTCTCCACTCTGAGCATTTCCCTTCATCATCTGTGATTAGATTTGATACAGCGATTACTTATTGGATGTAGTTTTTTTACAGAATCAAAATAATCTTTTATTACTCTAAGGTTGGTTGCAGTATATACATGTTAGACGAAAATCATTGAATATAATTATTTTCTCACCTTGGTTCCGAGGACATTTGAAATCTCTTCGTTCGTCTTACCCATATGTTAAGTGACATTGCTGTGAATATATAAAAGGTTATCACACATTTTTAAAACATATTTGAAAGGATTGGGATCCTGATAAAGGACAAACAGGATACTTGTTCACGTTATGGTGCCGTACAATTCCTGTTACATCAATCTTATAGCACGATGAAAATCTCTGTACAGTAGACAGTCTTAATCTGATCTGATTTTCATAAATATTTAATTGCATCAGTATAAAGAAGAAATACTACCTGGGTAATGTTGACGATATCGGTAGTATATACGTAAAACAATGAAGGCTCACTTGTGGGTTCTGTGGCACAAAAGCCGTAGCTTTTACCTCCCTAGTAATCACCCGAAAACTTCACAATTAGCTTTTAGACCGCTGTGTTGCTGAAAATATACATGAAAGATCAAAAGAAAGAGTCAAGGGCTTCAAGTTTGATAAGAAACAGGAATTTCTTACTCTATCAAAGTTCAAAAAAAGGGGATCCGGCTGCTTTATCTCAAAAAATGCTTGTATAACATAAAATTGGAATGAGGCGAAATATATTTCCACTAGATTTACGTGTCAAGACTTCATGCTAGTTTGGATGAATAATATTTTGATATAAACAAAGATATTTACCAGTGTTGGTTGAATGGTGGTGGGGCAGTAACTCTTGACGTCCTCTTTATAATGGACTTGTAAATAGGAAATCTAGCCCTGTTTCAAGAAATCAGGGAACGCTCCATATTAAATGGATATTTTAAACGTATCATATCCAGTTAAATATCTTTTAAACGTGTTAGCAAGAAGGATTTGGCAATATTAACGATAAGAGGTTTAGAAAGACTATTTAATTCGCTATTTAATTTAATAAATGCAGTGGAAAATAAAGAATAAATTTTAATTTCAGATATTACTGCTGACAAGAGAGGGCAGCAAACATCTCATTTTCGGTTCATAATTTGCCGAAACATTGCTTACACAATGATATTCTTGTGACATATTACAGTCATTACTGTGAAGAGTTATCTTTAGCAGATGACTTCCATCTAACTGTGTAAGAAATATTTCGACGCCAGAAAAAGTGTTCCAATGTTAATTATTAATTAAAGTTGCTTCGTTAGCCAATATTTTTCTAAACTTAATCAATATCTTTTAATAATTTAACTATAAATAAATGCTAATCGAATACCAGAATACTTTGATAAATTCATTCATTGTAATTAATGGATTAGCGCTATTATTAAATTTTATGCCGCGCTAATGTTTTATTATCTATAAAATGGCAAGAAATTAACATGGATTTTAATAAAATTTGATCTCTTCTATTTTGTACAAAAATGATATATTTATGAAAAAAGCTAACACGTTATTCAGCTTTTAATTAATCTTGTTGCTATTTTGAAAAAGTTACAATTTCTACGTTTGCTTAAACATTAATAACAACATTAGACTCAAAATAATTAAAGCAATAGCTGAAAAATATAAAGAAGATACCCGCACAAAAAACTCATACTCGTCCATCTACAACATCTACTGTGGGCACACTGTGAGGTATATATACATAACATTATTAGTAGATTGTTGATTCAATTATTTAAAGATGTAATATTTTTAAAATGAAATCCGATATTTAAATTTTGCTAGAACTGTTTTATAAATATTATTGCAATATGTTTGATAATTTTAAGTTTTTTTAGTTTGTAAATCCTTTACTGCAAAATAATGGACTATTGATAATTAAATTTATTGTTTATTTTCAAGGTTCGAATACGTTAGAAGAGTCTGAATAAAAAGGTGTTGGAATAAATATTCTTTTTTAACACTAATGTTTAATATTTAACATTGAATTAAACCATGTATATTAAGCAAATACTGAGTTATATAATTGTTTGCTAGAGTTCACACAAGCTTCAGGCTCCAACTGAAAGCCTTAGGTGAATAATGCATATTTCACATTGTCACCTCCACCGCAAAAGTAAAACTTCTCCCCTCAATTTCGCGGTTGACTACAGACGGAGCGCGGCGCGTCAGTGGAACTGCCGTCTGTGCAAATTGCAAAGTTGTTTTATTTTGTTGAGCTAAAAGCAATTTTAGTTTAGATAGTAGTTGGACTTGTATTGCATATCTAGTGACACATTTCAACAATTAAGGCTACGTTTGGTTCGGCTTTATTAACATTATGTATTATACAAATTTAGTTGCAAATAATATTGTTTGGGGTTTTAGGATAAAATGATGTATATAAATAATTAGTACACGTATTATTATCAACAAAATTGAAAATGTTTATGGTAAAGCGTCCCCTTTTGTAAGGTATACAAGCTCATTACCTTATCCGTAGTGCAATGTATATAAACATTTTAATCACCATACATTGTGGTAATATATAAAAAAGTTAAATGCTCGTGATTCTTACCATCCAGTCTTAAAAAAAAATACAACTATCCATCCAATCAATCAGTCTTTACTTGTACATGTATTTTATCATTATTGTTCGACTGAATCTTTTAAATTTAATTCTACATGTATGTAAAATTTAAAAACTGTTACAATACTTCTCTGAATATTTTAATACATAAAACCTGGACCAAAGGAATATATGTACCAAGTTTCAAACCTCTATTGTGTTTGTACGGAGAGTTATAATAATCACGGTCAGACAAACCTATTGACTGCCCTCTGAGTTCTTATTCCTACAAGCAAAGGGCATTT
Source organism: Homalodisca vitripennis (assembly GCF_021130785.1). Classification (NCBI taxonomy): domain Eukaryota; kingdom Metazoa; phylum Arthropoda; class Insecta; order Hemiptera; family Cicadellidae; genus Homalodisca; species Homalodisca vitripennis. The sequence goes on from NC_060210.1 coordinate 92,869,146, forward strand.
GTCTTGGACCAAGAGGAACCTATGTACTGTCTATATGACTTTTCAAGAGTCATCACACAGACGTATGGGCAGCCATCGGTTAGGCAGACGGACTGACCGCCTTTTGATTTTTGACCTAAACCAATAGGTTTTATCCTTGTACCAAGAGGTAGATATATACTAAGTTTTTAGTTTTCAAAAGTTATTGCACAGACGGGCGAAAAATGAAATTAATGTTTAAGCTAACGCTTAATAAACAAGTTCACTAATTAATAAAGCACAAACATCACTTGGAAAAATAAATTATAAGTAAAACACAATAAAAAATCTGTTTACAAGTTCTTAAAATGTCATTTATAATTTTATCTTCTCACTTTATTAAGTCATAATATGTTTATCATATATAATATACACATATGGATAAAATGATTTGACTAGAAGGTATTTACTAGAATGTGAAGGTATTATTTTATAAACAATCATTTTCCTTAATTGCCTGTGGATTTCAATACATTGACAGAATATAATAAACCTTTCAGTTTATGTGGTCAAATGTTTTAAATTCATATGAAGTTTACTTCGGCAGTAAACAGTAAAGATTCTTTTAATACATAACAAGACCTACATATTTTTATTTACAGAAAAGGAAGAGGGAAATAAGTATAAAAATATCTAGTATGGGTGTTATGATTAGCAAGAAATATGTCTTTCTTGTTGATTTATGTTTAAAACATTATTGAGGGCATCCATGTTGGCTTCAAGTTTCATCCTCACTTTTTCTCTTGCGCTAAGGTCTTGTAGTGTCAGTGTTGTACACTGTGGATGCTGTAATACGGCTATCCTTTATGTCCAAATCATACCAGCCTCGCTTACACATAATTATGTTTATTAACACTTTCCCTCCTATCATTCATAAAAGTAAATCTTAAAACGTACAGTGTAATTTACAAAGAAAAATGCTACCGTTACAAATAACATGTTCAGTATTAACCATCCCTGATCACAGTCAACTTCACAATCAGTTGCGTGTTTTTATTTGTAACTAAGCACAAATTTCAAGTAAAGAGTCAGACAATCTGAAATGAGAACGTCAAAGTTCTCGTCGTTTATTCTGGTATATATTTGTTACCAAACTGGACTTTAAAGTGGTTTGGCATTTGTCACAGTAAATTTAGTAAACTAAACGCATGTAATCTTTGTTAAACTAAACTTACAGTATAACAAATGTAATAGTACACATTAAATTAAGATTTATTATTATGAACTTCCTTAATAATGGTTTAACGATTTTTATAATTGTATAACATCTATTTCAGATTTTTATTCTACACATAATGGTTTAACGATTTTTATAATTGTATAACATCTATTTCAGATTTTTATTCTACACATACATATAAGTTTAAGAATGGATAAAGCCTTGGAGGTAGGAGCCATCAAGAAGAGATATTATGAGTAGGAATAGTGGGCACTTTCAATCATGCACCTTGGGAAAACGGGGGTACTAACTCTGATTCAGCATCGTCCAGTATTAGTGGGCAGGCTCTAGTACTTCCTCATGTCCAGTTATCTACAGAATGGAGTATACCCACTCCAAAAGTTATCCTCCGCAGAAGACTTGATCAATCGGTACATCCTTCCCCCCTTGACAATAGCGATTAGCGATGTGTCTCTCCTAGACATCAATAGAGTTTCCCTGAAAGAATTAAAACTATATTTTATATGTATTATACGTAAACACATATATGCATGGGAGATATATGGTAGCAACAATGAGAAAGGGTCGATTGTTTTGGTTAAGCAAACGTGATATTTTAAGTACGGCTGTGTTACGTAGTGTGTAATAATAAACGTCAAGGAAAACTTTATAACTTTAATGCCTTTTAGCACATTGTAATTTAATTTTAACGGTAGTGCTGTTAACGAAGACGCAGTGGCGACACAAACTTTAGTAGCGAATTTGAATAAATCCCTTTACTTTATTACAAAAACTTACTGCTTATTAAAAATTACTGTTCCTCTTTTACAGCCTAGGAACATTTAATGAGATTTATAGTCTACTGTCAAATAATCCAATGATCGTATTGTACCTACTTAAGGTGGATTTACACATACCCAACCATCTCCCTGCCGTGCCGTTTTAGTCTAAATAGTTATTTTGAATTTATCATTTAGTTTGCATGAGACGGCAGATTCACGATTTACACATAGTCCGCCAAGCCCCTGCCGTGCCCCTGCGTGCCTCTCACCTGCGATCCGCGGCAGGTGACCGTTTGGCGGCAGTGGCAGGGAGCGTGTTACAAAGATGACCTGTTGGGCGCCTAGACGATGCCTCACCGGTTGTTTTGTCACCCTGACGGCCATTCGGCAATCTTCGGTTCTCACAGTAAAGTCCGAAGGGACCACGTGTTGCTCACTAGAGCTTATTTCACCTCGTCTGTGTCCATTTTAACAACTGAAACGCTCATATTTAGTACGAATAGGATAAGAGCTACATTAGACTATTAGCAACAAGAAATAAGTCCTTCTACGTAATATTGAAACGCGTATGGCCTTCTGGGTTAGCCTCCCAAGAGCATAGACACTGTTGTAGAGACAATAATTTGTGATATCCGGGCAAAAGTATATTCCCATCTACCGCTGCTGGTGATAGGAGTGTAAATATTTTATTACAGTTTATGTTCGTATTTTTTGGTATATCAGACATCTGGTCAAATAAATTTACATAGTTTTTTGTTGAGTATAAATGAAGTCTCTTTCTTAAGTTAGGTCAAAGCCGTTAACATCTGTTAGGGGGAAAAAAATTTCGAAAATTTGAACAATAGTCTTTTTTCACACAATAATAAAAGTCGCTATTTCTCTCACGATTAGTTCTAAAAGAAAGATCTTTTTATAAAAAATGAGTGAGTAAAAAAATAAATCTCTAAATTTTTAGAGTAAATTAAATATTTTAGCTTTGTTACATTATGCCTTTTCTCATATACTAACACTTTAAACAAAAGGTTCGTTGCAAATGACTTCAGAATAAGCATGCACGTCCTAACCATTTGAGCTTTAGATATTATACATACTGGAAATTATTAATTGTAAAACGTGTTGTGCTAAAACCTGTAAGAGCCCAAGCCAAAAATATTGGTTTTCATTTCTTAAAGTGAGGGGGACAATTGCAATTTGGGGTTTTCGGAAAGGAAACTTAAAAAAAGAACTCTAGTACTCAAAACAGTTATGAAGTTCAGGATCAAAACTGAATTAAAATAATGGAATTAGTGAATTTTGGACGTTTCCTTTTTCTACGCATCAAAGGGTATCATTTGTTTACCCCTTCGTAAGATATTTCGTAGTGCTTTAGAATTATGTAAAGATGATACTGAATATAACTTATTTTATTTCTTTCTGAAAGATTGTAAATGTTTTTATGTAATAAGAAATTAAATCTACGTCAGTTTCTAAAACTATTTACACAGTGCAGAAAAGAAAATACAATAAGGTAAAGTTTGAAGAGAATACAATGGCGTTTTGATGATCAGTAACAATCCTCAGTCACGTTTGAGACGTCTACAACAATAGAAGAAGAGGGAGTGTTGTTGTGCAATGGGAGGACGGTGACAGGTAATATAGCTAATGTTGACGGTAACTTGTATGAAGAGGAAACGGGTTGAAAGGAGGTATTTCTTCCCTCTGTATTGACAACGCCAGGTATTCATTCTGCTTATTACTTGGATAGGACAGAACAGTGAAGGGTTGCGTAGTGGGTATAATGAACCCAAAAGAAACTACAGTGAGAAACAGGTAGTCGAATCAATGTAACATGATTGTAAAGTCCGACGAAGTAATGAGACTCTACGTCCAAAATATTACTTAAAATGGATGTGATCTCTATCGAACAAGGAATTTGAAAAATTGTTCTTGGTTTCTAACATGCCTGCTGAAGCTCATTATTGTTCATCTTAGCCCTGTCACCAATTTGATAAAATATAAATTGTACACCAATGATCAATGGTGTAAAACTCTTTTTCCGGGATAGTATCTCTTCTGCAGGTTCTCTAATATATTCTACTGTGCTCGTCCGAATGGATGTCAAGATTGCTCTTTAGGGAAGTGATAATAGATGTAATATTCAAAGATGATTCAAAGATTATATTAGTGTGATAACCTGGAGAAGTAGCTAATGCCGATGGTACGATTTTGTATCACAATAAATGAAAAACCCCGTTGGATATACAACACAGTTTAATTTCTATTACCATACAATTTATATGACAAATTATATGTAAACATAATTAAAAATAACAAACGTCGAGGTGAACTAACGCTTTTTGAGAGATAATTCCTTAAATAAATTAGATTTACTATTTTCATAATATTAAAAAATATGCAATTGCCGAAGGATATGAGTATTAAAAATGTTTGAATGAACTACATCAAATAGCACCTGTTAGAATTATGTGCAAAATTGAAAAAAAAGATAAACATGAGAACTATTATTTTACTAAACACTAAGCACTGTGGCAATAAAGTTTTGAATATTTTTGCAATAAAATTACTAGTATTTTATGTATATATATATATATATTTATATATATATATATATATATATATATCTGAATATTACATATTTCCCTACCTTCAACATTTAATATTTATAATTACCTCACTTACATTTCTCTTTTAAATTCTAATGGAATATTTATTAAGGTTTCTGGGAAAGGCTATTAGTGAGTTATTGAAAGAGTTTCCTTCAGGTTTTGCTCCACGAAATACCTTGTAGTAACACCGCCTAATAGTATATTCCAGGGGTTTTAAAGTGTATCAGTATTCCTAATTATTATGAATTGAATAAATAGCGCGCAATAAGACAAGTGAAGTCTTAATGCACTTTTAATTACATAGCTCTCAACAATGATTCGAGAAAATTAAGGATCGCAAGGGTTGGGATTCTCCATCGGGAGAAGTTAGTGAAGAATTATGGTGCCAGACAGCACAATTGTCCCAGGTTCCTGACGACAATAAACAACTCAACTTGCAGAAAATAAATGTCCAAACCGCAGGAGAAATCTATCTAGAAGTGTTGAACATCAGAAATGAGTAGCGATCACGTACGATATCCCTTGTGAGATCTATAACGTTCCTTCCCCTAATAGGGTGCATTGGTGCAAAGGTGTTGTGCAATTCCTGACTACTCTTTACGATACTCTTGGGGCCGAGCTGTCATTTACTGCTTCTTAGGAATATAAATTGAGATACGATTATTACGATTGTATTGTTAACTTAATGCATTATTTTTAAAACTATTTAAGTTGTATATGTGATTACCTAAAAAACTTCACTATTTTCAGAACAATGGTATAATAATATATTGTTCGAGATATTGTTCGGACAAATATACATATATAGAGATTTTCCAGCCCCTCGTGTGTTAGAATTCTCTAACGAGGGAAAAGTTTGAGCAAATATATGGGTATGCAATACAAAACAGCTCAATGTGTCAACTATAATATCATAAATTTGTCGGATATAATCAGGTATAAACTGTTATTAAGCAAATGCAGCTATTTCTTTTTAAATGTTCCATGGGTGTAATTTACGTAGAAGGCAGGATGTACCACGTGCCTCGCCACTACTCGCTTGTATTCAAATGAGAATTTGAGACAAGTTTTAACTTTGCAGTTGCAGAGGCAACTTGCAATGTGCATTATTCACCTGAAGCTTAAATGAAGTCTGGAACAGTATACCATTGGGGATTTGTTATACATGCATGTGCCGTTCAGTGAAATTATATGATGCAACTATACCGGAACAAAACATATCCATCACAAAAAATAACCAGTTAATCAAAACTTTTATTTAATAAAAAAGTTGTGTTTTACATATTTATATTAACAAAAATATACTCATTTTATATTATATACTAGGAGCATTTGAATTTTAATAGACATAACTCGGGAATACTTTAAATGAGTTCATAAAATAGGTTGTACTTTTAACGAGCTATGACGTAGTTTTTGTATTTATAACCTCCTTGTAATCGTGAAGGTGAAATCTAGCTAAAGCCGAAAAATATAACCTCCTTGTTGCAGATGTTCATACCATTTACAAAAAGCCCTTTTTGTCATCATGTAGTAGACTAATCTTGGTTTATAAGCTGTTTAAGATTATACAACACGTAACAGTATGCGAAAAACTCTGATAATTATCAAATACAAATTTTAACATTACACAGTACGGAAAAAAAATAATGTTATTTTCTGGTTAAAATACTAGTATAGCTATTATACTATATAGGTATACAACTGTTATGATATAAGTTTTAGTTTATAGATGACCGAAGGACCTTTTTATTTGAACGTGAATGTGCAACATAAGAAACACTTTTAGTGAAGTACACAATAATCATGGTTTAGTTTACTCCGGCTGCTTACCAACAACACAAAAATACATGGAGTAGATAACGTTAAACCTGAAAACTAAACCCCATATGGATTAAAGTGCAAAACAAGAAAGTGTAGTAAAAAAACATTTAGAATATTGGTAATTTTAATATTTATGATCAATATCACGATTCAAGAAATTACCGACCTTCTGAGAACGTTTGTGGCCTTTGATAATATTACATACATAATAAAATTTGTGTACATAATTATGCATTAATACTGCACAACATGTTGAAATTCACGTTATAAGGGAATATTTAGCAATATTACAAGAAGTAACTGTTTTATTCATACGATGGGAAAAAAAGGTTTTTTTCACATGTAAACTTCAGACTACTCAAGAGATTTTCAAAGAAGCGTCTCCAGAGAAAAAAACAAACTGATCTATAATTAAGTTACAGATTAAACTTTTACTTCTTCACAAAATTGAGACTCGGCTATCACGAATGAGATTTTTTAATATAAAGGTGTATAAAACTAAGCATTTTTCCTTATACTGGCAATCGACCACTGTTTCCTAAAAAAATAGTTCAATATCAGATTTTTAATGTTTGCATTGAATCCCATATATTCGCCAGTATTGATCTAAGAGAAGTAAGTAAAGGCGACCAAATCAGCCAATAAAAACTAATATGAATGGAAATTTGAAGGGATGAGTCCAACGCAATACGTACGTTAATATTATTTTCCAGAGACCAGAGCGCTAATGTTCTTTGAACACAAGTACAAAGTATTTTTATCGTTCACATTTACTAACTCCAGCCGAAACAGATTTCTTTTCCAAATTGTTTAAGTTCACTTAAATTCGAAATCACCGTAATAATGAGGGTGGGAAAGCTACTAAATACTTCTCAGTTGGGCCGACTGTTTTTAAACTTAAAGAAAATCAAAATATTACTTTGTCAGTGAATTCTGCTTCCCTTGTAAATGTGACTTGGATTTATGTTAAGTTTGTATCTGCTGCTCCCAACAAGAAAACATGTGGCGATAGAAGATGACAATTGGATTTCCAACCTTGAACTGATTACCTCGTGTCAGAGATAATGTGAAGCACATTTGCTTATACTTGTGTCAAGACTTTCGTATCTAACATTGAAAGATAGGGTATTGTGCAAATAGTTATTTCCAGAAATAAACATTAATGATCCAAGTTGCCTTATGACATCTCGATATCTAAGCCAGGTGCTATAATAAGCAGCTCTTTTGTAATTATAGATTATTCCCAATTCTTTGATTGAATCAATGAGGAAATAGTTCTAACCAAGATGAACTGTTATGGCTTTGGCCGAGGGTGTGATTTCATGGATAAGATCATATCTCCAAAAAATACAGCAGGTCTCAAAATTTTACAATGAGACAGCTTAGCCTTTTTCAAATTGGATGGTGTACCTCAAGGTGTACCTCCACTGTGTGTGAAAAGCTGCACCATCCATTTGTATGCGGACGACTATCAGCTGCATTTCTTTTATGAGCCTGTTATTATATAGATGGCCAGCGATCAAATCAATGCTGACGTATACCTCCTGTCAACATAAAAAATGCACTCAATATAAGAAAATGCACAGTCCTGCACATTTATACGTACAGTCTCTTACAGGTTTTTGGTAAGAGCGGGATGGCAATGGTTCTGGGCAGTAAGATCTTCGGCATGTGCTGTCATAACTTTATGTTAAGACCCTTTGCGTGATATTGGACAGTGGCATCACTTTTCTCATGTCACCAGCCTGCGATCGGTAGATTAAGAGATTTGTCCATATTCAGAACATTTCTGCCAGAGACTGCGAACTGCAGCGTATGCAGAGATTAGTCCTGTCAGTCTTCTAATACTGCCTATTACTGTTGGGAACAGAATTTCGAGAGAGTATATTGGCAGAATCCAAAAGCTGCAGAACTAAGTCATCAGGTTCATTTCCAATTTGAGACGGTTTGATCACAAACTCCTTTCCGGGATGCTGTCAAGTTACTCGTTATGCAGTGTGCAGGCTGCAGACGTGTTGTATGGTCCACAAGGTTCTCAAATTTAGAGAAGCACAGTAACTCAGAAAGAAACTCTTGTGTCGAGAGGAGGTCTCTCAACGAAGCACCCGCAAAAATGAAAGGCTTCAATTTCCAAAAATGAGACTTTCAGTGTTCAAATTGGCGCTACGTGTATCGAAAAAGAGTTGGATGCGAAGCTACGCGTTATTCAATACGCTTAATGAGATCAGCACAACGGATATCTTACCGTCCTGATAAAGATACCGAGGGCATCCCAGTTCGAATCTATAACATTTATCTCTATTACAGTAAATAAATAAGATGTATGGGGCTTAATATTTTTCATCCCAAAGATCATTGTGTCACTGACGTTTAGCTCTAGTTATACGGTAACAATATCAGTAACAACTCTTAAGAGATCACGGAATCTTGGAATCATTACTGTGAGACGCAATGAAATGATAGATGATTATTATAATTTCAAAAATAATGTCACGGACAAAAGATATATTGCTGTAACTAAATTAAAAGATATTTTCTAAACAAATTAAAAATGCAAGAATACGATCCAAAACAAAACTCCACAGAGAACATTAATACCAAAATGTGTAACAAGAGGCCATACAGATTAATACAACTATTTTAAACTGTTATGTCAGTTACCAAACAGTCTACTAGTGTCGTAAAATCTCCTTTTCAGTAAAACATTGAAAAGCTTCAAAGCATTTCAGACACCTAAATGAGGTAATACTTAAGTCTTATTAACGACAAATGCTTAGTATTATAGTAATAATGATGTCATCGTGATGGCTTGCCTTATTATTTTACCTACCATCCTGTCTGGTTTTTATAGTAGCTTGCCAAATAATTATTAGCAACATTTTTTTTTGGAAAATAATAGGACAAAAGTCCTTTTAAAGATATGACAACTTCTAATTTTCATACCAAATAATTTGTTACACCATTAAGATTAAATAAGAAAAGACAATTAGAAATCTTTAATGAGTTTTAATAGTTTATGGTTAACTAATTAATATTCGTGACGTTAAACTTTGAGTATTGTCAGGAAAGAAATAAATACAAACGAAGAAATAATAATGAATTGCCTTTGAACCTGCCTACTGAATTAGTACCTCAGGGACCATGTACTGGAACTGTGGCAGGATTTGTGAACCGAGAAAAAATAAATTCTTACCCAGTGCAGCTGTTGGCGGAAGAAAGCGAGAATTTTTCCCTTGAGATTCGTCCTTACAGGGTCTGGGGAAACACATTGTCTTGCAAATGTTGGGGTGTTGCACACATACGTAGTTACTTGTTTTCCCTGCCGGGGAAGTGAAGGAATCCATCCAACAGGTTTCTGACTCTTCTTTGAATTCACAATATAGTTGAAACAGATTATCAGGTAACTATAATTAGCTAGCTGCCGTAAAGTTAATGCCACAAGGTTTCTAATTACAACGCAAAATACAGCGCTTATAACTGCACATAAAAACATATAATTGCCCATAACAACAATTTTAAATGCCTTTTATTATACTACTTGATACTAAACTTACTGGAAAGTAGAACACTTTATCTTTATTATAAAATTATCTATATAATCTCTTACAAATTATAAAAAAATATTATAAAAAATATAATTTTATAAGAAGTACCCATATACAGAAATGTATGAGTAGTGCAAACATTTTACGACATCTATAGCACAACTTCTCAATCTCAACCTCATCAACCTTGGTCTTCTGTTGTTAATTACATACCTATCAATAGATGTAAATTTTAGGGGTAGCTGTAAGCCAAAAAAGAGTTTTTATTACTTTCGCCATCGGCTGCAGAATTAAAACTCCACTTACACCTCACCAAAAAGGCGATGTGGGGTGTATTTTTATGCCTCATAAGTGTATCTGTTTTAATAATAATCTAAGCGTAAACGTATATGTGCAACTAACACGCAATCATTAATTATTTTGTCATGGGTACAGATAGTTGAATAGCAATATTTATTTATTTATTACTGTTTGTTTTGTAATGAATTAGAAATTTAAGACAATATGGCCTTCACCTCATAAAATGCCAGTCATTAAAATAGTACTTTTACTTCATTAAATTAGTAAGTTTTGACAGGGCTAATATTGCTTATAATCGTATCAGTAAAAAAAGTACTTCATCCAGTCTTCCCTAAATAAATATTAACTAAAATGCGGTGGCCTTTAAGATAACTTTTTATTTAATAAACGCACTAAACAATAATTTAAAACGCACGCACAAAATTATAACTATCTAAACGGATAATTAGTGGTAGCAGGTTCTTGTTAACATCACCATTATAAATTAAGTAATATTGAAGGAATATTTGAATAAGCTATCTCTAATCTAGCGCTGTGTTAAATAAACTTGTAACACGGGAATATTAAAAATTGGTATATATTGAAATTTCATCTCTAATATCTATAATCATTGTATTTGTTATTACAACGACCTTTGTTGAAGCCCTATGTATAATTCCTTTGTCTTGACAACGTGGTTTCTGATATTTTAAAAATACAAGATTTTCAAATAGTAATATAAACTTTTCAAATAGCGTAATAAAACAGATTTAAAATTGTATTATTAAAATGAGAAAATTAAAAAATCTTTAAAAATGTTATAAATATTTCTATATGATCCCTATGGTTATGAGGCAGACATCAATTCGATTGTCAAGTTTTAATCAGATTATGCTAAGGTTATTGACGATAAAAATCCTTATTCAAAGAGACTTAGTGGTAATGGGGTGATAAACAAAACGCACCAATGACCGAAAACTTTTAAATCAGAATTTACACAGTTAAAGGATTTTAGAAAACCTATTAAAATGTTATTACAGTCTTCTTCACCTCAGTTGCCTCTATGTGACCAGCAAAAATACCAATAAATATCAATTTGATTGATTAGGAATTTATACTAGGATGTTATTTACGTAAAAGTAGCACATCAGCTGTTGATGACTTTTAATGAACTTCATATTTTTTGTTATTAGCGATAACCAATTAGAGCATCTTTTCTTAATCCTTCATTGCCCTTTTAAATGCAGGTCTAATCTTGTTCATATATTTATAAGATCTTCATATTTTCGTGTTATTACATTTGGCATGATTGGACTGAGCATACCATAGAGATTTTTGATCAATTGTTCATGGATAATCTTAAATGTTTTTAAAAATAAGTTATTCAAAACATTTTTATTTCTGTTTTTAGTTATTTTTACTAGTGATGTGTAATATTTGAGGATTTTACATTTGAACCAGTAATTATTACAGAACATATATTATCTATGGTGAGTATTAAAATAATAAAAATACGTATAGTTAGCCTGAACATATACGAAAACCATGTTTGGTTGTGATGTAATAATTACGACCTAATTTAACTGCATGGTATGTTCATGCAGAATCAGCAATTTTGGAACTCCCTAATACAAAATACCTAGGGGAGGAGGCAAGGGAGAAAAGTACATCCCACATTTTTCCTTTTGTGGTACAAGACAGCAAACTATAACTAGATCTTCACTACGGCTACGCATGGGTTTGGACGAATATTTGTTTGAGATAACACGTTAGGTTCATAGTTGCTTTAATTTAAAACACCGTTGTTAATAATTACATTCACAACAAAATTTTACCTGTAACAATTAAATAACGTTCAAATTTTTGCTATCTCTATTTTGAGCTCACAAATTGACAGTTTTAAGAGAAAAGAGAGGTAGGTAACATGTGAATGAAATTTAGGAAATTAGAGTAAATAAATGTAATTATTTTTTGTAAGATTTGACTCAAAATTAACTTCGAAAAAATTACTGAACTTTAACCCATTATAAAGTTATTTCATTCACAAATCCATCTGGAGGTACTCTAGGCCCATATCTCTGTCATTGATGTAACAGTGTGATTTTGACGGAAATAATATCGGGTGTTGGTGCATGATAGAAGTGAGCAAATATCAAGAATGAAATGTATTAGAGGTGAAAGCGATTGCAATAAGGAAGAGTACAGGAAGGTACTTTTAAGTGGTAGTGAAAGTGTAGTGTGTAGAACACGCGAGGTCGTTTTACAAACTGGAGTGTGTGTTTTCACCAATAAATTAATACATGTGTGCAAACAGTCATTATATTATACACAGCCAAAGTAATTGACCCAGCTCATTTATATATATATATATATATATATATATATATAAAATTGATTAACTTCTATAATACTCTTTAATAATAATGAGATTGTTATCAGGTTAATTTTGTTATTAAATAATATATTTTGATTAATCACTGTCGTATCAACACAGACTATGCGCATAATCCATAATCCAACGGTAATAAATAACTCAAACGACCTTTTATTACTTTTCTGCCCTTGGATTAATATATTACTTTTATGCTGACACCTTAGATCACATCCAGTCTGAGCAAGGATTTTTAAGCAACTTTCCAAGCCGTGTTACATCGTATCACAAGCACAACCAGTTCCAGGGCTTCACACGCAATCTTAAAAAAAAAAAAAAACAAAAAAACAGAGTAATTTTGGCCATAATAATTATTCTTTGGATGACAATCTTAACTGGTATATTCTAACACATTGAAATTCTAAAACTGAAAATAATTTAGTCTTTGGACTTTTGAAGTCGGAGGGAGAAATAGTTTTATAAGTATTTGTGTAATAACTGAAGCCCCAACAATTTCATTAACAATTGCACTATTTTAGCCCAGTCTGGAGGAATCCTCAAGTTAAAGTTCTTAGCTTTTCGATCAATGCACATATGATTGCAGACTCCATGTAATGTTGAAACGGAAGTATACATATTTTAGGTACTTATTATTGCAGTGCCCATGTTGAGACCTTCAGATATTAAGAGAATTTCTTAATACAAGTTATAACTTCTTGCCTTATGCGAGTATGAACACTTCTGGTTTGAATGAGTTATATTTCCGACGCCATGGTTGAGTTTGCATTGCTTCTACAAGAAATAAAAAAACATTATATATAGTATGTAAGTCCCGGCGGAACAAGTACAAAAGTTGGTCTGTAAAGCCTACGTCGGTCAAAAAGCGTAAACTTATGGCCATTGTACTTTAATTCGGTCTAAGGTACTTCCGTTGTAACAGATGAGTTTTCCTTTTTTTTCCCCGATCAAGAGAATATATGTACGCACACAGATCTGAGAAGTACACCTCGATCATAAAGCGTATAATTTTGGCTATTGTTGTCCTGTCTAAGACATTTCTGTCTCTATAGCAGAGTTTTGTTGGTTGGGCCAATCAAGATACATACACAGTCCTGAGAACCCTTCTTCTGTCAAAATAACTAATGTGGATTTCATCACTTTCTTTAAATTTGTAACAAAAGTAATATTTTAATCTTGTCTTTTATGTACACATTATACTACTGATAATCAAACTGCTTACTTGATTGTTTTTCTTTCTAAAACTTCCAATTTTACCTCTGTGCTCCTCAGTGATTACAGAAAAGGTTGAAATAAGAAGTGTCATTACTTTTAAGCTCAGTCTGTACTATGAAGCTATAAAATAAATACGGTTAAATTTAAGATTGTACTTTAATAAATTAAACATATGGCTACGTGGTGTCATTGTAATGTTTACAAAGAAGAGTTTATAACATTTTCATAAGCTCTTTCAATTAATAACGTGTTTACTGCAATGCGTTTCTCATGGGAATTTCCGCAACTTCCCAGTGGGTTGGTAGACTGAAGTCGTAGATACAGGCTTAACGTATATACGAAATGTCACATCTGTTTCATGGATTTTCTGCATTATGATGAATTTATATATATAATATTATATGTATAAATATTATATATAAATTTTAGGGAAGCGTTACCAGGGGGCGTTTGCATGAATTATTTAGGTTTTTAATTATTTTCATCTTACGATTTTAAAGTTATAAGTTTATAATTTTAGTACCAAAGTTAATAAAAGCATAAAGATAAGTATAAAGATAAGCATAGTAAATAAAAAATATATAGTCAAAAAATTCATTGTAAAAATACATGAAAGAGTGTTTTAAAATTTCTTTTCCCAATTATTGTTGCAGGTTTATTCTAATGAGCGAGTGTATTTTTGGCTTAGTCCAAGCTTTTATAATTATACTTAAACGGTCCTTTCCCGGAATTTAACAACACACAAATTTTCTATTGTTATAGGAAGGTATTTAGACATAATATATTCATTCCATCATAAAAATACATGTTCAAAAAAGTTTTTTGAAAGATCTGTAATGCATGTTCTATGGTTCAATCAACAATGTGCCGAAATGGAATCAATTAACAGAGATAGAAACATGTATTCACACTGCCAGTGTCCACTCATTGTCTGTAATGGACCCTACGCCAATAACAATACGCTAGAGCAGACAATTACGACAGTTTGTCATACCAGTTTGTCGACTATAATTATTGCTGTGACAGTTGTTTTGAAATTAATCAAAAACCATTGATATGTTCGCAGCTTTGTCCTGTTCAGACTCGTCTCCTTTTCAAAGTAATCGATGCTAATAATTGTCCTGTCATTGAGATACGTACTAATAAAATTGTGTAATTATTTTTCAGATAATTTTTTATTTCCTTAAAACACTACAACCATCTTTTTTATATTTCCGGCAGTAATCGTTACGGTTGAATGATGCTACTTGAATTATAATTTACGTCTTGGTGTTGAATGTATCAAATTAAAAGCTTTTTACTATTAAAATGTAGACCCTACCCTCCTATTTAGATCCACCGCAAAAACTAATGCGTTTAGCCTAGCAAATCAGGAGCGTGGTGGTGCAAAATTTTGATGATTATGACCTTTTGGAAGTACATATTTTTGTGTACCCTAAGTAGGAACAATGGTGTAATTGTAAATGTGTTTGTGTTTAGGTTTGTCACGTTCAGATGGCTGGTGTGTTAGCGGGTTTCTGTGCGCGCGCCTGTACGTTTAGGCCCCGGATAGTGACCACATAGACTGTACCTTGAAGGACTCAGCATGTGGATAATAATACAACTATATTAGAATAATGTATTTTTATTTTTCGAAATATCTGTTTTTTGTGTTTAGCGAAAACGTTAACAATATTTGTTTTAATGGCTATAATTTTTTTATATGGCTATAATGCTTCACTGTGTTGAAAATATAGTTACAAAAATGCAACAAACCGAATATCACCATAGAAAATATTTAGCGCTGTAAACTGGCGAAAATTCCCCCCCCCACCCCCCCCCCCCCCCACCCCCCCCCCCCCCCACCCCCCCCCCCCCCCACCCCCCCCCCCCCCCACCCCCCCCCCCCCCCACCCCCCCCCATGAAATGGAGCTAAAATTAGTAAACATTAAAAACAGTAATTATAGTTTAAATTTCTGTGACTAATATTAGTTCTTATTTTCAAAACACTAAATATTACTGAGCTTTATGGAAGCATAAAATTTTAGGGATGGAAAAATATAATTTTTGTCTGCCTCTCTTTCCATACAATATGGAGAACGAATTGATATCTAGACTTTACATTTTGCATCAAGCTTAATTCCATATAAGAAACACAGTTTGACGACGATACATGTGACGCCATGGGATTTAGTTGAGGATAGTGAATATTTTTGCATTGGTTTAATGAGTTTTTGCATTGGTGCATGATGCTATTCCAAGAAATTACAGAATAAACATACTTGTGAACATAGTACAATCACGTAGCATAATAATAAATGTATCCTCATTATAATTGATATATCACGAGAAAGATTTTATCTGAAGAGTATCGTCTTCAGAATATATTTACCTAAATTAAAATACGGAACACGTTTAGTATTGTTACAACAAAAGTTAGTTTAAAGTAGTTTTAGTAAATTAAATATAACTTTTAACACTGTATTTTACTAGTCCATACATTAGTCCATTAGACTAGTATTACATTAAAAGTATTACATTACTCCTAGTTTTAAGCCTTAACTTTAACTTCATTAGAGTATGATATCTTGCTCTTTGTGTGGTAAAAATGTACTTCTAGAAATTAAAGAACACTTGGCTTTATAAGCCAGGTAGTCTTTGATGTTGCGCTGAGGATTGTGTCTCTGGAAATTCCGACAACTCTTCCCTCATTTCGAGTGAATTTAACACAATACCTACTGTTTACAGCATGTCTAAAAATTTCTTTATTTTTTAGTTTTAGGAAAATAAAATATTGGGGCCTCTAAAGTGCTTAAAAGCCATTAAGTTTATTTACTATGACAATTATTTAGTTTTTTTCAAATATTTTAAAATGCAGGTAAGAGCAAGTTGCTTTACTTTTTTGTAATAAATTATTTTCATGATAACCAGTGAAAATGACAAACATTGAGAAATAATTTGTTCAAATTTTTGATAAAAGATTTCAAAGATATGTATTAAACCTTTCTGGAGTCTTTTAGATTTATATTCTATTTCTGCATTCACATCTACTTAGTGTATTCAATAGAATCGTAGTGGTCTGATGATTGTCCAAACAATTACTGCGTTAAATACAATCGGGTTTAACAAACTACTACTGGTGTATATTTACAGATCTAAATTTATAAATATCTAATTATTTTATGAAAAAAATTCTAATTAAATTTATTTAGCGAGTAGGCTACATTTCTGAAACTAGTGTTTATGAGTGCGACGAATAAACTTCTGCAGTAGTCTAACATTAAAGTATTAACAATAAAATATACCTTATGCGCGTAGGTACTCAGAAATAGCTGGCGAGTGAAATCTTCGATCACTAGAAACATCTGGCACATGCTTTTCTATAATATGTCATGGGGATTTCTAGTGAATGTTTGAAGAGGCTTCCCTCCAGACTGATAGACTCTGATGAGAAATTATTTTATTTCATTTCATATTTGTTTTCCGTGTCCTCTACTTTAGCAGAGATACCAAACAACGCCTGTTGGACAAACATTTTCTAACAATGACATTATGTGAAAGTTTGCTATCCACGCATAACATGGATATGGTGGGAAGGGTTGATTCAATATGAATGTTGAAATTCACCTTCCGCTTTATTGTAGCGGATTTCTAGAATTCACCGTCACAAATTTATCTTGATCACAATGGTTGGTTACTGGGTAATCCTGACAGATATTTTTGTAATATAGATGTTTTTTGATGTCGAAACGATCCAAAGAGTTCGTTTTGAACGTCTCCGTTGTCAAAACATTTTGGATCTCTTCAAGACTGACAAAGACTCCAGATTCCAGGAGCAAAATCATTGACTGTGGAACATGCAGACGCTACACTAAGCGGAATATAAAATGGATCAAAACTCAGCATTCGTTTAAAATAAATACTTCCCACCCTATCAATGTTATGTGTGGATAACAAATAATTAATTTTACCTTATGGTATTGCCAAGTAAATCGTTTCCAACAGGTTTAGATCAGTCTTTTGCTTAAGCAGAAAGGACACGGAAAATAATATGAAATTAAGATTAAAGTAATTTAATAACGTTGTCCTCCAGCCTGATTGGACAATCACTTAAGATAGTGGGTAACCTCATAAAATAATGAAGCTAGGCCTGTCCCAGATCTAGTGCTGTCTAGTGATCTAGTATCCCATTCACCAGCTATTTCCAAGTACCTACGGATTACGTACTAACATTCTTTACTATCTGTTAAAGCATAAAATGTCATAGTCAACTGTTTTTTTTTTCATTTTACTAATATCTTTCGAATGTCTGGTTGACACCGTTATAACTCTCACAGTTCTAGACTTCTTATAGTACTTACTTTTGGGACGGGTGACCTCTATCATTCTTTGTTAGACCTCCCAATCTTTAAAACTCGAGAAACGTGTAAATATAAAACTGGACCAATACAGTTGAAATTTCTGATAGGTAACGAAGTTCCTAATTTAAACCACTATCATTCGAGGGGTTAGGAAAATATTATTTCTGCCTTTGTCTCTGTCCACACGTTATCTCACGAAAGACCTGACCTGTACATAGATCTCATTCTGCATGCAGCTTCAATTCTATATGATCCCTATTGAGTGCGATGATGGTACGTGTCACTCCATAGGATGTGCGCTAACAAACATGTTTACAGTGTTTTGACGAGAAATCATGATTGTCATAAGAAAATCGCACTATAAATGCATATTCTAAAGAAACTAAAAAAAATATGGAATTTTAATATCTGGAATAGTAATAAAAGTAGTCTGACAATACACAATATCTCACGAGAAAGGATTTCTGTGTAGACTTTGCATTTTGAATGTCTGGACGAGCAAGAGGAACTCGAATCTTAGTTCATAACCTTTATATTGAACCACCATAACAAGTGGAATACTTTCATTGTTGTGACAAAAAACCCTGAATAATTTTGTCCTAAATCTCTAGACTAGACAACGTAACAGCTCGTAATGTGTATTAACATAGTACAAACATTTTACATTACTCGTCATTTTAAGTTTCAACTGTATTTCAGCATGATATCTTATTTTTGTGTGGTGGAAATGAACTTCTGGAAACTAAAGAACCACTTGGCTTTATAAAACAGGTAGTCTTTGATGTTACGCTTGGAGGCTTGCGTCTCTAGAAATGTCGACAACTCTTCACTTAGTTGCTTTAAAACCACAGGACTTCTAGAAACTCCTATTCTTTAATCTTTGGAAATTAAAATATAAAGTCCCACTATAGATTCTGAAATACCACTCTTTCTTTACAATGATATTCTTATTTATATAAACTTGTATTATGAAAAATTAGAAAAGAGAAATACCCAAGATCATAAGTTAGGTTCTCATTTAATCATGTAGATGCAAATCTATCTACAGGACACCTTAGCTGACTCACCCTATCATGGGCGCTAATTATAGGAGCGGTACCCTCATAACTTGGCGTGTTTTGCTACTTACCAACAGTAAATTGAAATGACAGGAGATATTTTTGCGCTCCTCCTGTACAACCATCTCACAGTAATTTTGTAATTTGGGTAAGTGAAGTGAGTGATATTTCTGAAAATGTTTTCTCATATAAAAAGCAAATTTTTATCGCATAGAGTTCTAGTCTATACATTGTTCACGATTTTACTTAGAATCTAGTTCTAGTGATTAATACATAAAATAAGAATTGAAATTATACTATGTGGCAGTTTAATTATCACTTGGACTGAAATTTCTTCTATAGCAACAGGTTAAATCTGATAGCATCATATAATTAAACTTTTTCTCTTTCAGCCCAATCTGCGAAACTAAAGTATGTTTTTTAGAAATATTACATTCAAATTGAACAAAATGGATATAAATTCCGAATGGTATAACAATTATATTATTTTAATAATGTAAAGGATGAAATATTAGTAAAGAATTAAATAATCCCCATGGAAGATATGTATAACGTTGGTTACTTAACAGCTGGTGTAAGTTCACAAGCAAAACAACACCCAATAGAAACAAAGCCAATGTAAATGTTAACCAATGTCGGACTCTCCACTTCGGGCCATAAATCAAGGGTAGGACTTACGCTTGACAAACACCAACTTAAAGTTTGCCAAATTGCAAAATCTGTGGAGCGTGCGACTTCTGCCACATTATTTGGCACGCATGAACCCCTCCGTATTGCTACCTCGTTTTGTGGTTTTCCTCTTGCAACCAAAGTAACTTAAATGCAATTAAAGAGTTTTTAAGTTGTATGCAAGGTACCTGGACAGCGTTATAAATTCAATTAATATCTTTCTTGTAAAATCAACTTATTTCGTAAATCATCACAGATATCAAAAAAAAGAAGACACCGTTCTCTCAGAGAACAAACACAATAAATTGTGAGTTACACTAGTTTTAGGAGTAGATTATGTAAGGAATATTTAGTACTACCTGGTTAGTACACATTTTTAATTCCAGTGCAAAAGTGTAACATGTGCGTAGGTCGCGTAACTGACTTCACTAAGAGTGCATACACAATTTCTAGTCTAAAACTTATTATTTCATTCTCGAGAAGTCCTAGGGACAAATAGACCAAAAAAGTAAAATTAAAAAAAAGAAATGTTTATATTCCTCTGACAGACGAAAGTGAAATGTCAGCCTAAAACTCATTCTTGTCATGTAGGAATGAAGTTTCATGCAAAATAGATTTAACATATGAAATCTTTCTTGAGATATCTTGCTATAAATAAAATGTTTAATTTATTTACTTAGCTTTATGTAAACTAGAAATGATACTAAAATGCATTACTAACATGCGTCGGTGTAGGTAGGCTTCATGTTACACACACACACACACACACACACACACACACACACACACACACACACACACACACACACACACACAACACACACACACACACACACACACACACATTTACGCTGTTTCCATCCAACTCAGGGTTTTCTATATCAAACGAAGTTCATTCAAAATTTCTAGTCTATATTTTGTTCACTTTTTAGATATCGTGTGAACAGGCACACATTTTTTTAGTCGCTCGAGAGATTTGCTTCGTTAACGCTCAGGTCATAAAAACATTCTAATATCAATCTACTATAATTTTGTTGGCTTATTAATGCTACAAGCTGTGGAGTCTGTTTTTGGCCGACCTCATACTTTCTTTACTTTAACAACGTCGATATGGTGGGAAGCATTGGTTTAATGTGAATGTTGAAATTAGTTTAAATTAGTTAGAAATTCTTACTAGTGTAGCCTAGGTACAATAGCTTTAGTGCAACACCTCTTAATATAAACTACACTGGATGTCTGTTAGATAAGTTTATTAATCTAGTTAGACAGATCTCTTTTGTCGTCTACAGATCTCTTTATCTTACCAGATGGATATAGAGACTAGGTTCCAGGAGTGTCTGTAAGAGTGTCAGATTTCTAATCGTTCATGGGCTGTTCTTTTACTGGATGGACGGAAGCTGACTTGTCTATTGTTTTAATAAATTTCCTTTGAAACTGCCTTTGAACTATCTGCCTTATGAGAAGATCAATAAAGCATTTTCTAGAGTTCATTCGACAATGTAACGTAATGGAATGAATTAACAGAGACACAAACATGTATTCACACAACCAGTGTCCGTAATGGACCCTACACCAACAACAATACGCTACAGCAGTCAATTACGACAGTTTGTTATACCAGTTAGTCGACTATAATTGCACTGCGTCTACTGACAGTTGTTATGAAATTAATCAAAACGTCATCAATATATCCGCAGATCTCAGACATATACCCTTCACGTTCTAGCAGTGATGAAAGTCTTTAATTTTCCTGTTTTGACATAAAATACACAGGTTTATTATCTTGCTACAAGAAGTGAAAATTGTAATTCCTCATCAGGAATTAACATATATGTTTTTGTTGGTTACAAAAATGAATCACGACAGCTAGACGGCTTTAGGGGTAGTCTAAATCTTATAATATTACTATTAAGGTTTTTGAAATAGTGATTTTGATTATAACTATTTGTTTCATTCTCTTTTGAAAGTTTACTGTTTCATGTTACAATGCAATTGATATATTTAATTGTCACTTTTACTCGTCATGCGAGTATGAATGTGTAACAACGATAAGGCTTTTAATAAAATAATTTCTACCTCTAAGAAAATATGTATATCGTCTGTTTATAATGACTCTCCATGGTGGGATGTCACTAATCCCAATGTCCTTTACAGTGTGTCCCATAACACATTAGAAGCAGTCCGTATGGGGAGGGGGGGGGGGTGAAAGTGAAGCTCGACTGATAAGAGTTTGACTGTCACCAAGGTCCAAGGTGAAGAACTGGCGCCTGTGGTGTCTCGCTGGATGGTAATTTCAAGCAGTCAGTATAGTGAGGGGGGCGAAAGTGAAGCTCGACTGATAAGAGTTTGAATGTTACCAATATCAAAGGTGAAGAACTGGCGCCTGTGGTGTCTCGCTGGATGGTAATCCCAAGCAGTCAGTAGAGTGAGGGGTGTGAAAGTGAAGCTCGACTGATAAGAGTTTGACTGTCACCAAGGTCAAAGGTGAAGAACTGGCGCCTGTGGTGTCTCGCTGGATGGTAATCTCAAGCAGTCAGTATAATAGTGATGGGGTGTGAAAGTGAAGCTCGACTGATAAGAGTTTGACTGTCACCAAGGTCAAAGGTGGAGAACTGGCGCCTGTGGTGTCTCGCTGGATGGTAATCTCAAGCAGTCAGTATAATAGTGATGGGGGTGAAAGTGAAGCTCGACTGATAAGAGTTTGACTGTCACCAAGGTCAAAGGTGGAGAACTGTCGCCTATGGTGTCTCGCTGGATGGTAATCTCACTTTCTGTCAGCAAATAACCACGCTACTCACCGTATTTTAGGACACGGTGAAGTATGTACAGATAGATTTGTACAGAAGGGTTTATTACCATAGTCCTCTATGCTGCAGCGGATGCAGTCTCAAGCTGTATCAGATGTTTACTGTTACGTAGACTGTCGATATATCGAATTTTACACTAAGTATTCAAAGACCACAAAATACCACGTTTCTTTTTGTGTTCAGTTTGAGAAGATTTGAGTATGTGTTATGTATACTACTGTGTTAAGCCAATCTATTTTCAATAGAATTTTGACTGACTTGATGATTTTAACTGTTTAACTTATTCACAAAGTTTTTCTTTTCGAGGAAGAACAGTTCTATAGGCTCGTTTACTGTGAAGATGTTTTCAACTGTTTTAAGTTTGAAAGCTTCACTTAGAGTGAGGCTGTAAGTTAGTAATAGAAGAAGCTTTAAATTTAGCCACAAATTATATGGAATCTTCTACGGACATAGTTAAACAGGTCATACGCCGACGAGAAACAATCAGTTCGCTGGGTCAGATGACTGTCGTGTATTGAATTGAGTTACAAAATGACTTAGATTTTAATAGGACAAGGCACGTTATAGTATGTTCTTGTTTGTTATTGTATTTTATTTGTTGTATACTTCAAGTTATAAGCAAATTGTTATTTCAACATTGTGTGTATATGTTATAAAATATTTTTAAACGTGCTTGTTCGAACGATTAAACATAATTTTTAATGTTGAATTGAACCCATTACAATTTTACAAACAATCCTAATAAAATTTTAAATCAAATTACGGTGAAAGTGGACCTTTAACAAAACAAACTATATCAGGAATAATAGGTATAGACATTTGTATTCCAAGCGATAATCTGTAGTTTATAGTTTTTTTATAGTGTATCGAGTGTTACTTGTAGTACATAGTTTTGTTGCTTCGTTGATGTTATTACATCTATAAAACAACATGGTGTCAAATCGAACTAATAAACTACATGTCAGAAAATTAATTAATTAAAAATTACGTACATGAAAACGGTACACATATTTTTAAAGTTTTAATAAACTAAGTTAAATGAATATTAAGGATAAAAATCAATATTTATATTCTTGATACATAATTTCTGATATTGGTTATAAAGACTTTGTTTTTCCAAAATGTTTATACTAAAGCAATTTAGCCATGAAGTTTGTCCATAACCGTTCAGCCTTCAATTGCCAAAGTCCTTTAAAGTCTTTGTCTTCCTTTGAAACTTTCAGCAAGTCTTTGAACTTCTTTTAGTCCAATTACAATGTCCATTGAACCGTTTTATGAGAAATATTTCTTTCTTTTATATTTTCTGTAAATCTGTGATTTCAATAGTAATTATTGCTTGTATTATTGACCGTTTGAATGAATACATTTTGTGATAGATAAGATCAAAAGTCTTTATAAACTTATATCTAGATTCTTCTTTCATTCGTATAAAGATATGTTCTTCTGAAATACTGTTTTTATCCTGGCTAAGATGTATGAAAATTTCTCCTGTCACATCTCTTGTAAATACAATACTTGATTGCCTGCATAGTCTGTAACGTTATGAGACTTGAAAAGCTAACTATTTTTTAATAAATTTCAGTTTAAAGTAAATTATTCTTCTGTTTCTACCATAAATAACATAATATGTCTTGAGCAAATATTAAAATTAAAAATTTAACACAAAGATATGATTTATTTGCTTGGAATTCCCTTCCTAGAATAGTTCGTAAAATCCAAAAATATTACAGACATGCTTTGCTAAAGTGTGAACACAGCGGGAATTTATCTTTTTAGATTTGCATTTTGTGTAATAATTTATTTAACATTAATAAGTGTTCAAAATTTTAAAAACGCAAGACGGGTATTTTGAAAGCGTTTTTTTAAACGATTCTCTACGGAATTAGAAAATTGAACAATAACATAAGTAAACATAAAAAATAACATTTATTATAGAAATTTAAAAAAAATACAATATATTAGTCTAATTACACTTCCCGGACGAGTATTCTCCATTTAAATAATTACTAATAGTAACACAGCTGATAACACGTCAAGAATATCAACGGACATGAATTATCTAGTAAATAATTTACAATACAACAAAGTAATAGGTCACGGAATATGTTTAATTATTATTATTCACAATTTAACGTACAACAGTGAATGAACATAATGCGATTAATTAATCGTGTTTGTATGGTTTCGACCATATAAACTAATTCACACTATTGTTTTACACTTTATGAGTAATGGCGTTATTTATTGTAATTCGAATTTTGTAATCGAAATAATTCATAGATTGATTTTTAGATATTCGTATTAGTTGGAAATAGTAGGGAATTTTGTTTTGGTATTTTCTAAAATAATAACTTGAAAAGTTTATTACTCGTATTGTTTAGTATTAACTAGAATCGGGAAAATGTGATGGTTAGTGTTGGAGAAAACCCTTCAGGTTCTGTAGGTTTGGGACATTGGTAATACAGAGTGATGATTCTATAATTATCCGCAAATTACCGTTGTTTATTTTAGAAGACGTGTTTACCAACTCTTCTAGAGTGATGTTTAGAACTGTGTAATAATGTCTATTCTTTTTCTGACTTTGTCATCCCTTTGTGACTTAGATGGGGAAATATGAAGTTAGAGAAACTGGAAAATTTTAATTTCTGTGCATCTCTTGAGGACGAACTGAACTATAGAGTTGAAATTTTGAATGAAGATAAATAATAAATAAATTTGATGATAGTTAATGTTACTTCAGGTGGTTTAGCTGAGAGTTAAGGAACTGTTTTTTCATTGGTCTCATTATAGGTAACCATCATAATAACCAGGCAAACAGAGAATAAATGTTTAAACAAAATAAACACAATCATTTAATATTTTAATATGAGAAATTAGTTATAGACTTGAAATTTTATTCGTATCCTACCTTCTTCATTATGTTTTACAGAACTAGGAATTTTGAGTATAGAATCGTAGTAAAATGTAATTTACATTAAAATAACACATCTCCACTATATCAATAAAATAGAATAAAACGAAACAAATAAATTCAATTTTTAATAATACAAAATTTTTACAGTGCTTTCGAGTTAATAGGAAGTCAGTAATTTTATTATCGACTTAAGATTTGTATAAGCATAAATGATTTATACATAACTTTGTTCAATAATTGAAGTTTAAAATACATTGTAAAATCTGCACATAGGAAACAAACACAGCGTATTATGTAGTTCTGTACATTTACTATGAGTTATGAGATCACTCATCCTAATATGGGAACAATGAGGTATTCCTACTTAGAAGTAATGGTAGACATAAATGAAATTATATATTTTTTCACTGGGTAACGCCAAGTAAATATCTTAATTACACATAGTAATAGTTAGGTTTGAGGGATTGCAATACAACTGAAATGGAAGAAAACAGTTACATCCAGAGATGGAAGAACGGGTGAAACAAGAGTTAGAAAGGGTAAACTTAATGAGGATGGATGCCGATTCACAGCTGATTTTGATGTAGATGCTTGCCTCGCTTCATCCGAGAGTTGGTGGGGACTTCCAGTTGGTCCAGGACTTCCTGGGCTGCAGTGATATCAATGGAAGAACGGGTCACTTTATGTTGTCACTAAGAACAATCACTGGCGTCGGGGTAGGAAACAAGTTCAGAGAGGAACCAACTGTTCATCGCACACGAGGAGAGTTCATCGTGGCACTATTTTAGCAACTACGTTCAGAAAGGGCATGAGGACCCTGGGCCGACACTTCTATTTTTGATCGAGAACAAAGGGCTCGAAAATTGTGAGCGATCACAATCGGAGCATGTGATGTGCAGATCGACTCCGGTGGTTACGAGAAAAGAGATCATCGAGACCCAAGACGACACTACTCTGCCAAAGAGAGAACAAAGGGCAAGACTTTGTAAGTGACCGAGACCGGATTATATCTTCTGAACGGTGCGACAGAATGCTCGGGCGTCTAAGGTCAGCTCCTAGGCGGAGGATAGACAAACAGACGGATCCACGCGACGAGTTAACTAATGAAAGGCGGCCGTTACGTCGGACAATAGGTCCAATTGTATTGATTGTATTAAATTGTAATTCTGGGGTAACTGGATTACCGGTAGAAGGAGTAGGCCCAGAAGAATGATAAGGACTGGACAGTACAAAAGAGGCTGCTATCAGCGAGGCGCGCATCGCAGATGACAGTGTTTGATAAAGAAATTGAGAGGTGGGGTGATGTAGACCCCGTAGTGCCGTACCTCCCGTCTCAGTTGATCGGAAGTAGTAGTAACGAGTAGTCTTTGAAAGTGCTTAGAGTTTATCTTTTTGCTAATCGTCATCGAACCTGCGGGTAAGTGAACTTTTTAACTGGAGTCCAGTCAATATTCATTCTTAGTTATTTTGAATAATTTTGGGGAAAGAAATATTGTAAAAATTAAATTTAATGGGAATTTAGGAATTTGTCCTTTTGATCTGTGCAATATAAAACTTGTTGGTGCAGTGAGCACATGTATATAAAATTTTATGTAAAAATACTAAAAGAGTTTTGTGGTTGTTTAGATGCTTTCAGCAATAATAAAAGTTCTAACGCTGAAAAGAATTAATATTTAAAGTAAAGTAAAAAAAAAAAATAGTAACAAAATAAAATTGAATTTTGAAGATAAATTAAAGTGAAGAATTGCCAGATCAGATTAGAGTGTGAAAGTTTTTAAATTTGAAAATTGAATAAAATAGAAGCTGTAAGAACTTTGTACATTTTTGGAGTGACGAATATATTACAAGTTTCAATTTAAAAGTTATCAAGAAGTTTTATTTCAATTTTAAAACCAGTAATTATTTTCAAGAAGAAGTTTTATTTTAGTTTGAACTTTATTTATTTCAGAAGATTTTCGTTTTCCTTTTTTGAACCTTCACAAAATTTTTAATTTCAATGCTAACCCCTCATGTGCCAGTAAAACGGTATACAATGGTTACTGGAGAAACTCACCAGTTTATTAATTTAGCTTAGGAATGCCCTGAACTATTTACACTGCTATCAAAGAGTCTTCTACTGAATATTTAAAAATAAATCAACCCTACAAGGTGTGTTGCAAATATTAATTGGTTATTATTAGTGATTACTATATGAATGTTTTGTATTTTCTTGCTTTAAATTACTTAATTGTAATATGTTTCTTGTTAACTACATTATGTTTATTTGTACGTTTCTCTGTCCATATATATGCACCGTACAGTAATGTTTCAATTCTATAGTCTGTGGCTTTGATATACCTATTTATAACTTACAATGTGTAAGATCTTTTTATTTTGAAACTTTTTATTCGATTTCTAGTTATACAGCATTATATAACTTTGTTACATATTACATGTTATCCATGTGGAATCTTTTGATGAAGTATAAACATTTGTTTAAAGGAATAATACATAATTGTCAGATACAGATGCCTATTTACTAAAAATTTATTGCAGAAATATTTAATTTGTAGTAATACATTTTATCTGTACAAGAACGCAACTATGACGGTTTTAGATTCCTAAATCCTGATATAGAACCTTATTTTATAAGTATTATTAACACTCGTGTAAATACACAAGCACAAGTTACATCGGTAACAGAACGTGTTGTTGGCCTATTGTACATTAAAGGGAATGAAATGATGAGCGCTACACATCTACTTTTAATGAACTAATAGCTTTTGATCAATAGCAATCGTGTGAATGAACAAGATTACATCAGTTACAAGAAATATTGTTGGCTTATTGGAAATTAAGAGGAATGAAATGATGATGGCTACACATCCACAGTGAATGAACTATATGCTATTGATATATAGCACAAAAGCGCAACGAACAAGCACAAGTTACATGAGTTACAATACAATTTTGCTGGTTTATTGTCCATTATGGGCACTGAAATGATGAGCGCTACACATACACTGTGAATGAACTAATTGCTTTCGAGAAATAGTAATCGTGTGAATGAACAAGCCCAAGTTTCATCAGTTACAAGGTATATTTTTTTGGCTTATTGTCCATTAAGTGCAATGAAATGATAGCGTTACACATCCGTTGTTTGTTATTTGGTGGGTTATCCTACCCACGAATCTGGTTGTAGTTTATTGTCATGTTATTGATATGAGGTAAAAGACATATAAAATTAATTTCAAGGGAAATTAGAAAACCTTTAAGAATATCGCTGAAATCTTGAATATCATTACGACATAAAAATATAATAATATTAATAGTGACTTACTGTTTTTTAAATTTATTTAATCGTTTTTCGTTACAGTATGAATATGAAGTTCGGACTACAACTTTGTGTGTACATACAAACATGATATCCATGGTCAACTGGTGTTGAATAGTTGTTTAGTGATGGTAAATATAGCATCTACAAACTACCCTGGGTAAACGTAACCTTTTTACTACATGTTTTATGAAACATAATTGTCACTTGTATTATACTCTACCTGGCTGCTACTGCACTGAACATTTCTACTCGTGATATCGAGCTTTAATTTTTCATAACTGCGGGAATTTTTAACTGCATACCAGTTGGGGTGTATACCAAATGTACAAGTGTTAACATTTGATCTGCTTTATTAGCACTATGTCTAAAATTACGAAAAAACAAATGGGGTCGTAATATTTATGTATACTATCTCAAAATAGCAAATGGATATGTTTGTGTAACCGAACACAATACCTATCTCGAATGTAAAAAATATTCATGGTTTTTCCTTTTAATATATTATGTGGAAAAATCTATTAATCACAAAAAGTGTCCATCTAGAGCGGCAAAATATTACGCAAAATTAAGATAATAAATACTTATTAATAAAAATTCTTCTACCGAATAAAAACATTATGAATTATTTGATGTATTATAAAAGATTCTATGGGTAAAGCACTACGAAATGTTTAATTATTATTTAAAACTTGAGAGGTTCACGATATTTAATACGTTGTTCCTTTTCTAACTAAGTATAGCAATGGACATACAATGTATAAAATATAGAAATAGAAATAGTAATAGAAATTCTTTATTTTGCTGCAATACAATTTAGTACAATAAATACACATTTACAACTCTACATGAATATGTATTTTACACCCTTAAACATGTACAAAAATAAATAACTATATTATACTTAAAGATAATTTTTAATCGATTCTTAGATATGCTATTATACATGTTAGACGCCCGAAACAACCGAAACACCTCCCGCAAAAAACCATTCCATAATAAAAACGGCATGACAAATAAATAAATATATTTTAAAACTATCAACATATTTTGCCATCAAGAAACTTTGACTTATTACAAACAGTCCCTCGCAAAGGGCGCCCCAGTCACCCCAAACATCCAAAATACAATATACTTATATTTAAATTTAAATAATAGTTGTACATTGACTACATTAATTGAACAAACTATGATAAAAAAACACTCAAGTTTTCTAACATAACAATTTATTGGTTGTAAATGATTACTCATTACGTTTTCATAACTAAGCAAAATAAATAGGTTATCCCCTAGGAAAAATTCCTGTGGTGGGATCGCCAGCACTCTAAAATTATTAAAGATTAAAAAACGGCATGACATAAATAAATAAATATATTATAAAACTATAAAAATAACTAAACATGTAATATCTGTCCGTGCGATAGTAAGTTAAATTAAATATAATCAGAACAACATACAAAATAATATGTTGAGAACCTAACTATTTGCAATTAAAACTGTCAATACTGCAGTTGCAATAGTGTTCTATTGTACAATTTTCAAAACAATATCTAGATTTTCTGTAATAAAAAGCCACTTTCTTAAGTTAGACAAAAATTTATTTATATTAGAAAAAATTTCAAGTTGGTGAATGATTGTATTAAAAACTCGGGGTGCAATACTACTGTAAAAATTTTGATACGCTGCTGAATGTGATTTCGGAACATGCATTACTTGACATCGTCTTAAGTTATGGTTTGTACTACGAGTCATTACGGAGAAAGCTGTACTTCTTACAAAAAATAGTTTTAAGACTTTATAAATAAATAGATGCTTTAGTGGAAACAATTTCAAATAAAAAAAAACGGCCAGGCATGCTCAAGCTTTCCCTTTCCTGCAATCACACGGACAAAGTGTTTTTGTAATATAATAATAGGATGAAGTGTCGATTGGTAGGCTCCACCCCAGCAAGTAATTCCGTACCCCAGCCTGGATCCAACGAGAGCGTGATACACATTGATCATAACCTTCCTTGGACATAATTGTCGAAGCAAATAAAACTTTCTTAAGCTACTGTACAGTTCCTTTTTCAATTTTAAAATATGTGACTTCCATGTTAGCTTACTGTCGATAATCAGTCCAAGGTATTTAATACTATTGTTCTGTTCTATAATCATGCAATTGCACTGTTGGTAGGTATTGTTAAAGCAATTAAAATCATGGAATTTCAAAGGTGTTTCCAAATTGTACTCTGTCTTTAGACCAAAAATTAAAAACTTTGTTTTTTTTAATCAAAATCATGTAATTTTTATCAAACCATAAACGTAATAGTTTTAAATCATTCTGCATTTCATTTTTCAAAGTGTTTAAACATTTATTTTTATAAATAAAAGCTGTGTCATCGGCAAAGGCAAATACACGACCCCTGAAGCGCCCATTACACAAGTCATTGATGTAAATCAAAAATAAAACTGGACCCAATACAGAGCCTTGAGGCACACCATGCTTCACTGATCCAGACTGGCTGACAACATCACCAACTCTAACACTCTGTTCTCTATTAGAGAGGTAGCTTGAAAACCACTTATGTGGTAAGCCTCTGATGCCAGCCAGCCACAGTTTATCGAGTAGTATGCTATGGTCCACTGTATCAAAAGCTTTAGTGATGTCTAAAAGCAACGCCGAGGATTTTTCGCCACTGTTTATTGAGTCAAAGATCTCCTCAGTAAATGATATTAGAGCATCTTCGGTTGAGAGTTTCTCTCGAAATCCAAATTGGTTTTTGCTAAAGAATTTGTTTTTATCTAAGAAATGTATTATCCGTATTATAACAATTTTTTCAAAAATTTTACTGAAAACCGATAGTAAAGAAATTGGACGGAAACAATCAGGAAGCCTACAATCACCTCGCTTGAAAATAGGTATTACAACAGCTTTCTTAAGACTGGATGGAAATTCGCTACTTTCTATGCTAAAATTAAAAAGATATTCCAATACATGAAGGAAAAAAGGAGCGATTCTCTTCAACAATGTAGAACCTATAGAATCAATGCCAGGAGATTTATTATTTTTTAACTTGTTAATTATGGTCAAAATTTCGTGTTCCAATGTTGGCATCATATAAAAAGATGTCTTAAAATGTATTTTTTGAACAAATGTATCTCTATAACATTGCACTTGGTCTACATACGTATAAGTTATCTATTTTTTCCCTCAAATTATCAGCTATATTCAAGAAATGGTGGTTAAATTCATTGGCTATATCATTGATACTAGTAACAATACCCTCTCTTCCAATAACTTCGTTGATTTCACTGTTAAGGCGTTTTTCTCCAATTAGGCTATTTACAACCTTCCACTGTGCTTTAGAATCTTCAGAGAAAATGTCAAACTTAGACTGAAAGAAATTTTCTTTCGCCAATTTTATATCCATATTTAATTTTGCTCTAAACTCATTGTAATAGTTCTTTAGTTTAGTATTAGAAGGACTCTTCATTAACAGTTTGAATATTTTTTTTCTTTTTTGGATTCTATTTAATAGATTATCAGTTGTCCCAGGTTTCAATTTATCAAACTTTTTTCTAACACTAATTTGAGTTTGGCAACTTTTTAATGCGGCTTGTAAAGCTTTAAAAAAAGATTCAAAAGCAAGTGATGCAGGTTTCTGTGAAAAAACTTCACTCCAGTCTGTTAACTCCAGCATTCTCTCCAATTTTGTAAAATCAAGTTTATTAATTGAAATTTCATCATTAAATGTTACAGGGTATTTAATTGAAAAAACTACCGTTAAATGATCAGTTATCTTGTAATGAAAAACATGCGAAGTAAATTCGTATTTAGTAGGCCTAATTTTTCCATTAGAAAAACGAACAAAAACATGGTCAATACAAGTCGCTGAATTTCCAACAATTCTAGTAGGTTCATTAAGTAAATTATACAATCCTTTACTAGCCAACATACTTAAATAGTGGTCGGATTCATTACTTTGATTTAAAATGTCATAATTCATGTCACCTACTACAACAATATTCTTTCCGTTAAACTCATCCAACAAAACACTCAGCTGTTGCGTGAAATCCGCTCGCCTACTAGTGTGCAGACGATACACGGCTATCACGGTAAAAAAAAAAATAAAACATTGTAGGAATAAAATCGTTGAACATAAGCTAAAATTTGATTGCAGGACATTTTACACTGTCGGGAGACAATTACAGGAGTTTTAATGTTGTAAGGGGAGCAGAGATAATAAAATAAAAAGTTGTCAGTTGTGACACGATGCAGATTTTCGTCGTTGCGTTGTGCTGAACGCCGGAATGCGTTCCAGTAAGCTGTATTGACGATTAAGTCGATTTTATCAAGCATCACGCTTATATATATATATATCAAACCAAGAGCGCATAAGAAGTCAATCGTCAGATGCACTAATTTTGATGGAGGTCAAAACGTAAAGGTATCGAAACAGTTAAAAGTATGGAACTGTTTTTTTTTTCAGATTTTGTTTTTTTTTTTAACTTGACGCACGTAAAACCAACCGTGAGAAAACTATAGAACGGGACTTTATATCGTTAGATGGTGTTATCTTATAAAATTTACATTCTTGAGGTGTAATATCTTGACTTTCATGTTATTGTCTCAGAAGTTTAAACGTTTTTAAATATATCTATTATACCCGTCTTTATACAGTAAATTGCGTTATTTTAAAGGAGATAAGTGAGGCATAACAGAGAGCAGTGATATAAGCAGAAGCCTCACTAAAATTCAAATACAGGTCGTGAAAGTTTAATGTATAGTACATTTCTGCCCTCTGTGTTGCGTTGTATCGTAAGCAAATGTTTGTACAAGAGAATGGTAATGATGGTGTTCCTTTTTGAATATTCATTTGATTGTCCTTAATTTAAAAATGTTTCATACCCTAAAAAACTGAATAATGTTAAGCTTAATTTGCAGACATTGTGAAAGGTTATGGCTGAGCACCAGCGAAACCTATCACACACGGGACTGGGAGATTTTCTTCTTGTCTTTCTATCCGCACGATAGCTGGAAAACGAACTGACCTACTTGAAATTTAGCATGACGCATCATATAAGCAACAAAGTTCGATGTTGGTTCGACCTTGAAAGTCAGCGAATATTTTACATGATCTTATGGCTACTAGTCTATACGTATACATAAGCATGAAAGATAGACAACAATAGAATAAATAAATTATAAACCAACAGAGTACCACCACTTGAGACGTTAACGTATGACATTTTTGTTCATAGAGTAAAGATATAACACAGTGGAAAGTCAGTTAAGGGTGCGCTCTACCACTCTGGTGAACGTTGATGCAAGGGTTTTGAATCTGCCTCATTGTAGGTTCATTTTTTGAGCTATTACAAACATATTGATGTCATTTAAGTAACTAAATATTTGTATAGGTGTATTAGTTTTTGAAATTTCAATTTCGATTCAACTTTATCTGCACATCAGGTGGAAAGTTTTAAAAAAAAAGGGTATTTTCAACGTTTCATAAAATAAAAACGCGAATTTGTATTAAAGAATAAAATACAGACATTCGTAGATTGGAATATAGTAAGAGTAAAACTGCAAACGGTTTATTAAAAAGTTCTGAAGTTAAGGTACAATAAGGCAGACATGAAAGGTCTGCAAGCGCTATTCAACGCTCTGTCAGGTGGCGCGCGTGGCGGCTACAGCCGGAAACTGTAGGCAACTCTCCCACCACTACCTGCTGGATATTTCCCCTTACCCGCTTTCGCTAGGTTATAACGTGTGGCCTTTCAGTGTTGGTGTACCTTCAATTTGTTGATTTATAATATCTACCCCGCGCGGCGCCGGGTCTTTCCAACGGCCATGGACGAATCACTACTTCCGCGCCACCGTTGCGCGCCCATGCTATGAATGATCGTGTCGTGTGGAGCTCTCATATACATCTTCATATCACCGAAATAGTCTTTGCGAACTCTTTCCGTAACAACAAATTCGTAACGTTTAACAACTACCTCTACCTCCTGGGGAACAATAAATTATTGAATAATGTCAATATTTTCAAAATATGAGTGACATACCTCATTATGAGGTATTTTGTTTAGTGCAATATTATAGTCTAACTATAATAGGTTTTATTTGACTTAATGTATGATTGCTTCATTTGATTGTTAAACAAATCTCATTACATGAGCAGCTATTACCCATTACAAAATAAAGGAATTAAAATTTTAACATTTTAATTAAAATTCCACTTTTTACTTTTTACTACAAATGCATATTGCCAGAACTAGTTAACCCAAGATACCCTCGAGGGCTTCCTGTGAGAGACAGACTATATAACAGTGCAATAAAATGCACCTTAAAAACTCTAATGATTAGAACTTCAACTATTTCGGACTTCAGTTATTGAGGTAAACGTGATATTTTTGATTGAGTTAGGACGACGACAAGTTTTGACGATTTTGGATTTCACTGGTTGAGTGGTTGAGGTAAAAGTGGTACTTATCATTTTGTTAGGACATTAATTTTATGTAATAATTCTACGCCGACTAATAAATATATAATTATCGAGTAAAAAACAAAAATCACTTCCGATCGGAATATACTAAGGAAAATGAAATAATACCTCAGTCAATGAAATCCAAAGTAGTCGGAACTTCTTATCAGTAGAGTTTTTCCGGTGTATTATCTGACCGGAAGGGATTTTTTCAATTTTTCTTCAATAATTATATAGGTATCAGTCGGCGTTCAATTGATATCCAAAATCAATGTTCTATCATAATTCTAAGTACCACTTTTACCTCAACGACTCAACCAGTGAAATCCAAAATCGTCAAAATCTGAATCAGTAGAGCTTTTCCTCGGTATTTTCCAACCGGAAGTGATTTTTAATGTTTTTTCTCGATAATTGTATATGTATTAGTCGGCGTAGAATTAATACATAAAATCAACGTCCTAACATAATTCTAAATACCACTTTTATTTACCTCAACCACTCAACTATATTTCTCTTAATTATATAGGTACAGTGAACAGTTTAATGATAACAAAAATCGTCGTCCTAACTCAATTGAAAACACCACGTTTACCTTAAACATTGAAGTCCAAATAAGTTGAAGTTCTAATCAGTAGAGTTTTTCATGTGTATTTTCCGACCGAAAGTGATTTTCTATATTTTTTCGATAATCATATACACGTCTACAGTTTAATAACACCTAAAATCAACGTCGTAACTTAATTCTAAGCTGTCATTTTACGTCCCCAAGACGAATTTGAACGAAGTGGTCGCTAATTTAAACTGTTCGTCGTGTTACGGTTCAGGTTACTTTGCGATTTATACTTTTACTCGTTTGATACTTTATGATTTAAACGAAAGGACAATTATATTTTTAACAGCGGTCAATTTAATCAATTAAATCAATCAATTTAATCTTTGTAGACAAGAGTAATGATAACTCTACTTTTTTCTCCTGCTCTATGCTTTATTTTTTAATATGTCTTAAAATTTCGGGGGGGGTCCGGACCCCCTGGACCCCCCCCCTTCGCTACGCCACTGAGAGCAACTGATATAGTAATTCATTTAATTCACATGTATACCTATAATATCCCTTACAGTCATGGAGACTAGTGGTAAAAACAAACTACACAATTAAATATAACAGATAGGTCCGTATGCGTTATTAATTTCAATGCAACATTAATATTTTTGCGTAATGAGGGTAATAGAAATTGTATTTTTATAACTAAAATGAGTTGTTTCCAAAATTTGAAGAAAGATGTTAGAGACGTTTAATTCATTTTGCATCTAATCCAGTATACAGGGTGAGTGGCTCTTGGTGTGACAAAAATTTTTGGGTTATAATGCAGTGTAAATGTGATACAATGGTGGTTATAAAAAAGTCTAACTCCAAAAATTAGGTCTGAAATTAATTATTTTCAGTTTTTCTAAAAAAACCCGTGTTTTTGTACGTAAATCTGATATTTCTCAGCAAAGTATGTGAGCAAACTGCATCATTTTTAGATTTTCTTTAAATTTTCAATTTGAAAAAGTTATCGGTTCAAACGGTAAGAAAAGAACATTAAGCTTCAGGTCGATTCAAATGGCACAGTTGCTAAGTTTAAGAAAAACTAAAATACCATTGAACCCCATCTTTTTACCACACCCTGTACACAAGAATGTGTCAAGTCATATTAAAAAATTTGCCATTTAATAGGCTTTAATGGTATGCCATATGACCATAGTTAAGTATTCTGTTATCTACTTTTATCGGTTTGAATATTAAAAACACGCAAACTACAAAAAGATTAAAACGATTTAATAACAACTGTACTTAATTTTTATGTTTTATAAAATGCCTCATAAAACAAGGAATTCAAGATTACAAAAAAGTAAAGCAGTTTAAAATAATTTTGTGGATGCTAGTTACAGATTAATGGTCACATCCTTTATCAATGTTTTAATTCCTTATCTTATCACTTTATACAGTATTGTACATTCATTCCTTATCTTGTTTTGTAAGACCAGTAACCGCATCAATTACTGCTACCTCCAATAAACTATTTTTCTGCTCAATTTAGTCAAGTGTAGGCTGCCATGGAGTTTACTACTGGAGAATACGCTGATATGCACTTTATTTACGGGTTTTGTGATGGAAATGCGCATTGAACTGCATGACAGATTTACGTAAAAAAACACGGGTTTTTTAGAAAAAACTGAAAATAATTCATTTTAGACCTAATTTTTGGAGTTAGACTTTTTTATAACCACCATTGTATCACATTTACATTGCATTATAACCCAAAAAATGTTGTCATACCAAGAGCCACTCATCCTGTATATACTCAGTGTAATATACTCAGGTAAATTTTTATCCTATACAATTTGCTAAGTAAAAACTGTAATTTCTCTCATGTTGGTCTTGTGATATTTTGCTTGATTGTAATTTTAATGTCTTGTTATGACTTTGTTTTTTGTTGCTGAATTTTGTTATATTACTATTTGTCAATTCTGTAAAGTTTATTGTTGTTACAAAGTTATAATTACATTCTAATTTGGCAGACGCACAGAGAGTGACATGTAGCTGTGTGTATTAAGTCGTAAATATATGAACTGAGCTCAAAAAATATGTAATTTTTTAATATACTGTTGCTGGTAGCGTGGTTAGTTAGTCTTAAAAATCTTATGTGATCTGATAATTCTAAAAACATGAAAGAATGATTATATTTACAAGAAAATGTGTGGGTTTACATTATGTATCAAAGAATTAATAAAATTATGTTAGGTTTGTTGATAACATTACAATTATTTAAATTTTCTATGGTTTTCATAACAATTCCTGCCTTGCCCAATTTTCCACGTATTCCAGATCGGTAGACACTCTGGCCTGACAATATCACTGGAATGATTACGTTTCTGTTCGTTTTCAAATATTTCAGTAGACCGAATTTAAATTAACAAAAATTAAATATATTTTACTAAAACGTTTTATTGCACAATAATAAAAGTATGTTGTACCAACGAGTAACGGTAGGAAAAGTACCGGTTACAGTTTCATACTGATTTAGCCGATCTCCACACTACGTGGCGCGAGTGCGTTGTTACGAGCCGAACGCATTTTCTTTCGGCAAATAACTGAGATGCTCCGTAGTCCCGATACTCGGGTCTCTCGCTCGGCAAATGTCGGAGGCGCTCGGTAAGTTCCGATCCCTTCCACAGCAACTACTCATTGCCCTCCCTACAACCGATTTTGCCAGCGCTCCAAGCGGATTTTTGAAACATCGTACTGCGGTTTCTGGCCTGTGGTAGAGCGCACCCTTAAGTTAGTTAAAGGTCAATGACAGGATTTGACTCCAGTGCACTTTGTTGTATAACCTCTCTGTAATATGTGGTAGTTGCATGCAGTCTAATCAGATATACTTGGTTAACCCAATGCTCCATACAGAATGTCCTTACTAAATAGTTCAGTGACACTACTGAAGACTCATTAATGAGTGCGAAAGAATAAGCCACGCAAGTAACGGAACACGTGTTTACCCCTGGAGCTCTATGTAATAAACCCAGCCTTAGAGTTAAACATTTCTAGTATTCTTAAATATGCAATTAACGCACAAAAGAGGTTTCGTAGACACAATTGGCTCCTTGTCGTCGACAACTGTAATTGCGATGGTTTGAGTTTCCTCGGTGCACAAACAATTAAGCAAACTTAACAACGTCTACCTGAGTAATTAGTTGACAAGCACTTTTCTCCAGGAAACAAATACAACCCTAACGCAGTAGTGTTGATTGTAGGGCTTAGACATTTCATTTTCGTTTCTTTTACTCAGGGTGTCACTTTTATAACTTTAATACTTTAAATATCATTTGTTGAATCATTCGTCATGGATAGGTGGTTGAAATTTGGATTTTTTAATATTTCAAAGTTATTATGTAGGCTACACTAAAATGAAACAAATACAATATTGAACAATGTCAATTTGTTAAAAATAACTAAACATTTTTTAAATCAATGCAGGGTCCTCTAAAACCAACCTATGATTTTCTGAGACAAGTTTCCATTATTGCGCTTACATTCCCTTTTTTTAGAGGAGTAGACAAGTAAAGACGTCACCATAACCAAATCCTCTGTAAACAACATATGCACAGGCATAAAACGTGATAGAATTATATTTAGTCAGACAAAACAATCATCGAAATGAGTCAAGCAGTGAACTATAAATATAATAATCCTCATAGTGCTTGCAGACACAGTGAATGAAAAATGCGTGGATGAACATAAAGAATGGCTTAACATCTATATAAAATATATTTTAAAGATTAGGATCAATAAAAAAAT
Organism: Homalodisca vitripennis; assembly: GCF_021130785.1. Classification (NCBI taxonomy): domain Eukaryota; kingdom Metazoa; phylum Arthropoda; class Insecta; order Hemiptera; family Cicadellidae; genus Homalodisca; species Homalodisca vitripennis. The sequence continues at coordinate 92,908,867 of NC_060210.1, forward strand.
AAAGCGCAGTCTTGGATCAGGCCTATTACCTCTAAAAAAAAGGAAAGAGCCCAAACCATGACTCTAACTCTAGCCTAAGACTGCAGATTATCTCCAGTATGGACATTTTCATACTTATAAGGGAAATGCAGCCAAAACATTTTGGTACCGCATCGAACCAGATAAAGAATACGATATCTGGAGTAAATCATTTTAAAAAAATGATCTACTCCTATGACGATCAATCCCCATTGTTTTGTAATGGGGGGAAGCAGGTGCAAGTACTATGGAGGAAAATATTTACCTGAAGGTCATGTGCACATTACGCAATGGGTTGTCTATAGCAATTGCTGGTATGGCAGTGATGTTTGTTGTGAACGTTTGCCTCCTAAAATTTCTCACCATGGAGAGAAAGACTATATTACCCCAGTGCCCATATGAGGAAATCAAGAAGTAAAAGCTGATAGCAAAGTGAAAATTGTTTGAGCTTGGTAAACCATTACACGTCTCGCCTCATCGGGAACCTCCATGCATGTTAGCACAGAGAAATGATTTCTACCTGCGTCAGCTCATAAAAATCACGAATACTTCAAAAAGTTTCTTCTCAACTTTGGGAAACTTTGGGGAAGTGAGTGAAGGCAACATTGATGTCCATCACTTATTATCGAGTACAGGTAAAGGAAGCAGAGTTCGTACCTCTGGCAGAGTATGTAGGTGAACACCTGGATACCATAGTAGTTGATGTTGACGGGAAGGGTGTACGAGAAGTAATCGCTTCCTACCCGCATGCAGCCAGTCACGTGTTTGAGAAGTGTGGCGGGTAATAAGATACTGATCCTTAGGTGCTTGGAATGAAGTAGTTCGTTTGGTGTATTTCAGGAATAACTCAGTAAAATAAGGCAAAATAAGGATGCAACCTCTGAATGAAAGATAATAAGCTACAAATTTGCATACGTCTTTATTTTGAAGGTATAAAACTTACCTCAATAAAATTTTGATTAACTCGTGACACTATAACAAACAATTACTTTTAAAAGTACAGGGAGAATTAACAACATTAGTATTAGCTGCAATGAATAAAGATATACTCGTAAACTACTAATTTTAATAAATTAACGAATTATACTTAAATAAAACCCTTTAATAACATTTTATAACTCAGTTTTAAGAATACAAACCTCCGGCGTTTGGATAGCTTAATAATTAGGGATATATGTTAAGTAATTACAAACTCTATTTGATTTAAATTGTTATTTAGTTATTGATTTACCATTGAAATTATGCAAAAAGCTGTAGGTTAATCTGCAAATAAAACTGATTTTTCAATACTAAATTATGAAGGTTTTAAAAACAGCACTAAGTTTGTTACGATCTTACAATCTGAGTTATGCAAATACTATCTCCTAGTGATGAACTGAACTGAATACTTGATCGACCAGGTAACTTTGTTTCTGTTTGCATTTGAATGAATGGTAAGCTCCAATAACTTAATTCAGAGCAGTAACTGCTGCAAAGTCTTTATCATACTTAGAAATTAAGGCAATGGTTTTAGAATTAAAACATGACCTCCTGTATTAGTGAATTACTTAACAGCAATCATCTTGGTGAACATTTTATAAAATTTTAATGCCAGATTATTATACGAGTATTCCAATAACATTATTACAATAACATTATTTCAATCAAGGAAATTTAGCAATGGTATTTTTACAAAAGAGTTCTTTCAAGACTCCGTACTTCAAGTTTTCTCTTCAACACAATTTCCCACCTAGGCGTGTGACCAATTTTAAGTGTTTGAGAACAGAACGAGAAGTTTACTAGTTGGCACAGGGCATTTGTGTCTAACCAAACTTTAAGGCATATGTTATCAGTACGGTCTTTTAATTCCAGGTCAGTCCTCTAATAAATATATTAAAAGAAACTTTCTCAAATTAGTGAAATCTACAGGAAAAATATAAAAAACAGAATAGGTCCAAGGGTAGATCCCTGAAAAATACTATATAGGTTGTTTTAATTTTGTTAGAACAAAACCTAAAAATAGTTTTCACTGTCTCAATGCTTAGATGTCATTAGGTGACATTAATGATAAGGGCGGGCTACGTTTAAAAGTAAATTCTTGTTACTGGTTAAAAATGTCCCATAGTGCATACAGTTACACGCTGTCGTATCTAGAAATATGATAAACAAATGTTCAGGGCTTATAAAATCATAAGACGGAATCTGGGGATAGGAGGGCGTCTCAGTTTGAATGCACCATTATCGAATTCATTCTTATCTAAGTAATAATTAAATATCACACAAATACAAAGCCTACAAATGTTTCATGCGATGCATATATTTAAACTACATGTGTTACTATATCATATGACTGTACTCAGTTAGTTTGAAAATGTATTTATTCGATTTTCTCGGTGCCATCATGGTTACCCATAAGAGCAATGATTACTAATGCTCAGCCAAATTCCATGAAGTAATATCATCATCATTGAACTCAATGTTACCTAAATAAAAAATAAGAATAATGCGAAATTTCCAAAACATAGACTGTTTCGTTCTCAGGATATCGCACTGAAAAACAGACATAATTTTAAATTTTCCAGCTTCTCGAGGCTTTACTAATGCTCATCTAATAAGATGTTTCATACGAGCAGCTCTTCTAATAAATTTTGTTTTTCCCAGTGACGCATTCGCAGGTTAAAGAGATATTACAGACTTGATTACGTCTTCTGGGAGATATTTAGAGGGGAGCTTTAATGGTGATGGTGCAGACATTAAACCGTAAGTTGCTGCTTTTCACCTCTACCTCTCCATCTGTGACTAAATATAAGTGACTGTTGAAAGGCGGGGCATGGGCTATAAAGTTTGTTGAAAATTATTAAACCTTATTTTTATCTTATAAAAATAATTATTAAAAAGACATTTTGTATAAAGACTATTTTCTATCACTTCAACACTTGTCCTTAAAGTTTTATGTTAAATATGGAATTTTCAAATTACTTAGAAATAAATTGTTAATTATTAGAAAGGGAAATTTGGGAAATCATTAACTGGAGAATTCATTATAAATGAGAATTTTATAAATGAGATTTTGATATATTAAAAGAAACATGTAAGCAAACCCGTTTTATTTTGAGGAGTATTTTTTGTATTTCTTTAACAGATAAACAAATTGGTTAGGCACTGTAATTTTAGCTTCACATAAAAATGAATGGACATTTTGATATATAGAAGTTTTACGTTATTCCCTCAAACACTTAACATCTATGAAATTACTCATGGATGTAAGAAACATTTAGTTTTTTGGCAAGTTTAATTTAACATATACATTTAAATATTATATGTGTCGTTTAGAATATGACAGTTTTACAATGAATCATATATATTTCTGTTGTACGGGAATAAGTTAAATTTAAAAGAACAATTCTCAACTGAAACTAAATTTTTTATTATTGCATGTAGCATTTGTGGGCAGATTAATAGATTGGAGGAAAACAATGGTGTGCAAAAACAGTGATTAAAAATTTAGCAAAAAAGAAATAAATAATAAAATTTAAATAAAATAAACAATAAGCCAAGTTACTGATTTGACGGTTCTTTTATCTTTATGTTTTAGAACGAACTACGAGTAATACTGTAACATTTTTTTACGGTATGAGCAAAAAGTAACAGGTTCCACCGAGATTTGAACTCGGATCGCTGGATTCAAAGTCCAGAGTGCTAACCATTACACCATGGAACCGGTTAGTATGTTGTAATCAATGAACAATATTGGACATTTCACACATAAAAAAATCATGTTTCACTTGCCAAGTGTTGCCTTCTAATAACATAGGCCTATTTAGCTAGTAACTGTTTTCATCGTGCATAATTTGGTAAGGAATCTGATAGTTTGGCGTTCATAATAACCTCTACGGGAATCGCTAAAATTAAAATAAATACCCCGTGACAGCTGTTAACATGTACTTAGATTGTGGAATAAATTTAAACTTTGGAAACTATTTTTTATGTCAAAGTCACAGCTCTTTTAAATAACAATTTAGGCCATTTTGTGATCAGATCCCAATAAGAACCACTTATCATCAAAGTCGACTGTTTGCAGTATGTACAGTACATGAGTTTTACAGGTTCAGATAATGCCATTTTTTACCGTAAACACATTTTTAAGAAAAAGGACATGGATTACTTAACTTATATTAAAAATAAAAAAAAAAAATTTCCTTAAGCCAGAAATGAAGGTAATAATTTTTAACAACAAATATGGATCACATCTCAAAAGGTATGGATATGCACATATAGTATTTACTGTATTGTTTTATATAATATTTTAATAATCATCTATTGTTTAAATTTATAGAATTAACAATATAATATTATTACATTCAGTTTAATTTTCTCTAATTAAAGAAAAGGTTTTGTGTCATGACCATTGTAAGGTATAGTGTATAATCATTAATACTTCATGAAATATTCAAATGTGAGCTAGAAGAACATTTATGATTAAAATGCTAATACCAGCATTATATCGCTATATTGCTAGTTCTATAATTCTTTCTAGGTAAGTCTAAAAACTATTAAAAGTTATTCTGGAAGTTCTCAAATTTAATTAAAAGTTTTAATTCGTTAAATATATTGATTTTATCTATCTAATTGTTAAGTGTTTAACTATCATTAATTCAGCGGTAGATAATTGCACATGTTTAAGTATATTTTAAGGGAGAGACCTCTTAAAGCATCATGCAATAGATGAAATATCAATACATTTGTAATTAAGTAATTAAAGATTAATTCGATGTAATTAAAAACTTTAAGGAAAAACTAAATTATTAGTCATAGAATAATATTCGTAATTGATTTTCATTCATTGTTTATCATAACAATATCAAATTAGGCCAAATTATGCACGGGGAAATTATATTGTAGTTACTATTTAATGTACAAAATAATTAAATAATTTACTTTAACTTATAGAAGGAGTACCTCCCCTAGTCGTATGATGAATTCTATTTTCTTTTTTTAAATCTTAAACTCTTTATTTTACTACTTTAAACATTAGATCACATAATTTTTGTATTACTCAATCTTTCATTTCAGTTAATGTACTCATTATACCAAATAGTTAATAACAAAATTACCAGAAATCATGCCTTTGGAGATTAAACTATAATACTGATCTATGAAGAGTACAAACACAAATAATTACTTTAATAATTTGCCATCTTTTTTTTTATTCGGTTAAGTAAATTTAACTTGTTGAAGCGCTTAGCAAGGTAATTTAACAAAATACGAGTAATAATTCACTTGAGAGAATATTTCTCAGCACCGAATATAAAGGAAAGAAATATTTCTCATAAAACGGTTCAGTGGACCTTTTAATTGGACTAAAAGAAGTTCAAAGACTTGCAAAATTTTCCAGCGAAGACAAAGCGTCTAATGGACTTTGACAATTGAATGCGGAACACTCTTCAGAAAAGTTAAGGGGGAACTTCGTAGCTGAATAGTTTAATTAGTAATAATTTGGGAATAATCATAACTTTTCAAATGTAGATTTAAAATTGCCTTAGTTTAAAAGACATTTTAAAAAGCCAATAAGTTATTTTGTATTTATTTGTCATACTAAATAATTAACAAATTATATTAAAAGGTAAACTCCGTAATATTATAAACGCAAAAGTGCCTTTGTTTGTTTGTTTTCACGCGTAAACTATTCAACCGATTATGCTGAATTTTATATGGAAATTCTTAGGATCCCTGGTGTAAATATAGAGCTACTCACATTTCAAAATTTCCTCTGGGCGACGCCCTACTGCTCTATAAGGTAATGAAAAATCCTATCTTGGTCTCTAAAGATGGAAAATATTTAATGAAACAGCCTGACAAATCTAATCAACTGGTCTATGACAACATTCCTTTATGACAACACACATATGTTTAGTTCACTTACTTACTATTTTCAATTTGTTTACTATTTTCCATAGTAATCATTATTTAAATTGTGAGTAAATTCTCTATGGAGTAACCATTAATTTTCACGACGATTTTAGATTTCAGCGATTAGGTACGTACTCATCTACCATATAAAATATACTATTCATAAGATGGTCATAATTTAACTCAGAAGATTCCCTTTGAAGCAATCGCCAAGGACTATTCATGATTGCTGGACTTTGTTTTTGAACAAATGTAACAATTCCAGCTCTAAATATTCTAAAATATCAAAAGTATTTTTCAGTTTATAAAGAAACAAACACGTAAATAGTGTAATTGTTCATGTAGTTTTAACTGAACATTTTTAGCAACTATTAATTATTAGACATAAAAATACATAGTTAATAATTAACTTTTATTACAAATTTAAAGACTCCTATAAAACCCATCTTATTTGTCTTTAGACATAATTAGGCTTCTCTGGTCTGTGATATATATTTTCTTGATCGGAAAACAGGCAAGCAACTATAGAACAAAAAAGTACTAAGAACAAAGTAAACGGCAGGAAATATAAAAATAAAAACCTTTTAGTTTATAAAAAAGTAAACCTTTTCACATATTTTCTTGATCGTGGGAACAAGCCCAACTCAACATTGGCGTCGAAAATATAATTAACTCGAACCAACACTGGTCATACACGTGCTTCGCCTACTAAATTAGTGAAAATAAACGGATAACTGTTAGCAGTACAGATATAAAGATAAAATATTTTCACTTTCAATATACATATAAAAACTGTTTTACAGATATAAATGCTGAAGATACTATCTAACTTTTACTATAAATTTATAAATTGTTATAAACCCTATCTAATTGCCATTTCACTGAAGCAGACTTCTCAGAGTTTTGAATGCATATATTTTTCCTCGTCGGGAAAAGGCCAAATCCCGATGGCTATGGAAACTAGGCGACTATGGAAAAAATAGCAAGTCGCAGTAAATTATATTGGCCATAAATATAAACCTTTTAACATATTTTCTTGATCATGGCAAGAGGGCACAACATTCGTGTCGGAAATATAATTTGTTCAAGCCATAGCTGCTCATACAGGTGCGAAACATACAAAATTGCGTACGATGCCGCGGATAATATCTAGTACTACATAAAAGTATCTGTCTAAAGATATTTATTAATATTATGCATAATTTACTGTGTGTTTTTTCCGTACACAATTTTATCATAGTCTTAACACGATCTCCAGTAGGGTTCCTTCTGGCTGACTTGTAACTTCCAGTTGATCCTGTACAGGGTACAGTGAAAACCGATGTCACTTTCATCTGGATAACAGTATGGGTATCTAGGAGCGTTCGCAAAATATCGAGATGTTGGTGTAGAAGGGTATAGTATCCTACTATTATTTCAATACAGATATTTAATTGTACTAGTCAATGCCATATGCAATTTCTTGATGTCAAGTAATTTCAGTATGAGTACAACAAAGTTACGGAGATAGTGTAAACGTTTTGATTTGTTTGAACTGTCAGTGGTGATGCAACACCTATATAGTCGACATGTTAATTGGTATGGCAAATGTTTGTAATTGTGTGTTGTACCGAACCGAGGTTATATTAGTGTCGAATCCATTACGATCACAGAGTGGTACTATGAATGTAAGCTTGTGTCTCTATTAACCGTTCCCATGTTAGGGCATTAACATTTCAACTCATTAACAATTCTGTTTGGTTCTCATTCCTAAATTAAAATAAATCCTGAAATTAGTTAATATGACTTAGAAAATAATTTTACCAGTAAATAAATTTTTATTTATTTCTGTAAAATAGATTATACAAACTAATTCAGTTTATGTATACATTTTAAACATTTTTTAAAGTGGGCTGTAATGGTATCTATCTTAATTTTAGCCCCAATAGAACTTATTTAAATTGAAAAATTTTCACATTTTTTATGTTTAGTCGTGTAATTATAGAGGATGTCTCATTTTAAGGTGCAATTTTTACGCACACAATCACTTTTGAATAAAAAGAATCTTGGTTATTGGTAGTTTTAATAGTAAAACAGATTCTAATTAAACAATAAAAGTGAAAAATAGCAAAAACAGTTATTTTATTAACTTAATGCAACTTAAATTACTGAGTAAACTCTTCAACAGATAAATACTACAGAGAAATAAATCAATTAGGATTTATTTTCCTTTTATTGGAAGCGAGAAACCACAAAATGAGGAAGCATTATGGAGGGGTTCATGCGTTCAAAATAATGTGGCGGAAGCAGCACGCTTGGCAGATTTCGCAATTTGGCAAACTTTAAGTTGGTGTTTGTCAGGCGTAAGTCCTGTTCTTGATTTATGGCCCTAAAGTCTTGATTAAAGTCGAATATTGGATAATCCTTGTATTATGTGTCTTGTTTGCAAAACTATGTATAGTATTAAATTACGTATCCATAAAAAAACAAAAAGACTTAATTTTATGTTGATAAGAGGTTCAAGTAGATTTGTTAAAGTCACAGTTTTATTTTAGACTTAAATTGTATAACTGCTAGCTTTGTTGATCTTAAATGTTATATGAATTTTAATAATTGTTGGCTAATTAACAAGTGACTAATTTGGATAACACGGCTTCAATGTCTGTAACTTGATTTTCGTCTGCCTCACACCGCCATTGCAATAGTTTGAAGTTTTATCACTTTGTTGATAAATGTCTCAGTGATTTCGATAACAATGTAAGGAATCACTTATTAAGGTTTAATAAAACTACATAAACATGTTAGCACCTTTTGAAGACATCTCCTAATTTTAGTTCATACCATAGAGCATACAAACATGAAGTGGTTAATACTAGGTATTGCCAATGCCCATAGAAAAAAAATAATACAGATTAGCCATTGTTGACAAACTCGAGATAGTTGACAGCTCACTCTAATGACGTCACGTCACGATGCGCGTGACCCCACCTTGTATTCTAGTAACCTTGACCTCACCGCGTGTCGCGTAACAGGCCACGTTGAGGTTCCACACAAAGTCTATAGCTTATTTCATTCTCGAGATTGCGGATAGACGTATAGTCAGACAGAAAATGAATTTTAGAGCCTCCAAGGTAGATAAAAGAGAAAACCTTTCAGCGTACTGAGTTACAAACTTCAATGCCGCCCATTCTATTTCCATGGATAGGTATGCTTATTTATTAGGCTCATTCTCGTATATGTAGAAATAAATTTTTTTGCAAAATTTCATGTCCAAAGATCTCGTTTTAAAGATATCCTGTGGATAGTTAAGCTGATCTAACGGTCAGCAAAATCCCACAGACGGCAATGCACTACAATAGTCACAAATGTGATGTACCCAAGATAGCGGGGATTCTTTAACGCTTACGTGAATTGCAAGGATGGATAAGTAATGCTAACGATGGTGTATCTTGATATTTTTATGTACTAATTAAAACTCATCCAAAACTGAAAGCTCTTTGGACAAGTCGTTCTATAAATATTATGCGGTAAGTTAGGATTTGATAACGTTTAGGCAAATCCCAGTGTGGGACATACACTATAATCAAACTCGATATGTTCTATTATATAAATAAAGTTTCATGTGAAATATCAATTATTGAAATTATTCCTGAGATATTGCGTTGACAAACAGGCAGAAGAGCAAAATTATCGCTTCGCTACCGTTCAGCCAATACATTTAACCAAAATTTGTATTGGAAAGATGGCTATACAACTAAGTATGTTGGTTGTAAACCCTAATACTTAATGCAAACATGAATTTACAAAGGAATGTATACGATATAAAAGTGTACAATAATTCCTAAATATGTGCATGGTCTCAACTTAATAGTTTCCTTGTAAAGCTTGGTATCGGTTATGAAACAAATAAACGTAAAAAGTAAAATAATAGTGCCTTAGGCGAATATATAAAAGTATATTGAAGTCATTTTATGACTTTTTCCGTGAAGCTTACGGCATTACTGTCAAGTAATATTAACTCCATCCCAACGTTTTCCTATTATAACATTAAGCATAGTGTACGTTGCACTGTAATTTAATGGGAGCTGCTAGAGGTAAAATAGGAGCTATGATAAAACAGATCTGATTTATGTCAGAGTTTATAGAACAGTTAAGATACGTGCCAGACAAATATAATGTTCCAGCATTAAATCTCATGTACTTTTATTACTACTTATTACTTGCATAACATTACCTCGTATATTGACACAGCCATATTATTACCGACGCATTTCTTACTGACGTGAAATTATATATATATATATATATATATATATATATATATATAAATCTGTGTTATTATAATTTATAAATAATTTAAAATACCATTGACTCTATAAGATATAATTAAAAATAATTAATAAATTATATACTATTTTTTTATTTAACAATATATCGTTATATGACATTCTGGTAAGTAATCTCAGAGGACAGTCTGTATTCTTATATAGATAACCAGCCATCGTTACAAATCTTTTTTTTATTTTTATCCACATTAACAACTAAAAGCTAGAACAATAAAATATTTCTGTAAATTTGGCTTAATCACAAATTTAATAAGACAATTATTAATATGTGGAAATATACATTAGTCGAAGTAAATTCCTCAGCAATGTTATCGGCGAGTATGGTACAAGTGTAGTAAGAAGTAACTTCAGTTTGCCAGACTATCTGACAAGGCTTTGACCTATTGCGCTGTTTCGGTCAGTTTATATTTCTAACATACACAACTAACAGGGTCAGTTGTAACAATGTCAGCCCATCGGGACTTACCCTTCTACAACAGGCGGCCTTACATTTTTCATCGAGTTGGCAAGACAAGTCTTGTCATCACATAAATTCCTTATTGAGAAATTGTCTAAAGTTTACAGGTATCTACATGCTGACTGTTTATGAAAAACTCAATGCCTCCTCACCTACTCATGCCAATTTTCGAGAAATTCCTGGGAAATAATCCCAATGGCTGTAGGACAGATGCTACACAGGGAAGTTTTCGTGAAGTAGGACACTGACGTATTGAATATTTACATGGAGAAATGAGTTTAATAAAGAACGTGATCAGGTAAGATGGGCAGTCGTTGGTCTAGTAATGTTCGGGTAGTGATGTTGCCTAAAATAGGCTTATTATCAGAAGGTTGAAATAGAATACAACTCTAGTGTCATCTAAAAATTACCATATAAAACTACTATGGTAGTCAGACTAAATGTCTGTCACACAATCAAGGTCCTTCTTGTACAGTCAAATCAATACTTTATTTTACTTATTTTCTTGATTGATTACTAATGAGGTTGTTCCTCAGCTGGTAATTAGTTGTCAATATGCAGGGTGGAACAGAATTCATTACTCAAACGTTAAGATATTGTACTTTTCGTGAATAGTAGAACAAACGAAAACAATTGTTTATTTCTTATGTTTTCTGTCTCTGTCTGTGTTTTTTTTACTTAAAAACTACATTTTTCAACTAATCAATCAACTTTAAACAAACTTTAATAAACTCCTTCTTACAATAACAAAGTGTGGTTAAATTTTCAAACTAAATTTTAAAGCGGGAACCATAAAATATTTTAACTGAAAATATTAAAGTGCTAATCACTGTTTATAGGAAAATGATCAAAAACTGACAATTGACTTTCGATAATAGATCTTACATACGAGTTAAAATGTGTTCAATACTTTTCTTATAATATATTTCGGCCGAATTTGGAAATATTTCTAAATTATAATCATTCCATGCTAATTTACGATTATCGTTATTAAAATATTTAAAAATTATTTAGATTATATTGTCTTGATAATGTAAAATTACGGAATATTGAAAGGTATGAACTATTTCTGATCATATACTAATTGTAAAACTTTCCTCAAGTGTAAGAAAAGCTTCAAGTGCCCTCGTTTTTGCAGACTTGAGCTTTGAAACTTTAATAGTTCCAAGAAAAAGGCCCTTCTTGAGAAAATCGGTCATTTATTATTTTGGCCTTTATTTTAATCAAAGGAAAAAGAAGATTATGTCATTATAAATCAATATGGAAGGACATTCAATCGATGTTTTAAAGGTTAAATAATTATAAAGTATAGCATTCCTATGACGAAAAATGTTTAGCAGTTTAATCATCAGTTTAAGCGGTAACCTTTTCTTATCTTTTGAGTGACAAATTTTAATGAGCGACAAGTATATAATTTTATACCGTTTGATGTGTATGATATTTTGGAATGAATGAAACAGAAATTAATTTTCGGAAGGCTACTAGAGTTTATGCAAGACAAGACTATTATTATCTGGTCTTCACTGCCCTTGGGTATGATATATTTATTTTAACCGAGATTGCAGTTATATATTACGTTAGCTTTCAAGGTGAGGAAGTGAACGAATTGCAGACTCGAAACGTGGCTTATCTGATTTTTATTATTGATCGATGGCAAACGTCCAAAAACAACCTGCTACTTTTACAACAACTAAATTTTGATATCATAGCTCATTTCTCTCATTAACATAAATATTGTTTAGGACCAACCAAATTACGCTTCATTAGGATAAGTCACTCAACACAATGTTGAAATTGAGATTGGTCAGGACTTATCCAACTAAGCGTCGCCACTTTGGGCTAAGTCCTCTCCCTAAGGATGAAGCTGATGCGATTGTGGCCTATAACTTTGCACACAGTTAAGGAAGGGTTTAACAGGTCTCTATCATCACGAGTCCACCAAAACCTATAGATTGTTATTGTACTATAACAATCAATGCAATATATGATATGTGTACATGGAAAACAATAGAAAAATGCTTTACTTAACAAATTAAATATTACATTAAAAATCTCACCTTGGAAGAACTTTATAAAAACAGAAAAGTCCGATTGTCTCGCTGACAGGAACTCTGGTAAAATTAATAACGTTATTACAATTTCAGTTATATAAATATTATATATCTTGAAACAATTCTTGGATTACCATAGTTGAATTATTACATCTTGGATAATAATTTGTTATAGTTTTAAAAATTTAAAATCTTTTATGCGACAGTTAAACATAATTGACATACACGTACAATTTTAGAGACACATGCATTCCATCTTATGTCTCCATAAAATTAAAAATATATGTAGAATGAGAAAAGGAAAAAAATATACTGTACTATGTTATATTTGAATATACAATGTATAGATTCTATAACTTGAGTACATTCTAATATACATAAAACGAAGACAAGATTGTAGAGCTCTAAATCATGATTACTTTCCGCTCAACAATTCAGATGATATTAAAATTGAAAATATTGTCGAGATAATTGATGTCTCATTTTACTATTGTGGAATTTAGACTAGTCATATCTTTACTTGGAGAAAGGGCCAAGAGTAAACTGATATGACGAGGAACACATAAAATAGTGTATTGAAATTAAAACGACAATATATAATTGGGTCATTGGAATTTCTGTGAGAGATATATTATGATTAGATATTAATCTAAAAGACCATGGAGTTAATTAACGTGTTAATAAAGGTTTACTTACGCGTGAAAACATGTATACTTACGTGTTAAAACAGGTTTACTTACCCGTTAAACCATGTATACTTAGCTACGTGTTAAAACATGTATACTTACGCGTTCAAAAAGCGATATTGGCATAGGGCGAGATATTTAGTTCACGCCAATTTGTTGAGATCTACAGACTACTACTAACGAGCATGAACTACTAACGACACATGACTGGTCGTATACTCAACTCTAGTCACTCAGCATCCAGGAGTTGTTCGTGAACACAACTCCTAGTTCAATACGGTTAGTTCAGCAAACTAACATTTCGTTGATTTGGTTTGTTATTTGTTTAAATGCTACACAGAGGAATTTCGCTACGATTTCAGGGTTTTCAGATACTATAACCCAAAACATAACTCGCATATTTTACGTGTTTTAGATGTTTGTGTAGCTGTAGCTCCATTATATTTTGGAATATTAGGCATATGAAGAATAAATAATAAGTTTATTTTTTATTACAAACATGATACATATTTAGAAATTAACTGGCCACGAGAGTAGGGTGATTAGTGAGCAATATTGAAATATTATGTAAAACAGAATGATTCTAGTATTAAACATAAAACGCTATTGCCACCCTTTGGGTATCTGGTAAGAAAGATTTATAATAAACAATATAAGTAAGAAGCAGTTAATAAATAAATTACAATCAAATATAACAGAAAGAAATAATTAAAAAATAAGCATACACAATGAAAAAAATACGCAATAATCAATCGCAAACAAAAAATATCAATGACAAATGAGGTCAACCAATGAAAAATAATAAAATTATATTATAAAAAAACAAACAAAAATATATTTTTTACAGATTTTTAGTAACACGCAGACAATTACGAAAAATAGCTATTTGAAACCTCATGATTTAAATAACTTACACTCCAAGTTGACGTTCATCTGACATGTTGGAAATTAAGATAAATAATATTTTTGCAAAACTATCTGACATATGAAGTATTCATCAGGTTGTATATGTTTATTTGAGCTTTATTATATCTATAATGTATAGAACTGTAATTTTCAAAAATATTTCTTATACTCATAAGAAATATTTTGATCTTGATTTTTGTTAGAGTGTTATATTCTCATTAAAGTTCAATCGCGTATAGTCAACAAAATAAATAAATCGACATGACAATAATTACATGTAAATCTACTTTTAAAGCCATTACAACCACTAGAACTAATTGGAAGCGTGGACTTTCGAAAATATACTTAAAACATTTAAAAAAGTTTAACGATGTCTTGAAAAAATATTATGAGCTTTTGTAATAATGTACGATTAATTACAGTCTCTTAAGGTATAATGGATGGGTAATAAATCTGATGGCTTATGCGTCAGGTGTATGGAAATGTCTTTGATCTGCCCATGAATCAGTGAACATCTCATCAGTGATAGTGGTAATTACTATGGGACGCCCTCATGGATTGTCCAAATCCGATAGATGGAATCACAATAATAATTAATACCTTTATTACGACTATATCGATGATCATTACAATCTCTAACGTAATATAAATTAAATTTGGGGGAGTACAATATTAATCGATCACAGCCTTTAGAACACGATATTAATCGTTCACAGCCGTTTTCCCTAAGAATGTATGCATAATACATATGTAGGGCTTTCAAACGCTAATTATAATCAAAATATACAAACTGAAATGTTATGTTATTACTCCACATTGTAGGGTTATCTTTATGTTAGAATAATTAATGGTGAAATAAAACCCTTTATTAAATTAATTTTAATTTTATTTCATACACGTGTTTCGGTATAAAACATCTACATTAACCTCACACCGAAGATGGTTTATACTGAAACACGTGTATGAAATAAAATTAATATTAATTTTTAAAAAAAAGGGTTTTAGTTCACCATTAATTATTCTAAACCGAAATGTGTTATGCGGTATACTGAAGTATCACAATTAAGAAAGTATTAATCTGCTTATGTATCCTTTTCATACTCAAATGTTTTCTCTACTGGCATTCTTTTATAGAAATTGTATAACAAATTTTAAAGTTACTACTGGGGGCGATTTTTAAAATTTAAAATTTCAAAGCCTATTCAAATTTGTTTACAGGTTATAAAAATAATTTTTAAGAATTGTAAGAATGATGTAGGTGGGTTTTAACTCCTTTGATCTTAGCTCAACCCTTAAATACAGCTATACCCCTTGGATTTAGTTATACTCTTTATAACTTAGTTAAACTTATTTATAAATTCAAAATGTTGTGCTTGACTAATTGTTGAAAGCTTTGCAATGATCTTTTTTAGTTTTCTTTCCTTACATTGTCAGATAAAATGGATCTGGCTTAAGCCATGCTCCATGCGGGAGATACAGTCAGATATTTTGATAAGCTTCCCTTATGCGTCATCAATAATCTTGGTCAACAACCAATAACATTTATTATACAAGACTCCCTATTTCAAACCATAGAGGCTGTAAATGATGGCAGTAGTATGTTGGGACCAGAGGTATTATCTCGTAGTAATATTATCTTGTGGTATACACCTCTGGTATAGTTTGAGGTATTATCTCGTTAATTTTTAAAATTTAAAAATTGTATTGATTCATTCCTCCTTTATGCCATTATAAATAAAGCTTTTATGGTTTGTGTTAAGAATAGTAATTTTAAATTTTCTTCACAGATTAACCTTTATTACGGTTTATATTTTACATGTTATGTATTGCATGTGATTTGGAAGGAAAGAGACTTATCTGTACTAAAAAATGTTTAATGTGATCTGGCGGTACATTATTCCAAATTCAATGTTTCTTTATTGTTAAGATACAAATATAAGATCAATAAATAATCAATAAAACCTATACATTTGATTAATTTTGGTTCCAATGGAACTGGAAAAAATAGATATCACTGAGAAATGTCTTGACTTGAGTTTTGTTCAGTAGAATAAGGAAATAAATACGACACTTGTTAAAATATCAGGTTTCTTAATTTTAACTCCTCCCAGCCTAATACATTCAAAACAATAACCAGCACGAGTGCGAAAATTCCTTTCGTGTGTCAGAACTAGTTACGCACGTGGTGGTAAGGAAGCCTGTAGAACAATAACAAGTTATACAGTAATTCTTTGTTTAAAGGTTATTTTTGACGATGGAAGGATTGTGAAGGAAACAGGATTTTTCCGGACATTTGCCATCGTTCAGTGAAACAAGAAAACAGTAACACTACGTTTCGAGATCTGCAATCTGATCTCTTCTTCAGGTAAATACACAGTACGGTCTACTTAACTTCCTAGCAAACCAACCCTCCGATTTAAACTAATGACGATTCAGATTTATCCCAGGATTGACCAACGCCCGATTAGGGGTATACAACTCCCCGGACAACTGCGGGTGCATTTCCGATCTAGTTATGTAAACTTCTTAGTAAACTATGAAATATAAAATCTAGGTAGAAGTACGCCACACTACGTTCTTAAACAAGCATCGCTAAGGTCGCATGCAAAATTTCAAATCTATATTTTATTTCATTCTCTAGACATCCTGTGGACGAATAGACAGACATATAATCATACAAGGGGGTTTACATGAACATTACACATCATTCTTGTAAATAAGAATTTCGTACAAAATGTTGAGTCTACATGTGAAATATTTTTCGACATAGCCAAATAATACATCATCATTTTTGTTCATTAAGTTGGATTTCACATTTTAATAATGAAAATATAAAAAACAAGTCACTCTAACAAGTTTACAGGTTTGTTCGTTTTCGACATATCGTGCGGACAGATAGACAGACCGACGGAAATGACATTTTTCGAGTACTATAAGTGAGAGGGTTTTGTTAAAGCACAGCGAACAAGAATCAGTTATACGTACATTTCTAAGACTGTTGAAAATGATTTAACTAATAAAAATAAACATTTGGCACATTAATTGCTCTGGAAAGATCGCAGAGAGGGTATCACAATAAAGAGGTTTCTGTAGTGTAGTGGTTATCACGTGCGCCTCACACGCGCAAGGTCCCCGGTTCAATCCCGGGCGGAAACATTCTTGACTTTTGCATCATGAAAGGTAAAATTATTAATTATCCAGTATATGTATTTAGTATTAGCATTGATTATGTTTGTATTATTATCACAATTCTTATAAAACTTATTATTTCTTCTAACATAATGACAATGGATGTGAGTTAAATTGAAATTTATACTAAGGAAACGCTTTTTTATAAAAGCAATACTAACAAAATTTTATCACACTGTTTACCATAAAAAAAATAACGTCAGTCAAATGTGTCCCTATTACAATACATGAGACGGCTAACAAGATGTATTAGCCGTCTTAATATATGGTAAGATAAAATGATACATAGATAATTTTATAACTACATTAATAGCTCGCAGTAAAGTCCACCAATGCAATAAGAGCACGGCTATTGTGACTGGACAACCGCACAATGTAGCAAAACATATTGAGCTGGAGGAGCTAGGTATAAACCAGTCTCGGATATCAAGGTGTACATTACAAGTGCGCTATGAATCTGAAATATATTTCTCTACCTGAGTTGTATTTGATATATATTCTTTTGTACACTCTATAGTTTTGTATTTTTAAAGGAAAATACATTAAAAAATTACATCTTATTTTTCATAGTCAAGTAATGTACCATGTGTGCGTTTTAGTAACTAAAATAAAACATTCAAAATGTTTTTTTTTGTTTGATCTAAATGGAACTTTAATATAATTCAACAAAATACAGTAATTCAATAAATGAGCAATAGATAAATTCCTCACAATAGTACTGAAAACCACAACTAAATCCTCTTTCTCTTTATTAATAAACCCTTATAATTAATAATCAGAAACAAAAGTATTATTGCAATTATTCAATGATTACAATGAATCGTATGGTTAATGTTCTGGATATGGAGAAGCATATTTGTAATTACAAATTGTATTTAATCTATTTATAAGCCTAAGTTTGGCTTAAAATAATTAATTATTATCCAATTATTAATTAAATTCTACAATTTTACAGCTGTTGGGAGCTTAGTTTTGTTATAAATTTCAACCATAATTAGATTGTAATGGCTCCATAGGACTAATTTTGAGAAATTTCCCATAAAAAATGTAAGTGTAAAATTTAAGAAACCACCGAACCTAATTTATTCTTTTATGATGTTTTGTTGCAATGTTGCATATATAGTTCATATTGAATAACCATGAGATACAGTCACTCCTTCAACTCGCCAACATTCAACTGGAACATTGAAATCACAGAAATTAGTCAATTAAATTTCATGAAATTTTACAGTAACATTGATATTATGTTAAAGATCTTAGAACGAGGATTTAATTTAACTCCTTGGAACAACCAGCTAGACTTTAGGCGTAAAAAGCTACTGAAATACAACGAATCATAAACCTACTAAGCTGCATTTCCCCAAGCAACAGCTGCATCATAATTAACTATTCCAGTAGTAATTTAGACTATTAATGCAACGTAACAGGCACTCACTCACTACGAAAATATTGCTCCCGATTTGCAGCCGCTGAGTGTCCCATGCATGAGTGCGCTGTGCTGTGATTTAATGGCCTAAATGCCATTAAATCACATGGTGCATTTGGGACTTTCTGTAAAGGTCTTATCAGTATTATTGTTAATTTCGTAATATCGATATTCACAGCTCTTATCAGCTGACCACCTCCCAGACTATCGATGCTACTATTCACAGATAACACGTTAGTCCAACGTAACTTTTTAGTCTAGTTTTATGTATGGCTTTAGTTATTTATTCGTCTAACGTTAAAAAGTGTTATGTAGTTTCTTAATGACATTTGGAAAATGACAGAGGTGTCAGTGTCATAACACGTAGACATTTTTGACAAAGAAATAAAGTATTATATAATAAATATCGTAACTATAAAACATAAGCAATTGTTTAACTAAATAACAGTACAGAGTAACAATCAATATCACATTTGACAATGCAAAAAGAAAATTTGTTCAACCTTGGATCGAATCCAGGACCTAGCGTGTGTGAGGCGCACGAGGTAACCACTGCACCGCGGAATCAGAAGCAATTAATTCGAAAAAAACTGCATTTTTATTAACGAATGATTTAAAACATTTAAAAGGTGTGCGGCTTTGGTACATAAACAATCGGCCTATTGCAATTTTATTCGAGCACCTGTGAAAAGCTTCTACATAACTAGACCGGATATGAGACCACTCCCAATTCCAACGTTCCTATGTATATACAAATGTATTTATATGCAGTAGGCTATACTATGTATTTATATGTAATATGATATATGATAAAAACCGCTACTCATGGAAAACTAAACATGTATAACTAACCAAAAAGACCAAGCAAGATAAAACTAGGTAAATATTCTTATCATAATCACAGAAATTAATGTATCACAAAAAACGGAAAATATTGTACGCTCTTTTAGTATTTCGAAACGTTAATAACTATTATAAAATCAAACTTTCATTATTATGGGCTAAAAATAATTGAAATATGGTTGGCATCCTGTAATTCTAAAATTAACAATACTAAT
This sequence comes from Homalodisca vitripennis, assembly GCF_021130785.1. Lineage (NCBI taxonomy): Eukaryota > Metazoa > Arthropoda > Insecta > Hemiptera > Cicadellidae > Homalodisca > Homalodisca vitripennis. Next base: position 92,928,872 of record NC_060210.1, read on the forward strand.
ATAGTCCGGTAAAATAAGGATGCAACCTCGGAATGAAAGATAATAAGCTAAAATTTTGCAGACGTCTTTATTTTTGATGGTATAAAACTTACCTCAAAAGTCTCATATAATCACGTGTACGCGTCTTTAGATATTTAAGGTCAAACTCACTTCACGAAAATCGGTCTTTTGCAAATATCTCGTTTCCCTTACGCTAAATGACTTTGAAGGTGGTTAGAGAAAATTGTAGAACGGAAAATTCTCTTCAACTTTTTTGTCTGAAGTATTTTTATGTTCGTTTCAACCTTTTTTTAGATACAGTGCAAAGAGTAGGGGACCGCTTACCTGTATATACGATAATGCGAGGTCAGCCAGTAGAATACAATAAATAAATGAGTTATATTGTTAATTATTCACTTACTATTATTATTGCTTAGTACTTAATACTATTATTATTGTTAGCATTTATATCATTATTATTAAATTTTTATTATTATTTATTATTTAATATGCCTAGACGAAACCACTACAACATATATCATCGATGGTGGATTTCTCTTGCATCGCGTTGTATGGAATAAAGATGATACTATCTCTGATATTTTGAATAAATACGTCAAATATTTACAAACACATTATGGGTCAAGTATCGTTGTTGTATTTGATGTTTACTCAGACTACACTAAGACATTAAAGCAATGGAACAATTAAGAAGAAAACTGCTGGTGTTTCAAAATCTTACGAACTCCGCTTTGATGAAACAATGGAGGTGGCAATCAGCAAGAAAAAGTGTTATCGCATTCATCTAATAAAAAAATATTTATAGACATGCTTATCAACAAATTAAAAACTGTTTAATATCACTACAAAACAAGCCAGAGATGACGCTGATGTTTCCCATTGTAGAAACAGCTATTGCAGAGTCTAAACTTAAAAAAAACTTATTTCATTGTAAGAGAAGATATTTATTTGCTAGTTATCTTGATAGGACGTGCTCAATCACAATCAACAAGAAATTTTTTTCAAAAAAATGGGTAAGGGTAATGTAGAGACAAAACTGAATTCATAAATACCCAATAATAATTCAATTAATAAGACAAGTTTTAATAAATACCCTCATTCTAAGAAACACCTATTATTTTTACACGCGTTTAGTGTATTTGATACGTCTTCTGCGCTTTATAAAAAAGGTAAAATATCGTTTATTAAAATGTTCAAAAAAATCACGATTTAAATCAATCAGCTCAATTATTTAAACAAAAAAACTGCTCTGTACAAGAATTATTTGAAAATGGAGTACGTATTTTCTTAGCAACGTATAATGCTCCGATAATCAGAAGTCTTTTCGATACACCCAGTTCATCAAATCAACAAGGACTCAACAAACCAGTGCAGTTATCAAGTCTTCCACCTTCAAATACAGCAGCTCGTCAGCATATCCTCGTGTCTATTATCAGACCCAAATTTGGTTGGGAAATGATTTAGAACCCCAGGAATTCGGCTGGGTAGTGCAAAATGAACTCTCCTGGAACCAATAACAACATTATTACCACCAGCACCAGAAGAAACTGCTGAATACATTATTTTGCAATAGCAAGAAAGATTGTGGTTCTAATTGCGGATGCAGGAAATCAGGATTGCGATGCGCTTTAATTTGTGGCAGTGTAATGGACAATCATGCATCAACGCTTCATAAACTTCAGATGGTTTCAATGAAGAAAGTGAATATATAATTAAATATATAAATCAAATTCATTTGAAATATTTCTTTTAATATTGTATGTTTGGTTAAAAATAAATTAAGTATTATTTAGAGAATATATAATTTATAATTAATATCTATAAATATGGTATATTAAATAATAAATAATAATAAAAATGTAATAATAATGATAATAATGCTAACAATAATAATAGTATTAAGTAATAATAATAGTAGTGAATAATTAACAATATAAATCATTTATTTATTGTATTCTACTGGCTGACCTCGCATTATCGTATATACAGGTAAGCGGTCCCCTACTCTTTGCGCTGTATCTAAAAAAATGTTGAACGTACATAAAATACTTCAGACAAAAGTTGAAGAGAATTTTCCGTTCTACAATTTCTCTAACCACCTTCAAAGTCATTTAGCGTAAGGGAAACGAGATATTTGCAAAAAAAAAACCGATTTTCGTGAAGTTTGACCTTAAATATCTAAAGACGCGTACACGTGGATTATATGAGACTTTTTGAGGTAAGTTTTATACCATCAAAATAAAGACGTATGCAAAATTTTAGCTTATTATCTCTCATTCCGAGGTTCCATCCTTATTTTGCCTTATTTTACTGAGTTATATATCTGTTGCCACAACATATATACTTAATCCGACTGAGCGGAAGTAGCCAACTGTTTTATTAAGGAAAGAATAATTTCAAAATTTTCGTTTTTTAATTAGCATGAATAAAATGTTACATACCGTAATGTCATCCAATCACACAAATTCACCGTGATAATTGCAACACATTTAATAGGAATTGGAGAACGTAATATATTTCCTCACAATTTTTTGTATTATTTTTATATCATAATTAACTACACAATCACAATCGTAATAAGTTCTTATGGCCAGTATTTTAACGTTTGAAACATTTAAGATTATTTTAATAATTTAACAAGTGAAATTATTCTTTAAACTAACTAAACAGTTTAGTACTTAAGAGACTGATATAATTTATTCATGGATAAAATCTTTTGTCATGATAATCGTGTGCTTTTCCAACCCAAAAAGTTGTGCGATAGTTTTCTTATCAATAAGCTGTTATCAGTTGGCCCAACCGTCCTAATGGCTGATAATGACGCTATCAATCCTTCTCTAGTGACCACCGTAATGTCTCTCACGTCTTAGATCACTTAGCTTTAACGGTGTACCGTTATCTTCTAAAATACCCATGAAACATAATTAGCTATATACATTTTTAAAATTGCAAAAATAGAGGTCATAATATATTTGTATTTATTCTAATTGCAAATAAATCTTTATTGCACAATAACAAAGTACAAACTAATGGAAAAAATAAACATACACAAAGTGGGTTATAAATATTTAAAAATAAATAAATAAAATAAAAATAAATCACTATTTGTTGTCTGTGAATTGATGTAACAACTTATAAAAATTATTATTCTAAGATTTGTGGGTTGAAACATAGCTTTATATATACAGCATTAATCTGAAAACCACAGGGCGTACTTAAGCAAAGGTCGCATCGCGAGCTGTAGATTAACATGGCCCGTGTGATGGCGATCTTTCCGATTCGCATTGTGTCCAAATATTTATGGAGAAAATCCATTTTCAGGCAGCGTATGTTAAACCGAAACTGTTTAAGTTGATTGTTGACTGAATGTAGGTCTCCACAACTAAAATTATCGCTCGCTTTAAATTTGTAAAGTCAGCAATTCAATTAAATGCCAAATTTACTGTCTTAAAACAATACAGAGCATGTATAAAATAAATTGAGGATTTTTGATTTCATATGAATATATGTTAAATTTATACATATATAAATAAGAAGTATGTAAAACTGTATAATGAAAGGTATGAGCAAGTGACTATATACATATATAGGGGTGCAGATTGCTGAGTGATCTGACGTAGGACTTTGGGTCTATGTTAGAGTCTATAAACGCCCAGTAAAACCATAAAAGATAGACATAACATTTTTTACATGAATTTATCTTGTACCCTATAGGCACATTAAGGATGGATTTTATTTTTCCTCTGTCCTCAGAGCTCCGCCGTACTGGCCTCTAAAATTGCATAAATTGTTAAAAATCCCATAAAAAATTTATTGCAACAAACAAACGTTATGAATTCAAAGGGCTTATTAAAATGTAACTTACTGTTCCCAGTAAATATTATAATGTGTTTCAATTTAAGTATAATTTGAAAAAAATATATATTCATAGCTTGAAATCATAGAATAAGTTTAAAAGTCAAAATACTACTTATTTCTACTTTTACTATTGAGAATATATGTTATCCAGATAAAAGAATTGAAATTTTTAGTAAAAATACACAATTAACTGTTAATTTAAAAATATGTATAAGTATGCCATACTTGATCAGTTTACACTACTGCAGATAATAAAGCCAAAATTACTATCTTATTTTTGCTACAGATTACAAACTCCACACACTGTTATAAATCCTACCTTATTTGTTTTCTGAGAGAAGTCGGATTCTCAGACCAGCGTATGTAAACATTTTGTTGACATTTTCGTGAACATTGGGTTAACAAAGCAAACTCCGGTAGAAAATTAAAATGATTGGACGTAGACGTTTTATGTCAGATTTAGGCTTTTTAAACCTTTGTATTTATATAAGAGCCTCGTATCATATTTTGTTGATTGGGAAAACAAGCCAAACTCAACTATAGCAACAGAAATAAATTACTATCCAGGCCTAATGGTTTATTATAAGGCCTAATGGTTTATTATAAGACCTAATTTATTATACAGTTAAAGTGATGCATAAAAATGAGTGTTTATTATTCTGTTGAATAAAAATATGTCCCCTTATCTAAAAACAGTTTGAATAAAAAGAAAATATGCTGTTCTAATATATATGTTTGTGGAACATAAGTACCTAAGTATCTAAATAAATAAGGTAAGAGTACGCCACACGTGTTGTTTAACAGCCTTAGTTAAAGGTTAGTTAAAGATTTATAGTCTATAATTCCCAATTTATTATATAGATGTCTTACAGTTAGATATTCATACATACAATCACACAGAAAAGAAATGTTTACATCTCCATGACAGACAAAAGAGAAATTATGTCTTCCTACTGAATGATGGGCTTCAATGACTGTCAGCCAGATTTTATTTTTAGATATGCACCATCATAAAACTCATTTTTGTCTATGTAGAAATTAAGTTCCATGCAATACTCAAAATGTACGGATTAAATGTTTGTAGAAAAATCTTGCCACATGAAATCCAAATCCAAATTTGTATTCAGTAAGTTTATATCAGTGTTTAAAAATAAAGTTCCAGCAAGCAAGCAAGGGTACTAAAATGCAAGAGTGCGCTGAAGTCAAATGTTATAACCAATTTGTAACATTGAATCGAATATATTACATTTTCTTTTTATTCTAAGAATAAATATTTTACTTCTTAAAATCTCATATAATTGTAAAACTTTTATTTACAAATATATGTATTCTGCTATTTTCTCATTGACATCACAGTTACCCAAAAGACCAATGTAAAAATATTCAATTTCAATTCTCAGACAAATTCCATGGGGTGAAAGGCACCATCATCGATCACAGAGCTGCTCCCAAAATTTTACGTCCATAGGTCAGTTCGTTTTTTTATTTCGTTCGGATGGACAGACACCAATGAAATCTTTACAGACCAACGAGGGGTAGACTCGGTGATGCCCAGCCAGCAAGAATCAGCTGTACACCCCTTAAACTTCTGAAAATTAATAAGATTAATAGATTAAGATAAGAAGATAGATAGATTAAAACAATATTAAGATTAGTAAAAATTAAATTTTTGGAGCAAAAATTGCTCTAGTATAAATTGCAGAGAAGGTTTCTTGATTAATAGGTTTCCGTAGTGTAGTGGTTATCACGTGCGCCTCACACGCGCAAGGTCCCCGGTTCGATCCCGGGCGGAAACAATTTTGATTTTTGCATCTTAAAATATGAACCTTTTTTTATTATATAGTATATTTATTTAATTGTAATCTGTTTAAGTTTGTATAGTTACCATATTCTTTATACAAATTTTCAAAATGCTTCATACAAAATTTAAAGTCTAGGTTAGTTCGTTCCTAAGATATCGTTTGGAAAGATAAACAGAGAAATAAATGAAATTTTTCCATCCCCTCGAGTGATAGGCTTCGCTAACGCTCAGCTTATAATCAACTCTCGACAAACGAGAGTTTAACATGTGGTACCCATGTAAACTAGTTTTTAATGAAAATAGCCAGAAACATTACCGAATAAGAGTAACCTATCGGAATGTAAATTGTGGGTCTTACGCTAAAACTACATTTGTCTTTTCCTTATTAAAAAGTGACCCATTTCATTCAAAAATCACTGTACTATTATCAATGTATTTTCATATTGGACTTACGTTCACCTTAGTTACCCAAACGTTTAGTCCTATGTGTGCAAAGTGGAAAACCGAGTATTTTGTAAAACAAGATTGGTACGCAATATACAATGCACTAATGTTCATGAAGTATCATGAACTTTACAACGCAACGTGAACACAAGCTTCCGTTTGAGAAAGTTTAATGAGATACATAAGAGTGATGATCTTTGATTGGAATTCCTCGCGCCATTTGCAATCCTGCATTCGTTTCACGAGAGGTAAGTTGGTAAAGAAGCGAGCGAGTAAAAATAGTTAATTAATAACATTAATTTAACAGAAATATGTCCTATATTTACAGCTTTGAAGGTGTGACATATCTTTCAAGAAATAAAGGAACAAAATGCATGAGCTACTTATATAAAGTGTAGAAATAAATAGAAGAAATATCAGCATACATATCAGAGTTGTAGGTCTGCGTAAAAAGCATACTAATACCTGTTCGCTTTTTTTAAGGTTTAAATGATAAAATCATTTTAAGGGATTCAACCAGTGGAAACAATGGTTTTACTAATAAATATGTTTTACTTCTCTCCCAAAATAGATAAGTTATGGTTTGTGACAGTGATCCAAAATTATATATCTAAAATTTAAGCTCTAGATAAAAGAAGATAAATTATGAAAACTTATAGATCGACTCCATCTAACTTACCGTCTAATCATAAGTAGAGTTTTGCTTTTTTACAAACGTTACCCTTTTGGATAGTGTCGGCAGTAATTAATTAGTTTTTTAGTTGGAATTGTTTAAAAATGATTAATCATTGCTAAATAATTTTCAGGGCTTTCTTCCATGTAAGATTTTATTGTTGCCACTTTAACTAATTTTGGTGATTGACGGGTGTATGACACAACAACAAAATACAGCACAATGACAATGTTCGATATTGCTTTTACTATTTAAAGAAATTTAAAAAACTAATAATACGTATAAAACAGCTTTATTGAGTTAAAAAGTTTTCTTAGCACTCAAAAGGCTATAAAATTAACTTCTGCTGATTTGTAGGGTTTTCATTAAAAAACTATTAAATTAAATACAGTTTTATTGACTATTGTGGCAGTAAGCTGTCACTGTCAGAATTAAATCACATTTAAAGTAGTAGTTAATAAGCATTATATATATATAATCTCCGTAGGAATGGGCAGGATTTAAAGCTTCGCTTGGCTGTCACAGCCTTTCCGTCCATCTGTCGCCGCCGTCAAAATAAATTTAGCCAATTTACACTCCACCCTTGGAGAACCTGAGAGTTATTGGGGAGGAAATTGCGTGAATTCTTACAAATCTCAGAGGATTTAGGCGTTCTAGGGAAGTGATTGGGCTGATTTATACTCCACTTGACTACTTTACTTGGAGTAGAAGTCGTCAGGCGAGATGATCATCTCAATCATAAAATCCACGATATTGCTTGGCAATTTATATCGATCAACTCTCAATTTTAAATTGGGTACAATACAATAGTTATTATGCCCCAGTGCCTGCAAGTTTTGTAATAGGCTGTTTACTAGATCAGTGTGTACGTAAAAAGTAGTTATATAATACATTGGTTCTTGATAAAATGTATGAATAATTAAAATGGTGATTGTAATATGAATGCTAGACGAGTCTCAGGGATGATTATATTAAATATATTATATATTACATATATTATATATATTAATTATATTATATCCAAATTACACAGTATTCCGATTTATTGATAAGGCTAAAAACATAAGAAATAAGACCATTCACATAATTTATAGTTTACAATAAAAACTAATTTCCAAGCAGGAAGATTAATTATTGTGGTTAAGTCTGAAAACGGCCGTAGGCGTTGAGTGTGGCGAGGAACCAAGTTTGGTCGCAGGGGTGCGGGCGTGGGGAGGCTCCCCTGCGGATAAGGGTGGAGATAATCGGAATGCGTGGCGAGGCGTGAGGGAGATATTAGCTCTGGAGCGGTGAGTCAGGGACTGGCAGGCCTACCCTAGGTTCATGAGGAGTGTGACTCGACTACATTCTCCAGGGTTGAGGGGACTGGGTTCACCAGTGGTGTAATATAACTGAATTTATTACTATGTCACAGTATTGGTTGTAATCATTCATGAATAATTGTTTTGTGTAAAAAGAAAAAAAAATTGTTGTATGAGAGAATTGTATCGACTTACAATAGCAGAGAATTCTAAAGGAAACAGAATTTTTAAAGACATTTACCATCGATCAGGGATGAAAAAGGTCAGTAACACGTAATTTCAAGATCTGTAATCTCTTCTTCAGGTGATTCTTCAGACTAACATACCACGTACATAATCGTAGTTTCATACATTAAGCTACAAGACAAACCGATAAATAAACCATCAGTTAAAATATAGGCTATTTTTTAGCCAAATAAGAAAAAAGAATTATAAATGAAACTTAACATATCGTATAGATTAGATATTTTTAATAAACCACTACAGAATCAAAATATGGTTTTGAGAATTTAATCCAAAATCTATGTAAATATTTAATACATAAAATCTTATAATTAATAAAAAGTAACATAACGTAGATATTTCAGTTGTCATACATAAGAAACAGCTCAAAACATGATCAACTGTCACAAAATTAATTTATCGCATACAATAAAATAATTACAAACTCAACAACTTTGTTATGTGTATATATTTGTTACGTTTTATATATATATATATATATATATATATATATATATATATATACATATATATAAAACATAACAATATGTCAGTAGTAAAAATAATGGGTAATGAAATAGTTTTGAAATGGGTAAAATACTTTTCTATGTATTCTAGAATAATTTCCACAATTTTTAATTCTAATGTATTTTTTATTACGAGAGACACCAAACAAAGCGGAATACGTCATATTTTGCTTTGTTTCCAAGAAATCTGTTGCTTGCTTGAACCCAAAGGAGGCTTGTTCAACGTTAATTCTAATTTTAATAATGTTACACGTTTCTTTCTCAAAATTCTTTTTACTTTGAAAATAAATATAAACAAGTGGTTTTAGGATACTAGTGAAAATTTAAATTGCCGCAAATAAAAAAAAAATGGGACAAATTAAGTCCCATTTAGAGTGTTTGTAATTTAAATAGACAAAAATAACGAAATTTATTTAATTTAGGAAAAAATGTTGTATGTTAATGTTAAATATTGTCGTCAATTTTTTTTAAATGCACTCGTTTGACAATTTATTTTTCTAAATTTAATTTTAGCCTATCCGTTGAAACACAATGCCGTTGAGTAATTGACCTACTACTCCTACTTGAGTAATTAACAGAAAAAAAGAATACTGTTTCTGATTTCTTCCCTTCGGGTACTATTTATATACAGAATATAGATTGGGGTTGAAATGGTTTATGTATGTATTGGACCAATTTGCAGGCTACTCTTAAATTTCTAGAAGTGAATACACCTATAAACTAAATATATTCAACATACATGTCCATTGTGGGTGTTTTAGGTAATATTAAATGTGTATTAAACTACCATAAAATATTTTTATACAATTTGTTAAAGTGATGAGGTAACAAATTCAAGTAATTTAATATATAAATAACGTCCACGGTACATTGGTCAATTCATTAGGAATAATGTTAGTAGTCTAGTTTGACAGCGTACATCGTCTATGTAATAAATGTTAATGAAAATATAAATGCAAATAATACTATTTTCTAAGTCTCAATTAAGTAAAGAAAGATTACTCTTTTAAAGATCTCTCTGTACAACATAATCAAAGCTTTCAAAACCTTTTAAAAGTTTCTGGAGTTCATTTGCGACTTAGTCAATATTGTTCGGAACAGGGACGGAATATCTGATTGGTTCGTACAAAGTCTGGGCTTGAAATAGTTTCCAATTGCGTCTGAATGGTTACTTAGGGAACTTTGACTTGTTTTCTGAATGTACTGTCAAAATTGTTTGATATGTTTTAGCTATTGAAATAAATAATCCTTTCGCAATGTTATAATTAAATTAGAAAATGTTTGCGTAAACAAAATAGTAAGTTCGTATAATATCCCCCTTCCTACCGTACTCTTATGTATCCGTATACATATTTCATATACGAGTAGTTCGTAAGTAAATATCTCTCTCCCTCTCTCTCGCGTAATATTTACACGTTTACGAGGTGCCAAATTAAAATTTAGGTTCATTTAACAGGTTCTTTCTTTAAGTGCGCTACAGTTTTAAATAAATGTGTAACATTAAACAAAAATTTCTTCATATCGACTCCTTAATATAGTTTTTTTTCTCTCCGTCCATCTAACTCTACGTCTGTCTGCTTATCAGTAAATTTGTATGTCTGATCCTATGACCCCAATATCACAAGAGATCTTCCTCAGATCAAGAGGATCGTAGGTACCAAGTTCAAGGCTCTAGGACCTTTCTATCAAGAGTTCTATTAAATGTCAAATTTTTGATGGAACACCCTTACTTTGGAGTTATGTCCACTAATAAATAGTTACAGTCAGTTCGGTAAATGTGTTTTTACTGGCTGCCCACCGCTGAGCCTTAGCGAAGCCTTCTACCCAAGGAGTTGCAATAATGTTTCTCTGTTTGTCTGTCTGTCCGTCCGCATGATATCTCGAGAAAGAACTGACCTATAAACTTTGATTTTGCTTGAAACTTCCATGTAGGCAACATCCAATTCGATGGTGGTAGACGTTACTCATTAGGATATGGTTGATGAAATGAGTTATAGACTTAGAGTTTTGCACGCAACTTCAGCGAATCCTGTGACGGTACACGTGGTCTCGCGTACCTGGTTATTAGCCGAATGAAAAATTCTTTGCCATATATTATAACATTCAAATAATTATGAGGTTTCCCAGTTTGTCTCCAAAGAGATGAGCCCTTAACAGGGATTCAAAACCATTTTTAAAATGCACCTTTCTTGATACATCTCAAGAAATCAAGATGATACCGTTTAAAATTTAAAAGTTATTTTCAGATGGTAACATGTGTTAATTGATTGAGCGAAACTGAGAACTTTGCATATTTTACCAATGATTCAAATGAAACAATCATAGCTATAAATTATACCGAAATAACACCTGGCAAGATTTTGTTTATTAATATTTTCTGAGCGAGTTTCTGAGCCATATTCATTAAATAACACTTCTGTATATGAGGTCCTTGTAAAATAAATTCTTGATTATAAACGATGCAAACCATCTACTATGGTGCATGTTACACCATACAAATTTATACTCGAATTAAGGCTCTATAGACGACTGAAATAAACTGTCTTAAAATTGTGCGTATTTAGAAACTACTTATGGACTTTTAGAGATTGTAGAACATGGCGTGAGTTTATATTTATTTATTTATTCAACGGTCAACACCTTTAACAATAGTAATTACAATAAAGTATATGGCGAATATGTGCAATATAATTACAAATGCAAATGACAACATGCAAAAATTTAACAAGCGATTGTAACATGCAATGATAGTATAAATAGATATAAATCGTTTATAGTATAAATAACATGCAAAGATAACCAAAATTACAAACAAACCTTCAAAAAAACCCAAGCTAATAATAATAAATTAAGTGGAAATTCATGCTTAACATAAGGCCATGCAAATATTTACGACAATATTGTAATAGATATAACAATTGGCATTCATACAAAAGTAAAAGATCAAACAGGTTTTTTAATGAGTGATTAAAACAGCAACAATTACAAACCATTAAATATCAGAACCCCCTCACCACAATCCATATTCCAAGGTGACAGAATCAACAAAAAAAAAAATAAATAAATAAATAAAACATGAGTTACAAAAATGCACAAGGAATAACAATAAAAATGTTCATGTGGCATACAGTTTGAACAATTCCCTTTAAAGGCAGGCAAACTCAATCTAAAAAAAAAAACAGGTATATTACATTCTTACCTGACTTTCCAATTAGTTACACTTTAAATCATGCATATTATTGGTTGTAAGATTACTGATCAGCTATTATCAATCAATACTGAAAATACAACAGTTTGTGAAAACGTTTAGATATTTGGATGTTGCATTCTTAATCAAACGAAACATTGTTGAAAGATTCAGATGAAGTCTGGCATTGCTTAAAATTAACAATAAGACTTGCACATACTTTAATTACGAAATAATAATTAATATAACTTGCAAATATACCTCTTTCTATTTCAAAATTATAAAAGGTCTTAGGCCTAACCATATTACACCATGAGTGCTTTAAATAGGAAATCTGCGCACTCAGAATTGAGGAGCTGTCCTAAAATAATCAAATGTAACTGGAATCGTTGAAGACATTTAATAAGAATATATATCGGAGTGTTACTACAAAGTTTATTTCACCGTGAATGTTTAGTTTAGGTGCATCACATTTCCCTTAGTGCAGGGTCTTGATTCTGAATCTCTCACAGACTTGACTCCTGGAATGTGGAGTCATGTTTCTCTAAAGAGATCCAAAAAGTCCAGTAAAGAGTGTTTTTTTTTGTAGTTGTAGGAGTCAAGTCTGTGAGAGAGTCAGTTTTCAGATGCTGCAATAAGAGAAAGATGAACTGGAGCTAAACTCAACATTTGCATTGAATCTCATAACTACGTTACATCCCCAATTGTAATAAAAACGGTTTCCTTCCTCGTCGTTAGGGCCCCGAAAAACTATTCTTTAATTAACAAAATATTCCAATTACTTCAAAATAGATAAGGAGATTGGAACTTATTCTAGGGACTATTCCTCAGGATTATTTGGTATACTGTTTAAAAAAGGGTATCTAGGATTTCCCTTGTGTGTGCGAAACCGGGTGTAAATAGTTTATATAAATAGAAGATACGAATTGTATTAGAACTTACGTTACTGTAGTTTCTGATAATACAAGGTTCAAGTACGCCTTACAACGTGTTGTGAAAGCCTTCGTTGAGATTGTATGCAACATTTAAAATGTAGCTCATTTCATTATTGAGATCTCCTACGGACAGATAGAGAGAAGACCAATCGTAGAAAAAAGTTGACACTAGAATGATGCGTCATAGAAGTCATGTTTATAGAAATGAAGTTTCATGCCAAATTTAAAGTATAAATAACAACATTTTTCGCTACTTGTTGCCACATTATACATTAAGATTTGTATTCATTACATTGAATTTATCGTCAGTGTTTCAATAATAAAGGTCTACACGCCATAGTCATTATAAAATTATGTATGTGTTGTGATGGTTTGGCTACATGTGTTAATATATCACATGTTTGAATTACTTATTTGCTTACAAATTTGTTTATTCTGCTATTTTTCTGTCATCGTCATGGTGATCCGTAAGACAAATGTAAAAATATTCTCTAATGCTTAGCCAAATCCCCTTTGACATGCATCAACATTGAACTCAGTTTTCCCAACACAAGGTATAAATGCAGCTTCTTGCATAAGTCTCTATAGACTGTCCTATTACAGGTCATTTTCAAGATATCATGTGGACAAGCAGATACACAGACAGAAAGACAGAAATGAATTTTTTTTCAGCTCCACGCGTAATAGGCTTCGTTGAAATATTATAGCCAATATAATAGCCATTGAAATATCAAACAGAATTACAAGTATTGTAAAAAGGTATTTTATTAAAGGATGTGATTGCAACAGTATAACTTCTACATTAGTATATATTATTATAAGTACGAATACTTCATTATGAAAAGAGACTTTCAATAACCCAGGACTTTGAGATATTAGTAAGAGCCTCATTCTTTTAATAAAGATGCAAATTTAAAGGAGTCAATCTTTCCCACGTGCAGCTTAACTTAAATGAATCCTGTCATTGCGAAGAGGAAAATAAATAAACAAATCTTAAAAGTATTCTATTTTTTGTCTGTCTATTGAAACATTTCTTAGTTATAAAATTAAAGTTTATCATGACCCCGTCTATTCTTTTTCAATATTTATCCTAAGAATTCATTATTTTCATCTTGTAACAATTCAGAAATTTAAAGCAATAATATTAGAACATTGTTTAAACATTAAAACAATACATTGTAGAATCTCCTTTTCTACCAATAGTATTCTTTAGTTAATTTAAGGCAAATACTCTAATAGTAATACAATTTTTATTTGTGTATAAAATAATAACAATACTATTATTATTTGAGTGTTTGTTGTTATATTTATTGAAACAATACACAAGGTTAAGCTGAAGCAGTAAAACTAATACGCGTTGTTTGGTATTGTACCTATAAATTCATATATTTCGAAAATATACTACAAAAACATTTTGATATGACATGTTAATGAAATAAGAAGGATCACAGTTGGCTTCTTGTGATATTAGATGACAATCAGCTTTTACACAACTGACTTTTTGACACAATTTTGCCAAAAGTAGACGGATAATTGAACCGATTGGTTCAAAGATACTTTATTGGTTTAGTAACTTTGAACCAATAAAGTTCTTTCCTAGTATTTAAATTTTTAATAAATTGGATGCATATATTTGATTATAACAGAGTTTTCATCAAATATTACTGAGTAGTACGGGAGTATTATTTCTCCCTTAAAAAATTTCCTCCCAATAGTAAATTTTTGTGTACACTTGTCTCTGGCTTGATATAAGCAAAATATATTACGCATTTGACTAAAAAGGGCATCTGCCCGTTCCTTCTTATGCCATAGACCTAACGATTGGCAAAACAAGCCTTGATATTTTACTCTTCACTCAAGACTCAATCGCATCACCACAACTCGCATTTAAATTACTGTACCTTGAAAGGGGAAGCATTTTTAATTAAAGATCGGCGCACAGAAAGTGAATAAGATACTTACATTTCGAAATTACTAAAACCATTATTCATATTTAAAGTGTTGAGGGTAATAATGTCTTGTCTTGTGTCACACTAGTGCGTCTTCCGCAGTCAAAATGTTAAACTACAGGGTGGGCCATAAGTCAGTTGTCAAAAATGCATTTGGTGCAATAATATACCAAACAAGCGAAAATACAAATACATTTATTTTACTATTTAGTACAAATACAATTTATTAATACACGAAAACATGTAGTATTCAATGAACCTACAAAAGGTGCTTAAAGTGGTCTCCATGCTGTTCTAAGCAAAGATTGCATCTTTTTAACACAGATTTACAAATTTTGTCTCAAATGTTTCTGGACTGTAAGTTTTCAAATTCTGATTGGATTCGTTCCTTCAATTGCTCAACATTACGAATCTTGACAGAATAAACCTCATTTTTTAGTATACCTCAGACTGAAAAATCCATCGGTGTTATATCTGGGAACCGTGGAGGCCATTCAACAGTACCCCGTCTGCCAATCTATTCATTAAAGTTATTATTTAGAAAGTCTCTCACAATAAGTCCATAATGGGGGGGGGGTGCTCTATCTTTTTGCCATATCAACTTTTTCTTAACCGGCCGCAGGAAAAGTTGTGTTTGACTTAGTCAAGTTCACAACTACTACGCTAGGAAAAACAAAGTCTAAGGATTGCTAGTGACAACTGACTTATGGCCCATATCGTATTGTACAATAACTGTCTTGCCATTAAACTACTGTAAAATAAAACTTGTATGCTATAATACATATAGGTAATAGTACATTTTTGGTTGAAAGTTAATAATAATATGAAATGTGCTAAATTGTAGCAAAATCAGATGAAAGTATTATATTCGATTTTAAATTAAGGATGTATATGAGCACTGAAACACTTACAATATTATTTAGTGGCATACACTCCACTTACATTACTCTAAATTATCATACACTTACGATAATTGATATTGGAAAATTTGTATTCATTTACTAGTGATAG
Source organism: Homalodisca vitripennis (assembly GCF_021130785.1). Lineage (NCBI taxonomy): Eukaryota > Metazoa > Arthropoda > Insecta > Hemiptera > Cicadellidae > Homalodisca > Homalodisca vitripennis. Next base: position 92,944,780 of record NC_060210.1, read on the forward strand.
TAAATTAAACCTTTTTACAATGCTCCAAGATGTTTCATTCTTTAGTATTAGTCTAGTCTGGAGTTAGAAGCTGGCTTCCATGCAGAGAGAGAACACAGATCTGCTGATGTAGTGATGACCATGTCTAACAGCACCAGGGGACTGACAAAATTGATAACGGACACAGAAATCTCAATAATAATTATGTCAGTAATCATTGTGTAATTTAAACGTATAATCCTTCCACACTAATCCAAAGGTAAGCATGCATTTACTTATGATTTTAAAGAGAAGTGCTATAGTATCATTAAGTATTAATTAGTATTAATGGTGTATTGTAAAAAAGACAGATTGTATCAATCTTTGATATCCAAAGTGTATTAAGTTCATAAATTGAGTTATTATTAATAATTGTACCAAGTTTGCTTCATTTTCCGTGGGTTTCGAATAAATATTTGTCATTATATTTATCGCGTGATCGATACTGTAGTAGAAGTCATCTTGAAGCGTTATAACTACTACTAAGTACTTTAATTACAATAGAATTACCATTTTAGAAAGCCAAGTTATAATAAACAGCTATTAACGAATATAATTTTTGGTTTACTATACTTATATTGATTACATTTTTAAAAGTGTAGCTACATAATATTTTATTTTTTTATTTTATACTCCTAATTTATTATATGACCATGGTATCAAAACATTACAAAAATACACAAAAGGTTATTGAAATACCTATGTTTTTCTTGGTTATCAAAGATTAAATATAGTTTAGTTTGTATCTTTAACACTTTTTATTAAAATTTTAAATACACTGTAAATAAGTGAAGTTTTGAAATAATTATCTGTTAAATACACTGATAAAAATGATGGCTCAAAGCCAGGCATACAGATAGACGGACCAAATCCACAAAGCTCTTTCTTGAAAAAAATAGCGACCTAAGTATCAAGTTGAAAATCTCAAGAACTTTTCTGTCAGAGGACCATTTTATCGCAGATGGGCAGACGGCAGACAGAAATACTGCTATTTTACCATTCTACCTCAAAATCAACAGGGTTCTACATTGCACTAATAGGAACGTATGTACCGATTTTCAACACAACTTTTCAACTCTTTCGGACCTTTCTTTACAGGTCAATTTACAGACCGAGGCGATATACGGACAGAAAGACAAACAATGACACAATTTCGGTAATGCTCTCAATAATTTAAGTCACTAAATATTTTTGTGGTAAAAGAAAAATGTGTATATTTTGAATGGATATTTAATCAATTTGTATAGCATAATCTGATTGAAAAAAGTAATATATTCTCTTTACACACTTTAAACCATTCAAACACGGTTCAAAAGCGATACGTATATTTACACACACACACACACACACACACACACACACACACACACACACACACACACACACACACACACACACACACACACACACACACACACACACACACACACACACACACACACACACACACACACACACACACACACACACACACACACACACACACACACACACACACACACACACACACACACACACACACACACACACACACACACACACACACACACACACACACACACACACACACACACACACACACACACACACACACACACACACACACACACACACACACACACAACACACACACACACACAGTGGTCTAAGTCACTTTTTTTGTCATTTTAAGTTATGGTCCATATTTGGATTGCCAGCAGCTGATTTCATTTTATGGCAAAGAGACCCAAGTCGTAGTTCGCCTAAAAATCCGCTAGAGCGCAGAAGCTTACTGTGCCTGACTGATGTCCAGCTGTATATTCGGCCGGCAGAGTGGTCTAAGTCAGACTTGGACCAGTTTGCCTGAAATCGATTTGTTCATTCACTTGTCATACCAGCTGAGGCTTGAAACAGTTGCTTTCTTTTTGCCAATTATTGTTGTGTTTATAAAGTTTCACGGTGATGGAAGACGATGATACACCTAGTGAGCCTAGCGTTCTTCAGTACATCAGGATCAGATAACTTCCAACCTTCTGATGAATTTAGTTCAGGTAAGAAAATAAAATAATTATGAACCTAAACCTCAAAACTTGTACCGGGCTGGGCCTAGATCTACACATTACTACGTACTTTTTTTAGTGCGTACAGCTATAGTTCAATCTGTATAAACGAATATGTGTTTTTTTGTTACAGATGACTCTCGGCACTCTGGAAAACCCTGAAAATTCTGCTGGTGATGGTGATGGCGAAGGACATGATGAAATGATTCCAGTTGCTGTTCAAGAAGAGCCCACCCAAAAGGACACGAAAACGTCAAAGAAGAGAAAGCGAGCGACAAATTAGAAAGAAGCAAAGGAATTCTGGTTCGTCCTATAAAACAGAGAAAGGTAAAACAGTTACAGGTATAAGCAAAGTTATTTAGAAATACTCCGTGCTTGTGCAAAAAAAATGTGACAATAACATTGATGAAGAAACAAGGAAACATGTTTTTTTCAGTTTTTTGGAAGTTGGGATCTTTCAAATTGCAAAATGCCTATTTGTGTGGCTTGGTTAAGCAAGAAATCCCAAAATGTCGTCGGCCAAGGGATGGTTCCCGCCCAAACAAGAGCTCGTCCAACCATTTTTAACATTCATAATGTGGATGGCAACAACATCAATGTTTTGTAGACAGTATTTTGTTGCCACCTTTCAGATCAGCCACGGTCGATTGACGCGATCCTTGAAGAAGCTAAAAGATGGAAAAGCACCTGGATTGGACGAACTTGGCTGTCATGTTCCAGCCAACAAAAATTGCTGTTGATCGTATGAATGTTGTTAGGGAACATATATTCTCTTTTCCTGCGTACCAATCGCATATATACTAGGACTCAAAACCCTAACAGAAAGTATTTACCATCACACCTTGACCATCACTGCTATGTACAAGTCGTATTTAGAATACTATAATGGGAAAGGCGGTCCTGTCAGTGAGGCGGTGTATCGTCGCACATTTAACACTGAGTTTCAACTTACATTTTCATTCCCCTCTAAAAGATACTTGCGTGTGAAAATGCGATGTGTTTAAAAATAAATTTGAACGTAATTACAAAATGAGCAGAAAAAACAACATTTGAAAGCAATGCATGAACTGCAGTTAAGAAAAAGCAGAAGCTGCTAGGTCAGCAAAGAACGAAGACGCAAAGCAATCAAAAGATGATCCAAACTATTATGCGTTTACATTTGACCTAGAAAAAGCTTTACCATTTCCTAGACTTACTGCTGGTATAGCTTATTATAAGCGAAAACATGTATTTGTACAATTTAGGTGTCCACGAACTAAAAAATGGGTTAGGGTTTTATGTACACATGGGACGAAACCCAAGCTTCCCGTGGTTCCCAATAGATTAGTTTCCTGCGTAACCAAGCACTTGCTATCAAGGGCTAAAGATTGCAAACATATTGTTATGTACAGCGATACATGTACTGGACAAAACAGAAATTGGAACGTTTGCTCTTGCTATGCAAAAGTTGACACAGATGGAAACGTCTATCGATGTAATTGATTTGAAATACATGGTAAGTGGCCATTCATCATTTTTAACCAAATGACACGGACTTTGCTTCAATCGAGTCCTATGCGCAGAAAAAGCTACAGGTAATTTTATTCCCCAAATGAGTGGAATGAGGCCATCCTGAAATGCCGAAGTAAGAATCCGTTTCACTTAACAAAAAATGGACAGAGAGGACTTCTATTCCACCACGGAGTTAGTTTTGATGCTGTAACTAAAACGGTCAGTGAAACGTTGATAAAGGGAAAATTCAACTGGCTGAAAACCCAGTGGAATCAGATTTATCAGAGAAGAACCTTTTTTATCCTTTTCTACAAGGAAACTCTACAGAAAGATGTACAGTTTGAATCAGTGTCTCTCGCTTGGTCGAAGCAAAAGACAAAGAAAAATTCGAAACAATGACCAAATACCTGTTGGGTTGATTGAACATAGTCACTTGTACAATGCTCCCCGTCCTGTGGCTAAAGAGAAGAAAAGGGATATGTTAGACCTTTTGGACTATATTCCACCCGTTCATCATGAGTTCTACCATAACCTTGATCACAGGTGATGATGTTGAGGACATTGGACTTCTGGAAGAGGTGGCTGAACCAGAGCGAGACGAAAACATTGATTAAAAAAAAACATTTATCTGATGTAGGCCTATCATGTCTTTTTATACAAGTTGAACTGTAATAAAGTAAGCTACTTTTATTATTACCAGTTTTTTTTTATTTTTCATTTTTCCCAGATAGCTAAAAGTATCAACTAACGTAAGCCAAAGTGATCTAAGTCACGTTTTACGGTAAAGTGGTCTAAGTCCTGACTTAGACCACTTTTACCCATCTAATAAAATTAAAATTGGTTATTAAAACTTACTTAAGGTAAAGTGGTTCTAAGTCAGTTTTTTGGCTATAGCGTTAAGGAAAAACACGCTAAAAAACGTTCTAATGCTTTTTAAAAAAAATAAAAGATTATTGTATACAAAAGTAACTAAAAAATTAATTGTTTAACTAAAGTTAGTCATTACAAAATTATTGCAAAAAATCTAAAACATCAATTATCTCAGAAACAGGTTTTGTATGACTTAGACCACTTTGCATTTTCAGCCGCCCATTTAATGAAGTGAATATTCTAATACACACGTGATCAACCTACATGCCACATCGTAACCAGGGCAGTTCAATCTTATGAAGGCGATAACACGGTGATTGAATAGCTCCGGTTTATGTTATTCTTTATGGCTATAGTAACGAACATATGAAGAGTCACCGAGGTTGTACAGTTACAGCCATAATGTGGTCGGAGAACTCTAATAAAGATATTTTTGGAAGTTTATAGTTGACTTATTCACCTATTTTATGAGCAACGCATTAAACCTGCGATTATATCAATACTAAATCAAAAATATTTTACGATGCAAATAATACTACAGAATTTTAGAGAATGTATAAAATATCAAAATTCTTGGTAAAAAAATTGTATCTCAATAATCTCGCCTCTGCAATATTCTTTTAATCTAGATGTCTCTATCCCTAATATTGAAACAACTGATGTACGGACTACGCTAAACTAAAATACGCTATTTCTTCCCGTACTAACAGGCTTCGCGAATTCAAGCTTGCCACACCTAGTCAAGGGCGATTCCGTTACAGATTTTCAGAGCGGTCCACCTTGTTTTTAGTTACCAACATCTTTACAGGTGATTTTAATTTCAAAACAACAGGAAATTAAATTTTTTGAAACAAATTTACTCCTTATTAGGTTATTGTTAATAATTAACTACAATTGTAGTTAATTGTATGTTTTATCGTTACAATACGGAAGTGAAATCTTTTCTCATAGAAATTTCTTTTTTCATAATTTCAGAGGAGTGCTGTCTCTTTTGGCCCCTGCTCTGCATCCGCCAATGCGCTTAGTTCTTATTTCTGGTTTTGCGTGTGGAGAAGAACATCGGGTTTGATAATAGATATGTACATATTTAAGACCCAAGAAGCTCTGTGTCTTACTTCGTTTACCACACAGCCAACGTGTATACTTCCGTGTCTTGTAACATACTTCCGGTTAAAGGGGTAAAAAAGTTAAAAATTGAAATTTCCGTTATCCTTAATATTCAATCGAACAATTTCGGTGCTTAAATTCTCCACTGCGTACGGACGCCATATGACGTTTAGCCTCTGTATTTTTGTATTATCGAAAATGCATCGCTATTACTGATTGCCTTTAAGTAGATTAGTCTGTAAAGTGGTTCCATCTATCGGCAACATACCTTCCATGTTTGTGCTCGCATTCACTTGTAATCTGATTTTACCACAAGATCGCAGTAACCACGTGGTAAAAGCCACTGACTGAAGGTCGCGTTGCGCGCTCATCGCTTTGCTGTAAGAATATGCCGCCACATTATACTAGCCATTCCATGTATACTGCATACTGTGGTCATATTTATATTGTGAGAGTGACATATTTGTTAAGCAACCAAATAGTTTTTACTGTTTCTAAATGGCAGACAATATTGATCGAGTCTATCGTAGTGAGGAAGTAAGACATTTAATTTTGAAAAAGTACTGAAAAGTACTGAAAAAGTACAACACACTTGTAAAATACGTAGTACATTTTTAATAAGCATTCAAATGTAAATCGGCATTTTTAAGAGATTTTTATTTTTTACTCCTTTTGGTAATATTTTTTTATTTTATCCATTACTCATTTTATCCTATCAAAAGAAGAAGTTAAACATGAAATTACATAATTACACTTAAATTATTTAAATATTGAGATAATAAGTCGAAAAAGATAACGTGGGGGGAGGGGGGTGAGTGAACGGTGACGGATAATGGTGGCAACTTCATCATCAGTGCGCCTGGATGATCACTTTCCATTTCCGATCGCACTGCTGAACCAGTGAAGCTGCTTAATAGCGCACTATACTCGTTACGTGGCATCAGCATAATGGTAGTTGGGTGTGAATTATTGTTATTTAAGCTGAAATTTCGTGCCTTTGAAGACCTTATTAGTCAGTTTTACTAGTTACAAGAAAAGAACGATTTCTTATTTTTTTATAAATAAATGCTTGTATTTCCGATTACTTATTTTGCGTTTACACACTGTATTATATCAAAATTATAATCATTATCGGTGTTTTACGTAAACTCAAACTCAAAACTCACAATGAAGAAATTCGGTACATTTTTATAACTACAATAAACAAAATTATATATATATATATATATATATATATATATATATATATATATATATATATATGCATTCCATATAGTTTCCCAAACATAATCACTGCGGTATGGAAATCCTCGTGAGGAGAATCCTCACCGACAAAGAAAATGACTGATCAAAGGTCCGTCGTGAAAAATGTACGCCAAGACACTTGGTCTCGACCAAAGTGCACTCTGAAAGTGATGCAGTATGGAGCACATCGTGGCAACAGCTTGCCTCAGGCGGCAGCGGCCTTGAAAGCCCATAGATGAGATGTGCCATGTCCAGCAACCTTATCTCTCAATTACATCAAAAGAAAATGTCTCTTCTTTATACTCTTTCATTCATCATCCATTCATTATTCTTCCATCTCAAGTAAATTATGTAGACAAAACTATAATACATACTTATGTATTCTTTGTTGCTGTTTTTGTGATTTGGTTGAATTGAATTTAGCTCAACTAAGAAATATATTTAAACTTAAATTTTTATTTTAAAAAGCTAGAGGTTTTACAGTTTAACCTTCAATCCACTGTCATATAAATGCAGTAGATATTACAAGAACTAACAGCTACATTCTTTTATACTAAACAAAAGTGGATATTTAGTACATATTCTTTATTGCTGTATCTATAAATCGACTTTACTGTTTGTTATCTACAAATTGTGGCCGTTTGGTATATTGCGTAGTTAAATATCACTAAAAAGTATGATTTAGACTACGTAGCTACGTTTATTCTTTACTTCTTTTGGTAATATTTTGGATTTTATCCATTACTCATTTTAGCCTATCAAAAGAAGGCATTGATATATAACATTACATAATTACACTTTAAATAATTATTTAAATATTGAGATAATAAGTCATCGAAAAAAGATAACGTTTGGTAAGAAAAGAATAAATAAATCATAACTAGAAACGTATTTCATATATAGATAAAAGATAAATAGGCTACTCGTTAGAGAATCTTATAACTCAGCTGGCTAACAAAGTTTGTTCTTTTGTCTGTTCGCAATATATACAAAAACCGAATAGAGCTATAGGATATAAATTAAAAATTACACAATGTTTTTACATTTTGGGAGTACCGATGGCAGCAGTCTCAGACGTCAGAATTTGGATATGTTTTTGATTCCTGGCGAAATCCCAATTCTAGGTTTTGAGGCTACAAGTTTGCTCAACATGACGAGATCAGCTTATTTCTCCCTATTTCATATTTCTCCATAGAGAAAAGCTGTGAACAAGAAATATATTATATTATGAAATAGATATAAAAACAATTGTAGTAATTCGCATATGATCCTCTATAAATAAGGCTTAATCTTGTGAGGGCAGCTACTTTTGTAAGCGGTTCATTTTTACATAATCACTATAACTCTAATGTACTCGGCACATGCTCGTTTTCAGACATTATTATCTTCATTCCGTTTTATTTTGGCATTCCCTATCGTTTTGACGCACAAGATGTGTCAACATGTGACATATATTTGTTGCAGCGCTTCATTGTACTCTTTTTGTATACAAATACACTGTTACAACTGAATGACTAAGGATCCAAAAGAAAGTAACGAAGGTCTTACTAACGAACCATATTACACGTTATCATATCATATGGTTGAGTTTAGTCTGTTTAAATTTGATTATTCTATGAGTTCCTTAGTTCAACATAAGACCTTTGTAAAAATATTCGCTAACCTTCAGCAAAATCCCATGTAGAGACATGAATTTTCTTCGAACTGAATGTTCTTTATATAGAAATGAAGCTTCACACTAAATATCAAGCCTGTGCTGACAGACAGATGGGCAGACAGGCAGCTGTAAAATATTTCGAGCCCGTCGAATGATAGAACTCGATAACGCTCAGCCAATTACAATTGAGTAGATAGCGTTACTGTGCATCTAAAGACATGCAGTAATGTTATATTTTAATGAAGCTAAAAACATTACGTTATATTCGCTAAGCATATTAATGCCGCTGTGGGATGGGAATGTATTCAGTAAAGCGGCTTCTGATTTCAAATCTTCTTAGGGCTTAACTTGTTTATCTCGTCTTAAATAAACTTCTATCATTCAGTTACAGAACACAAAGAGACTTGACTCAAACTTCCATAGTAGCCCGGTCTAAAATTCTTAATTTTATCTGAATAATAAACTACTGTTCACATAGTGTACATTGAAAAATTGAATTTTCAGTTTAAAGGTTTATAATAGGAAAGAAGGTAATTTAAATTACCTTTTACATTTAAAAATTTAATCTACAGTGGTTTGTTGTTATTATTATCAAAAATCCGACAGAAATTGTATAAATACCTCTTAACAGAAACGTCCTGGAGACTTTCTTGGAGGATATAAGGATAACGATAGAAAGATCCTAGAAACTTAAAACTTATGTCCATTCTAGTCCTTGGAAAAACATCATTTACGTCAATTCAGGTCTATAGGTTAAAAGGCATTTAGTCTGATTGTCAACCTACCTTCTGCTCGTTTGTGTTATAATATTGGATATACAAGCCCTAAATATTAGAAAATTTTCATATAGGTAACTTTGGCCGAAGAAGGTTTTTCGTTCATACCGTACCGTATGTCACCAGATATCTCCGTCCGTCTTTGCTATACTCTGGATATAAATCAAATCTTTCAGTCTCTGAGCTTAGCTTATATTCGGATAATTAATATTTTTAGTTAATTTCAAAATTGTGCTTGCCATACATCTGTTTAGCAAAGCGTATTCAAGAGCAGCATATATGAAATGTACAGGACAGAACTGACTCTCGCCGCTTCGTCATGATGGCAAGTCAAGACTAAAATCAAGAATCTCCTCTCACTCAAGGCTAACGATGAGGGCAGTTTATTGTTTCTTTGACGTTCCCTCCACTTGAGAGAGATACTGTCTCTGTAACCGACTTGCTCTAAGGGCAGTAGTACTTCATGACAGAACAATGGTTCAAGTTGCTGTTCATTTAAACGTTTCAGTCCATTCAACATCGTTAGCATTTGCATTCAAGTGGAAGCTTGTACCTTACAAATACGAGTATCTCACTTTTATTTTTTGATTTAAGCATTTTCTATTAAAAGTGTTCAGCCAAACAGAAATCTATTACCGACGCGAAACGTCTTTAATGGATACGAGTGACGAAAACACGGTTTGTGATAGTCATGAGAGATCTATTCATCATAAGATTCTAAGATTGTACATTGATATCCCAATCCGTTTGGATTATATCCAGGCGTACCTGGACTTCGTTTACACCCATATATGTAAGGGGTTGTTTGCCCATAACTTTTGCTAGGATCGTCATAGAGATGTTTTGTTCATGTCATGTGTTTCTTTTGATTTTATCTTTCAAATAACATGTCACAAAATAGGTGTTGCTATTTTGAAAATTAAATAACCCCCCTCTACCCCCTTTAAAAAAGTTTATACAATTGTTTAAATCGGTATGGTGAGGATTTTACATCTATAACTCAATCCGTTTGGAATATATTCCGACGTATGAGGACTTAATTTACACCCTTTATATATATATATATATATATATATATATATATATATATATATATAATATATATATATTTATCGTTATTAAGGATCCGATAGAGCTTTATTGAAATTTGTAGTTGGTCCATTTATCTGCCCATCGTTCGACACCTCTATGTAGAAAGAATCTAGAGTCTTACAACTGGGTACATAGGCTCTTCCAAGGAAGATCTTTATTGATTTTGGGTTCGAAAGGAGAAAGGATAGTCAGTCTGGCTATCTGAAATTCTGTACGATATCTTTGATAGAAAGATAAAAATGTCAAAGGGCAGTTCGTATGTGTGCTGCCTCTTTCGTTACTTTGTGTTGGATCCTCCGATACTCTGGTATATCGGTTTATTGTATCCTCTAAACATTATACGAGTATAAGACTATACAAATTATTGTTAGCCTGTGTAAAACATTTTTAATGATACAAAATCCATGTGCGACCGTAATACAACAAAACACAAACGTAAATTTGTAATGATCATATTAAACCTAAACGAACTTTGTTGGTGTAAGATTGCCAACACACGCTAATTAATCAATGCTGACCTCGGTCGAATGGGAAACATGTTAATTGAACTGGAATACCAAACCCGCGATCTATTTATGACGTACAAGTGTTCATAACGTACAGTAGCAAGTAGCATCTGTAGACGTAATGTGTTTGGAGCTTGGAGTCCTCTTCGATTGTAATGTAAGCGTGCTTACTAAACTGTAATATCGCATAAGCTCTGAAGCAATAAGTGATTCTATGTAAGTGATGTTTAATATGGTCAATGTTTCAGTTACGTAGAACTACGATACATCGTGCAAGGTTTGAATAGCTTTTGGAATTACTTAGTCGTGAGGTTTACAATGTAAACAAAACAAGTCACCCCTTAGATTATCTTAAAAAGTGTGATTTGTATTTCCCAATAAAATAATACATTCAGTAGCACTACGGAATACTTTATATTTCGTAATATCTCATAAACCGAGCGCCAATTGGTATTGTATAAGCCCAAAAACAATTTATCTTGAAATACATGGTGGAATTACTTTTAGGAGGAAAATACATAGATCACCAGCCGCATTCATTATCTTTGATGGAGATCGAAATACGGGGTATCAAAAGGTTCCAAACTATGAAAAATTAGTTTTATTAAAAGTCACATTTTTATAGCGTGACACACTTAAAACTGACCTACACCAGCTAAAATACTCAAATCCTGAAAGTTACCACTTTAAATCACTTTATCTAATTGTCTGACAGTTACATAACATATTTATTAGTCAAAATTTCTGTTTAAAGTGTGTCAAGAAAAAAATATGATATGAGAGAAAATGGTCGTTTCATATGTTCAACCCTATTCATACTCTTCCATTTCGACCTCCACCAAAACTAGCGTTACTGAAGATCGATTTCTCTGTTTAAAAAAATATCTACAGTGACTTCAGGAAAAACCAGATTGTGTACTTATAGCTCTCAGCTCTTATTCTGCCTCCAAGAGATGGTTGTTTTAAAACACAGTGGAAATAAGGAATAAAATAAAATTGCAATTACATTTTCATATTTAGGTGAAAACTGTCACTAAACAACACTTTTATATATATGGCACATATTTATCAGATAGTTAACACATATTGTCATTATAATATGTATTTAATCGGTCATAGTTAAAAATGAATACTACCAATAGTGAGACCTATTGTTAAATCACAATAGTCGAGAGATTAGATTTAGTACACCTTACATTGATTCAAGACTACTATATCCCTACTATCAAGTGATAAAGTAAGAATATTTTAAAATGTTTGTTCATATGTTTCGGGGAATTAAAATAAAGTATATGGTGTTTCGTACTTATACGGATGGAGAGAGGGTGAATCGTTGTCATCAATTATTTAGTTTCGCAATATCATTGTCTAATTTAGTATCATGTATCCTCTTTTACTTAATGGCAATGAAAAATAAATCATTGGAAATTTTTTTATTAGTAATTTAACTAAATTATTCAGCTCTTTTACTGTATCCTTAGTTTCTATTTGTAACGGCTATATTTAAACGCATAAACGTAATACGTCTAATACTATCATTGAGGGAAACGGATAGAAGAAGTGGCTTTAAAAATAGTAAATTTTAAAATAGTTGCCAAAATAAGAAAGAAAACAGGGAAAACTTTGACAGTTTGATTTTTTGTCTATTTCTGACTGTCCAATTGTGTATTTGGTGTAACTATCCTTTCATTCTATTATACTACACGATTTGTCTGCCACAGTTCTCTTATCCGTAATACATTGCTACGCATGTTCCCACTGTAATTTTTACTTTTCTTACTTTCTGTAACGGAACAAAGTAATAAGCAATGGAAAACTCGGTATTTTAGGCTGTATTTAACACCTATTCATATCTAAGAATATCTTTAAGTTCAAAGACATATAAGTTTCTTATCTCATGTTTTATAACTAAAAAAAAAAAGAAATCAATGTTATCAAAGAAATCGTTTCAAGAATACACAGATTTACCATTAAAATTAATTCTCCATGTTTTGTTACGGATGGTTATAAAACTATAACAATGCATAGCATTTCAGTATACGTTCGAAAAAGGTATAAGTGTGCTACTGCACTTGTGTAACAGGCAAAGTTTCAAGTTTATAGCTCATTTAATTCGTGACGTATATAACAACAACCACGCTGGAAAAAATGTATAGATCCCCCAGCAAACTAACTAGAATTATGTAAGCCTATTAAGTGATCGTCAGCCTAACGACGGTCAGCCAAATTCAATGTTTATTAATACCACATCATAGAACTCATTTTCCCTATGAATAAATAGAGTTTCACTAAAACCTTAAGACATAATACATTTTAATTTTTATTTATTTTATTGAGTGCCATATCAGAATTTAAATAATAAAGGTACATACACGTTTTCAGCATAATAGATTTAAATTTTGGAATAACTAGAACTGTTGTAGCATTTTAAAATATCTTATTGGGTTTGCAGAGTTCAGTTAAAGATTTGTTTATTCGGCTATTTTCCCGTTACCATCATGGTACCAAAATCCCATGCAGTGCATATGCAACATAATCGAATTACGTTTTTATTACACATAAATGAAGCTTCGTGTTCAATATTTAAGTCCAGTTAGTAATAGATATCGTGCGGATAGACTGACTATCCGCATCTCAGAATAAACACATTCCTGCGTGTGTATTTGTTCTCTCAGCAGTTCTGCAACAGCTTAATGTTTCTGTTTCGTTTTATAAATTCTATATATTAGTCTTCAAGAATGGAAAAATGCATCCTAATTAATGAAAACTTTTTTATCAAAAACTAGATATAGAAATATAATATTATTGTTGTTTTGCTATAATTCATTGATTGTGAAGAGAGAATAAACGTTTCATTTCATTTCAAACAGTCATACAGACAGACAGACCGAATTGAAATTTTCCCGCCCCAACGAGTGATAGGCAACGCTATCGCTCAATCGTTTAAATGTAAATTTCAGAATCTAATTCACCACTAGTTTAAGTAATACAATTTCTATTGTCTATTAAAAAACCTCACTGATCCAATTACATCTAATATGGCAATAAAGACCAATAATACAACCAGATCGTTTTTTTTTTTTTAGAGAAAGTACACGATCTATATAAACTTCATTATAACTGGAAATTACTTTTTATATTTGTCTTAAATTTAACTTTAAATCAAGGGCATTAACGGATAGTTTTAGCTTTGTAAATAAAAACCTTTGACATTTAATATTGTTGATACAGAATTGTATTAAAAATATCCAGAAGATACGCTATACATTAAAAGGGTAAACACTACTAATGTAAGGCTAGAAGGCTTCTAGCCAACGTTCGAAAATATATTAAAATATGCACTGTGTGTATTGCATCATAAGTAAGTTTCATACTCAATAACAAAAATCAGTGTGCCACTGTAACATTTTTGAAACAGGAAACGCACGTCAATTCAGGTCAAATATTTATGAGCAAAGTCATATTATTATCATGTTTTAATTTCGTATTTTGCTTAGTTTGTTGTATTTCGGTAGGTTTTTAACAATGATGGAGATTTTGGAAAAAACTGGTTCATTTGCAACGTTTTTTATTTATATAGTTAAAAAATAGTGCTTTACAGTAGAAGGTAACTTTTTTATTATTATAAGGAGAAACATAACTTTCATCATTTACAAAACTACTGTAACCTGAAAGAGACTTATAAATAATAATATTAATAAAGCCTTAACTCATACGGTCCACAATAGTCTACCAACAGAGTTTAATAAATGTTTGAGGTCGATTGAATTAGATATACCGTCATACAGTGGCAACACCAGGCAACATGACACGTCCCACTCGTGTATTTGGGTGCATGATGAGACCTGTAGTGTCCTCTCATGAATGAAATAAAATACTGCTGTGCCATTTCTGTCCATATTTCATGTATTAGGTACTTTATTTGCGCATATAAAAAATAAATTTTAAATAAGCTGATTTCATGCCAATTGTTGCATTATATTTAATCAACATACACAACTACGTTTGTCATGTAAATTCGCATCGACATTCATGTTATTACATGGGTTTTACCATACATACTTGAGATGTACAAAATAAGTACGGGTTTGCCTTCCTGGCTAGGCTAGACTTGACTAATTCAGGGTGCCTAAGCACCTAAAACAAGTGTTCTATAAAATATGAAATATTTACGACTTTGATCAATATAAGACCTTCGTAAGCTTTTGGTGCAGAAACTAATGGTAATAACCGGCTTACACTCGTTATTCGATTGTTATTCGATATTATATAAAACCATATGAAACATGGCTTATACTATATTAACAAAAATAATGTATTATTACAATGTTTAATAACATAAATTTAACAATAACATTACAAAATAGCAAAACCAACTATGGCCTAGACCTACATCAGAACAACGATACGATATTTATAGCTTGCCCGGATAGAAGTGAGCAACCCCTTTCGTGAAATAAAGGAACAGATTCTATCCATAGTTTACCAGAACCCGAACTCACATGTATATCTAAAATAATTTCTTCATATTTTTGGCTATTATCTCATTCAAAAACATTATTTAGTTCTTGCTGTTTATTTTCTACATTTAAAATAACTGCAACTAATAAGTTGAATTAATATGTTAAGTTAAATAAATTCCAATATGGAATTATTGATAAGGATAAAAACAATTAAATCACTACAAAAATGAAAATTATCGTTATATAAGAAGTTTATAAATCCTGACACATTGTAAGACATCTTTGAGTCCGACCATGTAAAAGCGGTTTGCATCCTTCCAGAATATTGTCCCGTCCTATTTAGGTGATCAACACGGAAACCTAAACTGAGTATCTGGTTGGTGGTTAGGATAATATATTACACATTTTTTAAATTCATATATAGTCTGCATTCAAAATCAAATTTATCCTAATTCGCACAAAACTGTAAAGAACTATTAAATCTTATTTCCCATTATCAATTCTTAGTACGAGAGAACATTTGTGAAGGCGATTTTACTATTTATTTAATAAAAAATTATAATGTTGACAGTTAAGTATAAATTATCCATCTTCGTTTCACTATTTAGTAATAGCATGAATATCTATATTAGTCAAAAACGATTATTACCATTCTGATTATTGTATCTGACATTAATATTAAACAAAATAACAATTAAAAAATATTTAATCTAGATAACAGTAATTGACTAGAAGGACAATAGATTTCGAATCATTATGCAAATGAAGAATTGTAATTACAAATTTATTATTAAAATATATAGATTGTATTATTTAGAATTTTATATAAATTAACTAGAAAATAAAGTAATTTTTTTCTATTTCAATTACAATCTGATAGTCAGTCTTAAACATTGTTACATGGTCAATGGTAATACAATACACGCACAACAGTAAATAACAATAGAACAAAGAAATTCTGGCCGTTTCAGAACGGATTATGAACGGTACAGTAAGTTGGTGCCCATTAGTCCTTTGTTCCTTCAACCTTTTCATATTGATTGATATAATTTTCTGGGGGAGACAGAAAAGACTTTTTTGGCAACTTCTTTGTTCTGTAAAGGAAGGAGCTTCAGTGATTCCAAACATTGTTTTATAAATACTTAATACTAAAAATTCCAGTAAATAATTGCTATCCTAGTATGATGATCCTAGAATGGCTTAAATGTCATTTTCGGCACAAATATTAGAAGGTACGAAAAATAGTATAATTATATTTAATTAAGAAAAACAAATTTAAATAAATAAAATGAATAAATAAATTTGATTATAGGAAAATAAAAAATATAAATTTTCCTAAAAAAACCTAACTACCTATTTACATATTATCTTTAGGTACATATTAGCAACTGCATTATTAAGAATTAAAATAAAACACACACACACACACACACATAAATATATGTATATAACAGACATAAGAAAAATTATTAAGTACCTAATTGAAATGGATTTGGTATGCCAGCAACTACTCCACGTTTTAGGGCCATATAAAGGCCAGAATCCAAATAGTAACTTTTATTTTTTTTTGTATTACTACATGCTAAATCAAATTTAATACAATAGGATAGATTTTAAGAGTAAGTGTGGATGATGTGATGAAACCGTTACTGTATAATCATTCAGAATTGTCATAAAAACCAATTGTAGTTTAAGGAATAAAAATTCTGTTAGTTTTTAGATGAAAACAAAAAGTAAAAAGCTAAGAAACAAATCAGTTTTTAGGGTGAGGGTAAATTACAACTTCATATATTTGGGGGTAGTGTACGCACCTTTTGTGACCACTGCAGGTGATAAGGATAATTATTTTATACAAATATCATTTAGCTACTAGGAGCGTATAGACGTGATAATTATAATCATAAAATAATCATCAGTAAAAATGTGTAACTGTGTTAATCTTTTAACAGAACAATGTGATTTCTTTAAATGTATCAATTACGTTCAGTACCAGTTCTTGACCTAGAAGGATTACAGAATCTGTTCTAAAATGCCGACTGGGTCTTAAACAATCTGGGGGTGTGTTTATAGCTAGAATTATCTCACATATATACATTATATATATATATATATATATATATATATATATATATATATATATATATATATACATTTTTTATATATATTTTTTTTTTCAATAAATTTCAATACACATAATTTCAATAAAGTCCCGGTTGGAACAAGAATTTTGGTGATTCAATGTTTATTGAAATTAAATTCGGCTATTGCCACTAAAAGCTACTTTAATGGAAAAATGGTTCAAGTTATTATTCTTTTGTACGGCACAGGCCATTCTCCATAGCGGTCAACTTCCAAATCTGAGTTAAACCTTCAATAAGTTCTACACTTTGTTATTGCAATAGTTTTCATGCGTTATTGTTATGGCTTCATAAGTTTGTACATTGATGTGGCATTCATGTAATAACTGGTTTTTCTAGCCATGCATAATAACATTATTACATTACATGTTTTGACGGTTAAACACAAAGTACAATATTAATGTTTTATATAATATGAGCCACACCCCACTTCTCATCTCATTCTGCGGCGTTGCCACAATATCATATCAGCTTATTCTCAGTATTGTGTGACGCAACTGCGACGTCACGATTCGATACTGATTTTACATCTGTCTTGTTATTTGGCGTTTGATTATTCTGCATATCTTTTTTCTTATTTACTCACGTTCTGTTGTCATATTATAAACAATTGTTAATTTAAATCATGAAGGTAAGGATCCAGGAAGGTAGATAAGGAGTAAATATGTAACGGTCGCCGATTGCTGAAATCCATCGATTATCCCATTCTTACCTAACACCTGGCAACACCGAGCTATAAACCAGGCATGCAATTACAAAAGACCTTATATTTTTTACAAATATTTGTGATCTACTAATCTCTAAATAACACGAAATAAAATAGGTGATACATTATGAACAGAACAACGAAAACTTAACATTTTAGTACAGCATAGGAGGTTATATTTCATTACATATGGATTATATGGTAGGCTATAAAAGAAAAAATATTCTTGTTCTTAAACAAGAAATATATATTGATCGAGTTCAAAAATGTACCCTTGTGGCAACTGATGTAAGTCATAAAAATCACTTTTAGATGGTCCTCATGTTAAATAAATGTTAATTCATTGTTAAAATTGTATTGTAAAAACTAGATGAACTAGGGAAACTTTGGGTTGCTGTGGGATCATCAATATATGCAGTACACGGTGTAATGTGGAATACGTTACCCAGTTCAGTGGATTGGCAAACCGCGAGTTAACGGTCACGACATACAAGTTAACACACACTGTGAACCTTGTCTATAGAAATAATGTAGTGTAGCTTGAAGTGCTCTCGATGTAAGGTAAGAATGCTCAGTGTACTGGAACTACGTGTAACTTTAGTAGTAACAAATGGGAGCAAGTGGTCGAACTGTTTCACTTAGTGATCAGTGGCTCATAAATACGGACGACTCTACTGTTTGATTCGGCATTTCGACTCACCTCATCACATTGTGTAAACTTTGGAAAGAGGAGCAACTTCTTATGTTGGTTAAAAATTCCTAGTCAGATGTCTACTAGTTGATTACTAAAATAAAAAAACTGACTAAAAAACTGTACCTTTTGCGCGACCGTTATTATCACTTCTGGGAGGAATCACAAAGGAAAGGTTGATATTTAGAACAAAGATAGTTTACAACTTTAATTTATGTTACAGCACGAACCCAATAGCATAATACTGTACTTACTACTACCGGCGTCATTACTTTGTTATTATTATTGCAGAAATCTGTACAGTTAGACCTCTATATAATGGGGAGTTTGGAAATAAAGTTTGTAAAATATTTTAGTTTTGGTTTGGGTCTATATAAAGTTATATAGAAATTTTAATCCTACTAAAGTCTTCAAATAAAAAATTATTAAGAGAAAATGGACGTCGTTTCGCTAATTTTTGTTTTTCAAACTTTCTGTTTTAGTTTGTCTTTGGTCTAGTTATAGTACTTGAAATGATTATTAGAGAGTTCCGTGACACTATATATAATATAATAAACCAAGTTATTTAATAATTTAATTTAGTTATATACTGAAGTAGGTAGATACTTTCAATATTAGTGTGTAAGTATTCTAAAACACTTCTTTTGTTACAGTAATATATCAACATAGTATCAAAAACTCGAAAGAAAACGCTAATCGAGCAATACAAATAATAAACTATTTTGCATATTTAGATTATCACCTGAAGCAATTTAGATCTCAAATAATTTTTCTTAATAACTGTTAAATGCATGTAGAGAATATTTTGAGAAGTTTATTATTCAATTCAATTGCATAATTTGAAACTGGGATACCAAGGAACTCTGAGTCAAGTCTCTTTGTGTTCTGTAACTGAATGAGAGAAGTTTATTTAAGACGAGATAAACAAGTTAAGTCCCAAGAAGATTTGTAGTCAGAAGCCGCTTTACTGAATACATTCCCGTCCTTCAGTGGCATTAACATGCTTAGCGAATATAACGTGATGTTTTAAAATATGAAGAAACAAAACTCTTGAAATCCACATATACATTGTCCAATTTGGAAATAATTTAGTGTATGAATGTAGAAATAGTTTCGGGGCATAAAGTACAGTTTTAAATCGTCATAAGTAAATTAAGATATATTTTGAAGTAGTGGATGATTTCTTTCAAATTTATTTGAAACGATTTAAACTGAAAACTAAATATCTTTTATCCTTGCACAATTTCAGTAGCTATAAAGGTTTCAATAAAAAAGCCGTTTAATTTAGAGTGTATGGAGTTGAACTGGAGTTCTCGATATCTGGAGATTCCCATAGCCAAAAAGCTCTAATAGATAGAGTGCTTTTATATGCTAGAATCTTATGGGGGTTAGATCAATAAATAATTATGAATTGAAGATATTTTGGCATGAAATTCTCAGAAGTCTTTGTTTTTTTAGCATTTTACTTTTGGAAAACGGAAGATAAATGTGATCAGAATATTCCAGAGGCCACGAATTCCTAAATAATTGTTATATCTAAATTGGAAAAGCAATAATAATCTGTGGATCTCCATTTTTTAAGTTTCGTAAGAAAGCCACGTACGTAAATCTTTTCTTTCATCTTTTTCTTCGTTGGGATTAGTTTTTTTTCTAATGATTACCTGTCAATGTTTGAAAATACAAAATGAGTGAGAGATGTGAAACAAGAATGAATGATTGAGCCATTTATTATTGCTTGATACGAAGAATAAAAACGGTTTAAAGTTTGTTATTCACGATGGAAAGTTTGAAAGGATAACACGATTTCAGGCATTTGCCATCGTTCTATGGTATAAAAGGTAACCCTTATATGTACCTTTTTTAACATATAACGATAAAAAATACCTAAAATCCTGTTATAAATCTGAAGGCAGGATGATGGAGTTGTAGTAATGAAATGTAAGGCGCTTAGAGAGAAACGTTATATATTTTATTATTTCATTTGAATGAGGAATTTGTCAAGAAGTGGAGTAGTCGAAATAATGAACAACCAAAATAATATCCTAAAATACACATAAAATACGTATTGACTGTACGTATTTGGAATTATTCATAGCAGCGTATAATCATTAAACATTTTTTTTAGTTTATATGTCCATATTTAAGTTGAGAAATGGGTAACTTACCTAAAATAATAATTTTAATATTTTATATATTGTAAGCCTACAATAATAATACACTAAAAATATATTGTTATAATTTGTTAGTTGTTGCACAATGAAGTCTTGGGATTAAAAGCATTAGGTGTAATATTGGTAAATTATACTTTGACATAATTATACGATAGAGCTTATTAGAAAAACTATTTAATTAAAATTTTTTTATTTTACTCTCAACAAAAGTTAAAATCTCACAAAAATACCACATTCAAATGGAAATAATACCTTATATCCAGTTTTGTCAAAATGGAATAATTTCGACAAAGAAATAAACGGCTTTCCCGGGCACAATGCACACAATTGCTATTCAACCGTTGTCAACCATTTCCCGAAGTACAAGAACTCCTGAAGTGGTTTCGTTCTTAAAAGTCTGAAGTTGTTATTCTCAATCTTTCTAGAAAATAGCCTCTCTAGAGGAAAACGCCTACTTTCGATCACTTGATCTCTTTATTAGGATTGTTCGGTTATTTCAAATCGAAAATAACTCTAAGAATGTTGAATGCCTCTATGCATTTTTTATGATTGCCCTATATCGTAACGTTCTCTTGTTTTCCCAATCCGTGTTGCTATTTAGAAGTTATGATATTTAAATTTTTTTACTCTACATTTGAGGTAGGAGAAAAATAATGTGATTGGCAATGATCAGTGAAACTATGTTCTAACAAAACAAATTTTTAAACGATTGAAGCGTACAATCACTGTCTGTAGTTTAACTGCCGGAGAGCCAATTTGTATTTTATAGAACACGAATTGCTTTTCTTGAAATTGATAGAGAAAATCTCCCCTGATAAATATAACCAACATCAGCCACGCTAGGTACGCTAAAGGTCAAAATGGGAAATATCAAAACATGAAATTAATTTTTCTCAAATCGTGTAATATTTAGCTTGAAATACTTCAGACCTTCAGACAAGTGAAAATGTCAAACAAGTGACAAAAGTTATATATGTATATATAACATCGTCACATTTAACAGTATACATATTCTTTAAAAATATACCACAGTTATAACATCATAAATATATAAAACCTACAAACCTATTATAAAGTTGAAATGTTTCATGAAACTTAATTTCCATGTAAGTAACATCCAGTTCGACGATAATACAGGTAGAAGGCACTCGATAGAATTTGGTTAACATTTTGGCACGTTACTTAATCGAAGGCTGTGCCTTGACATGTGCGGTCACATAACTGTTTATTAGGGGAATGAACAATGCTTTACAAATATTCTGTAACATTCAAACACCATATCTTCCAAGAGATTAAAACTCTAAAACCATTCTTCGTGTCTCTTAATAAATCAAGACAGTACCGTTTAAAATTTCAAATTGAAAAGTAGTTTTTCAGCTGGTATGCTTCGTGTATTGGTTGAGAAAAACTGAGAACCATGCCTTAATATAGCAATAATTCAAACTAAACAATCTCTGTCATAAATTGTAAGGAAGCAACACCTGGCACGTTTGTGTTTAATACTCCTTGATCCGGTTTTAAGCCATATTCATTACATTGCGTAGATCTTTATGTTTATTTGCAAAATATATTCTCGGTATACACGATACAAAGTATCTCCTAATTATATGGGAATTCCTAAAGTGTGTGTTCCCTAAGATTTTTGAGTACTTTGATGCTGAATACTTAATAAAAGGAAAACAGGTTGACAGATTAAAATTTGAATTTTGCTTGTGTATCGCTTGCATTGGAAAAAAATACACATACTACTACTACGCGACACCTCCCATCAATAATTAAGTGCAATTTAAAGAAAATTTATTGACTGGCAAAATTGTCTACAAACGATCGAGTCACAAAGCACCACCAAGTGCTTCGCAGTGACCCTGTATTGTCTACTCGTATTTGTATGAACAAAATCCAATTAAGAGAATATATATATATATATATATATAGAGCTTCTGGACACTTACATTCATAGTTAATACGTACGCAAGACTGAGAAGCCAATTCCAGCCGAGGGCGAAATCCTACCGGTATAAGAGGAAAGTCATTATTTAATTCATTCCACATTCCAAAGCAATCGATTGTAAGGTTTTGCGTTGTAGAAGTCCCGTTTCTAGAACTATAATCTGGAGAAGAGCGGATCGTTGAGACATGTTATTTTTTCTATTTTCTGAAAAACCACTGTTGTAATGCCATATCACATACACACATATTTCAAGAAAGCCGGCCAATTTGGATTACCTTGTGTGAGTGAAACGATTCGTAGCTATGTTCCTTAACTTTGATTTTATATCAATTATTAAGTAGTACTTACAATGCATTGGATGCTTTAAGTTCGTCACTGGCGCAATCTGGAGTAAAAGTTAAATAATATTTTTTTATTTACTATCTGCATTACACTACTGATCAAGCACTGTGAACTTAATATTTTATAAAATTGAAATGTCAGTAGAATTTCGCCAATTTGTTGAACTCAATCTGAAAGTGTCAAACGCTGTTTTTTGAAAGTTAATTTGTCTTTTGTTTCGGACTGTAGTGTGGAAAAGAATGGATCGTTGGGGAATGTTGGTATTCATTTATATGTTTTCCATAAGCCATTGTTAAAATGCAATATTAACATGTCAATGAAGCCGACAAGTTTTGAGTACCCCTAACGTCCAAACATGCACAGCTTTAACCATTAACGTGGGCTTTATAACAGCGTTTAAATAGTATTTCCAGTGCATTAGCTGGTTTATTCGTCAGCGAAGCAATCTAAAGTAACTCTATCTTTGTAATGTGCATTACAATACTGATTTAAAAGGAGGCAAATGTTTCTTCATTGATGAATTTTAGCTGAAAATTCCAACACCTGTTAAGTGTCAGTTTTTTTTGTGTCACTGAAAAAGTGTCCTCGTAAAAAAAGACGGAGGGATTAGTCTAGCTTTATAATAGCGATTAGAAAAATATTTAGCTATTCATTTATATAGTAAGTTACTGAATTAATATTGCTTCGGCTCTTTACATGGAGATCTTAATCAGTCTATCACTACAGCACACGTACCATGGTGTCAGTCACATTAACACGTGTTTAACTGACCGGTTTCAGAGCCGTGTAAACTTTTGAATGGAAATATGAATGCGGCTTTCTTTGAAAGAATATATACACTATCCAAAAGAAGAAAACGGAGTGACTAACATATATCAACGAATTATTTGTTTCGTGACCACAATTCGTGAGCAAATCAGTCAGTCCGTGATTATTGTGTATAGAATCATAGAGCTATGCACCATATACAATTTTGTGGCAGAAAACCACTGAGGGACGTAAGGTGCATTTAGAACTGACGAAAAATAAGATACTGATTAAAATATTCCTGATTAAAAAATATGTTCTTTTAACAAACATACTTCCATTTGAAAATTGTGATAGACCCTACTCATATTGCACTATTTTAGCTTTAAGTACAAAAACTACGTTCTCAGATTTGAAGAGCTGTCCTAAAATAATTCAAGTGTAATTGAAATCGTTGGAGCTATTTAATAAAATATAATGGGATATTAAAAATAAGATCAAGTTATTTCACCAGGTGTTATAAAAAATGTTTCACTATTCGTCATCAGGGCCCCGAGACACTGCTCTTTAAAGTTTCTTTAATTAAAAAATATTCCAATAATTCTCCTAGAGACTACCACTCAGAAGTGTTTAGTATACCATTTATAAAGGATCTCTAAGATTTGTCTTGTGCGTGTTAAGCCGAGGGTGACTATTTTCTATAAGTGGAAGCTAGGAATATACTTAGATTTTACGTTAGTTTCTTATAATATGAAATGTTTAAAATATTACATTAAAAGAATTTTGTTGTAACAATACAACTTTTATTTTACCATTATATATTATTGGTATGAATACTTCGTTATGAAAAGAAGAGACTTTCAATATCCCAGTGTCCTGCTATATTAGTAAGAGTCTCATTTATTAGGAAAATTTTTAATAAAGATGCAAATGTCAAGGAGTCACTCTTGCCCACGTGCAGCTTAACTTAAATGAATCCACGGTAGAAATACGAGGATTCTGTTATTGCGAAACGGAAAATAAATAAATTAATCTAGTTCTGTGAAACGTCTATTAACAAGATTTCTTATTCACAACTTTAAAGTTCATAATGACCCCACCTATTCTTCTTCAATATATATCATAAGAAGTCATTATTTTGGTCAATAATGTATAAAATGAAAGCATTAAAATTAGAAAGTATGTTCCTGTAGCATATTAAAACCTTCAAATATAATACATAAGATTGCGCTGAAGCAGTGAAGCAAACGTGAATGTTTCTTTATTATATCTGTATAGTCGTACATTTCATGAATCTATATATATATAAAAGAAAGTCGTGTTAGTTACACTATTTATAAGTCAAGAACGGCTGATCCGATTTGGCTGAAAATTGGTAGGGAGGTAGCTAAGAACTGGGACAAGGACATAGGATACTTTTTATCCCGTTCACGATTTCAGGATTCCGCCCCACTGGTCTCTAAAAGTTACGGAAATACCCGTAAGAAATGCATTACAGCAAACATATGTTATTAAGTGAAAGGGCCTGTTCAAATTGAATCAGCTGTTCTTTGTAAACATATATAATGCAACAAAAGAAATATGTTTATATCATTTAATTACCGTTTTAAAATTTCTTTACATTTATAGTTTTAAAGCATTACATAGAGTAAGCTTAAGAGAAACAGCAAATTTTGTTTCAACTCTGTTTCTGCAATCACTGGTAAGCATTAGACTTTACTATCCAGATAATACAAATCAAAATTTTAATTTTTTACAATTCAAAGCCGTTATCTCTGCATCTTCAAGTCAGATACGTACATTATTTGCTATCATCATTTCGACATGCTTTCCATCGAACCATCTAACCTGTGGCACAAATACAAGGATAATATGGCAGAAGGATATTTTACATCAAAATTCGTGTCAGTTCAATAAATTCCGATCTTAAAATGAATGAGGAAGATACATAATCGGGCCTTGCTCTTGATCGAAGACATGTGTTATCTCATGTGTGGTAGTTTATTAGTCAGGTTAGGAATGCCAGCGCCAAATCGTAAAATGAATGACGCATTTAATCGAGAATTGGAATGGGAAACGTGAATATGATCACCAGGAATTAGATTTAGTAGTTCAAACAAATGTGCCCCTGATGAACCCCCCAACAAAAGGAAGTTTATGATACATTAATGAAGGCAATTGATGATGGAAAACGGTGGTTTATATTTTACATGGTGGAACTGGTAAGACATTCCTCATGTCAGTAGTTTTATCCACTGTTCGTGCAAGATCCAACATTGAAGTTTCAGTTGCTTCTTCTGGAATAGCAGCCACATTGCTAGAAGGATGTCGTACGGCACATTCTGCATTAAAATTGCCGTTAAATCTTCAATATATTGAAGAACCAAACGTGTGCAACATTACAAAGCGCTCCGCTATGGCGAAAGTTTTATCAGAATCGAAGATCATCATCTGGGACGAATGCACATAGCGCATAAAACGTGCATTGGAAGCAGTTAACCTAACATTGCAAAGATCTACGTAATGACTCAAAATGTTTTGGAGGCGCAAACTATTTTAATGTCTGGCGATTTCCGCCAAACATTGCCAGTAATTCCCAGATCGACTGCTGCCGACAAAATAAAAACGCTTGCCTCAAATCATCGAACCTATGGCCCTATGTTAGGAAACTTCAGCTGACAACAAACATGAGAGTTGCATTGCTGAACGATACATCTGCTGAAGATTTCTCTGAGTAATTGTTGACTATCGGTAATGGTCGAGTACCTGTCGACGAATCGAGCGGATTGATTTCATTTCCTCGGAATATCTGTAACTTTGTCTCATCGAAAGACGAACTCATCAACAAAGTATTCCCAAACATCATTACTAACCTCAAAAAATAATGAATGGTTGAGTGAGCGAGCAATTTTGGCAGCTAAGAATAAAGATGTAGATGACTTACACTACATAATTCAGAATGAGATCATTGGTACACTGCATTCTTTCAAATCTGTTGACTGTGTAACAAATGAAGATGATGCCACCAAACAATCCAATTGAATGTTTAAACTCCTTGGATGTACCTGGCACAATTTACAACTAAATATTGGTTCTGTAGTAATCATGCTTCGAAAACTTTATACCAACTAAAACTGTGCAACGGAAACAAGTTTGGTGGTAAGTAAAATTGATGAACAATTTGATTTACACCACAATACTCAAAGGTGAGGAAATTCTCATTCCGAGGATCCCGATGATCCCACCCGACATGGCCATTTGAGTTTAAAACGGTTTCAATTTCCGATCCGTCATGACTGTAAATATGTCACAAGGCCAATCGTTGAAAGTTTGTGGTCTTAATCTTAAACATCCATGTTTTTCCCATGGCCAATTAAATGTGGCATGTCCACGGGTCGGAAGACCGCGTTATTTGTTTTCGCGCCTAATAAAAAAAAAAAAACAAAAAATGTAGTTTATCAGAAGGTGCTACAATAAATGGCAAATAAAGAATCATTGAATAATTATATTTTTTTTATTTACAATTATCCTAATTTAAAAAGTAAAAAATGTGATCATGTGATATTGCCTTTAAGGCGGGACACAAAGTTCGCCGGGTCAGCTAGTCTATATATATAAAAGAAAGTCGTGTTAGTTACACTATTTATAAGTCAAGAACGGCTGATCCGATTTGGCTGAAATTGGTAGAGAGGTAGCTAAGAACTGGGACAAGGACATTGGATACTTTTTATCCCGTTCCCGACTCAGGATTCCGCCTCACTGGTCTCTAAAAGTTACAGAAATATCCGTAAGAAATGCATTGCAGCAAACATATGTTATTAAGTGAAAGAGCCTTTTCAAATTTAATCAGCTGTTCTTTGTAAACATATATAATGCGACAAAAGAAATATATGTTTATATCATTTAATTACTATTTTAAATTTCTTTACACTTATAGTTTGAAAGCATAGAGTAAGCTTAAGAGAAACAGCAAATTTTGTTTCAACTGTTTCTGCAATCACTGTTAATCATAGACTTTACTATCCAGATAATACAATTCAAATTTGACGTAAAAATTCACATTTAACTGCAGTATTTATCTAATATAAACCATTCTCGTGCTTGATCAGAAGAGCAATGCAGATATCAAAATTACTATCTTACGTTGGCTACAAATATAAAGAATGTTATAAAACCAACCTTAGTTGTGTTTTTTTTTTGACAGAAGTATGGTTCTCAAAACTCTGTGTGTACATATTCTCTCAATCGAGACAACAAAGCAAGCTCAATCATGGCATCGGAGATATAACTAATTTGATCCAGAAGTGATACACGCGCAACGCCTAAAATAAAAACCATACGCAATTTCGCTTAACATCTGAAGCTCATAATCATTAGACTGTAATAATATGTACCTAAAATATGCCTATTTTCGTTTCAAAATTACATTGAGTGCCATCATTTATTACATTGTATGTGCGCTAATGAATTCCAACTTTTTGACTCCTGTCCACGATGGTCTAATATAGTTCAATTGTATACAAAAATCATGGAATATTGGAGAAAAATACCAGTTATTTCACAGGTGCATATTGAGACGGTTTTAAAATTTAAATCTTAAATAGATCATAAGCTTGGAGTATCTTTCAGTGACTATCATTTATCTCAGAAGGGTAATAACGACATTCAAAAGAAATATCCCTCCTATGTCCCAATTTTTCTGTAGGAAATCGTGTGCGAAGCCGTGGGTATTTGATTGTAATTGGTATTTTATTGAAAATGAAGAGTTTTCGTTATAAAATACTACGAATTTATTGACGAACTAGCTGTTACCCGCAGCCAATTGCGCATAATTGCTTTTACTAAGTAATATAAGGACTTCGGTTCTTAAGATTTGCGTGCGAAGCCGTGGGTAAACAAACTATATAGTACACTATAAAAAACTGTTATTGGTATTGTGGGTAAGGGTCATTGTACCTTAGACGAAAATCAGTTTTGCACAACTGGCCTACATTCATAGAATATTTGACACCACATCTCATGGATTCCGGCAGTGGATTTCCGCAAGTGAATGGATAATGGATAGTACGAACAATTTAGTAAATTTGAACCAAACCTGAGCTTTCTTGTCGCATGTAACATGATATATCCATATATTTCATCATAATAATGATTTTGATGAAGTCTCACATAAAACGATGTTTTGTGTTCCGTATTATTTTCTTCATAAAGATTTTCCTTAGTTGAATAAAGAAGTTCAATAGAAGTTCAAATCTTTGGTTAGATTAACGTCTGGCTGATTTTAAGCGAAATATATTACACAGGTACAAATATATCATCTGATTGTTTTCTCATATGCCACAGAGCATACACTTGCAGCTAAAAATCATTATATTTTATTTAAAACTCACATTTTACTTCACTAAAGACTCACTCATTTCATAAATATATTGAAATTACTTTACCTTCGAGGGAAAATAATGATATAAAATTGAAAGAAATACTTAAATGTCGAGCTTACAAAAAATTCAAATTCAGGTTTTTGTAGTAATAATGCCTATTAGTTGTATGTATTAAAGTATCGTTATTGTTTTTCTACAGTCAAGCAAATATAATTTAGTTTTTCTTATTATTTACAAATATAATGAAATGTATACATTTGAGCGGTGTAAATGTAAATAATAATCAGTACTTTATATAAAGAACGAGTTTACTTGAATGAATGACACACATTGCGTTAGTCAATATTGATCATCAAATGTCAACTAATATAAGTTTTTAAATTAAATACTGTAATAAATTGTGAAAAGCTGATAGAAAAACTTGAGAATCAACGTCAGGATACATAATTTTGGCTGTAAATTGTTTTGAAAAGTAAATCAGATCTAATTATTTTATTCGATGTTTTATTGAGCGATGTACAGATTTACAATTACTTGAGCTGTGACCGTTTATGATATTTGTTTAGTTTTTTAAGCAAAATTAAATAAACATTAAATAACAAATCTTTATATTCAGCAGTGTATACTTGTTATTCTAAAATATATATGTTGAATTAGACGGAAAAAAATTATTAGAACAGTTGGCTAGTTAGTTTGCCAACTCTTGTTAAACGTTCGTTTCTATAAAAAGGTTCTTCATTGGACCAGAAACCTATGTTCAAATTTATAACTCTCTTGGACCTTTCTTTAGGGGTCATTGTACAAACTGGGCCCATGTATGGACACTGACACGATATCAATTAATATAAATGCTGGAAAGTATTTTAGAAGACATAAATGATTTTTAGTGTAGTAAATAAATAATTTTTTATATTTTTATATTATTAACAGGTAATGGATAATCTTAGGAATAATATAATGTAAGAGTAAGTAAGGGTTTCTCTTTACACACTTTAAAAACTCAAAACACGTTTCCAAGACGAAACGTATCTAAATATTACATTTTAAATAATGTGAAATTATATCTTGTAGATTATAATACAACTGATCAGGCCTGATCTAAAATAATAACCAGGACAATTCACAAGGCGATAACGTGGTGATTGAATAGCTCCGGTTTTCCATATTCTTTATGGCTTTAATAAACGTATTAAGAGTCAATGAGGTGGTGTAGCCACAGTCATAACGTGTCCTGAGGACCTTATAAAGGTTTATTTTTTTACGTTAATTTGAGTTAAAAGTTAAATGATTCATCTTCTATCTAAACTATTATACAAAAGCCTAATGCTCTAAATAAAAAAGTATAAATAATTTAATTTTGAATATGAATTTAAAGACTCTTACAAAACTAAATATTTAAATCTTAGTTGACATTTGAGAGAAAATAGGCATCACAGTTCTGCTTATGAATGTGTGAGTGTGTGTGAATATATATATATATATATATATATATATATATATATATATATATATATATATAGAAACATAATATATATATGTATATATATATATATAATATTATAATATATATATATATTAATAATTAAATTATTTATACTTTTTATTTAGAGCATTAGGCTTTTATATAATAGTTTAGATAGAAGATAACCGCGGGTAACAGCTAGTAGGCAATAAAGTGTAATATTTTATGGTTTTCGAACTAAACCTGTTATCACATCAATACTAAACCAAATTTAATTTCCAATGAAAATAATACTACACAATTTTAGAAAATAAATAAAAGAGAAGAATACTTAGAAAACAATTGCATCTCAATAATCTCGGATCTCCATTATTCTTTTGATCTAGATGTCTCAATCTCTTACATTCAAACAACTGTTTGGGTCTTATCTCTTTTGTATAAAACTTAACAATTTTAGAGATCGTTAAATGACTATTTTATGTACAAATTTCATTCATTATTAAAATTAATTTCTGTAATTTCTCCATAAAGTTGCAATTAATCTATGAGTACGCTGTTTTTTCCGTAACAGGATTTAGTGCTTATTTGTCGTTTAGCGTGCCGAAGAGAACTACCGGTGCGATAATTTATACATGCATTGGTCGGAGAAGCTCCGTGTCCTACTTCGGTTACCACACGGTCAATATGTTTGCTTCCGGTCCTTTTAATATTTTTATAAGGTTGACTCATAACAATTGAAACAACTGTTCAGATATTTACTCTTCTGTGTAAAACTTAGCGTTTGAAGTTGTTAAATACGTATTTTATACTTTACACTGTTTATATTTCACACAATTATTTTAATATACCCTTAAAGACATAATTAAACTGTATAATAAGTACGTTATTTCTTCCCATAACAGGCTTCGTGAATTCAAATGTGTCATGTCTAGTAATTATTCCTGATTTTTCCTGTGAAGGAGAACTTCTGGTTCGATAAATTAAACGTACGTAGGTTCAAGAAGCTCTGTCTCCTTTTTCGGTTTCCACTCAATCAATTGTAAACTTCTGGCCCTTCTAATCTTCTTTCAGTACAAGAAGTAAAGTGAAAAATCGCAACTTCTTACTACTCCTACATTAACCGTTCTCTGGATGTACGGATAATACAAGTGGAGTTTACTACACCACAGTGGAACAAATACAACGAGGAATACAAAAATAGAAATAAACATAGTGGCAGGAATTGCAGGATGATAAAAATTTACAACATCGTAATTATTTGGTTTTAACATATACCTAAATACTGTTTATAAACACAGGAATAATTATATACGTACACCCTAATACCTAACTAATAAAAACCCATATTTTTAAAATTACATTAAAATAACGACACCTTAATTGAGCATGATGTCACGGGGACGCATTTCCTATCGTAGTTCAGATAGTAATACCATTGAAAGGAAGATACGGTGAGAGAGAGGGGGGTTTGAGTGAACAGGGAAGGTTAATGATGGCAACTTAAAACTTCGTCATCAGTGCGCCTGGTTGATCTATTTTCATTTCCGATCGCACTGCTGAACCAGTGAAGCTGCTTAATAGTGTACGATACTCGTTACGTGGCATCGCTACAATGGTAGTTGGGCATGAATAATTGTTATTTAAGCAGTGATAGAGCAATAACAACTAATTTTTTATTTTTATTATTATACTTTCTAATGACTTTAATGATGATTTAAAAATTATTTTAACCAACATTTTAATATATAGAGATATTTAAACATTTAAGGCCTTCAAAATTTACGAGCCA
Organism: Homalodisca vitripennis; assembly: GCF_021130785.1. NCBI lineage: Eukaryota > Metazoa > Arthropoda > Insecta > Hemiptera > Cicadellidae > Homalodisca > Homalodisca vitripennis. The sequence goes on from NC_060210.1 coordinate 92,977,422, forward strand.
CAAAAGTATTATTTTTACAAATGGAGGTTTAAAAGGAGATTACGATTTTTACCTTTTTAGATTTAAATGCTACAGATTATGATTACTTGATTTTGGAATTATAGCAACACATTTTTATATATTTATCAACAACTTTAGTGAACTAAAACACAAAATGAAAAATTTTTGTAACATTTAAAATCCAAAATACCAAAATTACATATACGCATTTCATATAGTCTCCCAAACATAATCACTGTGGTAAGGTGGATCCTCACCGACAAAGAAAATGACTGATCAAAGGTCCGTCGTGAAAAATGTACGCCAAGACACTTGGTCTCGACTAAAGTGCACTCTGAAAGTGATGCAGTATGGAGGACATCGTGGTAACAGCTTGCCTCAGGCGGCAGCGGCCTTGAAAGCCCATAGATGAGATGTGCCATGTCCAGCAACCTTATCTCTCAATTACATCAAAAGAAAATGTTTCTTTCATACTATTAAAACATGTTTTTCAACAATCTTACATGAATGATCTTGTTGTTGTTATTTGGTCGGTTGTCAGTAGGAAATATTTTTTTTTGTAATTAGGTTCCATTTCAAAACACATGGTTAGTTAAATTAATGAATATATGTATATATTTCATTCCTATCTGTAAAAGCTGAATGCTTTATGCCTTAAGAACTAACGGTTAAATTCTTTCATAAGGTGTACTGGATCTGAACTCAACATTAGAATGAATCAACCCTTCCCACGAACGTTACGCTATGAATGTTCAGTTTCAGGTCAGGAGCCGTTACAAATGAATAGAATGTATGATTTTATATAGTGTGTAAAAAATAGTAATAAATAAATAATAACTAGAAGTTTATTTAGAATATACTCAAAATATTTCAACAGTCATGTAAATTTACTCTTTTTTCGGTTTGTTCACAGAATATATAGAGAAATAATTGGGTTATAAGATATAAATTTAGAATTACTGGAAATGTTTTATGTAATATATATTTTATATATATATATATATATAAATAAATAAATAAAAAATATATATATATATATATATATATATATATTATATATATATTATATTTAAAAAATATCATACAAAAACGTACGATGTAATTGTATTTATTTTTGGCTGAACGTTACAAAAGCTTATCATTGGGGATATCAATACTGTGTGTCACTCGTATGATCTCTATAACTGTTCTATAGAACTTAAATTTAAAAAAAATAAGCTTTAACTCTATGTAAGCAACGTCGAGATTGATGTTGGCGATTGATGACTAACGTCACCCTATGGGATTTGGTAATGGCGAGGGAGCATTTTAACAGTGGTTAAGGGTAGGCTTGATAGCACTAGATAATTGTGGAATAAGAGTTTCTACAAATCTGATTTCTATCATATGTCATTTTAACATATGGCTTAGTAACACATGCACAGTATCTATAGATTTGTATTTTTGCATACAAACTCAACGAAGCCTGAAGTGTCATGTGGTATGGTGTACTCCACACCTTGTAATTGTAACAAACATTTTTTACAATGGAATAATTGTGGAATGTAATTTTAGAGGCACAATCTGTATACAGTACAAAAGCGGTTGATTAAAGGCAATATAAATCTGTTTTCTTAATACTGTTGAGAAGTTGAAATATTTAAGTAAAAGAATGTGTAATCAAAGCGTTCTGAAATGTTTGTTTCCTTTATAATTAGAACTTTTGACGCTAAGATGACTTGTTATCAGCACAAGTTTGTCTCGTTTACATGGTAATAGTAATGCAATATATTTGACAATCGAATTCAATGTATGTTGATGTTTTGCTATTTTGGCAATTAATTCGGTATAATTTAACATAATTTGTGTCAATAATAGTGAAAAAACGCGACACAAATTAAATATTTTTGTTATATTTAGGTTATAAAATTTATCCTTCCTCACATTATTACAAATGTTTTCAAAGTCTTACTCAGAAAATTATTTACGCATTACTTACAATAAATTACCTAAACCTGTTTTTAAACGTAACAAAAATATAACGTTCAAGCAATGAGTATGCTGGTGCTGTAAAGTTGAGTAAATTAAACATTATCGTTTTAAGTATCAAAGCTTAGGTATGCTGTAGCTGTTTATAACATTTTCTTAGTATAGTTGAAATAAAAAATATTACCTTAGAAGCTATACACATAAAAAAATGTAATTTACGAATTGTGTCATTTAGAAAACGTCTTCGTTAAAATGCTTAAACTATATAAATACACTTAAATTACTAAATTAGAATTGAGTACATTCAAATTGATAGCATGAAATTAATACATAACAAACGTAAACCTTAAACTGAAATCACTGGAAAACGTGGTTGCGTGTAAGCACGACATTTTTATATAAATTACCTACGACAATACAATATGTCTTTGCAAGTGTATAAGTAGTTACATGGAAGTTAATATGAACTTTTACACTTGTTATTAATAGACAACTTTGGCAAATATAAATGTAAAATGTATCATAATTTGTTAATTTTTAATAGACAACTGAAAACGGCCGTGCAAAAATTTACAAAAGTTTGCTTCATGGAGTAATTTTGTTGTATAAAAAACAAAATATACAACATATTATGGTTCGTTATATTTATCTTACGGTTTGAAATTATAGAGCAGCTGTTATAAACACAACATCAAAATAAAGTATTTAGAGCACGCAAGAAAGCTGTCGGGATTTTTTTACAATTTAGGTCCAAAAAGCCGTGCAAAGATACCTTCAAGGAGCTTAAGTATTAACTTTTCCTCTTTATATCTCTATATTTTCGATGTCACCATGCACTGTCGTTTCATATGCGATTTGGTACAAGGCACGTACAAGGCAAGAACACAATGCAGAGTTAACTTCAGAAATGAGTAACCCAGAACGACAGTGTTTCACCACTTTCCGTCTCATACTGTCGTGAGTCTAATCAATAGGCTCTCTGAGAGCAATAAACATCTAAATAATCTCAAACTATTTAAATCCTTATTAAAACACCTCCTGATGTCAAAGGCGTTTTATTGGCAGTTGGGAATAAAATATTTGAATATAATAACTGATGGTCAACCTTAGTTCTGATATAAAAAACGATGTCCAAAGCATATTTGTTGGCGTTTCAATTAGTATTATAATTATATTCAAAGTAATATTGACGAATGCTATACAGGTGTATGATTAGTTATGCAAAAGAAGACATTATTATTATGATTAGGACATTCCCGCGGCTTCGCCTGGAGTTACTATGTAACATTCCGTATATTTGATCAAATAAATCCCACGATTTCAGTAACAGTTGAAATTTTAAACCAACGTAGATGAACTACAACGTTAGAGTTCATAGCTTGCTTAGTGAAAGTATTTGTGGGGTAATACGATATTAAAAAAAATGAAATCATCTATCAGATATCCATTGTTCATGATTGTTCCAACTCATAACTTGAGATTGCTATTTTACCCCTAGAGATAATATACGAGTATATAGGCCTAAATAAATTTAGGTCTATATAATTTAGGACTTAATATAAATTTGTAATGGGTTTGGATTAAAACATTAGTTTTTTAAAATTATATGGATATAGATATTGATAAAATTAAAACTAATCTAAACGTCAATAATACTAATACTTTTCAATAGATACGTACATTATAGCAGTTGTCATCCATGTCTAAAGATGACACATAATACAGTAAAGCACGTGTTATTATATCCCAATCCATTTGCGCAATATCGTATTATTTCATCGGTCTAGTCCCAGAATTATATCAGCATTTATATACATATTCAGCACCGTATTCATCACTGAGAAATGGAGATGATATCCCCTTGACGATGTTCTGTCACAAATATTACATTAGTATATTGTGTATTGTTTTGGGATTCCACTTGTTATAATCGCAAACTCACCGCACCGGCCTGTTTCCTTGAATTGTAGTCACAGAGACATGGTTTGTTTAATAAAGCTAATGCCCAGTCCCTTAGTTTATTTCCTTCAGCTACTGTAAATATGCCATACCACACTTAGGCAAGAAACCCACATTCAAGACCTTTGCATGTACACATTCCCAAATTAGTTCATTATGTAAAATCCAGAATATATTAATTCGTTTGCCTTGTTGCCATGGTGTTAAAATGAGAATTGTTTTGTTGCTTTTGTTATAATTTCACTCTATAAATGTAAAAAATAGTAGTTAAACTAATTAATTATACTTATGATCGTGCTGACATAATACAATGTTTACACAGAGCAGTTTATTACATTTCACAGGCTCTTTCAATTCATATTTAAAACTTTTAAGACGAAGAAGAAACCAGCGTGGCCCAGCCCGGAGTGGTTTTCGAAATAATAATAAGCCTATATTCTCAAAAGGTTCGTAAGAATGTCTACGTAAAATTTCAGTACAATCGGTTGAATATTTTATGCGTGAAAGAAAAAAGAACACAAAAAGAGATTTTCGCATTTCTAATATTATTAGGATGTGTTTAGATATAAGAAAGGAATTTACACATTATCCTCAAAATTTAAAGTCTTCAAGTCTGTTTGGTTTTTGATATATCGTGTGACGGACAGACAGGCAGCAGTGGAATTTTCCCAGGCCCTCAAATGATAGGATTCGTTAACGCTCAGCCAATTTTAAGTGAGTAGACAGCGTAACTATGCATCTGACAACATGCACTACTTCATATTTTAATGAAGCTAAAAAATCATTGCGATTTATTCGCTAAGCTTGTTAATGCCGCTGTGGGACGGCAATGTATTCAGTAAAGCGGCTTCTGACTTTAAATCTTCTTGGGACTTAACTTGTTTATCTCGTCTTAAATATATTTCTCTCATTCAGTTACAGAACAAAAAGAAACTTGACTCAGAGATACTTGATAGTCAGGTTTCAAATTCTAAAATTGATTTGAATACTGAACTTCTCAAACTACTTTTTACATACATTTAAATTTTATTGGCAAACTATGTTTAGTACTGTATAGTTACCGCTTCATAGAACGGTCCTAGAGACTAGAAACCTGGTAGATTGGTCATTCTTGATCAAAGGAAGAATACATTGGATTTTGAGGTAAAGGGTTAATGGACATGCCATTCATCTGTCTGTCTTTCCGCCAGTGCGATAACGATAAAACAGTCATAACAACTTGAAACTTGTGTTACTCTTCATCCAAGGAAAAGACTTATTTTTTTCAGGTCAAAAGGTTTGAACGGTATTTTGTCTGTTTGTCAGCCTGCCCTTTTCTTTGATCAAGAGGAGCCTATGTAAAATCCTCCAGGACATAACTGACTCTCATCGCTCATAAAGAGGACACGTTAAGACTAAATACATAAATCTCCTATCGACTCAAGGCTAACAATGAGGCAGTTTATAATTATTTTGACGATTACTTCACTTGATCTTATCTATGTAACTGACTTCCTCTAAGGGCAACGGTAAGTTTCGATGGAACAATTAAATTTTTATGATCTTTTCAAATTAAATTAAATTATATTGTTGAAATCATATCGATAGGATCTTGCACATGTGATGATTTTTATTTCATTAGGTAGTACTTTTAGATTGTTAAATTTGTTACTTTGTTGTTTTCTTTGTAGTTTAGTTGTTGGTTTTTTTATCAAATCTGTATTATCCTTATTAGTTAATTTATGTAACTGTGAGCATGCTTCGTTGTTATTTAAGTTATGATTTCTATTATTGCTCAATACTGATTGATTGTTACTTGTTAAGTACAATATTATTACTTATTTTGTTTAATTTAATAGTATTCCCACTTATAGTTGAATAAATAAATTAGTGTTTATTTATAAGTTTTAGTACATACATTCACCACCGTTAGATTTCAAGTTGAAGCTTGTACCTTACAAATACGAGTATCTCACTTTGACGGGTGATATAGACGAACTTCCACCAATATTCGTAATAGAAAAAAAACGTAAAAAACGTATGGCAAGTACGTATTAAATAATTAACAAGTATTAACATTACAAAATGTATTCTACAACTGATAGTTACAAGATGAATCGTACCCTTAATTGTTAAATCAAACTAATCGAAAGATTAAATCTATAACCTTTAAACGATTTTTAAACTAATATATTGGTAATAACAGATGATATTTATATTTTCAAAAGGTTTGTACCGTAAATTAGTTAATTAAATTTCATACAATGTAAATTTCGCAACCTAATCAGCCAGTATAATATAATATTATTTTACATCCAATGTTCCGGAACTAAATTATTGGGCGGAGTAGTAACTACCTAATTGGCACGCGTATGAATTTTTTTTCTTCTAACCCTTTGTAGCAGCCCAACTACGTAACCGATGAGACTTCGCGCGCTTTGTCCGCGAGTTTACGTAGCTGATGTACCTCACGTGTTGTTTGAATAGATGGCTACCACTTCCCAACTTCTACTCCTCTTCTAGAAATAACCGTTTTTAGACTACAGCTTCAATGTCTCGTGCCAAGGACGCCGATACCCCGGGTTGTTAGTCTACCTATTGTGAAGGGAAGTGAAATATTATTGTTTTGTAAAGTAAAACGTCGTACGCATAATTCAATAGAAACATTGGATATTTTAGGCCCACCTAGAAGATATACTTTTAGTTATTATATTCTAATTGGCAGCAAACGTGGCAGTGCATAACTTTTCCTTTACCATCTAAAAGTGGTGCTTTTAAGTTTTCGTAATTAAACTGAACTTATAAGTAAACTTTGTATTTCTAGTATTTATTACTACGACCTCAGAAGTCACCACCCCCATGTGTTATCGTCATACGGTACACATAATTTTATTGCGCGAATCTGCTATTGAATGTGCCTACTCTGCCATCAACTGGGTGAAACTGAGTGAAAACGCCACAATGCCTGCCATTAAAATAGAATATTTGTCTAAAGATGAGTTGGTATTTTGAACTGATATCTAGAGGTATTAAATTAAATAGTGACAGTACAGTAAATGAACTCAGAAAGTCCTTAAGACAGTGTTTGAGAAACAATATTTTACTTACTCCTAGTAGCCTATTAAAAATAGACCACAATCAGGAAGTAAAACTTTTCAGTGAAAAAGTGATATTATTAGAACATGGGTGCAGTGAATTGAACAGTGCTAGTTCACCTTTAGAAATCACCAAATTCCAAGAAAAGTGTAAACATTTAATAAACGTTTATTTTTAGACAACCAGCTAGAACTAAGTTCTGTACATAGTGAAACTTTATCAGCTTTAAGTGTAGGCTAGTAAATGTTGAACAACAGTTAGCTAAAAACTTAGTACCTACAGTGAACCTAGAACAGCTTTAAAGTGTTAGAAGCAATTTAAATGAATCATTAGAACAAGATGTGGCTATGGAACAGGCCAGTGAAAGAACAAAATAGGCCCTATTTCTGTACAACCACCAACAATATCACAGCCTACTGCCCAGTTACCCCACTTTGCCTATAATGCCTATTTATAATGCAAACAATGATTGTATTAGTCAACCTATGTCTGGTTTAAATATGTTTAATAATTAAACAACCCTGTAGAATGTTATTTACAAAATTTTACAGTAACAAATGGCTTAGTAGTACCTGAGCTAATAAACTTTTTGAAAACTTTGTTAAAACTAAAATGTGAAACTAAGCCTATCAGAAAATGAAATTTTAGCATTGTTACCATGTTATGCAAAAGGTCCACTTTTAGCCAAAATAATACAGTGTAAGTCTATCATGCCCAATGTCAACTATCTACACAGGGAATTAATTAGTGTGCTTTTTATCCCTGTAGGCCTAATTGAAAGACTTAGACTAGATTTAGTTTATAGGCCACAAAGGTTTGATGAGCCACTGTATGAATACATCTATGACATCAAAGAGCTCAGTCAAGTTTTATTGTGTAACATAAGTGAACAGGACTTGGTAACTTGTATAAAAAGAGGTATTAAGCCTACAGATAGAAATAAGTTAATTTTTTGAAAACAATCCCCATTTGTTTTACAGATTTGGAAAATGTGTGTATAGCTAGTAAACAATATAACCTTTAATGATAACTTAAGGGACAATTTAAGTAAGACATATGTTAACAACATGTATCCACCACATGTTGAAACTTAGAAAAAGTAGGCCTACTGTCAAAAACCCAAAGTTATGTTTCAATTGTAATAGGCCTGGTCACTTAGCAAAAAAATGTTTTAGGAATCCAAAAAACTAGTTGGCAGGGGAGTGGTATTTACACACATCACCTAAAAATATCCCTCCCCGGTTTCATAAGTTTAAGAATAATAATTTTATAAATAGTAATACAGTAAGAAAAGAAAAACACTATTTTATGAGAGTCTATGGTAAGGTAATTAAAAATTGGAGTAAATTAAACTATAGAAAACCTAATTTAAGACTAAATGTTAGACAGTGTAACAATATGCCTTTAATTGAAGCTATAGTGGGTAAAAATGTAAAAACAAACTGCTTATTAGATACTGGTGCTACAAGAGATATAATTAGTAAAGAATTTTATGATAGTCTATTGTTGAATAAAAATGTTTCTAAAATTAATGAAGTCAGATGATAGAATGTTTGCTGCAAATAACACTGAAATAAAATGTTTTGGTTACTGTTATGCTAAGATAAAAATTTCTAAATTTTGTTGGAAAGTAAAGTTTATTGTATTGGATAATTTAAAATGGGACATTATATTGGGAAACCCCATTTATATCTAATAGCAAATTAATTTTAGATCTTGATGGAGATTCATGTTATTTTAAATTCAATTGTAATGAGAAAATAAACTATTGTCAGACAACAGCCTTTTGAACATGAAGTAAACAGCAATTGATGTAAAAATAGGGGTGCACTAGAGCTGAGGCTGAGATACAAAACCTTATAGGGGATTTTCCAAATGTTTATTACTCCAAAATTAGGAGAGGCTCTAGATTTGGGAAGTGAAATTAGTTCTCAATGACCCCCACACCTGTAAATATTAGGGGCCTTATTTTATGAGCCCTCCTACTGTAAATAAGATGAAAACAATAATACAGGATTGGTTGGACCAAGGAATAATTGAACCCAGTACTTCAGCCTACTCCAGTCCAGCCTTTTTAACCAAAAAGGACAGACTTGTAGTCAATTATACCGAATTAAATAAAAAGTTACAGAAAATTGATTTTCCCATTGGTGATTTAAATAAACTTTTATCAACATCTTAGTGGAGCCAAATATTTTTCAATAATAGATTTAAGAAAAAGTTTTTTTGCAATGTCCATTATCACCTGATAGTCAAGATCTTACCTCATTTAGCACTATATTTGGTAAATATAAATTTAAACGAGTACCCTTTGGTTTACATGTTGGTAGTGCTGTATTGTCCGCCTATCTGGATAAAGTCCTAGACAATTATAAAATTTAAATATGTGATAAATTTTTGTGATGATATCTTAGTGTACAGTAAAGACCTTGATTCGCATTTAGTACATGTCAGAGAGATTGTAAATAGACTAAGCAAACATGGCTTAACGGCAAACCTAGAGAAAGCAAAGTTTTGTTTTGAGGAAATCTCCTTTTTGGGGAACTTAATAAAACATAATACAGTAACTATAGATCCCGAGCGAACAAGGAGTATAAGAGAATTTATATGCCGCCTAAGAACGCCAAACAAATTTTCACAGTTTTTAGGTATGACCAATTTCTTTTCAAAATTTATAAATAATTATGCCGAATTATGTAATCCTTTAAATCGTTTAAGAAGAAGGAAAAACGCTAAATTTGTTTGGACAAGTGAATGTCAAGATTCGTTTTGCAAAGTTAAAAGAAGCTATAATGAATCCTCCTGTACTCCAGTTAGCCGATTTTTCAAAGCAATTTATAGTAATGACAGATGCTAGTGGAATAGCCGCAGGTGGTTGTTTGTTACAGGAAAACGACCAAAATGAATTAATGCCAATAGCCTATTACTCTAGGAAATTTACTGATGCCGAATTAAAATATACTGTTTATGAAAAAGAAGCTTTGAGTGCACTAATTTGCATAGAAAAAAATGGCACGAATTTTTAGAAGTAAGAACCTTTAAATTAATAAACTGATAACCAAGCTTTATCCTATGTCCTCAATCACAAAAGGAAGGTAGGAAGACTTGCCCGGTGGATCGAGAGGATTTTGAATTTGCCATTTGAGGTGGAATTTAAAAGTTCCACCGATAATGCGCTGGCAGACGCCCTTTCACGTATGTTTGAGGGCGAGTCGACGGGGAACAGCTGATTCCGAGCCCCAGTGACTGCCGGAACGTTCCAGACCAGGATAAAAATAGATTATCGATTTCCTTCTGCCATTCAAACTCCTCCCGAAGGCAAACATGTAAACGAACATCTAATGTAAAGCCTAAAATGCAGATAAATAATAAGTGCAATAACAAGGATAATTTGTGGTTGTTAATTAATGATTTGCCATTAGCGTTTAAAGATTTAGAAAAATATCAACTTCAAGATAAAGAAACTCAGCGAATCATTCAATCTGTAAAAAGCAATAGTAACAATTTATGTTATTTTATAAAAAACAATTTACTGATGTACAAAAGGAATGTAAAAAGTAAGAGTAAGATATTTTTGCCTGTACAGTTAATTGATTTAGTATATGAATTCTTCCACAGTTCTTTAATAGGAGGTCATTTTAGGCATTGCTAGAACGCAAAGAAAAATTAATCAGTATTTTATATAGACCTGATTTAGACGAAATTATAAAGGCAAAAGTGAAAGCATGTAATGTTTGTAAAAATGAGTAAAGTGTGCCAAAGAAAATATGAAGGCGAATTAGTATCTGTGCCATTTAAGAACAATATGGATTGTTTATTCATAGATCTTTTAGGTCCCTTAGTGAGAACTAGAAACAGCAATGTATATTTACTTGTAGTTGTAGATGCCGCCAGTAAATTTCTATGGCTAATCCCTTTGAGGGAATGTAAAAGTGCTGAAATATGTAATAAATTAGACCGCATAATTTTTTAACAACTTTTCTGTACCTAAATAATAGTGTCAGATAATGCCGCATATTTTACATCACTGTATTGTTAAGAGTTCTTATTTAAGAATTTTATTGAACACCGTAGACTAGCGCCTTACAGGGCTAATGGAAATCAATCAGAAAGGCATATTAGAAACATATCTACATTATTACGTAGTTTTTTTCTATCACAACTGTCATAGTAATTGGGATAATGACCTAGGCTATATACAATTAAGTTTAAACACCGCCCATAATGAAAGCACAGGTTTTGCTGCCTTTGATTTAATGTTTAATCATTCCTGTAATAATGCTTTATCTAATTTATGGAAGCTAAATGATCTAATTGGTGAGAATTTGTCCAAGGAAACTGTTGTAAAACAATTTAAAAGAGAGCTTATGGTGAATGTAAAAAGGAGTATAGCACATAACAGTAATAGACAAAAAAGTACTCAGAGCAAAATGTAAAACATCCCTTTAAGTTGCATTCCTTAGTATGGATTAGAACCCACTATTTAAGCAATAAGGTAGAAAAGTTTTGTGCAAAATTAGCACCAAAATATGTAGGAATTTATAGAATTTTATATTTTCTAAAGCCCTGTAACTTGTATTGTACAACATACTGAAAATGTTTTGAATGTAAAAAAGGTTCATATTGTAGATTTAAAATTAAATTAAGACCTATTCTGTAAAAAAAAAAAAAAACTCAAATTTTTTTTGTAGCATCCCTAGCTTAAGGAACCACTTGCTGCCAAATTTATAAAGATAAGATAAAATCCAGGAAGTTAACTGTTTGGTGAATTCTTAACGAATGGGTCAAATGGAAATAAAAATATAGAAAAAAGAATTTTGTAAATAGACTTAGTATAAAGAAATGAGACAAAGTTGATCCTGACTGTTTGTAATGTGAGGGAATCAAATATGAAAAATTGTCTGTGTTTTGTATGTATGCCGAAATGTTGAATTTATTGAATTTTGTAGATATATTTGAAGTGTTAAAATTCATGTAGATGTAAGATGTATAGGATGTTGTATGTAAATATATATATTATTAAGAGTGATGCAAGTATTAATACGAAATGTGAGACTTAGCTTCTCGTGAGGGGACGTTTCATTCCAAAGTATTCGATCCATATTGGTAACTTGTCCGCAAGTCTCAGGGGTATTTAATGGCAAAACACTATACACAAAACACTGGTATGAATGCAAAAAAGAAGTATGAATGTGGCGCCTATATAACAAAACACTACACTTATTTAACGATTTAATCGCCTTAAAATGCCCTTATTTCTTGCAACGACCCGCAAATTCTAAAACGCTGCAACGTGCACTGCATGAAAATAGTTGATGCCTATATTGGATTTTCTATTTTTGGTCCCTAAGCGAGCTGTCATAGAACTGCATTGGCATGCGATCTAGCGGATTTGATAGGAAACTTTTGAAACCCCGCGCATTGTATTGTTAGGGGTGGGTTGAATTTGAATTTATGTAACGAATAAAAAGGTTGAATTAAGTTTGTTATTTAGAATATGTTTAAAGTAAAGCGACTAATTAGGTTGCGAAAATCAAAAGAGGGGGGATATTCTGTACCGTAAATTAGTTAATTAAATTTCATACAATGTAAAATTTCGCAACTCTAATCAGCCAGTATTAATATAATATTATTTTTACATCCAATGTTCCGGAACTAAATTATTGGGCGGAGTAACTACCTAATTGGCACGCGTATGAATTTTTTTCTTCTAACCCTTTGTAGCAGCCCAACTACGTAACCGATGAGAACTTCGCGCGCTTTGTCCGCGAGTTTACGTAGCTGATGTACCTCACGTGTTGTTTGAATAGATGGCTACCACTTCCCAAACTTCTACTCCTCTTCTAGAAATAACCGTTTTTTAGACTACAGCTTCAATGTCTCGTGCCAAGACGCCGATACCCGGGTTGTTAGTCTACCTATTGTGAAGGGAAGTGAAATATTATTGTTTTGTAAAGTAAAACGTCGTACGCATAATTCAATAGAACATTGGATATTTTAGGCCCACCTAGAAGATATACTTTTAGTTATTATATTCTTAATTGGCAGCAACGTGGCAGTGCATAACTTTTCCTTTACCATCTAAAAGTGGTGCTTTTAAGTTTTCGTAATTAAAACTGAACTTATAAGTAAACTTTGTATTTCTAGTATTTATTACTACGACCTCAGAAGTCACCACCCCCATGTGTTATCGTCATTACGGTACAGGTTTATGTGTTTTGGGAACGTAAAATAAAGTATATGATGTTTCATATAGGCCAAGAGATGGTGAATTGTTGTCATCAATTTAGTTTTGCGATCTCCTTGTCTTCTTTAGTGTCACGTTTCTCTTTTTCCTTATTGAAAATGAAAACTAAACCAGATAGACCAAATAAACTTTAGGCGATTGTTTTCTTACCAATATCGTTTCCAAATTTGAGTAAAGAATTAAACTCTTTTACTGTATTTGTATTGTCTTCTCTACAGCATTTTCCATTAAACAAAATTCTAGATACATAATTTGTTATAAAAACCATCTACACCTGTGATTTGCTTTAAGGCGAGATATTTTTTCTGATTATATTCCTTTAAAGTACTGTAGATAGAAGAAGTATATACAGAGAATATATGACCTTATTGGTTTCTCGTCTTTCCTCATATTTACACATTATTATTCCTCAAAACACTGTTACGCTATTTAAAAACCGTACTTTAACGCACTGTTATAACTCCAGTTGAGAGAAACACTTTAATTAACAGTTTAACAATTATCCTTTAGTATAATTTAATATTACGAGTATTAGCAAATAATATTTGCTTTATAAATAAAAAAAAACTGATATAGACATTTGGTAGTATAAATACAGAATTTTATCGAAGTGATCCAACTGAATTTTACATGAACGATAAAACTAATTTTTTATTACTATTATTAATTTTTGAGATATTACAAATTCAGAAGATACGGTATAAAGACACATTTTGGCTACTGCTAGAAAATGTTAGAAAGTGTATTGAAATATATACACTTCGTTGTCATTACAAAATAATTTGCTTAGTTAATAGCATTAACCACTGTTAGGAAGCAGGAACGGTAGGTCTAATTAAATCATAACTGTAAGAGCAAAGTCATGTTATTATGATGTCTGAACGTCTTATTTTGAATAGTTATGCATTTCATTACAGTATTACGAGTGATAAAAAAATAGGACCCAAAATGATTCACTTCATTTACTTTATTTTATTTTCGTTGAATGACCGTAACTCATTGTCATTACTTTATTAAACTTGTTTCCTCTGCAGTTGTATTTTTCAGTTGTTTATTAATCAGGCATATCAACAATGAAATAATTTAACTGCCATAAATGGAGTATAAAACGGAGATTAAAACTCCCAGCTCCACTACTTCAAAGCTGTAAAATTTTACATCTGTTCTAATTTTGACAAACAACTGAAAACCCATTTTAAATTTAGTAAAATACATTTTTTTCATAAATAGGTTGTTGAACGTGTATAGTTGCAGAATCTTGCATAAAATGCTCAATCGTTCATAAAACAACTGGGAGTGGGGTGCAAAAATAGTATTTGTTGACAGCTTTACTTCTTATAATTATTACAAAGTATAGCTTTTTACTTACTGTAAAATTTAAATTTTAAAATTACATTTTTTACGAGCAAAACATTTTATTCTCAAAGCATGGTTAGAAAATCCAGAGATCCAAAGAAAATTTGAGATCGGATTGATATGTTAGTTGTTCCGTACTAAGCACGTACTAGATATGAAATATGTACATAGAAATTCACTTGGTATTTGATATTTTCACCTTGGTATGTTAGATATTGATTTAATGGGCACACTAATATGTTTAAAATGGGAGTTGTTGGTACGAATTATTTAAAATAACCCACTCGTTACCATAGCAGTGTGATAAATAAATGTTACATAAAATTTCATTAGCAACATCACTAGTTAATGAAATACTACTAATAACAATCTGTGTATGGTTAAAAAGTTTTAATCATTAAACATTGATGTTCATATATTTACTTTGCTTAGTACATAGTACATAGGAATAAATATTTACAACCGAGTGGCTCTAAGACTAAGACCAACGTATGGGGAAACTGCCTAACAATTCTTTTTTAATAAATGTTATCTTAAAAGTATAATTGGAAATCAAAACGACAGTTTTAAGGAAGTTAACTGTAAAGTAGAGTATGTAACATCTCCAGGACAGAACTAACCATCACGTTTGCGTGGTGATGTCAGCTCGTGACTAAGAACAAGACTCTACGCTTGACTTAAGCTAAAGATGAGGGCAGTTTATTGTTTCTTTGATGTCCTGCTCCACTTGAGAAATCGCGGATTGTGTCTTTGCATCCACCTGGCTATAAGAGCTACATTAATGATTGAACAATGGTTTAAGTAGCTGTTCATGTGTACGTCACAGGTCGTATAAGTCGTCCATTCTCTGTAGTCGTCAACTTAAAAATCGGAGTTACATGTGCAATCAGTTTCTAAAATCTCTCACTTTTGTATAATAGATTTTAATGCTTTCCTTCGTTATTGTCTAATGGTTCTGTAAGTATTTCAATTCAAGTGGCACTAAAGGACACGGATTTTTAATAAAGGTTTTTTACTAGCAACGAGTAATCATTGTATAGTATATATATATATATACGTATACTGTTGTTGGTGGTATACCTTAATTAAATGGTTACTTATTCTGTATTAAGTAAGTAATATGAATACTTTAGCATGTCAGCTCAAGTCCATTACATATCAATTCTATGGTAGACTATACAAGGAAATATTCGTGTTTTAAAATCTAATAATATTGTAAATGCGAAAGTTAATTTGTTTGTTTGATTTGCTTTCATAAGTCAACTATTCAACTGATTGTAAAAAAAATTAGACGGGCGTATTGAGGGTCCCAATATGAACATAATCCTATTTTCTAATGTAGAAAAGAAATAACAGAAAAAACTCCTAATTCACACATAAATATACACTTGTTTACATGTTTTCTGAATTGTGGCAACAAGACAACTCAACATTGGCATCGGAAATATAATTCAATCGAAATAGAAATACTCACACACTTGCAAAGCTTACGAAATAGCGTGCGAAACCGCGGGTAACTGCTAGCAGTGCAGATATAAATGACAAATTACCATATACATTTATAGACTGTTATAAAACCCACCTGTCTTTTAGAACTAGGCTTCTCAAAACTGTCTATGTATATATATATATATATATGTATGTATATATGTGTGTATATATATTTATTTATTTATGAGGAAACGAGGCAAAATGAACTATGAATCCACAAATATACTCTGTGGGTTGCGTGGAAATCAGCTTGTATATTACAGTAAGAGATAAGTAAAAGTCGAGTTTAAAATTTTATATCTGTGAGAACAGATGCCATAATAAAAGTCAGGCCGTACTTCATTACATATGAGTTATATGGTAGACTATACAAGGGAAAATATTTCTTTTCTAAAATAAGAAATAAATACTGATCTAGGTTAAACTTTTATAATTGTGGGAACAATTATCAATAGTCTAAATAAAAGCAATAGAATATTTACGAGTAGATGATCCTTAATTACAGTACATTTTAAGTTAATGTTAACATTGTATTGTACAAACTAGATGGAAACTGTATTGTTGCTGTGGGATCATCAATATATGCAGTACACGGTGTAATGTGGAATACGTTACCCAGTTCAGTGGATTGGCGAACCGCGAGTGAATGGTCACGACATACAAGTTAACACACACTGTGAACCTTGTCTATAGAAGTAATGTAGTGTAGCTTGAAGTGCTCTCGATGTAAGGTAAGAATGCTCAGTGTACTGGAACTACGTGTAACTTTAGTAGCAACAAATGGGAGCAAATTACCGAACTGTTTTACTTATTACTAAAAATCAGTGGCCCATAAAAGAATTAAACTTTACTGTTTGGTTTTACATTTGGATTCACCTCACCGCATTTTGTAAACTTATGAAAGAGGAGCCTCTTCTGTATGTTGGTTAGAAGTCCTGGATTCGGTCATGTGTGCATTTGCGGGACTTTAACTTTCGTTTTAGTTTCTACAAAGAAACGACTGGTTGTTAAAACAAATATAGTTAAAATTTTAGATCATAAAACTATTTCTGTTACAGCACGCACGCAATAGCATAATACTATACTTACTACTACCGGCGAGATAACTGTGTTATTATTACAGCCAAAATCGATGAAAATAAAACTACTGATATTTCTTTAACGTATATCTTCCACATTGTTTGCATAAGTTCTGTGTAATTGGGTGCTGCAATAACTACCTGAGAAAATTCTTCATTTGATGCATTTAAAATACATTGATCAGTGAGAACATTATAGGTTTTGCTTTAACATCTGACAATACAGTTTGACATGCAAATACTCAAATCAAAATGTTTGGAAAAATTTATTTTTTATTTGTCCAAAGCATGAAAACGTGACAAACGTGAATATAATATAGGGGCTCAAATACCGCCCACTGTAGTAACTCAGTGGTTAGTGCAGCGATGTGTCCGTAAACATTTTACGCTCTAACTAGCCGATATATACAGTACACTGTTAATGTTTGGCAAGGGTAGTCTATCTTAGTTTGTGTTTTGAAAATTCCAAAATATTCATCTAAGGCAAGTTAAAAAAACCATGTAGCTTATTATTATTTCATACATATGAGAAAGTAATTACAAAATATTACTGATTCTATATTTAACTTTGGATATGAGCTATTTTTTAAATAATATAATGTCCTATTGTAATTTGCGTGGCCACAATGTTTGTTCGTGGGGTTATCCTAATATCTCCCACAACAGTGTTTCTATTAATACCCACTAACACGTGTTTCAAATATTTCGTTATTTATTTTTCAGATGGTGCATAGGAAAACATGGATGAAGTAAAAATGAAGGATGCCCGTTTTTCAGTTAAAATTCAATAGATCAAAACTCTCTAATATTTTTAAGGTGCCTAGATCGACTTTAAAATACTATTAAAAAAACGTTAAGACGAACTAAAAAAGATTCTTTTAGTCCCGTTATGGCAGAAACATGTCTAGTAGACTGAAATGGAGAATGAGCTTGTAGGGTATTGTCTTAGAATGGAAAGGTCTTTTTATTGGCTCACAGCAAAAGTTATCAAACAAACGGCCTTCCCACTAGCTCGCTATTAGGAACATTATTGTTCACCATATTTCACAGAAAATGAAAAGTGTAGGAAGGAAATGGCTTCGGCAGTTCTTTAAAAATTTCCTCCGTTGGCATTACGGAAACCACAACCCTTCTCATTGGCCAGTTTAACAGGATTTTTGCCTGAAAATGTGAAAGGTTTTATGATACTTTAAAGGCAGAACTAGAGCGTGTTAAATTTTCGCCAACTCAATTATTTAACGTTGACGAGACTGTAAGAATTGTACAGCACAAGAGCATGCGAACTGTATATCTAAAGGCCAAAAGAGAAGTTTATAAAACTGCTGAGAGAGGTTATCTCATAACCACAGTTGCAGCATTCTTACGGAAGAGAATAAAGCCTGAATTTATGAATGGGAATCCTCCTCATGGCAATACTTCTGCTTCTCATATTTCAGGATGGATACAAACAGATTTGTTTACCAAATGGTTTATGTATTTAATTTATTACGAGAAACCAATTAAAAACGATCTAATGGTGTTGATTCTTGAAGGCCACACATCTCATACTCGCAATTTAGACTTGATCGATTCCGCTCAAAAATGCATGAGATCTTCTACTCATGCTTCAGTTCACATGCAGTCTCTAGATAACAACTTTATCTTCAAGATTTACTACGTTCAGGAAATTGAGAACTGGCAGGCAAACCATCCGTTTATAGCAATTCCGGAATTTAAAATTGGTATACTTGTTAGGAGAGCCTATGAAAGTCGGTCACATTTATAAACGCCGCGAAAGAGGTTGCAGCTACAGGTATATTGTCATTTAATACTAACGTATTCACTGATGAGGATTTCTTGCATCACCAGCAAACTCCCAGAATGGAGGACGAAATCCAAGAAATAAAACACCTCAACAACAATAGCCAAGACCAAAAAAGTATCCCTACAGACAACATCAATCTACTTCCGTCTATTTCTCTTCAAACAACATTTAATTCCAGGGATGGGTCAGCAGTTGATGCAGTGCCACCCCCTTTAAAAATACACTTCTCAGATTAATATAAAAGGGAAATAAAGGTCAAAGGAAGCTCGCTTTTGACACATCTCAAGCAAAGAAGAAGAAGAGAAGCAGAAAAAAGGATGCCATGTTCTGACTCAAATGATGACGACGAAAATCCACCCTATGTGTCAAGAAATGACAGCGTCATCAGTTATGGTGATGGTGATAATGAACAATGTGGGTTCTGTGATTTTTACTCGTGACAAAATTGGCGAGACTTGCTTTAAACGAAAAAAAAATGTTTTCTATGGTTTCATGTAAAGTGTGATAAAAGAAATTGAAAGAAACAAAAGTGTTATGATTTTGTGTCAAGATTGTAGCTAATAACTTTTTTCACAAAAATCAAATACTGTTGTATTACTATGATTAAAAATAAACAGCCCTTTAAACAGTATCTACTAATTTTACAACCTTATCCCCATGTGCGGTATGAACAACAAACACATTGTAGGCAATGTTAGGAACACTATTTTAAAATTTGAAATATTACATATTTAATTATTTTTTATTTTGTATGAAACCGTATTATTTACAAAATTTCTTACATTAAATTTAGTTGCATACGTACTTTACATATTTAAACAACTATTTGAACACAGTGATCCATAATTAATCTTAAACATAATTTATGCCTAAGTACACAATATTTTTCCTCCTGCCTTATATTTTTAACCGAACTCTGATCAATAAAATTCTTTTGGCTTTTTGGTTCCACTGGTCGTTGATTAATTATACTTAGGCAAGCGTGACACAACTTCACAATACTCACTTGTATAAGCGGATATGTATTGCTACGTTTTGTTTAATCTATGTGGAAAAAATAGCTCTCCATAGCCTGACAAAATAACTGAAGGTTTTACCAGTGGTAACAATGTGTTTACATGGTATTTCCTATCTGAAATGCATAAATATGACGATAGGCGTGATTTAGGGGATAGTAAAATCAATGAGTTATTTTCATGCAATGTCAACTGTTACAAATTTTAATTGAAATAATTTCCATGATATTGCTTTCATTGTTTCAATATTAAAATATATTATCACACATGAGTAATCCGATATGAAACTGTACTAGCTTAAAATAACAGTACAAGATAGGTAGTCCAGTATATACAATTAGAGTTGCCAAACCAGAAATGGAACAAACTATCCGTTTATTTATTACAACCAATTTATGTTAATGGGTGAATCATGGTATGACAAGGAATATATATTTTATGTATGATATTAGCTGTTTGTTCTGACTGAGTTGTGGATTTAATACTTATTAGTGCATAGAATCAAAACGGGTGATTGTTGTAGTTTACTAACAAAGCTATCGCATAATGGCAGTTTATATTGCTTATAACTCACTTGAAAAGTCAATTATCTCCTTAATAACGAAATTATTGGTAAATTTAAATTAAATTGTGAAAATGAATCATAATAAATGTTACATAATTATACTATTCCGTTTGACAGTAACGGGTAACGATATAAGGAGCTGCAACTTCGGAATATAATGAACATATTTTTGGAAGTTTTAGAATCAAAATCAACTGCAAAATTTTAAACCGGACTACCAAGGATCTCTGAGTTTCTTTGTGTTCTGTAACTGAATGAGAGAAGTTTATTTAAGACGAGATAAACAAGTTAGAGTTCCAAGAAGATTTGAAGTCAGAAGCCGCTTTACCGAATACATTCCCGTCCCACAGCGGCATTAACATTCTTAGCGAATATAGCGCTATGTTTTAACACAATTAAATTATGAAGAAGTTAAACCCTTTAAATTCACAGATATAATGTGCCATAACTCTGCAAAACTTCCTTTTGAATTTAAAGTAACATTTGGAATCTTCATAATTAAATTCAGATATAATCTGATTTAGTTGTTAAAATCACTTCTTCCAAAATGTCCTTTGGAGACTGGTGAGACGATTTAAACTGAGAATGAATGACTTTTTTTATTCTACCAATTTCTCTATTCTTCTGAGAATGAAATCCCTATCAATGTTTTATTGATGAATAGAATACAACTGCCATTTGATGTAGAAAGATTTTATATATATATATAATTTCAATAAACATTGAATCACAAAAAGTACTTGCTCCGCCGGGAGTCGAACCCGGATCTCTCCGGTTTATATATTATATATATATATATATATATATATATAGGTTGTAGCGTTTTTAAAGCTACATTGGTTGATTGTTTTCATTTAAACTTAAATTAAATGAAAATTTTGGGAAAGATATATTGGGATTTAATTTTGATTAGATTGTGAGAAGTTAGGATAAAAACGAATATTTAATCCTTTGGCAAGTTAGTGCCATCGAAATAATACCCTATATCTATTTTTTGTCAAAGTGGAATAATTACGAAAAAGAAATAAACAGCTTTCCCGGGCACAATGCACACAATTGCTATTCAACCGTTGTCAACCATTTCCCAAAGTACAAGAACTCCTGAAGTGGTTTCATTCTTAAAAGTCTGAAGTAGCTACTCTCAATCTTTTGAGAAAATAACTACTGTAAATACAAATCCTACTTATTAGGATTATTTGGTTATTTCGAAATAGTCCAAACTTTTAAAGTGTTCACAGTCATTGTACGTTTTTGATTAAAGTTCACTTATTTTCAAATCTGTGTTGTGATTTTAAAGGCATGGTAATTGAGTGATCGGTGAAACTACTCGTAGTTCTAAAGAGACAGCTCTTTTACTGTTGTATCATGTAATAATGTGTATAGTTCAGTAGTCAAGAGCCAATTTGAGCTGTATAGACACAAAATCAGGTTTTATTGAAATCGATAGAGCAACTTTCAAGTGGTATAAACTTTTTAAAATGTTTTTATTTCAACAGTTTTTATGTAAGCAACATGCAGATCGATTATGATAGATGTCACTCAATAGAATTTGGTAGATGAAATGAGCTGTAGACTTATAGCATGCCACTTCAGCGACTCCTGTACCATGTGTTCCCTCATACCTTGTTATGACAATACGTTGATCAATGTTTTGGCAATATTCTATAAAATTCAAACACTTTTCAGGTTTTCCAGTTTTTACTGAAACATCTGAGCAATTTATACTGATTCAAAGCAACTTTATTACTGTCTGTTAAGAAAACAAGACTATAAGAACTATACGTTAATACAGCAAAAATTTATAGAAGTGAAAAACAATCACGGCCATAAATTATAACGTAACAACAGATTATAGTTTACAATATTATAACAGTACACGTTAGAAATAGAAATCGACAGAGTTCTAAACTATTTGGACATGACTATAAGGAATATAAACAGCAAGCATACATTTTAAAATACAGGAATCACACACACTCATACTAACATATTACTACATATATTATTCAACCATCCAAGACAGCTAAAAATGGTTTCTTTAGACACTCTTTTACAGATTAGAAAATGTTTCTATAAATAAAAATAAATACTACTATAGCTACTAATAATACAAACCATAATTTATATATCAGAGAACAATGGTTGTAATCGAGAAGATACCCATTAACTTCAATGAGATATAAAAAACAAATTACTAACTCCAATAAACCCACTTCTACAAGAAACCTCTAAATTCACATAAATAAAAATCACAAAAATCTTGAATATATTTTAAACAATAAGTTACAAAAAGACACGGTTTTTAATCAGTGGGAATTTAAACCTACAATTGATAAATCAGATATTTGTTCCAGTTCAGGTGTAAAAATATTTACACAGGACAAACATGAAGAACAATTAAACTCGGTTTAAAGAACAAACCAACCAGAACGTACACTCGTCCGTACAATCAAGGTCTACTTCATACTTTTTAACCATTTCAATGTTTACGAAACGCCTAGGCGAACTTTTAATTAATTAATTTTATGTCATGTGTTTGTGTGGGTTTGCCTACTCTGTATTTTTTATAAATTTGAGTTTGCGTTTGAAAGTTCTGTAATAAAACGAAACCCGTTATGCATAACCATAAATTGGATTGCTCAAGCTGTGAGTACACAATATAAGATTTATACCAGCAATCTCAGAACCAGATCGAAAGGAAATGAAAAATAAAACTTAACAAACGTATTTTATATTACCTGAACGAGTTTCTAACCCATATCAATTAAACTACCTGTTAGTATATTAGGTTTTTTATATTAATTGTATTAATTTAGCCTTGTTGTAACGATGAAGAAAAACATATACATACATAGGTTTGAGAAGCATACTTCGGTTAAAAGGTTAACACTTCCGATGGTATGCAATCAGTTAAGGCGCCACAGGTTAGTTTGCCATATTGCCCCAATAATAAACCTATAATAGTATATAGCTCAGAAATGTAGTTCGGTTAAAAATCGACTAATTCCGGTTCTAGGAATCTACTTTCGATCTAAGGTATTTTCATTGTCATAGTTGAGTTTGCCTTGTTGATCCAATAAAAAAAAATATACATACATAGGTAGGACTGAGAAGCATTTTTCAGTCTATAGGGATGTCCTACCTACTTCCTATCTATTCATGTTGTAAGTATGAAATTAGCTTATTAGGTTCATGCAACTTACTAAAATAATCGTTTATAAGGTTTTGAATCGAGAAGGCCTATTGCTTTACAGATTGTAGTCTGTAAAGGAATGGATTGTTCAGGCATGTTAGTGTTCACGTCTCTGCGTTCCCTTAATTCAATGTTAAAATTCCATATCACATATCACAATGTCAAAGACGATTATTAGTTTGTAGTAACTTACGTGAAGACTTTCACATCTTTTTTCGTACAGGTTGGTTTTATAACAGCAATGTCTGGAATGCTGTTGATGTTTTAAATTCGTCACAGTTTTAATCTGGTGAAAACGTTAGATATTAACGTCGTATTTATGTCTACATTACATTAGTGATCTGCATCATACAATTAGTTTTTAATACAGTTTAAATACAAACAGATATTTCAGCCAATTTTTACAGCTTCATCAGAAAGTATGGACAACCGTTTCGAGTCAGTTAAATGTGGATTATGAAGCATAAATACTACAATTTATTCAGAATTAGGAAATATTCCAGGTAAGCTTTCTTAACTTGCTCCTTTTATATACCTTTCTCGGGTTTCAAACAATATTTTACAAAGAATTAGTCAGATAGGTTCAGCCATTTCAAGATTAGCGCTTACCAACATAGTTTGTAATTAATTTTAATTTATAAGATTATTTGATTAATATTTTTGCTGCGTCACTTTAGAGAGATATCTTAATCAATCTACAATCACAGAACGGGTTCTCTGACGACAATTTCCTTCAATGTTTACGAAAATATAATAAAGAATCAGCCGCATTTGTCAATTAATGGAGGGTAGCAATTTAAACAACATCTGCATAGATTCTATCAATATGATTTATTAAACAACATTATATTTTATGTATAAAATATTGCATTAAAAGGATGCAGTTGCAAAAGTATAACTTATATTTTACTATAATATGTTAATAGTACGAATACTTCATTAAGAAAGGAAGAGACTTTCAATATCCCAGGACTCTCAGATATTAGTAAGAGCCTCATTTATTTGGAAGATTTTTAATAAAGATGCAAATTTCAAGGAGTCAATCTTGCCCACGTGCAGCTTAACTTAAATGAATCCACGGTAGAAAAACGAGGATCCTGTTATTGCGAAACGGAAAATAAATAAAGGTAATTTTTCGTTCTGCGCTAGGTCTGTCCATTAACAAGATTTCTTATTCACAACATTAAGGTTCATAATATCCGAAGTAATTTTTTTTGAAATAATTAATAAAATGAAAACAATTAAATTAGGACGTATGTTTATGTAAAATGTCTACATATTAAATAATACACAATATTTCGCTGATATAGTGGATCAAACGCACATTTTTTGCAATGGCATCTGTATATTCATATATCCTGTATATTCATATATCCTGTATATCATATATCCTGTATATGTATTCATACATTTCATGAATACTAAAAAAAAAATACTTTTTTATTGGTATGAACTAATAAATAGTATAGATAGCCTAATGTTATCTCAGATGATTTTCAGTTTTTACACAACTGACTTGCATTCACAACACATTTGACGCAACATCTTATGGTTTCCTGCAGTTTTGCCAAAATCGGAAGGATTATGGATAGTACGAGTAATTTACTACTTTTGAACCAAGACAATGCTTTCTTATTTATAATTTTATTTATAATTGTATATATTTAATTCTTATTTATACAAATGTATTACAATGGATGTATACATACATATATATATATATATATATATATATATATATATATATATAATATATATATATATAAAAACTATTTAAATAGATTAAATGGAGTTAAATTCATTATTTTACCAAGTTCATTTTAGTTTTCAGGGGACGTGAAGAAATATTTGTAATAATATATTCTTCATAACGGATAATATGAAAGATAACATGCATCCTAAAATGCTATAATTACTACTAAGCACTTTAATTACAATATAGTTGCTTTTGTAGAATACCAAGCCATTTATCGATATAATTTGTAGATTTCTAAATTTTATTAATTCAGTTAAAAATATAATAAAGTATAGCTACATACTACTAGATTTTTTTACGTACACCTGATTTTGTAAATGACATTGGTATAAAAACATAAAAAATTACGTTATAAGTTATAGGATTAAACATTTTATTTATTGGTTGAAATCTTAAAAAAATATTTGGATCGCACCTTTAACATTCTTTATCAAGGTTATAAAGATAATGTAAAGGAGAGAAATGTTGTCATAATAATATGTATATATATTTTATCTGATTAATTTAACGGAATATCAAAGGACCCAAAATAACGTGATGAAACATTTAGTGCACAGACAGACTGTTCTTTTACTTTGTGACCTAAAAACAGCGGAGCTCTTATTTGAAACAATACGTCCTACATTATAGTTACAAGTCTCTAGGACTTTTCTATCAAGAGTTATCGCATATGGACGTACTGTTCTTGGACCTATTTACCTTAGAGTTAACAGAATTCTTCATTGGACAAATAGGAACTAAGTAAAAATGTCCTTGGACCTTTCTTTAAAGGTCATTGTACAAACTGGCTCTATAAACGGATAATGACATGATATAAATAATTATATAAATGCTGGGAAAATATTTCAGAAGATATAAAAGACTAAATTCTTATAATGTAATAAATCAAGAATCGTGTATATTCTTATATAATTAACAGTTAATAAATCACAGTAGGTTTTGGATTGGAAGATTTTACACACATAATGTGATTGGAAGATTTTATCCTTACACACTTTAACAAAATAAAAATATGTTTCAAAGGGGAAACGTGCCTAAATATTACAATTTAAATTAAGTGAAATTATATTTATCACAATATAATAAACCCAATCAAACCTGATCCCGAGTCGTAACCAAGACAGTTCACTCTTATGAAGGCGATAACTTGGTGATTTAATAGCTCCGGTTTACGATATTCTTTATGACTGTAATAACGAACATATTAAGTGTCACCGAGGTGGTGTAGCCGCAACCGTGTTCTGAGAATTCCAATAAAGGTATTTCTTGAAATTTACTTTAACTAAAAGTTTAATTATTCACCATCTAACTAACTCGTATTTTGTACTAATAGTCTTAATTTTAAAAAATCTAAATAATCGGCATTTTTAATACAATTAACAAAAACTGTTATAACACTGACCCTAGTTGTATTTTTAACAGAAGTAGGCTTCTCAGACTTGCTTATTTGTAAATCTTCTTGATAAAGGCAACAAAGCAAACTCAATTGTGACACCAGAAATATCTAAGACTGGAAATAAATTAAAATGGCCGAAAGTAGAAGCTTTATGATCAAAGTAGGCTTCTCAGACCTGTGTATGTATGTATGTATATATATATTCTTGATAGGAGAAACAAGGAAAAACAACTTTGGCAGGAAAAAATACTAACACAGGATTAAATTAAAATGACCATAAATATACATTTATTGACACATTTTATTGATTGTGGCAACAAAGCAAGCTCATTACTGGCGGCACAAATAAAGTTCACAGGAACCAAAAGTGCCCATACCAGTGAAAAACCTTCCAAATTGTTTGCGAAGCCGCGGGTTAGAACTGTTGGTACATAACAAAGTATCCTATTGCGTGATCAACGAATTAAATATGATACTAAATCATGTATATTTTGCGTTCGAAATGATAATAAATAATTTTAGAAGATAGATAAATTAGATAAAGATGCTTCGAGAACAATTATATCTCAGTAATCTCGGATCTCCAACATTGTTTTAATCTAGATGCCTCAATCTCTTACACTGAAACAACTGTCAGGGCCTTAACTATTCTGCGTGGAACTTAACGTTTTGGTGGTTATGTACTTATTATATTATATCTTACTCCATTTGCTTCACACAAAATCTTTAAATATCTCGTTAAAAATATTATTAAAACATACGCCTTTTCTTCCTATAACAGCCTTCGCGAATTCCAGCGTACCACGTCTAGTCAAGGGCGGATTCACTACACGTTTTTGGAGTGAGCCATCTTGGTTTTAGTTTCCCGTTATCTTTACAGGTAATTTTTATTTCGATGAAAGAATGTAGAAAAACAATTTACTCATATTCAGTTTAGTTAATAGAATAAATTTTATGTTTTATGGTTACATACGAGAGTGTAAGATTTTTCATAAAACATTATGATTCTTATTTTCAAAATCTCGGAGAGAGCATATCTCTCTTGGTCACTATCCTAGAACAACCACTGCACCTAGCTCTTATTTCTGTGTGTGGAGGTGGACTTCCGGTTCGATAAATTGTACATAGGTCCGAGAAGTTCCGTGTCTTATTTCGGTTACCACACGGTCAACATATACTTCCGGCCCTTTTAATCTACTTCTGGTATAAGGAGTAAGTTTTAAAACCACAATTTCCGGTTATGCCTTATTAATTAATAGAACACGTTTGGTCCTAAAAATATCCGCTGTACATTATTACGCTATCAGCACGTGCGGATAAAACAGGTGAAATTAATAGGTCAGAATTGAAAAAATGAGGATTACAAAAATTAATGGAACAAAGAGAGGAGAATTGCAGGAAAACCAACATTTACAAAAGGATTAAAATATACCTATAAGGATTAATAATACACTTGAATACCGTATATAAATATATGTATCTTTCGCTCTTATACTATTAAAAAACTTTAATTTAAAAATCACATTAAATAATTACAGTTAATTTGAGTTTAATGCCTCGGAGATTCATTTCAGATCATACTTTATTTCAGATAATAAAACCTTGGCTAGAGTAATGGAAAAAGATGAACGGTGATGGCAATTAACATCACAATTAAAAAATTTTCTAAACTTTCTCTAAACATTAAACTAAATCGTAACACTTATAGTATTTAAAATATTTAAGATAGTAAACCACTAAAAGAAATATATATATATATATATATATATATATATATATATATATATATATATATATTGGGGAAAGTAAACGGTAAAGGGTATTGATGAACAACTAAAAATAATTTTGAAATAAACTCAAACGAAACAATTAACGGCTTTTCCGTGAACTCAAAACACTCAATGAAGAATTTTAATACAATTTTAAAACCCTAATTAACAAAATTTATATTCCATATAACCTCCCAAACATAATCAATTCAGTAAGGTGATCCAAGTGAAGAGTTAGAGTTTAAAAGTATATTCACTGTCAAAGAAAAGGACATCAAAGTTCCGCTGACAAAATGTACGCCAAGACACTTGGTCTCGACCATAGTGCACTCTGAAAGTGATGCAGTATGGAGCACATCGTGGTAACATTTTGCCTCAGGCTGCAGCGGCCTGGAAAGCCCATAGATGAGATGCACCATGTCCAGTAGAATCTTATCTCAGAATTTGATCAAAAAGAAAATGTTTCTTTTATACTCTTAAAAACGTGTTATTCACCCATCTCACTTTAATGATGCAGAAATACCTTAACATAATATAGTTTATATTTTTCTATAACTTTTTCTAAGGATGTTTGTTTCTCGTAATTTAATTTAATTTTAAAACACATGCTTCGCTAAATTAAGTAATAAATTTACAAATTTAATTTTTATCTGTGAAGGATGGAGGGTTTATAGCCTAACTTTCCACTCACTGTACATAAATCCAGTTGATATTTAATGGACTAACAGCTACATTTTTTTATATTTAACAAAAGTTAATATTTGGTACATATTCTTTATTGTTGTGTGTGGTTATCTCCCTCACTCTTGGCTATCTTAAACTATGGCTATTTGGTAAATTGCGCAGTTGCAAATAAATAAATGTACGATTTTTGATAGTGTGGCCACAATAGTGATAAAATATTATAACTAGAAACGTATTTAAGATATAGATATAACATAAATAGGCTTATCGTTAGATAATGTTATAAACCCAGCAACCTAACAACTTTACTCTTCTGTAAGTCCAGAGTATACCCCAAAATTGAATTAAGCAATAGGATAAATATTTAGATGACCCAGTGTTTTTTTTTTATCTTACAAAATGTTTTATATATATAAAATTTTGTAATTTTGGTTACTGGCCGAGCGTTAACGAAGCCGATCACTGGAGGGAATGGAAAAAATTCATTTCTGTGTCTGTCTGTCAAGACCTGTATTATATAACTGAAATGTAGCATTTAATTAAGTCTAAGGAATATCGACTCCGAAGATGGTGCATGCCCACCCTATTGGACTTTAATATATTTTGAGAATGGCCTACTAGGTAACCATGATAGCACGGAAAATCGTGCCATAAAAAGTTTTTAAACAAACTGAGTTCTGATATATAACTTTTTAAAATGTAAAAGTAACACATACACGGTATCTATAGTTTTATATTTTTGATTACAACCTAAGCAGAAACAGACAGCTTGCTAAGGGTCATGTGGTATAGCGTACTTCACCTTGCAATATTATAACACATACACAGTATCTATAGTTTTATATTTTTGATTACAACCTAAGCAGAAACAGGCAGCTTGCTAAGGGTCATGTGGTATAGCGTACTTCACCTTGCAATATTATAACACATACACGGTATCTATAGTTTTATATTTTTGATTACAACCTAAGCAGAAACAGGCAGCTTGCTAAGGGTCATGTGGTATAGCGTACTTCACCTTGCAATATTATAACACATACACAGTATCTATAGTTTTATATTTTTGATTACAACCTAAGCAGAAACAGACAGCTTGCTAAGGGTCATGTGGTATAGCGTACTTCACCTTGCAATATTATAACACATACACAGTATCTATAGTTTTATATTTTTGATTACGACCTAAGCAGAAACAGACAGCTTGCTAAGGGTCATGTGGTATAGCGTACTTCACCTTGCAATATTATAACACATACACAGTATCTTGTGAGGTGTTCCGGTGAAATCGCTTTTTATATCGTCTGCCCTGATAGTTGCAGTCGTGCTGGGTTCTATTCCAGGGTTGTGATATCGGACTTATAGCTATTTCTATCTTACCCGCGCCCTCACCGTACGCTGGTAGAGATCGATATGATACACAAGGTTAAAACGTGAAGTGAACAGAAAAACTCAGACTCGTTCAGAGCGAAATTCAGTTATTCGCACTCTTCAATAGAACGATATCATCACAGTTTTCTGTTCTATGTTTCGCGATTTTACGTGGATAAATGTTGATTAGAGCTGTCCATGCCCCGTTCTAGAATGCGACGTTTAGAAATAATCCTATTGTAACGACGACTATTTGACAATTATATGTGCGTGAGAAAAAACAGATTTTTAATATCGGTGGTCCGCGAGATCTTTATTCCACAGCCGTTGGCTCAAACCGGTCTCAGTATCGTCTGTCTGCTCGTTTCTTCTTCCTTCAGTGTGTTGTTGTGCTGTGTTAAGCTGAGGTTATGTTTTGACTTTATAATATCAAAATAAAATATTAAATATATTAAACCAACAGATTCCTTCTCTATAACTAACAAGACTAACGTTTAACGTATAAGTTTATAAGTTTAAGCTGGAAGCAAAATGTCTAAGGGAAGTCTTGTGTTATATCTCTCTCCTGTGAAGCAGCTAAATCCCTTCAAGCAAATATATAGCAAATATATATTTAGGTTATTTAATACAAGTATCCTTGTTCAGCAATAATACAGGTATTTCGTGTATACTATTTTCCTCTTTAAGCCCCTTAGTATCAAATATGCTAATATTGACAAGCATTAAAAGTTTGTTATAGCCTACAAACCTAACATTCACTTTGAAACATACTCTTCGAAGTAGGAAGTAAAGCTTATGCGATTTACAGGACACCAAATAAATATTATTTAGAAACCGGGCTGAGGAATTCAGAGGTTTATTAAGCCAATGAATAATATATCTGTAAACAAGGCTGTTAGCTAGATAGCCTAAATTAAGTTCCCAGCCTATTCTGGCGTTGATCAATAACTTTGAGCTTAGGCTATTAGGGCCTACACGACTTTAAAGTAAGCAAAAATATATTATCATGAGCTATAGAAAGGTTTATATATGCTATATCTAGTAGATTGACCAAGTACATACACCTAAACTTATCTTATGCACCAAACTATTAACTTTTAAGAATAGGATAACAAACCTATACAGCTTATAGGATGCAAAATATGCGTTTGCAAACTAGGACAGGTAGTGAAAGGTAATTAGAAACCTATATTTAATAGATACTCTAACTGTCACTAGACGAGATAGCCTATAAGCTGGTCTTAACCTATCCTACGCACCGAATTATCAATTTTAGGAATAGGATCACAAACCTACGCGGCTTATAGGATGCAAAATACGCGTTTGCAAACTAGGATAGGTAGTGAAGGGTAGTGTAACCTATAATGAATAGATACGCTACTGGCGCTAACCGCAATAACCTATAAGCTGCTATTAACCTATCCTACGCACCGAATTATTAATTTTAGGAATAGGATAACAAGCCTACGCGGCTTATAGGTTGCAAAATATACGTTTGCAAACTAGGACAGGTAGTGAAAGGTAATAGAGCCAATATTTGATAGATACACTGCTGTCACCAAACGAGATAACCTATAAGCTGCTGTTAACCTATCCTACGCACCGAATTATTAATTTTAGGAATAGGATAACAAGCCTACGCGGCTTATAGGGATGCAAAATACACGTTTGCAAACTAGGACAGGTAGTGAAAGGTAATAGAACCTATATTTGATAGATACACTACTGTCACCAAACGGGATAACCTATAAGCTGCTGTTAACCTATCCTACGCACCGAATTATTAATTTTAGGAATAGGATAACAAGCCTACGCGGCTTATAGGATGCAAAATACACGTTTGCAAACTAGGACAGGTAGTGAAAGGTAATAGAACCTATATTTGATAGATACACTACTGTCACCAAACGGGATAACCTATAAGCTGCTGTTAACCTATCCTACGCACCGAATTATCAATTTTAGGAATAGGATAACAAGCCTACGCGGCTTATAGGATGCAAAATACACGTTTGCAAACTAGGACAGGTAGTGAAAGGTAATAGAACCTATATTTGATAGATACACTACTGTCACCAAACGGGATAACCTATAAGCTGCTGTTAAACTATCCTACGCACCGAATTATCAATTTTAGGAATAGGATAACAAGCCTACGCGGCTTATAGGATGCAAAATACACGTTTGCAAACTAGGATAGGTAGTGAAAGGTAATAGAACCTATATTTGATAGATACACTACTGTCACCAAAACGGGATAACCTATAAGCTGCTGTTAACCTATCCTACGCAACCGAATTACTAATTTTAGGAATAGGATAACAAGCCTACGCGGCTTATAGGATGCAAAATACACGTTTGCAAACTAGGACAGGTAGTGAAAGGTAATAGAGCCAATATTTGATAGATACACTGCTGTCACCAAACGAGATAACCTATAAGCTGCTGTTAACCTATCCTACGCACCGCCGAATTACTAATTTTAGGAATAGTGGTAACAAGCCTACGCGGCTTATATAGGATGCAAAATACACGTTTGCACACTAGGACAGGTAGTGAAAGGTAATAGAGCCAATATTTGATAGATACACTACTGTCACCAAACGAGATAACCTATAAGCTGCTGTTAACCTAAATCCTACGCACCGAATTATCAATTTTAGGAATAGGATAACAAGCCTACGCGGCTTTATAGGATACAAAATACGCGTTTGCAAAACTAGGATAGGTAGTGAAGGGTAGGTGTAACCTATAATGAATAGATTACACTACTGTCACTAAAACGAAATAACCTATAGTACGTACCGAATTATAAATTTTTCAAAGATTCCGTAGAATTCAAGGTTAACGAATCAGCACTAGTTTTTATATTCAACATTCAATATTCGTACTGTTTTTAAATTCCCTTAATGATTACAATTCGGGGTGACTCACCAAAAGAACGATATATGCCGACTGCGTATTCTCTCGTACAGGGCTCTCGTATTCCTCGACTCGACTTCAGACTTCATAAACCGACGTCCGCAAGCGAAAACTCTTCTCCTCGAATTGGCTTCACTCCACGACGTTAGCAAGCAAAAACTCTCTGTCCCTTGTCGGATCGGCTGTATAAGTAGGCCGCCAGCCGGTCATGCGCAGAGAACGCGTTTTCGTCAGTCGTCGCCAGACGCTGCAGCGGTCACATCGGAGCTCCGGCTAACTGCACTGCCCGAGTAGAGAGGTTCCCTAACCTCAAATCGGACTCCTTCTAATGGAATGACGACGACGACTATCGACGAAAAAAAATAAATCGACACACCTACTTGTCAAAATAAACGTTTTCTCATTTAAGAAAAAAAAAACGGGGTATAAAATTGAACCCTTACACCCCCACTTACTTCGTGGAGAAAATAAAAACTAAAAAAAAAAGACTCTGAAGTCGGATTAACAAATCAAAATAAACTTACTTTTCACAAAAAACTCAACATAAAAGAAATAAGGCAAACTAAAAGTGTCCACTTCGAATTAATAAATTCCCCTACGCCCCGTAGGAGAAAACAAAATAAAAATTCTTCTTTAAACTGCCCTCTCTTTCCATTATTTTTTCTTTGGGAAGACTGGAAGGCCCAATTTCCGGACATTTATCCTCTTCCACTTCGTTCGTCCCCGGTATCTGGACCTTCATGGTACGGGGCGTTTTCCACGGGTCCTCTTTGGTTTTGGTGCCGTGAGGACGCTCTGGAGGGTCGTCGTCCATCCTTTCCTGCGTTGCCGTCTCCTCTGGCTGGGATTTCACCGACGGGGCTACTCGAAGGAATTCCTCTTTCTCCGGGGTCCGGGATCACTTCAATCGAGCTGCCCATGCTCCCACCCGGGCGACAAAGAGAGGACGTCACCCTCGTCCATAGGTGACAGTCTGGCCAGCTCTAGTAGTGTGGGTTTGGGAGCCATACACTTGTCAAACCTCCATGTGTCCCGAGGGACGTTCCCGCGGCACCTTCCGGTGGGTTTATCGCGTCCACCTCCTCCTGCAGGACACCGATCTCTTCTGGTGTTTCGTCCTCGGCCGGAAGAAGAATAAGTGACCACTTCGTTGGGTCAGTTAGCTGGTCTAACTCTTTGGCCAGATCTTCGAAAGACCAGTCCGGTTCCTCCCCCGGAAACAATTCCGGCTGGCTGCTCTTGTTCTCGGTCACCGAATCCTCCCGAAGTTCTTTCGCCATCTGCCGCCTGAACTCTCGGCCATCTACTCGCAATTTCTTAGCCTCCCGTCCCCCGCAGATGGCTCCGGCGATAGCGCAGAGGAAAACCCCGCAGTCCACAAGGTTGTCCTGTGAAGGACAACTCCGCTCACCGTAGAGGCACCAACTCCGGGCCTCGGTCTTGGCCCTCATCTCCTCCTTCTTCAGGTATTTCGCGCAGAAGATCCACCGCCGGCTTGTGGTTTCTTCCTTTTAGGGAGTCGTATGCGCTGATGGTTTCCTTCCGTGGCTCTACTACGAGAAGCCACCAGTGGCCGACGTCCGCCAACTCCTCATGTACGGGGACGAGGATTTTCTCATAATCCCACAAGTCCTGGTCGCGATGGTGACCCCGCGCTCGCTCGTGGCCGGATCTCTTCAGCACCGTGAAGAAGTAGGAGTCCAGTGCGAGGACATTTTGGCAGGTTATGATCCATAGCATTCCGTCTCTCCAGAAGCCGCAGATACGCCGAAATTACCTCGCCGTTTAGCAGCTGTCCAGGAAAGAGCCGCTCTGAATCGCATTGGCAGCAAACGGACCTGTTTCCTTACGACTCGTGCCATCTTCCTTATCTGTCAAACTGTGGAACAAAAACCCAGACACACAAGCCAAGCTCTAGACTACCGTGCAAAGCCACAAGGTAACCACTCAAGCACACAAAAACTACAAATGCAAATAGCAGGGGATAGTGCAGTTAGCGTGCAACCTGCAACCCAAAGCAAGAGTTCAACACATGCAGGAATCACAAAACTAAACTAGACATCCTTATCTATAACGTGCGAAGTTACAGCCTACTACTTACCCAGTAGGAGCTGCAATATCCGGCTTATTCAGCCAGATAGACGTGTTCCCTTAGTCGACATACTTTTTTAAGTCTTTGACGTGAGCTCGTAGCACATTCTTTTTTCGACCACAGAGGCTATAGATGTTTGATCCGAACCTTTCTACAATTTTATAAGGCCCGTCGTATTTTGCCGCTAGCTTCGAGGCGAAAGAGTCAATCGCCGACGAGAGATGGTGTTGTTTTCAGCCACACCAACTCCCCAACCCGGAAATTTTTCCTCTCTCCGCCTTAGGTTGTAATATTTTGCTTGAGATCGACTCGTCTTTCTAAATTCGAATGGCATTGCTTGTACAGTTTCGCGAAAGCTTCTAATCTTTTCCGGTTCGTATCTGTCACATGAGACTCGGAGTCATTTTTGCCCATTCTGTACTTTTAGGGGGCCATGGATTGCATTCGGTAACCGCAATTCCCGTCCAAAATTTAATAAAGCTGGAGTAAATCCCGTAGAATCATGTACGGCGGTGTTCATGGCGTACCTGAATTCGTTCAAGTGTATGTCCCAAAGCCGTTGATCTTCTTTGACGTACTGTGCGATCATCGTCTTTAGGACTCGATTCGCCCGCTCCACCGGATTCTCTTGAGGCGTGTAGGGTGCTGTCAGTTGATGTTCGATTCCCCAACTCTCCAGTAAATTACGCCATAGCTTGGCCGTAAACTGCGATCCATTATCAGTGATGGTGACCTCTGGTGCGCCGTATCGAAAAAGCACCAAAATTTTGAAATGCGTTCACCACATTCGTCGCGGTCACTGATTTTAAACGAACACAGTTCTACCCATTTCGTGAAGATATCCTGTACGACTAGGATAAACCTCGCACCTCTTCGTGAACGTGGCAAGGGTCCTATTATATCGGCTGTGACCTGATACCATGGACCAGTTGGTCTCCGAAAGTACATCTTTCCTGCTGGTTTCCGTTGTTCAACCTTGTGCGCCTGACAAGACTGACATCTTCTAACATAATTCTTCACATCTGTGAGCAATCCCGGCCAATAATACCTCTCTTGGACTCGCTTTGCTGTCTTTCTTATTCCAAGATGGCCGGCCGTTTCGCGATCGTGATTTTCATTCAACACAGCTTCTCGCTTGTCTTTTGGCACACACAGTTTCCAATTTAAGAGAGTCGTCGAACCTATTCGCCCTTCCTCGGGGCTTGTACTTCATAAGGTTTCCTCCGGCATCCTTAAATTTCGGCACGTGTCGGGCTTGGAGGTAACTCTAGCGAACATCTTGTGGTACCAATCTCGCTTTAAAATTAAATCCGATTCCTTTTCCAAAACTCCTGCGCTAGAGCATAACTGAGCGCTGTTTGCACCTTCTACGGGGTAGCGAGACAGAGCATCTGCCACTCTGTTTAGTGTAACCCTTCCGGTAATGAATCTCAAAATCGTTTCTGCTGAAGTTCGAGCACCCACCGAGCTAGTCGTCCCGTCGGCTGCTGAATATTCATCAGCCATTTGAGAGCCTGATGATCGGTTTAACGGCGATAAATTTGTACCCCTCCAGGTATGGCCTAAATTTCTTTACCGCCCATACTAACGCCAAACATTCTTTTTCAGGTAACGGTGAACTTTTTCTCCACCGTCGGTCAACAATCGTCTAGCAAATGCTATAACGCGTTCTCTCTTATCGATTTTCTGAGTCAATGCTGCACCCAGTCCATCATTCGAAGCATCTACTTCTAGCCAAAACGTTTGTTGAAAATCGGGACACGCTAGTATTGGTGTATCGGAAAGCTTATCTTTAAGCTCGAGAGAAACGCACTCTGTTGTTCGTCCGTCCAATCCCACTTTTCACTTTTCTTTAAAAGTTTGGTTAGAGGTCTAGTTGATTTGGCGAAATTCTCCACAAATCTTCTTCTATACCAAGAAGCGAGTCCTAGGAAGCTTCTCAAAGAGCGAACTGAAGTAGGAGTGGGGAACTCTCGGATGGCTCGTACCTTTTTCGGGTCTGTACGAATTCCGTCTTTATTTACAACGTGGCCTAAATATTTTAATTCTTGTTTGCAGAATTGGACATTTCTCTGCATTTGGTTTCAGACCAGCGCCTCGTAGCCTATTGAAGACATCCTTGAGAAGCGTTAAGTGTTCTTCAAACGTCTTACTGACAATAATTAGGTCATCTAAATAAGCAAATGCTTTTGGCTCTAGCTCGGGACCTATAATTTGGTCTAGTAATCGTTGGAACGTTGCTCCAGCAGAATGCAATCCAAACGGCATTACCCGGAAAATGGTACAGGCCCTTGCCAGGTACGGTGAAAGCAGTGAGAGGTTTGCTTTCTTGCGAAAGGGGTACCTGCCAATATCCTTGTTTCAAATCAATGGTAGAGATGAAGGAGGCTTCTCTCAATTTCTCCACAAATCGAATTTATCTGGGGCAATGGGTACGCGTCTTTCTCGCTGACGCCATTTAATTTTCTAAAATCTATGCAGAAACGATATTTCCCACTGGGTTTCTTCACGAGCACTATCGGAGAACTCCACGGGCTCGACGAGGGTTCTATAACTCCATTCTTGTAACATCTTATCAACTTCCTAGTTAATGATCTGTTGCATCGCCGGATTTCTAGGATTAGTATCGTTGTTTTATCGGTTCGTTCTTGCTGAGTTTGATTCGATGCTCCACCAAAGTTGTTTTTCCCGAGCAGGACTCGAATTTAGGAAGCTCTTCCTGTAAAAAATTCGTCTTCAATATGTGTCCTCTCTTCGTCATCTAGTGAACTAACCTCCTCTGGTACTCTCTGTCGCTATTCATACAGCTGACGTCGGTCACACGACTTGTCATATAGATCTCCGCCGCAGTTAACTGATACCAAAATTTAATGGTCGGATCAGGTCCATGCCAGGATGATCGGGGCAGTCAGCGACGGCAAATACGCAGTTGCTACGTCCAGCTCGTGATCGGTGGTTCTGCATTTAAAGCGATATATGCTCGAGACGGACACTTGAGTATTGTCGGCTAGTGAGATTTTGAATTGTTTCCTCGCAGGTAGAACGCCTACTTTCCCCAGGAAATCGGCTACCTCTTCATTAATGAGTGACGCCACTGCACCGGTATCAATCAACGCTTTGAAGTTTCTTCCGTAAATCTCCACGTTCGTGTACGGTCTTGGGTCATCAATATCGATTCGATTGTTCATGCCACAAAAATTTTTTTAATTTTGTTCGAGCCATTCATTCCATTCTTTTGGGGTAGTCAGTTTTGACTTCGGTTTGGAACTCCGGTGACCCCCAACTCCCGAAGTCCTCGCTTCGTTTTCCCGATTGCCTACAATCACATGATGTCGTTTTAACACACTGGCTTCTTACAGTTGAAAACATTTCAAATTTCCTTGGTTTTCTACAATTTCTATAGAGATGGCCTGGTATTTCGCAGTTCCAACATACTATTCCTTCGTATACTATTAGGCTTTGACGGGTTATTTTGGTCGTCACAAGTTTGCAGTGGCTCTCTGATCGGTGGACGGTTCATTGAAAGATACTTTCCGGTGCCCGCTGTCGGATGGCCCGGTTTGCGCAGTTTCAAGTTTATTCCGAGTTTCCGTTCTGGGATGTGCAGTCCCTAGACACGGCATATGCTTGAAAACTTTTCTTTCAGTTTGCTGAGATCTACCTTTGCTTTGAAATGCTGTTTCCGGAACTAGCGCTTGAGCAGGACTCGGTGGAGGGCGATAATTAAGCTTTTCTCGTAGACAAGTTTCATACTCATCAGCAACCTTCATTTAGTCCGGCTAAGTTCACGAAATCTCTCCTTCGAACATACATTTTTATACGTCGGGTGCGTATTATTGTAGATTCTCTCTAACTTCTCAGTCTCCGAAAATCCTCCTCTTCTTCTGATGAGAGTAGACAGAGCAACAACGTATTGTTTAAACAGTTCTCCATCGCCTTGGGTTCGTTTTCGAATTTCATCATCCAGATGAAACGATATACCCCGGTGGCAGGTACTGTATCCTGAAAGTCTCGAAGAAAATCTACAAAGTTTGCCCAAATATCTCGATTATTTTTTCTGTACCACAAAAGTGCACTCTCTTTTTAGCAGTTCAGGTAGAGCTTTTAGCATTCGATCTTGTTGGACTTCATAGGCATCCATCAATTCGTGTAGTCGTTTCTAAGAACGATATGGCGTCAGTATCTCTCCTGCCATCAAAACGAAGATTCCATTTGCGCACCATATTGCACAATGTAGCGGTGT
The DNA here is from genome assembly GCF_021130785.1 of Homalodisca vitripennis. Taxonomy (NCBI): domain Eukaryota; kingdom Metazoa; phylum Arthropoda; class Insecta; order Hemiptera; family Cicadellidae; genus Homalodisca; species Homalodisca vitripennis. The sequence goes on from NC_060210.1 coordinate 93,017,405, forward strand.
CTGAAATGCTGTGTGGGTTACTCTCGAAAACCAGACGCCATGTTTCCTGACTGCGTATTAGTGAACTCGTAATTACTGTCGTGGTAGCGAGTTAGATGGATGTACGTTCCGGGATGCCTTATTCATACTGAATTCAACTCTCGAATTCTCTCTCGGGGTTGTTTTGTTCGAAAGTAGATGCTCTAGTCGCTACGAGTTGGGGACTGTGGTCGTACAGCTCCTGACATTATTCGCTTAACTTCTTCGAAACGTAGCGGTAGGCGGGAGACCAAGCATCTCTCTAATAACTTCCATCTCTGTTCCTGTCTGCGATTGCACATTTTCGTTATTTGGGAGAGTTTCGCCGCTCGTTTGCTCGACTCACACTTCCATATTCCGTAGGAGCAAATCCGAGGGAAGGGCTCTTCGCAATCCCACTTCGTGCTAATCGCACTAATTCTGCTCGCAACTGTTGGCTATTTCCGTTCATTCGGTACTCCATATTTATTAAGTTTCAGCTTGTAGCTGCGGTTTGGTGAGCTTATAAACCCAGCTAACCCTTGCATCCAAGTCGGTTGATATATTGCCGTCGTCGGCGCTTGGAGTTACCAAAGTCTGAGGATTTATCGGATGTCCTGTTTTGAACGGTCTTTGGTATTACTCCAGTAGAAGTAGACGTCGTAGGCGGAGGCTTCGTTGTTTTTGAATCTGTTTTCTTTGTATCGCTTGTAGTACCGCTTTCTCCTCCATTAATATACATCCAAAATACGTTCCATCCAAGAAGGTTTAGAATGGTTCTCAGAAACCTTAAAATGTATAGATCCATTTTCAATAGTTATTCGCAGTAAGTTTGTGTATTTTAAGTTGTCTCTGTTCGTATCAACTTAGTATTTTGTCTTTCGATTTCTATTCTTTTCAGTCCAATTGTTCGGGCGCCATTTTATGTGAGGTGTTCCGGTGAAATCGCTTTTTATATCGTCTGCCCTGATAGTTGCAGTCGTGCTGGGTTCTATTCCAGGGTTGTGATATCGACTTATAGCTATTTCTATCTTACCCGCGCCCTCACCGCACGCTGGTAGAGATCGATATGATACACAAGGTTAAACGTGAGTGAACAGAAAAACTCAGGACTCGTTCAGAGCGAATTCAGTTATTCGCACTCTTCAATAGAACGATATCATCACAGTTTTTCTGTTCTATGTTTCGCGATTTTACGTGGATAAATGTTGATTAGAGCTGTCCATGCCCCGTTCTAGAATGCGACGTTTAGAAATAAATCCTATTGTAACGACGACTATTTGACAATTATTTGTGCGTGAGAAAAACAGATTTTTAATATCGGTGGTCCGCGAGATCTTTATTCCACAGCCGTTGGCTCAAACCGGTCTCAGTATCGTCTGCTCGTTTCTTCTTCCTTCAGTGTGTTGTTGTGCTGTGTTAAGCTGAGGTTATGTTTTGACTTTATAATATCAAAATAAAATATTAAATATATTAAACCAACAGATTCCTTCTCTATACTAACAAGACTAACGTTAACGTATAAGTTTATAAGTTAAGCTGGAAGCAAAATGTCTAAGGGAAGTCTTGTGTTATATCTCTCTCCTGTGAAGCAGCTAAATCCCTTCAAGCAAATATGTAACAAATATATATTTAGGTTATTTTAATACAAGTATCCTTGTTCAGCAATAATACAGGTATTTCGTGTATACTATACTATGAAGGGTAGTGTAACCTATAATGAATAGATACGCTACTGGCGCTAAACCGCAATAACCTATAAGCTGCTGTTAACCTATCCTACGCACCGAATTATTAATTTTAGGAATAGGATAACAAGCCTACGCGGCTTATAGGTTGCAAAAATATACGTTTGCAAACTAGGACAGGTAGGTAGTGAAACGTAATAGAACCTATATTTGATAGATACACTACCGTCACCAAACGAGATAAACTATAAGCTGCTGTTAACTATCCTACGCACGCACGAATTACTAATTTTAGGAATAGGATAACAAGCCTACGCGGCTTATAGGATGCAAAAATACACGTTTGCAAACTAGGACAGGTAGTGAAAGGTAATAGAGCCAATATTTGATAGATTACACTGCTGTCACAAACGAGATAACCTATAAGCTGCTGTTAACCTATCCTAACGCACCGAATTATTAATTTTAGGAATAGGAATAACAAGCCTACGCGGCTTATAGGATGCAAAAATACACGTTTGCAAACTAGGACAGGTAGTGAAAGGTAATAGAACCTATATTTGATAGATACACTAGACTGTCACCAAACGGATAACCTATAAGCTTGCTGTTAACCTATCCTACGCACCGAATTATCAATTTTAGGAATAGGATAACAAGCCTACGCGGCTTATAGGATGCAAAATACACGTTTGCAAAACTAGGATAGGTAGTGAAAGGTAATAGAACCTATATTTGATAGATACACTACTGTCACCAAACGGGATAACCTATAAGCTGCTGTTAACCTATCCTACGCACCGAATTATTAATTTTAGGAATAGGATAACAAGCCTACGCGGCTTATAGGATGCAAAATACACGTTTGCAAACTAGGACAGGTAGTGAAAGGTAATAGAACCTATATTTGATAGATACACTACTGTCACCAAACGGGATAAACCTATAAGCTGCTGTTAACCTATCCTACGCACCGAATTATCAATTTTAGGAATAGGATAACAAGCCTACGCGGCTTATAGGATGCAAAATACACGTTTGCAAACTAGGACAGGTAGTGAAAGGTAATAGAACCTTATTTGATAGATACACTACTGTCACCAAACGGGATAACCTATAAGCTGCTGTTAACCTATCCTACGCACCGAATTATCAATTTTAGGAATAGGATAACAAGCCTACGCGGCTTATAGGATGCAAAAATACACGTTTGCAAACTAGGATAGGTAGTGAAAGGTAATAGAACCTATATTTGATAGATACACTACTGTCACCAAACGGGATAACCTATAAGCTGCTGTTAACCTATCCTACGCACCGAATTACTAATTTTAGGAATAGGATAACAAGCCTACGCGGCTTATAGGATGCAAAATACACGTTTGCAAACTAGGACAGGTAGTGAAAGGTAATAGAGACAATATTTGATAGATACACTGCTGTCACCAAACGAGATAACCTATAAGCTGCTGTTAACCTATCCTACGCACCGAATTATCAATTTTAGGAATAGGATAACAAGCCTACGCGGCTTATAGGATACAAAATACGCGTTTGCAAACTAGGATAGGGTAGTGAAGGGTAGTGTAACCTATAATGAATAGATACACTACTGTCACTAAACGAAATAACCTATAGTACGTACCGAATTATTAATTTTTCAAAGATTCCGTAGATTCAAGGTTAACGAATCAGCACTAGTTTTTATATTCAACATTCAATATTCGTACTGTTTTTAAATTCCCTTAATGATTACAATTCGGGGTGACTCACCAAAAAGACGATATATGCCGACTGCGTATTCTCTCGTACAGGGCTCTCGTATTCCTCGACTCGACTTCAGACTTCATAAACCGACGTCCGCAAGCGAAAACTCTTCTCCTCGAATTGGCTTCACTCCACGACGTTAGCAACGCAAAAACTCTCTGTCCCCTTGTCGGATCGGCTGTATAAGTAGGACCGCCAGCCGGTCATGCGCAGAGACGCGTTTTCGTCCAGTCGTCGCCAGACGCTGCAGCGGTCACATCGGAGCTCCGGCTAACTGCACTGCCCCGAGTAGAGAGGTTCCCTAACCTCAAATCGACTCCTTCTAATGGAATGACGACGACGACTATCGACGAAAAAAAATAAATCGACACACCTACTTGTCAAAATAAACGTTTTCTCATTTAAGAAAAAAAAAACGGGGGTATAAAATTGAACCCTTACAATCTATAGTTTTATATTTTTGATTACAACCTAAGCAGAAACAGACAGCTTGCTAAGGGTCATGTGGTATAGCGTACTTCACCTTGCAATATTATAACACATACACAGTATATATAGTTTTATATTTTTGATTACAACCTAAGCAGAAACAGACAGCTTGCTAAGGGTCATGTGGTATAGCGTACTTCACCTTGCAATATTATAACACATACACAGTATCTATAGTTTTATATTTTTGATTACAACCTAAGCAGAAACAGACAGCTTGCTAAGGGTCATGTGGTATAGCGTACTTCACCTTGCAATATTATAACACATACACAGTATCTATAGTTTTATATTTTTGATTACAACCTAAGCAGAAACAGACAGCTTGCTAAGGGTCATGTGGTATAGCGTACTTCACCTTGCAATATTATAACACAATGTTTTATAACAATGGAACCATTGCGGAATGTAATTTTGGTGGTAGTATCTGCGTAAAGAACAAATGCAGATGATTAAAGCCAATGCAAATGTGTTTGTTAGAAGATCTTTTCTTATTACTGTTAAGAAGTTGAAATATTTAAGTTAAAGAATGTTCTGGAATATTTATTTCCTTTATAATTATAATATTTCCAGCTAAAATGACTTGTGATCTGCAGAATGTTGTTTTCTTTACATTGAAATAGTAATACTATATGTATGACATTTGAATTTAACTGCATATTACTTGAATAGCTAGGAATCTTTGATGTATGTAGGCATGGACTCTTTATATGTAATTTAGTTTATATATTATACATGCGTACGAGTGCATGTAGTTGCATACATGTTAATTAGAATTTTTGCACTTAGCGTCAAATATGGTATACTAATTGTATTACGATTTCTCTATCTTTACGTAACAACCGAAAACGACTTGCACAAACTTAAAAACTTGTTGTGGCATGAAATAATAAAACGGCATATCATGGTATAATACATCTACATTTATCTTACTGTTTTACATTATGGGGCAGCTGTGCTAGGTACATCCTTCAAGGAGTATTTAAAGTACGAAAGAAAGCTGTGAAAATTATTTTAAAATTTAATTCTAGATATCCATGCAAAGATGCCTTGATAAAGTTTGAAGTATGTTGCTCAGTACTTTCTTTTCATATCCGAATTGGTTAAAGGCTGAGACGTCCACCAGTAGGAAATTAGAAGCAAAGACAACTTAAAAACATGAGCAACACAGAAATACTACGGTTCAATACTTGCAATCTCAAATTGGCTTAAGGCTAATCAATAAGCTCGCTGAGAGTAAAAAACCTAAATCACCCAAAACATTTTAAATCTCCATTAAAACTCCTTCTGTCAAATGGGCTACTGAGAAGAAATTATGTGAATATTGTAATTTATAGTTAAAACCCAGTTCTTGTAGCAAACGCGATGTCAAAACCCTTATGGTTAGCATTGTAATTAGGTATTATAGTTATATTTATAGTATTATTAACACATGTTATGCAGTTTTATGATTGTTTATACAACAAAGGTTGGTAATACGTATTTTATAGAATTTAAAAAGGTTATAGAATTGGCATATAATCTTCTACATATAAGGGCTAATCTTGTCAAGGTTGTTAGCGGTTCATTTTTAATTAATTGTAAAAAACCCACGTCTCGCGCTCGTTCTTAACTATTATTTTCTTTGTTCTGTTCAAGTTTTTTTTTGCCACGCATATCGTGTATGTGCAATGAAAATTGTGTCTGTACATCTCCACAATTTCATTACAATTAGGATTTTTGTTGTACACTAGGGCAGTCTAATGATTATAACATTTTTATCTCAAGGATCACCGTTATAGCATCGTATAAAACCCGCCTTTAATAATTGTAATTACAGTTATGTATCCACGTATTTAAAATTATAGCATATTCAAGTATGTAGGATCATTGTACATATTATGCTTTATATCTTCATACTATTATTATTTGCATATGGATGAAAGTTTTATACAAGATCAATGTACTTCAAGGGAATGAATAAAAACTTTCGCACCCACCAATTGTAATTGAGTTACTTATTAGAATATATAATTGACAGTTTTCGAAAAAATGTTTCCGGTCACAACCAGTATAATACGAGGTAGGGGAACGCTACACCACATGTCGCATAACAGGCTTCACAGACGTCTATAGCTCATCCCATTTACAAGATTTCCACTGAACACACAAACAGGCTGTTAATCACAAGGAAAGATTTTTTTAAAGCTCGTAGGCAAACAAAAGGAGATAAAATCTACCAACGTGCCGAATTGGAAGATTTTACGCAGGTTTGTCATGCTTTAATTATGTTAAGTCTAATCTTATGGATAGGCAAACACTTTCATGGACCTCTATATTGACTATATACAATTAATCTGATACAACGGAATGTAAAAGGATCCGATAGAATGTTACAAAAGTCTTGTCAACCAATTGACTTAATACATGTATAATATTTTAAATATATCTAGTAGAGAAGGTTTTAGTTTTTAATACTCAGTACAAGACAACTTGTTATCTCTGAAATAGGGAAAATTCAATACTAAAAAAAAGTTGGGTAAAGGCTACCTTACCCAACTTCTGAAGCTAGGAAGCTTCGAACTGAGGAAATGGGTTTCCAAGCCTCACAAACTTCTACAGGGGTTTCCTGAAGATCACTGTTAGAATCCCGTATTTTTACAGCCCCAACTTCCTCAGCCTGAAACGACCTTCACTTTTCTATATTAGGCCTACATCGGTCCTCTCAAAGTGACTCGATCACTCATAAGGTAGACTTCTATTTTGACAACCCTACTAAGCGTAAAGTGCTTAGCCTTACAGCCAAGATCTATGATCCTTGTGGCTTCCTCTCTCCTTACATAATGCCCGCTTAACGTTTTATTCAATTGCTCTGGACCTCTGGGGGTGATTGGAATGAACCTCTCCCCACTGAACTTGCCCAAGAGTGGAATTCTTTTTTCAGAACTTAAATGTGGGGCTGACATATCTAAACCTCGTCCTCTACAGTTGAATGGCCCAATAAATACACACATAGGTTCTCTGATGCGTCAGAAAGAGGTTACGTGGCTGCAGTATACTTGTGGTGCACAAACAGTGAAGGTGAAGTGCGCGTGAGCCAATTCATCTAAAAACATCCGTAATAGGATAGCAGGATTTCGGACATTTTCCATCGTTATAGGTTATAGATGGTATAAAACAACGTTTCGAAGATTCTACCCCCTTCGTCCGGAGGGGGTGGTTTACAAAAGCAAGGAATCGAAAGAAGTAAATAAGGGAAAGAAAAGGGTTCGACCTGCCTGGAGTCCAGTCCAGGTGTTGTGACTGCACAGGATGCAAGTCCCGAGCACAAATCAGAAGTACGATGATCACAATCACACAATTAACACTAGCAGAGGCTACAGTGGGATACTGTAAAAAACCTGTGCTGACTCTCTTACCAAGACTACACTACCAAGACTAATTGTGTGCCGCGCACATTTTGGCACACCTGGTTAGCATATTGCGCTGAACATTTTACCATTGACTCAATGTCTCTGTGGTGGGACTCTAATATTATTACCTTTTATTGGTTACAAACTCCTCCAAACTACCTTAAGACTGGTATGGCGAACCGAGTAGTGCAAGCACAGGAACGTACACCAGGTCAGCTTTACCAAAGCGCCGCGCCACGGCAGACGGCCACCCTACCCCTCCACTCAAGAACCCGCACCACCAGTAACGTGCCTACTCCAGGCGGAACTATGGGCAGCCCTGAGGCCCAGGCGTTTACTCTTCTGCTCGACTAAGCTGCTCTACAGCTCCCCTCTCGTTTTAGTGTTGTCTTAAGTAGGTCTTAATTGAGTAGGTTTTAGTTTAATATTCAGTATAAGACTCCTGGTTATCTTTAAAATAGTTCAGGGCAAAGTCAATACTGGATTAATAATCAGTAAAAGTCCAGGAGCGTCCCCTAGACGCCCAAACATTCAGTTATACCGTAGGAGCTGTTCTAAAGACCCCTTTGTTCTCGTGGTAGTGGAAATGTCACCCCGGGTCTCTATGCCCTGTTGTCATTGTATAATGTTTCGTTGGTATAGTAGGAGGTGACGTGTATGGTCGCGGTCACTACAAGGTCTTGTACATTGTTATTGTTCTATTCTTGTATTGGAGCTGGAGCCCGCCACGTCTGTCTCTTTTGGGCAAAGTAGTGTCGTCTTAGGTTTCGATGCCTTCTTTCTCGTGCTCGTTAGTATATGTATCGTAGCTCCCGTCGGAGAAGACTTGCTAAGGTCGGGATCACTGACCCCTTTGCTCTCATGATGGTTTCTCTCTACACTTCCTACCCCGAAGCCATTGGCAATCTTATTGTAATTGTTTTCAATTTTAGTTTATTTGTTTCTTTTTGTGAACGTAACATTTTGATCCTCTTAATCAGAATCTCTAGATTTTTAATTTTTTTTGTAGCTCTTTCTCCATTTAAAATTTTGGTCCTGCTCTCTTTCTCAACACAACACTACTTAAATATCATATCGTTGAGTCAGTCTGTTTATAAATGAGTTTTTTCTGTTATTTTCTCGTTTCCATCATGGTTAACCATAAAAATGTTTACTAACCATTCGCTAAATCCCATGTAAAGACATGCACCTTCATTGAACTGGATGTTTATGTATAGAAATGAAGCTTCATTCTAAATTTCCAGTCTTCAGGTCAGTTTATTGTTGAGATATCGTGCGGACAGAGGATAAAACAGTCACACAGACAAGCAGAATTTATATTTTTCCAGCCCCTCAAATTGTAGGGTTCGCTAACACAACCAATTATAATTACTTAGACAGCGTGACTGTGTTGTAAAAACATCCACTACTTCATATTTTAATGCTTTATATTCGCATAGTAATGCCGCTGTAAGACGGGAATAAATTCAGTAAAACAGTTTCAGACTTTAAACTCTTCTTGGGACTCTAATTTGTTTATTACGTATTAAGTAAACTCCTCGTATTCATTTACAGAACACAAAGAATCTTTATTTCCAAATTCTGTAATTAATTGACTACTAAACTTCAAAACAACTTTTCAAATACATTTGAATAATATTGGCAACACATGTTTAGGATCATCAGTTTACAGATTAATAATACACACAAAACTAACTTAAGTTAGCCTATTTTTTTCAATGAAAACTGTTCTAGAGTGTTTTGTTGTTATTATCAATGACCCGACGTATATTGTTACTTCTTAATAGAACCTTACCAGAGACTGGAAAGTTGGTTAATATATCATTCTCGATTAATGAAAGAAAACTATAGATTTTGAGGTAAAAGGGTTACAGTTTGTTGACAGAACAGTCTTAGAACCTTGAACACTAGCTTATTATTGATACAAGGAATAACACTTACTGATTTTCAGGTCAAAAGGTTACAGTCTGTTGGTCAGCGCATTAAGTCTGCCCTTATGTTCGTATGCGTGATGACACTTGATAGATTATTCCTGGTATTCAAATTCGTACATAGATTCTTCTTCATCGAGAGAGAACCCATATTAGTTTCTAAATCATAAGGTCCAAGGCAGTAAGACTGTATGTCAGTATATCTCACCGTCCATCTCTGTTATTATTTAGAAGAGAAATGTTCCCCTCTAATGACACAACCAGTTGATAATTTTATTTTATTTTATAATGATGCTTCTATACGTCTGTTTAACAAATGGTATACAAGAGAAGACTATGTAAATACCTCCAGGACAGGACTAACTCTCATCGTTTCGTAAATATGATAAGTCAAGACTAAAAACATGAATCTCCTCTCAAGACAAGGCTAAAGATAAGAGCAGTTTATTGTTTCTTTGGCGTTGCCTTGAGAGGAATCGTGACTCTGTAACCGACTTGCTCTAAGGGCAATGCTACATGTTTATAGAACAATGGTTCAAGTTCCTGTTCATTCAATCCATTCACCATCGTTAGTGTCTGTTTCAAGTTGAAGATTGTACCTTACAAATACAAGTATCTCACTTTGATTTGTTTGAAATAGAAACAATACCAATTAATATTTTGGATTTTTATAGCCACAGGAAATTCTTATCGACGATACACTATTAAATAAGTATATGAGTGATGGAAACACGGTTTGTAACACTCATGGGAGAACTGGGTATTATAATATTGTTAAAATAATTTTAATTTAATGTTAATTTTAATTTTAATAATGTTAAAATAATTTTAAGGTTTAATTAGATTATTTGTCATGGATACGACACAGATTAATTCAAATCGGTTTTCGGCCCTGCTTGATAAATCTCTATAGAAAGAATCTAAAATTTGAAACTTGGTACATAGGTTTCTCTTTTTCAAAGGGAGATTTTTATTAATTTTTTGGTCAAAAGGAGAAAAAACAGTATGTCTGTTCTATAACTCTCTATAGCAAAACTTAAGAGCCTTCAAACTTGGGTACATGTATGGCTGTCTGACCATCTGTACGGTTTTATTTAATAGAAAGATCGAAACGTGAAAGGTCAGTATGTGCTCTGCCTCTTTCGGTCCTTCGATATTCCGTTATTTCGGTTTATTAAATCTAAACATTATATAAGTCTACCCAAAGTAATTTTATCTGTAGATCAACTTCTGTGCAATCTGAAGTCATTTATTACAACAAAACACCAAAATATATTTATAATGTCCATATTAATTAAAACAAAACTTGTTGGTTTTAGATTACTTTTAATCAATAGAAACGACAATTAATTGATACTAACGGATCATTGTTATGGTCTGATCTCAGTATAATGGGTAACAGGTTCATTGAACTGGAAAATCAAACGCACGAACTATTCATAACGTAGAAGTGTTTATAAACAATACAGTAGCGCCTGATCTGTAGAAGTAATGTAGTGGAGCTTGGAGTGCTCTTGGATTACAATGGAAGCGTGCTACCTATACTGCAATATCGCAGAAACTTGCATAAGTGCATTTACCTACATGCAGTTTTATGTGATCAGTGCTTTAGTTATGTAGAACTACTCGTACAACACATCGTGCAGAGTTTGGTTCGCTTTCGGTATTTATCTGTTCAATATAGTCTATCGAGTGGTTTACAGTATGAAAAAGACATGTCAATCCTTAAGTTGACAGAAAATATGCATAATTTGAGTGTTCAAAGAAAATAAGGCATTATGTTGTGGAATACATTCATTTTAGTTATACAAAAAGAAAACATGATTGCATATATTTGTATTGTATAATCTTGGTTTATGTTGATATCGATAAAGAAACATCTATTAGGTGGAAAAAAGTCGATCGTCAGCAGCGCTAGTTATGGTGAAGGTCGAAATAAGAGGTATCAAAAGGTTAATGTTTTCTACAATCAAATTTAATCTAGTTTGATAATCAAGTAACCTACGCTACCTAACCATAATCATGTACTGAAATCAGCCATTACAGTCTCTTTGTCTATTCGTCTAACAGTGACATAACAGTTATTTATTAGTCAACCGATCATTGTATCAATAATAAAGCTAGAAGACATAATCTGAGAAAAATGTGATCCTTTTAAATATTTAACGATTTTAATACCCTTCCATTTCGACTTCCACCAAATAGCGATACACAAGATCGAGTTTTTTCCTAAAAAACTTTCTTCACCAAACGAAAAAATAATTATATGCTTAGACAATATAAATTGGCTTTCAACTCTTAGGCTATTATTCTGCCGGCAAGAGAAAGTTTGCTCGATACAAATACTGTCTAAAAAGCAAGACATTAAAATTAAAGTTTTATATTTCCATTAACATTATAACTTAAGAACCCATGCATTTATTAAACATATATTTTATAGATAATTTAAAAGTATTTATATTGAAATATGTATCAACCACTTGTAGTGAAAAGATGAGTGATATTACAATGAGTGTATATCAAAGTCCTCGAGATATTAAATCTAATAACCTTAAAAATGATTTTGAGTATAGTATATTGCTATTAATAGATGATAGTTAATTTTTCTAAATTTGTTCATGTTTTGAATAAATAAAATAAAATAAATGATATTCCATATAGGTCAAGGGACGGTAAATCATTGTCATAAATTTAGTTTTAAAATCTTCTTTCTTCCTTAATGTAATGTTCCCCCTTTTCCTCAGTGGTAATAAAAAATATACCGGACACAAAAAATAACTCAATGGACAGTTATTTTTATTAATATTGGTAAATTTAAGTAAAGAATTCAAGTCTTATTCATTTAACAGTTATGTTCTAATTTAATGTATAATCAAGGGTATTATCAAATAATTATAGCTTAATATATAACAAATTTTGGATAAATATATATATAATATCCATGGAGAATTTTATAAAATTTGTTCAACAAAGTTTTCTATGAATAATAAATTTTAGGAAAATAACATGAATTTTTAAGCCAGAAGATACGCTATAAAGAAAAAGGTCAACTACTGCTACACAATTTGTTTAAAGTATTAAAATATTACATTGTCGATATTATAAAATTATTTTCTCAAGCAAATAAAATAAAGCAGTGTGCTTATATGCAACTGTATAGGTTCGGACAGGAGCGGTACATCGAATTAAGTGAAACCTGTAAGAGCAAAGTCACGTTATTATTATGTTAAATGTCTTATTTTGATTAGTTTAAGGTATCTCATTACATATTTAACAATGATGAACAGTTGGAAAGAATCTGCAGAAATAATGCAGTGGAAAGTAGCATAAATTAGTTTTATCAATGGTAAAATTACTATAAACAAAAATTAACTTAGTGATAATATTAAAGCTGATATAACGTTTGTTCCACAATAGTCTACGAACATGGTTTAATAAATATTATGAGGTCGGTTGATTGCAACAAAACTATATGCCGTCATACAGTGGCAATACCAGTTAACGTGACACGTCCCACTCTTGTATTTGAGTGTATGACGGGATCTGTAGTGTCCTCTCATGAGTGAAATAAAATACTGCTGTGGCACTCTTCTCATGGTTTCATGTGTACAAAATGTAAAAATATACAATTTTAAACAAGCTTATTTGTTTAAGTTGTAACATTTGTTTTAACCAAAATAAGCCACCATGTATGGTAATAATTTGCATTGGAATTATTGTTACTTCATATTTATTATTATACTTCGTATACTTATATATACTTCAGATGTGCAAAATAATGCGTCTACCCTCCCGACTTATCTAGACTTGATTGATTTACGGTGCATTAACATCTAAAAAAAAGTGTGTACGATCTAGAAAATATGATATATTTATATGTTTTATTGAAATAAGACATTCCTAAGCATTTGGTAAGGAGGCTGACTAGTAATGGTTCAATAATTCTATCATTATGTCGAATTTTAGATATATTATTCAACTTAGATTTTATATAAAAATATTATACAACATAAATTATCATACATTGACATCAATAATAAATTATTACAATAAAAATTACAATAAACAAATTACAATAACATTACAAAATTAAAAAAAAAAAAAAACTATGTCCTAGACCTACATGAGAACAACGTTACAATATTTTTAGCTTGCCTGGATAGCAGTGAGCAACCCATTTCGTGAAATGGATGAAATAATTTCCAGGGGTACTAGGAGCTAAACGTACATGTGTATCGAAATATCTCAAATACTTTTTTCATACTCATCGCCATTTTTATTCGCTAATGACTTACTTTTTTTTGTTTATTGTTTACATTAAAAATTACTACAAATAATTAGTTGAAATAATATGTTACGTGAAATAATTGTAATATCGAATTATTAATTAGGATAAAAACATCAAACCCTTTTGCGGATACAATATAACTGTAATATGACCATTACAAAGACTACTATCAGTCTTGACTATGTAGCTAGTATTGATTATCTGCATGGTGAACTTTAGATTTAAACGTCATGATCATAGTTTCAAGGGTTAGGCTTTAAAATTTTTTTCAAAAAATTCTGGAACCGGGTGATCTAAAACTGAAGATGATATCTGCCAATATCTTTTACAGAGTCAATATTTAGGATTATCGTACTAGCTGGTGAATTAACTTGTCTATTATTGATTTTACATCACTTACTGCTATTTTAAAACACACTTGATGAAAACTAACAAAAAATGAAAATGTATAAATACATACTATCGTTATGTAATAGATTTATATATCCTCTCAAGTTGAAAAGTTTTTAAATATTTTGAAAATTATATATCCGACCATTCATAAGCTATTTCTATTCTCTCAGAAAATGTATCCTATCCTATTCAAGTTATGAACATCAAAATCTAAGCTAAATATCCTGGTGGTGACTATTATAATATATTTAAAATTAGTTGAATTTATATGTATCCTATAATATGCACATTATAAATAAATTGAAGCTCATATGCACAAAATTCTTAAAAAACTCTTAAATCTTATTTTCTATTATCAACTCTTAGTAAATGAGGAATTTTTTGTTTTTGAAGCCAAATTTACCCTTTTTATTCCCATAGAATTTATGTTTACTTAGTAAATTAAAAAAGAATTTTCCACCTTAATTTCACTGATAACTGCTTAAGTAATGATGTCATTATACTTATGTTATTATACGCTAAGTATATATATAAATTTTTTGATGTCATTATATATATAATATATAATGACATCAAAAATTAACTAGAATTGTAATTGTTATATTAGAAGAATTGTTTTTTTTTATTTTTTCAGTATATATATATATATATATATATATATATATATATATCGTATAATAACTTGATTATATATATATATATATATATATATATATATATATATATATACTGTATAAGTAAAACCAAATGATAACTATACAAATTACTCAACTATTAAGACGTTAAACCAAAAAATTCACTTTTAAGATAGTGAATGTAGATATGTTGCTATATTACAAAAAAAAATAGTTTTTCTGTTATTAAGAATGAAGAATTTTAATTAATAATATTTAACAAATATATATTACTCTTTAAAATATTAGACACGTTAATCAAAGAAAAGTATTTTGTATAAGACATAATTTATTTTACATTAGATAGTTTTATCTTAAGCACGATTGTAAGCTGTGGTAAGCTATTATAACAATACACGCACAACAGTAAATAACATTAGAACAAAGACATTTTGGCCGTTTCAGAACGGATTATGAACGGTACAGTAAGTTGGTGCCCATTAGTCCTTTGTTCCTTCAACCTTTTCATATTGATTGATATAATTTTCCGGGGGAGACGAATAAAGACTTCTGGCTACTTCTTTGTTCTGTGAAGGTAGGAGTTTCGGCGATCCCAACATTGTCTTCTAAATGCTTCTAAAAAAAGTCCGGTATAATTGTTATCACAGAAACACAGTTTATAATAGAATTTCTTTACAACGGCATATTCTGTATGGATTTTAGAAGGTAAAACATTTGTATAGTTATATTAATTATGAAAATAATTTTTCGTAAATAAAATGAATAAAGGTTTATTAGAAAATAAAAATATTCGTAAAAAATCGAATTATTTACAACTAATCTTTAGATAAACATTAGAAACTGCATACTTTAAAAATAAGCTATCACAGAGCTTATAATGGCCATTGATGAAAAATAATTAATAACTCCACATTGAAATGGAAACATTTTTCTAAACTGGACTGATTGTTTGCATTATATATAAAAGGATGAACTTAGTAGTAATAGTTATTTCTTATGTAAATATAAAAATGAATAAATAAAGTCCTAATTTTTCCTTGACTGTCTTTATCAATTCTGTGATACCAAGAGGTATTTATGCAACAATATATGTATTTTTATCCAAAATTAACACCTCAACAAAGGAGATCCGCCTGCTTGTAAGATCAGAAAACCTGTAAAAGAAGATTTGTTAACGTTGACAAAATCATCGGACAACAATAATGATTGTAAGCCTGGTTTATGAATAAATAAATACTATGAATAAAGAACAGTGAACAATGATGTAGACCAGGGGTATGGCAAACCTGGATTGTCAAGGCGGACGTAAATTACGATTGTATAATATAATTTATATGAGCACGAGAAAACGTTTCCGCAGTAACAATCAGAAGAAATCCATATTAACAGTTTTGATCATACTGTTCGATTGTATAATATAATTTATATGAGCACGAGAAAAACGTTTCCGCAGTAACAATCAGAAGAAATCCATATTAACAGTTTTGATCGTACTGTTCGTTTGCCTCGCTAAGTATTCATTGTTTAGTAGAATTGCTTCGTCTTAATTCTTTTGAAACATTGAGCACATAAGGATTATTAATCTAACTATCATAAATATTATACACAGAGTAGATAACTTTATATGCAGTTTAAAAATCTTTTAGTTGAATATTTTATATATGTACACATTTTGTTTTCTCTAAAAATATTATAAAGGAATAGGATTAAGTTTCTATTCGAAATGGACTTTGTATGCCGGCAAGGTCTGTATATGTTTGGGGTGTTGTCACATAAATACCAGTAACAGGATAATAGTTTCTTTTAAGATGCTTTTTAATTAAGATGTAAACAAAACCAATTTTACCTTAAAAGCTTGGATTCTGAGAGTAAGCGTAGATGAAGTGAGAAATAACTTACTTCATAATCCCTTCAGAATCGTAACACAGTAATAACGAATTTAAACCTGAAAAAAGCTTCTATTAAATATTTGAAGAAAGCAGAATGTACTAAGCTAAGAAAACTCAGGGGGGGGGTGGGTTATGGAAGCTACAATACCATTTGTAACGGATAGCGTACGTTCCTCGCGTGACCATTGTAGATGGTAAAGTAATGTGCAATCCTTCTATAGATATATCATTTAGCTATTAGACGTAATAATGATAATCATATACTAAACGTACCGCAATCATCAGTAAAATTTACTAATTATTTTAATATATTTACAACTAAATTTCTTATTCTTCTAATGTGACAGTTAAATGCAATAAAACTACAAAATTTCATCAAAAACTATAGTCAAATTTAATTATACTTACGATGAAAATTTAAAAAAGTAATGGCACCTACGAATTATTCAGTTTATTTATTTTTTTTAGTTTTGATAAATGACCGCATATTCTTTGTCGTGACTTTTATAAATTTCTTTTTCATTAGTTGTTCCTCAAGAGATGGTTAATTAGACATAACAAAAAATTTAATCATTTAACCACCCTGAATATTTTGTGTACACTCAGCTCCACTCACGTAGTTGTAAAATATAAAATTAGCTCTAATCTTTTTGTAAAATAACAAAAACCCTGTATTAGTTACCCTAAATTAATCTCTAAATTTTTTCATACATAGCGGTTTTTTAAAAAGAATCTGGTCTGAAATGCTGAATGGATCTTAAAATAAATTTTGGGGTGTCACGTAAAAATATAATTTTTGTCACCCATAAACTGCTTTCTTCAAATTATAAAAAAGTAAATTTTTTTACTATTTCTAAAATATAAATGTAAACTTTACATGTTCATTACGAGTAAAACATAGTCATCTTATTTTAAAAGCATGGCTAGGACATCTAGTAATCCATAAAATTTTTTATATCGGAGGAAAATACTAATTATTTCATAGTAGGCATATACAGTACTAAGTATGATACATGTATATTGACTTGGTATTTGATATTTTCATTTCTAAGACCTTGGTATAATAGATATTGCTTCTATTGTATTGCACGCTAATATATCTAAAATCAGAGTTGTTGGTACTAAATATTTAAAATAATCAACTTGTTAAGATAGCAGTGTGATGAATTAATATAACACAGTAGTAGTTGTAGAGTAGTAGTGTGTTACATAAACTTTAATCTGAAACATCACTATTTAATGAATTAATACTAATACAAACTGTGTAAAGTTTGAAAGTTTTTATCATTGAACGCCCTTTATTTACCCTTTATTTACGCTATTTAGTAAATCATGGGAATAATAATTTACAATCGTGTGGCTCCAAGACTTAGGCCCGTTAACAACGTATTGTGCTCTTGCTTAACAGTTTTTCATTGTTAACTTAAAAGTATAAATTGAAACCAAAACGAACTGTTTAAGGAAGTTAACTGTAAAGTAGAGTATGTAACATCTCCAGGACACAAGTGACCTTCACTTTTGAATGGAGATGTCAGCTCTTGACTAAGAACAAGACTCTACGTTTGACAAGCTAAATATGAGGGCTGTTTATTGTTTCTTTGATGTCCTCCACCACTTAAGAGGTCGGAGGTCTTACCCCTGCTCTAAAAGCTACTTTAATGATGGAACAATGGTTCAAGTTGCTGTTCATTTGTACGGCACAGCCCATTTTCCATAGTCGTCAACTTCCAAAATAGAGGTAGACATCCAATCAGTTCTCTCACTTTGGTATTATACAATTGCTTTCATACGTTAATATCGTAGGTTTTTACATCCGAGTGGCATTTCCGTACACGGATGGTTAATAAAGGGTTTTTAATAGTCATGGGTAATCATTAATATTAATATGTATATTGTTTTGACGGTAAAACAAGGAGTAATGTTATTATACTAGTTGTTATATTGTTGTTAGTAGCATACCTTCATTTAATGATTACTTACTATAGTGGTGACAGCTAAATACATCGGGGGCTTACATTGCTACAAATATTTGTGAACTACTCATCTACAACAGCTACTAAATAAAAGAAGCGATGGATTATAAATAGAAAAGCGAAATATGAATGTTTTAGTACAGCATGTGAGGCTATTCATCATTACATATAAATTATATTGCAGGCGATACAAGGAAATATCCATTTTTTTCAATAAGAAATAAATACTGATATAGGCCAAACTTATACAATTGTGCGGACGAATGTCAATCGTCAAAATAAAACAAATAGATTGCCTTCACGTTAACTAAATATTAATTCGGTGTTAACATTGTATTGTACAAACTAGATGGAAACTGAATTGTTGCTGAGGAATCATCGATATATGCAGTACACGGTGTAATGTGGAATACGTTACCCAGTTCAGTGGATTGTGCGAACCGCGAGTGAATGGTCACGACATACAAGTTAACACACACTGTGAACCTTGTCTATAGAAGTAATGTAGTGTAGCTTGAAGTGCTCTCGATGTAAGGTAAGAATGCTCGGTGTACTGGAACTACGTGTAACTTTAGTAGCAACAAATGGGAGCAAGTGGTCGAACTGTTTCACTTAGTGATCAGTGGCCCACAAATACAGACCACTCTACTGTTTGATTCGGCATTTCGGCAGTCACCTCAGCGTATTGTGTAAACGTACGAAAGAGGAGCCTCTCCTGTTGTTGGTCGAAAAGTCCTAGAGTGGGTCATGTGTCATCTTGTTGATGGTTAAAAACTGATTGAGAAGCTATAAATTTTTCTCGAACAATATTATACTTATATTGATGACATTAACTCTCGTCATTCTTACTAAAAAGAAAAGTGTGATTATTAGAACAAAGATAGAAAATTAAATATCATAAAACTTGTCACTGAACTTATTTATAGCTCGCACGTAAATATTTTTAACAAGCGGGAGCTACAAAGATAATATTGAGCATTTACGTTAGCTTCTAATACATATATTATATTTAACATTATAGGTTATAGATAAAAATATTACGTTAAAAGGTTATGGTTGCAAGAATATAACTTCTATTTTATTATAATAGACTATTACTACGAATAATTCATTATGAGAAGAAATGAGTTTAAAAAACCAGGGCCCTGAGATATTAGTAGGTGTTTTATTTATGTGCAAAATTTTTAATAAAGTTGAAAATTTCAAGGAGTCAATCTTGCGCACGTGTAGCTTAACTTAAATAAATCCAAGGTAGAAATGCGAGGACCCTGTATTGCGATAAGGAAAATAAATAAATGAATATTAAATGTGTACTGTGTATTAAACATTCTTCTTATACTCAACAGTACAGCTCATCGTGACCCCGCTTATTCTTCTTCAATACTTATCCTAAGAAGTCATTATTTTAGACATTTAATAATGCAGAAAATGAGAACACTTCAATTAGAATGTGTGTTCATGTAACAAGTATAAATATTACTATTTTTTATTATAAAAATTTAGTCTATTATATAAATGAGTGTATTTGATTGAATCACGCAAATATGCGTTATCTAATAAAGATCATAAAAAAATAACTAATGTAAGTTTACCAATTGAATACTGACATAAAACCTGCGGTGATAGAACGGCCCAAGTATCGGCGTCTCGGAATATAATTTTATAACTTATTGTACATAACCTAGGAACGTTTATAATCACTAAAATATAGATTTTGTATTTAACTGACAATCCAATCTAAGTAACATGTGGTCATACGGTGACATGATTCAAAGGTACCTTCATCGAAGGACCTTAATAGCTTTTTTGTTGGTGGTGGATAGCTTTGTCATAAAATAAAATAATAAATAAAAAAAAGTTAATAGATATTGCTGTCACGAGTTGACACAAACACGATCGCGCGTGATGTTATATATAGACGTTTTTAAATTATATTTGATTGTTTATTGAATGATTTACTGATTTGAAATTGTTAGAGGTAACACCGTTTATATCTCTTTTGTTTTTAAAGCAAAAAAACCTTCAACATTTAATTGAAATCTTTATATATATTTATATATATGACACTAAATAATACATATTATATGTTATTTAGTGGCATATAAGTATATGTTATACTAAAACACGCGTTGAAATTGGAGGGACATCTGTTTTCCAAAACTGACGGAAAAAGTTCATGAAGTTTTTTAGTATAATAGTCTACTCTTGAGTTAAAAGCTCTACTCCATACAAAGAGAGAACACGTGAGGCAGACCTGCCGACATTTTGTGAGAATCGCGCCTAAAGGGACTAAGGTACTCATAAAATGAATAATGGACATAAATTGTTAGTAATCAGTCTGTGATTTTCAAGACATCTTACCAGACTAATATGAAACAGCGTGAAGTTAACTTAAGCAAAGCCTATTACTCGAGAGGCACATGTAAAAATGTTCATTTATGTCAGTTTGTTTGTCTGCCCGTCCGCACCATATCTAGAAAAACACTTACCTACAGACTTGAAACTTTGCATGAAGCTTAATTTATGCTCCAATACTCAGTTCGATGATGATACGGACGTCACCATGAGATTTGTCTGTGCGTTAGTGAATATTTTTACATAGACCTTATGGGTAACTGTGGTGGCAATAAAAAAGTAGCAGAATAACTAAATTTTAAATCAAACTGAATTCAATAATTTGAAATTTTAACATTTGGATTTATTTAAAGAGCAAAAAGAAAAAGTATGGAAAGAAAATGTTAAGATTTGGTAATAATATTTTATTTCAGAGCAGTCTTGCTTTATAGTACCCTCTCTAGTTCACTTGGACTATTATTCGAACACTGTTACGACACACAATTTTAAAGAGAAAGGAGAATACAATATGTGGCAAGAAGTTTCGATAAACATTTCATCCGTTCATTATAAATTTTGTGTAAAACTGAATTTCATTAGTTCAATGATGTGACATATCTAACTATGAAATTTAGCTGAGCATCAGTAATCGGTATAACTCGGTAGTAGGCAGAGACAGTTTATCTTTGCCTGCCGGAGCTAATGTAAACATTTCTTTATGATTGTCCGTCTTGTGTCTGTACGCAAGACCTTTCGAAATTTAAATTAACTATACATTTAAAAGTTTGCATTCATCCTCATCGAAGCCTTAATTTTATAAAACTAAGTAAATTGATTGAAAGGAGTATTAAAGGATCCGACAGAACGTACAGACACACTGATAGACGGACTGTCCTTCTATTTTTCTTACCCTAAATCAACGGAGTTCTTCCTTGAACAAATAGTGACCTAAGTATGAATTTTAAAGTCTCTAAGACTTTCCTATTAAGAGTTCTAGAGGTGGCCGCCAAAGTGATGTCTGACTTGCTTACCTCTCAAATCATCATTCATTGGACCAATAGGAAACTTTGTTACAGTTTTAAAATCTCTCGCAGGTTATTGTATTTTGGCCATTGTACAGACCGCGCCTATATACGGATAGACGGACGAACAGTGGCACAATATCAAAAAACCCTTAATAGAAGTGCTGAAATGTGTTGAATATGATATAAGTGAATGAATTTTATTGTATTAAAACAAGAATTGTGTAAGGATAACAGGATTTCAGACATTTGCCTTCGTTATAGGTTATAAAGTTATAATATAACTTTCCGCGGAGTGGAATTTATCCTCCTAGTCAGGTGGGGGAGGTATTATTACATACAAAAATAACGAACAGAAAGAAGTAAAGAAGGGAAAGAAAAGGGTTCAAACATACCCAAAAGCTGCTTGGAGGCCAGCCCAGGCGTTGTAACTGCACATAATGCAAGTCCCGAAATAAAAATCTCTCACTTATAACAAACTTGAAACAAAGAATTGTCTATATCTCTATAATATAAACGGTCAATGTAACAACCTAGATATGACCTAATGTATTGTAGGTGTTCAATATTTAATCTTTACACTCTTAAAAATATGTTTCATACACAAAGGTGTTAAAATATTGTATTGTAAATAAAATTAAATTATATTATATTCCCTGGAATATAATACACTTGATCAGACTTGATCCCACATTGTAACCAGGACAGTTCACTCTTATAAAGGCGATAACCTGGTGATTTAATAGCTCTGGTTTACGATATTCTTTATGGCTATAATAACGAACATATTAAGTCACCGAGGTGGTGTAGCCACAGACATAACGTGTTCCAAGAACTGTAATAAAGGTATTTTTATAAGTTTACTGTAATAAAATTGTACCTAAACTTTTATATACATTTATAATGGTTTGAATAAAAGTTCTAAATAATATAAGTTTTAATATAGATTTAAAGGATCCTATAAAACCAACCAAAGTCGTTTTATGATATAAGTAGGCTTTTTATATACCTGCCTATGTACATATCTTATTGATAAGGGATACGAAAAACTTGAAGTGGGCAACATGACAATTTCAAAATTGACGTCCGATATATTATTCACTCGAACCAGAAGCGCTTTTACACGTTAAAAGCTTGTAGAACTGCATACGAGGCCGCGGGTAACGGCTAGTACATAATAAAGTCTCCCATTTTGTGATCAACGAATTTGGATTAAAGCAATTGTTGGGATCTTAACTATTCTGTGTAAACCATACAGTTGTGGTAATTGTTAACTTACTGTTTTATATTTTACTCCATTTACTTCACACAATTCTTTGATGTATCCTTAAAGTTACTATTTCTCACTATAACAAGCTTTGAGAATTCTACCGCGCCAAGTACAGTAGTTATTTCTGGTTTTGCGTGTGGAGGACAACTTTCGTTCCATAAATTATACCTACATAGGTACGAGAAGCTCCGTGTCCTACTTCGATTTCTACACGGTCAACGTGTAAAATTCCAGGCCTTTTAACTACTTCCGGTCAAAAGGGTCAAGTGAAAAATCGGAATTTCCGGCTATATATTACTATTCAATATAACAACTTTAACAGTAGCTCTTTGCATGGGCTGATAAAACACGTAGAGTTATTAGATCAGAAAAAATACAATGAACATTAAAACTAAACATAAGCATGGTAGGATGAATAACAGGAAGATTTTTAATGTAGACAATGTTATCCATAGGGGGTTAAACTATACTCGAGCACGTACATAAATCCTTGTATATTTCGTCCTTGCACTATTAAAAAAACCTTACTTTAAACTTTAAATAAAATACTACAACCAGAGTAGGCCTACTTATTTAAATTCTTTAAATTATGAAACTGTAAACATGAATGGCTCAAAGAAAGAATCCATTGAAAGGAAGATACTGTGGGATGAGTGAACGGTGAAGGGTAA
Source organism: Homalodisca vitripennis (assembly GCF_021130785.1). Lineage (NCBI taxonomy): Eukaryota > Metazoa > Arthropoda > Insecta > Hemiptera > Cicadellidae > Homalodisca > Homalodisca vitripennis. The sequence continues at coordinate 93,041,144 of NC_060210.1, forward strand.
TTATGGCAACTTAAAATTGTTGATCATCAGTGCCCATGCATGTTTTTTACATTCATTAATACTTTTATTTTGGGAGTTTTTATATGGCCCCGCAGTATAAGACGCCATATTTGAGGTATGTGTTAGAGTTGAAGTTTAGGATTCCTAACGAAATCTCAAATATAGTTTATGAGGGTCCAAGCTCACGGTCCAAGCTCACTCAACACGAACGCTTCTCCAGAAAAAAATCGATGACCAAAGAATAGTTCTTTAATTTTGGACCCGCTCCTGGAAAATAATTAGATGCTTAGTGTAGATTCAGCAAACGATCGAAATAAAGAACTTAAGAGCACGGTAGTAGAAATTTAAATATGAGCAGCAATTTTCGTGAAAAATTGAGTGTAAGAGCTTCAAACTTCAAGAGCGAAACCACTTTAGGAGTTCCTTTTTGCTTTGAAAAATGTTTATAATAAATGAAACGACATTTTTTTGTATTTTTCCAGGAAGGCCATTTTACTTCTTACTAAAAATTATTTAATTTAGCTAAAACTAGATATAAAATAAATATATAGTTTTGGAATTATTTTACAATCTTGCGTTGCCTTTTTTCTTAAATGAAATAAATGTTATTAAACGAAAAAGCGTTATTTTCAGCCAATATTAAATTGACTAATTCGTGTCACTGATTTGAAGTCATAATACTTATAAAGGTTATTAACACAGGTTTTAAAGATAATCTCCTCTTATTACCGTATTGTAATGAAAATGTAAAAGGTATTTGCTGGTAATGCTGGTTATGTTGAACTTTTGCAACTGTGCTGTATTATTTTGATTTAGTGGAAATGACATCACATGGTGGCACACGTCATATGACACGTCCCACGCTTGTACTTGTATTTGAGCGCATGGTGGGATCTGTATTGCCCTCTCATCTGTGTAATAAAATACTGCTGTTACATTCGTGTCAATACTCTATGATTCTTTTAATTGTTTTTCACAGCTTATGAATAGGAATAATAGATATAGATAATTACATATTACTTATACTGTCATATTGTTTTGTTATTATCAAATGAATTGTTTTACGAAAAATGTTAATAGCATAGGTTGCTTTTAAGTTTATTTAATGCATGGTATTCAAATCTTTCATTGACCTACCCAGTCATGTAGTTTAAGAAAATGTATATACATATAATATATATATATATATATACATTTCTTCAAATATGTAATAGGATGTAGAGAATAATTTAAATGTGCAAATAATATAAAAAGAAAATACAAAATCATGACGTAACTATATGCTGTAATTTCACTTAATTATTGCTTGAGCGTTAGAAAGTTCATCTCGAGAAATGTCCTACATAACTAATATTTACCATAAAGTTTTGTTTCTATATAAACAACATCGAGTTTTTAGCAAGGTGGAGCGTGAGCGAAAATTTACAGTGGTATTAGGAGTGCCTATGCTAGGACGATCGTGGAGTTAAATTTGATGACGTTGTAATATATCAACTAGTAGCACACACACAGTATCTATTAGTTTGTATTGTTGCATACAACCTCGACGAAGCATGTTAAGTGTTATTTGGTATGGCGCACTCCATACCTTGCAATGATAAAAAACATGTTTATAACAATGGAATTTTTTAATATAAATACTGGAATGTAGTGTTAAGGGTACAATCTGCGTGCAGAATAAAATTGGTTGATTAAGGAATGTAAATCTGTTTGGTAGAAGACGTTTTCATAATACGGTTGAGAAGTTGAAATATTTAAGTATAAGAACGTGTAATTAAAGCGTTCTGGAATGTTTATTTCCTTCATAATTAGAATGTTTCCAAGCTAAGATGGCTTGCGATCTGCAAAAGTTTGTCTCGTTTACATGGTAATAGTAATGCCATATTTTTTGCATTCGAATATAATGTATGTTGATTGTTTTCTAATTTTGAAACTAATCCGGCTTAAAATTAAAATAGTTTATGTCATTAATATTTCAAATATGCGATGAAATTAAATATTTTTATTACATTTTGCTTTTTGCCTTCCCCATTCTATTAGAGGTTTCTGCAGTCTTTTTTAGGACATTATTTTACAATATATCGCTAACACTTGTGATTATTTTATATTTTGTTATAAAATGTATTTGTAACAAAAACAATAACTTTCAAGTAATGATAGTATATCTTAAGTAAAAACAAATATAGTCAAAGTGATACACCTTTTTCTGGTCTCGAAAACGATGTCCAAAGCCTTTGTAGGCGTTTTCGTTAGTTTTATACTAGTATTTATATTTATTACTATATTATTACTAGTATTGACCTATGCTATATAATTGTATGACTGTGTAAGAAGGATATATTATTATTATTATGATGTGTTGGCGATAAGAAAGGTATTAGAGTGTGCATATAATCCTCTACATAAGGCCCTAATCTTGTAAAGGATTCTTGTCTTTGTAAGCGGCTTATTTTTAATTAATTACTCGGCCTTAACATCGCTCGGATTAGGCTAGTCCTCAGCCATTATTTTCTTTATTCTGTTTAAGTTATTAACTGTCATCTCTTACCGTATATTGTGCAATTTACCATACTCCTGTACATCTCCATAATTTCATTACGATTATAATTTTTTTTTAAATAATTTTAGACTGTAACACTTCGGCAGTCTGATTGAGTATATTAATTGAATCATCGTTAAGTATACCCATCTTTAATATTTGTAATTACAACTATGCATTCAGGTAATTATAATAATGTATTTTTTCTTGGTGATAATTTACTTGTGTACGATCCATGTACGTATTATATATTTTATGTTATTTTATCTGCATATTCTTGGATTGTTTCATACTTGAATGATCAATATACTACAAGGGGAATGAACCCAAACTTTCAAATTAATATATCCTACTCGAGTTAATTATTTGTCGGTCACACCTAATGTTAATACAAAGTAGGAGTACGCTACACCACTTGTCACGCAACTGGCTTCACTGAAGTTCATCTGATTCTCAAGACGTTCTGCGAACACACAAACTGGCAGAAACACACAATCAGAGAGAAAAGAAATTTTACAGGCTCGTAGGTAGACAAAAGAAGAGAAAATATACCATTGTGCAGAATTGGCAGATTTTACGCAAATTTGATGAGATTCAGTGACACTCAAATTTCATGAATGGGTATGCACTTTAATGGGTCTCTATTGTCCATGTGCAAATAAACTGATATAACAGTGCGTAGAAGGACTGGAAAGAGTGTATCAAAACCAATTATCTAAATAATACATGTTAAATCATATAGTTCAGGCGACTGTTTATAAATTAGTTCTTTCATGATTTTCTCACTCACATTATGGTTAACCATAAACATTTGTAAAAACGTTCGCAAACCCTCACCCAAATCCAAAGTAGAGACATGCACCTTTATCGAAAGGGATATTCTTAGTATAGAAATGAAGATTTATGCAACATTTAAAGTATACAAGTCAGTTCATTTTTAAGATATCGTGAGAGCAAACATACAGGTGGACAGACAGACAGACAGAAGTGACATTCTTAAAGACCTTCAAGTGATAGGATTAGCTCATGCTTATTACAGCAGTGAGTATAAAGCGTGAGTGCACATGTGAAAACATCCACTATGGCGTATTTTAATGAAGCTAAATACTTTACGTGATATTCGCTATATATGTCAAGGATGCTGTGGGACTGGAATGAATTCAGTAAAGCGGCTTCTGACTTAAAATCTTCTTGGGACATAACTTGTTCATCTCGTCTGAAATACACTTACCTCATTCAGTAAAGAACACAAAGCGACTTGTCTCAGATTTCCTTGGTAGCCCTGTTTAAATTTCTGAAACTTCTCAAACAATGTCAAGATTTTTTACTTTGCAGATTAGAAGTAGTATCGAACTATCGCAAGTTTTCTTTTGCATTAAATTTTGGTCTAGAGTGTTATGTTTTTATTATCAAGAACACGACAGTCTAGTCATTACCTTTTGCTAGAAACTTAATAAATTGGTCACTTTTCTTCAAAGGAAGAACACTATGGTTTTTGAGGGACAAGGTAAAAAAAGTCATTCCGTTCGTTTGTATGTCAGTCCACCAGTGAAATAACAATAGAAAAGTCCTAGAATCTTGAAACTTGGGTTCCTCTTAATTCAAGAAAAACTTTAAAAATTGATTTTTATGTCAAAAGGATTAACAACATTTAGTCAGTTTTTGGCCTGTCTTTCTGTTTGTTCGTGCGATGACACTTGATTGAAAAACCCTAAATGTTTTAAAATTCTTTCCCAGATTCTTCTTCAATCGAGGAAGAAACCATATTAATTTTTGAGTCAAAAGGTCAAAGACGGTAAGACTATGTCAGTAGATTTATCCGTCTGTCTCTGTTGTTAATAAATAGAAATAAAAATTTTTAACCCCCGAGTGACCTTCAGGCAATTAATATTTTTTTTTTTAATATTTTAATTATGCTTCTATACATCTGTTTAACAAAGAATATTGAACAGGAGCCTATTTAAAATCCTCCAGGACTGAATTTTTTCTCACAGCTTCGTGAATATGATAAGACTACAAGGATGAATTTTCTCAGGTCTCCTGGCTATAGATGAGGGCAAGTTTATTGTCCATTTGACGTTACCTCCACTTGAGAGTGATCATGTTTCTGTAATAGTCCATCGTTAGGGTCTGGAACCAAGTTGAAGCTTGTACCTTACAAATACGTGTATCTCACTTTGATTTGTGTGATATAGAAACATTTACATTTAATATTTAGAACGTTTGTAGCCACACAGGTACTTCTTACCGACGCAAGACTATTCAATGAGTGATGAAACACGGCTTGTAACACTCATATGAGAAACTATTTATCCAAAGATTATTTTAATATATATATTTTTAGGCTCCTACATATTGAAGTCGGTTGTCGGGCCGTCTGTCTGGCCGTCTGTTTCATAATGCTCTTTAGAAATAATCTGGAGCCAAAACTCGGTATCTAGGTTTCTCTTGTTCTAAGATTTCTTTTTTGTTGCATTTGGGATCAACAGGTAGAAGGATAGTCTGTTTGACCGTCTGAACGAACAATATATTTTGGTAGAAAGATCAAAAGGTCAAAAGTTAGTCTGTATGTGTCCCTGCCTGTTTCGTTACTTTGTGTAATGTCCTCCGATAAATTACATCGGTTTATTGTTTCTAAACACTATATAAGCCTACCCAATGTATTTCGATGTTAAGGATTTTTTATCTTTACAAGAGTAAGAGCCCTGTGTAAAATTAGCAAAATACCAAAATATGTCTATAATGTCTGTATTAGATAATATAAAACTTGTTCTTGTTAGATTGCATTCTATAGGCACTATAATTAACTGATACTAACGGATCATTGGTATGTTCTAATCTCAGTTTAATGGGAAACAGGTTCATTGAACTAGAAAACAGAACAACGTACAAGTGTTCACAGATGTATAGTAGCACCTGATCTGTAGAAGTAACGTGGTGGAGCCTGGAGTCCACTTGTATTACAATGGAAGCGTGCTCACTATACTATAATATCGCATAAGCGCAGAAGGAATAAGGATTTATCTACATCCTGTTTCGTATGATGAGTGCTTCAATTATGTGGAACTAAGTTACATCCTGCAGAGATTGGTTCTCTTTCGGAGTTTACCGAGAAGTTGTGTGACTTACATTATAAACTTGGCAAGTCACTTCCTAGGTTGACTGAAAAGATGTATACATAAAACACCAAAATATATTGATATATTGATTTAATATTTTGATTTGTGTGACAAACAAATAAGGTATTTTGTTTGGGAATAAATTACTTTTGGTTATAGTTCAGGAACCGAGCGCCAATTAGTATTGTATAATCACACAACCTGGTTTATCTGGAAATCGGTAGAGGAATTTCTTTTTAGAAGGAAAAGACATCGATCATCTGCCGCGCTAGTTTTGTTGGAGGGCGAAAGATGGGGTGTATCAATAGGGCTAAAACTATGAAGCGTTAATTTTTACAAGTCATAAAAACATATACGTATTTTCTAGTACCACTTAAAACATACCGGCACCAGTAATACACATTCATACTCTAAAAGTTGTAACTTTTAGTATCTGTATCTAGTGTATCTGTAAAGTTATTTTCTGACATTGATATAACTATTTATTACAAAAACGGTCAGTTTCCAGTGTGTGAAGCTGGGATAAAATATGATCTGAGAAAAAAAATGTTCGTTTCATACGTTTAACTTTTTGATAATCCTTCTATTTTGAATTATACTAAAATAGCACGACTTTCTTTCCTCCTAAAAAGGAAACTATATAGATTTCTAGATAAACCAGGTTTTGTGGTTAATTCAAATTGGCTCTTATATCTTGATTATTATTCTACTTCCAAAAGAAATTTTGCCTGAAAAGTCTGAAAATGCTTAATATTATAATATTCCTAAAGTTTTGTATTTACATAAAAACTATCACTAAACAACACATAAATTTATATATAAATATAGATATATTGATAAACAAACACACACACCCCCCCCCCCCCCACCCCCCCCCCCCCCCACCCCCCCCCCCCCCCACCCCCCCCCCCCCCCACCCCCCCCCCCCCCCACCCCCCCCCCCCCCCACCCCCAAAAAGTTTCAGTTTAATATCAAAATTATTTTACAATTTTCTATTGAAAACTGTTGTACTGCCAACTTTATTCACCACAAAATGGTGAATAAATACAGCCAACAATACATTACTATTGCACACTGTCGACACCTGACTAGCAAAATTGATAACCAAGCTCTAATAAGGTGCATCAACAAATTAAAGGGATTCTGTCCTCCTCCTCCTCAAAAAAGCCTTCCCTTAATACTCAAAAGTGCTTTGCAATTTTGATTAGTACATTTTGTAAGAAACAAATCATACCTCAAATTAAAAAAAAAAAATTTTACTCTCCCAGCATCAACTTTAAATTTCTATATAAAAATTGGTAAGTATTTTTTTTTCTATGTCATTAAACATTTGATCTGTTAAAAAAATGACGTAATACATTATATTTCAACACATGGTTTTATAACAAAAACCATTTCATACGCTTGAAAAGGGGAGAGCACTTCTTTCTTAAAGCGATATAGATAACACAGAGGATTTAATAGATACAATTTTTTATCCACATAAAAACTTGTCTCAAGATCTTAAGGTAGCCTCCCTCTTACAAAAGTGGGGGAAATATTTCTCAAGATTAACACAATTGAATGAATCTTAATTGAACATTTCGTGGTTTAAATTTCTTGAACATGGCACTAATGGGTCTGGATGTTAGTTTACACCAGTGACCAATCAGTAAATACTCCTTGTATCTATGTTCTACAATGTCTTTTTATGAATAGTGAAGTCCACGGCTCCGTCTTCATATAATTCTTTCTTATTCCAGGTTAGTTTTTGCTAACATTCTGCTAACAACAGCAGAGTTTTTATCATAGAGCATTAATTTCACTCATACGGAATTGGACGTGCGAGTAGGCCAAGCTTGTCATACACTGCATTACGTTTTCAGGAACATTTCCACAAAAACCCACCTAGTAATGGCGCAATTCTTAGTGTTGTTGAAAAATTTCAAAGAACAGGTAGTGTTTTGACACAGCCAAAGGGCTTCTCAAGTCGCCCAACTACTGTCTGTACAAATGAAAGCCATGGAAGAGTGTTGCAGCAAGTATTCAGTAACAGAAAAAAGTCTAATGCGAGCTTCTCTTAACTGAATATTAGCAATACATCAATGCGAAGAATGTTTAACTGTTTAACTGATTTTGCTTCCTTTGACTTGTAAATACAGTACAAGTGGTAATTGGGTAATGTTTACTGTGTTTACCATAGTAAAATATTATCATTTCAGTACTGTTTATTTTGGCTAATACTCTACTTAATTACATGACATTTTCCAGTTTTTAATATAGATATACCTTTTACAATTTTACCACAGTACCCAACAAATGAGGCTTACCTTCTATTTCTAATGTCTTTTTTTGTTTATTCTGTACAGGTGGTAGAGGTAAAGATGGACATTAGTATAATAGTTAATAATACACGAACATCAGAAACTGTTTTGGTAAATTCTATACTTAAATGTTTACCGATTCTGGGAATACTTAATACATGTTCCTTTCAAATATTGGAGGAAATATGATGTTTTCAATTGTTGTATCATACACAAATAACATTTTTCGGAACAATACAAAAATTGTTAATTTATTTTAAACTTTTCTTTAAATAATTTAATTTAAAATTAATGTATAAGTATACTTTTAGTACAAATCTGAATTATTTCCTGATATTACAGTAACTGAGCTAAATTGAACTAATATTGCAGTGCTGGCTACTAGCCACTCCCATTAAGCTGTTCACAATCAGATTGACTACTGTGTACTGATAACATTATTTATTATTTCACACTGTCTGTGCCAACAGTTTAGTTAGAAAAGAAACTATAGGTTCAATTATCATGGCAATATCACACTAAAACGCACACAAATATAAGTTAACAAAAACATTGCAGCAACTATGTGTTTGTGTTATTCGTTAAGAATACAAACACGTAGCTGTAAACATGTACCTGGTCTCCGGCACCCACTGAGTCTTCGGAGCGATTGACGTGCACGCCAGCGGCTATGTTAGGCGATTGTTCGTCCAATACAAGCATGACAGCACACGTCTTGTAATCAAAACCTGCAGCCAAACCAATGATTCCAGAGTTGCACGTGCTCTCAACTCTTAGAAGCTCAAGAAACCCGTGCAACTCAAGCAATCCTTTCCAGGATTATATTCTTTTCTTTCAAAAATCCCAGTCAGGATTATTAGTACATGCAAGTAAATTATAGTTAGCTAAGTAGTTCAGGGTTCTAATGTGTTTAATCTGAAACAATTGCTCAAGTTAAAGTATACCATGATATTGGAGATTTTTTCTCATTTATGGTCACAATAAAATGAAGGCTTGTAAAAAAGCCTAGATGAATAAAACTGTTTTAATACTGACACGACTTCCATATCTGGTAACCATAAATAACTCCTTAAAAGCTGGAACATTTTACTAGTATTAAGATTTAATTTTCTATTGAAGCTTCCACGAAGACGTTGAAACATCAAAATCCAATTCTTAGAAATATAATGTTTATTTGTTAAATTCCCCTCAATTCTTAACACTACAATCTACCACAGCTCTATCCACAGAGCACATGCCTGATCCTGTAAAAGCGTAACTGTAAAGCACAATTAATAGAGACGATACAACTCCCTGCCGGACAATGACAATGAGCCCGACATGCTGTCTATACCTGATCACCGGCCCCTAACATCTCTTCATCCCGGTCCCTGTGTATTCCACTGGCGATGTTGGGTGACTGATTATCCATTGCGACAAGGATATTGCAAGTGTTGAAGTCAAACCCTAGTCCAAGAAATTACATCAAAACTCAGTGCCTTCAATAATTCTTTTTTAAACTACCTACTTTCGCCTACATAAATACTTAAAAATTAGTTTTAAGAATTAAATGGAAGAAAAACATTTTTCCCTTCAATTAACCATCTTAAAATGAAAGTCCAGGTATCTTAAAACAAGTAACATTAAACAATTAGTAATAAAACTAGGTCCAAAATTGTCAACATGTACACAAATATACACTGATTTTATAACAAATTCATTATTCATCATTCAGCATTATTTACATCAAAACAAAAAAATTACCAGCTAAGAAATAAAATTGCTGAGTCATAAAATCAATCAGCATTATTCATGATTTAAACAGATAAGTTAGTTAGTCTGCAAGAGTGGGTCCAGTAAGTGCCCAGAGGATAGTGAATTAAGGATAATCAGCAATTTCATTTATCAAAATTTTAAAAAACTTTTCTTTAACACCTGTATTTACTAGTCCCAAACTTAAAAACTGAATAAAATTGCAACCTTTTAACCATTTTGTTAGTTACTGATTTTCAAATTTGTTTTAGACTAGAGAATTACCACTCTGGGTTACTTTCAAAATTGGCATGTCTGTTAGAAAACACGCTATGATCATATTCTAGGTTTGTCGCGAGATTTACAAAAATATAATTTAACTGCATTGGATAAATAAATTATTGAATCCTAAGTTAAACTTCCGCTTTGTTGAGAAAGTATTTCAACTGAATTTATTATTAATCATGGAGTGATTTTAAATTTCAATCTAGACTTTAATGTATAAAACAAAACAAAAAACAGTTCACTTCAGATAATTATTATTTTCAGATTCTCGGATTCAATTCAAAAAATAGGATTCGAGGTTTTTTAAATAAGTTTTTTTTTACAGAAAGGTAATTCTTTAACCATCAGATTTTCAACAGTATAATATATATTAAGCTTAAAATTGCCTTTATTTATCCGTACCATAGTACTACAATACTTTTAATTCATTAAATATCCATGTACAAAGAAATAGTTTTAACAATTCTTGACTTCAGCTGAGTTCTTGAAGTGTAAGTTATTTAAGACATGTCTTGAAGGGTGGCCATTGTGTATATTAGTGCTTCTAATCAAGGTAACTTGTGATCACACAATTTAAATGAGATTTATATACTGATTTGAAGTATAAAATATTGATATTAACTACATTAACACGTTCAGTGCGGGTCCCACGGATCCGCGTGGTAAGCGGCGGCGTAGCAGTGCGCGCCACGCGGATCCGCGGGGCGTTGCCATAGTCTCGACTATTGCTCAGTGTGAGCTCAGCTCTCGGCCGGGACGGTTCGTACTCGTTGAGCGTGGCGTGTGGTTCCGAGTTGACCTTGACTTGTACTTCGTTTCTGTTTCCCGCGTTTTTAGCATGTGCAAGTGATGCGTTCTTAGTGAGTTGTTTATTTATGTGTAGTGACATTGTACTATTGTATTATACAAGTTTTATATCGCATTTCACCATGTCTGCCAACCGTGCTACAGAAAATAGTGCTACTGACGATGAAGCATCAGATGTGGATAGTGAATCCAGTGGAAACACTGCTGTTGACAGTTCGGGTGGTGATAGTGAAGATATTGTAATAAACCCTTCATGGGCTAATAATACAAATGGACTAAGACAGATCCCTTTCACAGGAAACAATAGATTGCTAGTAGATGTACCAGGTAATGGTTCACCGATTGACTGGTTTTTTATGTTGATGGGAGTCTTTTACCCCCAAAGCAGCAAGCTCCTCTCATTACTCCGCCAAGATACCCAACCCACAAACTTGTACAAAATGAATAACGGGATAAAAAGGGTGACAGAAAACGTAAAGATTGTAGGGTATGCTACAAGAATGAAAAGAAAAGGAAGATGACAACATATACATGTTCTGTTTGTCCAGGTAAACCAGGACTTTGTGCTGTCAATTGTTTTGACATACATCACAGAGGCCAGCAGTAAAAGCCATGCCCTCAAGACCTTGTAAATATTGTATATAGTTTTATTTGTTTTTGTTTTGCACTATATAATGAAATAGTTTCAAAATGGATTGTTTTTACGGTAGCCACTCGCGTTATTAGACTTTTTAGCCGCGCTCTGTGCGACAAAACTCTTTTCCGCGTGCTGACCCCGCGGATCCGCGGGTCAATCTGTGACGTCATGTAATTCGCCATTTTGGATCACAGACGTTATTATCTGCCCATAAATCAGCCTCTGATAGCAAATGGTAAGTGTATTAATAAATATTAGACTTTAGGTTCTGGGGCAATTTACATGTATTTGCCATCAGCAGTCAACGTGTTAAAACAAAACTCATTCACAATAAATAACAAAGGGCTGTATATTTATCAGTTGACCACTATCTAACAGTTGAGATACCATGGTTATTACATTTTGTCCCCAGCTGTACATGTAAAAAAATGAGATGGGAGACCCAACGAATTATAATAATGGAAACGCGCTCTGGGCCAGAGAAACCGAGCCAAAATCCTGAGCTGCGTTCCGAGTCTGCAGGCGCTGGAAATGGGCAAGAACGCACTCCGCCCATATGGCAGGCATTATAGTAATGATCTAACATCACTTTAAAACGCCTACTAGACTTAATACAATTGTTATATACTACAATTTATTTATTAAAACAAATTTTAGTAGCTGCTTTTTACCGTGGATTTTTTATTTTTAGTTAAAAAACTGATTTATGTACAATATAAAAAATAACTAAAATGTTGACTTTTATTTTTCTTACAAAGTCGGAAACAAAGATTACAGGCATTAAAATATTTCCCAGATGAAAAAACAACTTTTTTATTTACAGTATTTTATTCAAAGTAAACTACATAATATTTACAAACATGACGCACTTAATCTACGTGTTAAAAAATAAAATTATTTTGAACAATTTTTTGCCTTATTCCTAAGTTGGATTTTTTTATAATGTCAAAAGTTTTCTGTTTTTTTTTCGATGTGATGAGATATTATTTTAAAAAATAATTTGGTCACAGTTTTAATTAAAAATAGCTCGTAGCTTCCAGTGAATTCGTCATTAGTTAAATGCCCCTTGATGAAAACACTACCAGTAAATTAGTTACAAACTTTCAATGTCAATTTAGAAGTGGTCGCATTTTTTTGAGATAACTAGAGCAAATAACAATATTTTAAATACATCATCACTTGATCTACATTGGCATGGAGTACAGAACTCGGTGAGTTCTTGCCCACTTTAAAGCGCCTGCAAATACATGGATACACCAGTAACGCACAGCTGTGTGCGACCGGAAAACACAACATGTGTCTTATGGGCAGTGCGTGTTCCAGTAGTATAGTTCGTTGGGGAGACCTATCATATACAGAAATTTTATAAGTAATATTTGTACTCTGACCATGGCATAACTGCCAAAACATGAAGGTATCAATTTACTTATTTTCTTAAAAAAATATAATAGCATAATGTACATTAATCTTGAAATATGTCTTGTTTATTTCTATAAAACTGTTGATTTCCTTAATTGTTACTACTGATATTTTGTTGATTTCTTTTATTTGTTAGTACTGATATTTAACATAACACTTTGAACTGTATAGAAGGCGTTTCAAACGGGTGACGAATATTTCAAGGATCAGTTCAGAGAATTTAAACAAAAAAACTATATAACATGGGTTAAGAAATGAAGCTAATATATCTTCTACCTGTATGGGGTTAGAACAGTTTTCTTCAAAAACAACTTAAGAAAGAGAATTAAACTTTGGTACATGCATTATAAATGGGGTTAATTACTTTTAATTGTATAAAGTGAAAAAATTTTTGCATTACACATTGTACATTTATATATTTTTTTAAATAGGTTTTTGTACGAAATTCCATTTTACATCCTACAATATAATAAAAAGTAGCAAACGAGTATGTAGAAAAAAAGTAAACATCATGATATGTAAACATAGTATATTCAAATTCTTCTATGGACACAATCCAAGTCTGAAACTGTCAAGTACAAAAACGAATAAAACACATGTAGAGTATTACAACTGCATATTTGTTTGTGCACTAGCACCAAAAAGGGTTTAACATGAATTAAATTGGCAAAAAATCTTAGTATTGTACCAATTGTGTACCAGATACTGTCAAAAGTTTATGAAACCCCAATAAAAATATTGTTGTCATCAATTCTTGGATTCACTAAAAACTAGCCAGACAGAACAGTCCCATCACTATAAAGTAAAAAAATACATCTCAAGTTAAATTTCACAAGTTTTAAATCTGAATACCTACTTTACACTTATACTTTACTACTTATATAAAAACAGCATGTCAACAATCAGAGGCCGATGACCCAATGTGCTAAGTTAATAAATCTACTGTTATAGCTAACTTGCAATTCTTATGTCTTATCTGATCTGTTTGAAAATTTTTTTATATTATTACATACCTTTAGAAGAATCATCATAGCCAATATGTTTTATTGTATCTCTAATTACTTTCTGGTAGTCTACCACTGCCTTGGAAGTTATCTCTCCACAGACCAGTACCATCCCAGTCTTGGTTACAGTTTCTACAATAGAACACCATAATGTCAGCTGCAAATTGTCTACTTTTCAGAACATCAACTTAACATTTAGCCTAGTGTATTCGTTAACTTTTCACAGCAGACATCAGACATCTATAACTAACACCAACAATGTTAAATTTATGAGAAAATAGTTTTAAAACATCTCTGGTTTTTTAACTAATAAAATCAGCTTTACAAATTTTAGATTTTGTGTACACCGCAAAGAGAAAGAAAATATGCACTTACTACTGTTCAGAGAGAAAAAAAGCATTTCATATTTCAGGACATTTTAAAAAAGGTATTAGCATATTAAAGAAACATTAAGTATGGTTTTAGGCACCACTTCATTGAAGCTGAGAATATAAAACTTCAAATGCTAGTAAAATTCTTTTTAACGATTTAAAAATATTAAATTGCATGCAATGACTTTTAAACCCAATTTCATTATTAAAAACAAACTAAAACAATAATACAATTATTGATTCAATACAAAAATAAAACCTTGAGCACAACATCTAAAAACTATGCTTTCTAACCAAAACCAACCTAATAGTTCTTGCATCAGCATCATAGTAAATTGTCTGGCAGCGAGGGTTAAAACGCAAACACGAGAAACTAATTCACAGAAAATAATCAATATGTATTCAGTATAAGGTGACAAATCTGCTTACCACATGCGACTTTAGCATCAGGATCTTGTTGTAAGTGTGCATCTAAAATTGCATCACTTATCTGATCACTACCATTTTATCTGAAACAATAAAAACTTTTGTTATCGCCACAAAACTTAATAAAATTGGATGTTACAAATTCTTAACTTTACTTAGGCAAATGACTTTTCAAACAATTTCAGCCTACAAATACATAAAAATAAAATGTCAATTACTGTTTACTGTTTTTACACACAATTAGTTAGCCTATTCCATAATTAAAAAATTGTTTCATCAGACCTTAACCCTCCTAATATAAAAAAGTCAAAATAGTAATGATCTTTTATGAAAAACATAAATATTTATATACATCATTTATAACAATTAGAACTAAATAACAATAAATTGAAAAGAAAACAGGAGAAAATAGACTGTAAATAGCAAAATTCACACGTTCGTATCTGAGCAACAAAAATCAATGAAAACACACTTTGCAGGAAACTACAGCTGATGAAAATTATGTAGAGCTAATGTTTGGTACAGAGTACAAGAACAATAAAAATAAAGAAAATCTAATGGGCTTTTGTACGGTATAGATTATAATGTGATTTTACCAATATTATTGTCAGAAAAAGAATTTTAAGAGATTACATTATTATAAGAGATTATGTTTATCATCAAAATCTTTTATGACATTTAATGAAAGTCCATTAAAAATTTGGATGATGGGTGCTTTGAGGGTTAATTTTTTTTCTTCCAATTTTTTGTCAAATAGCTTATAACATTTTAAACCAAGTTTTTATATAAGTTTCCATTTGTAAAGCACAAATACATAGTAATTTTACAAACTTTGTTACTTTAAACTTAAAAAAAAATAAACAATTAAGTGGAAAACCAATACCAAAACTGGATTACAATACATATTATAGTGAAAGATCCATACACATTTCAGACGTCCACAACACCAACAGAACAAAATAATGTACACTTTTCTGTTGTTACAACTGTTGTATTTTACTTAAGTGTTAAGTGTGTAAATATTGAGTTTTTAAGAACATCCACTAAAATGACCTAAAACCATTAAAATATTTATAATTATGTTAACTGTTATTATTAGCCTACCACGACTTATAGCAAGGAAATGTTAAGAAAATGTACACTTTTCTGTTGTTATAATTGTTGTATTCTACTTATTGTTTAAGTAAAGAGTTAAGGAATATCCACTACAATGACCTAAAACAATTAAAATATTTATAATAATGTTAACTGTTATTATTAACCTACCACAACTTATAGCAAGGAAATATTAATAAGTATGCACAAATTTATTTATTTATTTTTATTTATTTATTGTAATTAATAATGACCCAAATTTAACTCAATATCCGATTAACTTCAACAAATTAAGAGCCAAGAGAGAATCAGGCCGGTACATACATGATATTGAAATCAAAAGACCAAAGTGAGTCCCATCCATGCTCCTCTTTCTGTGTAACAACTCTTGATGGAAAGGTAAGCTACAGATTTGAAACTTTGTATATGTCTGTTGGCTAAAGGAAGAGCATACTTAATTTATGGGTCAAAAAGTCAAAGAGCAATCCACCTATCTGTACACTACCTCTTTCGATACGTTCTGAAGGGTCCTTACTCTGTTGTAATTTATTGACGTAAATAATATTAAAAAGGTTCTGCTCACCAGCAAAATCTTTAGAACATGTGGTGTGCACAGTACAGGTCATGATTAGTGTTTATTCTTTACAAAAATCAACTAACAATGTCCACAGCATCTTCCCAAGGACCATTTGCAATGAAGTTCTAGGCCACAGGTGTATTGAAATTACCATCTCCACTAAAAACACAAAATAATATGTAGCGGTTTTTAAACAGATTTTCTGCTGCTGTTTAAGTAAACATTTTTATTTTTTCACCACTTTTACAACTTTCCTCCTTTAAGCATCTCTTTTTCACACAAGTAGCTCTTCCAATCTTTTAGCCCTATTTTTAAAAGTTAAATTAGGTTTCTCCAATTGTTATTATAAAAAAATGCAAAAGTTAGCATAAGTTAAACGTACCTGTATCACAAAATAAGTGCACCACCCATCACACACACACGTTATATTTAAAACAATAATGCTGTACAGTAGATTATAATAAAAATAACATATGCGGCTACATTATAATAAGCGGCCACCACCACAATTGGATGATTATCGATTTTAAGTATCGAATAAGATATTTGACCTATAGATATTCATAATTAATCATTGCCAGCTCTCTTTAATTAGACTAGTGACATTACCAACTGTTGTTATTCCGTTTATGTAGGAGAATGTTAGTGACAACGACAAGAATAAGGCAAAGAAAAGATGTCTTATTTTTACTAGGCGAAGTTAGGGCTGGCTAAGAATCCCTCTCTAACACTTAACCTAGGGACCAACAGCTTAAAGGTGACTTCCGAACCACCCTCAATGGCTGGACAGGCGGACTGCTTGCAAGGACAGGATTGCTCAGCGGTCACCCATCCAAGCAGCAGCCACGCACGAAACTGGCCTCAGAAGTGAGTGACTGCCATTCATATACAGAATATGTATCGAAGAATTAAAATTATTGGTGTTGATCCATTCAAGCATTATTTAAATGGTATTATTAAACATGTCTACCCAGTGATGTAATACTTGGTACTACATGGCTCAAGAATACTTTAAATACAATTTAAAAACAAATTCATTCCTTTTACATGTGAAAATATAGCTTGACATCATTGTTCAACATTTATTAAAAGTAAAAACGTTTTTGGAAATAATTTTGAAATTAAAATCACGTGTTTTGTTATTGACTGAAGGCAACAAGAACAGTGTTGTACATGAAAAAATAAGGTAAGTAAATGTTATTGTTTTAAATATATTAATTATGTATTGTATTTTAATTTGTAAATCATTTTAATATTTACATACATATAAACATTCATTTCTAATAGGCTTATTAAAAACTTACCAAACCATATTGTTCTTCGAAATATCTGGTCCAACATATGGAATAGTGATGATTCCATAGCATTCGATAATCATGTGATTGTGTTGGTGGTCGCTTATTACACTGCAGCCACATAACTTCACTTTTAGTATTTTGTTTTACTTTCAAAGACCTATCTGTAATATTAGAATACTTACCTTTCCTGAATGGGTGGACATACAAACATGAAATTTCAGTAGTAATTATAGTTGATTCTCTTTATCTTCTATTATGTAATAGCCTACATGTTTTCTTCTTACAACTGATGGACTTTTACTTAACAAATTATAAACATAGCACTAATCTTAAGAATAAATCCACTAATTTCTAAATATAAAACAAATTTGACTCATTGATTGTTTAAATACAGCTTATATACAATATATTTTGGTGGAATGGCTGGACTGCATCAAGGCCTATTAAGATTTTTAAAATTCAGTAATAAGCTTAGGTATACCAAGGAGTGGTTTAGCGAACATCTGGATTGAAAAATGGGATAGGTTAAAAAAATTTAACTTAGGCCTTCCTTATTGAACCCTAGGCCTATTCCTACACTTATTTTTTTTGAAAGAAACGAGCAGAGAATCAATTATCTCAAAGATTTAGCCCTGTACACTACATCGCATATTAAATTCCAAAATGAAATTTGCAACAAATTTGTTTTGGTTAATAAGTAGGCCTAGGCTTTCCCAATCTAAAATGCACATACCAAAATTATAGAAGTTAATGCATTGTAGCCTATTGTACCACACAAAATACTAATACCATAAATTTTCAAATAAAACTATTATTAATCACCCATACAAT
Organism: Homalodisca vitripennis; assembly: GCF_021130785.1. NCBI lineage: Eukaryota > Metazoa > Arthropoda > Insecta > Hemiptera > Cicadellidae > Homalodisca > Homalodisca vitripennis. The sequence continues at coordinate 93,059,587 of NC_060210.1, forward strand.
ATATTTGCAAAAATCAATTAAACTCAAGTCTACTAACAAATTTCCTGAAAACGGCCTTTATGAACAATTCACCAAACTAATTTTGTATAGGCCAAAACATAAAACCGAAAAAGAATATCCTTATTTGGTCATCTATGAAAAAACTAGGCGATGTTACAATTTCAGCCTATTTTAAGCTTCAAATAGAAATAGGTCGTTTCTAAATCGAACGTTATATCAGGCCAAGTAGAAACGTGGTTGTTAGGGCAACATGGTGGGCATCGCCTCATGCCGCCATTGATTTGCATTTGTTTAGCACTATTAAATTTAAGTTTAGTAAATTGAGAAATTTACCTGGATGTCCTTCTCCAACTGATTCCGACGTAAATAGGAAAGTATCTTCATCTGGAATTTCTGACTCCATGTGTCCGTTTTGGTAACCGTTGATGTACTGATGCGACGATTCCGGCATTGCACTGAACTTTAGATCGGAACAGAATGAACGACTCTCGTCGGATGCAACTGAGGAAAAGAGGCGGAGAGATGGTAAAGCACCTTTATTTATAACCTCGGTAAAGTCACGTGACTAGGCCAAGCGCACTACGATTGTATTTTCTCACAATATTCCAACCGAAAATCAGCCTTTGTCTAAAGTGTTGAACTGTTATTTTAAAATTGATCATTACTTACTACGTGTTATATACTAACACAAGTAAGTACCAATGTTGAATATCTAAATCCTTTATATCGAATCATGATAAAACTCCCCCACCACAATATAAGGCGTGTTTCAGTTGTTTGTTTATTAGCAATCAATACTTTTTGTACATATGACATTGACGTCACGCCAAAATTATAAACAGTGATTAATCATTATCATTTAACTACTACTGGTTCTCAGTTGCTAATCTATTATAGACGAGGCCTTTAATTTTAATATGAGTAATTTATCATATCCAGTACATTAGAACTATTTATTTAAACGGTGAGTAGTGAGTACGGAGTTATCCCTTTTTTCCATATATGTTTCACTACTCCAAAAAATATTACTACACTTTTAATTAAAACTATTATTTAGAAACTTCTTTGTTTACTGGAGAAGATTGCAACATTTAATGGACACTTAACTTCTAAAGAACAATGGCATCCAGTTAAATATTTCCTTCAAGTATTTTATTAAAGCGACCTAAAATATTTAAATCAATTTCTAACAGATCTCTCACATTCAATTTGACCACATTTCTTGTTCCAATATATATATATTTAATTTTTTCACCGTAAGCTTTAAACATTGTAAGCGGAGGAACAATAAAATAAACAGGCAAGAACCTAAAATTAAAGAAGATTATAATTACTGGTTTAGGAAAACACTAGGTTAATGCATGTGCTAATCTTGGTGATACAGAGTTGTATCTTAACTAGTGTAATAACTCTGATGAATTAAATTAATTCATGTACAGGGAAAACACTAATAAAATATTTTCTACACTAATATATAAAAAAATAATACTAAAATATAACGCCTTGTTTCCCCTGTAATTCGTACTCCGGTATATGTTTATCCTCAATATGCCACATAAAACTGACCATGTGAAAAGAATTCATCTATTGATTCCTACAATGCTACTATACCCCTTAGATATCTTGTGATACAGTTATTAGCAAAGCAGGCCTTTAGGGTTAACCACTTAAAGTTATAAAAAATAAAAATATTGGAAGTACTTGTCAGTTTGTTATAAATATACGTTTGAAAACAGTCCTAGTACCAGGAAGGACTCGTTTTCTTATAACTCTTGTTTGTTAGCGACATTACGTGCTTGGGTATAGATGCAAGTGTAAGTGTGTACGATATGTTTTTGTTACAATGTGCAGTTTATTTTTAGTAAATTATTTCTAGAAAATACATTTTGATCACTGAATGATGGCAAATGTCCAAAAACACCCTGTGTGTGTGTGTGTGTGTGTGTGTGTGTGTGTGTGTGTGTGTGTGTGTGTGTGTGTGTGTGTGTTTTCAAACTCTACGCAATTCATTAATTAGGTTTTAAAAATATTCTGAGAACATTTCAGCTCTCTAGCAATTGTTGAAACAAACTGGTGGAAATTTTGAAAAACAGTATTTTTAGTTTTGTAAAATTATTTACTGTCATATTCTCAGAAAATTTCAGTCAGAAAATTAGAACATAGCCTATTAAAAAACCTACAATTACAGTCCACAATTATTTGAACTGTAATCCATCCAAAGCGACACACTGACAACAGCGCTTAATAAATGAATCGCAAGCTCTTCCAAAGAAATTCTGCGGTATCCGGAGAAGTTCCTCTTCAATTGACTGTTTTAATTCCTCATCATTATTAAAACTACGAGTATAAACTTGTTCCTTTAAGTAACCCCATAGACAGAAATCACATACAGTTAAATCTGGGGATCGGGGTGGCGAATCTAAAAAAAAAACACTTCAACGACCAATCCAATCCAACGTCTATGAATGTTGTCATTTATTAATCGCTTGACAGGATTTGCAAAATGAGGAAGAGGACAATCTTCTTCTAAGATTGCTTGGCCCATTTCTGAAACCGTAAAATGAGGCAAGACTCGTTCATTTAAAACCTGTTCATACTTATTCCCAGTCGTTGCACTGTCTGAAATGTTGTAAGATAACACCCCATTACAACTGTGATGGGATGCTAGCTGCCCAAACAGTACTTCTTTTTGATTTGAGTACAGTCTGTTCAAGAATGTGTGGATTGCCGGTGTTGTTGTAATTACAATTATGCCTACATAATTTACAGCACCATTGTGGTAGAAAGAGAAATCGTCTGCCAAAAAATAATTTGAGTATGCCAATTAGGATCTAGATCATGAAAATGAATGATACGAAGAACAAAATTCCACTCTCCTGTCCGAATCATCTTCAAGAAGATTATGGACTAGGTGACTTTTGTAAAATTTAATTCTTCCTTAGTGGTTTTGGTTTACCAGGAGAGCGGAGCATTGATGTGCATACTAGTATTTATCTTTCCTCATTTGATCCTCTAGAGTACTTTTTTTATGACACTTCCAGCTTCTAAAAGATTTTCCCACTTAGTTATTGTTGGATTGCGAGGTGGTTCAACTCCTGAGTAGGCAACCTGAAATTGTCTAATTGTTTCTTTAACGTTGCCAAAAGCAATAGCCTACGCACAACACTTCACTTTTTGTTCAACTTTAAAAGCCATTTCTAGAACTTCAATATCAGTTAAAACTGTAATGGAGGAGGTAAGGTTATGTGTTTATAGCACAAGCAATATTCAAACAGCTGTTTTCAACAATGAGCGTTATTAAACAGCTGTTCTTTAAAACTGCAACGCAGTAATCAAATCAGGTAGTTTAAGAATAATGTATTTTATAGGAAACAAAATGATACAATTTTCAATATGTCACCATTTTGTTTCTACAATTGTTAGCGAGCTTTAATTTTCTTAGAATATTTTTAAAACCTACTTTGTTAATTGTGTAGAGTTTGAAAATGTTCAGTGCACAAATGGGCAAGTAATATAAACTCAAACGTCCTCTTCATGTGACACTCTGTATACAGATGGAGGATAGGGTCTTGCTCAAGGATTTGTATTTCGGTTTAGGTAGTTTTAACAATTAAATCAGGTTGGAGGTATTACTCTGGCTAGATGTGGGTGTAAGCAACTCCCGTTTGGCATTACATTTGAGTACATAATATACCGAAGAATCTACTTAGACTGTTCTTCTTCAAGAGATTCACATGTTTAAGGTAAAACACCTTACCTATAAAGTTCAAGGAGGTCATGTGGATTTAATACAGATAACGTCGTGTAGTTATGTTCTTCCACTTTTGAATAAAGATAACAACCACAAATATATCAGGATGTCTGTAGTGGCATAAGTTATTGCGTATTGAGTCTGTTCATACATATTCCTTCAGTCCTCAGTTCCTTGATGGCGTTAGCTATATCTGATCTTAACTCTGTTTATCCTCTATATAAGAGCTTATCAGCCTCCAATTTTCACATATTTGTATCGATTAGATTAGTAGATCTCAGAAAATTAACTTGCGATCAATATGTAACAGAAGTTAGAAGCTACCTGTGGAGGACACTTGACTGCTTGGAATCTTAGTCTCGGGTTTGCGCTGGGGTATAGGCTAAGAAACCATCCTCACCAGAACAAAGAGGAGAAAATATAGTCTATGGATATATCTTATGGTCTTAAATTTGTTGTAATCGTTTTGTAATACAATGATGTGATACAATGTTTTGTATGAACTGCTGACATTCAGTAAACAGAATTCCTTTATTTAGTGAAGGTGCAATGACACGGTCTACAAAAGTACTATTCTGTCTTTCTTTTAGCATGCATGTAATCTTAGACTACAGGTTACTATGACTGTAGTTGTGTTGCCATATCTTGTTGACACATCTCTAAGAATAAAGAAACGGTAAAAAATCTCTCTACCTCACTTTCTCGTTCAGAAACTAGAAATGCAGTACCTATTGCTGACATTTATGACAAGATGGTAATACGCACAGGGTTTTTGCCTTATTATGAAAATTAGGATCATAGGAAGTAGCTGATTGCGCCTTCATTGACCATGGAGGCGCTCTCTTTTCAATTCCTTTTGTCAGGATTATTCTGATTATATATTTAATCTTTTCTTCCCCGAATTGTTCACTCGCTATATCAGTGTATAGTTTTCATCAGTGCCCAGAGGTGGACATGTCTTAAAATTCATATGACTAGCACACATCGGAATGGTCGTTTGTAAATCGTAGTCTCCTCACGGGTAGTTTTCAATCATTAATCAGCTCACGTACTACCAAAACTTGTATGATGAATACAAAGAGATGATTCCGAGTAGGCATACTCCATCTCCTGAGACAGGCACAACATTAGAATTTAACATTTTATCAGCAGAAGAAAAAACATAAAGAACACACAGGAAATTAAACATAACTAGATGTGACTGTAACGTGCACTTAAAACAGGTAATTCTCAAATCTGTGTTAAATTATTAGCAAATGAATACAATAACTATTACAGAAATCGCCTGGTTTACTAAATAAATTACAGCTGAAATGTTTTATATTGTAATGTTTTATAACAACACAATACATTTAATGTTATCTGTGTACGTTGCATTGGTGACCTTTATACTTCATAGGTATCTAAATTTCCAATAGCCCTTAGTGTGTGTCTGTTTAAGAAGAATATACATATATGAAACTTCGTGACTTTAAATACAACGGTTTAGCTTGGGAATTTATTTGACTTAGTCTTATTTCAATAGGATATAATATTTAAGATTGAAGAGTGGCTGTTTAAATGAGTTTTCCAGGGCTTATCTACTTAGTAAATACACGGAATTAAATAGTACGCGATATAAATGGTTAAGTTTATATGTTACTGTTTAGATTACTAACTTATAAATAATAAATTACCGGTTTTATAATAATCTGATATTTGCTGTATTTAAATTCAATTACTTCGTAATTTGTATGTTTAACATGAGATTTTCTTTTGAAGTGACCGAAAACACAAATAATAAATATCTCAGTCAAATATTTCACGAGATATCAATTCCCCATGCGAGAGTAAGCCTGACCGACATGCCGGTGAAGGTACGAAACAAGCTAGGCATAAGTTCAATTTCCGTATTTTGGTGATGATCTATAAATATAAATATACAGTGTTTCAATTTAGACCTAATATTTACTAACCATTAAAATCTTACAAGTTTTATATTAAAATATTTAGTTTCAGCGTGTGACGTACAGCCACTTACATGGTAGGTGATTTTTCATTCATTGCTTAACTTAGCGTTATTTTGGGAATGACGTGTCCAAATATTAATGTTATATAACACTTTTCGTATATAAAAGTAAAGATAAATATGATTAAGATAAAAATATTAATTGGTTTAAATTTAAGGAAAACTACGATAATTATTGAACAACCTATCAAGATAATCGTTTTAATAGTCTACACCTTAACTTTACGTATTGGGTAATTGGACCACTGTAAGCCCAACAACAAGGTTTATACATATAATAATACATGTATAATTTTATAGGTTTATATAAGTACCCCGAAGACTAACTATACCGATTAGGATACAGTGATAATAGTCTAATCAAGTAAAACAATATGAGCATATCACCGCGTGCTTGTAGTTGTTTTAAATACTGGGTTATAAATTGATATTTTAGGAGCTTGAAGATGTTCAAAATTTAATAATCGATTCCTCAGACAAATCAAGGAATTACCCCTGAATAGGTAGCCCTAATTTAGAATAAAATTGCATGTAACCCAAGCCTCTTAACGCCATGGGTTCTAATTTTTGTAGTTCCGACCGTACACATGCTTTACATTACACAAGCAACACAATGTTAAGTATGCTTACGCAAAAAATTCTTCCATCTTTGATACATGTTTTTAACAAAAATACTTCCGGGCTTTGGCATTTCATTCCTACATACTGTTGGAAGCATATACGCTTATAAATTACATTAAATACTAATTTTATAATTCATCGCAATTTTCTGTTGCGTTTATTTAAAATATCAAATTTTATGATGGCACAATTACCTACAAAAAAATATCAATCGTATTTTATACTTTTGTTAACCATTTTAACTAATCTAACATTATAACTTTGAAATAACACATATCAATTTTTGAGGCGGAGTTACTAAGGTTACATATATAAATATGTACGAGGTTTTGGAAGTGAATGGAACTGTTAAGTCCTTGAAAGTAAATAACACTGTTATAAAAACTAGAATAGAACACTATTGTTCTAGAATTAGAATTATCGAGCCTGATTTTACTATTTATATCCTTAAAGCCTTTAGTCGGTGATTCCATTGGGTATTAACACCTGCAATTCATTATTTAATTTCCTTCAGATGTGATTCAATGTACGTTACCTTCAAAAAAAGTTATAAATAAAACACGAAAAGGATAGGGATGCAAGCAAGTCGTAACTGACTAAAAATATTAAAAATTTCTGGTGAAAACACCCCGCGGCTATACCCTCAGATGAGGCCATTTCGACCATAACAACATTACTAAAGGGCATTCATTACAAGAACTGAGATTTTACAGAACATTACTATTTGACACATCACAGATTAATAAATATAGTCCTACGCGTTAAAAGCCTAAGTTTACATCACATATTCTTGAGATTGGTAAGACATCGAAGGGGAAATTATTGGAGGCATTAGGATTGCAAATGCCAAGCGGTCTAATGTATCGGAGTTTGGGTCTGAGTTAGAGATAGCGCAGGTTCAAATACTGTCTGTGACCGTAGCACTTTCTATCAGTACTATCGACCTTGTACTGTATCTACTCTCCCCCTTATTCTATTCGATAAGATACTCACAAAGGCCAGTGGCCCATGAGGACGGGCAGAATAAGGCTTAAAAGGGCATCGGCCTCTACTTAAAAAATTAAGATTGTAACAGGTCCAAAACTGCCCCAATATTTGTTTTGTTGATAATCCTTATAGCTTGTACAGTTTTACTTTAGGGGGCGATGACGAAAATGACATTTTTATAATAAATCCTCCTTTAGTAAAATATCCAGTTGAGGTGGTGGCTGACCATGTGTACGTAAACTACATTTGGAAAACATGTTGTTTTTCAGTTCCAAGTTTAAACGTTTAAAGTGTTTTTATGAGTGGATGCAGTTGGGAGAAAAGAAAAATATATTTCTTTAGGCAAAATGAACTAGACAATATGAAAATGTTGATTATAAACCATGATAGAATTAGGTAAGCATACGAAATAGGAGTAAAAAACGATAGATTTAATTCAAGCAGATATTAGAGTTCATACAGAAGTATAACACTAACAAGGGATTTGACCAGACTTGGTAAATGATGGTGCGATCCTTATCCAGCACATATCATAGCGGGGTAGGATGATTTTTTTAACTGTATCATAAAAGAAGCTTTGGGTTTAATAAAATTGATTTAAATTGTGTAGTGGTTTACAAATTCGTTTACACATGTCTTTAGTTTATAATATATTCAAGTGGTTACATTTATGATTGCGTTTAACCCTCAAAGTTACAACTCTGGAGCGTTCCAATTATTTTTTTAAGAATAACAGATTGTGTTAAAGAATTTAACATTTAATTTATTGGCCGACAATGATAAGACATGGAAGAATGAAAACAGTAAAACGATTTCTGCGTAATATATTGTTTACATTTTTCAGGAAGTTACAACACAAGTAGGCCTAATAAAGTTAATTTTTGATAGTTGTTATTTGAAGAAACACGTCACCATTTTCAATTCAACCTGTGACGTTGACTCCCTAGAAAAGAAAAAGAACAGACCTTAGTTTGGTCAATTGTTACCCTCCATATTTTGTCTGACCTTTAAAATCAAGATTTTGGTAACGTATAAAAGAAATGCGTAGTACTTTATCTGAGGAAACTTAGTAAACAAACTTATTTTAGAATTCGATTGGCGCAATCATTTAATCAGTGAAAACACATGGTATCATGTCTAACAAAATCCAATTCCACCAAATTGTGCTCACAATAAACAACAAATAATTGTAAAAAATACGACAAATGTAGAAATTTAAAATATTTCCCTAGCTGATATATATCAATTAGTTGTACAAACAGAATCGTCTTAAGAGTTTAAAACACAAACTTTACTTATTTTTGTATTATAGTATGTAAAAAGAGACACGCCTTTTAGGACGTTCCTTCCGCTACTATCTTTAAGAAACAATATTTACGGGCACGAGTTTGAAATGAAGTAAATCACTTCGGCCATAATTTGGTTTTTTTAATATTGTATAGTTATTTTACATAATCTAAGAAGGTCTCAACCATAGTAAAATATTATATTTTCTATCTCTTAATTAATTTCCTTAATTTCCAAAATCTACCCAACCACGTACTACAGATTTCATTTGAATTATAGCATGACAAATATCAAATAATCTTTGGCAAAAGAGGGCCCTGAGTTAAAAAATTAGATAGTTTCTATTCACAATGTGATCAGAATCTTGAAATGTAATCGATACGCTACATTTGAGTTCAACAACAGTATTTATTGCTGAATTCGAACAAATACTCTACTAGGAACTATTATATAATAACATTTTGGGTTACTCGTACAAAACTGTATAGTCGTACGTGATCCTAAAAGGGGCAATTCTTCATAGTACAGATCAGATTGAAATTTAGTAGACTCCTACTGTCTAGGTTTTTGTTTTAAACCCCTTGGAGCAAAATCACAAATTCTCTGTCTCACCCAATGAATGTTCACATACTAATGTCAACATAATGTTCACAGTGTTCACATAAGGAGCATTTGAAGATTCAACATCTAAAACAAACTACGCACTTCGTAGTATAATACATGTTCTTAAAGACAAAGTTTTTGATGGCATGCAACTCAAAAAATGTAAAGAAATGCTGCATACATGACTTCTACGATTTAATTAAAAATAAAACTAAATTCATATAATGTAGAGTTCACATGATGCAGTGAGAAAGATCACACGATTGTGCACATTTCAATCTCGTGTGGGACGGATCCTGCCGAGCTTAATAAACGTTCAAACCAAGGTCATGGCAGAGCATTTTCTTTATAGAGAGATAGTTATCATGTTCAAATAGTATGCAAATCCATCTAGACGATGAAAATATACAATTACACATAGCTACCGAGTTTAAATCTGGAATCTGGTTTAATAATTTATAGCACATAAATCGAGATTTAAAAATGGCATAAAATCATATACACTAGAAAATCCATTGTACCAAATTTCCTGGGTTAAAATTAGGATTCAAACAGTGTAAATATCGTATAAAGGAAATGTCATTCACTATACTCTAGTATGACCTAAGTGTTCAAAACGAATCACGAAATCCAGCGGAAGGATTTTGACTAAGTTTTTCGGATTAAGATCTGAGAAATCGATTAGATATTTTATATCACAAAAACTCGTGTGTTGTTGGCTATAACGAGTTAAAAAATCGTGTATTGATTTACATAACAAGTGCCTTGGGTGTTTGCAATACAAGTTAAAACTTTGCGTGTTAATTTCTAACTTCTTTCAACTATCATTTTAGAAACATACTCGTACACGTGTTTAACTATTTTGATCTTGTAAGATTTTAAGATAACGGAGTTCCTAAATTTAAGTACTAGATTAACATTATAAACACTGCAATCATCAAATAATTAGCATTGTAAAGATACCTTTAAAGGTACCTTCAAAATCAGTAATGAATTAATTGTAAATACCGAGTTACAGCCACGCATTAAATTTTATCGTTCTTCCAGCTAAGCCCAAAATAATATTTTCACCTCAGCTGTTGAATTCCTACATAAAATTAGAGGATAGCTTGACTATGGTTATTCTATGAATGTTATTTTAACTTTAGAATAAACATTTATTGCTTTAAAAATTATAAGTAATCTTCTATGCTACAAAATATGTAATTTTAATAAAACACTGGCTCGAGAAACCAATTGCGTAAGTCTTTAAACCAAGAAAACAATTATTTCAGAGATAACCCTTTTAAGATATAAAGTGCACTTTGATTTATTCTTAATATGTTTTATTTCATACTTGATTTTGTATTATTTCCGGATCAAGAAAATATATAGCCTATCACAGATCAGAGAAGCATACTCCGCCAAAAGTGAACTAAAATGGGTTTTATATGGGTCTTTAAATTTATAGTAAAAGTTTAGATACTAGCATTGTCTTTTAGATCTAATACCGTACTTAATATTTGCTAAACATGTAAAGTTTAAAAATACATTAGGTGAACGGACCCTACACTATAATTTGAGTTAACTCTACACAATGAATGTAGTTACAATTCAGTGGAAGGATTTAATAAAACTGTTTAAAGAAAGATTTTTCTAAGCTTCAGTTAACGTACGAGTAATAAAAACTGTTGTCAGTACAACCGCCTATAAATAGTTTAATTCTACAAGCGACCGATAGGAGTATTTTCTTTACACCGAATCAGGGAGTTAACATTAACTCGAGAAAAATAATTCTCGCAAACAGGATTAGTAATACCTCTAGTTTCTTTCACGAGATTCATTTGCTGAGTCATTTACACACTTTCCACAACTCATGCTCATAAAGTAGTGACATTAACTGAATCCAATCATCAAGAGTCAGCCAAAACAATTTTGAAGTGTCGAGGTCAGAAAAAAAGTCTTGTTGATAAATCAAGAACAGAAGAATATTATTGGTAATTACGAGACCGTGATGTAGAATATGGGCGTGAACCTTGCCCCTCACCAGATGATAAAGTTCTGAGAGATTGCAGGCTTAGGTCACGTAATTACAACACTGAGATAAAAATATGTGTGATCATTTTTGCGAATGGACACTTATGGCTATGTCATGCTACGTAGACATTACTAATAAGAGTAAGCGAATACAAACCATATACATAATTAATTATCCTGCTTTGTTAAAAAAGAGGTCACAAAAGGGAAATTAATGATTGAGCTTATATTTCAGTGACACGATAATACAAGTAATTCATTTAGATTATAAAGTATAACACTCTGTGTATAAAACAAGTATAGGTATTTAACTCTGTATATATTTTTAATTGTTTTTCAAAACTATTATGCGTCCATATTAAAGTAATTTGTCTTATATTATCTTTCCATATATCTATCTTCTCATCTATTGCAATCTCTTTAGATGGAATTTCCGGGTGATTTTTTTGAATATTTCCGCCGTCATAGACTAAAAACAATTATTATAAAAATACTCTTGTGTATATATATATATATATATATATATATATATATATATATATATATATATATACTTGGGACAAAGGTTGTACTTACACATAATTTAGATGAGTTCTTTAGCCAGTTTCACTCAATACAAAGTTTTAAACTTTGCAGCCTTTAAATGTTTGCAAAACTTTTATAATTATAAACTATTTCATAACATAGACCACAAGTAACTTGTAATTTAAAACCCTAACAAATTTCAGGGATTTGTATATTTACATGTCTTTACATTTATGTTTCAAGTTTTGTTCAAGTTTGGAAAGGGAGTAGTTATTTGTATGTCGAATTCCCTGGTCATTTAGAACAACATATGCTCTTCCCCGTGTTTTCTATTTCTCGCAATGTTCCAAGACAACCACCTAAAGTATTTTAAGAAGTATGATAACTCAAATCATTACAATTGATTTTAAAAAGATTTGATTTCTAATGGATTGCATCAAAACAAAGTTCAAGTTTTTAGAAACACCACGTTATATACTTATAACTTCTTGTAACCTGTAAGGAATCAAAATGAATGCATCATTCTTGTAAAATTAAACTTCAACATTAATAACGCATCTTCAATTTCATATTTGGGGGTTACAACCACAACAGTAATTGCCTACTTTGACTTTGACCTTGTTTTGGGTGTTTTTCATTGTAAAGGTACAAGCGGGTTTTATCGCATCATTGTATAATAGTATTGTAATTGCAATAGATATTCCTAACACTCAAAAAATGTTTTCTGTTTTATAAAAAAAATCTCTCAAAAATATGCAGATAAAATTTAAAATATAACAAACCGCATAGTATTAACTAATGATATTCATTTATTAACTGTCAAAGAATATGAAAAACATTTCCTCTTTGTGTTACCATAGTATGAGAGTAAATTCACTTTTAAAGTCAGTATAAAATAGAATTTAACATTTTAAATTAACAGCATTGTGTTTTATAAGTTATTTGTATTCTATTTTGATAAAGGGGGATTACACAGACCTTGTTTTGTAGCTATTTTATTTTTTGTGTAAATTCGTTTTTACTGTTTCAGTTTTTGAAAAACTTGGCATTCATACTTTACAGCCAAAGTACTAAACTATTAAGCCATAAGTTCATATTTAAACACCATCCATGCAGAATCCCAACACTGTGTATAACCGAAATTGGCTATAATGTTTTAGGCCTATATTAGACACTAGCAGTTACCCGCGGCTTCGCACGCAATTTCGTAGGATTTGGACCTGTATGAGTACTTCTGGTTCGAGTGAATTATATTTCCGACGCCAATGTTGGGTTTGCATTGTTGCCGCGATCAGAAAAATACGCCAAAAAGAGTATGACCATTATAATTTACTTCGTTTTAAGTATAATTCTTTATTCCGTAGTCGATTTTGCCTTGTTTCCTGATCAAGAAAATATATATCACAAATCAGAGAAGCCTACTTCTTTTCAAAAGACAACTAACTTGGGTTTTATAACACTCTTTAAATTTATAGTAAAAGTGAAATAGTAACTTTGTAATTTACAGTATATCTAATATTTAATATTTACAAATAAGCACAGTTAAAAGTGCATTAACAATGACATTATTTACGTTTTTCTTTCTTTATAAATTGAAAAATATTTTAAATATTTTAGAACATTTGGATCTGGAAATGGTACATTAGTTCAAAAGCACAGTTCATCGAATATAGCGTAATTCTTGCTGACTTCTTCAAAGGGAGTATTCGGTCTCTGACCATTTTATGTTTTAGGGTCGAGTTCTTACTTAATTACCAAAATATAAAAACGGCGTTAAAAGTAATAGTGAACTGCTTATAGAATTGATTCACTATACATGTAAAATATTTAGTGGTTAAATTAATTAAACATGTGGTTGTGCTGTCATAAAACAGTGTTTACACAGAACAGTTGATTACATTTGACTGAGTCTTTCAAATTATATTTCACAACTATGACCAATATGGGATTTTTCGCTATCGTAAAGGCCAGTGGGATGTAGCCCGGAAGGATTTTCGAAATGAGAATAGGCCAATATTCAACCCATTTACCATAACAATTTTCATGTAAAATGTCAGTACAATCGGTAGAATAGTTTACGCGTAAAAGCCAAACAAACAAAGGCACTTTCAAATTTATAAAAAAAGTACAATGCAACAATTTCCTCCCAAAACTGCTCTTAAAGTGTGAAAAAGTTAGTAGACTTAAACTTGATAAGTGTTTAAAGCCGAAATACCACGTTAAGTATGTTCTAAACTTCACTGATACAACTGAATGGGAAGTGAAGTATTGTTGTGTCAATTAGTCAGTCTGTAAGTGATAAGCAGCACTAACTTATAGAAAATAGATTATTCTTAAAAATTAAATTACTATTATTAAAGCCAAAATGTGCTATCCAGACTAAGTTACACAAACTACTGTAAAATAACACCAGAGCCTGTTATTATTGTTGACCCATGCTTTGATCTGTCCTAGAAGAGGAGTTATCACATTATGGACATTAGTCGCTAAAACAATGAATCAGCTGTTGCGGGCTGTAAAAAATAATCAAAATGTGCTGCGGTCACGGCTTTATCAGTCATTTGTTATGTTCAGCAAGACATTATTTTGCTATAAACCATTGTGGTTCTGGTTGTAACACAAGAAGTTAAAAAATTGGCAGAATTTAAATTATGGAATCTATTTTTCAGGCACAGGATTTATTATTTTCAGTAACTTTAATTTTGTCCTCTTAAGATATAAAGTGTACTTTGATTTATTCTTAATATGTTTTGTTTCATACTTGATTTTGTATTATTTCCGGATCAAGAAAATATATAGCCTATCATAGATCAGAGAAGCATACTCCGCCAAAAGTGAACTAAAGTGGATTTTATATGGGTCTTAAATTTATAGTAAAAGTTAGATACTAGCATTGTCTTTTAGATCTAATACTTAATATTTGCTAAACATGTAAAGTTAAAAATACATTAACAATGACACTATTTACCCGTTTGTTTCTTTATAAACTAAAAAACGTTGTTAATATTTTAGACTAGTTCAAAAGCACAGCTCAGCGAACTTTTATCTAGCATAGTTCTTGCCTACTGCTTCAAAGGGAGTCTTCAATCTAATGTTTTAGGATAGATGAGTACTTACCTAATCGCTGCAAAACGTTACTTATCTAAAACGGCCTGATGAATAATGGTTATGCCTTTGAGAATGTACTCACTGCAAATGTAAACAAATTGAAAATAATAAACAGTGTTTACACAGAACAGTATGAGACATGCTCTTTTAATTAATAATTCGAAATAAGAATAGGTTACTTATCTAAAACCCATAAGTAACCATAAGGGGCCATAAGGATGTTCATGTAAAATTTCAGTACAATCAGTTGAATAGTTTACACACGAAAGCAAATTAAGCAAACAAAGGCACTTCAGTATTTATAATATTACTAGAACATACCCGCAAGTTCGCCCGCAATTTCTATGCAACATTCCGTGTATTGTTTGAATACATCCCACAATTTAAGTAACACATGAGCTATTATAGATCAATTTACAGGCACTCCAAAGTCGAAGTTCATAGAATGCTTAGTGAAAGCTCTTGTGATGTAATATGATACGGTCCTATGATATTTTTAAAGTGGAATTAGTCATGTATCGTGCATCAAATGGCCATTTTAGTGTTCATTATTAATATTAAGAGGGCCAGGATTTAAGCAAAATTGCAAGTAATTCTTGTTTGGTTCTGCACTTCTAGTTCAAATTAATAATATGACCAATGCAAAATTAGTGTTCGTTATTTTTCCCCGGAGAGAAAAGTATAAATATACCTCTATATATAATTTTGTAATGAGGTTGGAGTCAAAACAATAATTTTCTAAATTGTATGCATATACATTGCTATTGTTAGTGAAAATTAAAAACAAAACACTCTGAAATCGACATCAATAGTAGTAACACATTTCAATACTTACATTAACACAATTGCCATCCATATTTAAAGATAATACATGATATTAAGTAAAGTTCTTGCTATCTAATCCATGTTCGCTCTCTCGTAGGCTACCATTTCCTTGGTCCAGTCTACGAATTACATTAGTATTTATATACCTAATGAGTGTCGTATATCTCATCAGTGAGAAATTGTTGCTATGTCACCTCGACGATTTTCTGCATAAAATATTGCATTTAGTGTCACGTGTATTGCTTTATGACCCAGAATAAATAAATTGTTTTGCCTAAGATGTTGAATAAAAACTTTTGTTATGCTTCCACTCTATAAATCTAAACTCAATTAAGGGGGCTGGCCCAGTATCGCAATCACGTTTGCATGGTTTTGGAAAACAATTTTGTATTCAGTCAAATATTGCCCAATTTGTTTGAAACTTTCAGGTTAAGTCAAAATAGACTTTTTATACACACTTAAGAAAAAACAAAATTGTAAATATAAAATTTATTATTTTTTTTTAAATTTTAGTTTTTTTGCAAAAAAAATCTTTAGTCTAATGGTTTTAACATGATAAATAATCTACCTTATGAGATAATTTCACAAAATAAAATGTATCTTGTTCCTAGGCAATAGTTTCTTGGCCTGAACTAAAAATATATAAAAAAATGTACAAATAAAAAAAAATTACTGAATTTTAAAGTAGTTTTACCAAAAAAATTGACTTTTTAGAAGGTAAATAGGCTTGGAATATAAGAAATACTTTACTCACCATTTTAATTTTAGTTCAAGCCATTTACACAGCTAAAATGAAGATCTGGTGAAAATTTGGTGAAGATTGCTCCAATACTTTTGGAGTTATGATGTAAATAATAGGAAAAAAACAATGTTTCGGGAAATCGCAAACAAACATATTTTATTGATAAATTTACTAAAATGGTACTCTAAAATCCTCCAGCAGCATAAGAAACACCTTCCTTTTCCTTGTCTTGACTTTCCTTTTCTATTCTAAGCCTTCTCCTTGCTCTCCTTTCTTCCAGACTTGCCAACATAGTTCTTTTATTTGCGTCGCGCACTCGTCGAACGTCAAAAGTCTCCATGCAGCTGTTGAAGCGTTTTCCGGGTTTGATTTTCAAGTGGTCTAGCACTTTTGACTTTGCATTATTCCCTTCATTAAATATCAGGGAAGCTTCATGAGCAGCTATTTCCACAATATCCCTACCTGCAAATCCTTTTTTAGGACACAGTGACCACAAAATACTGTTGAAACTTTCGTTGGAGTTCTGTGTTTTTCCCATAAGACATCTTTGGAGGAGGTTTGGCATTGTTAGGTCTACAAATATTGGTTTTATCTCCAGCATGATGGCTTTGGGGATAGTGTTTTTATGTTTAAAAGTCCCAAGACTGTTTGAAGCAACTGCTTGTTGGTATAAAAGACTGGAAAATAGAATCAAAACAAAGTCTTTTCTGACATACGTTTACACTTTTACCTGTAACTCAGCCAAAAAAAAATCGTATGCCCATGATATTTACATCAAATTAATTGTAAATAAACAAGAAAAAATTAAAAAATATAAAAAAAATTGCAAAAAAATTTTTTTTTACTGGGCCAGCCCCCTTAACAAACATTGGTTAAAATAATTAGACATATGTTTGTGCTCTCATAATACAATGTTTACACATATCACTTGAATACATTTAAAAGGCTCTTTGAACCCTCTTTACACAAATTTGGAGACCAAGATGTTTTGCCGCTTTAAAGACTAGTGGGTCGTAGCCCAGAAGGATTTACGGAATAAGAATAGGCCTATGTTCATCCTAGGAACTCTAGGAATGTCCATGTACAATTTCAGTACAATCGCTTTAATAGTTTATACGTGAAAGCAAAACAAACAAACAAAGGCACTTTTGCATTTATAATAGTATTAGGATTAGGATATTAAATTTCTCACAAAAGTTCCATCTCTATATTAACTTATTAAAAATTAAGAATTTCCAAATATCGTGTAGAAATACATAATAATATACCTGGATGTTTAGGTGTATTTTAAAGTTAACCCCCAACTTATCCAAAAATGGGGTTAGCGGGCAACTCAAAACGTCCAACTATGGCGAAAATGTGTACTGTTTGAACTGTAGAATCCAAACTTCAATTAGGCTTTGTGATAGATTGAGCCAACTAAGAAACCTCTAACTGTACCATTTTCTTTCTTTAATCAAGATCTCCCAAAATTGATACCATGCAATTAAATTGCCATTAAAACATTTTGAAATTCCCAAAAATGGTGGTTTTTAGGGGTAAGTAAGGGAGAGGTAATGCATGTGTGTCGGCCACAGTGGTCTAGGTAAACTAAAGCAACATGCGAAGCCCCCAAAATACATTTAGTCACAGATCAAAAAGTTTAGATAACCTAGTTTTAAGTACCATAAACTTAACAGGGAAATTACAATAACTGGAGTTGTATTAAAATGTAGCTTGTTCATTCCTGCGTTTAGGCAAAATACAGTAAATTATTTACTAACATCAACTTCCAGTAATTTCTGTCAATAATTGCGTAAAATAACCTGGGATTTTGCTTATTTCAACCAAACTGCTACGTTGAAAATTCTAAAATCAGAAACTTGTGATCCAATAAAGGTCAAATCATTATACAATATAGTTAAAAGTATATAGTTTTTTTATTATATAATTTTAAAATTATATGGGAAACCTGTTATTAGATACCGTCTTAATTTGTATTCTCGGCCGGGCGGTAAAAATCATTCAACATTAGTAATGTTATATAACACTATTTAAAACGCTTATGTTTTCAACCGATTTAATAGAGGTTTTGGTAATATACAGCGGCCGGCACCTGCTCATATGAACACGCAAAGTTTTTTTCTATAGACATTTCTGTTAAGGAAGGTCAACCGTCAGCCGCGCTAAGTTTAGTGGAGGTCGAAATGCGAGAGTATTAAAACTGATAAAATATGACAATACAGATTTCTCGGATCATATTTTTCCTAGCTTGATACATTTCAAGCGTAATGCATTAAAATAAATGTTAAATCAGTGTCAACAATTTACAGACCCTGAAAGCATATATAGATTTTGTATATAGGTAGTTGCCTGGCTGTGATATAAGAGTTCTTTATGAGTCAATTTTAAAGTGTATGAGATTAGGAAAAGAATTGTTTGAGAAAAACTGTCTTTTAGACAAAAAAACTATTGACTTAAAACAGGTTGTGTGCTTAGTTGGCTCTTGGCTCCTGGACTATGATTGTGGGCGTGTCGAATGTATTATCTCTGTGAGCGGATGGCCTCGAAGGAGTGGCGTGATGGTCTAGTTTTTTTGCATTGACATTTCGTGTGTACTTGTTGTACACTGTCTTCGATTCCACATTGAAATACATAGCATAGTTTTTTTTATCTGTAGAGCTTTAAATTGGCGCATTATAATGTTAGGTAAATTTCTAGGGAAGGTGATCAATGACGCTATTTATAATTTATTAAAGCTAAACTTAATACATAGTACAGATAGAAATGCCTTGTGTATTTAGATAGCAAGTCTGTTTCTATTGTTTTTTTTTTTTTTTTTAATTTTAGTACGACATAACGGACAAAATATGAAAAAGTCTTTAGGCAGTCTTTTGGATGTTATCTAAATCTCGTAAGGTCTAAACATGACAACCATTCAAAGTCTGAAAAATATTATATCTCAGGTATTAGGCAGAAAACAAAACTAAAAGGTATCTTTTAATTCTTAGGTCATATGTACCAACTGTTATTTTCATGACGTATTTTTATATCTTATGAGATTTGTTAACATTTGAGAATCGTATAAAAGAGTAATTTTACGAATGTATTGGTCTCTATAAATATAATGTAAAACTGGTATGATTGAATTTAATTTGCCCTATATTATTCATTCAATTAGCGCTGGCCGTATACACTAACTATTGAACATTTATCTCGCCAATTCCACAGTGTCGATTGTTACTTTACATTGAGAAGATATTTTTACATTCATACAATTTCATCTAGGATTGAAAATTAGATGACAGAATCCGAGGATACAACTTCCAGATAAATAAAAAAACAATCCACTATTAAACATTGCTATCCTAATGTTTAAAATCAATTAAAGCTTAAAAACTATTAAATCGTTCTCAATTTCATAATTGAAGGTGACACATGAAATCTACCTTTCTTTCTTTTATACCGAAAAGGATATTTTATTTCAGTATGTGTTTCGTGTATACTCTTTCGTAATCCTCGTTAGTATTATTATGTAATATTAATTTTTAAATATAAGTATGTAATTTTTTCATAATAATTGTAGTTAGTAGCTCTTTTTATTTGGCCGTTTATTGTTTATATTAAATTGTTATTTATAAACACCAATACTATTATAAAGGTCCTATATTAGTCTTTAAATATAATAAGATTCAATGCCAAACCTTAGCGTTTTGAAAAATAGACGTTTGTATTTGATTTTCAAATTATTTTCAAAAAGTTACTATTTAACATTTCCTAGCCTGAACTATTAGAAACATATGTTCAAACTTTCAGCAAGAGTAAAGTGGTCAAATAGTTTACATAAAAATGTAACCACTGAGTAAAGACCGTTCACTTTGATTGCAACAGTGTTGTTATATAAGGTTACATCAGAGTTGGCAGGTTTCTGCATTAGTATTATAAACCACTATCCCACGACTGGTTCAGATCGTATAAAATTGTGTTTTATTTCTTTTTTACACTACAAGACTTTGTAAATAAAATTCTAATATAACACTTTTTTTCAAGCACTCGTAGTTGGTGAGAGACATTGTTGTTTGTTTGAAATGCAACATGGATTTAAAAGAAATTTGTCTGAATAAAACAAGGCCAGACTAATCAAATGAATTTTATCTCATGATTTAAGCAACACCACGTGCCATTTTGAAGCCTATAGCTAATTTCATTCTTAACACGTCCTGCGATCAGATAGACAGATATACCTCTTGCAGAAAGAAATGTTTACATAACCCGACTGACAGAAAATAAATTGTGTCCGCCTACTAAGTGTTCCAATGACGCTCAGCCAAACTCCTTGGTTCTATACGTCATCATAGAACTCATTATTGTATTTGTAGAAATAAAGTTTCGTGCAAAATTTAAAGTCTGTGGATATTTTTTCAAAATATCTTGCTACATGAAACATTACAATTTTTGTTCATTGATATAAGATTCACAGCAGTGTTTCAAAAGTTGAAGATTCGATGAGGTAGAAAGAGTATACTACAATGAAAGAATGTGCTTAAATCGATTCAAGTTATCTTCAGCTTTTAACACAGATTTTCACTCCATTATTATTTTTCTTTTTACTTTTTGAATAACCTATATTGTACTCAGCTTGTTTACAGATTGATGTATTCTGCTATTTGCTTGATGCCACGATGGGTACCTACAATACCAATCTATACCTATTTGCTAATGTTCAGCCAAATTCTATGGATTGACGTGCACCATCATCTAACTCAGTGTTGTTTATATATATATATATATATATATATATATATATATATATATATATATGAAGCAAATTTCATGTGTATAGGTCAGTTCGTTTTCAGGATGTCGCGTGGACATATGGAAAGAGACAAGTAAGCAAACAGACGGAAGTGAAATTGACCAGCCCCATGATCGATAGGCTTCGCTAACGCTCAACCAAGAAAACTCTTGAAAATATTTAGTGGAAATATTTTACACCACTAGTTGTGAGATATACACAATTTTCTATATCTACCCGTACACAATTTTCTACCGCCTAACATGGGTAACTTAAGGCGTTGTATTTTTAAATGGCAGACTATGCATTCCTGAGATAATTGATGCAGATTATAAGATATCGCCGTCTTCGGATTTACTTCAAACAATTGAATATTTAAGTTTAAACAGGAGTCCTGAAGATGGAAATTTAACTTTACCATGCTCGTGGTCGGAACGGAAAAAAGTCCGATAAATTGGTCAATATCCCAAATAGTCGGTTATTTCCGAAGTCGTGTATGGGGGATAACCTACTGTATATACATGTATAACCGTTTAATATCTTATTCCTTATTACTGATAACAGCATCACTGCATTCGATGACTTCCTCGAATACCTTTCGTGCAGGCATTTAGGCTTTATTTCAAGTTGAGTTTTGCACAAGGTTGGTCTCTAAATGGTTAGAATTCGTTACTGACGCTGTCTATATTACAGGTTGGGAAATACTCCCCGAGCACTACTGATCAGTAACTGCACACTAAATATTTTCTAAAATCTACATTTAACTGTGTTTTTTTTGTCTACAAACTCCAAATTATTTTTCTGGGTATTCTGTATTTACAACTATAATTACCGAATGGTCTGGAGTGTGTAATGCATTACTTCCAAGGCTTTGAGTACAAACAAATGTTTCAGCCTCTTCCGCCCATTACATAACATATATCTTGCATTTAATAACACAAATTTAGCTCCAAACGAAATGCAAAACGTAAGTAGTAATAGGCTAGTAAAACTGCAAAAACATATAAAGTAATTTTCAATTTCAGCAAGAAATTTTGTAGGTTTCGAAATAAAAAGTAGTCAACGTTTTATTCTTTGTCTTTGTAATTTATTAATGTTTTACTCTGAATTTCGCCTAAATTTGTCCATTAGGCTATGCTTGTATGAGTATCAGCTATAAGAAGAAGCAAATTGGTGGATTTTACAACAGAACCTACGATAATATCCGCCAGGACGAGAGAAAGTTAACTTCCTAAAACCGCTCGTACACGAATAATCCTCATTTCTCCTTATTCCTCATATAGATTCTCCTATTCAGATATAGAATTTTCAAAAATCTGGCCTTGCTATTCCACAGGTCAGGCCACAATGCTGGTGGTTTATCGATGCCACTTTTATGCACACAGAAGTGACTAATATTAGACGATAAGCTACATTAAATTTAGTGCGACAAGATGTTAGATGAAGGTTGTACTGAAAACACGTTGTCGCCATTACTATCTGTCCTTGGATATATCAAGCATTACAGCAATGGAAATAATTGCAATGATGTGTAGGTTTTACACAGTAAGTGACATGTCTGAAAGATAATTTACTCCAACACTGTATGCTTCGTGTTTGAAAATATGAGTGTGGACCAAAACGGGCGCTCTTGAAGTGCGAGTTAAGATAAGCTATCTAAATAATCTTAATGTAATTATCTTTTCTTAATTTATTACTTTTGTATGTTCATAATTTTTCTTTGATATTGCATAACTAATAAATGTATTTAAGTTATATATTTTGCAATTTTAATAAATGTGTGCCTTATTACGAGATTAACCTAATTAATTAATTAATTGGTGAACTATTAAAGGAATCCTGTGTTTATATAAACATAAATCATTGCAAAGAATCTTTCGCATGCAAATAAAATATATAGCCTTAAAAATACAACATTGTGTATTGTGTAATTTAATGTGTGTTATGCACAATAAACTCAATTTTATGTTACAAATAGATCTTCCAGCATAGACCAAAATATTCCAAGACGAAGAAGGTCAAAACGAACTCTTTACATCATTTCGATATCAGAGACACCTAAACTAAAAAAAAAAAAAAAAAAAAACAATAAATAAATAGTGTAATCCAGGCGAAGAGGTTCGTTGTCCATCAAATGTACAATTGAACTAGAGCTAAGGTAGGAATTCACGTTGAACCAACATTTCCCACCATAGCTACATAACGAGTGTTCTTACTGAAGTTTGATTGAAATTGTACGAGAGTTAAAATTCTTTTTTTTAAGTTAAATTAGATTTAACGCAGCATGTAAAATTAAAACTAAGCGTATTGTTCTATTAATTTACGTTGCATATTCAATAATTAGTATTATAAGGAACAAATACTCGCACAGTAATGATAACCTCTACTTGACCTAAATATTTAGTGTTCCAGGAAGTTAGTGTTTAGTTTACAAAGGCATCGTTGTAGTTGGACTCAAGAATTGGCTGAAGTTGAAATGATTTTGAACACTGAGAATCAATACGACACATTATGTTCCTCCCCTATTTTTGTCGCTGTGTTGCGGAATGTTTCATTTCAAAGACATTATTCATGCGAATCCCAGCCTCTTTGTTTGCGTGTTTATTTTATTGTCTATGGGTTTTCTTAGTGTGAACATCCTCAATTTTCAAAAGAATTAATAGTTGAACTAGAATTGAACAGTTTGGACTATTTTGAATGAATAAACCTGTCAAATTCTTTCTTGAATTATCAATACAAATAACGAAATAACTGGAAGAGCTTCGAACTTCAACTTAATAATACCCACAAAATTAGACATCATGCAAAAACTCTTCGTCAAAAAATATGGGATTAATTCCTTTCCGTTTAAAATTGTTTTGTACAAAATGAAATGGGTCACTGGCCGGTGTTGTAAGTACGAGATACCGCCGTTCTGGTCGGTGATACCGCCGAGTCACTCGTGCCGTCTGTAGAGAACTGACAACACTGAAACGGCCTTGAGCGTTACAGTGGCTATTTTACTTTTATATCCCGGCAGAACACATTACATAAGCTGAGACTGCGATATTATAAACATAGCAACCATATTTACTCTTCAATTTATTGATATTTTATAGTGTCTAAAATAGAATTAGCGATATTTTTGTAATTAACTGTAGAAATAACCATTTCGAAAGCATATTGCTAAATAAGAAGATATTGAAATTTTCTTAAGCATACATTAATGTAAGTACTGTATTTGTTTACCTCAAAGAATGTAGAATCTTGGAGCATTGGAAGAAAAGGTTTATTTTACTATCACTTGTACCGATATATCGTCACAAACTGATGATTTATGTTTTAAGAATAAAACCAAAAATCACTTTCACAACACGTTCCTAACAGAAACATCCTGTTAGACAGAGAAAAGATATTAAGTAAATGAAAAACATATTTCAGATGTCATCAGAAACATTAAATAGTGTTCAATCCGAAATAATAGGCAATGTAATAAATAAAATCGTCAGAAGCACAGTAGCCACTATATGTTATCATGAAAATTTCAATAACATATTTGATAATAAAATTCAAAAGAAAGTTGAAGGAGTTGTTTTTACAGTTTTCAATAAACATCTGGAAGTTGTTACTTAGCAATTTGTAAGGTTTTGCACATGAATGTATTTAATGACCCTTGTTGTATAAATTGTTGCTATCTTCTAGAGGAAAATACAACATTGGTTGAAAAAATACATAATTTGGAAAAAAGGTCTAAAGGATAGCAAACAATAAATAATATAAAATATGAAGAATATACAGTGTTTGAGAAAGAGACGAAGTATACGATTTATGAAATAAAAGTGCTCGAAAGAGAACTGAAGTCTACTAGTTAAAATCCTGAGCCAGAGTATTATAAAAAAGTGAAGACATAATTATTTATAATTTACAAAGTAATACATCATATGCTCAACAGAGAGACAAAACTGTAAGAAATGTACAGGACAAGGAATGATGGACAAGGATGAAAAGGAAAAAAAGCTGCAGACTACCAGAATGTTTAAATCCGACATTCAATGTAAAACAAAACAACTAGAAGTTCATATGATCAAAAATATTTACACTTCTACTCAGTCCCAATAAAAAATTGATTCTTACAATGATTATAATCAAACAAAAAACAAAAGTCCTATTCAGGCACAAAAGCAAGGAATAACCAAATCTGACCAAACCTTTGTACTGAATAATAGGAGAAACTTTTAAGATTGAAACTATAATTATTTAAACTTTTGTTAGAAACCTTTAACTTTAAACGGTCTATACATTTATCGACACGCGTAGCTACCAATCCATCCACTGCTATTGAGAGTGTTGTATCGAATTTAACTAATATCGATGTCTCTGTTTTAATTACTGCACTTAAAGATAATGATGCGCAATCAGTACTTATACGTGAGTGGGTCTGAAAGTACACCATGCAGAATTAAAAACTGTTAGGCAACTGGGTCATCAAAATCTGGTTCATTTCAATAGTCGTCTTTAAAAATAAAATTGAGATTTCTTAGACTACACAAATAACTCAGAATACTAATTTATTTGACGTTTTAAAGTCATTTAAATGTTTTTTGCCCTTTACAACACAGTTAAATACACCCCTTACACTTTTCGTTACATAGAATCGAAACTTATATAAAAACGTGAGGGTAAGTTGTATATAAAAATTATATGCTTTCAGATAGTCTTGAGGTAAAGAGTTATTATAAAAGGATATATAGACGCGTAATTCGAGCGGCAAAATTGTACGGTATTAATACTAAACTTTGTGCAACAGACAAAATATCGAAAACGGCATTTAGTATTAAAAAATTCTTCCAAAAATAAACCAGTTCTGTTTTCTCGTTATAAATGTACGGTGACGACAGGCAAGGATGTGAATTCACATAATACTAAATTTAATGAACATGTTAGGCCACATCAGCATAGACTGAACCTATATAAAAATCTTATTCTAGAGGATGATTGTTTAATGATTTGCCAACAAAGCATAACCAATAATGTAATGCAATAACTTTTAACCAATAATGTGTTTTATGATGTGGATAAATTTATATACAAAATATTTCCAAAATCCAAATTAAACTTAAATTTGGTTTTGATTTTTATTAATTCATTATTTTTCCAACTAAGCAATAAATCTGTTAACAAACAATAACAAATTCTGTAGGCCTTATTACTTTAAAAACTACATTTTGTTACTTTTACTTAATAATAATATATTATTAACTATTATAAAACATTCAAAATTCCAAGTGTTTGTAACGTAGCTACAAACAAGATTGCTGTAAAGGCGATAAAGAATTTATTTATTTTCTAACAATATTGGCCTAAATTTAGTTAGACTATTATGATTTAGACAGATGTAACGAATATGCTTTTGTATGACATGTATGAAGAACAGTTGTGTTTAGATAAAAGAATTTACTAAGCAAGGAGGATTTTTTAATTTTATAATGAAAATTTCAAAATAAATAAATTCAAGTGATTGTGATAATTAAAGAAACTACGTACCATATTTAAAACTTTATATTACAGGTATTATACCACGAGGAACTTTTATTCCATTTCAGTTAAAAGGAACTGTGAGATTGTTTTACCTGTAGATAGACTACGTAGTGTATTATGATTCTGACATTTAAATGTTTAGCTAGTTGTTTAGTAATCTTTCGTAATTATTACAAAAGGAAAATAAATAAATAACAACTTTATCTAAGCTCTTCTTGGAGATATTCAGGAAGACGTCAATAATGATTCAGAGTTTGAAGATGCGGTTAATGTCCGCTTTACTGTTAGCCCATTAAAGTGCCCAACTTAATTACATACAGATTTTTCTAAACATTTAGAGAGGATGGTAAGTTTGCTTAAATTATATCAAAGTAGGCCTAATAACATTTAGGCTATTATATTTAAGAAACTTGTAGAATGGCCTTAATTGAAATACTTTTAAATAAGTGCTTTATGAGTATTGTAAGGAAACAGCAGTGACAAAAGTTGTTTATCTAACCTTGGTGTCACTATCGAATTTAAACAATTAAAATCGTTCGAACACTGACATACAACCCAAAATAGTCAACAAACAACAAAAATAAGTGAGTGCACGAAAGATACCCTAAATTGGTTTACAGTATACTTCGGTGTCGGCTTCCATGACACTGTGACATGGCACTATTGATGAAAGGAAAACACAGAAGTACGGCCTACAACATGGCTCTAGAGATTTTTATTTTTGGAAGTTGTGCTGCATTTTGTGAGTTCATGGAATTTTTGGGTTTTCTTATAATTTATACCTTAATTGAAATCATATACACATTTGTTAACAATTTCGCAATTTACAATAATTGAGGAAATGGGGGGGTCTTTTCCGAAGAGGCTGTTAACCTGCAACACGGCTTATTTTGTTGCTTGTTTGATTTTAATATAATATTTAGATATAGGTTTCACTCGGATATCTTTGAAATTGGGACGGTTATGAGTTTGATCCTGATAGTGTTCATATGCTACACAAACACTCAAAGAAACAAAATAAAAGTACTGCAATCCCTGTTTTGTTACATCTGTCATATATAGCCGAATGGTTTGAAAAAGTTAGCGACGAATTCAAAGAACCGTCACTAAAATAAAAGAACCGGATGTTGAAGAGATATCAGACACAGAGGAAATCCAGGCGTATGAGTTTCCTGAAGAAGTTAGGCCTAATCACCAATTTGTACTCATGATTTAAGAGCATTACAAGAGTAATAATTTGTATTATGGTAGTAAAAAATGTATCCATAACTAAAGTGTTTTATCTTTCATTACATTGAGATACCTGTGTTTTGGGAAATGGCCTCAGTTTTCTTCCTCTTATTTCATCTTTTCAGTCTAATTCGTTATTCGAACGTTTGTATTTATACAAAAGTCAGTGTGAAGACAGATCCCGTTTTTCCTCCCAGTTCCCCAACATTTTACACATTTTCGATTTGATCAATTCGTAACGTCACTCACGTTTCTTCAAAACCACAATCATGTACCTTTACCAATTTTATTGATTACGTAATGTCTTGAAATCAAGGATGATGCAACATAATATACTAAGTGAAGTGAAATTAATTTCGGTCGTACGATTTATTTTGTTTATTTCATAATTACTCTAATAACATCCTAAAGGGTTGATCCATATTTTCCAACATCGTTTACGTAATGTTGGAGTGAAGTATCATTCAATCAAGTCACTAGTAGTGTACAACTAATACAACATTGCAATTGTTTTTATTACTGGAATTCCCTACGTGTTTACGGCCAGTTAATGGCGATGATGTATGTTCAATACAACATTCTTCGCCTTACTTCTTGGCATACTGATGATGACGTAACACTTAGTTCCCTCTATGGCCTCGACAAATTAACTTTGTGACTGGTGGATGGAGAAACATCCCAGCCTTGTGAAGCTTGTGGCACCCATTACAAAACTGTAAAACATATTGCAACAATTTGTTTACTTTGTTTAGCTATTTTCAGTGTTTGTTTGTCGTTCATGTGCAAAATATTAATAAAAACAATGTGGTTCCGCTAACTTCGCCCATTCATTCTATGACAGATTGTTTCTTTGTGACTATTTTTAATATTTTAATGATTCAAAACGTTTATTATTTGTTTCTCAAGAGGTTACATAATATTTACGAAATTATAAGCACTTTTTGCACATTTGACCAAATTGTATTAAATCGTCGACTATCAGTATTTTTTTCTATTTACATTTATAAATTTTACTACTTGATCATAGTGGTTTCGCCCTTATCAATCCATATGTAATGTTTAATGTAATATTGACTATGTACAAGTAAATTCTTTTCTACGGTACACATTACTTTTCCACACATTTATATTATTCAGCGCTGGGTTACTTAGTAGATGAACTAGGATATTTAACTAACGTATTTTTACCAGTTAAAATTTTTTACTTATATAAGAACGAAAAAATTTTTGTTATGAAAAAAGTAGTTTGAGAAAGTTATTGACAAAGATTTAGGAAAAGTAATTATACATCATCTTAAAAAGTGGTAGCGAGCATGTTCTAACCGGCACATGCTGTGTATAATCTCGCAAGATATAGATGAGGAACTTACCTCTTTTCCCCTTATTTCAAATTAAGAGCTTTATGTTTTCAATTTGAGCTTATTAAATGAAAACTAGCAATATTTGTCTTAGCGAGGGTAGGCAGTTGGGACGAAGCATACAACAGGTCTGTATGGAATTGTATAACATGTGATGAGGAACAAAGGATCGAGAGAATGAATAATTCATCAAGCCTCTTCTATTCTTGTATGCTATTGAACCAACTTCCGTGAAGAGGTGTATATTGTTGAGCCATGAACGGAACTGTTAACATAATAGTCTCTTTAAAAAAAAAATTATGGTTGCCTGTAAAGTCGGTTTTACGGGCGAAGATTTTACGTGACAACGTCTTTTTCTCGGTAGAATATTTATTGATATGAATATTATTAAATTGCACAATAGGAACAAGGAATTGAATGAAAATAAGAAATTGCACAAATTTTAACTATAGAAATATATTTTGTTTACTAAAACATTGTACATAATTTGAAATTAATTAAAATTTGTTATTGTAAATGGTAAAGTTGAATAAAACATTTACTAAAATTGGAATTTGAAATTCTTGCTAAACACAGTTAAATTCTAACTCCGCGCGTGGTGATTGGTCGGTTTAGTTCGTTTGTTTGGTCGCACTGTTATGACAGGTTAGAGGTTATAATTTGTTATTTTAAATGTTTGACTAGCAATACGCGCTGACTGAATTACGATTGATTGCAGAGTGATTTAAACCAATAATTTACTTAACACTATCAACATTTGTCAATAGTATGACATAACCTATAAACTCAGTTTCTCAACTTTTGTGTCAATCTAACAATTAATCAATCAATCATAGTTTACGATAATGAAATGTCAGTGTACAATTATTTACCTCTATTGTTGTAGTTGTTGTAAATGACGAATCTAAGCACTCCACATTTTCACGAATAAACATAGTTATCTGCTTTATCCTGTGCGGCGGTCCCACAGTTATCTGCTTTATCCCGTGCGGATCCCGTGCGGCGGACCCACTGGACGGGCATCGTAACGTTACCGGGCGTTACACTTTTTCATGAGTGACTCCGAGCCGCAACCTAATTTAAGACGTTGTCACGTCAAAAACTCGTTGTAATTTTTAATAGTTGACAACTCAACTATTATTTGTATTGCGTATATACTATTTTATTTGAATTATTTAACAAATACGATATTTTTATACCTCACATAAAAAATATGCGTATAAAGTTTTATAACATTATATAATTATATCATAACGTTAAAGTTTACATATTCTAAACTAATAAAGTTTAGAAATATAAATAAGATAAATTAAAAAGTATCTCAGTGTATAATAATGATATCTTTAAAATGAAATATCTTCCACAATTGTACAACAAAAATAAGGCCGTACCAGTGTTTTGAGGTATAAAATAACTCAACGTTGTTTCATTATAGGAGTTAAATTTAATAAATAATGCAATATTTTACTATAAGTAGAATACAACAAATAAATAAAAAGTAAAAAAATATCATCAAAGAATATTAAATTAATCAATTGGATAGTTACTATGGGCAATTGTTGGAATGATATACTCTTCTTAAGCTGGAATATACTTTAAAATCAATTGGCCAGTTGTAACCAAATACGATTAGGTATTTTAATATTTAAATCTCATAAGAAGATTATCGGTTACCCCGGCTTCACACGCAATTTTATGGAGAAAACATTCTAAACACTCCTGAGATGATTGCTAGTCACTCAAAACTAATCCAATCTCCTACATTTTAGATTTAAGTTTAAGAGCAGTATTTGGAACCCTGAAGTTGCAGAGTGAAATAGTTTTTATTATATTCCAATTTCCCTCCATCATTCCATGATAATTTATTGAATTACTCCGACGATTTCAGTAACAATAATTGAACTATTTTAGGTCATTATAAGGAAATCCTTAAGCCGAAGGCAATAGCCAATTAGTGACATAAAGAATGGTGGAGTGCTGTGCAGTTTAGGAATGGAAATAAGTTTATCTTACATATTATTATCTTAGTGTCCATGGTTTAACAGCTTCAAATGATAAGCAAATTGCTTATGGCTTATTTTAGGCTCTTCGGGTAGGTGAGTAGGCCTACTTCTGATTTGAAAGAATTATATTTTCTACGTCATGGTTTAGTTTGCCGTGACAACATGGTCAACAAAATATATATATATATATATCAAAAAGTGAATATTAAGTGAACTTATAGCTATTGTAGTTTAATCCGGTTTAAGGTATGTCTAGTGCCATAGTTAAGGAGTTTGTCTTGTTTCCCCGACTATATAATTCATAAATGCTCAATTATAAACATTAAGTAGACTTCTTGGTACAAATGTCCTTTAATATGTCGGCATTTGCCGTTTTCAAAAAGGATTTATAATGAATAATAAAATAGAACAGAAAACAAACAAAATGAACATAAATAAACAAAAATGTTTGAATATGTGATTAACAGCTAAGTTAAATATCATGAACAGAGAAACATTTTAAAAGTAGATAAATAGAATTTAGACAAAATAATAAATAATGGATACAATTTATTAATTCATCTTTTATTAAGACCAAAGGGTGCATGTTCTAAATTTTCAAAGTAAATTTTGTTTCCACCTTCGGGAACTTTGTAAATACCTTTCAGTGAATAGCATTTTTCAAAAATTTGTTGATGGCCTAATGCCTGTTGGGAAACCAATTTTTCATCCTGTTTTTAGACGAACAACGATGATTGAATGCAATGGGTTTATTGTCAATCCAATATAATGCACTGCACAATTTTTACATGTTAACTGATAAATTACATTTTTAGTTTTATAGTTAATTTCTACTCTAATAGGAAACGTTTTAATTGTTTTACTAGTAGTAAAAGAATTGGACGGTTTTATAATTTTGCAAGTATTACATCGTTTGTCTTTACAGGCTTGACATTTGAAATTTCTCTTCTTTTCTGAATTTGTAATTTTAGTAGGTGGTAATTTGGGCCTTACCAGAAAGTTTTTCAAGGTATTATTTCTGCTAAACACTAGCCTGGGTGGTTTTGAAATTAAGTTTTATGTTATTGGTGAAGATTCAAGAATTTTGTGTGGCGTTCTTGGAATATTATTTGTTTTATATAAACCAGGGAAATATTGTGTTAACAATTCTACATCATTCTTTTGGGTTTTATGAAGATTAGCGTGTTTAATTTGATTATTTATGAATTTTTAAGGATATTTTTTTGAAAAAGGCATTTTCGAGTTTTTCTAGATATTTTTGAAAGTCCGCACTATCAATACATAATCTTTTGGCTGTAACTGACAAACCCTTTGGTACTCATTGCTTGACATCTACAGAAGGGCAGCTGTTAAAATGTAGATAATCCATTGTGAAGGTGTCTAATCTAAATTTTTGTTTTGAGAAATCCAGACTTAATAAAAACACCTAAATCCAAGAACGTTATGAGAGAGAATTTCCAGGTAAATTTCAAAATTAAGAATCTGTTTCCAGAAAGACTCCTAAAAGTTCAAAAACTATTATTCCAAATCATAAAAATATAGTCAATGAATCTCAACCATACAAGAGGTATGTCGGATTGAGAATTCAAAAAATCTTCTTCTAATTTTCCCATAAATAGATAAGCATACGCAGGTGTCATCCTGTTGCCCATAGCTGATCCATTAATTTGGAGGTAATGTGTATCTTGAAATTTAATCTTGTTCATAGTTAAAATAAAATTAAGTAAGGCCATTATACATTTTGTGCTGGTACTTGCTTGCTTAGGTATAGTAGTTAAAAAACTACGAATTGCTTCTTCACCCAAATCGTGAGGAATGTCAATGATTATCATAATTGCATCGCTGTGAATGGATTGCTTCACGTCATTAAGTCTTGCGATGAAGTGATCGGTGTTCTTGATGAGTGACTTCACATTTTTTACAATTGGCTGCAAAATGTCGTCGATTAAGCTGGAGATTCTTTCTGTTGGAGACCATAACCCAAAAGTATCAGTTTCCCTGGTGGTGGCCTCATTGCTTTATGAATTTTATGTAAAATGTAGAATACAGGGTTTCCCTTTTCAAGTTACTTATAGTCCCCCAACTGTCAGAAAATGCTTAATGTCTTTATTAAAACATTCAATTGGGTCATAATCGATTTGTTTGTAAAATGTTGTATCATTTAATCCCTTCTTAATTTTAAAAATATAATTATCCAGATCTAGAAGTACTATTGTGTTGCCCTTATCTGTTGGTAAAATTATTATGTCTTTATTATTCCTAAGAAAAGTGATAGCTTTCTTTCTTCTGCTGTTAGATTGTCATTACTTTTTAATGAATCAGTGAAGTCGTGATATGACAAATTCGATAAGATGACATTTATGAATTTTTCAATAAGATGATATGGAGGTAGATTAGGAAAGGTCCAATTCGACTTTGGTTTGAACTTAACCACTGAATTTAGGATTTTATTATTATTCATTGTGTTTTCTAGAAAATGAAACTTTAGACTTATATTACGCGCACATTTCAGGGCATATCCATATGATTAAACTTTGGTGTTGGTAAGAAAGTCCTTAGGATAATACAGAAATTTCTGCCGAATTCAGATCATGTTTAAAAAGATTAAGTATATTAGAGGCTATGATGCAATTTTGTTCTTTGTTTATATCTACAGTATTATCTACATTAGAACA
This sequence comes from Homalodisca vitripennis, assembly GCF_021130785.1. NCBI lineage: Eukaryota > Metazoa > Arthropoda > Insecta > Hemiptera > Cicadellidae > Homalodisca > Homalodisca vitripennis. Next base: position 93,093,617 of record NC_060210.1, read on the forward strand.
TATAGTGAAATGTACCTCTTATATACACAGGTCTCAGAAGCCTACTTCGGTACTACATCTCTACTACTTTTGGTCATTGTAATTTATTTCCAACCTTAGATATTTTTGGTACGGTACCACAATCTTTGTATTGTTAGCAAGAAAATATATACGTAGCCTATAAAGTTCCGAGAAGCATAATTCTTACAAAAAGCATCTAAATTGCGTTTTATAAAAGTCTTTAAATCTGCAGCTGCAGGTAATGCTAGATAGTAAATTTATCTTTAATACCTATATTATACTATTGATCAAGCGCTGCAAACTTAATAGTTACTAAAATTTTCAGTTAAAGTATTTTTTACTAATACTTCCAATTTTATTTTCTGGAAAATCTTTGTGTACTAAAATTGATTACAAACAATATTTTAATTAGAAGTGGTGATATTTTTATGCTTACTCTATGCTTTCAAAACCATAAATATGAATGAATTTAAAATAGTCCTCCTCCGTAGACTAATGGTTATAGTCTCGGCTCTCTAACTGAGAGATCACGGGTTCAAATCCCGGGGAGGGCCAATCATGTATAGACACGAGATAAACCAGTGAAAATCGAAGCCTACATAGCTGTGTAGCTGAGGCTTAAAAAAAGAGAGAAAAAAAAATTTAAAATGCTACTTAAATGAATTAAACATATGATTGTGTTGTAATATTATAATGTTTAGACTACATACAGGTGGTGCAAAAAGAACGTATGGATTGGAATAGCGTAGTATCAGTGGAGTGGAGCTTTGTAGGTTAGATAATCCAATTTTACTAGCAATAGCGCAATAGCAGTAGGCCATGCAATATCGGGTGTTTGCTGGCGAACAGTATTCCAAATCATATTAATCTGTCTTCAATATGTCATCGAAGCTTTCCTAGAGAGTTTAATATCGAGCTTAATAGTTCGATACCTGATCGCAACACGATACTCTGTTGGGTAAGCTCGTTTCGAGCTACAGGATTACTTAGAAAGAATAAATCGACTGGTCGTCCTCGTACGGAGCGAACACTACAAAATGTTGACAGTTTCAGAGTCGACAGTTCTTAACCACTGGACTAAACGATGTGCTCCGACCTTGGAGATATCATGTCGATCGCTACAGTCCATCCTGTCATGTGAGTTGAAATTCCATCTTTGCAAGATTATGATTGTTCAGAAGCTATACGAACGTAATTTTGATCAAAGAAGAAGTTTTTGTGAGATAATGCTTGATGTTGTTGCAAATGACAATGCAGTTTTAATAATGAGTGATGAAGCTCACTCCATTTGAATGGATCTGCAAACAAGCAGAATTGACGCTATTGGGCAGCTAGGAACCAAGAAACACATAAAAAGTTGCACTACAATCTTTAAGTTATGGTAGTCTCGAAAATTGGTATCGTTGGACTTTTTTTTAAAGAAGGCGGTGCAACAGTCACAGTTAATTCTCGCCGTTATGAGTAAATGCTATGAACATTTTTACATCCACAACTTGAAGCTTTGTGGATCGACATGGCAGAAATATGCTTTTAACAGGATGCAGCTACAGTCCACACGAGTAATGCATCTATGGAAGTCTTTAGGGAAACGTTTTCTCATCACGTGATTTCACGATTCGGCGATCTCTATTGGGTTGCACGCACGCCAGATCTACCGCGGTGTGACATATTATTATGGAATAACTTTAAATTCAAAGATTATTGTAAACGTTGTTCATTCGAAGATTTGAATGCTGCTTAACATTGAACACTTTGACAATAAGTCTGGAGAACTTTGAAGAGAGACTTTTAACGTGCATTAACGCAGTAGGACTCCATCTTACCTATGTTATTTTAATAATATAATTAAGATATTTGGAATTCTTAATGCCCAATTCTCAAAATGGGTTGTTTGCTGATTATTATAAAACATTTCAAAACACATGCGTTCTTTTTGCGCCACTCTGTATAACAGTTAAGTTTATGCTGTTGCACTGGCTAAGAAAATAATCATATCTGTGGGTTTTGGAATCCAACTTAGATGCGTTTATTTCAGGTCTACGATACTTCTGGTGCTATAAGTGATTTTGATGTTTACAGCGATCAAAAAAATATGTGCATACGTAGCTTAAAAGGGCTACTACTAAGGTCAAAAAGCTTCTACTTCCGTTGTTTGTGTTTTTATCCTGGAATAAGGGGAAGAGCGTGTATTCCATTTTCTTTACTTTTAACTAAAGTAAAAACGCCACACACAATGTCAAGGGAGCTAACTAGTTTCGAGTACCTTATTTGCAAACATTCACAGCTTTGTACATTAAGGTGGTTTTTATAACAGTGTTTAAAATATATTTCCATTAGCCTACATTAGATAGTTCATTCATCACTGGTGAAATCTAAATTAAACATTAGATAATATCTTCGTTCTTGCAATCTGCATTGTACTACATATCAAGCACTGTATCATAATTTAATATTTTCTAAAGTTTAAATGTAAAAACATTTTTTGCCTCTGGTGAACTTTTAGCTTAAAGTGTCAACAGCTGTGAAGTGTTCGTCTAATTTGGATTACGTGCCGTAAATATTTTAATTATTTTCCAATTCTTAATTATTCTGGGAAACTTTTCTCCCCTTATCTTCCTCGGACCTTTGCGAATATTTCAAAAAAGTTCTTTGCCGAATCGGTCCAGCTATTCACGAGATTAACGCTTAGAAACACATTTAGCAATTCATTGTTATATAGTAGATTATGAAAACATTCTTTTTTAGTTTGTAATTAACGATAAGTATTTTGAAAGGATAATAGGATTTCAGACATTCGCCATTCATTGCATATTACAAAAATAGAACTTTACGTTCTAAAGATTGGAATTTTATCTTCTTTTTCAGGTGTCAAAAACTTTAATACATAAAGTTACATGAGCACAAAAATTAAAACTAATAAAGGTGTAGAAAGAACTCGACAACGTCTTACTAACAACAGAAAAAGCTGTAAGCTAGCCTCTCACCTGCTGTGGTGCGTAGTGCATGTGTGTGTGTGCAGTGTGCCTGTTTTGTACAGTGTTATGGTTTGTATTCATACACACTTGGAATTCTTACGTACAGATGTATTTAAGAGTGCAGTTATAAGTTAAACCTCGTAATGGGTTTAAAAATTGGACCATGTCGTGGAAAATTCAATATATCTTACTATATATTCCATTTAACATGCGGCATAGGTTTTCAAGCAATTTGTCTAACTTCGTTACCACAGGCTGTGATCTGGGTTGTATATTTGTATCTATGCGTATAACCATAAATTAATCACTGTGAAGAAAACAGGATTCTTCCGGACATTTGCCATCGTTCAGTGAAACAAAGAATCAGTAACACTACGTTAATTTAATTCTTGATAATTAATCCTTCTTTTCATAATCAAGGCTTAACTAACCCAGTTAGTAGTTCAGGATGATTTTAACAGCTTGTCTTCTAAAGAATCTTCTCAGTATGTCATTAGTCTATACCCTTGTACTCCAGATGTTAAAATTACGAAATTTGACGTTTGAGTTTTTCTACCGTAGATCACATGATTGTATGTTAGGTGAAAAAAGAACTTCTTCAATTCGAGAGTTACCATCCTGTTCTGAAGTTTGGGGTGTCATCGAGTGTAGAATGCACTAGATATAATCAGCCACCTGTTTTAAATATTTATAAGTGTGATCTTGAAGCTGTGTTTAAGAGGCTGTAATAAAGTAATCACCCTTTCATTGTCAGTTCATCGAATTATAGTAATCATGATGTGCAATTTTGCTAGAATTTTGAGTTTGCAATGAAAAGTAAAATCCAAGAACCTAATTATTCTAAATATGATTTTATTTGAAACTCTAGTGCTTGACAGATTATTATTGACGTGACAACGTCTTAAATTAGGTTGCGGCTCGGAGTCACTCATGAAAAAGTGTAACGCCCGGTAATGTTACGATGCCCGTCCAGTGGGTCCGAGCCGCACGGAATCCGCACGGGATAAAGCAGATAACTGTGGGTCCTCCGCACGGGATAAAGCAGATAAACTATGTTTATTCGTGAAAATGTGGAGTGCTTAGATTCTGTTCATTACAACAAACACTACAAAATAAAGGTAAATAATTGTACACTGATATTTCATTATCGTAAACTATGATTGATTGATTAATTGTTAGATTGACACAAAAAAGTTGAGAAACTGAGTTTATAGGTTATGTATTACTATTGACAAATGTTGATAGTGTTAAGTAAATTGAGGCGCTATAGCGGACAAGTGGCCTAACCCACAAAATAGCAATATTGAGATATGAGCCTTAGAATATCTCTAACACTCTATTCTAAATACTGCATATCGACCCAAGCCACCTTTACCATTTTTCTGATAGATAGCAGCACTAGTTTGTTTGTTTATTATTGGTCTTTGAGTCAGCTGCAAACTGAATAGTGGCCCAAGCCACAGCGCCGTGTGGCCTAACCCACATTCTGTTCCATTGTTGTGGCTTGAGCCATTTGTTTGTTTATGTTTACTTAAGTGTCACCTTAAATTGCCGACTGAATACTGTAAAAAATATTTTTATTCCTATTATGACCTAGCGGACCATAATCTACAAACCTCCTTTATAAATAACTTAGTAACAGTTGTCAAAAAAACAAAGAGTTTATACATAAATCTAAGTCAGAGAAAACGAATGTTTACAAGGAATTATAACTTAAAAAAGGAAAGTGGAGAAGAAGTCAGGGTATGTAAGGAGTATTTTTTAAAAAAGTTTTTAGGAGTAAGTGATGGCAGAATTTCACGGGCCATTAAAAATAAAGACAACGCCATAACCCCACCAAAAAGACAAGAGAGGACAAGGAAAAGCCCCTAAGGGTAAACGCGCACTAGCACGGCTAGACCAAGACCAACGACCCAAGACCAAGACAGTACTGGTCTGGAACAGCACGGCCACAACCTCGACCAAGACCAAGACAGTTTTGTAATGTACTAATGTCTGAAAATGGATGTCGAGGAAATAGCAGTGGTCGTTTGTATGTGTACCGTAAATATGTAAAAAAAAAAAAAAAAAAAAAAAAAAAAAAAAAAAAAAAAAAAAAAAAACACTGTTGTACAGACATCGCCACCGAATAGCAATGTTATTTCTTCCCATTTTTCTTCTTCATTATTCTATTGGCATAATCATCTGATGAAAAATCCCACAAACAAGGCCTTTCCTTTACCTCCTGTATCAAACGTTCTGTATCAAACACTGATTCTGTTGCCATTTTACAATATTGTCTACTAAACTTGTTCACAAATCATAAACAACTCTATCGCACACACAACCTCTCTCAACTACTCTGGTCGCAGACTGGCCGTAGGCAGTGCGCGTCTGTTCTATAACAGCTCATGGAAGTCTGGCCGCAACGTTCAAGCTGGTCTCGCGCTTGGTCTGTGCGGCCAGAGCGTACAGCTGTTGGTCGTTGCGTCTGTCGTGTCTTGGTCTTGTTGACTAGTGCGCGTTGCTCCACATCATTTCAGGTTGGTCCTGGCTGCAAGTTCTTGGTGTGGTCTTGATCTTGGTCTTGGCCGTGCTAGTGCGCGTTTACCCTAAAAATAAAACCCCTGATCATAGGCTGCAAAAGGTAAAGGACTTCATTAGTAAGTTTCCAGCTTATGATTCCCACTACTCTAGGGTAAAAAATCCAAATCGAAAGTATCTTTCGCCCAACATAAATATTCTCAATCATGTACAAAATGTATGTTGAAGAAAATCAGGTTGATCATGTTTCACCCTTTGTCTTTAGAAAGGTTTTTTTTAATAATGATTTTAATTATCACTTTCATGCTCCAGTCACAGACAGCTGCCGTAAGTGTGATGCATATAACATCAAACTTATAAATCATTTACCAGAAACTGAACAAAGGCCTGTAAAAATTGAACAAGAATTACACTGGCGCTTAGCTGAATCAGCACGAACGGGTTACAGGGTAGATGCTGAAAAAAGGGAAGGATCCTTCAAATGACGTTAGCGTGATTGCGTTTGATTTAATGAAAACATTGCCAACAACCTGTGCTATCCACAGGGCCAGTTTATATTACAAACGGCAGTTGTGGAACGTATTGTTTAGGAAATACACAATTTGTCCACTAAAGACAGCTACATGTATGTGTGGAATGAGGCTGTTAGCCTCCCGTGGCCTGAGGAAGTGGGATCATGTATTTTACATTTTGTGGAAAACCATGTTAAAACTTCAAAAACTGATCATGTACAGTGACCAATGTGGCGGTCAAAACCGCAATTATAAAAGTAGCTGCACTATGTGATTACATTGCTACGTCTCCTAAATATTTTTGTACTGAGATTGACCACAAAATTTTAGTCTCAGGACATACATATTTTGGCCTGTGACCAAGATTTTGGTCTTATTGAAAAAGAAAAAAAGTATCACTCTGAAGTTTATGTACCAGATGATTGGATCAAGGTGATCTTGATTGGTCAGCAAAAAAGCCACCATTTAAAGTAAAAAAAATTGAAAAAGATGACTTTTCATTTGAAAAGCTTATGAACAATATTACAAAAACCGCAAGTTGTCAAAAACTGGGGATGTGGGAAATGATCAAAAGGTTGAGTGGCTTAAAATACAGTGGATTAATTTTAAGCAGTCAGAGCCTCTGCTCTTTACATTACAAATACCTAACAACGAAGAGGTCCCCTTTTCCATTGTCAACATCAAAAAAAAAGGACAACAACGGAAGTAATGCAGTTAGATGTTCTCTACCCCAATGGAAGAAAAATAGATGAGCCGAAAAGAAGGACTTGATGTCTCTTTTAGAATACATACCACCAATCAAAACACTCATTTTACACATCAATTTTAAGTTCTGGAGATATTCCGTCAACCGTTCCAGTCGATGAGGAAGAAGATGAACTTGTTTGAATTTTGTATCTTTGTATTAATGTTTAATTTTTTACTATATCCTGTTTTAAAGTAGTGTACCAATTTGTTTATATCAAGTACAAGCTTAATGGTATCATTAAGTGATGTAATAAAATGTTAATTGACAGTAAAGTTGTACAGTACTTATATTAATATATTGGCCCAACCCACATAAAATTTACTTAATGTATAAAAATATGCCAATTTTCAAGTGCCCAACCCACTTTTATTTTTAAATTAATGAAAATAATTAAATAAAAAGGTTACCATGCATACAAGGGTTATGTTCTTATATAACAGTAACAATTTACAACTAGAAAGCTTGAGTTTTTAATGTGTTTTAAAAAAATGTTAAAAAAGTGACAAATCTTTAAACGCTAATAAAACTCTCAATACAGCTGTTTTGGGGTTAGGCCACTTGTCCGCTTAGCGCCTCAATTATTAGTTTAAATCACTCTGCAATCAATCGTAATTCAGTCAGCGCGTATTGTCTAGTCAAACATTTAAAATAACAAATTATAACCTCTAAACTGTCATAACAGTGCGACCAAAACAAACGAACTAAACCGACCAATCACCACGCGCGGAGTTAGAATTTAACTGTGTTTAGCAAGAATTTCAAATTCCAATTTTAGTAAATGTTTTATTCAACTTTACCATTTACAATTAACAAATTTTAATTAATTTCAAATTATGTACAATGTTTTAGTAAACAAAATATATTTCTATAGTTAAAATTTGTGTGCAATTCTTTATTTTCATTCAATTCCTTGTTCCTATTGTGCAATTTAATAATATTTCATATCAATAAATATTCTACCGAGAAAAAGACGTTGTCACGTAAAATCTTCGCCCGTAAACCGACTTTACAGGCAACCATAATGTTTTTTTTTACTATAAAATTTCCCTTATTGGATTGGATGATCGCTAAGAAAGTTCGATGAATACACAGTTGCTGGTTTTTCGAGGCATTATTAGGTATATTTTGTCTACCTCAACTTTAGGAGGGCCTTAAAACGATTCAATCACCACAGATTACTGACCAAGCTTGAAGATTATGCATGACTCTCTCTCTTTAATGTATAGATAACCATCTTGAAGACGATCATAGCCTTATTATGGTTCAACGCCAACCAATGTTTGAAGACGACATTAAAGTGTATGAGATATTCCATCAGTAGAGGGCTTTTATCTTCTGTAGAATACTTTGTCCTCGAGTCAATTTTGGTGTGAGAGGATCTTGATGATCTAAATTAATTGAGTAAAGATTGCTTTCCTTAATTTCAGTTGAATTCTTGGCGAGTGCAATTTGAACTATGTACAGAAGAATTAAGCTCCCAACAGAATATTTCAATTATTGATCTAAGGGTTAATATTTTTCCAGCACTCTCTCCGCAAGAACATAACTTACGTTTGCAGTCAAGTAAATCAATAACAATATTATTTATATCAGAATCAAATTTGTATTGCTTTGCTTGGCTGCAAATGTAAGTTATATGTTCTTGCTGAGAGAGTTCTGGAAACATATTAATCTTAGATCAATAATTGATAGATTCTGTTGAGAGCTTAATTTTTCTGTACATAGTTAAAATTGTGCTCGCCATGAATCCTATATATATATATATATATATATATATATATATATATATATATATATATATATATATATATATATATATATATATAAATGAATAATAATGTACTGAATAAGTATATAAAAGTACTTGCTCCCGGCGGATGTTATTTAGTTTAGTTATTTAAACACATATGTGAAAGAAACAGCCAAATACAAAATAAATGAATCGTAAAAAGTGAGGGCTCTATGGTGTAATGGTAGCACATTCACCCGGCAAGTGAGAGATCCGGGTTCGAGTCCCGGTGGAGCAAGTACTTTTTGCGGTTCAATGTTTATTGAAATTATATATATATATATATATATATATATATATATATATATATATATATATATATATATATATATATATATATATATATAGATAGATAGATACATGTAGACATATGTACATATATATATATATAAAATTATCTAGGTTCAAGTAGGACGAGTATGTTCATCAAGCCTTTTTGAAGTTAAATTAAGCTATTGCCACATACAAAAATTTAATAAATATATATTTATTTTTCTGTGATGTAAAATTGTTAGTTTAGCACTGTAAGAGCTTGAAACATCACCAGCCGGTAAACATTTTAATGAATAACACTATTGGAAGAATAAGCATAGAAATACTATATCTGACAATACAGACTTGAATTTTCCAGTGTAATCTATTCTTATTACAACTATATTATCTAGTTTTTTGTTGTTGTAGTCACTTATATAAATAAAGACTTGAATAATGTAAACTTTATATGGTGAATTTATATTGGTATTATTATTATGGAAAATTTACTTTTTGAAGCTGTAAAACAATTGTTTCGAAGATAAAATTACTTTTGAATAGTTAATATATTTATAAAAACATACTAATTTGTGTAGTTTGTTATCCTAGTTCGGAAAGAATATGATCAAGTTAAGCAGATGATGTAATCACAAATTAGAGAACATCACAAAAAGGGTTCATGGTGTATAGCAAAAGCCTGGTACAAAATAGGCAAATCAGAAAAAAGTACTTTGGCCATGGCTTTGCAGTGTTTGCACTGTGTGTAATGTGACTGAATGTGTGCCTTGTGCCTTCTGTAATCTGGCTTGTTTAGGTTGTGATCGTTGTGCATAATTGTTTATTAAAAGTATATTTTACATTGTATGACTTATTATACGAACTTAATTCGAATTTTGCCTGAAGACGGTGTACAGTAAGATTCTTCTTAATATTTGTTTTACACACACAGGTTACAAGTTTTATAAAGTGTAACAGATTCAGTGTATTGTTTAGGTTAGGTTTTTACTCAAAATGCCTAAGTACTATTGTGATTATTGTGACACGTACCTTACTCACGATTCACCTTCTGTCAGAAAAACACACTGCCAAGGACGGAAACATAAAGATAATGTTAAATTCTACTATCAAAAATGGATGGAAGAACAAGCTCAGCATCTCATTGATGCCACAACTGCTGCATTCAAAGCTGGCAAAATTGCATCAAATCCATTTGCCAGTACTAAAGGAGCTGCTATTCCGCCTCCCAACATGAATATGGGACCCATGGGTCCAATGAGACCTCCAGGTCCTCCTCAGCCTGGCCCCGGACCAATGATGCCTGGACCACCTGGAATGCATCCTGGCATGGGACCTATGATGATGGGACCTCATGGACCAATGCCACCAATGATGGGAATGCCGAGACCACCTATGGGACAAATGATGGGACCGATGATGCCAATGGGTCCCATGGGACCAATGGGTCCAATGCGACCTCCAATATTGCAACCAATGAAATAGGTAGGTTACACTTTGAATATTCAGCATAAGCTGTAGGCATACACATTTGGGGGGAAGGGTTTCCGGGTAGGGTACGATAAGCGGACCCGGTTTTTTATATCTAAATTGGCAAACGATATTACCTAATCATAACCATCGATATAATCAATTGATACTGATTAATTATTTTGAATTATTAACTTAAATAGTCTATATCAACAGCTGTAAACACTTTAAAATAATACAAGTGTAACTTAAGGTAACATTTCAATTTTACATAAGTAATTTTAATTATTGAAAATGGCAGTCAATTTTAGAAAACTACAAGACATTGCTTTAAAAGATGATAAGAAATAAATCAAATATATTGTTTTGTGGCTTCAACATGTTGGACTCGTACCGAAAACCCCATTATGTGAAATTTGTGGGAAAGAAACAACTGCAACTGTGAGAGGAGCAAATATGGTCATCTTCAGTTTTCCTAATTTTTGTTATAATAATTTGTTTGATCACTATAAATATTGAATTCATATTTTAATTTAAAACATATGTTTGTTATTGAGGACTATAGATACTTTTATATCGATTGATAGTCTAGGATTTGAGATGCGAATATTAGGTATCGAAGACTACATTCTTCGATATAAAAAACCGGGTCCGCGTATCGTACCCTACCAGGGTTTCCATGCTCCAATTATATCATGTTTGGATAATAACGTGAAGTCTTATTGAAAGGCAAATTTGAAATTTAATTATAGAAATTTCTGTAATTTGCTACAAGCACAGTAAATAATTTAAAAAATATAAACAATAACTTTTCGTAATTCTAAGCTGTTAATGTGAAAAGGTTTTCTATACCACTGGTTAAAGAAATAAAACTAAATTAGATGCAAAAAATTTGAATTGATTGATTTCATAATGCAATTAATAAAAGATTTTAAGGTATTGTGACAAACTGTTAAAATACATGTCATTATTACATGTTGTTACGATGGCCATTCTGTCTTCATCTACTATTTGTTATTAGGCAATATAAATAGTTTTAGATTAGGTTATCGTAGATATGTTAACTATTAGTACCAAAGTTAAAGGTACCCTTTACTAGCACTCACGTGGTCTGAGCTAGAATTTAGGTAACTGAAGGGATGTTTACCTTTTTTTTGTCAGAAGTGAGGGAGGGCGTCACTGACACTAACTAATTCAAGCTCAGATCATGTGAGGGCTTTTATCTCTTTATATCTATAATACATACAGGCTACAGTATAATAAGAGGCCACCAACACAATCGGATGATGATTATTGATTTTAAATATACAATACTATCGAATATGACATTTGACCTATAGATATTAATAATTAGTCATTGCTAGTTTTATTTAGACTAGTGACATCATTAACTTACCAGTTGCTGCAAGTGATGTCATTACCAGCTGTTATTTAGTTTATTTAGGAGAAGGCTGGTGACCGACAAGAACAATGGCGATGAATATGCAGTTATTGACTCAAAATGTTTTTACAAACACTGAACAATGTATTAAATGGTTGCAAGAGAAGGAGCTACCTCTTTAAAAATCAAGTATCCTGTTTGTAGTGAGGTGATGAAAACTAGAATTAAAAGTGGAAATCTAATAGTATTTCGCTACAAGAAAAGTCAGAACAAACACAACGTTGCATAAAAAAGCACTTAAGAAGATTTTTTTAACATTCTAAATTTTATATTATGAATATACTGAAAATCATGTACTTGTTTAGTTGAAATCAAACAAACTAAGACATTTTAATAAATGTAGTTTTTACAGCATCAGTACCTGCAGAAATACCATTTCAGATTGGCTGAAGTAATTGTAAGTACTACGCTGCTTTGGATGGTCTTGAATATTGATGATTCCATATCATTCAATAGTCATCTAATTGTGTTGGTGGCCACTTATTATACTGCAGCCAGTATTACATATGCATTTACCTACTTATAGCCTAATAGCAAATAGGGACAGAGTGACCTACTTCTCACCGACATCACTTCATTTAAGGAGGCAGAAAACAAGAACTGATGATCATAATAATACGTAATCTTCACAGTAGGCCTAAGCCAAATTTAAATATGTTCTTTCAAATAATGTAGTTCTTCTAGGTTCCTAGTAAGAAAAACTGTTCCAAAAAGAGTGGTCCCCGGATAATACCAAAGTGCCGATTTTAATTCCACACAGCATGGTGAAGCAGCATCAATGGCTGGAGTATAATAAGCAGCTGTACCACAACAATCATACCACTGATATGATTAACTTATCCAAACTAACAAACAATTAAAAAATTACCTAAAATGTCAAACTGAGTAAGGCTTACATCATCAGTATTTCAAATTATAGTACAGCTATGTATATATATATATATATATATATATATGTATACCCGCTCTGCAACAGAAATTGATCTAGCACTTAATGGTAACTTATTGAATAGCCTAGCTCCGGTTATTGCATAGTTCTGTTGAGTTTTACTTAACCTAGCATATTGTACATCAATTGTATTTTTAATTCTAGTGTTGTGTTCATGGTTAAAGCTTCTAAGATTGAAAGAGTTGAGATTTTCCTTAACAAAAACTAAACTGTGTAATATATATATATATATATATATATATATATATACATGGAAGCGTAAGTATACCCAGTTCTTCAAAAAATGGCCTACAGGACTCATTGTCGCTAATTCCTACTATGCAGCGTATGGCTTTCTTTTGCCACTTAAACACAGTCTTGGCTCCACTAGAATTGCCCCACAGTAAAACCCCATACAGAAGGTGTACATTAAAAAAAGCGTAATATGCACTAATGACAAGATTAAGACTTGTATACAATTTTAGTTTTTTTTAGTATAAAAATTACTCTTGCTAATCTAATACATAAATGGTTTGTATGGATTCCCCAGCTAAGCTTTGAGTCTAAATTGATACCAAGTAGTTTTACAGACTTATTTTCAGAATTACGTAAACTAAAGACAATTTCCTCGGTCTTGTTATTATTAACAGTTAATTTATTAGCCGAGAACCAGAGATAGGACCTTTCCCTCATATAGCCCATAACGACATCATTTAATTTTGAGTCTCTGTCTGATGATAACAGAGTTGTATCATCAGCATACAAGACAACCTTACACAGAGATGATCTGCAAGTAGGTTGGCTTATACGCCACTTTTTAAACTTTGTTTCATGGTCTTCCACAAGCTTTGGACAGTCTGTTATTATTTATAAAAGAAAATACGTTTATTATATGAAAAAGTGTTTATAGCTGTTACAAGTTAGTTATTGTTAAAAAATCAGTATCGGTTAAGTATATCGAAAGTTATAATTAAGTAATATTGTTTGTCAATATTGATATAAAAAACCGGGTCCACTTATTGTAATCTACCCCAGATCTAAATTTCAGTTTTTAAAGGGTAGGCCTACACATAACATTTGTTTCAAAAGTAATTTTTTTCAAGTAAATTTTAAACAGTTAACTTTTATATGCTAAAAAGAGGAACACGGGCCTATCAGCTGACCTTAATGTATGTGAATACTTGATTACAGTTGTCTAAAGAAGACCCTTTCAACCACTTTTTTGCAAGCGGTTGGACATTGCTGCGCCCAGGAGTGAAAATAAACACTTAAAAAAATATATTTCCTGCGATAATGTTTAACTATCCCACATGGGATAACCACGTTAGCTATGACAATCTGAAATCACTTTTATCAACTGCTTAAAGTAGTATGTTTTCATTTCCAGAAAGATTTTTAGGTGTAGTGATCCATAATTGCACAATAGCTAATAATATGTTAATTCAGTGCTGCCTGTAACAACACACAATGAAATGTATTATCTTCTTAGTAAAGGAACCAGTAGACCATGACAATGATATCTGTTCGGTCCAGTACCTCTTGGTACATAACCATTGCACATGTCTTCCACAGTGGGTTAAATAAATGTCTGGCCTTTTGGTGACAAAGGTTGGAGTCTCTTGTGTTAAATGAAACATAATAAATTTACACATTTGATTTTAATAAAACTTATTTTTTCAGATTGCTTTCCTGTAATTTACGGAAGACGGTGGCTCAGTTATTTCTTCAGGACTGACATCTATTTGTTATACAATGTACTTTTATTTTATAATGACTGTGAAGAATCAGATTGGAACACTTAGTGTACATGAAAAGTTGATGTATTTATTTGTGTTTATTCATTGTGATAAGTGAGAAGATCAGTGTTCAACTGATAAATAAGTATTTTATAAGATCAGTGTAAAGTGTAATTCTTTCCTTTTCTCAGTACATCCTTTAATATTTAAGAGTTATCTTTGATAACTTTACTAACTTATTGTTAATATCATGTGGAAACCAATTGATGTTGAATACATACAGAAAGCTTGCAGTTGAGCGTATTATATCGTCAGGTGACCTAAAATAATTAAACATACATTAATTATATTCACACTCAGAGCTTACAGAATCATACAGCATGGACATCCCAAGACCAGACTCTGTGCCACTTTGGGGCCAATGTGTGTAAAGTAATTAAGCTTTATCAAGATCGTTTTATTGTACTCATATAGTATGTTGATGATTACTAAAATAAAAGAACAAAAATGGGTAGTAGTTTTATATGACTCATAGTTTTTAGAATTAATACGCATTTTACAAAAAAATTCTGTTATTAATGTACTAAACGTTTTCAGCTTTAAAAATTGTAAGTTTAGTAAAATTGTGTACTTTCAAAACAAATTTGTACACACACATATCATCTGTATGTGTGTATAATTTAAGTATAACTTCACATATGGAAATGTACCAGCTGTCATAGGGTCTAAAATAAGATTGATTTATCAACGATTTTAATAAAATATAACCTGAAGTTAAGCACCAACTATTTCCGGTTCACACCACATTGAAGATCTGTTAACTGATGATGACTATCCAAAAGGAGGCAGAAATATTTAAAAAAGTTTATTTGGTTAGCAGTATTTTGTACAGTTGCACAGTGTGAACTGGAAGAAATTAACATTCAGTTATATATAATTTCAGAATTGTTAAGAAAATTTAACTTCTTATTAATTTTTGTCATAGGTTTTATTTTATTTGATATTATAATGGCTGAGTTACTAACAATTTAGAACAGGATTTATTATTGAAAGGGTGGTCATTTTAACAAATAATGGTGTTTATAAATGATTTATTTGGTGAGCAATTTACAAGGCTCTGGATTTATTGTCCAACAAATCAATAATCACAGAGAGCATGTACCAACACGAAATACCACAAGGAGCTTTGAAAAATTATCAAGAATGGACAAGAAATAATTGGCTGAGCAATTTCTTCAAATAAACTATAGATTTTCACATTTTCACTTGATGTCTTTAATTTTCTTTTACTTTTAGGCAAAATCATTAACTGACTTATTAACATGAATCTACCAAATGCAGATTAGCAAGCGAGTGGAATAAAGACATTCAGCCAATCAGCAAACTATCCAAAATTGAGAAATTATTGTGCCAACATAATGGATAAATTTTAATGGAACATGAAGTCATTACATTACTCTTCAAGTTGTATAAAAAAATCAAGTCTGCAGCATTTGTAAGGAGCAGCAGATAATAAGTTTAGTATGTGTTGTAATTGCCTTTATTATTCTTATATTTTAAATCATCTTCTCTAACAAGACAACTGACAAAAGGAATAGAAATAATCATACACATGCTAAAACAAATATGAAGAAATTTTATTGATAAAATGTTAATAAACCATGAAAGTAGTTAGTTATAACTTTTAAATAATAATCAAAGTTAATGAAAAAATAATTTTATTGGTATTATAAATACAAAAGTTTGTGAATAATGATGTTTGATACTTAATCAAATACAATCTAGTTTACAGATTTAGATGAAATTTTACATAGATTTTGGCTGGATATCAGAATAGTAAATACAGCAGCGCGTTGATTATCCAAAACAATTGGTGAAGGGGGTTTTTAGATAATCAAACATCACTGTAAAAATATTTAGTTTTTTGTTAAGGTTAGGGTAATGGGTGGAATTGCAAAAAAAAAAAAAAAAAAAAAAAAAAACGTTTTAGGACTAGAACACACAATAGCACCTTTTAATATCAGAGCATATATTATAAGACAGCAGTATGTGAAAAATGAACATCTAGATAAAAAATTTTACAATTAAATATGCATCAACCTTAAAACAAACATTTTTGGGGTGCCCCAAGGATCAATATTGGGACCTTTGCTATTCCTCCGTTACCTTAAAAGTATCCCAGAGTTTAAAAAGTTGTGTTTTTACGCTGATGATTAGTGCATCAACCGTTGAGAGTTAGTGCATCATCTAAGGAGGAAGTCAAAATGTCAGCCTTCCTCAGTTTGTAAAATCTAAATCAGTTTTTCCAAAGAAGTAATTTAATTTTGAACCAACAAACACCCGTTTATGTTGAGTTTAATGCAAATAGAGGAAGAAATCAAATTAGTCCCAATATACAAATTGACTAAGTTTCTGTACTGAAAGCTGAAGAGGTAAAATTCTTAGGCCTAACTTTGGACAGTTCCTTAAATTGGAATAAACATTCAGATAAGATCGTCTCAAAAATTAATTCTGGTTTTTATGCTCTTTGTAGAATGTCAAAATTATATATATACATCGAACAGTAAAGTCTATATATTTTTTTCCCATATTCATTCACATATTACATTCGGTATTTATATGGGCAAACATTTTGATTCAATTTTAATCATTCAGAAAAAATCAATCCGTATTATTTTAAAATTGCAATGGAATGAATCAGTTAAAACACATTTCCCTCGATTGGGGATAATGACGGTTTATAGTGCATATATCTAGAGCACTATACTGTCAGTAAAAAATAATGTGACATTAGTACCTCATGGCGACATTCACAACTATAATACCAGAAATAGAAATAAAATGTTTGTAGATTATGATTTACAATTCTATTGTAAAAAGCCAAAATATAAGGGTGCAAAATTCTGCAATATACTTCCAAATTACTTAAAATTATCGGAAGAGACCAAAATTTTTCTAATTAAATTGCGAAATTACCTAACTAACTTACTATTATTTTACTTCAATTAATTTTTTGAAATTCATAATGGATGAATATTGTTTGTATTTATATTACCATTTATTTTATACTTATTTAAATTATTCATAATTAGTGTTGTTTATTTTTGATCAACTTTTATGGATTTATTGTGGACCTTACAAACTTGTATATTTAAATATATTTGTTGTGTTTATATTCTTGACACCATTCATGTGCACCATGTGTAAAGTCTGAGTAAAGATGTTTCTGATTTATGTGAAGGCAACACAAAGTAGGGATTGCACATATAGTAAATACAGTGTTAGCTCAGTGATTTATATATCATAGAAAATTTACTTAAAATAAAATGGGAAGAGTACAAAATCAACCCAAAATTAAATGCATCAGATAAAACAGAACAAAACTGAAAGAAAAAGTTGAACATGTTTGTTTGCTTAAGTTTTAACACCCTTTTTCTTTTTCCTTTAAGTCTCGTAGGTGTTTTAAAGACAACAGCTACATAGTATCACATTCATCCTGCTGTTCCAACCATATAATGCCAGTCTCAAAACACTGGATGGCTTCTTTATTAGTTGGACCTTTTTCAACTGAGATGTCATCATTGTTTTCATCAATGTCATCTTCAGGCTCGTGTACCTGCACTATTACGTTGTCATCTGTCAATAGTTTATAGTCTGGATCATCCTCATCACACTGTAGCCACTCATCACATTCTTCAAATTGTGAACTCTTTCAACAGCTCAACCACTTCTGAAACAGATGTCATTTCTTGGTACTTCAGTTGAAGGCCTTATTTTGACAAAGTTTGTTCTAGTCTCTTTAACAGCCTACGCTTCTGCAGCCATGTAAACAGCATCCTTTAAGTTAGTATGTTTGTAGATTTTAAGGATTATTTTATTTTCTACTCGGTCAATCAACACACTACGAAGCAATGCTATTCTGTAATAATGCTTGAAGGCCTCAATCACTCATTACTCCATGGGTTGAAGGACTGAGCAGAAAAATCACCTTGAACTTTTCATCTTCTCTCTCAAGTGAAAGGTTTGAGGGATGACTGTATTATTAATTACCAATAGCACATTTCCAGTATCCCCAGTTTTCATCTGATGTTTTTTTAACCTCTAGGATGAATACACTATCATACCACTCAATAAATATTTTAGTATCCATCCACGAGGTTTTTGTAGATAATCAGAATTCTTTTATTCCTTTAAAGCATTGTGAATTTATAGATTTTCCAATGAGTAGCAAAGGTAGCCTATGTGTACCATAGCTGTTATGCGGGACTTATCCAGGCACTTTTTAGAAAAAAGGATTTGGTCGGCAATTTTCTTCCAATATAACCCAGTTTCATCTGCATTGTAGATGCTACTGTCCTCATATCCTTCATCAACAAGCAAACTCGTAAACATTTCTTTGAAATTTTCAGCAGAATCAGTATCAGCTGACAGCTTTTCCCCTTGAATGTTTATCTCTTTAATCCCATGCCTAGATTTAAATCCCTTAAGCTAACCAGTGGCAGCTTTAAAATCGTCACTAAGTAGTTTTTTGTTCATTTCCAATGATTTTTCGCAAATCAAAGAGCACTTATGGGTTGACCTTGGCCTTTTACCAGCATGAACCTTGTGTAGCAACTGCAGTCTCCAAGTTCTGATTTTCTGCTGTTTTCATAGTTTTTCTATGCAAGCTGCCCTCTTCACTGTCTAGTACACACGCAAAATTTGTGATAGATTCACTGTTTTTTTTTTTATGTCAGTTATTGTTGAATTTGCGATGCCAAAATCACGAGCTAAGCTTGATCCACTTGCACCTTTTTTAATTGATCTAGAATTTTAAGTTTATCAGATAATCTGAGAATAACACGTTTACGTTTTGCCGACATTGCTAGAAACCACACAGCACAACGAACAATAGCACACAGGTCAAAGCCTAATTTCAGTGACACAAAGTGAAGTTAGGTGGACGTGGAACAATACTGTACGTAACAATATTCTGTAGTGAAATGGTGGACTGTGTTGATCGTGCTCAGCACTATGCCGCATGCGCTTCTGCCGGCTGGTTCTGTTATTACTGTTTGACCAATCCAGTACTATCCAACTCCCACACTCTTGCTGGTTTTTAATTTTGCCAGAGGAACTAATTCGTGAGCAGCACTGCATGTTCATTGGCATGGTAATGTAGATGATATAGATCCTATAAATCATACTGCCGATATATCACACAATCCTTATTGATACAATATATTTATCAATGAATATGAACTTTTATGATTTTTAACAATATTACCGATGCAAAGGAATAAGTGGTAGGCATGCACAAGAGCACATATTCGACAATAACATTAGTCTTCATAATCGTAATATACAACCTAAGTCGGAAAGGGCTAATCAATCGTAAAATTTCAGTGGGATTTGGCTTTCGGTTAACCAACATTTTGTATGACCTACTTTTGGATAATCAACGCTTTACTATAAAGATATTTTCATCCTAAAATAATACTCGGTAGAAAATATTTATTCAAGAATGTCGTGTTTGCATGAACGAAATACCAACTAGGGTGCTGCAAATGATCAGTGAACATTTAAACTTTTTACTTTATTTTGGATACTAGAAAATTAGTTTTCATCACTCTGTGTGGTAGTGGGTTATTTTCCAATACATCTGGGATCTGCAAAATTCATTGTTTTCCTCGTAGCTAAGTCAGCTGATTTTCCCTCTCCCGAAAATTAGTTTCCCTATGTAAACCGTTCTTCCCTTGTATAAACAATTGAAATTTCCAATTTTGTCAAAAGGATCACTGATGTCCTATGTTCAAACAGCCGATTTTAACACCAAAATAAATTATAAAATAGTGTTACGTTTCCTTAGTGAAGAATAATATTACTAGACTATGAAATGTCAGATAATGTATTAAAATATATTTTTTGCTTTTTGCATCGTGATGAAAATTATCGTTCAGTACTTTCTTCAGAAGTATTGTGGGTTTGATAGCATTTTCCACGGTCGACTTTGCTTCATGCGTAAATACAATCTCGATCAGTTGGGGGAATAGGTCACTTTCAAGACTAGTAACGAAATATGCTGTTACTTTGACATTGTGAGGGCACTAATATGACTCAATGAACTGTTCACTCTGCGATTACAGTTTAAGGAAGCAACCGAGCACAGTGAGCCCATAGCCATTGCAAATAGAATCACAAAGCAATGCACCAGTCACAAAGTGAAAGTTTTAAAGGCAGAAATCCTATATGATACTGTGTATGAAAATTTATATAATTCCTAGAATGAACCTAGTTGTCCCATGGATTTGTGCTCTATAGTTTTCCAAACAGATCAATGCCAATATGGAATAAGCATATGAGAATTGTCTGTGGTGTAGGAGGAAGACAATAAACATTTTCATTGCTAGCCAGGCAGGCTCTTCCATTTTAACTCCAAACATATCTAAGATTGTTACCAGGTTGTTTTCTCTCAACAAACAACTCTTTTACTGTTTTTTTGGATATCAGGCGATACTTTATAAGAAATAAAGGATATAGGTTTGGACTCTAGGACAGGGTGCTAGGTTTGGCAAACATGGACTCAGTTTTATAAATGACAAGATCTCAACTGTTCCGTAAAATTCTTTGGTATGGAGCTTTTACAGCTATTTTGAACTAAATACATACTGATTAGTCAAAAAGATGGAGGATATTAGATATTGCCAAGCTTAAGTATGTACTGAATTGAATCATAATTTTTTACCAAATGTGCTACATGCACGCAGTGTAAAAACTAAAATTCAAACTCCTTAAACATAAAATAAATACCACAAAAATCCAAATTAATTAGTAATTATAATTTTAGTTAATAACATACAAACAGAGTTGCACATAAGCATAGATTTTTGATGTAATGCAGACATTTGATAAATGGAAGTTGTTCTAATCAAAATTAATTGACAACATTTTATCTGAGCTAACACCAATTTAATGTTGAATGAAGGAACCTCTGCACAGGTTTTGCCTTTAGAGGCCCTATATATTGGTAAAAGTATGTTTAATTAAAATATTGGTTAATTGATCATATAAATAAAGCGTTTCCCTTTTTGTTAATTTTAGTTTATTTTCATGTAAGAGTCATCATGCAAGTGGTATATTGAAATGTGTGTTAAGTGCTAAATATAGTTAAAGTGATTCTTAAATTATTACTTTAAAATTTTTTTTAAATATGTACATAACACTTTTATGAATAAAGTATTCTTAATTATGAAATCAATCTATATATTACATTCATTAACATTTGCAGTTAAATTATTTGGAAAAATTACAAAGTATTAAAAATATTAGTGACCTAGGAAATAAGCCTACATGGGCAGAAGGCTCATAGGCATACGCATATGTAGGCTCGAGTTGACCCCATGAAAATGAAAACATGCACTCACACAATTAATTAGTTACTGTATCAATATAAAGTGAATAATTAAAAGTAATAAAATCTTGTAAAAAATTGTATAATTCCAGAATCAAGAGAAAAGAAACCGACAGAGCATCATCTCATATACAGTGATTGCTTACAGAGGATTATAGTGAATGCAGTAAAGCGGAATAAATAAATTATATTGAGAGCTACATAAACCATTCATAGTTGTCGGTAGTGGAGTGACAGGTTATGTAAGGAAGGGAGGGCCAGTATTAAAAGTTCTGTCTGTATTCAGCCTAATAATTGATTCAGATTGCTTACAAAATAAAGCTGGCCTCTTCATATAAGCATTCTTTACCACTATTATACTCTTAATTAAAATAATGTAAAATAATTCAGTACTAGTGTAAAATTAAGTTATGCTTAAGTGCATGGCAATAGGCCGCCCCATAGAGGAAATGTATCAAATACTGTATTATTCATATAATTTTGTACCAACTGTTAAGCTATAAAATTAAAACACAAACATTCTTCCACAAACTGTATTGATTCCTCTGGTAATACTCATACTTTGTATGCCCATATCATACAGACCAATATAAACTATAAGATCAGGTTGTAACATAAATACTACTCTTCAGTTAGAATTATAGGAAAATATTGAGAAATATTTCAAGTTAACGGGACTGCTGAATTTAAAATGAGAGAGAATGCCATTCAACTAATTGGAGCTCTCCACATTCCCTTTAAGTTATTGGATTCACTATAAAGTAGGTAACATTAATTTATAGATAATCCTAGTTTTTTCTTTTAACTCGTTGCAAAATTAGGGCAGACAAAATTTTTATAACTTTGCACACACACACACACACACATATATATATATATATATATATATATATATATACACACACACACACATATGTATGTATAGGAAAGTTAAATTACATTTCAGAACAACAGCTTTATTACACTGTATCATGGCCTGTTTATGTAGTATATAAAATAAAAACAAACTGAATTGTATTTAAAAAATCATTTATTTGTTCCATCTGGATTATTAGACTCTAACTGGTGAGTATACACAACTTGGATGGTGATGGGTGTGCTGATGACATCTTCCTGTACATTGGCTCCACTTATAACTCCGGGCACAATGGTAGCCTCCGTTTTTAACCTGAAAATATCACTAGAATTTGATCTACATTTATACAAAACAAAAATATAGTGTTTCTATAAAATATTAATTATAAGAAGACAAAATAAACTTATTTTTAAAATTAATATGCCAATGCTAAATGATCTCTAGGACTGACTCGTCACTCAGCTGCTCTCTTAAGTTTTTCACAATATAAAAATCATGGAAAGTAAAACTTGAGTGACATACTTGGATTTTTATTTAAAGGTAACCTTATATTACATAAACACTTTTTTAATTGCTCATAATATGAACGAAGATAAAAGAACACACCAAAGAAATAGACTGGGAAAGTGGCAAGTGAAGCCAGGTCAAAATGGTCTCACCAATATGGAGTGGGGAGGATTCACTACCAAGCATCACATCTAGCTATTTCCCTAACTCTTCAACAGTTTTAGATCGTTTGAAAAACAATAAGAACAAATGATGCTGTCTTCTGAATGTTTTATGTGAACAAAAACAGTTTGTTAATTTTTTAAACTAGTTAGATGTATTTTTAATTTATATTGTAATTCATAAAAAATTTGTTGTATTTATATAACTAAGAATGAAAATGCTCAAAGTCTCATTTCTTACATTAAACACACAATAGATAAAACACTTCAGTACTGCCTCCATAACAACTTAGCAATAAACCCATTGAAGTAACACAACTCAATTTTAGTCGCAAACATGAAGAAATACAAAAAATTCATAACATCTTTACAGAACAGCAAACTAAATTTTTGGGCTTAACAATAGATTCTGACCTTTCCTGGACTGCTCATGTTGACATAGTAAGTAAGAACTTAGCTCTGGAGTCCATACGGTTTGTAGAATGAAATGGATAGGAGGGCTGGTGGCAGCTAAGACAGCGTATCATGCCTTGGTGGAATCCCACATCAGATATGACCTGATTGTGTGAGGAGGAATCTCCGAGCACAACCTCAAAAGATTATTTGTACTTAAAAAAAAAGCCACAAGAGCAAATGCCAATCTCACCCCAATGGAAAGCTGTAGACAGGGTTACAAAACTCTCAAAATCTTGACAGTCACGGCTCTGTATATTCATGTAGTGGTTATGCATGTTGATCAACTGGAATGGCCAAGAGGAAAGGACACTGTTGCCTACAACACTCGAAGAGCTGCTAACTACCAATTGTCTCCTCATCATACTACTAAATACATAAAACACCATCTTATGCAGGACGGAAATTCTACAATTCACTACTAGAGAACAAGAAATGCCTACAAGGAAAAACACTTCAAAGACAACTGTACAACTGGCTTGTTAAACAATCAGTCTACACGATTCAAGAGTTTTTCGCCCTGACATTGTAAATAAAGAATTTAATATATTTTATTATAAAATTGACGCCATTACATTTCTTGAAGATTTTTTAAATAAAGATTTCTGATCATATAGAAAAAATACCATTTCTCCTTAACAGATTATGGTATCTGTATTTCATCTAAATAAAAGCCATTACAAATTAGCATTTACACATTTTATCTTCAATTTCATTGACAAAGGCAAGTAACTTAATTGAAGTTCACTGCAGAAGATTTAATGGGCTAGTTTGATAACAATTTTAAATAAGTACAATACTGTTGAGTCTGGAATCCACCAAATCTTCAAATAAGTATATTCAATGAGTCTGCTGTGACTATTTGCAGACAACAACACATCAACATTATGCAACTTACTAACACAGGTTATTGTCTAATTTTTGTACGAAATAAAGAAATAGCAAGTGTGAACCGTAAAAGAATCTTCCTATTTTTCAAGAGTCCACAACTCTTTTGGGAAAAATTAGCAGGGTTACATTACAACAGACTATAATTGGTCACAGTGATGAGCGGGTAGCAGTGCCTAACGATTCCTCTTTATAATACTAGTAGTAATAATAAATAATCTCATTTACAAATCAAAATGAAAGTATAAAATTTACGGTACAAGACAGAAAATTGTAATCTTGAAGGCCTGTCTTAAGCCTTCTCTTTGATTATCATGTACCTGTGAGTCTTCCTATGCCTGTTTAAGTCAGTCTTGGCCTTGAATGTGCGTTCACATTGAGTACATGGGAACATTGGCACACTGGTAGAGTGCATCACTCGCTTGTGTCTCTGTGTAGCTCCTCTAGTCTTGAAAGAACTCCCGCACATGTCACACAAGAACGGTCTCTCTGTGGTGTGGGATGCCTTTAAAAAGAGAGTACAATCATCACATTTATACAGAAACTAATTTATATGCAACAAAATTTCTTTAAGAAATTAAATAAAAAATCAAATACACTTGTGTCTAACATTATTCTCTAGTGAAATGAAACTAAATATTTGAAATCAACGCATAACTTCCCACGTCTAATGGTTCTCTTCAAATATCACTTTACCAAATGCAGTATTTTGTAGAAAATTAGGATAATCTTTATATACAGGGTGTTGAACATGTGTGGAACCACCATTCTATCTATTGAGTGGTTAAAGAAAAAAATTTAGATTTTGTACACGGTATACTATGGTTTTACCTATCTTTTGGTGCCTTATGTAATTTATGATCACTGATAGGGGACGTCCTGAGGAGGATGCAGTAAAAACTTCTTATAGAAGTCTATGGTAAATGACACCTAATTTTAAAGGCCATTTTTTCTGAGTAAGTAGCCACAAGTTTCATTTCAAAAGTACCACTCTAGCAAAAATGGAGACTGTTTGAAATTAAAAAACATTAGAATCTCTTTTGGCGTTTCCTGGTTCATCTAATTAATATTACACAACTTTATAGACTGGCATATTTTGCTACTTTAAAGACCAGTGGGCCAGAGCCCAAAGGGATTTTCAAAATAAGAATAAGTTTATATTCATCCCAGGGACAATAAGAATGTCGAAGTAAAATTTCAGAACAGCCAGTTGAGTAATTTATGCGTGAAAGAAAAAACCACAAAGGCACTTTCGCATTTATAATATTATTAGGATTTGTTTAAGGCTTTTATATATACATATATATATATATATATACATATATATATCTATAGTATATATATATTTATATATATATATATACACAGGGTGATTCATGAAGTTCTCCCCCCACTTCTACAGCACATTGTACTAGTAAAAATAATGAAAAATGTTATATAAACATTAGGTCCGAAAACGCTTCGTTAGCGAGTTACAGCTAGCGAAAGATTTCGCCTGAATTCCTGGGTAAAGAGTAAAATAAAGCCATACTGAACTTTTGGAAAGGTTAATTAAGTAAGAAATATCGTGGATTCTTATGTATTTTTACCCTGATAAAGCTAATAAAATAGGTTTCAGAACTGTACCTGTAGTAGTTTTTGAGGGATTCAGGGTTAAAATGCAAAAAAATTGGGGCACGAAACAATGTTTTTTTTTAAGTTTGATGTACAATAACTTTTGTTAAATTGGTAATAAATACATAAAATCAACAAACATTAATTGTAGAGAATTTAATTCTGAGAAAATTGATATAATCAAAGTCTAAAATAAAACAGAAATAAGTACCAAAAAATCGATTTTATTCAGTATAATACATTACTAGCTGTAAAGAAATACCGTACGGTATTTAGTTAAAATAAAACAAAAACAAAATGTTTGTTCCTTAATGATGAGATAAATTGAGAAAACAAGATTATAACTGTTAAATAAATTTGTTTGTAAATAAAAATATTATGTTTTATTTACGTTGTATTTTTTTTTTTATAAAAATTTACATCAAATGTTCGAAAATAAATGAAGCAAACATTTTCCCATTATTGTTTACTAATCATCGAAATGCAGTTTTTTGTTTTATTAATTTCTAAGTTGGTAACGCACGAATAACAGCTGATCAACAATGGTATTCTGTACTGTTTACGTTAGAACTGTGTATTAGTGGTGTTTTTTGCAAGCTACAGCAGCAGATCGGGTTCTGTGAATCGTGTTTATTAAATGCAATTTTTCTGTGAGTTATAATTCGATTGTTTATTCAGCGAAAAAATGCCTTACTTATTTACATCAGAGGAATACGCTGATATGGTTTTTATTTTGGGTTACTGTAATGGTAATGCTAGAGCTGCTGTAAGAAGAGTATGAACTACGTTACCCTAATAGGAGGATTCCAGATACCAAAAACAATTTCAGGAACTTTTCGTACTCTTCGGGAAACAGGATCACTACCAAGTACTAGAACCAATTATGAACGAGCTGTCCAACTTGATGATGATATTGTTATAATGCTGTTCATCGAAGTCCAGGTGTAAGTACACGACGTATTTCTAGGCGGATAGGAGTTTCGCAGTCAACAGTGTGGAGGTCACTTAATCGAAACAAATTTTATCCGTTTCATAAACAAAGGTTTCAACATCTACAGCTAGGGGATGGTCCGCTTCGCTTGGAGTTTTGCAACTTTTTTAATATTAATAATCAACTCTACAAGCGCTCGTATTTTGTTTACGGATGAGGCACAATTCACTCGGGATGGTGTCAATTTTTATGCTGGTTAGTATAATAACATTCACACAGTTATTTATTGTCAATAAAGAAAATAACAAAACAGTGTAAAGTGAAAGAAACGATCTACCGGTACAATCTTTCAGCGGTAAATTTAGTTCAGTAGGTTTCCGGCAGTGCGAAACAAAAGAGATGAATCACGGCGTCGCATCAAGACCAACCCAACCCATCCCTGTTGGCCATTGTTGACCATTTTATTTCACCACGAGCTTATTTTTTTAAACCGATTTTCATAATTTAGGTCTCTATTTTTTCAGGTTCAAATACTCTAATGCATATGAAATGACAAAAACATTATAAAAACAATGTTTATTTTGAACTATAATATCTATTGTTTAGGCTATACATTGTCAAATATTTGACGCACAACACTTATTTTTTACTCAATTTAAATAAATTATTGAGTGTATGTATTTCTTTCAAAAATTATGTGCTAATATAATATAACAAGTAAAAAAATATTTTCATATTTTTTTACATTGCAAACCAGATTATTTTTTATGAGTAAATTCTTCAACGTGAGACTGTTAACAAAAAATGTCATAACTCAGTTCCTTCTCAAAGTATTTGAACATATCTTATATTTTATTTTAGCCAAACAAACATACTTACTAAGGGTATATTCAAAAATTACATAAACATAAAAGTATAAGTAAATATTTGTAGCTTGTTTCTGAATTTTTGTTACAAAATATTTTCATTTTTTCAAAAGTTTTCTTTTTTGTAAGCTTGTAATAAAATAACAGTTTATTTTGTTGTTGTTTACTTTTAGTGTTTTCAAATAGCATGTATAATTTACAATAGAAAACTGTTTTTCATTCAAATAAAAAATATAGTCACATTTGGAGGTAAAAAAAATGAAAAACCCAAACCCTTGTGCATTTTTGTACATTTTCGCTTTTGTAAAAGAAAATTGGCAAATATTACAATTTTTGTTTAATAGAAATTTTTAATATATTTTCTAATTTGGCATATAATTCTCTACATTTTTATACATTTAACATTTTGACCTTACTGTAATATTTCAATACCTTACAGAGGTCCAAACTTGAAATTTTCATATAAAAACTTTTTGCAATTTCTCATTATTTTCATGAAAATATATAGTAAGGCAAAGAATATCAAAACGTTTTATTCCTATTTAAAACAGTAAACAACTTCTGAGGAAGAAAAATGATATATAACAATATATGGTTTCTTGATATTAAGTATTTTTTACAAATTTTTAAAAAAAAAACCCTTGCAACACGTCAAAAATGGACTGACGTTTTATCTTTGGGTAACATGGACACACTTCTAGGGTTAATATCATTGTAGATGTGTAAAAAAAATTTTTTTTGAAAAAATAATTTTTAAGTTCTACTGTCCGTCACTTTGAAACTACTGGAGCTACAAAATAATGTCAAATTCACAGAATATACACAATTTTTATTCTAAACAAATTACTTCTTATAAATTTTTTTTCTATTTACAAGAACAAAAAAGTTAGATGGGAAAAACTAAAATATATGTATAAACTGGTTTTTTTACTCCCGAGTCACTAGAAGGGGCTTGTCTTTTCCTCCCAGTAGTGTAGGGCCTATAATAGTATAATAGTGGCCTTAGTTTGTCAAAGCACAGTATATTTCGTTAAATATAAAACCGGAATTGTCTTATCGCAAAAACCCTCCCCATCCTCAGACAGAGGTCAAAGTCGAGCGATCTAGTAGATAACGTGACTACAGATTCTCGCCGCCCGTTCAGCTGGTGCGCCGCATTCTTGTACTTTTCGTGCCGAAGTGTCTGTCGAGTGCGTCGCTTTGTTGTACTTCCGTGTTTTTACTGTGTGTGTAATAGATTAGTGATGGGTGACACTTGAGAATTTTGGGATTTACCCAGGAGCGAAGAGGGGGCCATTCGTTTTTTTACAAGATCATGACTAGTTTGCCTACATCTAAAATATGCGTTGCGGTCGGCAGTTGCTGCTGAAGGCGGAAATCCACTAGACTCACTCATCCTTGATATTGCTGCTTTCTGGGCGTCACAGGAAACCCATTAACAATTAATAATCATTGTAAGTTTGTAATTGAAGAGTTGCTTTTTCGTTCTATAATGTTTTTTTTTTTTTCTATAAATTTATTTGTTTGTGTTCCTCATACTGGTGTAGTCGGTATAATCCCAAAGTACCCCAACATTTTCCATTACGAACGAATAACCTAAACATTTACCGGTCACACAAACAACGAGATAAACAATAATATACTGACAATAACAGTACGCAAAGTCGTCAAACAAAACAGTGACGAGATGAGTAGACAGCTGTTCTCTCGTCTGCCGCCAGGTCAAACGAAAACCGTCGGAATCATTTAAGCCAGCAAACATTAGTAACATGAATACACACTATACTATATGATATGTATAGGAAATTTCATGGAGAATACGATAGTCCAAACTAGGCCTAAAAATAATGGACGGTTGTGAGCAACGGCCTTAAATGTGAAGCGACGGCTGTGACGGCGCTTGCCACTTCGCGGCGGCGTGAATCATACGTCTCAGACGGCGCTTGCCACTTAGAGGGTTAAATAATATCGTTAGCTTTTAATAAAAGGATTTTAGTATAAATATAATTTAGAATGTTTAAAAAAATAAAAAATTTAAAATATTTTATTGAACCATTTTAGGGTCAATTCATTTTAAGTTTATTTTTAGAGATTTTAGAGAAAGAGTTTGACTAACTTTCTTGTATGATAGGGAGATTGAAATAATGTTTTTTATTATTTACTCACTAGTTTTAAAATTATTTCAATATCTTTAAAAATAATTTTGCAATTAAAATCTCCACAAACTCTAGTTTTTTAACTAATCTACAATTAGTTTTAGTCTTTATTAATTCATTGCAAGAGGCAGGTAGGGGAAATTCTAAATAAGATTATTCCACTGAAAACCAAAATTCATTCAATATTATGTGGCAGCAAAAATGTTAATCACTACTCTTTTGTAAAAAAGAGAATGTAGATACTCTTCGTTCTTGTTTCCACTACACCTTAAATAACCTATACTTTTCATAAATTATAGATTGTTTTAAAATTCTAGCATTTCAGCACAGGTTTGATTGATAAGTATCATTGATAAGTAAATACCAACTTCTTTCTCTAATGACTCAAACAATACTTATTAATGTACTTTCACATTTGAACATCCACAAATATTGATAAGGTTTCCATTGATTTCTGGGAATCGAAACACTTCATTTATCTGATTTCCTAAGACTTAATTAAGAAACACATTTTCCATTTACGTAGGCAATTATCTCAAAACATTTAAATCCACAAAAGTTAGTCTGGTTAGTCTGACTGAAACAATATAAAACCCATACAAAAATTATTACCTAATTCTTAAAAAAAGATAGCTTGGAATTCTTTATACTAAAATACTAATATGCAATAAAGGCTACATTGTGCATTCAATCTCGAAAGTGATCTGACAAACCAGATGTTCACGGAGGAAGACTGATGACGTGCAGATCTTTCCACAGTGTTGACAGGTGAAAGTCTTGTTCACCTCTCCATGGATGACCTTGTGCTGTGTTAGAGTGTCATTGCGTTTGAAACTCTTCCCACAGTAGTGACACAGGAACTGTCTCAGGCTACCGTGCGCATCGTTCTCATGTCGCGTCAGGTGGGCTCGCAGCTTTGACTTGTACGGACACTGGAATAGCACAACCCATCACCTTCAGTAGTGTCCAAGACTTGGATTTCCTATTGGTATGTTCATGAATTTCTTTAGACTCATACCATAAATATTTTCTTATTAGGCTAAATTATTAGTAGAATATTACTAAAAATTTTAAAATTAAAAAATAAATATAACGAATACGGCATGAGAATAGTTCTGCAATCACTGTTTTGTTATAATACAAACAAAAAACTGAAATCAAATCAAACTCTATTACACTTTTTTATGTTTACCCTGAATTTTGTGTACCTAAATGCCTTCTACTTCCAATTAATAAGAATAAAGAAAGCTTTATTACAATATTAAATACAAAGTGTAGTATTACATTTGTATTACAACTTTATCTACAAACAGTGACTGATCATCTTCATGTTCCATCCTTTAAAACCATTACAGAGAGCTTGAGACTGCTTCAAAGTAAAATTTTATTCTGGTGATCTATATGAACACATACATTTATCATTGCTCTTCTCTATCTTAGTTACCTCTCATATGAGGTGTGGCTAGAAAACAGCACTGAAGCTAAAAAAATTGGCTTGCAAATATTTACAATTTTATGTTACAGTATTCAATGTGCCCCCTCCTCAGTCTCTACACCACTCCATGCAAATATTCTACTGTTCG
Source organism: Homalodisca vitripennis (assembly GCF_021130785.1). Classification (NCBI taxonomy): domain Eukaryota; kingdom Metazoa; phylum Arthropoda; class Insecta; order Hemiptera; family Cicadellidae; genus Homalodisca; species Homalodisca vitripennis. Next base: position 93,125,411 of record NC_060210.1, read on the forward strand.
TAGCAATTTTATTGATCATTTTCTGTAAGAAAGTTTGTGACTTCCATAACTGTTCGTTTTCTACTTTAATAGTCTCAAATCTTGTTCCTTTCAAAGCTGACTTGACTTTAGGGAATACAAAAATCATAGTTGGTGAAGTCAGGTGAGTAGGGTGGATAGTTTAATATGGGAATGTTGTGTTTGGCTAAAAGCATCTTCATTGACAAAGCATTGTGAGTATTGTCCTGATGGAGAATCCATATCTTGTTTTGCATTCTCCATAAATGTTTATGTATAGTATTCAGGTCACTAATGTAGTAATTCTAATTCACTATTAATAGTAATTAAATCCCTTTGATATAACAAAAACAATCATAATTACTTGAATTTCGATTTTGCAATTCGTTCATTTGTTATGGCATGGAGAAGCAAGGGAACTCCATTGCATTGATTAACGTTTACTTTCGGGATCATAAGCAAAATGCCATGATTCTTAAGCATTCGTTCAGTTTAGGTGTGAGACACTTTTGAACGATTTTTGAACACACTTTTTCATGTTGAAATTATACAACGAATCTGCCTAGACACTTTCCTTATTAATTCCTGATAGCTCAGACATTGCTCTGATAGTTAAACGGCAATCTTGTTTCGGGAAGGTTAACGATTCTAGATGTTAAAACCACTTTTGGTTTACAATGGTCTGCCAGTGCGTAGAGGTCACTTTTGTCTTTGTGGACATGTTTATATATCATTTAAACCACTCAAACACTTGTGTTTGTGATAAAAAATTGCTACTGTACACTTATTTTAAAGTGTGAAGTGTTTCACTGGTAGATTTTCTAACTTTGGACAAAATGTGATGTTTACTTGCTGTTCTTTCTGAACATTCAACACTATTTTAGATCCAGAGATGAAACATTAACTACTTATAACAGGCACTATGGGCAGAATGAGTGTGGGAGTCAAACAAAACTTGAGTAATGTGTGAAGGGGAGCTCACATGACCAGCTGTAGGATATTCAGCCTTACTTTATTAGATCTGAGGCTATGCAAATATTAATCCAGTTACTTTCTAGCAAAACCTTGTACTTGGCAATATAAAAATAATTTCAGTTTAAATTTACAGTACTATGCATATACTAGGCAACATAATTAGAATTATCTTCATTAAACTAATGTACCTTAGAACACTTCCAAAATTTGGGCTGATCTTCAGGTTTGTGCAGAAGTTTTTGATGTTTTTGTAGTTCTCGAGGGGTGGATGCAATATACTCACAAGAGTTACATTTCAATTTTTTCTGTAAAATTAAAATTAATTATTAGATTCATAATGTATCATATATGAAATATAAAAAAATCAAAAATTTTATAAACTTAACAATAAGAAAGATTAATGGCTAAGTAAACTTTAAATATACAGAAAATTGACCTCTAATACTGATCACACTATATATAAAACATAAATTTTAGTTAATCTGGTATTGCTTTATAATCCTCACGTACTGGACCCTTTACAGTACAATTAATTCTCATCCACAAGATCACAATAAAATAAAATATAATCTTATTATCTGTCAGTAGAATTCTCCTTTCAGTAAAATTGATAATATACAAATGTTTTACCTGAACTTTAGGGCTATGCCTAGCTTGAAGATGCTTCAACATGAAACTGCTGCTATCTGTCTTGTAGGGACAGAGCTTACAGAGCAGTTGCGTGGCAGAATGATTCATCTTGTGGCGGCCAAGCACACTCTCTCGTATCGTCTTGAAGTCACACTGATCACAACATAATAAGTCTTTTATCTGGAACAAAAATTAAATACTTTTAATTAACAATAAATACAATCAAACAGCTTAATAATCAGTTTAGAGCAAACATTTATCAATGAATTAATGGACATCTTCAGTCAACAGTTCACTGTCTCTTTGTTCACTGTGTTAAAAATTAACAAATAACATCAACCTACTGGAAATACAGGTGGCAATACAAACATAATAATTGCTGTAACATTATGCATGTCTATTCAATTATTACTTAAAAATAAATATGTCATGGGAGATAATTTAACAGAGGGCTCAACCCCAATCTACACTTTTAGCTAAGTTTTGCATTTTTAAATTTCCTTGCCTAATAGGATTTTCATAAAACTTTTCTCCTAGTTGACATCGTTCATGTCACTGGATTTCATCACCATAATGTAGGCCTTAGGCAGAAACCTGATTTTGTAGTCTAACTTTACAAACTGTTATACTTACAACAGTATATTGTTGGTCAGCTATCTTTAAAAATATACCAATTGTAACAAATACATCACAATAATGACGTTGATGTTTTTACTTCTTTGAGAGAAATTGAACTTGTTTTTGTCAGGAAGCCGCTAGACAGAATAAACGCTAAGTCACTGCCTTCTATGCTGAATTAGCTTAACCTTCCATCAGGCGCTTAAAATTAGAAACACCATCAGGCGCTCACGGAGGTTTCCTCCAGGTTAGCGAATAATGGATATCATAGTCGTTTAAACTGTTTTTATTTGTTTAAATATTTTTACGGATTTAATTACAATGTAATATATTCATTTTTAGAAGTTAAATAAAAATTACTCTTTTATGTAATGAATTTTCCAAATAAGAAATTCAAAATCTTAAAAAATGTTATTGTATAGTAACAACATGATTTATTTTAAGGAATAATGCAATTAATTGTAAAAATGTTTAACCTACTGTAATAATATATGGAAATTAACTTAATTTTTAACTTCTTACAAAAACAACTTACTTCAATTCTTGAGTTATTATACAATGTAATGTCAATTATTACTCAAAAATTTATTCTTTACTAAAATTTTTTTTTTAATACTACACAAAGTTTCAAAACATTTTCCTTCTGGTTATTATAACGACAATGTTCACTCCATAAACAGTACTGAAATGTTCCCTAGCACACGGGTACTGTACTGACAAGTCTCTCGTCTTCATTCTCCATTTCACAAAATTCAAATAAAATATATTGTAAAACTTAAAAAGATACCATCACAGGTCACACATTTAGGCGCACACGGATTAGTACTCCATAAAAACTAAACACAATAAGGCGCTCACGGAGATTTCGTCCAAGCACTACAAACACAACATCGGGCGCTCACGGAGGAATCGTCCAGTCTCGTACGGAAGTAGACGTCATACTGACAGATTTTGACAAAGATAAGCGGGAGGCTATTGTTTCGCTTCCCCGAAAGATGCTCGTGAAGTACTCTGTGGGAAACGACTGCCAACATCAGAAAAGTAGTACTATTTGTAATAATAAAAAATACACGGAGGAAAACTCCGTTTAGCGCCCGATGAAGGGTTAACTAGCAACACTGCTCTTCTGTACTAATGCAAATCAGTATTTCCTCTTTAGTTTTCAGGCTTTCCTATAAAATATTATGTATAAATTGTCTAATTTCTGTACAATTATTACCAAGATGCAAGATGGTTCTCTTACCCTCCAATGGCCACTTAAAGTATAAATTTGAGATATCAAAGTCACATACAGACACAATTTTTTTCTAGAAGAGACAAACTCCATTTCCACAGTTGATTCTGTTTTATTTTCTTTACCTGATTGTAATACTAGTAACATCTGTAAACTAGTGATTGTAAGGAACATTTAAAAACATTATTTTTACTCAGAATACTGAATGTTTAAAAACTCCTAAAAAGGATAATGGTAACTAAAACTCATTTAGGAGACAATATAATTCTAAACTCTACTGTACTTACTTTTTCATGCAGTTTTGCATGTTTGAGAAGATGGTTTTCTCGTTTGGCTTTGAAAGAGCATTGATCACAAAAATATTTGTATTGCAATGTTTCCTCATGCTTCCGTCTTTTCTCCGACTCACACATTCTGTAACATCAAATTCGAAGGCTCTAACATTGACAGCTTTATGATTATCAAGAAAAAGGCATCCTGCTTCCAAGTATGCATCTCATATGTATGTGAATGAGTTGAAAACAATTGGATCTCATAAAGACTAAGTAATTTTATATAAGTTGAAAAGTTAACTTATATAAGACACCCTTAACACTTTGCAATCAGAAGGCCTTTAATGAGGCCAAAACTTCTCTTGCTCAGTTTGGATGGAGTCTAAGGTGGTTCTTCTCTCAGCTCGCCAGGCCACACATAGTGGCCGGCAGAGTTCTGCGTCAACATTTGCCTCACTTTACTCAGATTTAAATGGCAGTATTTAATCTTGGCTCTTTAAATTGCTGAGATTTAAATGTAATTCTCAAATAACTTAAAAGTTTATTAGCAATAAGGTTCAAACTTTATCGGTTGGTAACTTATTATTTGTAGAATAAAAATACAATCAGCCTCAAGTAGGTCTTTTCAACATAATATAAACTCCACTAAATGAACTAATATTTTAATTAATTGATAGGATACGTTAAAGCAGCTACAGTGACACTAACATTTGAATAAAAAACAATTCTGTACGAGGTTTCCACAATATATATTGGAAATAAAGTAATATTAATTTAGCTACTTATTTGACTGAGATATTGCAGCACTTTTCAGCCACAATAACATAAGAATTGAATTTTATAACTGCACAATATAGAGGACCACAGTGGCTTGGTGAGCTGATTGGCAAAGCAGCAAGGCCACTAAGTGTGGCCCGCCAAGGTGAGGGACAGGGCGTGATCATAATTAATGACCTGACTGACTTCACACAGAGAACAGCCATTAAAAGTCTCCAAAAATGTATCTCAGCAGACAGCTAAATCCACTATAACCTCCCAAATGGCATCAACAAATTACCTAAAAATTAGTACAGTTTGGAAACTTTTCAACTATTAAAAAGTTATAGTGTGGAGTGTGGACTTTTGGGAAACTCAGTATAGGCTTTTACTGGATAAATTCTCTAATAAGACTACAATGAAATCCTGCTAACACAAATATCAAAGGTCTTCTTAAGAATTCATGCCATCAAGGAATTTGTGTTCTTGCCATGTTTTTGAGGGTGGCAAAACGTGGTGTTGATGTTCATCACTGAGTTGTGAAAAATAACTGACTGATGCCACTCTATCCTGGCTTCTACTACCTTTCCTTCTTGTGTGAAACTGATGACAGACTTTACAGTATGTACTACATTGTTCCTAATATCCATAGTGCATTCTCACTATACTTAATTGCTTATACTTATAAGTAACAATGGCTGCTGCTGAGTTATTGTTAACTTTGCAAAATTGGGTGTATTGGGATTACTGACTGGGGAACGTATCAAAACAATATTCATGTTACAATAAATTATGGTTTAATATAATAAAAAAAATTGTGTTAAAAGGATTTATTTCATTGTTCATTATTAGTTTTTTGTCTGAAATAATAAAAATCATCATACTGCTGTAACCTGAAGTTATTGAACCTGTAAAACATGTTATAGAGGTACCTTTTTCACTGAGTCTTAGGTCAAGAAATTTGGGGCTATTCAGGTTTCAACTATCAAGGTTCAACTGTATATTAGAACATTATTTGTCATAAATACATTAAAATATGAACATTAATTCAGAGAAACAAAACTATTACTACTATTAATATTAATACTTTCTTGAATAGAAAATTATATTGATACTAATTTAATCACTATTTTCAAGGGGAAATCAATCATACTCAGGTTCAATCATCTAAGTCAATTGGTGCATGCATAATACCAGGTGTTTAAAAATTAATATTGGAGTTTTAACGTTTTGTAGTATTTAATATATCAATGTTAAAATTAAAATTAATACATGAAACTAAAAAGCAACTCAAATAGTTATAACTACAAGCTTACAAGTTTTCAATGTGAGCTCCATTCATCACATGGCACACATCAAGTGATAGACAGCCTAGTTCTTCCCAAACTTTGATCAAAGTGTCTAGAGTGATTGTTGCAAAAGCTGCTTCAATCCTGTTCCTTAATTCAGGCAGATCAGCTGGTAAAGGAAGTCATGTGAATCAGTCTCTATCATTAGACCCCTTGCGGCCAAACCAGCAGTCGAGTACAGAGACGTTCAACCAATCATGTACTGAATTATGCCAGTGAAGCGGTGCACCATCTTGCTGCCAAATGAAGTTCTGTAGTTCATCTTCTTTCAGTTGAGGAAATAACCATAGTTCTACAGCATCAAGATAAGAAATACCAATTAGTTTCTTCTCCAAAAAGAAACTTTAACCTAGATATGGCACACAAAACATTCAATTTAGAGGTCTTGTGCAATTGTACCATCTCATGAGGGTTTTCTGAGCCCCAGATACTCACATTGAGTGTTCACATGTCAATAGAGGTGAAATGTTGATTCATCACTGAAAACGACGTAATTCAGAAAAATCACCATTGTTGTGCAAACACATTTCATTGCAAGATTGGCACATAAACCATAGCCTGAAGGCTTTAGAGTCTGTAACAACTGCAAACCATAAGGATGTAGTTGAAAACATTTCTATAAAACTTTCTAAACAATCGTCACTGGAATTGCTAATTCACAACTAGCCTTCCGAACAGATTTCTGTGGGCTACGCTTGAAAATCTCTCTCCTCACTCAACATCTTCTTTACTAACCATTGGTCATTCCATACTCTTCTATTTTCAACGGGCAGCCAGTATCTCCAAACTGATGATACCACTTATGGATGTTATTATCATTTTGCCTTTGCAAACTACAAAACAAGCCTTCTGTTCACAAGCCACCATTTTTGTGGCACACTTTAAAAAGTGTTAAAACCCCGATATTCATTTATAAACCTAGGTATTTTATTAAATTAGAATATTATTTTTAAAATAGAGCAAGTAGAAATGAATTAATGTAATATTATATTAATTTACAACAATGAATTAATTGTGAGACACACCTTTTCTCAAAAGTCTCATCCTCATCAATGCAGAGAAGCTGGCAGAGTTTGTCTAGTGGATGCTGGTCCGATGGTGATGTATTGAGATCAACACTGGGGATTTTTTGTTTGTTTTGAGATGTTACAGTTTTCACAGGATTAACAGCAATATCCACATAGATCTCTTTCAGATCAGAACCAGAATCATCACTTTTAGCCCCTACATTCTGAAAAAAATTAAAACCTCCAATATATTTAAGGTGACTTATTTTATCTACTCTTGACAATTAAAACATATTATCCTATATTTACAATAATGATTGTGCTTAGATAACCAAGAAAAGACTTAAAAGTCAACTTTGCCCTTATGCCTACTTCAACCAAAAAGCGTCTACTACCGGCTAAGTTTTCAATTTTTTTCTTTTAATATCATGGTTGTTTTCCTATTTTCAGTGACATATATATATATATATATATATATATATATATATGAATTTTTTGGAGGATAAAAAAATCCCCCGTCCCTTTTTAAAGACACCTCAAAGTCTTACTGAAAGATATCACACGTGCCATTGAGTTGATATGCGCAAGACATTGGCAATTTTAAAATTTACTCCCTTATCCCCCAACAAAGGGGGGGGGAGATTTTTTATCCTTCAAAATAGTATTTTAATAATTTTGGTGAAGATTGTAATGTTTTTGGGGAAATGCATATATTTGTGTGAAACGGGTTAAACACTGTTCCTAATGTTGGTATGACTGGAGCTGTAGTGGGAATGGCTGTTTATTCCCCGCATATTGCAGATGAACCAGTGAAGATCAAGCATTCACATTACAACAAAGTGAGGTTAAGTGGCATATTAGTGTATTGTTGTTTATTAAAATGCGCTTAACTGTTGAAGAACGCGTATTCGTGATTGAAACTTATTTAGAAATGAAATCTCCTGCTGTTTGTTGGCAACGGTTCAAGGACAAATTTGGAAAAGAAGCACCGGGTTAAAAGTGTAATACAAAAATTACTGTAGTTAAACAGTTTCATGAAACAGGTTCAGTGTTAGACAAGCGTCATGACAGCAGTGGTCAGTTTTAGCTCTACACATAAACGCATTCCATTAGGTTCAGCCCACGTTGTTGTGAGAAAAATACTGAAAATGTTATCCATACCGAATGCAGGTTTTCCAAGAACTGAAGGATGGTGATAATGTCAAAAGCGTTCACTACTACCAATGATTCAAGACATTCATTAGAGGCAACACTGACCTTCTAGATCAAGTGTTCTTTACAGATGAAGCTTGGTTCCATCTCGGAGATTATGTTGATAGCCAAAACTACCGGACCTGGGGTACTGACAACCCGCACATGTTCATAAAAACTCCACAAAAAAAAGTATGGAGTGCAGTTTCAAGACAAGAATAAAAGGACTTTTGCTTTTTGAAACAACTGTAAATGCAGCCCTCTACCAAGACATCCAACAGTTCATAGGCTTATTGCTAGAGAATGAACGTTACAGCTGGCTGCAACAGGATGGTACCACCTGCCATACAGCTCACTCTAGTATGGAGATGCTACAGGATCTTTTTGATGGAAGAATAATTTCAACAGGATTGTGGCCACCACGATCCCCTGATCTGTCTAGTCTTGACTTCTTTTTGTGAAGCAGTGTAAAAGAAATTGTTTACAGCAATCCTCATACCCTACAGGAATTGAAGACAAACATTACCAATACAATTAATGAGATAGACAGTGTACAGCTGAGAAGCGTGGCCAGGAACATGGTGAAACGTGTTGACAAGTGTATGGAAATGGATGTATGACATTTTCAACATTTGTTGTAATTCAGTACAATTTGTCAATAAATAAATTGTTATTTACACAAATTGGGGTCTCTTTTAAGTTGAACACTCTGTATGTATCTGTATATGTGTGTGTGTGTATATATATTAAACAAACAAAATATACACATTCACCCGGCAAATGAGAGATCTGGGTTCGAGTCCCGGCGGAGCAAGTACTTTTTGATCATAATCCCACGGTGTGAGGCGACCCGTGCCTAAGGGATGCATGGCGCAGGGGTTGTGCGTCGTAAACGAAGCCCTTGGGGGTTGGGCGCCCCCCAAGCGTAAATAGCCTTACCTGGTCATGCGGGGCTCTGGCTGGGTGGACCGTTATTTCCTCGGTACTCGTGGGACCTTTTATGGATTCTTTCAATAAAAACAAAAAAACACCAACAGATTTAGATCTGGAAGAACTGCAACGGGCAGTTGCATCCGGCACCCAGGCCTTGGATGTATCTGCCTGTTCCTCTAGCGCTACCACCATCGACGACGATGTAGTACTCGATGATGCAAGCGGAAGGGTTGAGTCCATGGACACAGACACTGGATCATGTGTAATGGACTACAACCTTAAGCTCCCCTTTAAACTGCGCAAGCGTTGGGCGATGGAGCAGAAGAAGGCCGACGGCACCTGGCTTCCGGACAGTCAATGGAGGAGGCAACGGGCAAGATGTTGGCCAACGAAAGAAGGAAGATAAGGAAACAGAGGGAGAAAGCACCGGAGGCAACTGCAGGTGCAGTCTCTACTCCTAGTGGAAAGAGAGGGCGCTCGGGCGGTTCTTCGGCGGAAAAAACCCCTGCCGAAGAGGCGCTTGACCGCACCTCCTGAAGCAAGCAGAGCGTGCGAGGAGGGAGGAGGGATTGGAGAAACATTCAGGGAGGTTCTGACGGGACATAAGCTAGTCTTGGTCCCTGCGAACTTTCCTGAGAGGCGCCTCTCAGAGGAGGAGGCTATGGAGCTTCGGGGGCGCATTCTCGACGAGGAGGTACTCTCAGCAGAGGGTGTGTGCCTGCAGTTCAAGAGGTGTGTTTCATGAAAGGGGGCTCTCCGTCATGCTGTGTGGCAGTGACGAGACCAGGGATTGGCTGCGGGGTCTGGCTCCGGGGCTGGGGATCGGTGGCCCTGGGGGAATATGGGTGATCTGTGGGGACTACAAAGACCTCATAAGATCTACCAAGGTCTTCCTAAGGGTTGATGGTCCATGGCCGAGAAGGACTCTGCGACCATTCTCAAGGCCATAAATAAACCAGAATGCTGGGATCTCTGTGTTGGACTGGAGGTTGTTGGAGATGTCCACACGGGAGATTTCCAGAACACTCGTAATTTTAATAGATGAACAATCTTCAGCCACTCTTAAGGGGAGGGCTGGAGGGTGTTCATTGGTGTGGAGCAGGTCCAGCTGAGGGCGTGGGGTGGGGCGGCTGATCATGGGGATCAAGGGTTCTTCAGATCAACCTGCAGCACAATAAGGCTGCCTTGGCTGTATTCTGCAGACGCTTCCTGTCGGAAGATTTTCATGTGGCTCTGATACAGGAACCTTGGATCAGCAAGGGAAAAATATCAAGGCTTTCAATGACAGGGGTGAAAATTGTTAGTGCCCAGGTTGAAAATGCCAGGACATGTATTGTTGTAAGCAACAAGGTGGACAGCATTCCTGTTCAGGAATTTTGTTGCAGGGATCTTGCCACAGTCAGGCTGATGGTGGCTGGTACTGGACGAGCCCTGCTAGTTGCATCATCATATCTACCGTATGATGATGCGGAGTCCACGCCCTCCAGGGAACTGGCTGCCTTGGTGGACCATGTTGGGAGGAGTGGAGCGGAACTGGTGGTGGGATGCGACGCCAACTCGCACAACCAGGTGTGGGGCAGCACCAACACCAATATACAGAGGTAAGTTACTTCTAGAATTTATAATGTCCCGTAGTCTAATGATTGCAAATGTGGAAATGTACCCACGTTTCGCACAAGGACAAGGAAGGGAGGTGCTAGATGTGACCATGATGTCGGAGGGTATGGCTGGTCGGATGCATGGCTGGCATGTGTCTGACGAGCCTTCCCTCTCTGGATCATGCTCACATCTGTTTTAAGATCGGTGAACAGATGCTGGAAAAAGTTCAGTATAGGAATCCGAGGAAAAACACAAACTGGGTATCATACAAGGAAAACCTCAGGGCACGGCTTGGATTCCACTAATGGGAAACGGATACACAGCGCGGCGCAGCTTGACGAATCTGCTGACGGTCTAACTTCTGCGATTGTCGGCTCCTTCGATCTCAGCTGCCCGGTTATCAACAAAAATAGATCAAAGGTAGCCTGGTGGAGCTCTGAACTGGCCTCTTTGAGGAAGAGGGTCAGGGCTCTATTCAGGAGAGCCAAAACTTGGGGCACTTGGGACACCTACCATGAGGCTCTTGCACTGTACAACCGCAAAGGTTCGTTACGGCTAAGAGGTTTAGCCTGGAAGAAGCTCTGCACCGATATTGACAATGTGCAGATCTGTGCAAGGCTGCAAAAAGCTATTGGGAAAGAATCCCATCTCGCCGCTTGGTAGTCTCAAGGACGATCAAGGTGTTTACATTACTGAGTGCCGGAAGGAGTTCTGAAAAGATATGATGGGAACACACTTCCCGGACTGTATATTGTTCATGAGGGTGAACAACCACCCGAAAGTGAGGGGAGACATGCGGGTCGCGCCACCCATTTGCAGTGGAGTCTGGCGCACCGTATTGTTACCTTCAGTAGGATTGAGTGGGCTATTAACTCATTCAGTCCTTACAAGGCTCCTGGGGGCGACGGGGTGAGACCGGTTTTGCTTGCAGCGGGGAATTGGACATTCTCCTTCCCCAGCTGTGCAGACTGTTCAGAGCCTCCGTGGCTCTCAGGAACATCCCACTATCCTAGAGAGTGTCCAGAGTGGTGTTCATACCGAAGCAGGGAAGGGCGGGCATGGATCGGTCCGAAGTCTTTCAGACCGATATGCCTGTCCTCCTTCCTTCTCAAAAACCATGGAGAAAATGGTTGCCAGGTTTGTTTGGGAGGGAGCTCTTCTGGAGCGACCTTTGCACCCTAACCAGCATGCCTACACTCCAGGAAAGTCATGCAAACTCGGCCCTGCATCAATTTGGTATGCAGGATTGAGAAGACGCTGGCGGCAAAAGAGGTAGCCATAGGAGTCTTTTTAGACATTGAAGGTGCCTTTGATAATACAGCCACTCAGGCGATTATCAATGCGGTCTCAAGTTGATGGTCAGGTGTGTGACTGGATAGGGGCCTTGCTCACACGGACAGGGTTGTTGTTACAACCCTCATGGGAGCAAGTGTTAGTGCGGAAGGCTACGAGGGGCTGTCCACAAGGCGGGCGTCCTCTCTCCTCTTCTGTGGAACCTGGTTGTGGATGACCTGCTAAATTCTAATGAATAGCAGCGTGTCTTTGCACAAGGGTACGCAGATGATATTGTGATTCTTGTGAGTGGCAAAGTTCAACACAACAATCACGGAACTGACCAGTGCTGCTCTGAACATGGTGGGAAACTGGTGTGATAAGGTTGGCCTCACCAAGGCTGCCGTGGTTGCCTTTACCAGGAGGCAACAGATGGAGGGCATTGTTCCCTTTCTATTTAAAGGCTCACCCGTTGAGCTGAAGCCTGAGGTCAAGTACCTGGCGTGATCCTAGATAGGGTTCTAAACTGGGACCTCATCTAGAAAGGGTCATTGCCAAGGGTAAGTGGTCTCTAATGCAATGCAGACGTGTGATTAGTGGGCCCTGGGGACTGAAGCCGAGGCTCTTGTACTGGCTTTATGTTTCCGTGGTCAGACCTGCACTAATGTACGGAGCTGTCGTATGGTGGCCAAAAACGGAAGCCAAGACGGTGGTAGCACGTCTGGCGGGTATCCAAAGGATGGCCTGCCTCGCTATCACTGGGGCTTTTCCTAGTGCGCCAGGCGCGGCTCTGGACTGTTGTCTTAATCTCGCCCCCCCTGGACATTTGTCATTCGAGGTATGGCCAGGAGGAGTGCCTACTGTCTTCAGCAGATGGGACTCTGGTCGGACTGCAGCGGTGGGCGCTGCAGAATTAGCACTCTGATACTGGAGGATGTTTTTGTACATGATCTCTAATCAGATGCCACAAAGTTTTCCTTTGACAAAACCCTTTAGGATTATTTTACCCTCAAGGGATGATTGGTCAGAGGGGGAAGAAACCTCTTCCACCAGCGGAGCTCGAATGGTACACAGACGGCTCCAAAACAAAAAGTGGCACAGGCGCTGGAATTCTGGGAGTGAGACCATGTAGGGAGCTGGTGGTTCCTATGGGTCTGTATCCGACAGTCTTTCAAGCGGAGATCGCAGCCATTATGGAATGTGCTCGTGAGAATCTTCGTCTGCGATATAGGGGCAAGACAATTAACATTTTCACGGACAGTCAGGCAGCGCTGATGGCGCTGGATTCTTGCGCAATCAAATCCAAACTGATTTGGGATTGCTATCAGACCGTTTCCTCCCTTGCCAGTATCAACAATGTAACCGTTTGTTGGGTTCCTGGTCATGAGGGGATTCTTGGGAACGAAAGAGCTGATGCCCTGGCCAACCAGGGCTCAGCAACAATTATGACGGGCCCTCAACCGTTCTGCGGTGTTCCAAGGTGTGAATCCTCTAGGGTTGTCTCGAAATGGATTCGCGCGGAGCATGGGAGAAGGTGGAGGTTGCATCCAGGTTTGAGAGTGAGTAGAATGGTATTACAGTCACCTTCCTCCAAGGTGGCTTCGGACCTTCTCTCATTAAACAGATCAATGTCTTCTAAGGTCATTGGTCTCATTACGGGGCATGGTCACCTGAGGAAGCATCTACACAGAGTTGGCATCCTTCAGGAGGATCCGCTCTGTGGAAGGTGTAATGAGCAGGAGGAGACTGCTGAGCACCTGCTCTTTGATTGCCCTGCAATAGCAAGAGAGCGGTATGCCATCTTTGGTAGCTTGGACAGGGGTGGTGAATTTTCCCAGGAGGACTTGATAGGTTGTTTTCGGCGGTTTGTTGAACTGCTGAAGTTGTAGACTGGTAGGCCTCATGGTGTTTCCGGGGTGCGCAAAAAGCCCTTGAGGCTTAAGTGCATGGCAGTAGGCCGCCCCAAGGAAAAAAAAAAAAGAAAAAAAGTACTTTTTGCGATTTAATGTTTATTGAAATTAAATAAGGCTATTGCCATTTATACAAATTTAATGTATATATATATATATGTATATTAAACAAACAAAATATACAATATATATATATATATATATATATATATATATATATTTGTAGAAAATTTTTAAATGTGTCAGCTAACCATATAATAGAGCCTTAAAGTGGCAACTTAAAACTTCTATAATTAAATAATGTCATTAAAAAATTTTATTTCATTTTTTACTTAGCATAATAAGTTTAGAAATCTTAATTCAAATATAGCTTCAGGCCAATTAATATGAATTTTTTCAAGCTAGTTACATGCTAGGGAGATAAACTTTTACCCAGCATTTTAATGGTTAACAGTACCATTCAATTGAATTCAATTTTTTATCTTTACCCGATCATTTGGAATTACCCGTATTTGCCTAATGAGACCAGAATAGGTTATTGATTAGCACCAACCATTGTACTCCGAGTGCAATTTTAATATTTGTAGTTCTCAAATTATATGTAGAAGTAAGTGGTCCATGAATCAGTTTCAAAACAATGTACACATTGGTATTTGCATGCAACCTCAATGCATTTTAATATTAGTTTTTTCCCACCTCATCTTAACACAGTAGTACTACAGTACCAAATTTAATGTATGAAAAAACATATTTGTGATGGTTACCAATTCAAACAAAAATTATATACATGTGTACATTGCTATTTTATTGCAGAATAAATCACTTTCAAGATCATTTTATTTACTATTTATTTTACAAATGTAAATATCAAATCCATATATCTCAGTTGGGAGTGTCAGTCACTGAGTGGTTGGACTTAGGGTCAGAGTTATAAATAGCACATGTTCAAAAGCAGTATGTAACCAGTGCACTTTTTATCAGTAATATCCAACTTGTACTGTGTACTAACTCTTCTCTTTTTTTATTGGGCCATGAGGACGGGCAGACTAGGGCTGAAACAGTGATAGGCCTCTCCTAAAAAGAATACTGTAATTAAAACAAATACATGTAACATAATTTATCTTCTGTTTGATGGATAACTAGTATATATAATCTCTCTATATAGCTTTTACGCTGGTCTTTCACAACACTATGGTATATCATAGCAAACCATGCATTTCTATGTTACTTGACAAAAGAAAGCATGTTTAAACATTTTTTTGGGATAAAAAAGAAATTTTTTGTGATAAAGGGATCCTTATTGTTAAAGTTCCTTACCTCTTTTCTATGCTCTTTGTTTTTCTGGGGGGTTTTTTTCACATTAGCAACTGCACCTCGCAGAATTTGTGGTGCTGTGGAGGGTAAGACGTATAATTGAGGAGGGCTTGTTAGATCGGTTGACTCATAACTGCCAGTCGCTGTTAATTGAGTGCTGGACAGAACGAGTGTAGAGTCCACGGAAACTGTAGGTTGAGGCTGAGAGCTAGACTCAGAAGTAAAAATATTTACTTGGATTGGTTCCGTTTCTCCATTGGTTGCCGAACATAAAACATTTGTGTCAATGGATTTCTGGTCCGGATCAGTAGATTTTTCCTCTTCCCAAGACTCCAAAAGCTCTTCTAATCTTTTCTATAACATATTAGATGTATTATGTCAACACTTTAATAATCGATTATTTGAAATATTGAAGCTTATTATTAAATTTATATTTTACTGACAGACCAACTCAGTCAGGTGCCCTTTTTCAAAATCAGGCCCCTTGTCTAGAAATTGTAAAGAAACTATAAACAGTAAAACAGTACTATACAGCAGTATTGCACCACTATATGATAAATAAAAAAGCAAATAATATTTTAAGTTTGAATACTAGAATACAGAGCGAACCTGTTTAGCACAAGTATGAAAGTAAAACGGATCTGCAAACTTGAACGTAAAACTGAAAAGAACATTCTATAAATACACGATAATAGCAGTTTCAGTAAAATATCTAATATTATTTAAATATCTGACAGTTGATGTGTCAAGCTAAAAAAGATTTTGTTTAATTTTTAATCCTTTTAATTTCTTTGTTGGGGAAAAATTTCTCTATTGATTTCAAGAAAAACTAAATTGTGAGCTTATACTTCAATGCAAAATGGTTCTCGGCATCTGAACTATATAATATAATAAAAATGCAAATAGTTAAAAGCCAGTAATACACAATTCAGCATAATGAATCCACATTCTAGGGAAATAAAAATCATAGACCAGATGAAGATTATAAAAAACATAGAAAACAAGAAGCAAACAAATGTGCCTGTAGTAATTATTGTAAGTGACATTATTATTAGTACTGGGAAGAGGTCTAGTGGATGGGCTGACCTTAGTTCGGGTGATCCCCAATGAACTGAGAAAGTACCTTCCCATGGGTGACACTGTCTAGTACCATTCAAGAGCAATAGGGGATACGAACCCTACTAATGGTTGTTGGGCTCAGATGAATGCTTGTTACGCGCCCTACATGAGATGGCCATGCTGTAAAATGAACCCCAGGATCTAGACTAGTGAACCCCCCCAATTATGCTTTCTGCACCAGGCAATAGTGCCAGGTTGGGCATGACCAGTCTTGACTGGTCTGTCCGGAATCGTACCGCACACATGCTTTTTGTAAGTACTGGGGGCCTCCAATTCCACAGTGTGGTTAAAGAATACATGGCGAACAGAGCCCTTTGTGGCTCCCCCCAAGCGTAAATATCCTACCTGGTTGGTCATGTGGGACTCTGACTGGGTGGACTTTTAACTTCCTTGGTACTCGTGGGAACTTTTATAGATCCTGAAATAAAAAACGCAACAGATCTTGACCTGGAAAGATTAATATTTTTGGTTGTCTTAATCCTGAGGCCCTACTACAATTAAAGTTTCTTGTCCTCTTTTCCCAATCTTTTACAAGAGCTTTGCTGTAGGAGAAAGCTATTCTGCCATCTGGCTCTGGCCCCACCATAAAGGACTGCACTCCCTTTTTGGGGACAGTATCTGCTTTTTAATTTCCATGAATGCCCTCAAGGCCCGTCACCCAACTGAGTGTTACTTTATTTTTCTTAGCCAGTTCTACCAGAGCATTGTTGCATTCCCAGACATTTTGAATAAAAGACAGGTATCAAGTGCCTTCAGTGCAACCTGGCTGTCAGAAAGTGTTAAGTATTTTACTCCTTTTGGCCTCAATTGTATGAGTCTTCTGGCGCATAATTCTATTGCCATGACTTCCACTTGGAAGACTATGGCATGTTTTCCCAGGGGCACTGCTAGGTTAACTCCTGGTCCGTATATTCCAAATCCCGCCCTAGAGTCAAGGCAAGAATCATCTGTGTCTGTGTAGGGTAGGCCTCCTTTTTAATACATTTCTCCCTTTCTTCACTGGAGACTGTACCTATATGGTTTTTCAAAGGAGTATTTCTTAACCATTGCTTCTGACACATTGGTTAGAATTTCAGCCTCTAGAAACCCAAGAAAACCTTATTTTGAAGGTATTTTTTATTACCTTTGTACCTAGAAGCTTCGTAGGGCTCAGAGCGGTTGTCCTCATCACCTCCTGCCTCAGAGGAGTGTATCCCAAGACCGCTTCATTTCAACTCATTGTGTTCCCACAAGTAGCGGGTATCTAAAGGTCACCCCATACAGTGGCCCACTCTCCTTGGGGAAGGCTATTGGAGATCACCGGGTATCCAGAGTTAATATATTATAGAGATCAAGCTCTCCCTTGACCACGTAGCCTTCGGCATATGCTGTTCAAACTGGGCTTGGAAACCTCTCTGATCATGCTCACATCTGCTTTAAAACCAAAGACCTAGAACTTGAAAAAGTTCAGTATAGAAATGCAAGAAATACAGACTGGGTGTCATACAAGGAAACCTAAGAGTACAACTAGAATCTGACAATAGTAACTGAAAACGGACTCACAATACAGTACAGCCGGACAAATCTGCCGACAGTCTGACTTCTGGCAATTGTGAGTTCATTTAATCTCAGTTGCCCTGAGATTTAATCCTCAGTTGTATATCCATTAATATGAGGATATACAAAATAACCTGGTGGAGTTCTGAACCAGCCTCTTTCATGAAGAGAGTCAGGGCTTTATTCAGGAGAGCAAAAACTTGGGATACTTGGGAGACCACAAGGTTTGTACGTCTAATAAATTAGCCTGGAAGAAACTCTCCACTGACATTTACAGTGTGCAAGGTTATACAAGGCTTTAGCAGCTATTACCAAAAAATCCCGTCTTGCGGCTTGGTGGTCTCAGGGACGATCAAGGTAGATAAGGGTTCTAAAAGTTATAATGGGAACACACTTTCCGGACTGTATTATTTATAACAAGGATCAACCACTCAGCTGTGGAGGGAGACCTGCGGGTTGTGCCACTCAGTCACACAATTGAGTTTGGTTTGTCATGTAATAACCTTCAGAAGAAAACATGTAATAAGTGGGTCTTGGTGACTTAAGCAGAGGCTTTTGTCAAAGTCAAACTGTTTATTGTGAAACATGTTAACATGTCTAGCAAATGTCTAAGAATTAAAATTAAAGTAATGTTGTCATTAATACCACAATATCCATTCAGACATACTGTTTTTACATCCTTTTGCTCTCATTCATACACCAATTCTACCCAATTCCAATGTCGGAGTCAGTCTTGTAAATGATCGGTCTCCTAGTTGAGTGCCATAAATTCGCCGACATTATAAAATGCCTTCGACGCTAAAAAGCATTTGAGATTTTTAACGCTTTGGGCGTTGGTGCACTTTTGATGGAATCTAGCGATCTGTTGATTAAATGAACACCAGCTTGTGAAGCAAGTGTTCATAACAACTTTTCTGTGTCTTTCAGTTCAGTAGCTGTCTCTGCCTCTTGTCTCATAATCACGTATGTTTCCGCCCCTTATCAGGGCACATCTTGACTTAGAGAACAGAATTGTTTGCAAAATGTAGAGACTCGGCAGTCTAAAGTTGCAATGAAAGCTTGTTTACAGGATTCTCTGAAATTCATTTTTGCGATTATTCAAACCATTTCCTTTTGCAATTTGAACGCTTTTAAAAATTTATTGTTTGCACACATCCCCCACAAAACTAATCTGTAGGAAAGGTGTGGATAAATCAGGCCATATTACGCCATCATCAGTACTTGATTAGGACAGTATTTGGCTAAGGACCTCAAAACATAAATGCAATGTGTGTATTTCATGTCAACCCTCGATCTAGGAGTATTCCTTAGAACTTCGAGGCATAGACTTCTTCTAGCATGGAATCTGTTAGCAGGATGTCCTGGCCGTTCTCCAATTCTACAGAGCGCAATGAAAAATTCAAAAAGTTGGACTTTGAAGAATTTGATGTTGGACTGAGGCTTTGAAAGTACTGGACACAGTCGTTGAGGTCAATAAAAGCCTGTTGTTCCACAATTGTCTTTGACTTCCAACTGAAGCAGACAGTTGTGTTATCAACATGTACTGCACGAGTTTTCCATGCAGAGGTGATGATCCTATGTCAATGTCATTGATGTAGACTAAGAAAAGGATTGGACTGAGAATCGAGCCTTAAGAGACCCATAGCTCATTTTGATTGGGTTTAAAACTTGGTTTGCAATCTGAACAACTCGTGATAAGATGACTTAGTAATGAACTAAGCAACAATAGGGGCACACCTCTAATGCCATGGGATTCCAATTTGTCAAGCAGTTTGAGGTGGTCTACGCAATCGAATGCTTTAGTTAGGTTGAGAAACACACCAGTTGTGGAATTTCGACCTACTATCCCCTCCACAACCGTGTCGACCAGACTCACGACTGCATCTATTGTCGACTTGCCCTTTCTAAAACCAAATTGGTTATTTGAAAGCTGGTTGTGTTTATTTAAAAACTAAAGCATTCTTATTACAAACAGTTTTAAAAGAAATTTTGCTTAAAGCAGACAAAATTGAGACAGGCCGATAATTGTTAATTGATGTTAGATTATCTTTTTTTTAAATCGGATTGACTTTTGCAATTTTCAGAAGGGAGAAGAAAACTCCTTTTTTAAAAGATAAATTTACTAATTCCGTTAAAGGGATCATAATAGGTTTGGAGCATTTCTTTATGAGCAGAAATAATTTGATTTTTTGGCTGGATAATTCGGTCGAGCTCTTCCTCAAGGACAGGAGGCAACACCGTAGATGTTGTGGACTCTGTTGCAGACTTGGGGACAACTTTTGGTTCAGATGAGAGGGGACCTCACCCACAAGCAACAGACATGAAAAATCTGTTAAACTCATGGACAACCCATGCCCTGTCCTTTATCAGGCTATCCCCGACTTTGAGCTAGAAAGTCTCATACTGTTTTAGAAACATTTTTTGAAGAGAGGATTTTTTTTAGAGACACAAATGCTTTTGCAGCTTGGATCACTTTTCTATACATCTTTTTATAGTTTCGGAAATAAATGTTGAAATCTTCATTTTCAGTGCTTCTGTATATTTTGGATAAAAACTTAGATTTTTCTCTCAAAACCAGAATTCCTTTAGTGATCAAATTGTTTACCTTTTTTGGGCAAACTATAACTTTTTTAGTAGGACAGCAAATGGCGAGGTACAAATTTAAACAATCATTAAACATTTTTAATTGATGCTCTACATTATCAGAAGACTTCATAAAAGTTCAATTTTATTTTGAGAGAAATTTGTTGAGGTGAGCGATACTTTCTCTCCTCGCGTCTCTAATTGTTTTTGTAGTTTTAGGCTCCCTTTCAAGCTTTTCTCCACTTATGGCTTCTTGGCCATATTGGTCTGATATTGCCGTATTAACCACAGACACTGTGACAGTTGGAAGATTTGAGATAATGTTGTCAATTGCCGATGCTGTTGTAGGCGTCACTTATGTGGGTGATTTCACCAGCAGATTAAGATGGAATGATCTTAATAGATCGGCAAGTCGAACAGTGGAAGGATGAACGCTGTCAAAAGTGTCAATGTTGAAATTGATCATCAAGATGTAATCTTGATTGCAATTGGTCAAGTCTGTTAAAAAGTTCTAATTTTGAGCAAAAGATGTCTTCATTATCACTGCAAGACCTGTATATTCCAACAACCGCTAATTTTGATGCATTTCTTTGAATGTTGATTCTGGCTGCTTCAAAATCTTTTTCGGACGTTTCTTTGATCTGAAAAATTGAGGCTTTGAAATTTTGTTTCAAAAATATTGCCACACCACCTTCTTTTGATTGATATTGGCATTACCTGTTTTCCAGGTTGAAATTTAGAATTTTACAGAGATCTATGTTTTACCTGTTGAAACCGTTATGTCATTATGTATTGAGTCCGTCGCTGGAGAGTGGAGTCTCTAAAAAACAGTTTTATTGTTTGTTGGTGAATGGTCGGGCTGTTGTTTTACCACTTTACTACAACTCTTGATAGCCTCTGCGAAGCTATCATGAGGGAGTGTCCTTGACCGCACCAGAGACTGCGGTTATGATGGCTGCAAATGTCCTGGACACAGGCGGGGAGGAGGGAAGATCACAAGTAGAGGCAACAGGAGCAGTCTGGTGCAGAGGCAGCAGTTAACCGAGCGCAGACTGAGCCTCCCACCACAAGATCAGCCAGTAGCCTCTTGCTGGGCAATCGCAGATGCATGCCGTGGTTGGTAAACAATGTGTCTTCCAAACTGAATACCAGTACTTCACCTCCCTCTTATTGATCACAAAGCTCCAATATGAAGCTCGCAAGTTCCATGAAGGAATTGATGAGAACATGCATGGTTCCAGGGGAGATCGTGGTAGAGTTAACACAATGACGGCCGAAGAGCTGAGGCGAGCAGTTATCTGTCGCTCTAGATGTTCTAGTATACTGTGAGTCTTGCCGGCGGCAACATCGTTTGTACTGGCGAACAGTACACAGCAGTTCCTGGGTGGTGGTAGTCTGCCCGCAGTGACAGTAGTTTGGCCCCAAGCCTGCAGGTGCCACTCACTCTGGTTGACAGGTTGAAGTGCTGACCATGTAGAGAACTTTCCTTGTGTAAGGTCCCTATAGAACAATCTTTAAAACAGATGTCACTATCAAGTCGTTTCTTTTCTTGGCAGAATCAACAATGTCACTGTTTCTTGGGTTCCTGGAGATGAAGGGATATCTGGGAATGAAAGAGCTCACGCCTGACAAACTTGGGGTAAGCGTCTAACATGACAGAACCATCCACCTTCTGGCATTTAACTTTCTCTCCTTAAGTAGTGGTATCTTCTCGAGTATAATTTGACTACGGGACATGGTCACCTGAAAAAGCATCTTCATAGAGTCGACATTCTCCGGGAGAATCCACTCTGTAGCAGGAGGAGACTGCAGAACACATGCTCTTTGACTTCCTGCAATGGCAAGGGAGTGCTATACCATCTTTGGTAATCTGAACAAGGGTAGTGAATTTTCCCAGGAGGATATGATCAGTTGTTTTTGGTGGTGTGTAGTACTGCTGAAACTATAAACTGCTTGGCCTCATAGTACACTTCAAGGTTAAAATGCCATTGAAGTTTAAGTTCATGGCAATAGGCTGCTTCTTAGAAGAAGAAGAAGAAGTACTGGGAATTAGGTTTCACACCAGCAATTTTTATTAATACTTACTTACTCTTACTCCCAGGGCCATATATATCGAAGGTGATATTTAGCCGCACCAACAAAGCTCCTCCATCTTGAACGGTCCTCTGCATCTTCCTCTGAAGCGCCCATGCATTGGTCGGTTGCATTTTATTAATACTAGTAAAATATAATTTCCAAATGTATTTTTACATTAAAATCTGTTTGAATATAATAAACCAAATTAATAGAGTTAATACCTACTGTTAGTCAGGATCTAAATTTAATCACGAGATAAACCTAATACATAGGAATTGGATGTTGAATCCAGTGTATGCCAAGATTAGGAAAGTTTTAAAAATAATATTGTTTAGGAGACACCCAATCCAGTATGAATACCTCATGTCCAATACCTGACTTGGATCTATTGTATATTTAGTTTGCACCAAAAGACTCTAACCCACTACTGTTCCTGTTACATTTTAAATTAAAAATTTATTTTCTTTTGTAATAAAAATAAAAGAGAAAGACAAAAACTAATCAAATCAAGACTAATGAATTGATCTAATTAATTTATATTAATAAAATTAAAATTCTAAGACATTTACTAAGCACCAGTCATTTTATAAAAATTACTAAATTTACCAATTAACTACTCAGGCTTGGGTTAATTCAGATCAAAATAATTTATTTAACAGACATTTTTAGATAGCTTGATACATACACAAACGTATTTGCAACTTACCTCTGCTTTTAAAACATTACTCCATAGTCCAAGAAGTACAGGACAGCCATTATCAATCTGTTCACAAAATGTAAGTTGCATTTCTTCTGCAAGAGTGATGAAAAATGATGAAAGATCAATGGTTGCAGGTATAAGTGATAAAAACTCAACATTTAGGGCAACTTGTGTAGATTCAAAAATCTGAAAAATAAATCACTTGTATACAATATTACAAATTAAATTTATAATCCTCTGTAGCAAAACCCTTAGTGACAATTAAAAATTACATTCAGGAAGTCCACTTTAATTTTAATCATTAAATAAGCATTACTTTGATATTAACTTGAAAATAAGTTAACACGTGATTCTTTTATCTGTACCTCATGTACAGTTGTATATAGATATATGATAATGATGACTTCTACTAAACATTGAAGTTGACAAACATATCAACCAAACTTCTTCTGTCCAACCAGACCCAAATGAAGTAACCAAGCGGCCTGTAGCACCAAAGCAACTGAATATAAAATGGCCTGTTTTCTACAAATTTGATGAAATTACAAGATTGCATCAAGCTCCTCTTGAAATCTCAAGACCATTTACTTTCGAAGAGCTTGAGGCTGGCATTATTGTTTTAAAAACTGGTAAGCCTACAAGAATAGATAAAATATTCTCTGGATTTTCAAAACATTTGGGCTCCAAAGTAAGAGGGTGGCTTCTTCAACTTCCTAACATCATTCAGATCACTGGCTCTTTCATTAAGTATTTTAAAGGTCTAAAATATTAGCACTGTTAAAGCCATGAAAACCAGTTGAACAGGTGGATAATTAACACCGCATAGCTCTCCTCAATTTGTACTAAAATGTTTTGGAAATACTTAACCCTATTATAACCATATTTTTACAGTTCCCAATGAGTGTATTTTGGTATTAGCTGGCTTTAGACCTGGGAGAAACTGCCGGAACCAACCTCGGCTTATAACACAATATTGAGAGGGGGGTTGATTTGTAAACTTGAACATTATCGCTATGTTGTGTTTAACATCATACATTGTACTTTCCTCTTTTGGCTTTTAACCCTAGAACTGGCCATCTATTGTTCCTGTACTGGCAGACCTATTCTGGTTGATTTGTAAAAGTTTCTTTGTTTGCTTGTTTTTACTCAAAAGTATGCTTGTTATACATGAGTTCTTAAAGCATGAAATAATAAACTTTGTTCTGTTAAGAAAGAGATTCAAATTTATTAATGAAGAAAAGAAAAAATTCACAAAATATAGTCATATACTGTACATAATATTGTGTAGTAAAATCTTTCTTTTGAGTTCCCTAGTTCCTACCAATCATTGTTTTAGCATAAATTAACATATCAATCATCATCAATTTCATTGTCTTTATTTCTTACTCTATGGATTATGATCTATAAAATGTTGTTAGCAGTCATCTGGAATATCAGAAAAAAGTAGTTTGTTTACTAACCAGCCGTTTGCTGTCATTCTGCGAATTCGTTGTTTGCATTGTTATTGTTTTGATTGCTATTACTATAGTTTACGATTGCTTTGTTAGGAAATACAATGAATGGTGACAGTATTGAAGACAATCAAGTGCTAAGTGATTAGTGATTATTTATTCCAAGATGACACAGATAATGATCCTAAAGTTACTATTGATGGGCTTCTTGGAGATGCAAGTAAGTTTCTTGAAATTGTTTTTTTACTCAAATAACAAATAGGCTATAAGCAAATACAGCTCTTTAAAACTAAAAAAACAATCAGGCAAGGGTGCAAGAAGAGATACTTCTTGTCAGTGTAGGTAAACCAAAATTGCCATGCGCAAAGAACCATGTTTCAAGACTTTCCACACTAAACATAAATAGATTTCAATTGTAAATATATGTAAATTTATCCACTTGACAGAGAAGTCAGCCAAATCTCCATTCAACACTGTACTTTCATTTATTCATTTGACCAGAAAAGTCAGCCAAATTTAACACTGTGTACTCTTATATACTCATCTTCGACCTTTTCAATACTGGACCTTCTGTCAAGACTGAAATTGACCCTGAGCTGGATACACTCCTTTCCACTATAAAATGTCTCAAAATAATAACAAAAAAACGTCAAAGTACCCCTGTGGGAAATGCACTATAGGAGTTAAGTACTCTGCCATACGCTGTACAGGACCCTGCGCAATGTGGTTCCATACCAAGTGTGTAAATATGGACAGCAAAATACTCAAAACAATTACAAAAGCTGAAGCTGAAACTTGGCACTGCAACAAAATGTGCTGCTACATTTTCACAACCATCCCATACTGATACCAATGATACTCCAATTCTGTTCAACCAGACACCAGCCTAAATGATTTCACACCATCTTTTACAGGAGATGCATTCTCACAGGTCACCGCC
Organism: Homalodisca vitripennis; assembly: GCF_021130785.1. Classification (NCBI taxonomy): domain Eukaryota; kingdom Metazoa; phylum Arthropoda; class Insecta; order Hemiptera; family Cicadellidae; genus Homalodisca; species Homalodisca vitripennis. The sequence goes on from NC_060210.1 coordinate 93,150,873, forward strand.
ACACTGTATCACTCATCAACCCCAAATCATAGCGTTCCCCATAATACTTCAATTCAGGAACTGGAGAGAAGCCTTGAAGAGAATGGCGTACGCAAACAATGAGGAAAAACTAGAAATGGCAGCTAAAATCGGTGCAGCACTATTAAAAGAAAAAAGAATTCTTGAAAAGGAAAAGACCAATCTCATGGCCAATTTTAGCATCTCTAGAAGCAAAATTGGAGGAGACTAAAGAAACTGAAGAAAAATACATTAAAAAAAATAGAAATTCTTCTAGAAAACGTTTATGAAACAGAAAAACAACTTGAAAAAGAGAAACAATACCGACTTCATCTGCAAGCTGCTTTTGAAGAACAAGACTGTAAACAAACTCAAACCCTCAATGAATACCTAACAAAGATTAAAGAATTAGAAAAAACAATAACACAACTAAGAGAGAGAAATTAAGCAAAATGAAGTAATTGCAGACTGTACAACTGAAGAACACAGACCTTACAAGGAGTCAGACACTAATAGACACTTTTCAAAAAATCAACCAGAATCTTCTCTTGATATTACATTACTGCTTCTAGAGATGGCTCAACTGAAATCCAAACAAGACATTTTAGAGCAAGAAGTAAAAAGATTGGAGACAGAGATGACTCAAAGTAAACAAGAAGTAACTTTGGAAGCAAACAAGCAAAACTGATCTCACCATACCCCATTCTCTAAAAATCCATAAGCCTGTCTACACTTAAGAGAGCCAACACTCCCAATAAAAATAAAACTCTTAACATCAAGAAAAACCACTTCAGCATATCACTACAGATGGCTAAGAGCAAATCAAAACAGCCCATACTCCACCCTGCCAAAAAGGCAGAAGAAACAAGTAATGGAGTAAATCCAGGTTTTAGTCAACAAAAAGGACAATGCTCCCTACCCATGCAACATCTGGAGAAAGATCCAAAATTATACTCCAAAGGAAACCTTTAAAAAAACCCAAAGTGTTTGGAACTTTTAGAGTACACAAAGGACCTCCATGACAGCAAAAATTCGCGAAAGCAATGACACTTTTTTAGACTTCTTCTTCAACAAATACATAGGTGAATCTTCAACCGAAATCAAGAGAACAGCAGACACCTACATGAGAACAAATGACAGTACTAATACAATGTCTCAGAAGTCATCAAGTAATTTTTTAGAACAATGCCATCTAGCAAAAACCAAGGACTAGAAATAGCAAAAACTGGCAATGGAAGACAAACACACGACATCCTTAAAATTCTCCACCAAAACACTGACAGAGTAGCCAACAAAATTGATCATGTAAATGAACTTCTAATCAGTACTAAACCAGACATACTTATTCTTACAGAACATGGACTAAAACAACAGCTCCTGCTTAACACACGACTTTACTGGATATACACTAATCACATACTTCAGCAGGAAACATCACCAGAAGGGAGGGGTTGCAATATATGCCAGTGAAAACATCTCACTACACTCTGAGGCCATTGACATATCTGATCTTTGTAGAGAATTGACATTAGAAGGTGCTCTAGTAAAAATTAAGACAGAGCATACATGTGTTTTATGTTCTGGGTATCTACAGAAACCAGGGAAATCTGGAAGAAGACCTTGAGATGATGTCGGAGATGTTAAACAAAATACCGACATCAAAATACCCGGTGCTAATAATGGGAGATATTAATATTGACATTATAAAAAGTGGACCTGACCAAAAACACCTGTCGGAAATTCTCTTAAGTCATAACATGACACGACTGTCTCTTCCTCCTACTAGAATCACGCCTACATCAAAGACCTCCATAGATTTGTGTCTGTACAAACCTGGACCATGAATACTTAAATGTGACGATCATTAATACAGCAATATCAGACCACACTGCCCAACTATGTACAATTAGAAACATAATGAAACACAAAGATCAGTCCTTGACTTCAGAAAATAGAATACTCAGTTCGAGAAACATCATGAACATGGGGAGTCTGCTAGACCTACAAGACTGGAAAATAGTTCTCGAGTCAGTCTCTGTAGATGAATCATATGAAAATTTTTGCAAGATTCTGACAAATGCTTTGGACATAACCTGCCCTGTCACCAAGTCAAAAAAGGAAAAGAACAAAGCAAAAAAGTTTTCTGCAGACAGAGAGACAGTTCAACTGAAGAACATTTTCCTTGAGGCATTTGACAATACAACCTGACAGGACGAGAAGAGGACAAGAACGATGCAATGGCAAAAAAGAAATGCATATGATCTGAAAACTAAGAACTGTTAAACGACTAGAAGTAGCAAAGAGTATATGCCCTATCAAATGACAAACCAAAAACACTTTGGAAAATCATTAAATAATGAAAGGAAGATGGGAGAAAAGAAAAATGCTACCAACAACTTTGCATATTAGAAGGACGGGAAGTAAATGAACCAGCTGCCGTTGCGAACCATCTAAACGATCACTTTGTCATGATTGCAGATAAACACTCTAAAACAAAATGGTCAGATCAACACTACTTTCCCAGTTCCCAAAACCAACATCACAACATACCAAGCCTTTTCTTGCACCCCCAACTACAGAACAGGAAGTAATCAGTGTAATTAACACATTCAAAGCAAAACCGTCTGCAGGGGTGGATGGAATATCAGCAAAAATCGTAAAAGCTTGCAAAGAACAAATCCAGCTACCACTAACTGACATTGCTAATAAGTCTTTTGCCCAAGGAAAATTTCCAGAACTACTAAAAGTAGCAAAAGTCTACCCAAAATTTAAGAAAGGTGATGTAACTGATGCAAACAACTACAGGCCCATCTCCCTTATCAGCACATTTTCTAAGGTGATAGAGAAACTTGTCCTAGCCCAGATTATTACAACATTTGTATCAACATAAACCTGTTAAACAACAAACAGCATGGTTTTTATGGCAGGGAAAGTCAACATCTACAGCTATAGTTGACTTAGTCGAAACTATTATTGACCACTTAGAATCTGACAACATTTCCTATGGCAATAACTCCTTTGACTACTCTAAAGCCCTCGACTGTCTGGACCATAATCAACTTCTGGGAAAGCTTAAGAACCTGGGTATTGAGGGGGAAAAGCAGCTGACTGGTTTGAGAGCTACCTTCTCAACAGAGAACAAATAGTAGAGATTAAACACATGGATAAAGGAACAATTCAGTCTGTGAAATCAAAAACCCAGACTACAACAAGAGGTGTGCCACAAGGTTCTGTACTGGGACCAGTCTTGTTCATTTTATTCACGAATGACTTCTCTTCATGTGTACAAAGCCATTGTACACCACTTATGTATGCTGATGACACGGTGTTACTGCTAGGTAATAAAAATCCAAATATTATAGCAACCACTGCCACCACAGCTTTAAACACAGCAATTAACTATTGTAAACAGAACAGCTTAGTTGTAAACCAATCAAAGACAAAACAATTAATTTTTGGAAACAAAAAACAAACAGTGACAAGACTGCCAGACCTGGAAACTACTGACAGCACCACCTACCTTGGCATCACACTCGATGAACATCTAAATTGGACACCTCATGTGGATAACCTCTGTAAGAAATTAAGCACAGGAATCTACGTAATAAGAAGAATTAAGACCATTAGTGATCTCAACACTGCCAAAATAGCCTACTACTCTCTTTTTGAGACGCATCTTCGATATGGGCTATTAGTCTGGGGAAACTCATCCAAGACAAATGTGCAACGTGTACTTATTCAACAAAAGAGAGCTATAAGGGCACTTTGTGATCTATCACCCAGAGAATCATGTAGGGAAAAGTTCAAGGAGCTCAAAATCCTAACTATAGTGGAATTTGTACATACTTGAGACCATAAACATATGCTAGAACAAAGACTCTGAATCCACTCAAGACTGGATCACAACTGCACACATACAACACCCGACATGCAACAAACTACTGCCTCCCTGTACACCGCCTGACCAAATATGAGAGAAGCCAAGCTACATGGGATCCAAGCTTTGGAACCATCTTCCAGCAGCAGTGAAGGGGACAGATGACCAGCACCTGAGACAACGGCTTGGCAACTGGCTAAAAAACATCCATTTTATTCTCTTGATGAGTTTTTGTTCTTGATTCAAATCATGTTTAATCACTTGACAATGTACATTTTTATGAATTTATTCCACATGTTATATTTGACGCAAAACTGTTCTTGAAGAATATGTTAATAAAGAATATTGTCTATTGTCTATTGTCTATTGTAGCTAGCCTATAGTAACAGTAATGATAATGCTGAATACAGCAAATAATAATGAGAAATATATTAATATTATAGATTAGTACATGGTGATGTTTTTTGGTAATTTTTTTATATTTTACAAAAAACATTAGGCCATAGTATAATAGCAGCCACCAACAGAATTGGATAATGATTATCGATTTTAAATATTGATACTATCGAATACGACATTTTACCTATAGATATTCATAAATAATCATTACCAGCTTTCTTTATTTAGAATAGTGATGTCATTACCAGCTGTTGCTAGTGACGTCATTACCAGCTGTTATTATTTAATTTATGTAGGAGAAGGCTAGTGACAATGACAAGATCAATGGCGATGAATATGCTGATATTGGCTCAAAATATTTTAATAAACAATGAGCAATGTTCTAAATGGTTACAAGATAATGAATGACCTTGCTTCTTTAAACCGGAATTGTCCAGCTTTTTATTGACAAGATGAAAACTAGAAGGTGGAATTCAAATAGTGTTTCACTGCAAGGAAAGTAAAAAAAAAAAAATTACAAGAAACCGGCAAAAATACGATGAAAAGTTAAATTAGTATCATCTGACCGTAATAAAAAGGCCTAGAAATTTGTTTTAGTAAAATCATATGATATCAGAAAAAATTTTTTTAATATGTATAATATTTTTGAGTGTGATTATACACACTCATTTGAACCCACACCAAAACTAGAGACTAGCAATAAAATTTTGTCCTAGAGAAACTCCTCTATCGAGTTAACGAAAACTAGGCTCTATGTTTATAAGATGCGAATTGGTTTAAAGCCTCACAATATATTTACTTGCGGTACTACGAGAACTACTTTTTACTTGGTTATATTACGTAGATTATACAAAATCGGGTCGTATCATCACACATTGATTATAAACATTTGATTCCTACTGTATCTACGAGCTAAGAGTTTTAAAACGTCTTCCATAATCACAGGAAATTGAATTAAAATTCTAATATGAAATGACATTTTCATATACTGCAAAGAAACCTTTTTATACTACATTTTTATAATAAGTATGAACAGAAGAAATGTATAAAAAGAACTATGGTTCTATGTTATTGTACGGGGTACGTGGTCTGACTGCCTCTCCTACTTTATTGCTAGATTAAATATGGTTTCAGCTGTCATCTTCCTAATCTAAAAATAGTTATTCCGTGTAGGCTGGGATATTTAGGAATTTATATACTTATGTCTACAAGTACGCTATTATTTACTAAGTGGAAGCTCTAACAACTCACATTGTTTGCAATAATTCAGTACAATGTGACATAATGCTGTTATTAACTGTCCTTACACTAGTAGTGAGTATACGCATCAAAGTTATGAGGGTGGATATGTTTCAGGGGAATTATCACGTGAATGCTGTATTTTATGTTATACGAATGAAATACAGTAGTACAATACGTGCGTGGCTGGCAGACCAACCTTGTATCCTTTGAGTCCATTATATTGGATCTACTTTATTAAAGACACGACGTGTAGAAATCGAGTTTGGAAAAAAGTTGGCTGTTAATGAAATTAGCGTAGTATATTATATTAGTACACTAATTAGTTATTATATTAATACTAACCAAATACTAGTAATTGCCTTTCCATCACAGTTCATTCTTTATGGCACTGATTTACTAGCCAAATTGTTTTTTTTAATGTTACGTACAATTAGAAAATAGATTTTCCAACCATTTAATAGTAAGGACCCGAGGTTTGAAAATGCTTTTCTTTTTAGTTCACCAGCCGTAATCTTGGCAATTAAGTTATGATTCCAAGATTATTATAATTTTGTACTCATCCAATTCCTTTATGGCTAGGTTTATCTTTGAAATGAAATAGTTGCATATGCTATGAATTACCTTAATGTGATATGATTAAAAAACATTATGGTTGCCTGTAAAGTCGGTTTTACGGGCGAAGATTTTACGTGACGTCTTTTTCTCGGTAGAATATTTATTGATATGAATATTATTAAATTGCACAATAGGAACAATAAATTGAATGAAAATAAGAATTGCACAAATTTTAACTATAGAAATATATTTTGTTTACTAAAACATTGTACATAATTTGAAATTAATTAAAATTTGTTATTGTAAATGGTAAAGTTGAATAAAACATTTACTAAAATTGGAATTTTGAAATTCTTGCTAAACACAGTTAAATTCTAACTCCGCGCGTGGTGATTGGTCGGTTTAGTTTCGTTTGTTTGGTAGCACTGTTATGACAGGTTAGAGGTTATAATTTGTTATTTTAAATGTTTGACTAGCAATACGCGCTGTTTCTTCTCAATCGACTGAATTACGATTGATTGCAGAGTGATTTAAACTAATAATTTACTTAACACTATCAACATTTGTCAATAGTATGACATAACCTATAAACTCAGTTTCTCAACTTTTGTGTCAATCTAACAATTAATCAATCAATCATAGTTTTACGATAATGAAATATCAGTGTACAATTATTTACCTTTATTGTTGTAGTTGTTGTAAATTGACGAATCTAAGCACTCCACATTTTCACGAATAAACATAGTTATCTGCTTTATCCCGTGCGGCGGACCCACAGTTTATCTGCTTTATCCCGTGCGGATCCCGTGCGGCGGACCCACTGGACGGGCATCGTAACGTTACCGGGCGTTACACTTTTTCATGAGTGACTCCGAGCCGCAACCTAATTTAAGACGTTGTCACGTCAAAAATACAACGTACCTAAAAACATCTTCAGAAGACTTGTTTTGAACATTCTAAATTTGATATTATGAATGTAATGAAAAATTGTGTACTATTTTACTTGAAATCAAACAAACTATTTCTTTTTGATTAATGAATGTACTTTTCATGGCATCACTACCTGCAGAAATACCATTTCAGATTGGCTAAAGTAATCGTAAGTACTACGCTGCAGTCGATTCAATAAAGTTTAGTTATTTTATGTAATCTGAAACAAATAGCCTACATCTATTTTACATATAAAAGTATAGCTTCACTATAATACGATTTTAAAAGCTTAAAATATAATTCAGTTTGATCACTCAAAATTAATTCAAAGTAAAATCATGTTTGGAAATAAATTTAAAATTAAAATCATGTGTTTTGTTATTGACTAATAGCAACAAGAACAGTGACGTCTTCTTTGTTTCACAAGTATTCATGTTCATTCTTCAAATGCATAAAGTAAGTAAATGTTATGTTTTGGTGTAATTATATAAATTATATTTACATATAATTTAATATATAATAATTTGTATATATAGTTTACAATTATATTACTATTTGTAAATTATATTAATATTTATACATTAATTTCTAAGATTGAAAACTAGCAAAACCGGTAATTAACAAATAAACGGCCGGAGTGGCAAAATACGAGTTTTGGGTAATTAACTTATTGGAATCGTCCTATAAAAAAAAAATATAAGGTTTGATGGGGTGGAAATGAGAAATAACGAAGTTCTAGAACATAAAAAATGGAACAACTGTTCACGCGCGGAGTAATATTTCCATGTTGTACATCGACGTCGAGCGTCACGTGACCTTTTGTGACCATGATTCTACCTTGTGATGACGTCATCGGATGGGTCGCCATCTTTGCAAACGTAAATGAAAAATAATACTGAAATGAGCAGAATTTTGATCAAAATGAACAATGTTTTTCTTAATTTCGAGCAACAAATTAATTACTTGTTATCGAAATGAGACGAGTGCCTCCAGCCTGTCAATAAAAGAAAAACATCCCTCGAGATAGTACCTATCAGTAAAATATCAAATTCTTGAGGGGCTGATCAGAAATATAAATTGAAATGTAATGCAAAGGCAATTATATAAAGTGAAAGAAACTTAATAAATCATGAAAAACTCTAACATAAACATATAGATGGATATTAACAGAGAACACTTACCATTAGTGTGTTGGCGTATATAGCTGAGCAGCAGCAACAAAAAAGTGGATTTTTAAAAATTGCAACATTTAAAACTTCTTTTCTTACTAATTTTTCTAATTTTCCTATCGCAACGAAACAACAAAGTCTCCCGGTTCAAAAACAACACGCGACTGCACGACGAACAAATACACTCATTATTAAAAATTCCATGTTCAATTAAAAAGGAAATAATTTTGTTTAGGTTAAAACGTAAACTCTTTACGTGCCCTACTAAACACTCCGACACACATAATTCACTAGGGTTGGTCAAACTAGTGGATGGATGATTCATGATTGCAACGCACTCACTCAATCCAATCTACTGAGCACGATATCTTGTGAAGCACTGACTCTGCCCGGAGAACTCAGATAACAGATACGTTATCAGGCTGCTATCAGTCCCGGCCGCAGATAATATTCAAGTAAACAGATTATCCAGACACAGCACACAAACTGAACATTAAAACATTAGACACTTAACCACTTATGAATATACCCCCTAAAATCATGTTATTTGTCATTTGCACCCCCTAGTACTATATATATTTTTTGTTCAGGAGGGTGAGCAGAATACGTTGATAACGTCAAATTCGTGATTTGCCGCTCGGGCTTTTTACTTATAGCTACCGCAAAACCATATTGTTCTTTGAAATATCTATTATATTACTTGTTCTGACATTTTGCTTTCAGTCTTTTGGATGGTCTTGAATATTGATGATTCAAATCATTCGATAATCATAATCCAATTGTGTTGGTGGCCGCTTATTATACTGCAGCCAAGATTATATTTTTAAGTTGTAAAACAAGATTTTCTGATTAAAAATAGTTATGCATAAGCATTATTGTAGAAACTCTGGTTAAAAAAATGTAAGTCCCGTGGTTTTCTTACAATTTGTTAAAAAAATATCTATTTTAAAATCTTTAAAACTGCAGTGTGTTTTCAAAGTTGTCAAAATTAGGAGGCTGCAGTGAAAGTGTTAAATTTGTCAGCAGAGATATTCCATTACACTCTATTCTAGTATTCCAAAACCTAAATCCAACAAGAGTTCTTTACAAGCTTTTATATTTGTTGGGAATAAAATAAAAGAGATTTCCACAGTGCTATATCCAATTAAAACAATACTAAAACTACGATTGTTGGTAAACAAGCCAAAATCTATGTTAAGTGAAAATACTTACAGCAACTTTAACTGCAAAGCAGTCTTGTGTCTCTTGTTTCATAATGAGATAGAGAGTTTAAAGTTAGTCTAAGGCTTCATGCTCACAGTATTAAAACTACAATTTGTTTGTAGATATTTCAGTGTTCAGAACTAATAAAGGATGAAGAGGTTAGTTTGCTAAATCATAATATCGTCCGGTAATCAAATCACAATTCACAACCAAACAAAAAAAAAGATTGTTGCCTAAAAGATTGTCAGATCAGCTGATATTTTTTCTGGTTAATACTATACAAAGTACATAATATATAGTTTGATGTTACTCATAAAAATCTAGGATTTACTTAAGTATAAGCTTAAAATAGATTTTTAATGCATGAGGCCTTTCAGCATCAAAGATGCCATCGTCAGGTGTGAAACAACAATTTGAATAGTATAAATATTTAACATGTCAAATTAATTATCAGCTGAGTAAAGCTTAATACAAGATTTGTTTAATTTAAAGTAAAATAAAATAAATATTATATACGTATAAAAGTTTGGGTCAAAAAGAATTTTGCTATATTTTAAAGAAAGGGTGAATTTTGAATCGGTCCAAAATCATTGTTCAATAGTTTATCTTTATGTTTTGTTATGTATAATGTTTCACAAGCGTCAAGTTCTTCTTGCTTATGGACTTGTTTTAATAATGTAAAATTTAAAAAAATGTGATTTATTTCTAATGCATATTTTGCAATAGCTGATTTTTTAGTTTGTCCGTATTTGTAATATCTTTCGTGTTCTTTAAAAATCTTTAAAAAAGACAAAACGAACCATTAAAAAAAGATTTAAAGAACACGAAAGATAGACAAAGAAAGACAAACTAAAAATCAGCTATTTTTGCATAAAATAAAAGGATTCTGCCTGACACCATTCCCGCCATATCTATAATAAATAAACTTCTGTTCAATATTTGATTTCAACATAAACATTACATATGATATATAAAATAATAATGAATACTATATAAATACATTCCTAGTTTATTATTTGGGTTATGATTAGATTATTATATACAGTACTTTAATAACTTTTACTATATTAAATCGATGATCTAGTCATCATAATTGAAATTTGTCATGGCCTGATAGATAGTCGCTTATTGTTGATTTACAGGAAGTGCAAATGGGTTGAATTAGAAGCAATGACGAAAACTTAAATATTTCATTATCGTTAAAGATACAAAATAAAGTCTGATCTAAGAAAGTAGTTTTGTAAAAATGGCAGATATGAAACATGATATTTCATCTTTAGGTAAGTTATTGTTGGTGTCATAATTTTAATTTTTTCATTTGTCTTTAACTCTTGCTAAATAATTCTCCCTAACTTTATGATTTTCCAACTTATAGAAACGGTAGGCTTATATAAAATTAGGAGGTTTTAGATGAAACTAGTTTAACTTAAAGATTTGAAAACATTTGTTGCACAAATTGAAAAATTACAAACTCAAGTGATTCTCAGATTGTTGGATGAAGATAACTAAATGACAGATATTTAACATTATTAAAGATTTCACTGTTCCACATCTGATAGTAGGCTGGATTGTCATAGAGCTGTAAATTGTTAGTACAGGTACTGACACAAATAAATTGAGTGGAGTTGCCTGATGATGAAACCTTTGGTTTCGAAAGGCCTCATCTGAAAAATAAATAAATTGTAAAAGTATTGGGGTAGCTTACGATATGCGGACCCGGTTATTTATATCAAACAATATAATTATCCATACCTAATATTCGAATTTCAAATCCTAGACTATCAATCGATATAAAAGTAACTATAGTCCTCAATAACAATCAAATGTTTTAAATTCATAAAGGAGTTAAATATTTACAGTGTTTAAACTAATATTATTATAACCAAAATTAGGAAAACTGAAGACGAATATATTTGCTCCCCTCGCAGTTACAGTTATTCCTTTCCCACAAATTTCACATAATGGTTTTTTCGGTACTAGTCCAACATGTTGAAGCCACGAAAAACGTGTCTTATCATCTTTCAAAAGACAATGTCATGTAGTTTGACTGCCATATTTAATAATCAAATGTTACTTATGTAAAATTGGAATATTACCTTACGTGTACTATTTGAAAGTGTTTACAGCTGTTGATTTGGATTATTTAAGTAAACTGTTCAAAATAATTCATCAGTATCGATTGATTATATCGATTGTTATGGTTAACTAATATCGCTTGCCAATTTCGATATAAAAAAACCGGGTCCGCTTATTGTACCCTACCCAAGTATTGATTCTTTACATTTAGTAGTATTTATTAACAGATTGTTAATTAACAAATAAGTTAAACAGGTGTTATTAATTTTTTATAGTTGCTTTATCTATTTATTTTAGCATACTATTAGATATTTTCTTGTATTTCACAATGGGTAGGTTTAGAAAGATGTCTTTAATTATTACATCATTAATAATTATCTAGGCCTATTACAGTAACATGTTTTCACCTTGTCTAATATATGATCTGTAATTATGTTAAGCTTAATGACAATAAATACATATTGAATCTTATTTCTCTCTTATCTGTCAGGGAAACTATATTTTTAAACATAATTGTCCTTTATATGAAAATAGCTCTCATTTGACCATGTATAAACTCATTAACATTCTGGATAAACTCATTATATTGAGCTAATGATGATAGGAAATTTAACGATCACCTCCAAAATTTTTGATTTACAATAATAGGTTTTTTACTACACTTTACGAAACTTCACCTGTGTTCAAAGCATCTCGGGATCAATGCACTTTCTTTAGTAGGCCTACCTAGTTAAATTTTCATGTTTTGATAATATAACCTCTTGTTTTCTGGAATCAAGTCAATGTACTCAGTAGTCATGTCAACAATATCTATATATTCATAGAAAAGCAAAAAGCACATGTGATTGTTAAGTTGAAGAATATAATAATAACCTGCAGTTACGTATCATAAGATCAGGCATGAAAGGTGGATATTCTATAGTTTAATAGCCAGTTTTTCTAATATACTCCAAGGGTTATGCAGACTGTAGGATGAGAACTATTGTAATGGATAGGAATTAGCCTATCTACAAATAAACCTCTGACAAAAATCAGAGGTGGTTCTGTCTGGTAATTGGGAAAAGATCTTTAATAACGTTCACTCTTAGGCTACAATCATCAATGCTGTTTTCTGATACAAGCTCTCGTGCCATTTACACACAGGATAACTCTCCTTTCTGAGATATTCATTTGCATGTAATTGACCTCACACTACCTCACTGGACTATCAAAATGCATTTTTGGATGTGTCAAGTTAGCTCTCTCCCACACTCTGCATTTATAGAGACATGTATAGTTATTCTTACAGGGAGATAATAAATCAAATATCAAGTCAGGACAAATTGAAGTATTTCACAGCCTATGCGCTATGCCAAATTTATGGAATCATTTGTACTTTCAGTGTATTGTTTTAAGTGTAATTATTGGAGCTTCTCTCCCATATACTGTAAACACAGTAGGAATACGCCACATCACGTACCGTGTAACAGGCTTTGCTAATGTTGAATGCAAAATTGTAAGTCTATAGTTAATTACATTCATGAGTGTTTTGCATAGAGACAGACATAGTACAGAAAAAAATTTGATATTCCCTTACAGGCAAAAGAGAAACTGTATCAGCCTACTAAGTGGTAGTCTTCACTGACGTTCAGCCAAATTTTGTGGTTGGACATGCACCATCATTCCACTCATTCATCTCCATGTGGAAATGAAGTTTCATGGAAATTGAAAAGTTGATAGATTAAATTTTTCTTGAGATATCTTTCCAAATAATACATTCACATCATATTCATATAATTATGTTCTTTAGTTAGGTTTCACAGCAGTGTTCAAATAACAAAAGTTCTGGTAACCTAGGCAGAGTACTATAATGCAAGAGTTCACTGAAATTAAATCTTGTCACCAACTTTTAACACTGACTTTTCACTCTATAATTTTTACTGTAGTAATAAGTTATGTCTGTTACTATGTCACATGTTAAAATGTCGTATCATTGTACTCAGTTTGATTACACATTTATTTATTCCCATTTTCTTGTTGCCATTGTAGTTACTCATAAGACCAATGTAAACATTTTCACTAATGCTCAACCAAATGTCATAGAGTGACATGCATCATCATTGGACTCAGTGTTGTCTGTATAGAGAAATTAAGGGAACTTGAACATCCCATATTATGTCTCTATGTTAAAATAGCCAACTTTGGGTACCGTACCTTTTTCTCAAAACTATTAATAAAACAATATGAAATTGTTACACAGTTTTATATGTTTTTTGAAAATGCTACTGATCTATTTTCACTATCAAGATTGAAAAATTTAAAGTTTGATAGTGAAAAACAAAATGATATAAAAATCCCTGATTTTACTTTATAAAATTGCTTAGAAATAGATCAGTATGATCCAGTGTAGGCTACTTATTGAATCTACAGTATAAATTTCAGCTTAGTATCCTTTGTACTTTTCATAGAAAGATACTATTTATGTAAAAATGAGATTTTTGGAAAATTGCATAAAATATTTTTATTTCAACAAAAATTACAATAAAACACCACTTACACTTGTAAAATCATCCTGGAACATATTGGTAATCATTCTCCACTGTCACTCCAAGAAGCTGTCTCCTCTTTACTCACCTCTCTTTGGTTATTGCTTCAGGTGTGTGTTCAGCTTGGCGTAGACTGACAACATCGAACTTTTGTAGGGTAGTAACAGCGACTTCTTTGGTCGCTGAGTAGTAATCATGTCTTACCCAGATCACTCACTCCAAGTTCTGTAACACTTTAACTCATACTACATTTCCATCATTAAACACTATTACTGCATCCCTGACATCTAGCTCTAGAGTGTCTAGGCAAACAAACACATTTTTATGTATTCTGCTACACAAAACATTATTGAAATGTTCATTTAAATTTTGTGTCCTGTGTAAATTTTCTGAGCAAATCAGGATGTGAGAGTGCTTGATAAATAGACATTATGGCAGTCATTATTGGTTCAGGTATCGAGTGTTTCTGTAAGTCTTATTTTAAACTTCAGCTTTTCTGAATTTGCACCAGATTTCAGGGAGCGCAGAACACAATTGGTGACATTGGTTGTTGTCTGTTCCCAATCAATGAAAATTAGAAGCCCACACTGCCTTCTTCATATCATCGAAGTTCTTGGTGTTATCTCTAATTGCCTTACCATAATAGTCTTGTAATCCATCAATAATTTTGTTAGTGAGCCTACTTGCTCCTTTTATCGATTTACCATCGGGCAGATGCGTTTTACCCATTTTCAAACAGATTCCGCAACCATGTGCCATTCTTTTCATTACATGTCCCCCACACTCTTAACGTTTTATAATGTAGTTAATGTCGTATGGAATTCCTTTGCCTGAAACAGTCAAAACCTTTCAAATTAGTTTTACAAAAAGTATAGTGACACTATAAGCAATCTTCTAGAAGGCAGGAGGGACAGTTGTAATTTTAAAAATTTATCTAGGAGGGACAAAGTGACATTTTTGTGCCAAAAATGGTATTTGGCATATGTTCAGAAAATGTCAAATAAACATTAACAAAATTATGTTTTTCAATATTTTATCCTTGAAGTCCCCTTAAGCATCCTGCAAAATTTCAAGTTCATAGGTCAGTTCCTTTTCGAAACATCATGCGGGCAGACATACAAATAAACTAAGTTTTCCAGCTACTTGAACAATAGACTTCACTCAGCCAATGATTGTAGGATCAAGTAAGGATAAAATAGCAGTTCTTAAAATATTCTGTTCGTGTGCACTTGTTAATTTACTCAATACATATACTTTTTAGGGCTTTATTTTTTGTGGTTAAAGGTACTCACTGGAATTCTCAAATAACAGAAGCCTATATTTCATTAGGTAGCCATGGAAGTTCCATTTATACCATACTTCCAATGTGTAAAGTACTTACGTTAACTGATACATTATTTTTAAACAACAATAAAACAAAATTTAAATAAATAAATCCTCCATTTGATTTATTAACAAAAATTCAATTTATAAATTTAACCCCTCAAGTTTTTCCAGTGTTACAATTAAATATAGTACTCATACAGTCTTTACTTAATACTTCAGTTCGTCTTTGTTGAGAACTGAAATTTTTTCTGAATTTTCTTGGATCTCACATAATCTATCTGAAGTAGTACTTGGATGGTCTCATTCCACATGTGTTTATCTAATATAAAATCAAGTTTTTCTTATATACTTATAACTCAGTAAAATAAGGCAAAATAAGGATGCAACCT
Organism: Homalodisca vitripennis; assembly: GCF_021130785.1. Taxonomy (NCBI): domain Eukaryota; kingdom Metazoa; phylum Arthropoda; class Insecta; order Hemiptera; family Cicadellidae; genus Homalodisca; species Homalodisca vitripennis. The sequence continues at coordinate 93,166,561 of NC_060210.1, forward strand.
CAGAATGAAAGATAATAAGCTAAACATTTGCATACGTCTTTATTTTGATGGTATAAAACTTACTTGAAAAGTCTCATATAATCACGTATACGCGACTTAAGATATTTAAGGTCAAAGGTCACGAAAATCATCAGTCTGAAGTAATTTTATGTGCGTTCAACCCTTTTTGAGATACAGCGCAAAGAGTAGGGGACCGCTTACCTGTATATACGATAATGCGAGGTCAGCCAATAGACAATAGACAAACTTCTTTATTAGCATATTCATCAAGAACAGTAATAGAGTCAGTAATTAGATAAACTTGTTTTGGCAAAATAATTTTTGAGTCCGATGATGCATCACATTTATTTGAGAGCGATTGTTGAGTTCCAGTTGAGGCCTCCAGTCTTGGTTCAAGAATTCGTCAATGGTGTAGAAAGGCTGTCCAACAAGCAAGTCATGGAGTGCTTTTTTAAAAGCGTTACCCTGAAGCTCTCTTAATGGTTGTGGTAGATGGTTCCATAGCTTTCGCCCAATGTAGGTTGGTTTCTCCTCGAAAAGTGCTGTGCGGTGTATGGGTAGAGTGTAGCTTGTTGCATAACGTGTGTTGTAGTGATGAAGGTTCTTTCCAGTTTTGAGATTCTTCTGGTGTGCATACATGATAACTTCTTGGATGTATAGCGCAGTAACAGTCATTATCTGGAGTGTGTGGAAGGCATGTCAGCAGCTCTGCCTTGGTTCTAAGTCAGCCAAAACTCGGTTGGCTTTTTTCTTTAGGGTAAGAACTCTATTAAGGTTTCCAACTGAGGAGCCACCCCAAACCGCAAGTCCATACCTCATGTGAGTTTTTACTAATGAGTAGTAAGCTGTTTAGGCTGATTCCAAGTTGCTGATCCAGTAGAATGCCAGTAGAATACAATAAATAAATGAGTTATATTGTTAGTTATTCACTTACTATTATTATTATTACTTAATACTATTATTATTGTCATTATTATTATCATTATTATTAAATTTTTATTATTATTTATTATTTAATATACCATATTTATAGATATTAATTATAAATGATATATTCTCTAAATAATACTTATTTTATTTTTACCAAACATACAATATTAAAAGAAATACTTTTCTTCCATATTACTATATCTCAAAATACAAATCTCTTGTACGACGTTTGCTGTTTCTGCGAAGCTGTAGCAAATGCTCCATTGTTATATATGACGGGTTTTTTTTTTGTTGATTTTTTACACGCCGTAATGAATGAATTTGGAATTTCGATGTAATTTTTATCAAATTCATCTAATGAAAAATATTTATAGACATGCTTATCAACAAATTAAAAACTGTTAATATCACTACAAAACAAGCCAGAGATGATGCTGATGTTCTCATTGTAGAAACAGCTATTGCAGAGTCTGAACTTAAAAAAAAACTTCTGTCATTGTAGGAGAAGATATTGATTTGCTAGTTATCTTGATAAGACGTGCTCAATCACATCAACAAGAAATTTTTTTCAAAAAAATGGGGAAGGGTAATGTGGAGACAAAACTGTATTCATCAAAAAGTTTTGATAAATGCCCTCATTCTAAGAAACACATATTATTTTTACACACGTTTATTGGATGTGATAAGACTTCTGCGCTTTATGAAAAAGGTAAAATATTGTTTATTAAAATGTTCGAAAAAAATCATGATTTAAATCAATCATCTCAACTATTTAACACTTTAAATGCCAAGTCGGTCAGAGTTGAACCGACGCCTATGATGTTTGTACAGATAACTGTCGGCCATACCTGACCGACAGCGTTGCTACGCAACAGACAACCATTATGCCCGTCCTGTATAATGCACTACACTCTAGCGGAAATTATCAAAACTACGTGACCTAGAATGACATTGGCTATTTACAGAACACTGTTTCAGTTCAGATACGCTACAATAAAGTGCTGTTATATGGCTCGAAAGATAGAGTATTTCTTTAGCATCTCGTCGGCCAAAGATGACCGACAGATGTTTTTGTAATTTTGGTGTAACATAATTTTTGTTATTTTATTGTAAAAAATAGTAGTGATTATAGCAAATACTATTACCCTGTGTTTGCATTATAAAATTTAAAGGAAATCAGCAATTTGTATGGTGCTTTTCTTGTTTTTTAAGATTTTAAAGATGTTGTTTGTAAAATAATATACGTATTATGCTGTAATAAAATATACGTTTTTTATTATTACCACACAAAAAGTGTTAATTAATTATTAATCTGTAACCGAGAAGGTTACTTACATGAATATCAAAATGTACAGTATTATTTAGAATTATACTGTCAGGAATAAAATATTCATACATAATTCAGAACATTACTACAAGCTTTCTTATAGCTTCTTGTAAAGTTGGCTTCCTTATACCTAAATTACAAATATAATTAACACTTTGTGACATAAGGTTTTTGTTAACTTACCACAAATGAATGATCTAATTTTAATGTCATTTCTGTATTACATAGTAAATTTTTTCCATTTGTGAATGTCCTTGAAAACATGTTTCACATAAAAATGGTTTTGTCAGGACACACGCTACAAAATGTAGTGACTTTTGTCATATTTCTTGCTACACTGCGGCCTCTCTGTTCGGACAGTTTTTGATAACACATTTGCAAACTTTCCTAACTCTGTGTTTTTTTGCACCTTCTCCAACCATAGCAGATGATGTTAGATAGTGATGCCCAGTCCTTGATACTTCAGGAATGCGTGGCGTTTCCTGCAAACACATTAAGGGAGCAAGCTAGCTGTTCTTTTGAATTTTGTAATCGAAATTAAGTGCTTCTTTTTTAGCATTGGGAGGTTTTTTTGTTTTTCAAAAATGTATTGTATGCCAACCAGCTGTTAACCACAGAAGTACCAAGAACGAGTTCTTCACCTACTTTGTGGTACCATCTCATAGTCTTTCTCACAGCGGTGCTGTATGAAGACATCTGATCAGAAAGATCTATGCCTACTTTAGCCTTATTGTAGGCTGTGACAACAAGTGGCTTTTAGTACAGACGGCTTGTCTGGGTTTTTGGATGGAATTTCTACATGTTCCGGTTTGTGCACAGTTGACAACATTAAAACTTCTCGTTTATCCTGCCACTTAGTTATAAGGACCCCTTCATCATTTTCTAAACAAATCATTTCTCCTTTCTGGATTTTTTCTTTTGTCAAGTCTTTTGGAATGCCCTTTCGGTTTCGTCTTAAGGTTCCACAAAGATGATGATTTGTCTCGATAACAAAGAGTTTGCTAGTTGAACAGAGGTATAATAATTGTCAACATATAGGTTTGTGGGCCACTGTTCAAATGGTTTGCCATGAGCTCCATTACTACAGAGGTAGCTACTGAGTTGTCTGTTGCAGCAACGGTACCTTTCCCCATATAAAACTTTTATACCATAAGTATAGCCAGTTTTGTCACAAAGTTTAAATATTTTAATACCGTACTTATGAGCTTTGCCAGGTATGTACTGGCGGAAAAGTAACCTACCACGGAATGGGTATCATTGTTGTCTCATCGATGACAAGGTCTTGTTCGGCTTCTTTTTAGGTTAAAAAAACATACCATTTATAATAGAAAGCCAAGGGTTTTATTTTGCCGATACGCCCATCTCTTTGCAGATTGTTTTGTTATCATTGAAGTGCCAAAAGCGTAAAATTAATTGGAATCTATTTCGGCTCATTACTTTTGAGGCACTGAGAAGCTGTCTAAAGCATTTGTGGACCAATAATCACTTATTCGGGGAAGTGTTACTAGGCCCATGTACAAAAGTAGGCCTATAAACTTTTTCATTTCTTCTGGATTGGTGTCTCGCCAATCTTTAAGCCTACTCTTACGGCTCAATCGTAATTTAGAAATTACATCGTGAGCATTCCGATTTGTTTCTGTGACCATCAGATCAATGACATCGGCATTAAGACACTGTTCAAAGAAGTCGATCGGTTTTGAATCATTAGTGGTAATAAATTTGAATGTAGGCCTAGAGTTTAAACTCAAAGATCTGCTGTTTTACCTTCAAAACTATGCCAATTGTCACCTTCGTCAGGAGTACTGTTTAACTGTCGTTATGGTATTATCAACATCGGCGTCTGTGTCTTCGTTTGCAACCATAAACTCATTTTCAGCAGCTTCGTCCGAGCCATCACTTGGTTGAAAGTCCAGGGGTCTGAATCCGTGTCGTCAACCACACTATAGGTCCATGTCCTCAACACTTTCATCTTCACTTAATCCCGCAAATAAATCACCTTGAGATGAGGGAAGGTCAATTATTCTGTCAATTTCCGATTGTCGCAAAGGATCGCCCATTTTACGAACGCACTTCCACTTTCTAGGCTAAAGCTTCAAAACAATAGCAGGTTGATGAGGAAAAGGCGCGAAAGTACAGTGAGGGTGTCGTCCGAGAGTGATGTAATACACAGCTGACTACAGCTGCAGTACAATCCAGTGAGCTATTCTGCACTACCAACCACAAAAACGTAATATCCCACACCTAATATTGTGTCGGTCATGTACGACCGACGGCATATTTTATAGTGTACTATGTAACTGTAAATGATCGTGTCGGCCAGGAATGACCGACGATGTAAAAACGTTATATATACAAAAAAATTATCAAATCACAATGGGTAAGTGACCAACTAACAGAAAAAACATGAATAGTTCCTAGTTTTAGCCACGGATAATTTTGGCACTCTAACGCTAAAACAGAATATTTAGGCTTGGCATCTAACGTGTTAAACAAAAAAAAACAAGGATTATTTGAAAATGGAGTACGTATTTTCTTAGCAACGTATAATGCTCCGAAATCAGAAGAGGATATAGACTCTTTTCGATACATGAATAATACCTTCCATTTTTAATAATGTAACACACAACACAAAATCACTAATAAAATGGATGAAAATAACTGGTTAAAAAACTTAACATAAACACACAGTATCTTTACAATTTGTTGTTTTGTTCAACAATGAGGTGACATATATCATCTAATAATAAATGCCCAGCTGATTATTTGTTATTTTAAAATGTGTAAACAATTGTTGTTTAAATGATTACTTATTACCAGCTGTTACCAATCAGATACTCATTCCTTATTATAAAACATTAAAACTTTGCTGTGTAGTATAATATGTGAGGAGTCAATTTCATAACTTTTTTACACATTTAGTTAACTTTGCTTATTATGGTTGTTTTCAGAATTAAATTCCCTACAATCTGTATTAGGAAAAACAATTTGTTTATTGGTCATCAATGTTATTGGACATCAAACATTTAAGACAGTATTTTTGTTATTAGATTTTTGGCAAATTTCATACTTTTTCTCAAAAGCTGTTTACACTACAACCTCTAGAGTGGTTTTATTTGATTTTTAAGGTGATTTTCCTTATAAATCCACCTTATTTGAGTAAAAAAGTAAGAACAAAACATTTCAGAATCACTTAATTTCACCACGTGAACTGAAAACAAAGCAGAATCTTTTGCCAGCCATTACTCACTAATGGAGCGTTTCCGGACCTACCTCTATATAACATTTTTTTCTTATTTTTAGCTCTACAATCATGTCTTAAAATATTTTACCATATTTCTGACTCACTCTGTATATCCTTTATTACTTTTTCAATTTGGAAATCTGATATATATTGATAATTTTGATTAAATTACAAAAATACACCTTAAATAAAATTCCAATACTTTGATAGTAATCTTAACAAAATCGATATTGGTATATTACCACTGGTTTCGAAAAGTAAGCCAAAGATCCATGTATGTATGTATCCATGGGGTCCATTTTGGGCCAAAATGTCAATTTTTATTTTTTGGCATTTTTGTATTCTTTGGAATCTTACGAGTAATTTGACATATCATACATACAATTTGGACGAGTGCAACCTTATGTAATTAATTTATTTGTAATGGTCTGCACTGTGTCTTTCGCTGGCAGGGGCGTCAGGGCGAGGGACGTATGTTTATACATACTACAGTTGTAATAATATAAGCTACACATACTTGTTGTGTTGGTAACACTGTTTGTTCTTTACTGTCATATGGTTCTTTCTCATCTGTTATAACAAAGTTTCTGTGTTATTTTTTGCTTTGTGAATTGTGTTGTTTACACTTCCTGATGATAAAACTATTGGGGGGAAAGGTAGTTTGATAATTGAGGCTATAAATGAAATTTAATTATACTATGGGCTGGCCATTAGAAGAAATTTTGACAGTCTGGAAAATATGAAGAGGGCTGTTTGGGCGGAGTATTTCCATCTCATTTCAACAAATTTAAAGAACCAGCGCTTAGTTTGTGTCCGAAAACTGTTGATACATGGTGCAAATACCAACATGCTATCCAGAAGAAAGCAGCCTATATGACCACAATGAACACTTCCACATTGCCCCTGTAGTAATGGAACAGGTTAAACAAATTTTCACTTAGCTAACTCCACGCTGCTGGCGAAATGTCTTCATGGACAGACCCAAATTCCGGGCGAGTCGCTAAACAGTGTGGTGTGGTCGCGTATTCCAAAATCGACTTTAGTTATGAAAAAGACCCTTGAGTTTGGTGTTTATGAAGCCATTGCCTGTTTCAACAAAGGAAACATTGTTAAATGTGAAGTACTCAAGAAAGTAGGTATAATGCCAGGCAAAAACTGTGTTGATGTTATGAAGCGATTCGACAGGATGCGCATAAGTAAGGCGCAAAAGGCGGTGGAAGAGATTGAAAAGAAGTGTCGCCAGAAGCGGGAGGCAGCTAAAAGACGTCTGTAGGATATATATGAGCAGCAGGAGGATCCATATAACCCAGCCTATGCAGCAGGAATGCACTGAGATACATGAGTCACTATTGTTTAGGTTATTGCCTAGAAAAAATGAAATTCCAGAAAAACTTGTTTTTTGACACTTTGGTACCCATATCTTCCAAACTACTCGAGATATTAGTATAGTTTTTATTTTGTGTTGTTAACAATTTCATGGCTTTTATTTACAGCACAGGAAATTTGGTTTTAAAACCTAAAACCAATTCTACATGGTTGCAAAGTCAAAATTTTCGAATAAAAAAAGTAAATTTTAGAAAAATTTGTTAAAATACCTAAATAAAGTTATTTTAGAAATTCCTGTGCCATAAATACTCTAAAAGACATACATAACAAATTTAAAAAAAAATATAGTAGGTTACGTCGTAAGGTTTTAGAGATATGTGTACCTTAAAATGACTAATTTAACATGCGCAGCATATGGCCCCCGGACACCCCTTAAAAAATCAGCTGTCATCTGGAAATATGCAAATATTTGTTATTGTCAGACACTGATGCTTTATCTTCATTGTATTGTGAGTCTTCATTTTGTTCTAGCAACTTTCTACAGGAAGAAAATATTTATGGCCTTATCGTTTGTTTTAATAAGGAAAGCTAGGGAAGCTGGAGTACCAGTAATCACTTACGTAAAAAACCTACAGTACAGATATCTTAAGGAAAATCAAGTGAGTATTAAAGTATATTTAATGGTTATGAAATCTCAAATCAACCAAGGTTTGATTTCTTTTTAGAAATTAATTAATAGTTAAATATGCAAGGTTATTGACTTTTAATTGGAAAACAAGTTCAAAACACGCACGCACACACACACACACACATGTTTATTCAAAAGACCTGATATAATATTTGTTGTACTATTAGTGACTCTTTGATTCACCATCGTTTACCATTAATTATTGATTGCTTTGCCATTTTATATTGTTCAAAAAATGAAATAAATATTTATTGGAAGATGATAGGATTTCGGACATTTCCCTTTGTGATATGTTACAAAATGCATAACAGTACATTTCGAGGACTGAAATCTATCCTCTTCCTCAGGTGTAAAAAGATTAATAAATAAACATGTACTTAAAAACTACAACATACAGCAATGAACTGCCTCTAAAAAATCACACCTGAAAAACAGCTTGAGGGCCAGACAATAGAAAATGAACCCAGGTATTGTCACTGCACAGAAGTCAAAAGCACAAATGACACATCACACCTGCACCAGTGAAAGTGGAGTGCTAATGAGAATATCAATGTCGGCATTTCCTGTGGGAGAAGTGTAAAGGCAGCCACTCTTGGCCTTATGTTTTAGTCCTAGACCTTAATGTCATGGTGTGTATAAGAATTTTATTGGTTGAGTTTGTTTTATTTAAAATCTTTTAGGTAGTGTTATATGTTGCACAATATAACATTTGGTGAATGTCCAAAATCCTAGTAACATTTCACACCATCCATCATTAATAACAAACTTTAAACAAAGAAAGATGAAATACCTGTACTATAAATTTACTGATCCATGTCTTAACTCCTGACCGAACAGGGGAGATGAGGAGGTATTTCCTACGCCACACAGGGACTGTACCTCTTGGTAGTTTTTTCTACTTCCTAAAGTTTGAAATTCATGTGGCTGTGTCAGAAAACCCAGATCATGATTTTTCTAAGCATTGGAGAAGGGTTCTGAAATTATTGAATCCTGCGCAAAGTGATCTTGTACAACAAGAAAACAATGCTATTGGCATTGATATTGAACTTGTGAGGTAGAGTCAAGTTCAATTACTGATTATTATTTGCTGTCGTAACAGCATGTAAACTGCAAAACACTTACTATCTGAGTGTCAGTGACACGGATCCTGCATCACAATCCAACTTGCATCAAATAACACGAGACAACCACTGGGTCACATTCAGATCATGACATAACATGTTATGTCTATAAGGTTTGATGACAACTGCATGAATGGCTGTATCCGATGCTGAATAGCAAGCCCAGAATGAGCTTTCCAATGGTTTTGCCAATCCTCATTTGTGGATTGGGAGGATTTGAGAACCTATGTTGTTTCTAATCTAAATTCAAAGCTAAATTCTGTGGTGGCCACAGACTCATCTGGCTACCTGTATTAAATATACTCATAATATTATACACCTTTTGTTTTAAGTTTGTTATTGACAATGGATTAGAAAATTGGAAATTTGCCATTGTTATACATAACAAAAATTGAAGACTATGTTTTGAGCATTGAAATTTACCCTCTTCATCATGTTACAAAACCCCTAATACATAAGGTTGAATGTGCACAAAAAGTGTGGCAATGAACTTGCCACTGAACTACATTTTATAACATACAGGTATTATGATGTATGTCAAAATCTCAAGCAGTATCAGTCTTACTATTTTAATATATAAGATTAATTATAGCAAATGTCTGAAATCCCATCTCTCTTTCAATAGAGACCCATACTATTTAATGTTCCAAACTGGTAAACAAATAATGCACGAGTCCATCCATATCTGATTGGCTAGATAAATTTGAAAGATAAATACAAATAATTTAGAAGGCATTGCAATCAGGGTTAAATTATTGTATACATAGCATTAAGCAAATGTATATATATAATAACACAAGTACAATTTGTCAATTACATTACAAAAAACAAATTAATTTTTAATTTATAAATAATGACTTTCAGGATTGCATTAATCCTATCTTGGAACAGAAGTTTTTGAGCCACAACCAACAAGAATTAAAAGACAAGTTAAAAGAACTGCAAGGAACTCTATCTCTATCTGGCGAGAACAATGTAGGGCTGCAAGAAGATTTCACAACGAGAGAGGGTATGTGTTGTACTCAAGTACTAAGGTATTCAAAAAGATAAAACTCGATTTTATGTTAGTATTAGAGTTATTGTTATTTTGAACCGTTATAATGAATTAAATTTAGTTCAAATGAAACAATTTAGTTTTCTTAATTGGTGTTGAAAGTCTATAAGAGTGGTAAAAGAAATGGTATATGTATTAAAAAAGACAAAACTTGATTTTATGTTAGTATTAGAGTTATTATTATTTTGAACAATTTTAATGAATTAAATGTAGTTATAATGAAACAATTGAGTTTTCTTAATTGGTGTTGAAAGTCTGTATGAATGGTAAAAGTAATGATGTATATATTAAAATATATGAGGATAAGACAGTTATGTCATGAACTTTAATTTCAGTGGGTGATGTAAGAATCTATAACTTCTTTTATAAAATCCTGGTGGCTACCTAGAGATGTACAATCCACAATTCTAAAAAAAAAAAAAAATATAAATAGACTATTTAGAGACAATTAACTTTGGACATATGTTAGTTTTAGGAATGGCATATTTAGTAAAGCTATAAGACAATTATTTTGTTATTTTCAGATGGATTTCTCAAGGAAAGTAATGATTGGACTTCAGCATCAGAACAAAGGCCAATAAATGAAATTCCACCTAGCCTGTACCCTCAAAGAGTTTTCAGTTATGAACATTTTGCACTAAAATATTTACGGTTTATTGAATCAATATTAATGATAAAGGACGAAATTGAACTTAAGGCTCCAATCCAAACCTCATATTTACAAACTGTGTTGTATGATGAAGCTGAATATGCGAGTTACAAGAATAGTGTAGTCAATTGTGATGCTAAAACAATGTCTGATGATTCTGGATTTGAATGCAGTGAATATTCAAAAGACAATACACAAAAAACTATCAACTATGTGTCTGGTGATGTCATCAAGGTCACTCTACAGTCATCAAATACCAACCATTTGGTAGCAAACTCTTTAAAATTTGTTCTAAATTATGTAAAACAAGAAATAAAACTGAATACCGTGATGATCTTCCACAATTGGAAGAATTCCCTGACTGAATATGCTTGTGAAATTCTCAAAGAATGCTCACGCTACAGCAGCTTTTGTCGAGAGCTGCATCTGAACTTGGTGTTTGAATTGCTGGAGGATCTGTGGAATGACAGAAGACTGGCTGAGGTAAGATTGTTGTTGCTCATATAATAGAGGTTAAGTAATTAATGTAAACTATTGAATTTCTGAGAATCACATTTCCTTCAATTTGGGGAATGTCTGATAGTGTTTAGAGTAAGTTGGTTTCGTTACAACTGGAATAAAACATCAAAGAGGATATAATTGAAAAAACAATGAAACTTTCTTATTTTGTAATGCTAAATATCCCACGCTGAGTCCAAATCTCAGTTAGATGTAGATTTGCTTACTCTAAACAGATGGTTTGTTATTTAATATTGCAAACTATTGATGATAAGATTCTGCTTTATAGTGTCAGTAATACACAGTGTTTCAGACCACCTTAGTGCAATCTCCTGTGGTTGAACTGTTGACATAGAGCAATGCAATAGACTACAACCCTAATAAATCTCATATGGCTAACGCCGCAACATTGTTTTTGACACATTTAAAATACAGCATAGGTCATGTGGCACATCAAATTAAATGTTTGTATCCAAATTTGTTTCAATCTTCCAACAAGGATATTTGTTTGTGTTGATTAAAATTTTAATTTTATGTAGCCTAATTAGTTACAGTCTAATATTTTTGTGTCGTTATATGTTCTTCAACCTTGAGTTAGACTCTTTTCCCCACACATATTCAAACTTTATTTATTTTCTGATGATTCTATAACATCAATAGAACAATTTTCATGCTTACATAAAACAAACATTGTAAAATATTAAGCTGTCTCTTGTGTACAGTTAATTAAGGAACCTAGATTTCGAGAACATTACTTGTATATGGGTAAGTTTTTTAGCGTTTTATTATAGACTCCTCTATTTCTTAAAAAATTATAATGTTGAATGATATTATTACACAACCTTCGGTAATATGCATAAATATCTTATTTCTAAAGCCACTATGCCAATAATGTTCTAACAATATTAAAATTATACGGTTCTATATAGGTATGTAAATATTTTTATAATTTAACTCTGAGTTCCAGGAAAATATATGATTAGCAATAAACATAGTCACTGGAACTACAAAATGTTAAAACAGAAAATACTTTTAACATTGATTGTACAAAGTATTCTTATTTAAAACGTTCAAAGTTATAGTTATTGTAGAAACTACTTGCAGTAGTTAATTTCACACTGCAGCAAATTGTGCCTCTTGAATTGCAATTAGTTAGTAATTAATTGGTAATAATAATTAGTTTAGATAATCACATTTTGTATTACTGAATAAGATCATAGGATTGACTGAAAAATACAATATTTATACTTTAATAAACATTTAACTTGTATGTACCATACACCATTAAACATTATAAAAGCATTGTTAACAAAATTGGGAAATGTTGAATAACAGGTGACTAGGACGTGGACAACTAGAAGAATGTGCAGAAGCTGCACGAAGCACATGCAATATCAAGCATTTGAATATGATTGAAGTTATTTGAAAGTACATATATATATTTAACTCCACCAACTTATTTGTGACTGGTTAGTTTCAATACACCCACAGTGAGTTTCATACTAGAAAATGCTGGGTAGTAACAGTACAGCCGCTATCTAGTAAATAAACAATCTACCAAAAGAATGAATCCCGTCTGGATAGTGGTTTTTTTAAGGTGGTGGAATCGATTTTAACACCTTGATTGCAGCAGACACCTTAAAAGTACAAAGTAGTTGGTTTCACTCAGTGGGCTATAGAATAGTATAGAGTAGGTGGTTCTCACTCAGGATATAGATCAGCAGTGAAGGTGTTAGATCCTTGTATTTGAGCTAGACAGTATTGTACAGTAGGTTAACTTGCTGACTGCGGCATTATAAAACATGCTCAAGAAATTGCTAATAAAGTTCAAAACTAGTTGGATTGGTTAAAATAATCCCCTTTCATATTGTTTGGTTCCACAGTAACCAAACTCTATTTCACTATTTTGACAGACAAAATTTTACAATTAGAAAGGAGGGGAGTCTTGGATACCTTGGGATCTGCAGGTAGCAGGTTGCCTTGTGCTATCAATAGGTCGGATGTTTTAGCCCGCGATTACTCCCGTGTTAGAAAATATCTAACATTTTTTGCCATTTTTTACATAAAAGTTGAAAAAAAAATATTAACAGTGCCGCCGCATCTTCATAGCCTCCCTTAAGTATTCTGCTGCCGTTTTTTGAAGTTTTCCATCTCTTAAGTGGCGTCATGGTGCAGTGGAGGGGATAAAAGAGCGCCGCACTCATAGTGTTAATAGGAATCTAACAACACGCGAGTAACAGTGTAACTCTTTATGTTAGTATAATTCTAAGGGCGCGAGTATCCATGTGAGTGTCTTTTTTTAGTTTTGTTTGGACACTAATACTGTAAAACTGATTCTTTTTGTGTTTTTATGCTTTGGTGGAGGCGTAATGGATCTTCCAAATAGTGAGTTTTGTATACTATCATGGTTGAATGAAGAGGAAGACGAGAATGAAGTTGTTGATGGAGATCCTCATGGAAACATTTCTGTGTCTGATGCAGAAGAAAGTGAACACAGCAATAACGACACTGATTTTGAACAAACGGGTGATGAGGAAGGTATAGAATCTATGGACATAGATAATGTTGACTAAGGCCATCAAGAACCAACCGAGCCTCAACCTGCTCCACAAATAAATCAACGTCAAAATGGCACAAATCACAAGCCAACCTCTGCAACTACAAGAACTATTAGACAAAATGTAGTAACGAAATTGCCTGGTACCAAAGGTTTAGCCAAAAACAGTAAATTAGTTTTAGATAGTTGGAGACTTTTTTTCCCCGATGACGTAATTGAAGATATAGTCCGTCATACAAATCAAAGGTTACTTTTGATGTGTGATTCGTACACAAAGAGGACAAAGAGATTGTCCTCAAACTGACGCCACTAAGCTATTAGCTGTAATAGGTATGTTGTACCTAATGGGTGTTAAAAAAGCTGGTCACTTACATGTTAAAGAATTGTGGTGTACTGATGGAACTGCTCCTGATATTTTTGTGGCAACGATGTCTAAGAGACGGTTCCAAAACGTTACTTCAAGCTCTTAGATTTGATGACATGAACACCCGAGATGAGCGACAAAGATACGATAATCTTGCCCCAATTCGTGATATATTTTGTCAAATTTGTAGAAAAGTGTCAAGGTTCCTATACAATAAATGAATATACAACCTTAGACGAGATGTTAGATGGATGTTTCGAGGACGTTGTAAGTTTCCGCCAGTACATACCGAAGAAACCAGCGAAGTTCGGGATTAAGATTTATGCTCTGGTAGATTCCCGTACCTTTTACACATACAATTTGGAAGTGTATTCTGCCACACAACTTCCGGGCCCATTTTATGTACAAAACGATGCAGCTAGTGTTTTGAAGCGACTAATTGCACCTATAAGTAATTCTGGCCGAAACAATGGACTACTATTTCACCGGAATCCCTCTTGCAAATGATCTTTATACGAACCATAGACTGACGGGTAGTTGGTACCATCCGTGAAAACAAGCCTCAGTTGCCACCTCAAGCCACTTTCATCAAGGATCGTCCAGTAAACAGCTCTCTATTTTTTTTATGGCAAATCCCCTAACAGGTGTCTTCTTGCTTGTTATGTGCCTAAAAAGAACAAAAATGTGCTCATGATCTCTACAATGCACAAAGATCATACTATCGACGGTATCAGTTCTGGAGACCTCTGTAAAACCGGAGGTGATATCCTTTTACAACCTGACGAAAGGAGGAGTTTGACGTTGTTGTAGACAGGAATGAAGAGTGAGTACAGCGTATCCAGAATCAGTCATCGGTGGCCTCTGACACTGTTTTGTTCAATGTTGAACATTGGTGGAATAAACGCACAGATCATCCTCAACAACAACAACACTCAAGTGTCCGTGGTAAGAAGAAACTACCTTACAGAACTTGCAACACAACAGATTAAACCCGCATCTAGTCAGAAGAGCAATAGTACCAAACCTTTCTTGCGAACTTCGTCAGAAAATAAGACGTGTTGCTCAACTTTCTCCACCTGAGCCTGCACCTCGTCAAGAAGGACAAAAGCCATGGTGTGCTTTCTGCCCTGTTCGAAAAAACAGATTCACACAACATCAGTGCAATGCCTGTGAGGAAACCAATATGTTTAAGAACACACGGCGAAGACTGTACTTAGCTGCCTAGAGTGCGAGAACGTAGAAGCAGACTCTGATTAGAAAAGGCCCTGATAATGTTTACAACAGAAAGTATTATTTTTATTATTATTGAAATGAAAGCATATTTTATTTCTAAGACTTTTAAAAACTACTTCCTTAATACTTCTTAAAAACTACTTAATATTACTTAAAGATAATTAAGGTTTTAAAGTATTGTTAAACGTAATACAAAAAATATTTTTTTATTTACATTTTTAACTAACATTTTATTATTAAAATAAGTTAATATGGTCTTTTCTTTTTATACATTTATATTGCTGGGAAACATGTTTCAATAATAAGTTCATTTTTGTAACAAAATGGTTGTTTTTTTAAAACAAGTTCTTATGTTAGATAAAAAATCTAACGCGCGAGTAACAGTGTTCGTCTGACAAGCGCGAGTAGCGGCGGGTTAACTAAACAAGCCCAACTGGCCTTTTTATGGCACAACTACCAGCACCTTCTTTATGATTCTCATACAATCTCAGATATGATGTTCAAATCCGTTCTCCTACAATATAAAGCAAATTCTACTAAGGACATTCACAATAATCTTACTGTCTTATCACCCAGAGTATAAAAATCTCTGGGTGATACAAAGTTTTACACCTTGTATGATACAAGGTGTAAAAAGTGGAAAACTATAGGGCATACTAGAAACATTAATTTCTGTGTTACAAATGAATATTTCAAATATAAGTACATCAAATAGTTTCAGCATACTACAAGAAGAAGAAGAAGAAGGACAACATGCAAATGATTTTCTTGAGGAAAATCACACAAATAAAAACCAGAACTCTATGCTGATAGTCAAGGAAGAGATATTCCAGGGATGTCGGACAGTGCAGCAAGGGGAAAATGTATATGGGTGGTTTAGTTAAACCAAGCACTAATATCCAGTAT
This sequence comes from Homalodisca vitripennis, assembly GCF_021130785.1. Classification (NCBI taxonomy): domain Eukaryota; kingdom Metazoa; phylum Arthropoda; class Insecta; order Hemiptera; family Cicadellidae; genus Homalodisca; species Homalodisca vitripennis. The sequence goes on from NC_060210.1 coordinate 93,182,455, forward strand.
GTGTATGATCAAGCATCAAAATCACTAGATAAACCAATTGTCTTAATAGCTGGGACCAATGACATATCAAGGAAATCATGTACAAAATGTCATGTACAAAAATATGGAAAGCAAACTAGAAGAGCTTAGTAAATAAAGAGCTGTGTGGATCACAACCATCTCTCCTCGTTTTGTTAAAGAGTAGAATGATACAATACATTATGATTTAGTCTTGGCAAACAGGCAAATTAAAGACTGTATCAAAACTGGAAAATGTTGAGCTCATTGATCTTGATACGTTTAAAAGAAACCAAGTCTTACACCAAGACATGTACCCTAATTACAGTGGTATGTGTTTTATGTTTTGTAAATTATTTTATTTTAGAATAAGAATAGCTATATCTAGCTTTATTCGATTTTAAATTAATAAAATTTTAACCTGTACGTGTACTGTTAGAATTTAATGTTTCATGTGTGTGTATATATACATACTGGATCACTGTTTTGTGTGATTAATAATGATTATTTATTGATTAATTATTAATTGTGTTTATAATTTTATTTAGGATAAGGATATTTAAAATTATATTGACGAGTCATTTAAAATTAAATATAAATACAAACTATATATCTTTTAAAACCCAACAAAGAAAGGAACTAACTGAGCCAACGATCATAGTAAATAATTAACTAGTAACAAAAAGTCAGAGTACTAAATTCTTTGGTCTCACAATTGATAAAAATCTCAATTGGGATCAACAGGTACAATGTTTATGTTGTATGGTGTTACTAAAAAATCTAATCTTGATAAAGTCTTCTGGATACCTAAAAAATCTCTGAGAATTATGTTAGGACTCAAAATAAATGATTCTGTGAAAGAATATTTTAAGGAATTAAACATTTTAACTGTCTACCGACAATATGGAATGAAAACGATTGTGAGTTGTAAATTTTACAAATTTATATATTGATATAATCAACATAATTCATTTGTATAATACACGTAATAAAAATATTTTAATACCTCGCCTTAGGCTAAATATTGTTACAAAAAACCAACATTGAATTTAAATTTCTTAAATCCATTCCACTTGTTATCAAACAAGAAACAGAACCTAAACTATTTAAAAGAAAGCTTAAAGCATACTTGATGGACAAGACTTGATATTTATTAGATGAATATTTTGATTTGTAAATCAGGTAGTAATTTATTTTAGTTTTAGTTAACTATAGAAAAATAGTAATTGCCCAAGGGAATTGTGTTCTTTATATTGATAATATGGTTTATATTTTTTCAGAATCTTCAGTGGGAGTTAGCAGTCCATATCATTAACGAACTTCTCACATGCTTTGAAGTGTGTAGTGAAGTTATGCAATATATGCATGATAAGTTTAACCACTTTATCAAGTGTGTGATGAAAGAGGTGGACATTTCACTGATGGCAGAGAAAATGGTTTTGTTACTAAATCTGTATTGTAGCGTATGTGGAACTTTGAAAATGCTCAGACTGGAACGTAATGCCACAACCAAAATAATATCTGAGGACTGCGATGTTACCAGGTTGTGGCAGGAGAAGTGGTCTGCTAACAATACAAGCAGAGAGATTACGACAGTCGTGGGAGAGAATGAAGTAACAATAATGGACAAACTTGTGTTTATCACCACCCGCTACCCACTTATAAAGGTACTTGCACTACAGGCTTTAGAAATGGCCAAGGAATGTAGTACGATTGATATATCAGTGTATGATAATACAGTTCACAGTGATTTTATTTTGTAGGTAAATAGCTTTCATGCTTGAAAGCAGTAAATGTTGTAACATGTTATTTGCTACTAATAAAATGTTTCTTACCAAACTATCATAGTTTTTTTATTTGAATATTTTGTACTTGAAAGCAGTAAATGTTGTAACATGTTATTTGCTACTAATGAAGTGTTTCTCACCAAACTATCTTAAGATTGGTGGCCTGCAATATGCAATACAATCTAGCTGTTTACCTGTGTGCTGGTGGCATCCATTTAAAAATCACTTTCAAATATATTGTAATAATAGTAATAGCTTTATTGCCGTAGAAAATTTACAATATAAAATAAAATATTTTATTGCCAGAAAGATAATTTAATATATAGCAATCGTCAATATTAACCTAAAATTTCAAACAGTAACACTAAATAAATAAATAATATTTATTTGTTGTATGAACTCTTATGAGTTATTAACAAAGCCGATAATACAGTCAATTTAGACTAAGTAAAAAAAAGTTCTTAAGACTATACATTGGTTAAAAATTAAAATAAACATACTTTAAAATATAACATTAAAATTGATTTTAACATACTTTGATGGTTTCAAATGAACATACTTGACGGCATTGCTTATCTTAAAGAAAATATATATATAAAGATTGTGATTGATCCATGTAATTAATTCCAAAATATGATTCCCACTTTTAGTTCATCACATAAATACTAGATACTATTGTAATCTATATATATAAAAATGAATGTTTGTATGTTTGTCCTTTATGGAATCGTGAACTATTGGACCGATCATGATGAAAATTTGTACGTATATGTATTTTTCCACGGAGAAGGTTTATAAGCTATGCCCATCCCTTTCCCGATTCAGGATTCCGCCCCACTGGTTACAGAAATACCCATAAGAAATGCATTGCAGCAAACATATGTTAACGTCTTTTCAAATTTTTAATCAGCTGTTCTTTGTAAACATATATTACACTTATAGTTTTAAAGCATAGAGTAAGCTTAAGAGAAACGACAAATTTTGTTTAAACTGTTTTTTGCAATCACTGTTAAACATAGACTTTACTATCCAGATAATACAATTCAAATTTGACGTAAAAATTCACACTTTAACTGCAATATTTATTTAATATAAACCATGCTCATGCTTGATCAGAAGAGTAATGCAGATATCATAATTACTATCTTACGTTGGCTACAAATATAAAGAATGTTATAAAATCAACCTTAGTTGTTTTTTTTTGACAGAAGTATGGTTCTCAAAACTCCGTGTGTACATATTCTCTCGATCGAGACAACAAAGCAAGCTCAATCGTGGCATCGGAGATATAACTAATTTAATCTAAAATTTATTATAGTAAAAAAAAAATGTACTAAGTAATATAAGGACTTCGGTTCTTAAGATTTGCGTGCGAAGCCGTGGGTAACAGCTAGATAGAGGCAGGAATATGGTACATACCTTCATAATACGCCCAAGAGGCTCACGATGGAACGACTATCAATTATCTCAGCAATGTTTAGAATGTGATAGAAAAAGAATAAGTGAATATAGTGTACTGTTTTCAACGGGAAATTGCGTGCGAAGCCGCGGGCAACTTTTGCAAAAAATTATTGAAATGCGCAGCAAAGCGCGCCGGGCCCGCTAGTATAAACTAAAGTAAAGGGTGATGGGTACACAATTTAAAAACATAAACAGAATATGGTCTATAGTTGTGAAACATTTATGTTAGACACATTAAAAAACTAATCTAGTGAATAAAACTGCATATTTAGAAGCCAGTTGTAAAATTTAGTTTTAAAAGTATTTATAGGGTATTTAGCTATCAAGTTTATTAACTTATTGTAGATTTTAACTGGTATGACAATATGACTATTTAAAGTTTTACCAAGTCTATAAAAATTACCAATTCAAGCATCATATTTTTTCTTGGTGTTATATTTATGTGATTTGTGTTTGATAAGATGAAAATTTCTTAATAGATATACCACCAAACCATATATGTAAATATTAATTACAGTTTGTACCTACATTGTTTTAAACAGGGGCTTACAATGTTCTATTGAAGGTATCTGTGACATTATTCTCCCTACTTTCTTTTGCTAAATAGGATTTCTCCTACCCTACTGCAATTACAACAAAAAATTATACAATATCTAAAAACAGACTGGAAATAAGCAAAATATGCAGCTTTAATGTAATTTTGGTCAATACATTGAGTTAATTGTCTTATAAGAAAAATGACTGGATAGCCTGGAAGTAATGTAATCTACATGGACTTCCCAAGAAAGTGCCTTATCCAAATGAATTTCAAGGAATTCAACATTTTCCATATATCCCTGTGAAGAATTAATGCCACAAGGTCTAAGAGTGACCTTTAATAACACTTTTTAACTTTTTATCTTCATTCAAAAGGAATCCATTACTTTCAAACCAGGTTGAGGCTACATCAATAGTATTTTGAGCTAATAGTTGTATTTGTTTTATTTCAGGGTTAGTATTTAAAAAAGATGTGTCATCAGCATACAAGTAAGATCTGCTATGCACACAGAAAGGTATATCATTTATACAAATTAAAAACAATAAAGGGTCTAGTACGGATGCCATATTTTATATTTAGTTCTTGGGACCACTGCCCATAAATGAAAACCTTTTGTTTTCTATTATTAAAATATGATTTGGAAAAAGGAAGCTGAGTTCAGGTTACGCCATAAAAGCCCAGCTTCATTAACTAACAGGTCAGAGTGTTCTACACAGTCGAAGCCCTACTCAGGTCACAGAAGGTGGCCTGAGCAAAGACCTTTCTTTCAAACATCACTAATACCTCAGTAACCAACTTATCAATAGCATCAGAAGTACATTTTCCTATTCTAAAGCAAAATTGTGAAATGTTAAAGAAGTTATTATATTAAAAAAAGAAATTGAGCTGGTCAAAGACCAAAATCTCAAACAATTTTGAGATTACTGAAATTACGGATATGGGGGGATAACTTTCAGGCATATCTTTTTTTACCTTTTGAAAGATAGGGCAGATTCTAAAGATATTTAGTTCATCGGGGAAGTACCCTTCAAGAAGACAGAATTTGAAGCAGTAAGATAGAGGCTCAGCTAAGTTAAATATAATTTTCTTAAGCAAATTATTAGACATAAGGTATACATCATTACTGTCTGAGTTCTTTTTTGTTGTAGTAGCTCCAATCACATCACTGGGTGTAATAAAATGCTAGGTAAATAGTACAGGAGTGACGGCTGTCATGTTTAAAAAGATTGTTGAAGTGTGAAAATTTGTATTAATTTTTTTCTTAATGTTTTCAACTGATTCAATGAAAATATTATTAATGGTATCTGGAGAGATTTTGGTTGTTTTGCACTCAACTGAACATTTGTTGTTAGTTTTGATTACTTGCCAAGCAGCTTTACATTTATTTGTACGGTTTTCAATGAGATTTGTGTTATATTCAGTTTTAGCTTTCTTGATTGATTGTTATGCTAGCTTGAGGTCTCATTTGAGGCCTCTTTAGATAGTTAACTAATTTATCTAGGAATATTAATCTTTCTTTCATATTTTTTAGGTCACTACTGTACCATTTGTTTTTATGTTCTTTACTATGATTTGGTTTTACTATCACTTACTTTGAAAGATAGGAAATATTGTTTCCCAATATTTTAAATACTAAAGCCTAATTGAAACCCCACTTAAACATACAATTTTATCTATCATACTTCTTTCATTAATGCTAATTTTTCCACTTCCAACACTGGTTGTCAGTCTGCTAATTGTGCGATCACCTAGTTATTTATCCAAAACAAAACAATTGCTATACAAATGATTCCACAAGTCTTTTGTATGTATTTTAGTGCATATTCTACTTTCACACTAGCAGCTCCCACTTTTTAAAATATTTAGCATGTGAATTCCAAACAAACGCTGAATATAGCTAAAAGAAAAAAAACAATTGAAATATGTTTAAATTATTTTTTGGAATGGGTGCTGCTAGCTTCACATGGCACCAATCACCTTTAGCAATATAAAATAATGGCACGTGTTTGCATGTTTTAAATAATACTATTTGTAATTAAATATAATATTAAATAAAAGTTAAAAACTAAAATTATAGTGTTGTTTTTAAAATTTGATTTTTTTTAATAATTGGAAATGATTTTGTATCAGTTTTGCTACCACTTTAAACATTTGTATTGATAATTAATTTAAACATCAAGTAACTTTTAATAATTTTAAATAATTAAATTTATTTTGTTAATGATTAATGATTTGGATATAGATCTTTGCTTCTAAAATTTCCTAAATGTAATGTTAGTATAAACCAGTTAATCGTTTTTTAAAGACATTTCATTTAACTTATAATTTCATGAATAAATTCTTAATGCCTATCCAATGGCATGAGTGGTATGAATTTCATTCGTAGAGAAATGCCATGTTTTTAATAAGTATAGTGTACATGTCAACGTCCTCTTCGGTTTTTATGCCACCTTAACATACACATAGTTTTGGGCCTATACGTAAAAGTGTTTTAAATGTTTTAATTCTTTTTATTTGGCTAATATTTGAACTAATATATTTAAGGTGGTCACAACTTGACCAATCAAATATAAAAAAATCAAAATTACCCAATGTTTTGCAACGTTTAAATACCATGTCTAACATACAGGACATAAGTGAAGGAAGAAGGTATACTTATGTAAATCATAAATGAATGCCAAAGCTAAATCGTTTGCATTTTTGAGTTTGGCAAGAAAATTCAAGTGTAAATAATGATTTTTTAACAGGAATATAAATATAAAAGAACAGTAAGTACTGTGTTTGTTAATTGACATTAAAAAAGCTACTGGATGCAGTTTTAATATTTGTCTTTCAGCATTTTAAGAGGCTTGCCCTCCCACTTAGATAATATTGCCTTGGTTGGTTTTCTTAGAAGAGTTTAAACTCACTATCCTTTCTCATATTGATTACCAAAGGGCCTTGGTCCTGAGGGTAACTATGGGATTTGAAATGAAATGAAAAATGCCTTTATTAAAGAAGCGGAGAGGCTGTTTTTTTGGTTATTTGATCATGGAAAGTTTTAAACAATTGACAGAGGTTATTCCATAACACCTGCGGTTCTGTAGTTTTGTATTTATTATAGAGATTCATCATTGTGTATTTGGATTCTAAACATTTTTGGCTATTTAGGCTCCCAGTATGTAGCGGCTACCAATTTATGGAAGTTTCCATATCTAGAATTTCTTATTTAATGAAGTTCCAAACATGAATTGATCAGAATCTGGAAGGTTGATGGATGATTTTATAACCTTCGAGACACAAGGGAAAATATAGAAGTTTTATTCATCTGGAAGGTTTCAGTTTCTTTTTTGGTGAATGGCAATTCCAGATTCTCACAGCTTCTTGAAATGTATGTTTTCCAGTAGAATTTGGTCTGTAAGTAATACTTTTCTGCAACTTTCACCCTTTGGGAAATCATGGCCATTAGAATCTGTAGGTCACATGAAGCACTCAGCTTTTCCCCCATTTGTCTATGAAATTTACAGATCTTTGACAATGTCTGGTCTAAAGAAGCTTCCAAACCCCTACAAAGGGCTCCATTAGAGAATTGAATGTAGTGCTCTTCGGTAATATTTAAATTTGTAACTGCATTTACAAATAATTCACCAAAGATAATAACAATGTCCATTGTAGTATTACTATTATTAGTCTACACTTAAAACTATGACTTTATTTCTTTTGCATTTATTAACTTATTTCTTGTTTAACAGGATGCTGGTGCCTTAAGAATTGTTTTCAGCTTTACTAATCAAATTATTAGTCATTACTTTAGCACATCTCACTATGTTCACAAAAATTTTTTATAGCATTTTACATATCTAAGAAAGTTTTTATCTCTGTTTAATTTTGCTTCATTGTGTAAAACTGTTTTTCACTGGAAATTTGTATACTATTAGGCACCCAAATATCCTGAAGATTACAGTTTCTATAACTTTCAAGACTCATAAACGTGTACTCTTGGCCTCTGAAAGCTTTCAACCACCAATAGCTTCTGGCAATTGAAAGCGTACTGCTTCTAAAATCTTTTGGTCTGAGGAAGGTTCTAGCATATGAAAGGTACTAGGAAATTCAGTGTCTAGAGTCATGACCTCTGACGGTCTCGAGTTACTGTTATTGCAAACTCCCAGCCACTGAACAATTGCCTCTTCAGAAGCTTTTGGATACTGATCTCTGGTACTCTTAGAGCTCCAAGAGAATCACTTATTTTTCCCAGAACTTCACACTTTATTTGATTTAAATAGTTCTCTGAGCATTTTAAGTTTTGCTCCAATAAATATTTCTATATTTCAAATGTTTATTAACCCTACAACTGGCAGTCGCCTGATTATCAGTCGATATTAATGTTTCTGTAGTGGCAGTCGCCTGAAAATCAGTCGATTTGACACGTGCCCGTTTGACATCTGTTATAATCAATACACGAACTAAACTGCAATGATTCATATACCACTGGAATCAGAAATAGTTGCTGATTTGATCGATGTATTTTGTTTTGTTTTGTATGCCATGATTTAAGTATGACATATTGAAAACGAGAATTGTTTGTAAACAGTCGGCCATTGTTGTTGTATTGTTACCCGGTCGCGTTATTCTTGTCCATCTAAAACGTAAGTTTATTACATGAAATAAGTGTTTTTATGTAATAAGTGTGTTTATTTATGCGTATAAATTCTCGTATATTGTGTTTTATCAGTTTATTTTGTCATGTTATGAAGAAATATATGTGAAAAAATATATTAGTGAGATTTTGTGTTCTAGGCTATGTGCAGTGTTGTGATAGTTTTAGTTAGCTTTAGGATCAATTTCATATGCGATGATCATGATATAAAGCTTCTTTATTTATTTTTATAGGCTTACTTTTAATGTATTTTATGAATTTTTTTATTAATAATTAAGGTTTTGATGAATTTTTGTAACACAGTCATATCCATGAGCAACGAATTTAGCCGTATTGTACTATCTTCAGATTAGAGTATTTCATAATTGTTTTAATTAAAAAATTGTAGTAAACTATACATTTTCTAAAACTATAAAAAATTTTCAACATTTTGGGTATTTTGGAAATATTTTTTTTCACACAATATGTCTTTTATAGGTGCACCCCCACCACTTTTACATACCTTTTTTTTATTTTTTGAAAACAAACTTAGTAAAAAAAAGTGATAAATTTCTTATATTTTTGGGTTTTTATTTCCATGAATAAAAAGTAAATTTTTCTTGTGAAAACAGTGATATATAATACATATAGGTTTATAATCAAATTATATTAAAAAAAAAATAAAAACCAATACTACTGCAAAACACCTCAAAATGGCCTGCCACTTGAGGAAATTTCAACTGCCAGCTCGAGGGTTAATTCATATGCATTGATAAATACTAGAAATACAGATAACATACAAGAGAACACATGTTTCATAATAATTCAATACCAATTCGCATTTAATTTCCTAGATTCATAACATGTTTATGTGCAAATGTATGAAAAACGGACTTGGCTTAGAGGCACTCCACAACTTTCTTGAGTAGTAATTTATTCCTTACAATTTGCTTACCAATTTTGGTTAAAATTCAGATATTTGAGTATATTTGAGTGAAAATATTTAATGGCTAGAAAATGGAATCTACCTTTTTGGCTCAAAAAACATTGAATAATATCTTGCATTTCTATTTTTCAACAAAATTCTATTCCAAATATAGATATGGTTAAAACCCATATTTATTCCTAAACGTGGTGTTTATTCCTAGAATGTCCAGGATGGTTGTGAAGAAGATGACCTTTGGGTTTCATCCTCTTAGCTGCAAAGGGTCTCATGTTTAACATTCGTCCAATAGAACGTCAATACCAAAGTTTACATCTTACAAAGGCTACATTACTACACTTATCAATACATTCATAAGTTATCTATTGTACTTGTGCAGAAATCTTTCTGTCTCAGCTCCCTTGGCTTTTAGGGTACTGAATAATTACCATGCCAACGTTTATTCCATAAAATGATCATCCAGGATTGTCGTTTATATAATGATTTTAACTCTGGGGCTCAAAATCACAGCTTGTCAATTGTCCCATTGAACGTTAATGGTAATTTTTGGTTAGTAGTTAATCCACAAGGATTTTAGATGTGTAGGAAATGATTTTGCCTTGAAGACTTTGCCCTATTTGATCTGATTAGCCCCATAAATGAACTTGATATTGTCATTTACTTGTAAAACGTCCACCCTTATTTTCTTAAAGACCTGTTAAGGAAATTGTGGCTATGGTTCATGATTTATGGGTACATAAACATTTGTGTGCTTCATCTATCTATGTATGTGAATATTAATTCAAAGTTACTCCAATCAATTTCGTAGAGAGTTGTATGTCTGTTCACTTCTTACAGTCTCCCTGAACTCCAAGTTTCAGTCAAACTGTTGTCCTTCTGTGGAACTCACTACAAGGACATCGTTCTGAAGTAAGATCAATTGTCAATTCTGTTCCATTGGCTCAATGTAAAATAATATTGACTTTCACAATAAAATATGGAACTTTAGGATTGTTGGGAGTAAAATAATCAAGTAAAGAAACAACTTATCAATTTATATTCTACAAATAAATCTGTATTACATTCAAATAGTTGTAGGAATTCACTTCAATGTTACAATTTTATTGTTAAACTTAAAAATGCCTAAAATGCAGTACAAGTAAATTAATATTACCAACAACATAATTCTCTTCTTCTATCTTTGGTAAAGTAGTAAATGGGGAAGATCATATAAAATAACTTAGTGTATTATATCGAATTTGTTCACAGAAACACGTACTTGCAAAACAAAGAAAGGTTTGGAAAGTCAGTACATACTATTATGACTAGGACCCAAAAGACAAGAGTATCTTGGACATCACAAAATTGCACTTATGACCTTTTCAATGAACTTTTGTGGACTGGAATTACAAGTTTGTAACTTTTGTATTAGAAAAATCACTTTCAATTTGAGATTAATTTCTATTAATAGCTCTCACAACCTTTTCACCAACTTTTAGTAAATAAGTATTTTTAAGATTATTTAATAGTAACAATATTTTTAAAATACATTTTCATAACAGGAAAATGATTCAATTTTTAAATGTTCACTTAAATCATACTATTGCCAATTTGTTCATAGCTTGATTACATATCAATAACATTCACTCAATTAAATTACTGATTCATAAAGATAAATACTTTACATCAAATCTAAATACACCATCTTAGTTTTCTTATAATACAGTCTTTTTATTTTAACTAAAATAGTGATTACTTTTAAATTAACTGAATTGTATGTAATTTTACTTGTATTAAATGTTACTACTTTATTATCTCCTATGGAAAATGAACTCAAATCGATAATAAATTACTAAAAGTTGGTTTTATTAATTATTTAAAAAGCTTTATATATAAATAACAATGTACAAATTTTGTGCAAAACCTCCAGCTAAAACGCGGGAAATAAAATTTACAACAAATTATACTAAGAAGAGAATTAAAAAATTAATTGAAATCTAAATAATTCTAATGGTTTATAAAGTGCTTAGGTGCATGTGCGAAGTGCGGCTAGCGAAGTTGAACTGTACAGATTCGTTTCAAAAACAAAGTTGTGAGCCAGTGCACTTGTGTTCTAGATTTCCAAAATTAATATTACATGAGCAGATTTCCTTAAGTTTTTGTTAAGTTTAATTCACATATCACTGTAGTGAACTTGGGCTACAACGTTCTTTGGTGGCTCTAATAATAAATAAATTAAATATTTTAAAATACATAAATTAAATTTATACATTTATTTAGCTGGTGATTTAAATTCCATCAATATATTTTATACAATATAACTAAATAAAACATTTTCTTTTCGATATACTGGTTTCATTTCCATATTTATTTTAATATACATATATTATTTATTTACGTCTTTTGGGAAATGTTGAATTGTGTATACAAATATGTTATCAACAGATTAATTGACATAAAAATTGTAACTATTTTTTATTTAATAACACATATATATATAATAAGTTTTTCAGCTGATGTAGCATTTATATAAAAGAACTGTGAAGTTTTTAAGTATGGAAACTACACAACTACTAATGTAATTATATATCTGATTATACTTATTATAATTAGCATAAATTATATAATCAGTAATCATCTGTTACATCTTGATAAAGTAAAATAATGTACTCAAACTCTTGAAAACAGTTTCGATGAAACCCAACTCAACATTTCCCGAGATTTAAAGAATATTACGATGACTTTAGAACATATCTTACTTATATCTTACACTTGACATCTTTGGTTTGTTCTGTGCTGTACCACTTAAGAAATAAAATAAATTTTGAGATCGCAAACGATATTGCAAGACGAGAATGTAATGGGTAGTTCGATGATCCGTGTTCTAGTCTTGAGAGTTCGGTGGTAGTCAAGGATATGATGATTTGATTCATTATGTTACGTTACGGTGATATGCACAAGCACTAACATCACCACCATTGTCCTGAACACATAATAGCACTTCCAGACAGTGTCCATAATGTTCATCAAGTCTTGTGTACATAACCTCAGTTCGCTGATCAGATCATGTTATTCTTTACAATTTAAAATTTTTAGAAGTCTTTAAAAATCAAATTTAACTTTGATAAGATTTTATATCACAAATTAACATTAATTCATTTTTAAACATATTTGAGATTATCTCTATATGCTTCATATTGACCTTGGAAGTTTGGCCAATGAATGATAGAAAACTATTATAAGTCATTCTGTTTGTCTGAATCCAATTCTCTCATTAACTGGAATCTCAGTTTCTGAGTACACGAAAGAGGTTATGGGTATGCGACGAGTGGAGAGGGCTCGACCTTCATGTTTATACAGGAGGCGGCGGTACCGATGGGAGAGGCGGCACTGGCTCCACTGTTGGCACGGGTGGCGGCCAAGGGAGACCGGGCCTCTACAGACACACTGTCAGACACACAGACATCCCGTGGGAACATTTGGGACACCTCCACTCCAGAGCCACCATTTCCGCCGTAGTAATAACAGGGATCTGCAAAAAATTAAATGTAAGTTAAAATGCAAATGTATATGAATAAAAGGACAAATTTTAACAAATTATTGTTTGTATAAGACACAGTTTTATGAACTTTAATGGCAACATTATATGCTAAAACTAGAGAAATTTCTTTACTGAACATATTACAACAATTTAAAACTGAAGTCACACCAGTTATATAAGAAAATTTCTTTGGAAATATTTTTTTAACTAAAAATCTAGTACTAATCACTGTCTAAAAGTTAATTGTTCTGATTCAAGCTCAGCATAAACTCTAGCTTTCTATGTAAATGTTATGCAAATAATCTCATTTTATCCACTAATTATATATACAGACTTTATAATAATAATTGTCACATTAATTTTAAATTTTACTTTTACTAATGTAAAAAGAAAAGTTTGTATACAAAATAAACACTCAGAAATGTATTCAAATGCTAACCAGTTATAGGTATTAATCACATTAATATCTAATTGTTCAACCATTTTTTATAATTTCATTAGCAAAGTCCAATAAAAAATAAATAAGGGTAGTTGTGTCAAAACATTAATACCGGAGATCAATTTACTACTGTAAATCAAGAATCAAAACATGAAAGTTGCTGATTAGAGCACAAGAATTTTACTATAATAATAAAGGAGTATTTGGTGTAGAAAATAATAAAATTGTTATTAATTAAGAGAGCTAACATGAACTAATAAGTTCTGGGCTATGATTTTATGCATCTTAAATATGATTGCTACTGTATAATACTGAGACTTATAAATAAATATGATTTATGAGGAAAAATGTGATACACATATAAATATACATTTATATTCTATTTAAATGGCAGATAGATAAAAATAATTATATTAATTGTTAATATTTGTTTTTTAAGCTCAAATTAATATTATGTTATAAATTTTAATTAACACAATACATATTAATCAGGGTGTTTATCACATTTCTTGAGGTATATGTCTTTTTTGTAAATATGGTACAAATGGAATTGCAGTATACAACAGACGAATTGGATATAAAATAAGTCTTACAAAATAAACAGAAAGAAGATAATGGAATAGATATTATATATATTTAAATTGCAACCCCTATCTTGTGACATGCCATTTAAAAGGTAAATTTAAAATAACACAATAACTTTAGAAAACACCTCTACACCATTTCTAGCAAAAGTTATGGGCAAATAACGCAAAACAATAATCTGTAGGGAGAAAACCAATGTCTTGTGCATATCAACACAATGCATGTGTCATATCTTTTCACTAAGACTTACTACCTTAGACTTTTTAGTTAAGAGCCCAGCTTATCCCTTTTAACTAATAGCTAATATTTCTGATGTGAATGGCTTTGGTAAGAGCTGTCTTTTTCTAGGTGACATTACAATGTAAGGTATTATGTGCCTATAACTTTTGCAAGGATCGCCATAGAGATGTTTTGTTCATGTTTTCATTGGATAGGTCTTTTAAATGACCTGTCACAAGTTAGAGATAGCAATTAAAAAATCGAAAGTTAATCCCTTTTACTCTTTTCTTAAAAAGGGGTAAAACTTTTTTACCCTAAAAAAATCCAAAAAAGTAGAGGTGTGTCAGTGACTCACTGTTTACTTACTGAGCAATCTGCCAGCATTGGTGGAATAGTACTACCAATAGGTGGTAGTACAATATTGGTGGATACAGCAGTTATGGATACAGAGAAATGTGTGAGGTAGAGAGAGAACTAGAGATGAGTCAGTGAGTGGCTGGTTTTATACTCACTGTTTACTTACTGAGCAACCCGCCAGCACCGGTGTATTAGCTGTAGCTGCCATATACAGAGATATGTGTGAGGTAGAGAGAGAACTAGAGGTGAGTCAGTGAGTGGCTGGTTGTATACTCACTGTTTACTTACTGATCAACCCGCCATCACCGGTGTAGTAGCTGTAGCTGCCATATGAATACAGAGATATGTGTGAGTTAGAGAGAGAACTAGAGGTGAGTCAGTGAGTGGCTGGTTGTATACTCACTGTTTACTTACTGAGCAACCCGCCATCACCGGTGTAGTAGCTGTAGCTGCCATATGAATACAGAGATATGTGTGAGGTAGAGAGAGAACTAGAGGTGAGTCAGTGAGTGGCTGGTTGTATACTCACTGTTTACTTACTGAGCAACCCGCCAGCACCGGTGGAGTAGCTGTAGCTGCCGTACGGACTGGTCGTGTATTGCGTGTACGGTGAACTGTATGTGTAGTCTGACACCCCACTTCCACTCCCTGTCACACACAAATATATGAATGAGTATATTATTCGTTACTAGTCATCTTAGAATGTTATATCGTACAATGCAATTGTTAGTATGAGGAAAGGGAGTTCTGAGTTCTGCTTATTACCTGGTGGGAATCATTAACATTTTGTAGCATACATTAAAAACATCCTCTATGAAACTCCTTATTCAGCTAGTCCCAGATTCAGCTGTTATTTTAAAATTAAAAAAAGAAGCAGTTGAAAAATAGAGTCATACTACTAAATTTCTTAACACCCTCACTGCCGCTGTATACTGAGTGATTCTAGCAAGAATTCCTTATCTTGGTGTTGCATGGTGACTGCCACAGTCAATGTGTTAAATATTCTGCAGAGAAGACCTCTTGGAATCGTCCCTTTTCACAAAGATTTTTGAAGATTTAAATTCATTAGCATTACAGTACTTAAGTATACAAATATATTATTGAGAAGTTCAACATTCAACAAACAACATTCCAGCAAGATGCAACTCACCTGTGTAGTGGTGAGTGAAGGCGGGGGTGGGCTGGAAGGAGCCAGGCGGGGGCTGCAGTACCGTAAGGGACGAAGGATCTGGCGGCGGCGATGGGGCGGGAGCAGGGTCTGCCTGTAGTGACAGAGGCAGTCCAGGGGATGCAGAGCCTGTACCTTCGCTGCCAGGGTGATAGCCTCCACTCTCTACCATGCAACATATACACAGACTTACCCTTTCTGTCCTCTCTCACTTGCCTTGGGGTTCATTACTTACCATGCAGTGGCCAAGTAAGCTAGTTAAACGCAAATACTATTATGTGGACTGAATTATAAAAAGCAAGGAAACAAAAATGTTAAATGTTTGAAATAAAATAAAATCCTAAACCGATTAAAAAATATTTAAATTCTTCCTCGAACCAATAATAGCCAAACTTGAATATTTTGATTAGTTTTAATTTAAAAATTTGGAATAATTTTAACTTTTCTTTATATGAAAATTGAACAAGTAACAATATTTTCTTGTAAGAAATAAATTATTAAAATATGCCTGGGATTTAAAAGATAAACAACCAAGTGAAAAATAAATTATAACAAATTACATTACAACATGAAATATATTTTTTTTTTAATATTTCGAGAACTAATTAAAAAATTAAAATTAAATAATAAACCTAATGGAGCATAAGTCTTACCTGTGTGGTATTGGACAGGTGATAAAGATGAAGGGTCTAGAACTGCCCCTGGACCTAGTTTGTGGATCTCCTGCATGCTGATGGGGGCTAGGGGGGGAACTCCACCCACTACACAAGCATGACACACAACACTTAACATTCAAACAAAACACAACATTCATAAACAAAAAAGTAAAACAATTAAATAAAACAAAATGCATACAACCATGCGCACAATGCTATGTTAGTTTCCGCAAAACATATTGAATTACTTCCTTTCAACAGAACTAAGAAAGGGAAAAGTATATTTAAAATACTATGGCTAATTGATGAATATTTTGTAAAAAAATCATTTATTTTGTAAAATAGGGCTTTATTAAATACAAGTTTAGTTACTATATAATAATTAGTATTGCTTTTATACCCGAAAACCCCACTACAATGGAAATTAACTGTTAAAATAATTTATTAAGAAACTATATGGATATATACTTGAAACATTTTATCTTTAGATTCCATTGAAATAGCTTATTTGTTTATACTCATATTATTTTTTTAGATACAGCTAGGGATGAGATTTTTAATAGACTGGGATGATTAACCCTTTGACTTTGAGGGTGAGCTATTGATTTTTTCAAATAATCTTAAAGCAAATAAATATTTTGACAATAAATTCATTCTTAAATTAAATTTTTTTTACTTGAATGAACGTTTTCTTTCATTTTTCATATTGCTATGCATTTTTTCATTAATATAACCATACCATATAGTTCAATAAAGTAAGATTTAAGATGCCACATAACTTGCATAAATTTATTGTACATTTATTAAATTTCAAATTTAACATTTTAAATTAGTATTGTAACGGAGCAATAATTTTACTTGTACTTAAGCATCTTTGTTAAATCCACAATCCTTGATGAATTTACAAGGTCGTTGAAGGTTCAGCAAAATATCGAGTTCCATGTTCCTTTTTATCTATAAAACTATCTGCAATAAAATGTTAATTAATTGAGAAAAACTTGAGAATATGATCCATATTCTTTGTGGGAGTTATGTGGAGTTTATAACCCATGTCAACATCGTGAGCTAAAAATCTTAGAAAATTTGTGAAAACGTCTACTGCTAAAATTTATGTTTAATTCCTGTTTCAAACATGAGGACGATAAAATATAAACAGGACTACAGAGCTAGACAGAAGCAAACAAGCAGACTTGATCTGCACTCACCTATCGTCGTGCCGATGGGGGGATTGTACAGATGGGAGTTGGCCTGGGCCTGAGACATGGTGCTAATGCTGTCGTAGAGGTCAGCAGAGGTGGTGGGCGAGCTGAAGGTGCCGGTTGAGTTGTCGTAGTATGGAGAACCACCATTGGTACCGGCCGCGCCACCCCCTAGCTCCGACAGTAGCTTGTGCTCGTCCTTGATACTCCACTTCCCCGTCCATAGCTGGAACAGAGGACAATCATCTAGAGTTTATCTACACGTTTTTATGTATGAACTAGTGGTGGATTTAGGGAAAGGGGAAAACAGGGGTCATAACTTCTCCTGAAATATGTTCTAAATACATATATTGTCAGTTTTAATTTTGAAAGTAAATTTTAGATCTAAATGAGTAAAAATGTATTTGAAGTGTGCACGTTTTACATTTTCCAGTGGAGGACCCTCATCACGTGGAGGGTATTCCATAACCTCAAGGCCCCTCACTTATAACCCCTCCTCAAACTTAATAGCTAAATCTGCCCGTGGTATGAACATAGAAAGTGTACCACGAAGGCTTGAAATTAGATACAGAAGATAAATGAAAACTGTTGCTGATGGGCTACCACATGAATAATATCAAAATGGTGTATTAAAACAAAATTGTCAGAAAACGCTTACGTTTTAACGTAGAATGACTGACTATGCTTAAATAAATGAATATATTTGCGCCAAGTTTATTTTTATGCTCTTTTCATTAACAGGCCATATGTTATCATATAAAATATTCATGTTACATAATAGTCATAAAACGTCCTTAAATAAAGTATTCCTAGATGTCCTATCATAGTGTTCTTCATAATGAACAAAGAACACAATCGTCTATAAAGCAGATGTAAGACTCACGTTGGAGTAGAGTTGGTCACCGTTGTACTGAGTTCTCTGCCGCTTGATATCATCCTCGGGGTGGCCATTCAGATCTCTGTTCTCGTCTGAAACAAACAGTACACAAGTGTAAATATCGCCTAGAACACGCCATAAACTACGAGTTGGCTAGAAACAAATGCTTGTACGTACGTCAAAATAGTATTGTTTCGATAGTTTTTGTTAAATGTAGGCAATTTATGCTTTGAAAGTGCCACTTTCCTACCAATAAAAAGTACCATTTTAAAATATTTAAAATCTAAATAAAATATACATAATACGAGTATAATTTTACTTCTTATTGTTGTGCCACCGGTGTTATCGGTAACGTCTAAGTTTCCTGTTCACATCGTGTCGAAACATTGTTAACACAATAAAATTCTTTAAATATTTTGATCTCTCTGAGGATAGCCTCTTCAGTAAATAGATGTCAAACCGAAATTGTCAATGCACGCATGCAGTTGCGCACGGAATAGCTTTCGATAAAAAAGGTATTGCAAAAATCTCCTATTATTATGCAAGGATAACAAGGGCAACCTTTGAAACTAATCAAGGAGGAAAATAACTTCAAGAAAGAAGACAGCGTCAGATTGTCAAAATACTGGCTGCCTGTGATAAGGAAATCATACAATAAGGAAATCATACAATCATTGTTGGTCATATGTTAGGTAAGCATCAGCCAATTAAGAGTTCCGATCTGTTGACTCTCGACGGCGAAGCCGAAATATTTCAGGAACTGAATTGCGTACGCAATGTTTTGACACTTATGAGTACCGGAGAACTTTGGTAATTATAAATACATTGCGTATAGAAGTCTACAATAAAAGAAACTCAAAACTAAGCATAATGAGTTCACATTAGAAAAATCTATAAAAGATATCCAGAAAGTAGAAACACGCAACGTGGCATGGTTGAGGCTGAGCTTACTCCTCACCTCTAATCAAAATAATGGACTTTGTAATATAACGGTTCTTCCCCTTGTCCTTTTTGATAAACTATTCGGACAAATCAGTGTTCCATACGGACAGACTGTATAAGGCTAAAAATAGCCGGTCTATTCTAAAATAAAAAATACCGATCTATTTTGAAATAGAGGTGATATATATATTATGATGACATATATTATGATTATTTTCCAACCTAAAAAATGCTAAAGTGGAGAGACTAGTCTGTGGAATTTCGTTATTTCCAGGCAGTTCGCTGCAGTAGTCGCGTTATACTGTCTAGCTAAAAATTAAATTATTTTACATACAGGACTACAAACATTTATTCCCATCAGCCACATACGTGATAAAGGCACATATACAAATGTAAAGCACCCATATTCATTACTACGAGTAAGATAATAATCTAAGGCTCTTAATGTATTCATAAAGTCTTCCCAATATATATGTAAGTTATATAAAATGAGGAATTCCTAGCGCACAGTAAAGGCGTAGACCAGGCGAAGAAGCCATGGTGAGATATCAGCTGAGTAGTCTGCGGAGAACGATGGAATGTCAGGAAGGCTACTGTTTGGCGCAGGTGACGGCTGGCTCGGAGTTCGGGTAAGGGTAGCGAAGACACCCGCGGCGCGATCAGCAGGGGTCCAACAATTATTGTCTCCGTACACCGGTGTAGGTGAAAGTGGAATGTTTCCCAACAGGCAAGAAAACTATCTCTTACTATTGTGTAATCGTCTTGTCCAAATCCTCGCCCGACAGTACCGGCCAGTAAACCTCCAAGTTCGATAACTCGCTCTGTATATGGGTGTAAAGACAAAGTGTTACACGAAACCATGTCCTCATTGTTTCACTTTAACTGTGATTTTGTGTTGTAGTTCCTAAATGAGTTTCTGCCGGAAGTAAATAAAAATGTCATCGAACGGTAATGCCAGATTTAACGTATGGGACTTACTCTTGGCAAGCTTCTGATGCTTAACTGGCGCTGAAGTGGATGTTACAGACCACATAGACAAGTGCTGCAACAAAACTAAATGAAAATGACGCAAGAGGCAAGGAGCAGACAAAGGAAATGTAATATTGTTAAGATGGCGAGAAATATTGTTTTCCGTGGCGGGTACTTGTGTGACCAACTCAGAAACGGAAGCGGAAATTTCAACATGGTGGCGCGGACTTGGCACCACCACGCCCGGGATTTATCGCCGACCCCCTGACCCCCCTCCCCCCGGCTCACCCACTACTGGGCGCTCTTGTCGACATCCAATGGCAATCAGTTCACTACAATTACTTGTAATGAGTTTATTTTGCACTGGCTTATGCTGTGCTTTTATACGCGTCACGCTTTACAAATGTCTGTGAGTAGTCATACAGGTGTTCTGCTAAAGTACCGTACATACAAAAGTGATCTGTGGGATGTTAATACGTGAGCTATTACAAATAAGACGCAAGACTTAGACTATAGGGGTGTTTGGAGGTCATAAAAACAACTTATTATTACCAGCTAACAATGAAATTAATAGAATGATTTTGTAGGGAGTTGTGGACACAGTAATCAGTTCTGAAGGTATCCTGTGGTTGATTTAAACAATGAAGTAACATATATTTTGAGAAATTTAAAAAAAAATGTTAAGTATTATCTGTAGTTCAAAAGTTTTTCACAATGTTTAGTTTATTTTTGTCAACATTTATCAACTAGAAATATCACATACTCAAGATCAATTATTTTTAAGAAGTGAAGTTATAAGTAGTGAAGTTGCTATTTTTAAGAAGTGAAAAGTAGCAAATAATAAATAACATAATAGATAAACGTTAACTATATTGGGAAAATATAACAATAAACACAATATAACGATTGATTTTAGATCATTTTCACTTTCACTTTAGTGCAGCATTTGAAATATTTTGAACGTCTTCATCGCCGATTTTTATATCCCCCCAGAAGCTCGTGGATTCAAGATTCCATGAAGCAAGTCTCTGTCAGTGAGCTATACGGAATGTGAAATGGAACTAAACTCAAAATTTCCATTGAATCAGCACTTCCCACTATAGTTATTTTATGTGTATGATACATTAATAACAACTTAACAAATTTATACAACATCCAATACAATATCCTAAGCTACGACGTACTGACAGAATTAAGTATAAAATGAGCACCCATACAAAGGCTACGTATCTAAATCTCCACAAATTCACGAAAATTTCACGGTAAACGAGTGAACATGAGGGGTGCGATGTACTAGACGTGTACACAGCTTAATGTTAAACCAACACGGGGTAGCTTCTTGATCCGACAGTCATTCCTAGTCCTGTGCTCGCGTGTTTAGGATCTTATCACGTCTTTATGTGTATCAAAAACAATATGCTCAGAATGTAACACTGCTACAATTCTAACTACCTTTTTTGTCAAAGTCATTCAAACTCTTCTAAAACGATGATTTCCTCACTCATCTCACACATTCAACACTTCCAAACGTTTCTGGAGTTTCCCTCGGAGATGAAAAGTCACTGTTGTTTTTTGTGGGTGATCGGATCTGGAACGTTTCATACCGCGTAGTATAGGAATTATGTTTAGCATACCTAAATGCTGTGCCCAGACCAGGTTTCGAACCCGAGTCTCTAAAGTAAGCTGATACGCTACCCACTCAACTACCGGAGAGATTTTCAAATCCACTGAGGGTCGATATATTTTTTTTTAGTCTTCTGTTATCTGATGATTTTGTAAGAATTATTAAAAACCGATTATCTAACAATCCCTCGTATCTGTTACACACGTATCTTCAGGTAGTGCACCTACACTAGCTTCTGGATTGATGACCGGCATCTACGAAAATAATAATTAGAACGAGCCCACTTATCTTTAGTGAACAATTTCATTTTAGGGGTAAAAGAGCAGATTGAATCAACAAACACCAGGGCAAGAGAGAGATGTCTCATTCCCCAAACAAGCTTTTCTCTGACCGCGTTTTAAAAACTGACGAATGAGGACCACCGAGAAACAAAGCGGCGGCCGGCCGGCGCACAATGGCATATTATAATTGAAACCGGCGCGTATGGAGCGGCGACTAATGCAACCCGGTATAATCCAATTGTAGGGCCAATCTAATCACAATTTTGCAGCCCCACAGCGGAATTATTTTTGATGGGAGGGATGGCGGGGGTTGAGGGTAGGGCAAAATGTCACTGGTCAATTATTGTCCTGCCATTGTCACAGGCCGCTCCCCGGTGGCTCGGCGCGGTGTCGCGTGATTGGGGTTGACGTCACAACATACTTCTACATCCCTATATTACACCGTCTGTCTGTCTATGGGTGTCCATAGTCGAGGATAGGCGATGTTCAACATCACTTAGGGACAACAAGAAGAAAATGCCGCCTTCTAGAATTTAAATTCTTAACTGGGCTAAAATAATTTTAAAATGTTCAGTAACTACTTTTTTAAAAGAGAGACCAATTCCCTTTTAAGCCTTATTCCGCTCGTCCTCATGGACCATTGGCATGTGTGAGGATCTTATCACGTAGGATAAAGGATGAGGGAGAGTCGATAACAAGGTTGATGTTACTGATAAAAAGTGCTAAATGTCACAGACAGGATTTGAACCTGCGCTATTTGTAACACAGATTCAAAGCCTGACGTGTAAGATCGCGTGTCCATCGGCACTCATGAGGGCATTGTTACTATGTTTCAAAGTAACACTATTTCAAATTCAAAAGTGTAACAATATGGAATGCTGATTGTTTGGAAAAAGCATAAATAATAGAATATTAAACTTTTTGGATGTGAGGTAATTAACAATCCAGGATGAGAGGTAATATAAATTTGGAAATTCAGAAAATGTCTTCACGTGCTCGAGCTACTACCGATAACTACACTGGACTTATGACAAAATGTGTATTAAACGTTGTCCTTCACCTACCGGGAGGTTTTCTCTCCAAACCATCCATCATACTGATCTCTTTTTATTAAGTGACTTAAACTTACTTAAAATACGTAATTGACAAATTCGTTAAACTCTTTTTTGTTGTCATTCAAGGGGTTTAAATTTTAAATTAATCTTGGTACTTGAGAATGAATATATCTAGAATTAAAAAGTAAAGAATATACACAAAAAATAGCCTTTTGGTGCCTTTTTTAGTTTGTATCATATTTTTGTGTTGTGTATTTTCTTGAGTCGTCATCGTCCCTTTGACTACGACTTCTACTTAAAGCTGGTATCTACATAATGATGACAGTAGCTGTTAAGTGACTGAAACCAGTTATGCGTTTGCATTGACAGGGCTGAAGCTAGATTTGTGTAAACCATGTTTTTATTATTTAACTTTACATTACATAACTTATATTTAAAATTAACTTTCTATACTTAGCATAGATACTGATGCATTTTAGTTATCCATCCTTTAAAATGAAAAAAAAAAAAAAAAAAAAAAAAAAAAAAAAAAAAAAAAAAAAAAAAAAAAAAAACTAATAACAACTTTCTAATCTTTGTTCTTTACCTTCACGAGAGACTCGTCAAACACAGTTTTAAACGTAAACAGAAGAGATATATTTCGAATAGAATAATTTCAACATGTAAATAAATGCTTAAAAACTTACACTTTCACATTTTCAAGTAAACAAAGTTCACACACATAGGAAACGGTACAATAGGCTACAGTTGCAGCTCGTCACTTGGGCAAAGTTCGTCCAAACTTCGCACAGAGACAACTAAGTGATAGTGTGTTATCTATTATCAAAGTTGTCAATGACACGGTCGCAACTTCACCGCAATCAATCAAGACTCACGTCTGTTGTTCGGCAAAGTTTGCGCCAATCCAGTTACAATATTAATCCCGCCCCTCCTTCCATTAAAACGCCGTTATTTCACCGTCTGCAGGCTCCGTAAGGGTTGGCATAAGCGATACAATGAGCTATTGTTCTGTTTGAATCACTCGGAGTAACTTCTACCCTCCTCTCCTCCGCCCCCTCCATCCCTACACTCCAGTCAACCAGCAAACAAAGGTTGACTCTTGACGCCGAACCATCAATTCTCGGCCCTGTTCGCACTTATACCGTCTGCCGCTCGCTTGAAACTTTGAAGGTACGAAAAGTATTCAAAAGGAGAAAAAGGAATTCGATACAAAGAATAAAGTAACTTTTAGGTATCATTTCTAAAGATATTCATTTGGTTTTTAAATATGAAATGGAAATAAAATGCATAACATTAGGTGAAAGTTTGTGAAAATGAAAGAGATCACTAAACGTGAATATTATTGCTTGGTTGAAAAATCAAAACACTAAAAACAAACAAGCGAATGTCTCAGCAAGTACGTTGGAGTATCAAGCTTACGAGTACTGTTTCTGGTTGGTTGGGTTATCGATGAGCAGCCTACCCACACTTTGTGGTAATTCGGAAATAATTTTTTGAATACTACTGGTTCCCACGTTAAGGGTTAAATACCTCAGCCAAGTATTGTCTCTCCAAAATAATTGGCATGGAGTACTGTTCATAAATCAACGTGTAAAAATAATATTCTGTCGATTACGCTTTCAGTTTTATAATATTTTGTGACATTGTCAACTCATTTCATTTCAGATTAGAATAGTGTAAATATAATAGCTTTAAGTATGGAGGAGAAGGTGATCGTCTTCACGGTTGTGACGTCTCTTGTCTAAGTAGATACGTTGAGGGTGAGTCCAAAGGATATGGTAGGATATGTGCTCATGAACGTGTGGCTTTCTGAACATTTTTACATATTATTAAGTGACAGGATTGAAAGCTTTTAAAACTATTTTAATGAAATGAATGTTGAGTTTGAGCATTCTATTTAAATAATTCTCAAAAATATTAAAGAGGGATGAAAATGAGGAAGATATGCTTAATTTGTCCCGGAGTAGCTTCACTAACTCTCAGCCAAATATTAAGCAAACCGGCCAAAAAATAGAGGCAAAATTGTGGAAGGTGAACCATTACGAGTTATATGTTAACAAACAAAATCGCAATGGGTATAACCGGAGGGACACGACAATATCGTGTCAGGCATTTAATCAGGGCAATAAAACGAAGTGAACAATCCTATCCCGTGAAGCGACTGCCATTATCGCTCCAGAGCCAAATATTATGACGGCACGGGGCGCGGCGCGGCGCACAGAACCTCCTGGGAGTTCGCCAATCTATTTGCTTCCCCGTCCATAGGACACCCCCTCTGGGACGTGTTAGTTAATACGCTATTGTCATACCCCCACCGCCACCGTGATGGCTGCGCTTCGCTTTGTAGATCCGGTTTCAGCCGAATCCGTGTATCGTCCGATTTATGCGAGGTTTTGTTGCAAATTTAACTCGATTTGATGAAGCGGATTAGCTGCTCTTCGGGCTCAGGCGAGTTTTATTGGCGGCGACGTGTAGAGCCCAGAAGTGTTTCAGTGGCTAACTCCCCGATCATTGCGCTTTGTTGAAAGGAAATTAATGAAATGATAAAGTTATTAAATCGATGAAATTAAGTTTTGAAAGTCCTATCTACTCTACACCTGCCCACCTTAACACTTTGGTTTCTAAGCAGCGTAGAGTTAAATATTTGGGTCTACATCACAGTCACCTTATAACCTCTAGCATAGCAATTATATAGTTTTATAATTAAATCTCCCCGAAATGCCTATCTAAGGTGGTGCAATCGATTGTGTGTTGGGAGAACTTTTTAAGTCAGTTTCCTTTAAGACAATGCACTCTGAAGACAAAACGTCTTTTAACAGATGTTTGATTACTCCAGATTATTCAAATTTTGTTATTCAGGTATAATAAAAAATGACTGAGATACGAATGTCATTTCTTACAGTAAGTAGTATTTGAATTGTGATTTCATCGATTTGTGACTTAAGAAATTAGATTGGAATTCGTTCATTAAATTACAAATTAAACAATTAAAGAACTTTGAATAAAATATTACTTAAGGAAATTACACTTTTTGTAAATAAGAAACGTGTCACCCTCCTCAGCACCTACTAGTATTCGTACTGTAAAAAATGCATATCCTAAAAGTTAACCGTTTTTATATGGGCTATTGAAACATATCCCCAAATATTAAAAATTTTCTCGTAAAATGGCCAAACCATATGTTTTTATTTCTTTAAAGGATGTTTTTTTAACAGAGTTGTTACTAAGCGGTTGAGTTTAAAGATTCGAGCTACATTAAACCACTTGAGCACAAATTGAGCTAGGCTACTTAAAGTTTGTAATGATTATTTTTATATTGAAATTGATCAGGTTACATCTGTGAACGAGGGCAGACCGACTCCGTGTTTACGTGTTTATCCTGACCGCAAGAGCTGGCGGAGAGTGTAAGGCGGAAGTATGATACACGGTGTTCCGTATTGATCAAGACTTGCTGGAGGGCTGGAAGGGGGAGGGAGCTACCCTAAGGAAGAAGTCTGTAAAACTCGCCGCCATGCTGCCATGCCACTGCCATCACATCGATCTTAACGTAGCGGCCCCACGTGGTCTCGTATACCTTGACCTGACGTCACAGATTCTTACCGACATACTTGAGACCGGAAGTGGGGTGTTTCATGTACTACAACCCGGTATGGAGTGGTTGAATTTGAAAACAAACTTTCACAGTGTAATAAAACAACTCGTGAGAATAAATAAAGACATGTCTGGCTATTCTGTATACAACACATTATTTTTAAAATGAAGAAACCTTCACTCTCAAATAAGTCCATTCATATTGTCTACAATATTTCTACATGTATTCATGCAGGAAATATATGCACGAGAAACAAATAAATTGAAATCCTCAAAGATAAATAAGATTTTAAATTTATTTAAACTTAATTTGATGCTTAAAAAGAGAATTATATTAATTTGTTCTGACACGTATATTAAACCTAGCTTGATAATATTTGTATATATGTTTTACGTAATGTTCTTCACACTTTCATAATAATTTCACATTGTAAATAATAAAATACGTGGGTAAATTCATAATTGGCAAGTTTATAAGGAAAATGTCCAAGAGTTAGTTATAAAAGTTACTTATTTGCGTCCGCCAAACGGCGCAGCGCGAAGTGGCGTGTATCTTATTATATTATTTTTAATAAAATAAAGAAAGAGTGTTTCCCAAAGATGTTTATATCACATTGTTGCAAAGCTCAACAGTATATGTAGCTTGGTAGTTGAATAGTTTTAAAACATTTATGATAGTTTTTTATAAAATTAATACATAACCGAGCAATAAAATAATATAATGATTTGTATTTCAAGCTTCAAAATTAAAGTTGTGCATTTGAAATTAACATAAGTGTAAGTATTTCACACAAAACATATTTAAAACCGAGTGGAAAATCTGATATATAAATTTAATATTTATTATATCATTTACAATTATTACAATGTACATTATATTATAAATAAGGTAAAACTAGTAACAATTTGTCTAAACACATTTCCGACCACAGTGTTCACATTAGTGCACTAACAATAGCTAAATAAATTACACGTTTTAAACAGATCTTGATAACATTTTCGTTATAGCGCAAGAGTATTCAAGTTTACTAATCATCAATACTATTATATACAAATCTAAATATACCTGTAAGTGTGTGCGTGCTTGTGTGTTACCCAATCACGTAAAAACTACTGGACCGATTATACTGACATATATAATAGACATCCTTGGGATCCCTGGGTGACATGCAAACCAATTCTTACTTTGGAAATCCCCCCGGGCAACGCCCCAATAGTCTCTAAAGTTGCTAAACATCCCATCTTGGTTGCATTACAGCAAACAAATATTATTAATTTGTTAAATTTAAGATTTACTTTGTGAAAGATCATATTAAATTTAATCTAAAATGTTCAGTTTAAACACTGTTTTATGACAGCACAGCCATAATTTAACCACTGTTTTCAATTTGTTTATATTTATTGTCTTGATAGGATAGAGTAAGCTTGATAGTAAGAAAAATCTTGAAATTTCTTGAATATATGCAATTTAACACACACACACACACACACACACACACAGGCGCGCGCGCGCGCGCGCCTGTGTGTGTGTGATATACATACTTGATCGGAGCAAGGAAAAAATCAAGACTGGAGTAAATTACAATGGCCGTACACTCTAACACGAAATGCTCAGACACGTGCAAAGCCTACGAAATTGCGTGCGAAGCCGCGAATAACTGCTAGTAAAATAATAAAGCCTTATGATAGTAATAAATAAAAAAGTATGATTTTTAAGCCTTTTGATGGTAATAAATTAAAATATATGATTTATAAGTTTTATATATTTACAAGTCTAAAATATTGAGTGATATTATTTTGAAAAGAGTTAATTATTAAGTGTTTATTAAGTTTTGATTTATAAACTATTACAAATACAAAATCTTTTCGAAAAAATGTGTTGTGTGTATAACACTTCTTCACTGTGAAACAATAATCAGAGCTTCAGGGTAGAAAGTGTGATGTGTGTTACAAGCTGGTTGTTATTAAGTCTAAAATATTGAGTGATATTAAGTCTAAAATTAATTATTAAGTGTTTATTAAGTTTTGATTTATAAACTTTTGATTTATAAAACTATCTTTTACAAATACAAAATCTTTTCGAAAAAATGTGTTGTGTGTATAACACTTCTTCACTGTGAAACAATAATCAGAGCTTCAGGGTAGAAAGTGTGATGTGGCTGTTACAAGCTGGTTGTTATTAAGTCTAAAATATTGAGTGATATTATTTTGAAAAGAGTTAATTATTAAGTGTTTATTAAGTTTTGATTTATAAACTATTACAAATACATAATCTTTTCGAAAAAATGTGTTGTGTGTATAACACTTCTTCACTGTGAAACAATAATCAGAGTTTCAGGGTATAAGTGTGATGTGGTTGTTACAAGCTGGTTGTTATTAAGTCTAAAATATTGAGTGATATTATTTTGAAAAGAGTTAATTATTAAGTGTTTATTAAGTTTTGATTTATAAACTATTACAAATACAAAATCTTTTCGAAAAAAATGTGTTGTGTGTATAACACTTCTTCACTGTGAAACAATAATCAGAGCTTCAGGGTAGAAAGTGTGATGTGGCTGTTACAAGCTGGTTGTTATTAAGTCTAAAATATTGAGTGATATTATTTTGAAAAGAGTTAATTATTAAGTGTTTATTAAGTTTTGATTTATAAACTATTACAAATACAAAATCTTTTCGAAAAAATGTGTTGTGTGTATAACACTTCTTCACTGTGAAACAATAATCAGATCAATTCACGAATGTGTGTGAGTAGTTACTGTTAATTAAGTCTAAAATATTGAGTGATATTATTTTGAAAAGAGTTAATTATTAAGTGTTTATTAAGTTTTGATTTATAAACTATTACAAATACATAATCTTTTCGAAAAAATGTGTTGTGTGTATAACACTTCTTCACTGTGAAACAATAATCAGAGTTTCAGGGTAGAAAGTGTGATGTGGTTGTTACAAGCTCTGTCTATGTAGGAACGTATTTCCAAATTATTATATTTTTATAATTTACATAAGACATTGTTGTTATTATTGTTTTTTTATTGTAAAATGACTTTTGGGATTTTGCTGTTCGAGTTGAGTTAAATAGAATAACAATTATTTCTGTACAATTTATACTTATTCATTAAATTTATCTTTGATTTTATATAAAAGAGTTTATAATTTTGTATTTAAGTAATGATGTGCTTATTTTAACTAGTCTATTTGTTTTTGATACAAAACTGTGATGTGTTTTTTCTGCAATAATATGAAAACGAATTATAAAAAGGCAATAAATTTACAAAATGATTTAACATTAACGTTATAGCCCGAAAGCACCCTCACTATCTGTAACACTTGAAACAATCGCAACTTGAGGCAGAGTTTTAAGTAAAAAGTCTCTCAATCCCTGAAAAGGGTGCACTCGGTGAACCTATGAAAAATAAATAAACAGAGGAAGGAAAGCGGAGAAAATTCTACCCCCACCACAGACCTCCTCGCCGCTTCGCCACTAGAGCCGCAACGCGATAAAAATATACCAACAAAAAGCATATCAAAGACAGAGAATAAACAAAAAACAAAAATGGCGGCACGGCAATGCAAATCAGTTCCCCACCACTCATAAAAAGTGAGAGAGTTTTCCTTTGAGAGTGTGGCGAGGGGAAGGGTGGGGAGGGTGAAGTGGCCGGAGGGTGGGGGTAATGGAGCGTTGCTAGGATACAATGCCCTACTCTGATGTCTTGATGGGACATGGCCTGCCACGGCCGTGGACACTATACCTACTACTTGTACTATCAGACCAGACCTACACTTGACTGTCTACCGCCCTTTGATATACTCGTATACTCCTCAGCTGCCTTTGTCACAGTCTTAGCTTAATCTGACTAAAAACCGTACATTTCGGACAATTTCAATAGAAAAGTATATATTTTTAAATGTGTAATGTATGTATGTGTGTATAAGGTTTTTATTCTATACGTAGCTTAAGTCTAATTAAAGTTTCGAAGCAACGAAACATTATTTTAAGAATCCCTAAATTAACGTGATGGAAAAATAAATTTACAAATAGTTTACACTTACAATGAATACTCAGATTCTAATCAACCGTTCAAGTAATTAGCCTAGGTTATAAATTTACAAATGGTAGTTACTCGTAAAAACCTCAAGAAACCCAGTTATAATGATTTAGTAGTTATATCAAAAGCACCCCTTGAATTATTTAAAAAATAATGTTATAATTACATCATAGTTCTCTACACAATGCTATTTTTTTATCCAGCACAAAAAATAGAAAATTGATATAGAACTCATACTATGCGTAATATTTATAGCATAAAAACACGGCGTATCTACTGCAATGCGAATCCCCCCGTGTATCTATATTGCGTCATCAACGCCGTGACGTTTTTCACCAAGGCAGGTACGTTCTAAGACCCAGCTGATGTAAAAATGGACGTTTTGTGTTTATATGTAAACTTCTAAAGCAATGCAATTTGAAATCTTAAATTAAATTATTTACGTTGAAAACTACAGTAAAAACAAATTAAATTTGATATTTCATGCTATAATAGTGAATGGAGTATGCATTTTACATTTCATGGACATTTTTAGATATTACTTGCACGGATATCAACTACATATTTTGTTGATCTCATTTTACAATATTACTAATTTAATGCCTCGAAGTAACCCTGATTTATGAACCGTACATTCTATGACATGTATTAAAACTGGAAGACACAAATTTAGCTTCAACATATGATTTCTATAGGTTTTTGTTATTGTGTAGATGGCGGACATTTAGGTATTTTATCTTCTTGTAGAATATGATTGGTTATAAGTTTAATTAAATTTCATTTTTATACTTGCATACCATAATAATATTTTGACTTAATTTATCAAACGACCTCTAATCTAATCTAGGTAAAACAATGTGCCTTGTTTTACATTAGTACAATTTAAGATATCAAATCAACCCTGATTTTTTTAAAGGCTATGTATATAGCCTTAATCGGAATGAATAGCAGACTTCAGTGAATATGAAGGTAGCAAGAATTTCCTTATCATTATTAGACTTTAATATAAATACGCTTCAGTTCTCTTTGGTGATTCTTAACTCAAATTTCACCAACGTACTTATTGTGAACTCGAAGATGATGAGGACTTACCAGAGTGGTGATGGAGGTCCAAGTCCCGCTTCCTCTTGATGCTATTGCCATTGGGGTCCTGATGGTGAGGATGTGGGTGCGGGATACCCAGGATTCCGTTGATGGAGTAACGGTCATGCTGGGAGCTGGGGGCGTGCGTGATGACGCTGACGCTGCTGGGGGGCTGCTGAGGACTACTGCTACTGCTGACTCCAGCGCCTGCTCCCGCCGTCTGCTGCTGATGCACGTGCTTAGCCTTCTCGGCAGCCTTGTTCCTCACGATTCTGCAAGAGGTATTCAAAGAGTTACAAAAAAGATCCTTTTTACAGTAACCCTGCTAATATCTGCTGAACCCAATGTCTCCTGTATCGACTACTGATGTTGCTTTGTGATTCAGATAACCGAAGAACTATTTCTATGAACTTATGTGAACTGACGGTAATGAGTTATGCGCAAACATTGCTCATAAGGTCATTAATAAGGCCATCCCTGAAATTGAGGGACTATAACACTGTAAGACAAGTATGACGTATGACGTATGATGATTACTTTTGTAGCTGTCAAGAAAGTAGTATAGTTTAATGTATGTGAATATTATAGAACTAGGTACATGACAATTCACAACTTTTAAAAATATAAAGCAGTTGTTATTTCGGTTTGCATCATTCCACCGATCGAAGGATTTACCAGTAGGAAATGTGTTAATATATTAAAAAAACAGATTTTCCAATTGGGAACCAGCTTGATAGTGTGGGCGCGGGTGGAGTGGAATGGGGTGAGTCGTGTCGGACCGGAAGCAGCAATGATTGAGCGCTAATCAAGTCTAATGAGTACCGGAAGTCAACAGGTGTCACGTGCCCCTCCTCCACCCCTGGACAGCGGTATGTACACACGATTAATTTGATGTATATCCACTGCATATCACGCCTAGTACGTCTCATTTAAACTTGTTTATGCATAGAAAATTAAAATAAACAAGACACCTTATCAATACAAACATTGTAAGAGTTACCAATTATGACATATTCGTAAGTGGCATAAATATTTCGAAAACCTTAAGTACTTAAACTTAGTTCCTTTTGAAAGTCAAACCACATGATAAGACAATTAAGAATATTTTTAACCATAATTTACACATTTTTTGTAATTTTTTACAGAAAACTTAGCTTTATTCATCACACCGATCATCTCTGTGCAGAATAATTTCCATCACTTGGTGAATGTCTGCATTAAGTATCAGTATAAAAGTAATCTTTGAAACAAGGTTCTCAAACAACAGCCAAAATTATTGCTAGGAATAAACACGTAAAAATACAAGACAGAAAAGTCTCACTATGGAATAACATTCTTAAAGCTATCCGACGTCCAGACCTAGGAACTACCATTGACTTAGTGTAACGTTGGCGAGTTCTGTTTGGTAGCGTAGTTACTATACTCAGCGATATGACTAGGCTTGGACTTTTTTGGTTACAGAGTTTTGTAATGAAATGTCAACAGTTCCGGTTAACGAGATGGAAATTAGAAGGGCGTGATTTAAATTTAAATGAAGGGTTGTTATCACAAAAGCCACGAGTTATTCAAGACAACTCTAAAGACGCGTGTCATATGTTTTCATTGAATGTAAATAACGTAATAATATTTTCCACATTCCAATGTGTAACCTTAATCTTACTTTTTAGCTTTATGCGACTGGGTATATTGGATAACATCCAAGCTTTCCGACTATCACACGGTGTCGAAATATTGTTAACAAAATTAAATTCTTGGAATATTTCGCCATTACTGCGATGTTAAAACGTGTTCTGACAATGTTTCCGGAGCAGACTAGAACACTAAAGTGTGATAAACTTGTATGTTTTGGTACTGACACAGTCACACTGCTGTACTCTGCCAGAGAGAGATAGTGTGGAGGGGGGTCGTGTTGTGTGAGGGACGAAGTACGGAGAGCGAGCAATGTGACTAGCCATTGACTAATGGTACAGGTGCTTCGCTGTGGTTTACAATCTGTCCCAGCTTTTATCGTCCGTCCTCGGTCCCATTTATTACTTCCGCTGCGATCCACCGATAGCCGTGTCTTTCATAGGCATTGGAAACGCGACAAAAACAGAATGCTTTTTATGTTCCTGTGGCAAACGCCTTATTGATTCGCTTTGCCAGATAGAATCGCTGGAGAGCTGTAAATATAAAAATAATACTTATCCAGCGAGAGAAACTCGTTATTGATATTAACGAGTTATGTGCCGTAATTGTATAAATGTGATTAAGCCAGGCCTGTGTGATGAGTGGCTTTATAATTATACGAGCTAATGATAGTTCTTACAGGAGCACTAAAGGGGGAAGAATGCTGACCATGCGTCGTGGCCACAATAATTCATGGCTAGAACACCACTTTAAAATTTTGTTTGGAGTAATGATTAGAACCATATATTACAAAGCAATTAAATCGTAGCTGTACGATATTTTAAATGCAAATCTAAAAATATAGAGTTATGAAGTTAGAGTTAAAAAAAGTTATGAAGTAAATGTTAGTCAATTTGAGAGAAAAAATTGATAATAATCATCAAGTTAAGTTAATCCATCAAAGTACCGTTAAGCAAATAAGTTATTGGGTATAATAGTAATTTTATTTCATACTATAATTCCTTACGGAATCATCTACTAACGGTTTAATCATTCATGCAACTTTTATTTTGATATAATGACTATATAACTATTCATCGTTCAGTTCTTATCAGTCAGTCCATGAGGACGGTCGTACAGATAAGCCGCTCGTGATTGTGCAATCTGGTCGGCCTGCCCGTCTTGTCCTGTGCGGTACTTATCCTGTGCGGTACCTTTTCTTAAAGTAATTATCCTTAAAACTGTGTCATAAACTTTATTTTTTTTTTCGTGTGTGAATTTTCGTTAGTATTGATGAAGTTTATTTTTAGTTTGGACTAAAGTTATTTTTGGATTACTAATTATCATTTTAAATCAGGCTTTCCGTTATTTTTTTAGTTTTTTTTTTTACTGTACAGTTAAGTAACTTACAATTACTTACATTTTTATCATGAATTGCGGTAAATGTAGCCGAGACATATCCATTGCTAAAGATGCAGCAAAGTGTGTGGAGTGCGGTCTCAGTTTTCATGTAACGTGTTGTCGCATTCGGACTTTGGCAAAGTTGACATCTATGTCGGCCCGAAATCTGGCCTCGTGGAAGTGTGACGATTGTTCGCAGGATTCATCCTCAGTGGCAAGTCATAAGTCGGACTCGGTCGATCCAAATATTTCTGACATTCTTTTGGCAATACAAAAAGAAATTGCTGTAAGCCAAGCTGCAAATAGAGACGGTTTTAGCGCAATTGCGTGCATGTGTGCGTGTGCGTGATTGGTGTGTGTGTGTGTGTGTGTGTGTGTGTGTGTGTGTGTGTGTGTGTGTTTAGTGTGTGTGCGTGGGTGTGCAGTGTGTGGTCCAAGTCTCTCTCTACTTATATCGGCTAATTTTTAATTAAGTCTTTCTGATTGCTCTTTTTTATGTAAGTTACAAGTTTTTATAAATTACATTTTTAAGTCTTCAAATTATATTTTCTAAATAAGTATATTCCTTTCAAATTTTAGATTATTTATTAACTGAATTTGCTCATGTATTCCATGCTCTGGCCTTGTATAGTTTATTTTAGAGTTTAAATCTTCATTTCTCATTTGTTAATGAAAATGTTTTTATTAATGACAATTCATTTTCTTATTTTAATTTAAGTTTTTTGTGTGTTATTGGTAGTGCAGACTGAGGAACTCGTTTCCCCACACACAGGCTGATGCCCATGTGGGGATAATTTCCTATAAGATTTTTGTTATGTATTATATTTAATTCTGTACATAAATTTTGGAAATAAATAAATAAATATCAATCAATCAATCAATCATTCTCTGTAAGTAAATCCAATCAAAATAAGGTTTGAAAATAGTCAAGGAATGAAGCTAAACACGATGGTTTTAATTGAGTATAGACTTACACAAAATAAACAAAAGGTGGTATATAGTCTGCGGTATCATTAATGCGTAAATTCCGTAAATTTCGTAAATGAACTTTTATACTTTGCTTCGATTTAAAATTAAATTAATTATGAAATAAAAATTAAATTATATGCATTTAAATAAATGTACATAAATGGTAGTATAACTAAAACAGGGGTATACACCTATTGTTCGTTTTGAGCTCGAATCAGCAATTATTATCTTTTATATTACCGTAACTCTAATCAAGGCTAATCTAAATGAAATATAAATTTGTATCATATTTAAAAGTTTCACAGGCAATCAAATTTTTATATCAGATCGTACTGTATGGCACACTTCATAATGTATTCTAAAATGTTTGAACACTCACACCACATTTCCAACACATCTAAACTTACAACATTGTTCATACATTCGAGTCTCATTCATCCTTCGCCAATTTTAACCCACTTCTAGTGCTGGAGTCAGTCATCGAATTGGGCGGTCTCCAAGTTAAACGCTAGAAACTCGTCAACACTTTAGAATGCA
This sequence comes from Homalodisca vitripennis, assembly GCF_021130785.1. Taxonomy (NCBI): domain Eukaryota; kingdom Metazoa; phylum Arthropoda; class Insecta; order Hemiptera; family Cicadellidae; genus Homalodisca; species Homalodisca vitripennis. The sequence goes on from NC_060210.1 coordinate 93,218,922, forward strand.
TTTGATCATAAAGCGTTTCAAACAAACTTTTGATGCCTTGGGTGTTTGGGAATTTTTTTACAGGATTGGACAAATCTGTTGATGAAATGAACAACTGCCTGGAAGGCAAGTGCTCATAAACCACCGATATGTGTCTTCCCAACACTGTTCTCTGTATATACCCGGTTCCCCGACACGGTCGGTCGAGGGCAAGCTGTATTTAACTGATGCAGGTTGGTGTAATTTCTCAATCATTATAATGAATCTCAATTATGCTAAAATGATTAACCGCCCTGATTAAAAATGCAAACCCCTTCTCCGAGGCCGCGGCGACCAAAGCGCGTGCATCCCATTCACGTGCCGGTTAAGCGTGACCGAAATTAAATGACAATCGGGCAACCCGATATTTATTTTCGCCCATATTAAAAACATGTCCACGCCGTAATGGATTATGTGAGTCTCGTCCGACCCTCGGTTCCGGCACGCGGCCGACAGGCGTACGCACGTCCCCCGCACACGCGCGCGCGCGCTCGCTCGCTACTTCTCTATTAAACATGTATCACCCACTGGAGACCATTTCATTAATCAAAGCGCCGCAACTTTTTGTGTCTCCGCCTTGATTTATGGAACTGTGAAATTTGCCATTTTTCAGAAATGCATTAGCCCATTTTCAATAATGACGGTGGCCACTGCTCAGTCCGGACAGCCACTGGCCACTGCAGGTCCCCGTTTCTCTTTGAGACTGTCTTTAGCCAGTATGTTATCCCATCTCTCTTTCAAGTAGTCCGGGGTTGAATTGTTTGCAATACTCTCATAGATTGAGAAACAATATTACGAGCAGAAAAGCCAAAAAATGTCAGATTGTGGAGTACGCTCACTGGATCTCGAAATTAAAATGGGGTCCTCTAAAGACAATACATGTACATATTTTTGCAGTAATGTTCCCAAGTAGACTATATACAAAGTATAAACATCGAAAAACTCAGTATTGTGTTTAAAAATTCTTCACTAACATTAAAAAGAAACCAGAAACAAATATTAGAAGGCGACAAAACCATTAACAACGGACTTCTTTTTTTTAATTTTAACGTACTTTTAGTAAATTAGGTTTATTATAAAACTTACACTAATCTTTGTCATTTTAATGGTGCAAACTTAACGTTTCCATATAAATCTAAGCCATATACGTATTATTCTTATAAATATTCGTTACTCTCCCGTGTTCTTTCTGAAACCTGAAATAACGTCTTATAAGCTTAAAAAAGGTCCTGATAAGAACAAACTCAATTTTAAAATTTGATTACAATATCAGATTTACATACAAATGTTTTACAAACGCAAACACAGACACGCTGTACACAGAGCAAAACAGTAATATACTTTATATTATATTCCTTTGTTTATTTTGACCCGAAAAATTCTGTAGTACACTGTAAAGAAAATAATTTCTGTAACATTCACAATCAAATATGTTTGCACTAGCAAATATGTTCATCGAAATTTTATACATTTTGCACTTATATTCGTCCTTATATTTGAAGTGACAGGATTATGCATTTCTTTCAAATAATTCACAGCTAATATCTCAGCGTTAATAAAGGACCAATACAGGATTCCGTTTAAAGTCATTAGAAGAAGGCAATACACCTTAACTCAATTACACGCATTTTTAACATTTAAAAGTTATTTAACACCTCTCCCCACTTGTTAAAGTCTCAGTACCACTCTAGTCTCAGGTGGCTGGGAACAAAACATTAAGGGTTTATGTTTAAGTCTGTAGCGGTTAACCACTTAAAAGTTTGGACCGGTTGAACAGTAATACAGCACGGCGGTGCGGGGCGGGCGGGGCGAGTTTAAAGTTAAAACATGGAAATAAAACCAAAGTTCGCTTCACCCGCTTAGGGAGCCATAGAGAAGTGCATGACTCCCTCGGGAGCAGTTTTCATAAACTTGTCCCTCTCCGTGCCCCTCTCGCAGTATTTTCCCCAAAACGACCGTTCCCCCAGTGCGATCTTTCTTGTTGGCGAACTACTTGAAAAAGTTGGAAGACGTCGCACTGGCAGCTAACCGCCTCTTAAATAAATAGTTGCTATTATTCAAGCCCTGCCCCGCTCACCCCCACCCCCACCGCCCAGCACGGCTACCCTCCAAATCTTCCTGTCGAAATCGAGGGAATATTTCTTGGCCGAGAGATCTCATTCTTTACGCCCCGCTGTGGCCCGGGGGAAAGTTTCTTTTGGCCGTTTACTAACGTGGTTGACCACAAAATTTGTCTGGTCACTGATTTATTTGAAGATGACCGTTAACTCTGTTTATCATACGTTACTGGGTCATATTGCTACAGCAATGAAATTGCAAAGTATAATACTAGATTTACAATATTTTATAGGATAACTTAGGAAATAAAGTCTAAGTTTTAATCAATCGATGTTGAATTTTAAAAGTTAAATGACAATATAAAACTGTTGAAACTCAGATACGTAAATAATGGTAATTTTAAAAATACCTACGTCTTCCCATGAAATCTATGCAAATTCATTGAAGATTGTGCGGTTTGATTTCAGACAGAAATGTAGTTCTTCAATATTGTGGAATTATATTATGTAACATTATTCGAACGTAGCTACGTAAAATATTTTTTCCAAAGTTGGTTTTTTTACAATGGAAGATTTGTGAGGTAACAGGATTTTTCCAAACAGTTTCTATAGTTCAGTGATACAAGAAATGACTCTTTAAATAGTTTTATTTGACTGAGTAACTTACTGGTACTTAACTAAAATATATACATTACTTGATTAATATAAATGACACTTAATTCTTCGATTTAAGTTTATTATTGGTGGTAGTTAATTTGAAAAAATAAAAGGGTTTCTGACATTAGCCATCGAAATATTAAAAAAATAGAACACTGGTTCATGGGTTCATCCATCCACTTCTTCAGGTGGAAAAGACTTCGTGTATAACGTTCGGCACACGCAAAAAACAAATAATAAAATTTTTTTATAGCTGAAGAAGTGGACGGATTTCAATTCTCGTAACGTAGTGTATTTTATTTTTAATTTAAACTCATTACTCTAATTTAAAGTTAAGAGGAGTTTATGGACCCACTTTGAATAGGTTAAAAATAATGTGAATAACTATATTGAAAGCCAATGAATACTTTTGAATGGAAATTACTATTACCTGGTTTATCTCTGAAAATATTTTTTCTTTTGGCATTTCTTATCATGGATATAATTTTTATTAAAAAAAAAAAAAAAAAAAAAAAAAAAAAACTAGACGGCATTTCTCTTTTTAGTCTCGCAGCGTCTTATATAACATTACTTTTCTTTGAGGTAATAGAACATCTGTAACTATGTAGACTAATAATTCATAAGTGGTGTACGTCTGTATAAGTCTTGAGAATTTGAGGCATCTATAATCTTGAAGTACGATATTCATTCAACGGAATTCAAAGACAATTTGCGTTCACCTAAACCACTCATTATATTAAGTAATAACCACTCGTTATTAGTGATTCATGCTAACAAAAGCAGTCAAATTTGTGTTCTATTTATCAGTTATCAATGAATTGAAACAATTCTTTGTTTAAAATTTGCTATCGACGATGGAAGTGAAATGTATGAAAATGTATAGCACTACGTTTCCAGGATGTAAATCTATCCTCATCGTCAGGTGAGAATATAATTAGAATATCAAAGTTAGAACATGTAGCAATAGACTGCCACTAAAAATCTATAATCCGAGTAGTTACGGGTATGTTTCAACCATTTTCTTAATTATTTTCTTTTATTTCATTTTTAGTAGCAGTTCATTGTTGAACATTCTAACTTTGAAAGGATAAGTTAACGTCCTGTGATCCTTTCAAACCTTCCATCGTCAATAACAAACTTCACACAACGAATTCTGACTTTGATGTACGAATTATCTTCTCACCTGACGAAGAGGATAGATTTCAATCCTCGAAACGTTGTTTTAAGATTTGAAACAGTCCGCAAGTCTGCTTTCTACATCCACCATAGAAATAATGGCTAGAAAACATCACGACTAATTGTGCGATCGTAACTCTAAGGTACATATCAACCGATGAAAGTGGTCGGTTATTAGGTAGGCAAATGCCTAACGGAACTCTCCCCGTGGTTGACCGTATCTCATGTTATCTTGTCGCAGTATTGTTGCGTGGATGGGAATGCATAATTCAGTTTTACTTATCAAACATCTGTAATTTATTGCTGGTCAGCAGAGTATTATCAGATGCTAGCAGAACTCACGTTACTTAAGAACTATGGCTGTACCATGAACTAAATATCCTCTCACTTTTGAAATATCGTTCAACAACCCATTAGAATGCATGTTTACTAGTATATGTAATTTATAAAGCGTTGATTTTTATGTAAAATATACAGACATGAAAATTCAAACTGCATAGGTCGATAATAGTTCTGGATTATAGCTAGATATTATATAGTTTATTGAGAAATGCACTATGATTGATTACTCCATGTTATTTTGTATTATCTCACACGTTTATTTATAACTTATGTTTATTATTGATATCTGTGTCTTGTTTTGTGAACTCTTGAGCCGCTGGGAAAGCAAAATATTACTTTGGGAAACTTACATAAGTACATAATTATATATTACATTTCCGGCAATGGTATAAGAGAATCACAAAACTAATTATAATGGCATAAAACAAAAATTGTATAAACAAATTTTAAACTCTTTATGGTGAGCGATCATTTATTTATTTGAAGATAAATTACTTTTTGGATAAATATATATATATATATATATATATATATATATATATATATATATATATATATATATATATATATATATATATAAGATAACTAATATGAACATTTATGAGCTTAGGCGATGCGATAAACGGGTTCGGCCTAGAGTATCAGATTAGACAAACTATGGACTACATGTCCACTATTGTCTTGGTGTACTTATCTACGGCTACATCTCCAGGGCTAGCACATACGACTGTACTAACGAGACCCGCGCAGACGGACCGTTGTAGTTGATCATTCTGCAGTATTTATCCACACAATCAACATCCAATTCTCACACTCCCCGCCCGTCTACTCGGGGAAGTAAACTCAGTATAATAGGCCTCAAGAATGTGCCGGTCCATCCTACCTGCCTGACACTCCCCGCAGTTTATGAAACTGTTTGTAACTTATGTGCCGGTATTGTCCTGGAGAAGCCTTTATCCCGACATAATGGACTCGAGGGCAGATGGACAGTGAATGGGGCGACAGGGGGTCGCAAGCTGGATGTGCGCTCGTGTGGGTGCCTGCGCGTGCGTCACTCCGCGACAAATGACGCGAGAAGCGTACACGTGCTGCGTATAATGTGATACTACGAACGTCGATTACTGTTCGAATCTGCTGTTTTGAGAGTCGGTAAGCTGAAATAGAAACAGCTCGCTCGGGCGGATAAACGAGAGTGTGGAGTCTTGTTCTGTAGCGGTTACAGTATTGGTGGGTTCGCAGTTTCCATGGTTTATTGTCACAGAAGCAGAACTCAAGATGTATCATTTCACTTTCTTCTCTACGTACAGCGTCGCTAAGGATATACTGTAGGAGATCTCCTGGAGGGACGCGATTTCATCAAACCCGATTTTGAATAAGTAGAAATTAAGTTTTCTGGAAACTCTAACGTAAATACCTCAAATCGTTCTCTTGAAATCTGGAGCGTTAACCTTTGCTTATGTTCAGTCAAAACCCATAGAGGAACAATATGCACCATCACCAGCAATCGTTATAGCATGCAACATTTAAAGTTTATTGCTTAATTTGTTCTCAATATTCTGCGGATAGAAAGACAAATGTTTCCAGTCCAATGAGAAATAAGCCTTGTTTATCCTCAGCCAAAATAAAACTAAATTTGTATAAATGTTTTAGTTTATTTCGAATTAAAGTCAGAAACCATGAGCTTCTTTCATATCTGTATAGAGACAAGCTACCGATAAAACGGAATATCGAAGGGCCCAAAGGACAGCATGTAACGAAACGTAACAAGAATACTCGTTATGGAGTTACTTCCAACTTTGCTAACCTATTGGTCCCAAAATAAATAGAGTTATACCTTCGACTAAGAGGAATCTATGTGCCAAGTAAGTGACCACTCAGATGGACAATGACAATATGTCAAGAAGGGATCTGTCAGATCCTTAATAAATATGTGTTTGTTACTTGCACATTAAAGTAACCTGCTGAGATCGTCTTTGTGGTTCACAGAGCTCAGAATAGTGAATTGTGAGGAAATCGTTATATATTGAATGCATGAAAAACGTCATATTAAGATTATTTAAAATCGATTTCGTTCAAATTTGGCACAGTTTTTATGCTCTAATTTATCCTAAAATATACCAGTTTTCTTATTTTCGACATGTGACTGATTGTAGGATCAGGTTTGTGGAGATTCCTAAAGAGAATATTTATTACTTTTTTAAGGTTTTTAGCGTGTTTTACCTTCCATAGTTATTAGGAAAATGGGATTTAAACGTTATACTTACTTACAACTAATTAAAGTCTTGGACTAGCCTTTAAAGTCCAATCTAAGGTAATATAAAATGCTCAATATTTAGAGATTTTTAAAACTACAATATCAGTATTGAGTAAGGCAGGTATCCAATTTTAATAGTACGTTTTCATAAACAACTGATATCTGAGAATTAAACTGAAAGGCATTAATAACATTTTTAGGATTTAGAATAAACTAAAAGAACAACATATAAAGAAATGTAACCATCTCAGTTTTTAATATAGTTAAAAGGGTTGACTCATCGATAGAACAATAAGTTAATAGTAGTTTATGGGAATTTAGTGAGTGAGCTCTCCATAACAAACTACGGTACTTATTTCTTAGATAAACTGTACATTTGCATGCCACATGTAATTAAAGTATAAAAAATTACATTATATTAAACAAATGCAATATTTTGTACGAAGTTGTAATATAAGAAAACCTTGAGACATTACAAGTCGAGTACATAAACCACATCATAATCCAAAGGCAATAAGGCACCCCAGTAAGGACAATCGAGCGGTAACAAATTGCAGTGGGGTGCATGATGTACAGCACGTCGTCTGGGAGTATGTTTTAACAGGCATTAGCCGGAAGTGGCGGCGCAGCTCCACCGCCGCTGCCGTGGCCCCGGGCACAAACAACCCCCGCTGAGATAATATCCAATAGAGCACTCAAAAGCGACCCCTCACAATCTCGTTAGTGGCCAATTGAGGCTCTTCCATGCTAAAATAATTATCCCAATATGTTAAGACCCTCAAGAGCTCTTCACTCGACCAATGAAATGTGTCGGGATTCCCGCTTGCCGGTATTACGCTGAGCCGCGCCTTTTGGTTTCGGAATCCTTGGCCAGACTGCAATTTGTTCTTTCAATTGGAACACAAAATATATTTTAACTCGTGTTTTTGAGTTGTTAAAATGGTTCAAACAACAAAGGTGTTTAACAACACAACAGAAATTTGAGTAAAATACGACATCGTAATGTTGAAAAAAAAACAAAGTCTAAAACAAAAATTGTTTTTGTACTTAAAATATAGTTAATGAAACAGTATGCAATATATGTAATTTTAATGCAAGATATTGAGCATTTCATATGCAATTGTTTAGGTACAGTATTACTCTCTGTGGCTAACATACTATACATCACTCTACTATAATACGAGCGAATTTCCAAATATGATGAAAACGAGTTTTTTTTTAACTCAATGTATTATAATATAATACACTAAAACAATAAACTATTAATCAATCTGTAGACTTATTTTATTTAGCGATGAGTTTGGCAATCACTACAACGCTTAAATATTCACAAAACATACCTTTAGTAATTACTTAATTCAACAAAGTTTCATTGAAGATTGCATGATAAGTTTATGTCACTGATGATAACTTACATTGTATGGAGTAATGAGTTGTTCAGGTAAAATGTGTGTGCTATAAGACATCCCGCATGTTTTGTGAGTCAAATCTGACGCTTTTATTTGCTTCACAACTCAGAATACAAAATTTTGGAGTTGGAGGCATACAATATTTGTAAACAAAGTTCTTGTTATAAACGTATGAGACATTAGGATGGTAATTAACTCATTCATAGATATGAGAGTGTATACTAGTATATAGTATTTTTAACTATGTAGTATATGCTGTGATCTGTATTTAAATGAGAAGATAATTAACAATTTATTCAATTAAAAGATTAAATTATAAGAATGTATCAAACAATGGTTTTAACATCGGGAACCTGATGTTTTAATCATTTTTAAAGATAATTATAAAATTAAAGTTCTAAAGTATAACCTGACACTACATAAATGTATAGAATAAATTTAGAGTCCGATAATAATCCATTATTGTACACAGATATAAAAGTTCGTAACCAATATTCATCCATAAAGGGTAAAGGTTCAATTATTTGGGACCTGAACGAAGGGGAATTAGTGAAACCACGACGCAAATGTTTGTTTTAACGGTGGAAATGAGATATAACTGCGTGAGAGGGAGGGGCAGACATTAGCATGTCCCCCAGCCGCGGATTACAGGGTAGACCGCAATGAGATTAGTGCGATGTTTCGCCTCCACCTCACACCAGCACCGCGCGAGGCTACTGGGATACCAGGATATAGCAGAGATTAGTGCGATGTTTCGCCTCCACCTCACACCAGCACCGCGCGAGGCTACTGGGATACCAGGATATAGCAGAGATTAGTGCGATGTTTCGCCTCCACCTCACACCAGCACCGCGCAAGGCTACTGGGCTACCAGGATATGGCAGAGATTAGCGTGATGTTTCACCTTCTTCTCACACCAGCACCGCACGAGGCTACTGGGCTACCATGATCTGGCAGAGATTAATGTGATTTTTTCGCCTCCACCTCACACCAGCACCGCGCGAGGCTACTGGGATACCAGGATATAGCAGAGATTAGTGCGATGTTTCGCCTCCACCTCACACCAGCACCGCGCAAGGCTACTGGGCTACCAGGATATGGCAGAGATTAGCGTGATGTTTCACCTTCTTCTCACACCAGCACCGCACGAGGCTACTGGGCTACCATGATCTGGCAGAGATTAATGTGATTTTTCGCATCCACCTCACACCAGCACCGTACTGGTTCCTGGGCTTTCAGGGTATGGCCGAGATTAGTGTGATGCGATGGTGTCCCGCGTCCACCTCGCTGTCTATCCATCTGAAGCGATCGCCCTCGAGATCTAGAGGCAGAGAAAAGTACTGGTATTCTACCTTGAACCCCGCAGTTTGGCATTGTGGGGTATTAATTTACTACGCTTTCTAAGGAAACGACGGCAATGCTTGTCGCCAAATGTACTCCGTCGCACGGAATGTAATCTGATTTCTAAATCGTTATAACGCGGTTTTAAATCAATTACTCCCATAACGTTCATTATATCGAAGAAAGAATTAAGAGTGAAATATTGATAGAGTTTGTGAAAATATGATTGTTTACCTTAAAATGGTTTGACACTCTCTTCGGTTTCTTGAATAACTCTGCTGCCTACAATACCATAGTGGAACAAATTATTAGAGCATCCCGCATCAAAATAGTTCAACGGTGGATGGTGCATCTGAATCCACCCTCTACACCCCGCGTCCGAAACTGATGACAGTTTTACGTGAATGAAATAATCCCATCACCTATTGCAATAAACAAAGATTACGAGTTGTTACAGTAAAATAAGGTTTTTTATATGTTTTGCAGACAACATGGAACAGACAGTAGTGGCCGAAGCTACTTCATAGCCGGCCAGTGGTCAACGGAGATATGGCAACGTCGCATCAAAAGTCTTCGTAGTATTTTGGTGCAGGTTGCTCTAGCAATGTTGTTTTTTGATCACACTTATAGTAGAAAACCATTGTTATTACGCAAATAATATGTTACAAAAATAAAGTACCTCGTTTCCACCATGGCATAAAAATATATCAAGTCATACTGTAACACTTAAGAGTAGTTAGCAGCCGCTGGTTACACGGCCTTTGTGAGAAATGTGAAGGTGAAATCAATCCGTTATGCGGGAATCCGTTTACAAATTCATAGTACATTTATTTTGGGATAAATATGTAGTTCATACTTATTTAGTAGTACTATAAGTGTTTTAAAAGGACGTCCTACAAAAAAGTATAAATAGTTTACAATCTAAAAAATATAAATATTTTCTATTAAAAAACATTACAAGGATAAATATTCATTTGTTAATCCAGGACAGGTTCACATCCATGATATGTTATCTCAAAATTAGTTTATAATCTGATGTTTTTCAGATAGATTATTTTAAAATTTAAATGGTATCATTGTGTGGCTGTTTTAACGTGCTACAACAGGATTTTTAAAGGAGTGTTCTACACTAGTAGCGTGAAAACAAAATGTTAACCTCCTCGGGAATCGAATCCGTGATGTATCGGTCATAGAGTCACAGCTTTTCCTTCGGTGAAGATCAGTTATGGGTTTTTTGTTATTTTAGATGGATTATGCGAAAGGTAGGCGGTATTGAATCAATATCCCGTTATTTTGGCTCAATATATATGCCATTTATTTTTCAACTGCACCTCATTTTATTATACAGGATCAAAAATTATTGAACAAAAAATAAAGGGTGCAATATTGGGTACTGGGACAATAATGACAGAAGGCGTGATGAATAACAGATCAGAGAGCGAACTACCGCCATTAGTGTGTGTAAATCGACAATATACCGCTAAATATTGATGAAATGTCCTACAGCAGAGCAGTATAGTGTAAGGGTGGGTGTTTGATGTCTGGACACATGGCCTATGGGTAACGAAGGGTTGTTGCCCCCCTCCCAAACCTCCCTCCGCCCCTTGATCAAGTTAGGCTAACGCCACTGTTGTCCAGGAGTACAGCCTTTGCTTGTCTCCCCTACATGCCGTATCAGCCAATTATTCTAGCATTTCCTTGGTCCATCTGCAGAGAGCAGTATCAGATTTCAGTGACAGTTTGCACTTTAAACAGATTAGGAAGGATTAGAGTTTTGAAATAAGAGTATCGGGTATGTTGCAACAATTCAACAAAACAGATTTTTCTTATGTCATTTTTGATTTAGGAATAACATCTATACTTTGCATATCGCCCAACCAAATTCACCTTTTCTTCTATCCAGACCATCGAGTGTCCTTTGCTGCATACAATTTCTTGTTTTTATTCAGGAGAGGCCGATCTCCTTTTTGCCTTATTCTGCCCGTCCTCGTAGGCCACTGGCGAGTACGAATATCTTATCAACAGAATTGTGGAGAGTCGATATAGTACAAGGTCGATACTAATAGGTGATACTGATAAAAACTATTACGGTCACCGGCAAGAAAGTTTGTCTAGTATATACCATCTATTTCTACTTGTATATTCCAAGACAAAATCATCTTTCAGTATGCTTTAAAAGCTGCCAAAATTCGGAACTGGCTTTTAAAAGAATGACAATTTAAAAACATTTGTTGTACCTCTATTGTTTAAAGTACATAATAATTCAAATCATTTTCAACAAATCGAAAATTCATTTAAAGATAAGAATAGAGTGATATAGTATTTTTCACAAAATATTTAAGACGGTGTATGCAGGAAATATTACAAGATTATATTCTAGATGTGACAAAAACTTCATTGAGAAAGGTCAAATATATTGAAGAAAGAAAAGGAGGAGATATACGTAAAATATACGAGGTAAATAGGTAGTGGATGTAAGTTACGAGATCTGTGTTATGTATATTATTTTAGTTACTTAAACACTATTTATATCGTAAAGTTTCTTAGAAACATATAAGAAAAACAAAATCAGTGATAAAGACTCACCGAATAGGCGAGTGAGATTGTACTCGAACGAGTAGCTGGAGTGAGTGGAGACGGTCGCGCCCCCGCCGCCGACAATAACCCAGTAAATCTAAACATGGGAGCATTGACTATGAAAAGCGCAATGACCGAAGGACAATCCGTATCCCCAGACATTTAGACTGTTATATGGCGCGGAACTGCCATTCAGATGGTAAAACAGAGCTATAATGTGTCAGCCCGGGCTCGGGTATGTGAGGCAAGGGTTGGAACATCTGTTGAGCGGTGTTCTACAATCAGTCAGACTGTCACCCCCGCGCGACCCGAGAACTCTGAACACCGCATTATCATAATAGTCACCATTACACACTGACCTATTTAAATGTAAAGACCCCTATTGCTAATAAGGAGTCATTGGTGTATGAAATTGTTAAATTAGTTGATGAATTTGGAGATTAACAAAACTTGTAAGTGTACCCAACAGCAGACCTTGTGTTGTAACGGGGAAGGCATGGGGAGATTACGATGTTTAAAATTTACGTTACATCAATGATGATTTGCTTGTGTATTATATTTTATAGGCTGAGCGTCAGCAAAGACGATTCCTCCGTTTGGCAAAAAACGTGCTTACACTAAAGTTACTCCTTGATTACGTCAACTTATTTCTCACAAATGGAAATTAACGATACAGGGAATATTTTAAGTCTTGATTTTACAATTATCATGGCACGTCTGTAATGAAGTGCAAGATGGTTTGTTAAAGTTTTTGACAATGAGGCCGTGAACAAATAAAATATCACAATTTGCAACGGTTGCATATTTTTAATTATATGCTGAAGTAAAACAAGGAGTCAACAGTATTATATAAGTAGAAAATAAGTGTTGGTTCAAAATAGCTTACGTAAAATCCTGATTTGACATGAGAATTTGGGATAATTTTCGTCCGTTTTTCGGCACCTGGTCGCTTCTTCTCGAACATAAACAAATCTCACGCTCGCTTTCGCCATAGAGGCACGAAGAAGAACAATAAGAATTATATTTAAATTAATTTTTCTAAAACAATAGAAATCCATTATTCCAAAAATGCATTTGATAACATTGTAAGCATATAAAATAAGCAGTGATTTACATTTACTCACTATAAAATGATATAATTCATACAACTCTGAATTTTTAGCACACTGTAAATCAATGAGACAAAGTTTGATATCATATTAAAAACTGAAATTAACTGTTTTTTTATTCAAACAAACTTTCTTATTTCTTATTTTTGCAAGAATATTTTATTTCCAGATAACGAAGGCAACACTTATTTATTCATCTAAAGAAGATTGCGGTATTGATCGTGGACTGATCAATCGACCCATTCAAGTTTAGGTGTAAAGTAGAAACTATAACACTTTGGTTATGTCCAACAATCATTCATTCTCGTGTGCGGGGGCTATGATTGATATTGACAAGTGGTGTAGTACAGTAGTAGACAGCACACAGGCTCCAAATAGTCGTAATGAGCGATTCCTATATTAAATCCGACTCCCAGAATGATTCTCGCCAGTCAAAGCGAGCTAGGGAGGGAAGAAGGCCGAGGGTAAAACGCAACAGACGGCATGTTACTTCCACCACATTGCTTGTTGGTCCTACTTACATCTGCTCGACACTCAATTTTAGGCCTGTTGACAATGCGACATAATCGAATGATCCCCGGGGTGCCTCAGTCCGCTCGGACGAGAACGGTTGATTAATGGAGTCGTCCAGAGAGGCGCTGATGTCGATTACAAGTGTGACACGAACCTGCAGATTTGTGGAGCGTTCGACGTAATTGAAGAAGATACCTTTGCCGAGAGGAAACGTTTATAAATAAGATGTTTGAACAATGTTTAATAGTGTAACAGTGTATTAAAGTCAAAGTCTACTGAACTCAATTTGGGAAATGTTTATCAACGATTTTACTTGTAGCATATATACAAATTTAACTAGTAACTACTGAAACTGTTTAAAATTATCTTATTTTACCGTACTGCGCAAATAACAGCTGATATTTTATAAAATTTTTTCTTCTCTTTTAAGCCTCAGCTTTAGCTATGTCGGCTTCGATGTTCACTGGTTTACTTTCAAAGTACACACACTGTTTCGTGTGTATACATGATTGGCCCTCCCCGGGATTTGAACCCGTGATCTCTCAGTTAGAGAGCCGGGACTATAACCATTAGTCTACGAAGGAGGACAATTATATACTTGATTTAGTCCATGAAGTGATTGTTTTTTGTTACATTATAACAGGGATCTGAAAAATCAGCTGTCGCTCAATTTGAGTTGTTTTCAGTGAGCTAAACTCAAACTGTGTTATTGTTTCAGTACAAGAATATAATAACTGGTTTTTAAAGCGTGAACTTGTCAGTACAACTATATTGAGTTGTTATGCAATAAAAATCAAATAAAACGAGGATGTTAAAATTTTGTTCTCAAACGATAAAAAAAACTGTTATTACACTGAACAAAAGTAACTTTCAGTGTTTAATCGTAGCAATAAGTTACAACTCACTTGTAAACACGATTTCACACTGAACCACTTTTGTTCCAAGTGATAAAAACCACTATTACATTGCAAAGCTTTGCAACCATTGTTATAAAACGCTATTCTGCAATAACGCGTAATATTAGTTTATATATATAAAATGGATAGCTAATTATAACGGCTACAATAATTATTATGTGAACTGTCTCCTGTAATTTTAGTTGTTCGCTTTCACTTCTTTTTTGTCATTTTAAGAAAGTTCATACATCTGAATAGGGAAACCTAACTATTGTTAATCTGCAATCACCGTTAGCTTAATAACCAAGGTTTGTTTTACGTTTATCACACAGTAAAATCAGTTTTCGTAAATCAAAATTGTACTCTGAAGATAATTGGAATAAATATTCAGTATTTGTAATGTTAATTTAACTCAGTTATTTTTTTTTCAAAATGCACTTATATATTTGTAAAGAATTCAATAACTTATGATTGTTTGGTAATTTGTATTAAAATAACAAAAGAAGACTCACAGTAGTAAACAATAATGATAAAAAGTAAATTCTACAAGCTCGGTCTGGACAACACGTGATATATTTGCTTTTAAAAGACAAACAAATCGTTGGCCATATTTAGGTTTGATTGCGTTCCTTTTAAATCAAATTGCTGAACACTTTCTCAAAACAGCCGTGGGGAGAAGGGGGTCAGAAACGAACCGCGACGTGGAAAAGAGAAGTGTTTTAACAGATATTCTCTTATTTATTCTCCCCACATTTGCCGGCACAATAACATACTACTGGGCCATATATCACGACTATATCGCGGAGGCCGTGGTGCGCTCAAGAGCTGGAGGCAGTGGCAATAAGATCACAAGCTTCCGGCCTCTCAAGTTCCGGTCCAGTTCTCTCATCCGCTCAACCGCTTCATTCTAATCCACAACTTCAACTCTTGCCTTGTGTTCCTTACTGCGGCAAGGCGCGACATAACATCGCCTCCAACTTTGCTCCTATCGTCGTCTA
Organism: Homalodisca vitripennis; assembly: GCF_021130785.1. Lineage (NCBI taxonomy): Eukaryota > Metazoa > Arthropoda > Insecta > Hemiptera > Cicadellidae > Homalodisca > Homalodisca vitripennis. Next base: position 93,234,269 of record NC_060210.1, read on the forward strand.
ATCGACTCCTCGCCGGCATGTTCCGCTCACTTTGAAATTACGGCAACTTGCGTAGGTCCTGCGATCTAAACTTAATTAATTTTACGTCGAAATAATACAAAGTTGTGTGTAGGCTTTAAAATATTACCTGACTGCTATCGTACTGTGTACAAAAAAGTGAGAGTTTAGATCAGAATTGAACATTCCCGATAATGTGGTTATACGAGTATACCGGTATGTCAATCAAGAATAGTTATATATGTACTCCATTCGTAGATTGTCTGCATTCTCTCTTCTGTATGCAGAAATTAAACAGAGCTGGAAATCATTATATAGAGGTATATAAGGCTAATGGAAATTATGTCATCCCAACATTGAGAAAATTGCGTGTTACGGATTTATGGGATTGATAGGATATGAATTTAAGAAAAGGAAGTGAGGAATAAAATGCTCAAAGAAAATGCGTAAAAATATTAAAAAATGATTGCATGGGGAAAGCGGTTAATGTGTAATTTCAAAACTTTTGTTGAACTATGTAGAGTAAAAAGGTGGAAATACGCAGAACATTAATAGGTCCTACAATATATACTAATTGGATGTAAATCTGATTTATAGATTTTCCTGAAATAATAATAATTTATTATCCTGCTTATACTTATACTACATGCCAAAAAATTAAAATGGAATACCCATGAAACGTGGACACAGCAGTGAGAAATTAAAAGTATTCAAGAATTAATTACTGGTACTTTTATAATACTCGTATTATAAGAAATTTGTAATTTTTAACATTAATTGCATTTTTTAATCGTTGAATCAATATATAATTTGAACATTAGTCCCTGTATGCTGGTACAGTGAATTCATGTAACAAACAGCATTGAAGTTTTATAGCTGACCAAACGCTCAAAGGTTTATTTGAAATTATAGTTTAATAACTTTGTATTAGAACGGCAGTAAATTAATAAAATAAAAATATATCACTAAATTTTATTGATTGTCAGAGCACTTATTGACGTATTGTATCACACATTATGAAACATGCGTTCGGGTAGTTTATTAGATAAAAGTAATTTATTTTCACCAAAATTAATTTGGACGTATGAACGGGTACACATTAACGAATTGTCGAGAAAAAAATAATAACATGGATGCATTAGAAGTTCAGCCACTTAATTAGAGGTGGGGGAACTTGAATGTTTCACCGGAAAAAGTGTGACTGGATGTAAGTGCAAGGGGCAAGGAGCGCTGCCGCCATTTTGTGCTGTAGGGTGGTTGTTCTGCTACCGTGTTCTCCTCATGTTTATGATGCGTTTTTGTACCGCTATCGATTCCCCAGCCTTTGTTGATCGGCCTTGTGCTCGAACTCCGATCGGTTCGGTGCCAGGTTTATCGCCTGTAATGTTGCAGTAAATATTTCCGAATAAAACCCTCTCGCTTACGAACAGATACATTTTCACTAACGGTCTGCAAAATAGAGGGAGCTACATAAGGTTCCATTGTGAACATTAAAAAAACTGGGTCTTTGAGTGTTGCATTGCCATTTAAATTACATTATTTCAAAACTGTTTTCATGGTTTTGATCCCAAATTTTAATGAACCTTTTGAAGTTTCTGTTTCTGTTATTCAACTAGCATATACTTCTAAGTAGGTTTATCTTCAACTGACAATCTGATCAACTTCGAAAACATCACTTTTATTACTTCAATCAGTCTGAAGTATTGTGTTGTATCTTGCATTACATTACCTTTTATATCAAATACCCTTTGTCAATCTTATAATACAATTAAACGTAAAAGAGTATAATTTTAAATTTAAAATATTAATTATTATCCCAAAAATGCGATGACAGTAAACTCATACAATTATTAATACATTCACGAGTAATTTTCGTTAAAAAAATGTAAAAGGGCTGAGTTTTGTTGTTATTTTAGTTCTAGTCAAACTCACAATAGTATATTATATGAGTGTTTTTATATGTATATTTTTGTTAGTGTTTTGAACAATAGAACGACAAGAAAATATTACTTATCTTGATTGTATTTTGACTGGTCGTACTGGTAATCTAACCGAAATTTTACACATGCAATATGCAAACATTATAACATTTCACATACAAACACAGATTTTCTTTAAATGTTTCAAAAAGTCATCATGTTTTAATATTTAGGGCATGCCGAATGAAGGTAGCACAAGAATTTATTTGTTGTTTGAATGAAGAATTCTAACAAATTTTGTATTAGGAAATAATGGAGTTAAGAAACAATTAAAAAAGTAAGTTACTAGTGGTTTAACAATGTAAAACATTGTGTACAGTCAGCCGAAGGCTACTTAGGGATGATATGCGAATGTTTAAGGAAACTTATGGCGTCTTTTGACAATCTGCGTGCCTCTGTGTTTCTGTTTACGCCAGAGAATTCTGGTTCGCCTAATGTCACTTGTGCAAGTTGTGTATGGAGCGGTTGACAGGGTTATATACATATTGCCCGTAAGAAATACATCCACCAGTGAACATCACCGATGAACCAATCGAAGAAACAAAGTGACTGTCTATTTACCAAATATTAATACCACATATAGTTAACTTTATATTATTGGATGGGCTTTAGCGAAGCTCGAAAGGGTGATAACATTTCAGCTACGTCTGCCTGTCTGTCCGTACGATCTCTCGAACACGAACTGACCTATTGACTTGAAATTTTACATGGAGCTTCACTACTTCATAATCAACTCTGAGTTCGATGATGGTGCTTGTCACTCTAGGGCTTGGCTGAAAGTTAGGGAACATTTTTAAACTGGCCTTATGGGTAACCACGACGGAAACGAGAAAATAGTAGAGTAAATAAATTTTTACACCAAATGGATACAATCAAATGTGATTTGAACGTGTGAAATTTTTATTCAAAGAGTTAAACGGAAATAATAGAGTGGAAAGGCAAAATTAAAACTCGGTGATACAATTTGATTTCAGAGCACTCCTGCGTTGTAATACTATCCATAGTTCATCGAAACTTTTATTGAACACTGCTATGACACATAGCTTAATGGACAAAAATGTAAATGTACTATGTGCTAAGATATCTCAACAAAAATTTCATCTGTTAAATTTAATTTTGCATGAAACTTTATTTCTACACAGACAAGAATAAGTTCTATGTGTGCATGTCTAACCATGAAATTCGGTTGAACGTAACTTTTGTGTCAATTTATTTTCTGTATGTATGATTGTAGGTCTCTCAACTTGCTAGCCATATACATGTCAAACTTAGTCGAGTTACAAAGTATACATTTGTATGGAACTCAGCGAAGCTTGTTAGGCGACACGTGGTGTGGCGTACTTCTACCTTATATAATGTGTAGAGGTATGACACAAGCGGGGTTACTGTATGTGTAGGGTGAGATGAAGACAAAGGGCGCGGTACACCAGTGCCAGCGGAGGTATGACGGTTAGCTCGGTTCCCTCGAGAGCGAGACAGCACACTTCGCTTCCATTAGAGCCAATACGGGGGATTAATTGCACCCCAGCCATCTTGCTTTGTGATTGATTCCACCCCAATATGTCTGCACCCCCTCCCCCTCCTGCAGCGTCAGATTGTGCGGATCGACACTGTCTTATCGCTGGCGGTCGATCGCCCCCTCGAGGACTTACAACCTTGTAAATTGTTTAAGAGATACCACTAAAAGTTCCGTTGAGTAGAAGTCCAACTTAAAATATAATTAGGACAATCAGACAACGTATAAAGCAAGTAAAAAGATATACACACAGAGTGTGAGAAATTAATTGATACAAAACGTAGTACGTTTATTTATTTGATATGTAATATTAAAAACCGAAATTAAAGATTCATTTTCAAAACAATAGGGTCACAACCATCAACCTTGAAAAAGGAACTAGTACACAAAACTGGACAGTAAAAACACGCATAATAAAATTGAAAATGTAAGAAAATTAAGAAAGAGGGATGACGTAATTACGAACACGTTTGCAATAAGATAACTTAGTCTATACATTCAAAGAACCCATGTACAATTACAAATATTCGTTTAATTACATTGTTAGATTAAAAAATATATTTTCTCTCCCAACTAAAATTAAGATTTGTACAAAACTACTAATTTCAAAAATTCAACCCAACCTGAAACACATTAATTAAAATGGAATTAAATTTTGTGGTACAGTTTCACAATGTATTATGTACTCTTGAAAGTAATAAGCAAAATTAAAAACTGAGGATTATCAAATTAGGCAATTACTAGAGTATTAATGGATTAAAAATCTAAAGATGCTACGCATCACTAATCAGAGCTGTCTTTACAGAACAACATTTTCACCACACAATCTCCATATGGATGTAAGTACGGTCTGGTTTGAAACAATTCATGTTACTATCTACAATATTGAAAGAGATCACCACGAAGAGCAGTGAGTATAATAGGTACGTCTACTGTACCTGTTGATAGAGGACACGGAAGGGACGTTGTCTTGGCTGCAGATGCCCTCGGCTAGCAGTCTATCCCGGATCTCCCAGGCGAACATGGTGGGGTTCTCTCGCTTGTAGTTAGCGATGGCGTCCACCACGGGAGCGGTCGCTACCTTGGGCTTGCTGCCTCCTATCACTCCCGCCTTGAAGCTCCCAGTCTCGTAATATCTACAAAATAGGGTGGAAATGTCAATAGACGATGAGAAGAAACCTTTTCAAGATTGTCCATAAATAACCTCTCTGGAAGGAGGAGGATATCCAAAGCAGAGGTGAATATTCAGAGGAAGATATTGAGAACTACCATCGCATAAAACAGAGAGTTACGCGATATTTTTATAAGCCAAGAATGTAACTCATCATCGTTATTAGATACCACCACCAATATTGATTCACTAATTTTGTCAGATAAGTGGATTCCTCAAATGCCCGACAATACGAATTGCCTGTAAACACAATGGAAGCCAATACAAAAGAGTGCCATAATTAGTCTCACAGATTCGGCCAGGATTAGCGGTATTATGTCGGGCGGAGCAGTTGAACTTCCGGTCCCCACATATGATAATGAATTTAAATCCGGGCACTGGCCGCATTTTTGCATACCCCAAGGACAAAAGACAAAAGGGACTTCCTTCCGGCCAACAGAGAACAGTGGGACCAACATAAACATCGCAAAAATCGGAGATTTATTGCTCATATAAGAAAGAGTCTCATGTAAATGAGCCTTTGTAGCCTGCACTAATGGGGGTGGCGCGGTACCACACATGAATATGAAAGGTTTGATCCCTGCTGGAATATGCGGCATATCTCTCTCGTTACCTGAGGCATGGCTCGGTGAATGTGGACAATTCCATTTTACATTCCTTTTAAGGCATTCATTAGCAGAGAAAATCTTATTCAAAATGTAATAACATGAGCACAGCTTTATGTTTTTCTATCTTGCCATGTCAAGTAAAATTCAGCATTCGTAAAGTGTATCTTTTCTGTCATGAGGGACATATCATTCATAACAAGTAGTAAGAGCCTTTGTCTATAAGAATAAATGTCAAGATTCAGAGAACAAATTCAGGACCGGATATAATAATAACATTTCACTAATATTAGACCTTTATTGAAGTTTTGATCAGATCCATTCATAATTTAAAAAAACTCTTACTATGACTTCAGATCGAACGCAATCATTACCATTTGATAACCATATTACAACTTTAATCATACACTATCATGACATTTCACTAATCATGACTTCAGATTAAATACAATCATTACTATTTAAAGTTATATAAAAGTTTTGATTGGATGCTATCATAAACATTTCACTAAACTTATCAAAACTAGATCAAATACAATCATGACCATTTGATAGTCATGTTACAACTTTCATCAGATTGCTATCGTGAATATTGTGCTAATATAGTCATAACTTTAGATCAAACCCAATCAACAATTTTATTACAGCTTTGTACTGGATTCTATCATAAAATGTCACTAATCTTATCATGAGTAGATCATCAAACCCCAATCAACAATTTTATTACAGCTTTGTACTGGATTCTATCATAAAATGTCACTAATCTTATCATGAGTAGATCAAACCCAATAAACAATTTTTATTACAGCTTTGTACTGGATTCTATCATAAAATGTCACTAATCTTATCATGAGTAGATCAAACCCAATCTTACAGCTTTGTACTGGATTCTATCATAAAAATGTCACTAATCTTATCAGATATCAACTTGATCAAACCCAATAAACAATTTTATTACAGCTTTGTACTGGATTCTATCATAAAATGTCACTAATCTTATCATGAGTAGATCAAACCCAATCAACAATTTTATTACAGCTTTGTACTGGATTCTATCATAAAATGTCACTAATCTTATCATGAGTAGATCAAACCCAATCAACAATTTTATTACAGCTTTGTACTGGATTCTATCATAAAATGTCACTAATCTTATCATGAGTAGATCAAACCCAATAAACAATTTTATTACAGCTTTGTACTGGATTCTATCATAAAATGTCACTAATCTTATCATGAGTAGATCAAACCCAATCAACAATTTTATTACAGCTTTGTACTGGATTCTATCATAAAATGTCACTAATCTTATCATGAGTAGATCAAACCCAATCAACAATTTTATTACAGCTTTGTACTGGATTCTATCATAAAATGTCACTAATCTTATCATGAGTAGATCAAACCCAATAAACAATTTTATTACAGCTTTGTACTGGATTCTATCATAAAATGTCACTAATCTTATCATGAGTAGATCAAACCCAATCAACAATTTTATTACAGCTTTGTACTGGATTCTATCATAAAATGTCACTAATCTTATCATGAGTAGATCAAACCCAATCAACAATTTTATTACAGCTTTGTACTGGATTCTATCATAAAATGTCACTAATCTTATCATGAGTAGATCAAACCCAATAAACAATTTTATTACAGCTTTGTACTGGATTCTATCATAAAATGTCACTAATCTTATCATGAGTAGATCAAACCCAATCTTGACGCTTTGATAGTGTTTTTACCACTTTGATGAAATGCCATGATAAATCTTAGCTAGCTACTTTTATAACGATTTCAGATCAGGTACAACAAAAATAGCTTGAATCATAAAAATTGTTCAATTTTTTTGAAACGTTACAATTTGCAACAAAATATTTAACTTAAATGACCGTCTTCTAGTGATACAAATATATGAAAAAAACAATGACACCACCTATTTCGCTTATTTAGCGATGCACTTAATCTAGACTGTGAAAATGAATAGTTTCTATATTACTGTGCTATTGTTCTAATACATTTTAACAACGAATGTATGCTGAACACTATACATATCTGAATGACATCAGTACAGAAACTGCACTCATTGTCAACTCAGGCTCAATATTAGTAATAAAAGCCACTCGACTGACTACTAGCGGCATTAGCAGTAGTTTACGACGGACTGCTTGGCATCTCTACCGCACTAAAATGTCTGCTGCTCACTGCCCAGTTTGCCGGACAAAAAGCCCCAGTAGCTCATGACTAATGCGCTCGCCTCACAATGCCGACAAGATGGATACATAAAAAACACAACTTGTGGTCATTGTATTCCGGAAAACTGCTGCCGCTGCCGCCGCTGTGCCGCCCTTTTCAAAACCATTTTTATTAGATCTCTGTTGAGTACGACGCTTCCGCCTCGGCCGCGCCGGGGGTTGGGGCGGCTTCTCGTAATGGGCCGGGGAGAAAAGTGATTTTATTAAAGCGCACAGTCAAAAACCTCTCGGTAATAAGTTTTGTTTGGTGCGCGTTTATTAATGTAATCTGGTCTGCGTAAGGGATTTGCGGTATTGCTTTTTAAGTCCGAAACCTAAACAATCACATTTTGAAAGATCTAATGGTCTGCTCATTGCATAAAACATATAAGAGCTATTTAACCTTGTTTATTAAAAAAAATATTTAAGTCTATTTAAGCATTTGTTCTAATCAATATTTTAGTTATTAAACTAGTGTTAATGCTACTTCAAAATTAAATTTACGGTGAAATAAGCTTTTAATAAAGATAAAGAATGAAGTTGTATACTTATATCTTACGTTTTATACATTTATTGATTTTGAGTAACATAACTTGGTAAAAATAGCACTGAACTCTAAATTATTTTCTCCAACTTCTGCAAGCCTTAGACTCTTTGAAAACTTTTCAGATATGCGTCGATTGCAGGACAGATATCGACGTTTTTTTAAATTGTGATCTAGATGTGGTGAAATAGGCACAGTGAAATCGGTGATATTCATCTCATAAGACTGCAGAAAAGTTTGCTTTTGTTGGAAAGTTTATAAACCATTCGGCAAAGAGCATTTCAATATTCCTTAAAATTCCTACAATTTATGGTTAGGCCTAAACAATATGAATGTTTAGATTTTTTTATTTTTAAGGAGAGGACATTAGCCCTATTTCTTTTAGCCCTATTCTCTCCGTCCTTATGGGTAACTGCCCCGTGCAAAGATCTTATTAAATAGAATGACGATACAGTATAAGGTTGACAAAACTGATAATATAAAAGTGCAACTGTCAAAAGATTCATACCTGCCTACCACTCGGACACCGGCTCTCAGATTTGTTGAAATGTATCCTATCGTAGCAACATTCCTAATGAGTTGTGAGGATTCTGTAAACGGGTGAAAGCTGAGTTACTTTTGTAGAAATCCTGTATGACTGGTTAAAAATACTTGAAAGGTGAGGTGAGGTTATTGAAAATAAAGACTCCTTCACCAAGTCTGAAATCCGTTGCCAAAACGTCAGTAGTTAGTAAATAGATCGAGTGAATGAGTAACTATTTCAGGAAACAACACAACAATCAGTTTCACACCCCATGAAGGATAATCGCGTCATTGCCACCAGACCGTTACGTCGGCAGCGACGGACAAGTACGGACAACCACAGCACCGGGTCGCCGCGGCGGCACATGTTTTACGTAAAAAGTGAAAGCCGTCAAAGCAATGGTTTAGTGGACGACAACCTCCGGTAGAATGGTTAATTATTGACTGCGTTTCCGGCGGCACTGCATTATTGCCAACTGTCGTGAGATCGCCGCAAAAAACGAATCAGTTTCAACAAAAACTAAAATAATAAGAAGAAAGTCCAATTATTGAGGATCATTAAATCAATCGTTGTGACCTAATCCGAAAATTGAATTTTTATATAATAACTTAAAATTACCGAACGTGTTGAAAAATCATTCGCATCCGCGTAAAATAAAATTATAGCTAAACCAGTTTATATCTCGTGATTTACGATTGTTAAATGGAGGGAGACCACACGCTATCCGGTTTAGGTTACAAATACGTAAAACTCAGGTTAAAAGTAATATAATGTAGTACGACCAGGTAATTATATGAGCTTTATTAATAATAACTTGTCTGTGTAACGTAAAATCAACATATGTTGCAAAACGACACTTATTAGATTGGTATTGTTTGTAACAACATGACAAATAGTGAAGTTAAATTAATCATTTTACTGAAATCAAAATGAGAAATAATAATTCTAGAATTTTAAAATTGTAACTTCATATTATCTTATCAGAAAAAAACATTTTGATGCGGAGGATTAAAATATTATTTTACTCTAAAAGGTCTCAAACTTCTCAATAGTTACAGAAAAAGAAAAATTGATTCAAGTAGGTTAACTCAAAACCTAGTTTGACCACAGGTAGGTGATTTCCTTTGTTTATATGAGACCCAACGGCTTCAAATGAGACTAAATAAAGTGTATTGTAATAGTTCTTAGGATACAAATCGCCAATATAATTGATACTAATCGCTCTGGCGGACGATCGGTGAAGCCCAGAGAGCGTATCATCACCGTCCCTGAGGCTTGAAGCTCTCCGAGCTATGGGCCAACTGATGGCCGAATCCCGCATCATTTTAATTAGTGCACGGCCAGAAATAACAGAGACAACAAGGCAGTATTGTTTGGGCAGAAACGGCACCCGCTTCAAGCATCTCACTTCGGAGTAAGGCTAGACTCGACCGCTTGACTGCGTAACAATAGCAACAAGACCAACCGAAAATTAAAAAAAAGGAAAAATGCGAACTAAAATTTCTAATCCAACCATAGCTCTGTTTTAGCATTTTCTGTATTCGGCTATGCATTAAATTATATGAATTGTAAAGAGGACAGGGTAAGCAAAAAAAATTTTTTTTCGAAAATCATTTTAATGTTTTTTCTTGTTCTCTAAAGTATTCTGAACATTTTGTTATATAATACAATATATATATATATATATATATATATATATATATATATATATATATATATGTAAGTCATGTTTATTTACGATATTTGTGGACATTGCACGCACCGATTTCGCCAGCAATCGTGGTGCAAGTACCAAAAGGCAGTTGCGAACCAACAACATTTTTCCCATAAAAAGACACTACCTGCAGTAGTTATGAAGGAGATTAAACCTATTTTTAATGACCTAGCCAAAGCAGATCTACTAAAAAATTTATTCATGGGAAAACCCAAAATCCAAATGAGAGCGTGAACAATGTTTTTTGGAACCGCATTCCCAAAACTGTCTTTGTAGCTAATAAAACATTGCATTTTGGCATTTATGATGCAATTTCATGTTTTAATGATGGTTACATTGCCAAATGTGAAACTATGAAAAAATGTAACATGAAAATAGGCCTAAACACAATTGAAGCTATGAAAAGTTTGGATAAGGACCGAGTATACTTTGCGCAAAAACAAGTGTTAGAGATCACAAAGAAGGCTAGACAAATGAGAAGACATAAAAAAATGAAAATTGAAGATGTGGAAGAGGATCCTGATGACCCCAGCTATGGTTATGGGATGCATTAAAAGTAAGTTTACGTTAAATTCATGTATTTACCATTAAAACACTGTCTTTCTTGGCGTTTTTGCGATTTCCGAAACTTACATTTTTTAAATACGTTTGCAAACTTTTCTCAGCATTGGAGAGGTTTAAAGCTCTGAAATTTTTATCACATATAAAACTAACTTAGTTGTATGGTTTAACGAGAGATTTTATCAATATTCATTCTAAAAAAAAAAAAATATTAAGCTAAAAACAAAGTTTATGTTGTAGTTTATAAAAAAAATAAAAAATAAATATTTTTTAAAAATATTTTTTAAATTCCTCCTGTTAAACATTGTACAATAGTATAATTATTATTGTGAAAAAATTTCATTGGGATATCTGTATTGGTTATGGAGAAATGTGTGCAAATGTTTGGTCAATTTAACATTGTTTAGATAGGCCCTACCCTGTCCCCTTTCCCCTTAACAAATATAAGTTATTCAACCGATATGTATAAATACGGTTTATGCGTCATTCGCAACTATTACTCCACAATCAAAATGGTTGTATATTTTTCTTGAACTTTCGAAGCAACGCATATAAGATTAAAAATTGAAAATTACAACACTTTTAAAATTTGGGTTTAGCACCTACAGGGATATGCTTTGAACTGGAAATGGCTTTACTTATAAGACGCATGCCTTAAGGGGTTGTATTATATATCAAAATGTTCAGAATACTTTAGAGAACATTTTTTTGCTTACCCTGTCTCCTTAAGAAGTAAAAGTGGAAAAAAAACTTTTTAATCTTATTAGATTGACATTGAAATTTGGGTAAAAGATTTACAACATCTATTTTAAGCACTTTCTTGAGTTTTCGTTGGATACTAAACAGGACTAATAATTTTACCACATATAAAGTTTATGAATTATTTAACCATTTCCGTATAAACTGGTCAGAGGACTATATAAAAATTATATTATTGACGTACCTATTATTATGTTATTGAACTTATTTATTTTTTTACCAAACCCAATCTTAATGCTTAAGTAGGACAGTTTAGACATATGATTGTTTACTTATCTAGAGATAAAAACAGGTGAGTTTTATTTTGAGATCACCAAAACAATGTTTTACCTATGTGCAATAAATATTTACTATTTATTACTCATTAACAGAAAAAGTAACATATCTATATTGAAGTATATTGAGGGGATGTATATTTTCAACATAATTATTGAAACACAGGTTTTGTATAAATTTTCAAATTGAAGAAAGGAAACAGGAATGAAAAATAGTTCGAAAAAGGCCTTTCCTACCTACCCCTCTCTAGTTTTGTCCTCAGGTAGGACTTACTTCAGTTAGAGTTACACGCGATTATTTAAGAGGAACGTGGTTTGAAAATTATTATAGATAATTTTTATCATACTCGATAATTGCACTTCGCGAGTATTTTATTTTTAAAATCTTTAAAGAAGACTTCAATGGAGACACTTTGACATTAATATACGTCTTAACTTTTGGCTTCAATAAAGATTGTTACCGTATAGCAAGAATGTGACAAGAATGATTGTTACTTGTGCAAGAATCATGTGTATAACAAAGTTGCCATTTATCCTTGTTGTTTTTATTTGGAATATAACGGAATAACATTTCATTGCTTTGGGTGCGGATGGGAGTGTAAACCGAATGTTGTTACCAACTTTGGAAAGAGCGGTGTCTAATTATTTCCTCTCGACATTTCATCGCCAGATTCCTCCTGACATCGTGCCGGCTCATTCCCGCAGATCTGTTCGCGCTCCCCCGGGCTCCATCGTGCATCCCTGCTACTAATGGAACAGAACAAATGAAAGTGGCTGGGGGATTATTTGTATGTAGTGTGTGAAAGCACGGACACGCGTGTGAAAGCTAGATTGGCGCTAAAGATGCGGCTGGACGCGGCGCGGGAAGAAGTGTGGTGGCCCGCGGTCTGATGGGCGCTGATTCCCGCACGGCCGCTTAGTGCTTTAGCTCACCTCATTAAATAAACCGGCGGTAAATTGCGCCTCACTTCCCTGAGCATGCGGGATTGAACAGCTGGTGTGGTGTACTGCCCGCCTGCCGGTAGAATGACTGGCTTCGGTGGTTCCCTTGGGGTCTGTTACACGAAATAATACCGCGACAAAGAGTAGTGACAAAAATATACATATACAGAACAGTAAGGCCACGTCTGAATTTCATTATAACTGCCCATGGGAAAGGTTCAGTAAAATAAGCGGTCACAGTAGTATTCTAATTTAACCGTTTTAATTGCTGTTACGCTCGTATTTCGGAAACAATAAGATCGCAGTCAACAAATGCGACAAACATAGAAATTCAAACGATGGAAACACACTCACTAGCTAATCTCCATAAGTATTTATTAAAAGATTTAATTTGAAACACGTCTAATAAAATGGAATTCAGTGGAACCGATTTTGAAGCTACGCTCTCGAGTTACCTAAGACATCAATATATTATATTAATATCACTGTGTCTTAAATTATATAATGTTTTTTTTTTATTTTCTAGGACGCCTTAACAAGAACACGACACAACCTTACCCTCTATTGGACGTTTTAAATTATACTTCATTATTTAACACATCTTGCTTATACAGGTTTCTTAACATGATATTTATAAGACATGACCTTTGCATTTGCAAGCAGTGTTTATAATATGCCAGTTTTCTACCAATTTGCTTGGATCTATAACGCCTTACTTTTCAATACTTTAAAATTCTAAAAAGTAACCTAGAGCTGCATATAATTAATACAGAAGTATATAAAAGAATAGTTTAAGAACCACTGTACTGGCGGCGATCCAGATTTGTAATCATAGAATTAAAGGAAATGTAACTTACAGGAAATGTTTGTAAAATTCGAAATGTATAATATCTCCCAAAAGTTAAAATGTTAAAATAAAAAATAAAATGAAAAATTGTGATTACTAAGTGTGATATACAATATAAAACATTTGTAAATATTTATAAACCCCTGACATTGAAACATATCTATATAAAACTCCCACTGCGGGACACCCGTGATAGTAAAATCGGTGATTTCGGTAGGATTTTAAAGAGTAATCATAATTGTACTTGTATGAAGAAATGTTAACTATGATTAAGAGAAATTGTAGATTCATATTCCACACTTCTGTCTATGTATTGGTGATAGTTGTACTGGGTATATCTTTTGCTAACATGAATATAGAGGCATTTATGATTTACTATTTCGATGTACGAAAGTCACGACTTCAGTTTGGATTTTAACTCAACGACCAATGCCACACAACTAAACTCCGAAAGAAATTTCGCAGTGATTAGCTATGGCTAGGTGAACTAATAAAAGCTGGCTACTAAATAAAATTAACCACAATCTAGGGTAGGTCCTACTTCGTCGAAATTGACTATTACGACCCTCAACGGTCTTTTTTGTGTATATCTGTCAGCAAGTGTCGCCGAGGGGATGGCGAACGTGGCGGGGGTGGGGACGACCAACTGCCAGTTAAGTGCAAAATTGAGTTAACAACCGCCCCAGTGCCACCCCCAATAAAAATATGACATCACTTGATACAGACCACGGGCCTACTTAGGAGTATATCTCGTTTATTGATATTTATTGGCTCTAGGCGCTGGTCTTTCGCGAGCAGACCTTCTTAATACTATTATCGAAAGTGGGGTTCATCTGTCCCGGCTGGATTCTGATTAGTCGATCGTTATTGAAAGTTAGAATTTATTTTGGAATAACAGTTCAAACTATCTTTAGCTGCCTTTGTTGTGTTAAGTTTAACTGATCGCCTATCACTTTTTTTCTTATTAGAAACGTTTTGATTTTTGTCTGTACGCGATTTTTATGTATGCAATTTATCATAACTTTTTTTCTAAGACTTGCACTTATTTTGTAAAACTTAACGGTTCCAACATCAAAGTCCCTTGCAATTTGGCAAAGAACTAAATTCGATTTCCACAACATCGGCACAAAAATGTGAACTAGTTTTATGAGACTAGGTCAATTCGAAAATACGATTCCATCATGTACCTTTAAAAATAATTGTGTATGTAAAATTAACATATTGTAACTACATTACTAGTTAATCGTTTTTATTTTCATATCACAATTTCATGAAATTCAATATGGAACCGGATTTTTCAGAAGTAATTCATCGAAATTTTAAAATTGATATTCTACTTTTCTATTTAATTTCCTAAATAATTAGCTACAAAACTCTTATTTTATGCCTATTTTATATATATATATATATATATATATATATATATATATATATATATATAAAATTTATAAAATTAAAAACAAATAATAAAATATTTGTTCGATTTTAGATATATTATACTTCAGAACCCGTTGATGGAATGCTTGAATAATAAGTGGAAACTCAACAGTTAATTGAAAATCGAGTATAACCAATAAGTAAGGATATTTTCGGACGATTTGAACTATCTCTAACCTGGTTAGTTAGACAAACAGATATTGTAAGGCGATTTGAGCTACTCCTAACACGGTTAATTAATTAGGACGATTTGAGCTACGCTTGACCCAGTTAGTTAGCTAAGCTAAGATATTGTAAGGCGATTTGAGCTACTCCTAACACGGTTAGTTGGACAAAAATTGTTGGACGATTTTAACTACTCCTAGCCTAGTTAGTTAGATAAATATTGTCAGGCAATTTGAGCTGCTCCTAACACGGTTAGTTAGGACGATTTGAGCTACACCTGACCCAGTTAGTTTAGCTAAACAAAGATATTGTAAGGCGCTTTGAGCTACTCCTAACACGGTTAGTTGGACAAAAATTGTTGGACGATTTTAACTACTCCTAGCCTAGGTAGTTAGATAAATATTGTCAGGCAATTTGAGCTGCTCCTAACACGGTTAGTTAGGACGATTTGAGCTACGCCTGACCCAGTTAGTTAGCTAAACAAAGATATTGTAAGGCGATTTTAACTACTCCTAACACGGTTAGTTGGACAAAAATTGTTGGACGATTTTAACTACTCCTAGCCTAGTTAGTTAGATAAATACTGTCAGGCAATTTAAGCTGTTCCTTACACGGTTAGTTAGGACGATTTGAGCTACGCCTGACCCAGTTAGTTAGCTAAACAAAGATATTGTAAGGCGATTTTAACTACTCCTAACACGTTTAGTTGGACAAAAATTGTTGGACGATATAACTACTCCTAGCCTAGGTAGTTAGATAAATATTGTCAGGCAATTTGAGCTGCTCCTAACACGGTTAGTTAGGACGATTTGAGCTACGCCTGACCCAGTTAGTTAGCTAAACAAAGATATTGTAAGGCGATTTTAACTACTCCTAACACGGTTAGTTGGACAAAAATTGTTGGACGATTTTAACTACTCCTAGCTGAATTAGCAACCTAAGCATTGACAATTTGTGCTAGTCCCACCCTGGTTAAATTATTAGTATTGGTACGGTTTGTGTTTCTCATGAATCATTAACACGGTTTTCAACACATCACGCCATATAAATATACAGTAGACGATATAACCTCATCTCTCTTTTATTTCGAGACAATGGTCGTTAGGTTCACAGATATGTGGCGTTGCGCTGTTTGAATGGTCTGTACGTGTATTACCACAGGTCTAATGGGCCATACGCGAGAGATAAACAATTGTTTTACATCTATGGAAACATGACTAGTCAATTCAACCGCATTTGCTTCATATACTACATCTATTCGAGGATATCAATGTTAAACTTTTAGTGCATCTCGGAAGAAAGTTTCAGCTGGGGATGGTTGGACAATGGTCGTGTCCGATTTTGGGTGATTTGAAGTCAGGAGCAAGACTTTCAGGAAGATATAACTTTTTAGGAAATGGCCTAAAGTTTTAACGTTAGAAAATACGATGATAAAAAATCAAATGGAGGGTCCGAATAGTTAAAAGTGGTGTGAAAATGTGCTTTGTAATTCTCGGTTCGCAGTGTCGAACGCGATGGTCAGTATCACGTGCGCGATTACATCCACATGAAATTGGCCGCGTTTACCGCAAGTTCCCAGTGAAACCAAGTTCGCCGCGAATGCGTAAGATACATATCGGCGAGACGGCCTGTTATTAATATATTATTAAATTATCGACAATTCGGATCATAAGAATAATATTAGTTTAGTGGAATCACGATTCGCAGTCGGAAGATTTCACGACGCCGGGTCACGACTGGTTCGCGCTCTCCCTCCCCCCTCCCGTGTTGATATACCTGTAAGAATTCCAATAAAATAAGAGCTCGAACCAATTGTTTGACACGTTCCGTAACAAATGAGTTTGGGTGAGATTGTGGCCCGTTCAAACAGCCCCGGGCCCAGATGGGCGATACCATTTTTCTACGGGCAGTAGTCTGGCCTCCATTCGCTGCACGCTGCACTATCTCTTCCTCGGTCGCGGCTCTCCTTGCGCTTTGCCTTACACCTCGGTTACAACACCGACTATGACGAACCGATCGTGTAATGGACTGAGCCGAGTGGACACCGTTATTACTTGAAACGGTTTTGTGTAAATTTTCTTAAGAGCGAAAACGATTTGTTATTTTTATAAAAGCATTTGTCCAATATATTGTTAGTCTTTATTTACTGAAAGCTCCCATCTCCTTCTCTCCCTATTACAAAGATGTAAAGAAAGTATATGGTAATCTCATACATAAAATATAAGTATATCTCATCTGAGGATGTTTATCTTAACCTCTAAAAACTAAATTGACTACAAACGTTTAGAAATATAAATTTGACCTAAATTTTATTAATATACAAACACACATTTGGGACAATTTTGAAAAAGTAAATGCGTTGAGACAAGATTATAACTACAGAGTAATAACGTTCCATTATGTGGGAATCCAGAAACACAAGTGTTCTTTCTCCCAGAAATTGGACATTTTTAGAGGCTGGTTACATACAAAGTTGTTAATATAAAAAATAATAGATTAATAAATCCACTTACCTCGATAAAATTTTTGAAACACAGCCATGGGAGACCCTCAGTTGTCTCGATATATCACAAGGTCTGACTCCGTTATGGGCCAGTTCGACTATCCTCTGCCTGACGACATCAGGTAGGGGCCTGCCGTTCACGAACACGCCACCCAGTTGATTGACTCCGCCATGACCTGTAAGGCAGTCTGAGGTTAATGTCAGTGTATCACAAGGTCCACTTCCGTTATACATATTTGGAAAAGGATCTGATGTGGAATCTAAGAAAAAGCGTGTTTTTTGTTTGGTATGCTACACATATAGAGTACCAGACATCATTATTTCTTTGAACTCTTTAGTGACAAAATTACTGGGTTCGTTACTGTTGAATGATTTGCTGAGATCTTGGAAGAATTTCATGAAGATGCTGGACACTTTTTATGTGAGCTATACGGTAGTTATGGCAAACTAGATTCAGCCTGTGGACTTTTAGATCGATAAAACTGCATCAAATGGAAGCACAACCGGTTGACCAGAAGTGGCCACCGGTGACCGCGTCTACACTGACCGCGGTGACAACCGATAACCGCTGTTTCCGTGCTGCGACGTGTTGTGGTTGTAACAGGAACCTGGCGGTATTTACCGCCTCTTGGACACGGCCATCCGGCCCTTACTGGCTCCTTGAGCCACTTATGTAAAGGTTTCTTTGGGAAATTTCTGCACTGGGCGATCGGAGGAGTTTTAGGGGTTTACGTTTTTTTTTCTGTCACGTAATTCTTGAATCGAACAGGATGCCCTAAAGCGATTATCGTACTCCATAAAACTGATATACGTTAGTGCTATGTACAAACATCCCATTGTTAATAAGCATGGGTTAAGCAATGGCTTTAAGAATTTGGAATTGTTTTGGAGATTATATCAACGTTTGAAGAGAAATCTATTTTTACTAGTTCTAACTGGCACTTATGGATGCTAACCCCAAAGAAATTGCTTTGTTCGTTTTATAAAACCTTATAAATTAACGCCAATCCCAAAATTCTTAAATTTATAATAGGCATCTTCAAAAGTTGAGAATATCTTGTCCTCGAGTTGTTTCATCAGCTCATCAATTACTATGAATGAATGAATCAGTTCTTTGCATTAATGTAGGACAATATTGTGACTTTAATATAAAAACGCCCGTCAAACCTTCAAAAGCAGTGGAACTCTCTTCAAAGAATGGATTTTTAAATTTAGTTTCCTACATGTCTTGTTTTATCTGGGTTCTCTCGCTGTAAAATGTTAGGAGACGAAGTGTCTCAGAAGGTTTGAATCTTCTTCATTTAAAAAGCTGCGGTGATCGGTTCCCACAATACTTCGATTAGAAACGCCATTCAAAGTTAAACATATGTAAATTCCACATTTATCGAGAAAGCTCTTCATCTCGTTGTTGGTAGGAAGCTGAGGAGGCGTTAATGTAGAACATGTCCTCTGCGACCAGTGTCTCACACGATAGTTGAATTCATTAGGAGACGATAAAGCGAGCCGAGCGAGTGGAATTGCAGAAACGCGGGAGAGAAGTGGCAATTAAGGTAGATCCTATGAGGCGTCGTGTCCGATGTCATCTCGCCAGCTCCTGATCCAGCACGAATAATTAACAAACACACTGTTGAATAGTCAATTGACAGCTGCGACACCTCCACATATGGTTCACAATGTCGGGTCATCTTCGCCCGAACTGGTGGCAACACTGTTTCAGTTTTGATTGATCAGCAACATACTAGATTAACATTTATGGCTTAGCAAAAAAAGTTATCTTCTCTATTCGTAGACCCCTGGTGTTAGTGAGGTGTTTTCATATTTATATTATTCTCCTATTTTGGGCTTTTCTATACACTTATACACGTGTTGTTTAAAATAAACATTCTTCTTATTTGTACAATCATTTCCATCGTTCCATCTGTCTATTTTTAATCTAATAATTGAACAAAAAGAACATTGGTAACTTGTTACGTGGTTCAATTATTTAAAACGCACGTGCTGGACACGGAAACAAATGGGGTGGAATGGGAATTGGAAGAACGGCTAATATATCCTCTAGGCGTGAACGGAGGCAATTACCCGAAGTGCGGACACATTCAATAAGTGGCCACCTAATGAGTTGGTACCACTGTACCGATCGATTAGCTTATGTAAACAGCTGTTATTATTCTATCACTGCACGATCGGTCCGAACCGTCGCCATTTTGCCGATTGCACAATCGCGCCGTTTTACCGCCGTTCCGCCGGTGACGCAATGCGGTTCGATACGCCACCGGTTTCCCATTCTTCGCCAGTAGTACAAAGATCAACGGCCAATGAAAATTGGGAGAAGAAAACGCTCTGGTATTTTGCCGGCAATTTGGCGGCGTGGGCGGCGTGGCGCGGGCGCTGGCGGAGGTTATCCGCAGAGATCCAGCGTTCAGAACGACACGCAAGGAGATCTATGCCGAATGTGGGAAAGTTATATTCATTTGTAATGATTAGTTCCCACTACTCACAAGAGAACGGCTTGAAATTGTAACAAGTTATTTTAAACCTTTTGGTCCATAGACCTTTGTTAGGATCTTACCCAACAAAATAAATAAGAAAGTTGTTAAAGTACGAGGTAGGTCTGGAAAGTACTCAGGTCAAGGACCTATCAGAACTCAGATGCACAGTCCTTTGCCATAGACCAGGATAGTCTAAAACCTCGATTTATTCTTAATTTTTCATGCATTGAGTAAGTATGGAATTTGTCAAATCCCTATGCAGCACTCAATAATGGAATAATAGGAAATACATTTATTCTATAAAATGAAAATCCTAATTAATCAAATTATTGTTCAGTTCTGCTTCAACGTCTTATAGACTATTCTCGGTTGAAAACAGTAAAATTCTTGATCACAATAGGATTTTATGAAAGGTTCTTTTTAACAATACTATTGTCTTTATTCATTTTGGGGAATTGAAGAATAGAAACCAATCCAATGAAACTGAAGATATTGATTTAGGAATCTTTCAATGTAATTCAAAATGCCATCTTCAGTTTCAGTGTAAATTATGTTTTGTTTGATCTATTATTTCATTTTGAGTTGTCGAAGATAAAACGCATGTTGGGGTACAGCTACATATTTACTTTAGATGGATTCTATTTCAGTTTAAATTTTGATTTTGGATGTCATAAAAGTGATTAAGATATTTTGATCATAAGAAATATTCACAATTAAAATACTTGTAAAAAGAACTCATCTCCGAGTTGCCTCTGCTTTCTTTGTCATATATCACAACATACCGGTATTACGGTCAATTCAAAATTAAGATTCTTTTCGTGCACAAGCCTCCTTTGTATTTACAAATACACTTTTAAAATTTGAACCTATTTTTGGAATTCTCTTTAACTGTAACCTTCTACAGTTCAACTGATAATGGAATGGTTAGGTTTGACTTATCGACTAACTCTTAGAACAGTATGTTCCAATCGGTTCAATGGCAACTCAAGCACAATACAGTTCCAGGTATTGAAGGTGGTTAAGATCGACGATACCGGTGGAGTCAGTATTCCAGCCAAGGGCCGGAGACTCGATGTACAGTGGGTGCTGGAGAGGGGTGTAAGGGGTGGTGAGGGGTGGGAGACATTAAATCCGATTGTGTAGTGTAGCACTCAGCATATTGTGGGACAGCCGCCTCTTGACTTGTGCCTGATCCAGCGCTCCCAACACTGTTCTCACAATATAAACAACCGCGCAGCACAGCTGACACGGGTCGTTGTGTCCAAAAATAAAAACATTGGCGATAATTTACGACCCAAAAATAAAGTTATAAACTTGAGAAGTTGTAATTGCTAAAGATTGTTGCATTATTTTCAAAACTCAAAAATCAAGGCGTATTTATATATGGAAGAAAATTCGCAACTCAACAGAAATGCTTAACAAGGCGGATTTGGGACTAATTTTGAGGCAATGATTGGGTTTCAAAGGCAATTTAGAGCAGCCCGTACCAAAATAGTCCGGTAACGTCTGTTGCGTTTTAACCCCCCTCTACACCCCAACCCCAAGCTCCTCTACAGCTGTTGATCAGCAGAGATATGGCAACACCGCTTCAATTGTCATTGATCTATTTTGGTACGGGCTGCTCTATTTTATAATAGCTATGTTTTATTTACTTCTGGGACGATATAACTAGACTCAACTAGGTACACATAGATATATATTTAATTGTGAAACATCTGCAAATATTTGTGAGCGTAAATGCATATAACACGGGACGAGACGAATTTCCAAAGTAATTTTGTCGTTTAGAGAGGCCCGAGGTGGCACTTTTTTCTGACGTCGTCGTGAACGAAGTGTTGTAGCACGGCACTTTTCCACCGCACGCCGTGTCGCGTCGCCAGACTTCAGAACCGATTGGCTACGCCCGCTACGCCGCCGCTGACCCGGATGTGATGGCAAATGAATTGTCCTGGCGTTGACAATGAGTCGAGTCTCTGCAGAGCCTTCCACAGAACTAATGGCACCAGAAATCACGACCTCTAGTAAGTAAAGTTTCAAACTGGAGACATTATGCGTGAATGATATTTATTCGTAGTTAGTAAATCCAAGTTTTTCAAAAAAATTATTAGCTATCGCGGTGTTACTAGTAAATGTGTTGATTTTCATTTAACTTGTATCGCATTCCCTTCAGTTTTTCACGATTGTCTGAGAACAACTCTATGTCTTTGGCAGCATGGAGTATTGATCATTAGCGTAACGAAGTTGAAGTGGAAGTCCTAAAGTACTAAAGATGCAGATACTTGAGTATTAATGCGACATTTTTACAGCATTCACATGGTAGTGCGGTGTGGTGAATGATGAGCAAGCATTTTCACGATGAAAGATTTGTTTTTCCAACATGTCAATTGGAAAAACGATATTGTCTACAACGTTGTAACAAAAATGTTTATACTGTTCATTGCATATTTCCTTAGCTGTTACTCCAGGTAGATGAGGCAAACTATTCTGTAATTAAACATATTAGAACATGTGTATATGCTAAAATATAGCAAGTAAATATTTTAATCCTAATTATATTTTTTAGCAGTCGAATCGATAGTGATATAATGAACAGTTACGATGTGGCTTGATTCTTCCCCACCATCGAGGTAACAACTGGTGCAATTTCGTTTTAAAAAGGGCGCAAAAAGCTGAAGCGCAGGCTTGCCGCAATAAAGGTTCACCAGTGATAGTTAAGGCACACACTGTACGGCAAAATAACGAGGTGTATTTAGTGGCAGTTGGCCTGTATCGCTGCGAGCGAAAGTACCTTCCACCGCGATGAAGCAATCATCGTGCGCAATGACAAGTGGCCGCAATGACAATGGTACAGTAAACCATCGGGAGCGATCATCAGACTGATCCCGCACTTAAGTGGCACGTGGCGGGAAATGGTACGTCTGTACCGGCACGGTGGGCGGGACCGGGGTGCATTTAGAGCATTTTTTTCACCCCCGTAATGGTCCATGAGGGTTGACAACTCGGATGACCCGCCAACTATGCATTAACATTATAGCTCGTCCAAGCCCACTCGGTCCGGTAGTTTTTGCGCGGTTAAATATTAATTGAACCATTACGTGCCATTATCGTGTTTACGTACCAGGCGGTGCGGTGGGTCGGGTGATTTCGAAGACGGCTGTTAGATCCAGCACTGTGGAAAATTGAGATCTTTGAGGGAATAAAACGCAGTGAACTTCACCAGTAAGTAATTGGACACTGATATATATTTTGTGGAAACTGGGCAAAAAATAGACTCCAAGAATTTGTGCTGCAATTGTTTTCCACTTTGCAAAAATAACTAATTGAAGTATAATCACTGACATAGGTAATTACAAAAACTCTACTAGAGCAATTCTCCAATTAATATACATTTTCAGAAGACCTATTTTTAATACTTTAGACATTTTCTCTGAATGTATTAATATGTATATTGTGCAAATCAAAATAAACTCAAAATAAATTTAATTTTGATTTATGAGTACATTTTGAGATTAGCAATACGAAATGAATATGTATACTACTCCTATATTTTATTTTTATACCAGCCTAAAGACTGTACTGTACTCAAATTTCCTTATTAATGCTTTACCTTATCTACTGCACATTTGTTTATTAACGTATACACATTCTGAGTATCCAATTAACTTTGTTATGTATGACAAGTTCGAGAGTCATAAAGTCATATTTTTATCAATAATTCTTTACTATGGTATATTTAAACACAAAAGAATGGCTTTCAGTGTTATTTTGTAACTCAAAACTTGCAACCTCTATGTTATGTTTCAAATAAATTATATGATATCATTCAATAACGTTGAGAATAACCGTTATTGAGAACATGTTTTACTGATTTATCAGAAAATTCCGTAGATTTGATCCATTTTACTACAAATCCGAAAATGGTTATGTAAGTTACGCAAGCTAATAGTGTTTTATCAGCTGAGGCATGAGAGCAGAAAGTCAGCTTATCCTTGTAGATTTCGTAATATCTCAATTATTGAGTGACATTCTGCGAGTACAAATGCAAGATTTGTCCAGAACCACTGAAACATGCCATTTACATCGGAAAAGTACAAATCCAAAGAGATGCAAAGATGAAAGGCGTTTAATCGTTGCGAGATGAAATTAACGAGGCCTGCGAGAGAGCGAGGTGTGAGAGCCAATCAAGAGGTGTAGCGGGTGCGCGGCCGTGTCGCCGTGTCATCTGCGGATGACGGATGTGGCGAGAGACAAGGAGCTTGCCACCTCGACGCTGCCTCAGCCGCCGCACAGTCAAAGCGTCCCTTGTGCCTCGCGCCGCGGCCCAAACCTTAATTAGACCACATTCACAGCTAAATGACGCCGATAGAATCGCACATTCCGACAACAGCTGAACACTCGTTCCGTCACCAAGGACTGGGAGCTCCGCCGAGAGTTCTCTATCGAACACGGGTTAGAGATTGGTGAACATGAACAATTATTGGGTAATAATAAGTCGGTCGAAAATCACATCAAATTATCCTGATTCCATGTGATAACTTAAACATGTCAAAAATTGACACTTTCCAAGTTGCAATGAGGCATCTTCAACTAAGAAGTTCCAAATACTCTTAATTTTTTATTGTCTTTTAGAGGACTCTTAATTCGAAAGAGTGCGTTAACGACTGTGGAAGAACCTTCGATTATATTACCTTCGATTATGTAACGGACTGTGAGAAGATATTTCATCGTGTGCTAAAATGTTAAACATTTATTTTAAACGCTATCTAGTAGCAAACGATGGAAACAGTAATAGTAAATATTATACAAACTACTAAACGTGTGATACTGAGTAAGCTCTGACGATAACAAACAATATCCAATATTTTAGGTGTAAAAACAAACTGAGGTGATTATTGAAAGTTTCAAACGGATTACAACTCTAAACAAAAGACTTAGCATGGTAACGCTATCTTCAAAACATTAATTTACCTCACAACATTCGGTACATGGATGCAAGATTTATTATATTTATAAATCAAAGAATCGCCCGTAGAAGTTTATAGCACGAATTTGGATATAATAGTAGTTATAAATAAAAATGGTCACAATTCTATTCCTTTAATGAGGATCTCCCGCCAGTAAAAGCCATATGACATTCCATTTTTTATTTAACAGATGTCGCCTTCGTACAATCCACACTACAATGTCCCAGATAAAGACTACAAAAGCCTCCAAGCCGCCACAAGCCGCTGACAGAAGGAACGCCTCTATAAGGCGATTACAACGCGAGTGGGGTGGCTTGGGCGGCGATCGGACATCGATGGGGTGTTTATCTGTTATCATTGGCCCCTGTTTTAATTTGGCAAGCCTCGCGAGACCGGTCGCTGTTATCTGTCCCTGGCGGCTCCCTTGTAATTGATTGTTGTCTAATCGCCCCCTCCCTCACCGGAGTGTCCCGGGCGCCCCGGTCCCTGGGGCCTGCACTGCAGAGTGTCCTGATTATCGGGCTGTAGTGACAGATTTGGACATGAATTATTCAACTTTTCAGCTGACCGAGTTGAACTTGTCGTTAACTACTCTGTGCCAGTAGACCACTTATGTTTCGGAAATGTTTTAGGCTAAACGGGACGCTAGCTTATTGGATCAACACATAGCAAGAAGTAAGTGATATCGCTGTTGAAACAAGTTCTGGTAGAGCAAAGACATGCGTTCCGTATCCCTTGTATTCTTTTTTTATTTATTTCATCATTATTATTATTATTGACATTTGGCTAAGATTTTTAGGACAGGAACAGGCACAACAAGAGGAAGATAGCTTTGAGATTACTCGCGTATTTGCCACACGAAGAAGGTTGACAGGCACTTTATATACTTAGTATCTGAGAAGGTGTACCGTTTTCCCTTGCTACTAGACTATCCAGCCGGGTGAGTACTACTATAGAAACATAACAAAATTGCAAACGCCTAATGGTGTTTAAAAATGAAAAGTTAAAAAGAGTAAAACTAAAAAAGGGAAGTAAAAAGTAAAAAAAGAGACACATTTAAAGCTATCTGAAGCGTTTTTTTCTCAAAATAACTTAATCACTGTCTTAAACTGTCTTTATTGAAGTAAACAGGGGATGATGATAAGTTTGTTAAATTTGTATTCACTTTATACATGGAAAGTTTAACCTCATACATAAATAAACTAAACTGGAAACTAATAAACTAAAGGAAGATGTTTTAAAGACAACTATTTTGTTAATATACTTACACGAGAAAAATATAATTTGCATTATTATTGTTATTGTTACTATTGTGAAACCTAGTAAGAAGAAAGAAGGCATAATGATGTAATTTAAAACGTAACATGTGGAGCACTAAATTCTAGACGACGTGAATAGAACAGCGTTTTCTGAAATACAAGTAAACCCTTACTGTTTGTATCGCCTGTTGTTAGCCCTCTTGCAATAAACGTTGTAAACATGTATCGACATTATAGTAAGTATCAGAATGCGTAGTAACATTTTTTGCTAGGTGTGAGATTAAAGTAATCCCCTTTTTTCATTAATATAAATTACTGAAACTATAAAACAAGGAGATTGTTACGTTGTAAAGAAGAAGATATCTTATAACAATTATATATAGCTCAATAAAAATGCTAATAATACTTTTTATTATCGTGTATTTTTTCTGATGTGCAAACATAACAATCGGCTACTATAACTATTTGAACATACAATAAACCTTGTACTAATAATAAACAATATGGAGCGGCCTGCGTTCATAAGAAGATTAAGTCACTGGCATATATAATGAAGATTATTTATAAAATCTGTGTACACTGTTAATTTTGAACATTATAATATAAGCTAATGTCAGTGTCAGGTAGCTAACTACTTTTTAATATTAAAAGCACATCCAAAATTCAAATGAGGATTTTTAGATACTATATAATCAATTATTTAGGAATGAATTATTATAAAGTTGGTTTTATAGTGGTGTATTAAAAGGAAGTACGTTTAACTACAGAATAACTACAGAATAGTTTTAATAATTGTGGTGATGTAGTTATGGAGTGACATAAACTGTAGCGTAAAAATTCGTTTGATAATAAAACAATATGAGATAGCTCTATTTTATTCTATATCAAAACGTAGTGGTTGGAAAAGCATTACTATCCATTACGAGTCCATTACGAAAGTGCAGAGTTTCAGAATGCGAGATACGATAACATGTGTGACTGAAAGAAGAAATCGAACATAAAAAGTGACAAAATAGGTCCTTGGGTGACTCCAAACACAGCTGATTGTCGGTCGTTTGGACGCTGTTTTTGGGCAGTTTGCGAGCCGCTCGCCGTGTCAGGAGCCCGGGGCGATGATGGGAGATAGGAGTTTCATAACGCACGGGACGGGACGGTGCAGTGCGGGACATGGACCCTTCACACGTTATCAGATCCTCGCCCATCTGTTGGGCAAGTGTTATTGCTACTAGTTGCCTCGTATCAGCAGAGATCGCGCCACCGGTCACTGCCAATTAGTCGACATCTGATACCGACTGATCAGCCTAGCCTTTCACACTTTTACTTCCCCTCCCCCATTCCTCTTGATGAATATATGCATCTCTCGATTCTGCGGTGCATCATCTCTCGCCGATATCTGGTAGAACCCGCCGTGTCTCCCTGCCTGGCAGTTTCCGAGACCTGTAGGAGATAGTACGGCAAGAGAGGAAAGAAAGCTTAATAATGCAAGAGCTGATTGAGATTTTCAAGCTTCATTGTACGTAATCCTTATCAAATAGCAATTCAGTAGCACACACGTACATAAATTATGTTGAAAATACGTCTGGTTAATATCATAGTATCGTAATATATACGTTTTAAATGCCACCTAATTATTGCTTTGCATATTATATGTATTATGGTAATAAAAGCGTAAAAGTATTATTAGTAAATGTCATATTAATAATATAATTTAAAAACAGAACCATCCCAGATAAAAGTAACAGAACACATATACTAGATTGAAAAGGAAAGCATTCTGAATTAACTGAAATCAGTACGAAGTGAGGTTTATACAACTTTTGTAGATGGTTAATAGTGTAATAAGCAGCCACTTTTCAATTAAAAATAATTTGTCTATTGATTTAACGTAAAAACATAAATAATACGTTTAGTAAAGAACCCTTTACTAACATGGCACCAAAACAGTGTTGTCAAAAATTGTTTCCACCATGTTTGCCTCTACCTCCCTTTCTTTTAATTTTTTAAATATTACTCATAATATCCCTTTAGTAATAAGGCTTCCAATATAGTGTTTACTTAAAATTGCACTGAACTTTGAACTATGTTCCGTTGCCCATTGGTATAATTGGAATGAATAGCAAAATCAAGTATATTATTTCCAAATAAATTAGTTGCAGCAAACTTACAAGTAAAATTCAACCCCTATTTCCCTCTAATACTGTATTAAACATATGGATAAATTGAACTAAAATTAGTCAAACAGACTGTCCTTGTTTTCATTTTTAAATTTTTTATAAAATGGGAAGTGTGAACCGCTGCGACAAGTAAAGTATAAGCCAACTGAAGTAGCCCTGTCTAGGCATTACACCGCCAGAGTTCGCTACTTCCCATAACGTAATTACACGAAGCCACTCACCATCCCCTCCCCTTCCCTCCTCACTGCTACCAACCCTCAAGTCGGTGTCTTAAAAAGCACCTTCATTCACTCCCTTCCAGGAATTCACCTCTCGTTGAGAAAAATACAGACTGCTGGAATCGGGTTTATTGAAACAAAGTTTGAAAACTACTTTTGGCAACTATATTCGATTATACTTTATAAACTATACAAATTGTCCAAAGTTCACACAACACACCTATATAAACCAAACCTTTATTAATTAGAATAGTTTATATCAGTATCATTGCAAGTAGTCAATAACATAACAAGTGTTTGAACAGGTTGTGAATGGGGATTATTGTAATAAATGATGGAATAACACTCTTTAATTAGTTTAAGAGTGGATGTTTTTTTATCTAGAGTAATTAATTAATATAGCAAGACGATTCCGGCACAAACTGTAACATTTAGGATACACAGAAGTCAAATGAAAGGTTAATCGTTTCGAAAACACCCTCGTTTGAAATCTATTCCCAAACCTTCAATTGGATGAAATAGCCCACCGCCATTCGCAATTAAATTACAATGTATAATGAAAATAAAATAAATAACGTTACATTAAGATTTATTGACAAATCAGAGGGATGAAATCCCTTTAGAAATAGTTGGCAAAGTGTACACATACCTGTAAATAATATATTTCTACGTTTCACTAAATATTTCTAAAGGGATTCCACTTATACGTCGTACATAACACATAGTACAAGAAGGATCACACATAGACATATTTTGTAACTTCTATATATTGTATATCTTTAATTAAATAAGTGGATTTACGACTGTCAAGCCGTCTCCACCAATCAACCTCAAGAGATATTTTTATCTTTACATTATAAAGAATATTGTATCACAGATGTGCTGATCCCTCCAAACTCTGGGACACTATACAATGTTACGTATCTCAAGAAGGAAGCGAGCGTTTTCTTACATACCTCGGTGGCATCACCATGGGCTTCACTGACTGTGTGCACGGGTGGCTCTTGTATCTGTAGGTTTGACCGTATCGCTGCTGGATATACAACAAGGTAGGAATACGCCACACCATGTGTCGCGTAACACGCTTCGCTGATGTTCAATACAAAATATAAAGTCTATAACTCATTCTATTATTGGCAAGTGATAATCATATAAAATTTGTGCACACCCCTGCGAGCAAAATAGATTTTGCCTCAGCCTACTGAGTGACAGGCTTCGATGATGCTAAGCCAAATTCCATGGTTGGAAATGCACCATCGCAGATTAATTCTTGCCCATGTAAAATTGGTTTCACGCAAATCAACATATGAAATATTTCTCGGCATATATTGCTACATAATATATTAACATTTTTTCGTTAAATTGGTTGTTATATCGGTGCTTTAATAATAAAACGTCTACACACAAAGTCACCATAAAATTACTTAGCATACGTGTTAGGATAGTTAGACTACATGTGTTATTATATAATATGGTAAAATGTCTTATGAGTGTTCTGAGTTTGTTTACAAATTTATCTATTATGTTATTTGTTAACGCTCAACCAAATCCCATGGAGTCACCATTATCGAACTTAGAGTTCCTAATATATACATGAAGCTTAATGCAAAATTTCAAGTCTATAGGTTAACTTGTTTTCGAAATATGGCGTGGACAAACAGACAGAAATGAAAAATGTCAAGCTCCTCGAGAATAGGCTCCGCTGAGCTTTAGCGAAAAGGGATATAGGAAAGTCAAATGTTATGTTATTAGTCATTTTCCTATCTGACATTTTCTTTTTAATTATAACTATCCCATACTTTAATATTTTCTCATTTATACTATTAAACATGCTATATTATTCTACAAGACCCACGAGTAACCTGTAAATGAAGCGTTTATATAAAATGGTTTTCTTTTTAACCCCTGAACTCTCTGTACGAAGGGTCCTAAACGTACCATTAAATGGGTTTTCTGAGCTATAAATATATAGATAATATATGGATAATATAGCGGGAGTGATGTGGAGCGATTGATTTTTCTAAGATAAAGCACATACCAATTAGATTCTAATTGAAAGGTGATCTGAAAAATATAATAATCTAAGAATTTTACATCACAAATAATGGCAAAGCAAAATTCATTTCCCCATAATGTGTTTTATCCAACCGTATTACTGAGGCTTAAACAGAATATTATACCGTAACTAAATTTTAAATAAATACCTAAAAATGTCTTAAAAACTAAAACGCCACCCCGTGGACTTACGAAGTTTGATATTATACAATTTAAGAACGTTGAATTGAGTAATTTAGATTTTGAAGTCAAACGAATAGCTTTATGTGTACTTATTCATTATGCCGTGTCTTGTGTATCTCCTTCCGTGCTAAAGAAATATAATGCTGGTTTGTCAATCTAAATGTCTTGGAGAAATATAATTCGAAGAAATATGTAATTTTTGTTCTTCTAATGAAAATATTACAACATAAAAACGACACATAACTGTATTGGTTGTGCATAAAATCAATGTTTAAATTAATATTATAATTGAAATAAGTAGACCCGGTTTGATTACAGTTTATCGACATAAAAACCCAACTACTCTGTAAAAAAAGAAAATTATAGCTTCGTATTAAAAAATAGCAAAGTTATAAAACTCACAGATTTATTCGCATAATATCTGAACATAGGAACATTTTGTGGATAATATCTGCATATTTGTCTTATGTTTATTTGTAATATATTTACATATTTACATTAACTCGCCTACCAACGAGCTGTCTACCCATTTCATTTCAACTATGTTAATCAACCAAACTAAAGAAACACAGATTGACGGTGCTACCGTCAATATTATAGAACTTGAGTGATCGTGTGAACATC
This sequence comes from Homalodisca vitripennis, assembly GCF_021130785.1. Taxonomy (NCBI): domain Eukaryota; kingdom Metazoa; phylum Arthropoda; class Insecta; order Hemiptera; family Cicadellidae; genus Homalodisca; species Homalodisca vitripennis. The sequence continues at coordinate 93,266,010 of NC_060210.1, forward strand.
AGCTCAGAACCTCTCAATCTATACAAGTGAAATTGGCGAAAGAAACTATTATTAGCTTCATAAATCTTATTTTAAACTTAAATTAAAAATTTAAGCAAACGTTAAAATTAACGACTTTATATAAATCATAGGAATTAAGCTCTTCCATAAATAATATATAAAGATGTGAATAGCATAAGAATTGTTGATAAAATATAAGCCACACCTACAATATTAAAATAGATTTGTTAAATGTAATTGAAGAAATTAATACACGTAGTTTTATTTGTTCCATTACTATTATTATTTGCAAATAAAAGATTAATTCAGATTTATTGTTAGGTTTATCACCAGTTTAATCTACAATAGAAAGATGAAAAATTGGTTTCAATGAAGAACAACTTATACAATAATGGAGCATTGCTCTGGGAAAAAACCAACAACCTTTCCATACAAGCAACAAATTTGTGGAAACCCAAATTTGCCCTACATTTTAAACTTAAATTAGTTTAATATCATGAATGATGTAACAGCATAAATTGAAACACATTAGCAACTAAGTTATAAAGTCAGTTTAAAAAGAATAGTATGATTATTTTACGTGATGAACAAATTATGATGGCATACAGCATGATGCACTGTTATAAATTTAAACAAAAATATACTTTTTTTAAATATACCAATTCCATATAATATTTTAATACAATATATTTGAGGCACCCTACGTAAGAGAAAATGTCCGGAAAAAATAACCTAAATTAATAAAGTAGATTAACCGTAAAATTTAGTTTCATATCCACGAAGTAAAGAAAACCAATTGTTGAACTCAGGGCAGTTAACGTTTACAAGATTATAATTATAGTTAAAGTTTATAATTATACATTTTAGCGATTTTAATCAATCATAGATTAGTTTTTATAACAATTTTAATAATACTTTACAACGCATTGAATTTAAAGTAGGTCTACTCCATTTACAAGAACAATATTGATTATATTTTCATTACGACTACAAATAACTATCTGAATATATATGTCATGTACGTTTGATTCTTTATATTTCAAAACAAAACTGTAAAGTTGTATTATTATTATTATTTCGTTTATAGCAGTAGATCTTATACTGTACATTTAAATTTAAATAACAGCCAAAGAAATAAATGTTTCAAATATCGTTCTAAAAAAAGTAGTAATATCGCTCGAAATAAGCTATTTATGACAGGTTTTATGGTATCCATTTTTTAACTGTCAAAAACAGGTTTGTGCACATTTAAAACAAAATACAAAAATAGATACAGCTTATAATATTAATTGCGTGCTTTTAAATATATATTTCATTTTAATGTACTAGTTATTTATCATTTCACCACTTAGTTTGCGGTTTTAGTCTTTGATTAGATTCAGAAGAGCAGGCGATACCGGTTAATCGTTTAAGCAGTTTTTCTAGTTTTTTATTAATTAATTGGTGCAGGTTTTCAAATGATGCTATACCTGAGTTTTTGTGTAACCGTCCCTTGAAAGTATATACCAGTAATATTGTTTTGGGTATAAAAGATGAACATGTTTTGATTAGTTTTGCCATCCCTGGTATAAAAAATATTGTAATAGCCGTATTTTAAAATAATCCTGCATCCATTAGCAGTTTTTGTTCAAGAAATTCACTTATAATATGAATATATTCAACCGTAAAACATTGTTATTGGGTAATAACATCACGTTTCTAAATATTTAGTGTTCATAGTTGTGTTTAAAAACAATAACAAAAAACTGTTAAATTTAACTTAAAAGCTGAGCCCTATAACACGCAGTTCACTGTAGAATTGAAAGAGGATACAGTTAGAATGGATAAATAAAAAACCCGTTTTTTATTAGGGTTTTTGACTAAATCATGATGAGTCATTGTGCCTATAAACTTATGGCGTGTTTAAAATAACTTTCCTCATTTATAAAACCTAAGATTTATTTGCGAAGACTTAAAAATACATTTGTTTTAGAATAGAAATCAACTATCAGCGTTCACAGGTAAAGTTTCTGATTTAAAATGGTCAGTTCCGTTTTCAGATTGAACTATTCATATTCAACATAACGTGCGAATGGTTTTTGTATAAAATACGTGAACTAAAAGCATTAGTTAAAAAAACATACTAACAAATCCTTCACTCAAACACGAGATAACAAATCTATTTCGAAATCCAGCGGAAGAAACTTTTAATTTTAAAATTTAAGAAGTCATAAATCAAGTGTTGTGTACTTTCCTTTTCTTACAATTTGTTAATAATGAAACCAATTACAAAATAACTGTCTATTATCAAACTATTTATAAATCTAAAGTATACGTGTTAATGGTATAATTTTATCGCAATTTTGTAATGCGCGTTTTTATATTTTATTTTAACTGTTACCAATTTATGAATATTACTGACATTATTATCGTACTCCTCTGGTTTGTACACTATGTTTATTATAATTCTATCTTTATTTATTTATTTTTGATTAATAGCCTGCTAGTATACATTTGATTGATTTGTTGCTATATTTTTTGTTATATTTACTTTAACTGTTGTTTACTCTTAAACATTTAGTGCCATAGTTTTAGTTTTTTATACTATTAGTCCACTGCATGTTATTTCAATTATTATATTGCTGGATATTTTCTTTTTCTTGGACTGATACTAGATTGAATTTATATGTCTTTGAATGGATCGAAGAACGTTGTTTGATTTTTATTTGCCAAGCTTTTTATAACAAAGAATTTATGTTAAGATAATTATTAAAAATAAATAAACATAGGGCTTATATCTTACGATAAAGGTAACAAGGAAAAACGGAATTAAAATACTAGTAAACAAAGTTAAATTAATTAATTAAGTTTTATTAAATTAATAAAACTATTACCGTTATACTAAGTAGAAACAAAATAGATAAAACAATACGTAATTGTATGGAAATGGATAGCAACAAAACAGTTTGTTTACATTTACACCGAGTTGCCAATTCGTATAATGATGCTTTCTTAACGGATAATTGATTTAATTAAAAATTTTCGTACTTAGTTCTGTTTTGTGTGATATCTTCAAAAACAGATTGAACATCGGTTTCGCCATCGTTACGTCATTAAAGAACCTAGTAATGCAATAATTTTAAATGTTATTTTAGCAATTTTATTAAACTTATAAATCCCATTAAATGTACCACTGCTAAATGAGAAAAAAAAATTTTCACACTGTAGCGTATGTATTCTAGTTAATAATATGTTTAATAATGCCGGTTTACGGTACAATTGAGTGTTCATCTCCATACGTTTGATTTGTTACTTACTTAAAAATAAAAATGTTGAATTTAAGGTATTTTAGGAACCAAACCCTAAAGCATTTCTATTCCTAATAAGCAAAGAAAATAACGATTTTGAGAAAGGTTTATAACATTTAATGGGAAATATTTGATCCGAGGAAAATGCAGACTTTTCTTTTATGGAAATAAAACTAATTACACTTCCGCAAATAGATATACATGCATTATACTTTTGGTGAAATATCAGAGAACAATCATGTATCACTGTGACCTCGCAATCGATAGAAAACTGTTATGTTCATGCGGAGTACATAGTTTGGTATAGTTACAAAGAAGAGTAGCGACGATGATATTGTCGGCACTGACGACTTACATGTGTAGTATTCCATCATGTTCTGATTGTAGCGGTAGGCCGTGGAGAGATCCATGGCGGGAGACCTCAGAGAGAACAGACCGAAGTTTGCGGGATCCAGCTTGAAGTTGGGGCACCTACTTCACAGTCTGGGCATCGCGACACTTACACACAGCACACTCAGGTACAGAGTCGACTTCAACTTGATCTTGGGCCTCTTGCAGGATTTCATGAAGATAGGCAGGAGGCCACTTTTGAAATTATGATTTGCAAACTTAGTTTCAAAAAAATGTATAGAGAAAAAAAAATTAAAATCAGAAAAGGAAATTCACAAAATTAAAAATAAATTTAAAAGTGTCTTAAAAAATTAAATAATTTGTTATCACAGTAGGAGCCGAACGCCGATCGCGGGAGGACGGAAATATTTTTGGACTCGATTAGTCGCCCGGGGCAGCGACCGTGATTCCGAATTTGACAATTACCGTTCGCGCTTACCGATCCGTTCTGCCGGAACGACCTACAGAAAGCGACTGTACCGTGGAGCGCCGGACGGGGTGCGAGAGAGAGAGGGATGGGCGGGGGGAGGGTGGCAGAGTTGGACAGTGAGTGAATGAGTGTGTGTGTATGTGTGAGTGTGGTGTCACCGTGGTGGGGGGCGGGCGGGGTGGAAAATAGCGTCGGCCCGCGGGGCGCCGTGAGGGGGGGGTACGGATGTGAAAAGCAAGGATTCAACCAGCATATAAGCAGTAACCGCAAAAGAAGATGAACCGAAAAATCTTGAGTGGCGAGGTTCCCCTGTGAAACTTGCTCCTCCACCCTCCCCTCCCATCACCATCGCCGTGCTTACCTTCTACGGGACTACATCTGAGTGATCATCCTTCATACGATTACACCCTTGTATCTGTTCCTCTACCACACTTCCCTCACTACTTTTACCTCATTTCTAGTGTCGAGTTGTACATTTGTGTGGTTCACAACCAATAGTCCATATAACTTTCTTTCTTTGAAAATTCGATTTAAAATATTATTTGCAAAATGCCTACCACTGAAAAAAATTCAACCCTAAAAAACTCAAGAGCGTCTAATTATTACTTGACATTGTTGGCAAACTATAGTTGGTTGCTACAAATAGGTTATATTTTCATTCCTTCATCACCTACGTCACTACAATTTGTTGTACGTGTGATATTAAAAATATTATTACTTTAGAGTAATCTAACGATTTTGGTGTTATTAAGTTGGCTTATATCCCGACAAAGTACGCTACTCTTAGTGTACAGTAGTAGTTATAAAATGTTTGGCGACCGAACATTTGGTATCTTTAAGCGTACGGTTATAAAAAAAATCACACATTTATGACGCATTGTATGTTTTGTAACATCTATCATGTTTAACGTTTTAATAAAACAAACTGTACGATAAATGTTTTAATAGTGTAATAAAAACAATTTACACATTTAAATTCATCGGAAACTGTAAATATGTTAATTTTATGTTTTCCTGCTTGACAAATGCTAAGTTTAAATCTCCGACACTAAGAATGTTCTGTTTATTTTTCTGTTTGTTATATTTGTGTATCAACAGACACGGAAAGCAGTTCCATATCGGGTAGCCGGCAAAGCGGCGGTAACCATGGCACACACGGCCACTTGAAGTTAACAGTTGACATAAATTAAACAAGCATAAAAAGGGAAGAAAATGAAAATCATAACTCTGGAAACAAAAGGCCGTTACGCGACAACGACAACCCTCCGGCTGTGATTGGTCGGGAGAGGGGGCGGGGCCACCCTATCACCCTACGGTAGGGGTGAGGGGAGCGGCACAAGCGGTCCCGACACAGTCCTACACTACAGACACTGGGGTGGCGGTACATCGGCGGAGCACAGACAGCCTATTACATACATACGCCTAAACATTGCTCAGCGGGAGCGTGTCAGACTTTAGTACCTCACTGGTACTTCACCTAGCTCTGAGCGTAATTCTTGTAAAAACGGTACATTAAATGGTGTTACCATTCACGACACTGTTGTACCACTTCAATGGCACAAAATTCATAGGTTACCTGAAAATAACTTCCCTATGGTTAGGGTGTGTATTTTTCAAGAACTAAGTAACAATTTTGTGTTTTGTTCCTAAACCGAAAATAGAAGCTTAACACAAGTTTGGATTTGGAATAACATGTTCTTCCAGTAACTATCGGCAATATAGTGATCAAGTAGTATAAACTTCCAACTCCTTTTACACCGATGGTCACTTGTAACTGCTATCAACCTCTTTACTTTTCTAACTAGAATATTGTTCTTAGCTCTAATTAGGAATAATAAAGAAATTTGTACATAAAGAAGTAAAAACTGTTCAGTTAATGAATTCCGACAACACTTCAATATTGTATACTCGACTTCTTGCTAATTAATTCGTACTGATATAAGATTTTTCAAGTGAAAGATTATAAATACATTTATTACACTCGAAAGCACTTTTAGTTGTTATAAACATTGTCGATCAAGATAAAGTCACCCAGTTCAGTATAAGATATAATTTGTAATGCGATACATGTTTATCAAAAGAGAGGGGTCTATGTATCATTTATCGGAAATAACACTGCATCGTGAAATCAAATGTGCATTATTATGCAAATGTTATGAACATATTCAGAGTATTCGCCAGGAAGAAGTCTTTAGAAAAGATAACAGCTTAACTTTCTTTTGGCTTTCTAACTTGACTTTTTGGGTGTGTGGAAAGTGGACCTCTAAAAGTAGTGACCGCGCTGTCGAGGCTAAGCTAGGCGGGGACACGAAGGCGGGAAGCCGCTGCAGGCAATCTCCCAGAAACCGATACTGCTGACATAACCTTGGATTGTATGTCTGCGACAGTGAGGCCCACGGCTCCATCCCTTCACACAGCTCACCTCGCTCAACCGGCCGTCACTCAGTCAGATCAGGTTTGGTCGGTCGTGTCACAATTCCGAGCGTATTCGGTTGGGGGAAATCGGAACGGAAAACTCTTAACCACAAAGGTTCTCGTCTGATGTGTTTGTTCATAGTCCTTGGTTCAAAGCCATCTTAAGTATGCAAGAGAGTCCGTGGTACCACAGATGTGAGGTCGAGGCTGTGCAGAGGAAAATCTTTTGGACGGCCTCTAAGTTTCCGAATGGGGTTGGAGTAGATGCGCGAAATGAGCTTCCTGTTCATTCAGGTCTTGCTTCTGAGACTAGCAGTAGTGTCTGTAGATTCGTTTTTATACAGCCCTACAAGTTAATACGTCGTACAGGAAAATATAAGTCAAAATGTTCCTGTTTGAACTTTTCGTACGAAAAAATATTTAGTCCATACATTTGGGGTTGGTACCTGACAATTAGACGAACCTACATGATCAACTAAATTGCTTTTGGGTTGTCACTGTGTGGCCGATTTTTCACACTCAAACACTATAAATATTCTTAACTCACAAAATATTTTCTGGCTTTTTCGTAAATTTTAATTATCGTGTATTATAATTCGGATGTAGTTGGCCAGTGGGATGGCCCCAATTAGATGTAGTGTTAAGTGGAAGCTTCGCTGATAAAGGAAACGTTTTATTTCGGTTAGATTGAGTTCACTGATTAACTCTATTTAAGTAGCGATCACGAGACTTTGTAAATCGACTGTTTTTTAAATCCTGTTTACACTGAAAACTGTACGCAGTACTCTAAAAAATAGCAATAAAACGGGTAATTTATAAATTGCATACATTACTAAAAAAGCAAACACATTTCAACCTATTATAATTTATTAAAGTAATCACTTCGAGACATAATAGTTGAGTCGCATTCTGGTTGAACATCACGTAATTGATATGACTGTAGTTAACGATGATGCACGTAAGATAACAACGCTTTTACAGGTAATTTAAAGCACGTAATCGAACTGTTATTGCAGCTGTTGCAGTCCTTAGTTTACAGAGTACATTGACAAATCTCTAAGGATGTATGGTTTCTACGTATTGGTTTCAAAACTGATACAACCAATGCTGCGAAAGCATTGCTGAGGGACGTTCTGGATCATATAAGTCTGCGATATTGGCGTTTCTTATGGAGGCTTTATCCACTCGGACGTAGTAAACTTGTCAGAGGTTCTACTCGTATAATCGTTGCTCAATTGTTTTGTTCTAAATTCTATTTCGTGTCATATTTTTGGAGCATTCTCAATATTTCAGTTACATTTCGAAATTCCACAAACATTTATCAATGGCCAACTGTACTTGTAACTGTAAATGTAGCTGTTTAGAGGTTTGATTGGATATACAATCTTTATAACCTGTATCCAGAAAGGTTGCCATTAATTGTCATTGACTTGCGATAAAGGTCAGACATGTTCAGGAGTGAGAGAGAAGTCAACAGTTAGTCCGACTGGATGAATGCGTTTATGGTATATTGTTCACAGTAAGGTTTATTGTCCTCTAAAGGATTCATTCTAAGCAAATAAATTTTAAATAAAGCACTTTGGAAAACGTTATAGTAAGAATCCATTAAGCAATCTGAAAATAAATTGGTGGACATATAACAATTATTTTAGAACTTTATGAGTTAGGTTACATATTTTAAGGTTTAAGGTTTTACAAATATTATAATTTCATCTTCAGAAGGTTAAAAATGTCGTAAATTATGTACACTTTTGAAATTTGAAGATTGAGGGTCGTGATCGAAGGATATGAAAACAAAATGGTAATAGTATTATTATAAATGATTCAATAGGTACCTACATGTTACCTCTTGTGGTACTCTCACAATAGACCATAATGATATATGTTCCAAATATATTGTACTTTACAGTGAACCCCTCTCTAAGTGAGTAAAACTGGTATTCTTAAAAGAAAATTAAAATCACAATTTAAACGCACGCCCGATCGTTTTTAGTAGCTCGGTAACTGGGACTTCCGCTTGTACAATATTTGTAACCAGACAAAAACATTTACTGAGTCTGATATATACTAAGAATTATTATAAACTGAATTAGATGACGATTAACAATGTACATCGGAAACACAGTCAATGATTCAGAGGGCAGTCCGACCATTAGGCGCGTGCGTACGCGTGCGAGGGCACTTAGTTCGGGGAGGGTCCGTAATATATCAGGATCTTCTAGACAGAATATTAATGTTTTACGTAAGAAAATGAAGGAAAGAAATGTTGCGTAAGTATAAATGTAGTAAATCTCCTTGAATAGCCTTATTTGAAATGTATTATTTGCACTTTAATAACATCATTGACTGGACCAATAAACCAATTTCTTAGCAATCAAAAACCATCAAGCAATTTTTATCAAGATACGTACATTTCCGAGTTTGTGGAAATGCAAAACAGGATGTAATTGTGTATTATATGAATTTCATAGTTTATTTGTTTTTTAAATGCAATTATTGTGACATTTTGTGTTAAGTTACTTAAATTACCATGTTTTTAGTTTTGCAGATTTGTATAACACATTTTCTGGATTTCGTTGCAAGACTAAGAAAAAATTAAGTTAATATATTTTTTATGTAAATTAATTTTCTGTAATAGCGTAGTAAGTAGAACACCAAGTGTGAGGAACGCATTGACTTATGTTTTAGTTGTTTATTAGAAGTTATGGAATCTTGCAAGTCCGCGAATTACGTAGGCAGGTTGCTGGTGGCTTTTTGGACACTCCAGATCAATGCCGGAACTCCAGCCGCAGCTTCCTCCAGAGCGCTGAGAGCCTGGACTGCTGGAGACTCTCACCTAGTGGAGCTGCGGTCTGGACACCTGTCACATGACACCCAGCTCGCTCCGCTCTCACACTTGGCCGGCTGCCGCTATAGTCACTGCCCATTCATACATTCACACACATCCACCTCGCGAGATCTTCATTGCGGCAATACTGTAATACAATATCCACTCGGTTAATGACTACATGCCCGTTCTCTGTTCCGCTACGAAAGAGTATATTCCATTATGAGACAAGTGTCATTGAATGTAGTACCTATTTCCTGGACTCGAATAGTGTATATTCATTTAATTTTTTTAATTTCATTTCAAAAAGATTTTATTTCACAATATGAAACAAAAATCACAAGAGATTAATACAATCAAATTAACCAAACAGTATAAAACCACCAATAAAAAACATATAAAAGGTAATCAAAATACCTAAAAATATAATTTCATACTAGACTACATTGTTTCATTAACAATATTTAGAAAGTACTCACAATAATCCAATGAAAATAATATAATTTCTTTACTTTAAAAGTGATTGAATGTTGTTAGGTGTTATATTTTGACGTAATTCAAAATAAAAAATCTTAGAGCATTTACAGTAAAATATTTGTTGAACACAGTTAAATTTGGTTTTGGAACCGGAACAAGCAAATTTCTGAAATTAAGTCTAATAGTAATTTTAGAGCCAGGTTTGTAATATTATAATATTATGTGGCTATTTGTTGAATAGCGATCGTTCTGTAAGATCACTGTAAAAAGACATGGCCTACGTCAATAGACTACACGGAGTTCACGATAAAAATCCATTAAAAATTAAAAATTGTAATTTTAAAAACAAAATTTGGAAAAAGAGTTCTTTGAGATTTAATAAAGTTGGGTAATTTAAAGGCACAGAGAATACTTTCTATAATATGCAATTTCCATAGTTTTTTTAATTCAAAGAAAACAACGTTCTGTATTAGGTTTGCGACGTTATTGTGCAGTTGCAACTAGCATAGTGTTCTTGATTTGAGTTTCAAACGCCACAGAAATGTCAATTTAAAGATTGACATTATTCAACAAACGGTTTGTAGTTGTAAGACAAGAAGAGTTAAAGGTGTGATTTAAATTAGAAAAGGAATAAATCTTTTCTATTTACACAGTTGAAATGTGCAGTAGACGAGTTTTAAGGGAAATAGGATTTCGTTTAATGTTTATGCTTACATTTGAATCACATCTCTAGTAGCAGAATGTTATATATTCTGTAATAATTATATTTTTAGCAGTGATATGACGAGTTATCATGTTTGTTTTATATGAAATTGACTATGTGACAAATACTCTTGGAGCTCGAAAGACAACCGAGCCCTAAACACCAAAGTATCGGACTGGACGGGCAGTTAAATGAGATGAGAAACTCTTCAGTTACCAAAGTGTTACCACGTGTTTACAATGTAATCCCGACTAAGGAGCCAGAATCGGATCATTGCTGTAGGGATCACTAAGAGCTCTGCTATTGTCCACGAGTCAACAACCCGCGGGAAGTGGCGAGGGGCGGCGGGGAGCGGGCCGCCGAAGTCACCCGGAGGGTGTGAAAGAGGCCCAAAAGCCAGGGAGGGTCGGGCAGGGGCTTTGACAATGATAGCTTCTTTTGATGAACTGAGAGCGAGAATATAATGGCCCCACTCGACTATGTCATGAGACCCAAGCTGCATTTAACGCCACAACAACACCTGCTCTACCTGGGCAGCGTGAGGGACTCCTCCCGTGTGTTTGCGTACAGACTGACTGAGCAATCAAACACGCTGTTGAACATGAGTTTATACAGTTCCCTCTCCACGTACAACCTCACGATTTGATTAGATTCGATATAATCCAATCTATAACGCAGTGGCAGATGCCGAAATACATCATGACATGGGTTTATATAGTTCCCTATATCTCTCCACGTACAACCTCACGATTTGATTAGATTCGATATAATCCAATCTATAACGCAGTGGCAGATGCCGAAATACATCATGACATGGGTTTATATAGTTCCCTATATCTCTCCACGTACAACCTCACGATTTGATTAGATTCGATATAATCCAATCTATAACGCAGTGGCAGATGCCGAAATACATCATGACATGGGTTTATATAGTTCCCTATATCTCTCCACGTACAACCTCACGATTTGATTAGATTCGATATAATCCAATCTATAACGCAGTGGCAGATGCCGAAATACATCATGACATGGGTTTATATAGTTCCCTATATCTCTCCACGTACAACCTCACGATTTGATTAGATTCGATATAATCCAATCTATAACGCAGTGGCAGATGCCGAAATACATCATGACATGGGTTTATATGGTTCCCTATATCTCTCCACGTACAACCTCACGATTTGATTAGATTCGATATAATCCAATCTATAACGCAGTGGCAGATGCCGAAATACATCATGACATGGGTTTATATAGTTCCCTATACTTCACTATTGTTGTATTGTGGCCGTTGTTGACAATAAGGACAACGCCACACTAAAACTTCAATTTCCCTACTGGATTTGCGTTTTGGATTTGGGACAATTCATCTATACATAGTTAAAATTCCAACTGAGAAGCAAGGACCAAATTACACTTCTAAAAAATACATCCTAAAGGAATGTTATTCATACCTTAAGTAGCCAGATTATGTTATAAATTACATAAAATAACCGAATAAACGGATTGTATGATTAATCCCATGATTTTACTCGATTCACTATTAATTCTTTATTTTGGGATTAAAATTTACGAAATAACATAAGCTACAGCGTTATGTATAAAAATATAACTCTAAAATTATAATGTTAGATATCTAAATTAATTTTAGGTTATAAATTAAAAAGGGGCATTGTTAAGTGATGTACTATAATAGTTATGGGGAGCGATATTCGAGACAAGGTCAGCACGTTAAGATTAAAATGTAAAACTTCCCTACATCCATAATGGTTCATCAATTTTTTAAAATTATTACAGAATCAGCCTTTCAATATATACGTACTTTCCAAGATTATATCACATATGTGGGATAATGTTTACTAAATCCGGTTAATACAGAATGGTGGCAATAGGATCTAAACTAAAAAGTATTGTGAGAAAGTTATCTGCTACTGTAATGATTCATTAACTAGCAGGGTCCGCGAATAGCAGACCACTTACAAGAAGTGGACAAAGTGGAGGAAAACAGAGAGGCTACAATAATAGTCGCATTGTTGCCACACAGATGAGTTTAGACTGACATTTCCCCTCTTCGCCGCACTCAACAGTAAACCTGGTGTACAAGCCGTTAGCAATGGCAGCCGTTTAGTGGCATGTGTCGGTGTCAATGTGAAGCACTCGGCGACACCACATAAATCCGTCAATGTTGAGACCACCCACGCAACGCCACCTCCACCGAGCGTAGCGAGCTCTGCTCCTTGATGTCGCGGTTCCCGGGAACACCACAAATCTCGACCGCATTAGTGCGGCTCGCGCTCGTTAACACCGGAGGGTGAGGGAAAGAGTGGGGTTGTAAATTAAATAGTCCGTTGGCGTAGTGGCTGCTGAGCGCACGTGGTCAGCAAGTACGTGCCGTGCAGTACCGTCTTCCAGGAAGAGAGGTTATAGTTGACTAGTGGATACTGGAAGTAGATTGAGTACTAAACAGTTTGTTAGCCTCAGAAGACTGCTTGCTACATCTGAGAAGAACTTTCTAACCCTATCTAACGATTTAAAACTACAATGTAGGAGTATGCCACATTATGTGTCGCGTCACAGGCAGGCTTCGCTTAGATATATCAAGAATTTAAAATCATGACTAATTATGTCCTGGGGCAAGCAAAAGAGAGAAAATCATACAGAAAATGAAAATTTAATATTCCCTGGCAGACAAAACAGAACTTTTGTCAGCCAACTGAGTTATAAGCTTCAATGACACCTTAGTTAAATTCCATGGTTTAGATATGCACCTCATAAAACTTATTCTTGACTATTTAAAAATGAAGTTTAATGCATTATTTACAGTCTACAGATGAAAATGTTCTCGAGATTTCTTGCCACAAGACACATTCAGACTTTTGCTAATTAAATTGGGAGTTCTATATCAGTGTTTTAATAATAAAATTCTACTAACCAAATTACCATAACATGATGTTAAATGTGTTGGGCTAATTAGGCAACACGTGGTGTTATGTCACATTTTGAACTCCCATATGATAACACACAGTGTGTTTACACCTTATTTATTCTACTATTTTCTAGTCGACATCATAGTTACACATAAAATCAATGTAAATTATTTGCTAATGCTCAGCCAAGTACCATGAAAAGTCATGCATCTTTATCGAACTAAGTGTTGCCTACATAGTAACAGAACATCATGCAATATTTCAAGCCTATATGACAGTTCATTTTCGAGATATCGTGCGAATAGTAGACTGGCAGTAGGACGGACAGAAATGAATTTCTTCATCCCCTCGAGAGATGTGCTTCGCTAACAGTCAGCCAATTATTTTAATGATATTGTTGAACTAACACTTTTCAGGCACTTAGCGCATTTAAATATCTATTTTGGTATATCACAAATTTGCATTTCAAAAAGAGCACCACTAACATGTCAGTTTCAATAAAAAATAACCTCTTAGTCTTAGACTTACGTGGCTAGTGTCAGGAGTATCATATAGATTTTCGATTAACAAACACTGCTAACACATTTAATATTTGAGGACATTCCAAATTCACGGTGAATTTGAAAAATATTTTATGAAATATTTTAAGACTGCAATTATGTTAGAGATGTTTCATCGTGGTGTTGACCAGATAACCAATTTTAATAGGTTGTAGTTATTAATACACTCTTGATGGCTTAGAATATTTTGTATTTATAACTTAAAAAGTGTAACTATCCCGTTCATTATGATTTTGTCCTTTGAGATCCAATTTAATATTTTACTCCGTCTACTGAAGTTGACACTTGACAATGAGCAGAAGGTCATATTTATTGTTGAATAATAAATTAATAAAAAACTAATTAAAATTAGAATGATTCGGCATAATTACTTTGACATTTTCGAGGTATAAAATAAATTGTGAAGTATTTATAAAACTTGTAGGATTCGACTTTTGTAATCTTATTCTTTAATGTGGGCATCCGTGGTAATTACTAAAAATTAAAAATGGTCTGATTCAATATGGATTTGTATGATCCAGCATATATAGTGTGTTGCAAGAAAACAATCAAACTGTAATTAAAGTTTATTTGGTTATATTTGCACTTTGATCATGAGCTTGTTAATATTAATTTCTCATACAGTTAAAGTTAGCAATGCGTGTGTGAATTGAAGATTCAAAATATACTACACAACCTGCTTTATTGAGCCAATTCAACAACAGTTTTTAGTTGAATTCTGGACACATTTGGACGATATATAATAATATTTACAGCATAGAACTAAGTATTGAATAAAGATGCGTATATTACCTGAGCCGTCGTTGAATTCTGAAATAAAAATCAAAGTGTTAATAACAGTTCCTTTGTATATTGTTGACACAGCCATATAAACGAATAACAGAATAATATAACAATTACAGAAACAACAAGAGAACATAAAATATGTTTATTAATAAATAGTCAGGACCAAATATATAATATTTGAAATAGTATTATATTGTTTGATCATATGATAAATATAAAGTATTTCTGATAGAGAGCAATAATTCAATATAGTTAATCTTTAAAAGATTGATTTTAAAATACATGAGAAGTATTTTATGTATTTTGATGGACAAATTCAATTACATAAACGTTGGTCGTTGTAAAAGTAGCTTTAAGTTTTTAAACAGTGTCTGAATTTAAGTGTTATTTAAAACTGTAATATAACGTGCAAAACGTATTGTACAGATACATTAACAGGTCAATTCCTTTTCAATATTTTATAAATGCTCTAAAGCAGCTTCATAGAAGGATTTCAAAAGATTTTTTTGGATATCTTTCACCGTTACCTTAGGATAAACTAAAGCAGTTGATGAGATTGTGGTTTTTATAAATTTTGATGTAAAATGAATTTTTTAAACTTAAAAACATTTCTTTTATACTTTACTAACACAATTCATCTAACATTAATTATAACTGTTTATTGAGGTCTCCATAAAAATCAATCGTAAGTTCAAATAGAGATGTTTTTCAAGAATTACTTTATAAAATAAACAGACAAAGACATCGTCCCTACTTCTTGTCATTATGCTGATAGCAGCCCTAAATCGTGCACGTGTCCTTAGAGGAGACCTCCATTACTAAACCTCGTGTTTGTACGAGTCAATAAATGGGGGAGGGGTTTTGTATTGACGTTAAGTTGTCATTTAAGTAAATTGTAAGCGGCTGCCAGGTGACAAATACAAGTAACGTCAACATCAACATGGTGGCGCGACGGTGGCGCGGACCGTGACGGCCTGAGCAATTACTTTAAATTGATTCCTGCCTCATTGCTTTCAACTCAGCAAAGTACCACTCGATTACTGCATTTCAATACTTTGACTTCAACATTCGTCGAGGCGTCACACTTGACAAGTTAGGCACCGATCCATTCCGGTAATTCTAAAAATAAAATGTATGAATCAATCGGCGTTGAGGTTGACTGGAGGCATTAGTATTTGAAATAGATCTTGTAGGCAGGTCTCGCGCGGATAAGCAAGGATGTGCTGCTTTTGTAAATCATAATTATTTCCTAGGGTTTGACAAATGGGAACATTTATTAATGGAACCCAAATGTGTTTTAAAATAAGATTTTCCCTATACAGCAGATGTGTGCAGCAGTCGCAATACATAACAAATACGAGAACACATTGCATAACTCATTCTGAATTCAGGTAATAGCCCGATTAGAACGTTAAATTATTTTACCTGTAAGATCTACCGTTTAAAGAATGTGAAATAACAATTATATCAAATAACGACAAAAACGTTAAAAAAGATGCAATATTTTACTAACATTGTAAAGTATTGCAGAAATAAAGATGCAATTGCAATTGCTTGGTATGAAACTGCAGAATTGTAGATTTATCACCTTAGTTTTAGCTCGTAAAAGATGAATAGTTTTTTAATTGTTAGTTTGTTGTGTTACATAGGCGGAAGTACAATTACCCCTATATTCAAAATCCTTCTTGACCATCTAAGCATGAAATCCACAATCTTTCTTTGAAACCGACATATGTATTAGGCCTCGTGGAAAGAAATAAGACTAAAGTTTACAACGAAAATGTGGTGGCAAATGAGAGGCACATCAACACTTCTGCTTCTCCCAGAACAAATCCCGACCAAGAAGCGTGTGATATAGTGTGTTGTCGCCTAATCACGTCACCGGGAGGGGGGTGGGTGAGGGGAGGGTATGAAGGGGACAATCCCTCGCGACTGTATGATGGATGCCGCGCAGGCAACTGTGAAATATCCACCAGGCTAATTTCTCGCCAGCCAGCGAACGTCTCATCTGCATCCCCGTGACACGCGGCTTATACTCTCGCCTCACTGCGGCCGCGGTCGCTGTGGCGTGGTATGTGTGGCGGTGGTGGGGGGGGGGGGGGTGGTCTTGGTGTCGTGGCGTCATTTCTGAGACAACAGACTGAGATGATGAGCACAAAGTGTGGCTTTGTTTATGAATCTTTACTATAACTAGTAGAAAAAACCTTAAATCAAGAGTAGTGGGAGTTAAATAATTAAAACCGAAAACAGGCAAAATGAAATATCTAAAGTTGGTGCCATGCCTAACAATATCCTCAGTGAGGAACCATTTACTCTCAAGAGTAAATCAAAATTTAATTTAATTAGATGTAACAGGATACTGGACCAATATAATTTCTAATAGTTTTAAGAAACGTTGGCTCAAAATTATTGATTACAAATGATGATTACAAGACATGTACGAGAACTCTTCAAAAGCGTAATTTGAATTGATATGGCTTCAAACCATTGTACACACCAAATCTTACAAACTTTATCTAGTAAATTTTGAATATTAAATTAATATTACATAACGTTGTCTTTAAATCGCAATGATCAATAATATATTTACGTCTATTGACAAGACCATACTAACCTATAGTTTAACAATTGCTATTTATTAATTTCAGAAAACAACGTGTACTATTAATACACAGAGATAAGAGTTAAATTACAAATACAAATTTTGTTTTTTTTTTATCAGGTAGATCGAAATCGACTGGAAGGCGCAACAAAGCAACCTGCACCCCCACGTGTAGTCAGATTGCCTATCATTGCGCCGGGCTAGGTGTCATCCGAGATCTTCCAGAAGATCATTAGGTTAATATTGGGTTTTATTTTATCTTAATTCTCGTATAATATCTCAGAAACCCCTTGACAAAAACGATATTTTGAGCAATATTTTATCAAATCTGATTATGTTGATAGAATCGAGAAAAAATATAATTGACATGAATTAAAACAAGGGAAGAATAAAA
Organism: Homalodisca vitripennis; assembly: GCF_021130785.1. Classification (NCBI taxonomy): domain Eukaryota; kingdom Metazoa; phylum Arthropoda; class Insecta; order Hemiptera; family Cicadellidae; genus Homalodisca; species Homalodisca vitripennis. The sequence goes on from NC_060210.1 coordinate 93,283,814, forward strand.
TTGTGATCGGTACCTCACGTGTCGACAGATTGCCTATTCCTGCGCCGTGTCGCACTTTATAAAAAAATCTTTCAGGATACTACATGTTCAAATATAAGACAAGGAAAGACAATAATTTAAAAATATACATTATATACTATTTTATATATTTAGAATTAATGTTTCTCAAGGATTTGGTTTATACATCCTGATCAAAATGCATTATTTCTTAAAGGGGATAACTTGGCTAACTTAACTGCAATGTTAACGTCTGTCTCTTTTTCTGAAGAACTATAAGAGATATCATAATGATCTTTTTTATAATATACAGTGTATTTTGAGACATAAATGGTTATGTTTTAGTATTAACAAATACTTTTTGTATATTTATAAATTTCATTACACATCCTTTTACAAAATATTAGAAAAAATCTTTAAATGGAACATATTGTAAATACTGGGTGGTACAAAAAAACCTCACAGTTTAAAAAAAAATGAAATAACGTTACAAGAAATAACACTTAAAATTAATTACACAAGTCAAAGTATGTACTAATGAAGACCCTGGAACGGTCTTCGTAAGGGTCATTGATACATCTGCCGTGAGGGCAGTCGCTCATTCTAGCTGATACCATGAGTACATGTCGATTCCCAATTATTGAAATTGTGGAACTAAGAAGTTCTGAATCATTTGAATGTACCGTTATTTATTCTCTGCAACTCTTTCATAGTTTGGGATTCAATAACACCAAAACGTTTAACATCACACCATACAGTCACGTATTCAATATGAAGAGGTCGTTGATGGATTTCTCTAGGATTCTCTCTTGATTGGTAACGACAATTTTGCGTGTTTACATTAACATAAAGCACAAGATGAGCTTCATCAGATTTTATAAAATGCCTCAAAATGTTTCCATGATTAATGAGATGCAATAGTCTTTCACAAAAATAACACGTAATTCAGGATCAGCAGGATTGACTTTTGTGTAACTGCTAATTTGTAGGGACGAAAATTTAAATCACGATATAAAACTCGTAAACTTGTCTTTTATACGCCTAATGCGGCAGATTGCTTCCGAGTTGATTGATCTGGGGTTTGCAGAACAGATACACACACATTTTCAACATTATCTGGAGTACGTACATATCCAGGCCTGCCGGGTGGTTTCACTTGTAATGCAGAAGCACAATTTTTGAAATTTTAAACCTAACTTTTAATAGTATTCCTACAAGGAACAGCTCCGTGACGAGGAATATTGAGTTTGTTAGAAAATAATTATTACGTAACGGTCACAGAATCATTATTTTTCTAAGAAAGCTTTAACAACAAAATCACGATGTTGAACGGTCCACTGTTCCTTGATTAACGAAATTGTATCATCTGTGTTTTAATTGTTGCAACAATCAAGACTCTAAACAAAAAAACAAAGGAGAAACAGCTGTTTAAAAAGTATCCGGTTTTATTGTACCACCAGTTATTAAATTAGGCAATTAAAACTTACAAAGGCTTTAATCATTCAATTTAAATATAAATACCTCAAATGTTGTTGCAAAATTTTTTTAATTGGTGTTACACTACAAACATTTCTGCTCATAAGGAGGTCATTTTGGCCTTTGTGGATTAATAAAGGCTTATATTAAATGCAAACACTTAATTAGCATTTTTAATTAAAATTTTCAGTGACCTACTGCTATAAATATTGCACGAGAGTAATGGTTGCACAACAATATATAATGCATTCTATCGTTTTCTGACAACCTGTTACAAAAATCTAAAAAAGCTATATCAAAAGTTCAGAATGGAACCGAATTTATCGATTTGATCTTCTCAACAAGGCATTTTACATATGCCATCCATTCTCTTTATTTGCAAAGACAGCATAAGTATCGAATTTAATCTCAGGTAATAAACTTACTGCGAAAAGCATGATAATCTTATAATTTCTGCGTGCAAGCGAGTGAAACGAATACAGCGGGGGAGAGTGGTGGGAGGGGTTGGGAGGTGTTAGAGCGCTGACAGAGTGCCACTGTGCAAGTTTATTTCCGTAATGAGTTAGTGCAGCTACAAGCTGGCCGGCAAATTGGTCACAGTTCGTTTGTGCGAGCCTCTGGACTGCGACCAGGCCCACACGCGCGACTACTCGTCCTCTGCCGGCCCAACAACCATATAGTCTTCTCCTACAATAGAACTATACAGAGGAACGGTGAGTGTAACTCTCACCTTGAGCTACATCTCTTCTGGGCCCAAACACAGAGCCACACGCGCGACTACTCGTCTTCTGCCGGCCCAACAACCATATAGTCTTCTCCTACAATAGAACTATACAGAGGAACGGTGAGTGTAACTCTCACCTTGAGCTACATCTCTTCTGGGCCCAAACACAGAGCCACACGCGCGACTACTCGTCTTCTGCCGGCCCAACAACCATATAGTCTTCTCCTACAATAGAACTATACAGAGGAACGGTGAGTGTAACTCTCACCTTGAGCTACATCTCTTCTGGGCCCAAACACAGAGCCACACGCGCGACTACTCGTCTTCTGCCGGCCCAACAACCATATAGTCTTCTCCTACAATAGAACTATACAGAGGAACGGTGAGTGTAACTCTCACCTTGAGCTACATCTCTTCTGGGCCCAAACACAGAGCCACACGCGCGACTACTCGTCTTCTGCCGGCCCAACAACCATGTAGTCTTCTCCTACAATAGAACTATACAGAGGAACGGTGAACGTACCTCTCGTATTGAGATAAGGCTTGTATGGACTTAAACCAGTTCCACATGCTCGACTACTTCTCCTTTTCCGGCCCAACAACGACATAGTATTGTACTACAATATTATTGTAGTGAGGAAATGTGAGTGTAGCATAAACTAGATCCACACGTACGACTAGTTGCCCTCTACCTGCCATACCTTTAGTGTTATACAATATACAACAGATAAACTCTAAAATAATGTGTTTTATTGTTTAAGAGAAATTGGGTGTAATTTCTTGAAGACTAAAAATGCTTGCCATACGTCGTATAGAAGTAAATTTTAACTCTCATAGCTTCTAAAAACACTCACAATATTTCAAAGTCAAATAAGCCTCTCCATTAAGACATTATTACATGAATGTTATTGTTGATTAGGTATGACAAAATATTGATTACGCTCAGCTGACCACCATATACTGAAATCGCAACATAAACTCAAAGTACGATTTAACTTTTCACTATGTGACACTTACCTAGAGAATTTATAATGATGAATTTTGCAATCACACAAATATAAAATTACTCTTTCAAAGGCTACTTTACTCTTTAATGTATTATTTTAATACTAATTTTACCTCTTTTACTATTGTTGGAAACAGAGTCTTATGCCAATTTTCTAGATAAAATCTTCCTCTTCCGTTCAAGTTACATTGCCACCCACATAAATCAAAAAGGAGAAAAACGATATATCAGAGGTAATACCTGAGTAAAGAACCTATATTGTGTAAACGCAATAATAGTCACAAAATTGTATACTTTGTGATGAATATCAGTCGGTGCGTGTGGACTTAACTGAACAATCGTGATAAAATCTGTATGTATTCGAGTGAAATCTCTAGAAGAAAACTTCCTGACAGAAGTGGATCTGGGGAGTTTAAACGTATCCCATTAGCATAGAACTTGCAGGACATGTGCCCCATTCACAGAGCAGCTTGCCGACAACACATTAGCAGTCTGTGTGTCCGCCGCTCGTCTCTGCAGTGATGCACATTAATTACTACATGTATGGTACACAGCATGAGTTATCTGCCGCGCCGTCCTCACAGCCACCGACCATAACGGAGCCTCACAACTTCGCGCCAAATTACGGCCGCTCTGTCCCCAAATTTATCGGGGACCACCTGCTTGGGGGAGTTCCTCAACTCTTATATTTGCTGGCGCCTGCTCTAGGAAGTGTCTTGAAGTTTTATAATTGGAACCGAATCAAGGTTGTATTAATGGCTCGAGTGTTCTTATTTTGGTTTATAAGTATTTGAATGAGTTTGCATAAAAAGTCCCGGCATGTGTTTTTACACAGAGAACACAAAATAATTACACCATATGTACACTGCACACATACAAAATGACCCTGTAGATTCTGCATGGACAAATAAAGTGATATATAAAATTTAAATCGATAATCAAATACGACAAAGATTAGTAAATAAAAATATACAAGTAGTAATATTTTTTTTTGTTATGTCAATGCATTAATTTTACACGAAAACAAAGAGCCTGAAAAACACAAGAATTGAACAATAGTATACGCGTGTAAGTAAAGTAATAAGTAAAGAATATCTATAAAAAAGGGTGTCCATTACAATTTATTACTTACAAGTTAGGAACGCCACACCTTAGTGTCGCGTAACAAGCTTCGCTAAGGTTGCGTGCAAAGTTTCTAGTTTGGTTATTGAGTTAGCTTCCGTAGCAATGTTTAAATAGTAAAAGTTCCGGTTAGGTAGAGTAAGTACTATAGTACAAGAGTGCCCTGAAATCAGATCAAATTTAATATAATTAAATTTAACATGTTTACAAATTTATGTATTCTGCTATTTTCTCACTGTCATCTTGGTTACGCATAAGATAAATATAAAATATTTGATAACAATCAACTCAGTGTTGCCTACATAGAGATGAATTTTATTGCAAAACTTCAAGTGTGGACAGACAAACAGAAATGAAAGTTTCCCAGTCCCCCGAATGATAGGCTTCGCTGACGCTCAGCCAAAATCATAAGCTGTGTTGGGAAGGGTTGATTCAGTACGAATGTTGAGTTTACCTCCATTAAAGCGGAAGTTTAAATAGACGTAAACTCAACATTCGCATTGTTTGTTACATTGTATAAAGGAATAAACTGCAAAAGTCTTGTCTGAACAAGTTTCTTAGAAAACCTTTCAATGTGAATGAACAAGTTACAAACAATATCTGTTTATACTATAGAAAGTGTTGATGAAAGCGAATAAATAATTGTAACTTAAACAGTCAAAGATCACCAAAAGGAAGAGACATTAACATTATATCACAGGTACATTTAAGAATTAAGGCCATCAACACACACAGCGTGTTTCAGAGGCAGGAGCACTCACCGGGTGGCAGAGTTAAATCAGTGGTATGGGAAGGGGTGTGGGGGGGATGCGGCGAGGTATATGAATAAACAAGAAGCTTGCTAAAAGCCACCGCCACTATTATAACACCATTTGAATACATAACGGTGATGGTGGTTGTTGCCGGTAAAGCGATCAGCTGACTGGAGCAAGGGAGGATTTGTCAGGACATTCTGACTGTCACACCAGTTTTTTTCTGGTGAATCTTGCAGTCCCGCTCCCCCGGGGGTTCCGCTCTACGATCAAGGACGCACTTAGCTCTGCCACAACGTCATAATAGGTATTATAAATGTATATCTCCCCTCCCCCACTCCCCCTCACCACCATAGCTCGGTGCAACAACTTTGCTTTATGGATACGTTACGTTTGAGACCGTATTAATCACACACGAGAAGCTCTGTTTGACGAACTCCAATACGTGGAAGTTGTCTCAAATTAGGTCTCGGCGTACCTGATGTTTATGTAGCCTATATAAAGATTATTAATTTAGATTTAGACAATTTTAAATACAGATTTAAATAAGAGCGAATTTATAAAACGTGTTTTTTATCAAGCGGACAGTGTGTCTGCCTTGCACTGACCACGATCTTAAGATCCAATGAAATATTTTTAATATTTCCAAATAGTACATTATAAATTAAAAAAGTAAACCTTACAAAGAACTGTAAAGTGAAATACTGTGAACACAAAACTGCGGGTGTTGGGCAAAAATGTACTATTCGTTTAAATCCATTACATAAACATATAAACTCAACGCATAATTTATAAAGCAATATATTATTTTGCTTTCAAGGCCTGTTTACTCGCGGAATTATTGCTGAGGCTTGAATGACACAATCAAATATCTGTATAAATGTCAATTCCTGTTATAAAAGTCTTTATAAGCTAAGAAACTAAGGACGGATATATGAGTTATGCCGACTATATCAGCCAATTGCTTAAAAGCAAATACAAGACGGATTATAAAACAAGTGAAGTAATGCCAAAGCAGTTATTACTTCCTCATATACGACCGATTTACGCACGATCATTAACAGCGTTGGTTTACGAACAAAACGCTTTAGTCGATGGCCATAAATTTTAAAATCTATTAACAACGATATGACAGTTACTCTAGGCCATTACGTGAATGAGTAGTGCCAACAGTTCTAGTCGTTTTCCGGCTTTTCTAATTGTTACAATTTCTCCCGTTTTTTGCGTTTAGTGGGTCAATTCGCATCAGTTTTTACAGCTTTGTCTCACTTTCTAGCGTTGATTGAGTTTCTAATTGTGTTTCGACACAACAGCGTGTTACGTACAGCCTATAGCGAGGCAAATCCTCAACAGGTAACTATTATAAACATTGTCTTCGATGAGTCATTGATTTGAGATCTGAAATGGCATTTTGAGATTATTAAGAGTAAAAAATGGCAATATCATTTGCCCGGTCTGGTACATATTAAACGGTTTTGCCTTTGTTTTTATTATTTAGGTGAAAAAATCTCGTGAAATAACCATAAAAGGAACAAACTGATTGGTTAATTCTAACAAATTTAACACACAACCAGAGCTTGTCAGTGGCGTAGGCAGGATTTTCAGACAGGACGGGGGCCGTGGGGGATATCGGGACAGTATATATACGAACAATTTATTAAACGACTACAGCAAACCCCTATGCATTCATACCAAACATAAATTGAAAACTATGTGAATTATTTTTCTCAACACTTGCATCTTTTATAATATTTTGGAATCCTCATAATAATCTCATGGGGGGTTGGGGTGTAACCCCCACGACGTTGACTTCTCTACTAGGATCTGTTGTTTTCCAAGGCATTAAAGTAAATTAAAAACTTACTAATAGATCATATTACTGTATCAACAATCTCAATACTCAAACTCAATTCTTGTCCACTTTTCTAGTGTATATCAGGCAGGTATAAAGCTGTTTTCTAAAGATTTTAAATGGGCGGGTAAACTAAGATTGTGTGGTTTTTAAAGTGACATATGTTTTCTTTAATTTATTGTTCTAGACTACATCTTATTATGTCATACTTGCGACCTATACTGTTGATTGTAGAGAAAAAGCAGCTTAATAACGGTCGTCCAAACCCCAGTTCATCAAAAGATTGTAGGTGTGGACATCTTGACCACATCCTTCTCTCTCGGTGCCTCTGTGACAGGTCGTAAGACATTACGCTCGTTGCATAAGCTTTCACGTAATTCGCTTTTACTCGCCGGATCGGACGAGGACCATTCATTGATACTCGAAATTGTCGGTAATTTGTGGCGTACATATCGCTTCACGGTCGGAGCCGCTTGACGGTGCGGTCGGCCGTGGGAACCGGCACCACAAAGGCGCGGTGCTGACACTCCGCTCCCCCACCTCGGCCCCTGGCTCACTTCTTCATTCACAAAAACACCCATGTTACACAAGGTCATGCTGTCAGTCGCCGCTCGCCGCTGGGCTACTGTGTCCTGAGGAGTCACATGTCGTCGTTGCGGAATCGATTACAAGATCGATTAGAAAGAGTCGATTTCGTTGATACGGTACACCTCAAGGAACCATCTTAGGTTAAATCATCTCTTTTCAATTAAAAATTATGAATATAATAAAGTTTATATGGATAAATCTTATAATTCAAACAGAGAGAGCTACTAATTATTATTCCTTAATTTATCTAATTTTATCTGCAGGACTGTGTAATGATAAAGTTTTTAAAAGTCCCCTGAGTTTGGAATTCAGCAAATCACCTATTGAATGGTTAACACGGAAACTACACCATACACATAAAAATTATTTTCCAAACATATGTATGGATTTATGTTCCTCATAAAAACGTTGTCCCTAAAAACATATTTAATAAATATTAACGAATTGGCCCTACTTGACATTAGCGTGTGATCGTATATTACTCACTAAATCCATTCTATCAAGGTATATATATATATATATATATATATATATATATATATATATATATATATATATGTATATATATATATATATATATATATAAAATACAGGGGTTGAATCCAAATTGGACTTACAATTTTTCATAGCCAAAAGATTCCATAGTAATACACCTAATTATAGAAATGAACTATCATGATTATTATTATTAATAGGTAAGTATAATGTTTCACCCCTACATAATAATAAAAGTTACTCCTCGAATTTCTCCTAATACATAACTGAGTAACGAAATGTATCCATTCAATGTAGGCTTAACAATTGGATCTATTAAGGATTTAATAGAGATAGATTAATAGGGGCATCCGAGGTAGATCACGGGATAGTATGAGGTTTTGCAACAAAACTAATGATTTGTAACTAATGCTATTTAATAAATAAATATTAATTAAACCCCTTGCTGTAATTCCAAACTATACTTAATATCAGAATAGTACTTAAACACGCCTTAAATGTGTTATATGACTCTCTCAATATACAGTTTCAGATGGTGGCCCCCCATTATTAATTTTGATACGAATAAGTTTATATCCAAAATTATTATATTTAATACGCCCTGAGTATGAATGTAAGCTATGGACTAATACAAAATGTCTTTGTTATTTACTAAATAACTGTTTTTAATTATCTAATATGTCGGGATTTTCCATTCACAAGCTTACAAAGTACGTCTTAGCAAATTTATTTACAAATAAGCCTTCACCAATAATTTAAAGTAATATTTTAAGTTGATTGCTATACCTGGATTCTACCTTTCCAGACACTGTGTCAGAAGAGATATTTATTTTATTGGGGCACGTCAGATTTATTGCAATTCTATGCATTAATATAATTCTTAAATTTGAAATTAAAAAGCAAGAATGTGAACGTTGACAGTTAATTAAGTCAGGGTAATCTTAAATTATTACTTTTAAAAGATTCCGCACTATAAAACATATATATTATTATATATTTTATAGCTTCTAGTACAAGTTGATAAAGAATGCAACCCTAAAATATTTAATCACTAGAGACATAAATTTCGGTTTGAAATATTCCCAGTTTGATTTTTAATATTTTCAGATTACGTATTTAATACTTATATTTAATAAGTATTTTGTCAATGGGCTGTATTAGAACGCTCGTACGAGTGGGGTGTTGTTTGCAAAGGTTGCCGCAAGATGTCAGCACATACAGAGCCAGGTTACCCTAGCGACGAGTCCGTGAACTACATGTGTGGGTGACTCATCCTTATCTAGATAATGATAACACTGCTAAGCAAAATACGCAGAGGATTTACTTTTAGTATTGGTTAATCAATTTAATTGATGAATAACTCTTTAGCTCGCATTTATTTTAATTAAATGCAATAACTAAGTATCATCATTACTTATAATTGTATTAAAATTATAGTGTAATGAAATAATTAAAATTACATGTTTAGCTTAAATAGTAATCACGTAACGATTTAGATAGTTTAAAACATAACATCGTTATTTATAAGTTAATAGTTTACTTGATGTAGAATGTTTTGGTTTTGACTAGGTTAGTTTCAGAATTTGGGTAATACAATTATCAATACTCTGTGTGGTTAAAAATGATTCAGAAACTAATTCATGCCAAAACTTTGAAAAATTAGTAAATGGATATATTTTACTATTTTATAATGTAGCGTAAGGGTATGGTGTTAATATGATCTGGAGAGATTTCAACTATAATATCCAACAATTTGAAAATGTTTCCTTGCAATATGTTATGATTGATTACGTGCTTCCAAGGATTTGTACATTCGTTTTCCTTCTACAAATGAATTTTTCATGTACAGGTTATTACATTTTGTCAAAATACTTTAGGAAATCCATACCCGAAGTAAACACAACCAAATATCAAAACGTTTTACAAATTAATAATAACATAATTTAATTATTTATTAAACTACAAAGTTAATACTTGTTTCGACTGGTCTCGGTGACAGCAAAATACTAAGTACTGGGGAGCGAATGTAGTAAGAGCATGATATATAATTACTACTAATCTTTCTTTATTAGTAGTACGAATAGATAGGCCTACTTTATCTTATTAACATGTTTCCTTAATTAATTTTTTAATGGATATTTATGCAATCATTGTGACGCTGTCATCGATTCGTTTCAGTAAATCTATTCAAGTAAGACTGTCGATCATAGATGTCGTGCACATATGTATCTAGATAATAATCATTTATCTAACAGGTAACAACGATCCGAGTATAACTAACAGTATTGATACAATACCAGAGGCACTTGTCACGCCAGTTAATCAGCTAATGGATGTCTCACACACCGGCTGATTATATATATATATTGTTCAATCGTGTTTGGCGATATGAAAGGCTAGTTTCACAATAATCACTGCTGTGAGGTTAATTTGTTTGTCGTTTGACGGAATCACAGTCGATTAACAGACAAAACGATTGACCAATCAATTAGTCGCACCGGTGAGTCGGCCGTTTCAGCCGGTAGCCAGGTTAGGTTAGGTGGGGTGGGGAAATCAGCTGATTGTGAAATAAAAATAAGAAACAACTGATAATGACTGGTTATGGTATATCTGCAATTAACAGCTGTCACGGTGGCGGGGGCCTTCTGGCGGCCTTCACGCCTCTACCCACATCTGTCAACGCTTGTAAATAAGGAGTAGGCCGAGAAGAAAAATTGCTTTGCTACCAAGTCCTAGTGATGATTATCTATCAATGTGTTTAATACTTTCTACTCAATTATTTAGGAATAATTTAGGTTAGTAAATAAATATGTTATTTTCCTACTCACCTGATATTTGTTTCCATAAAGCACGATATTTAGGTTGTTTTAGATAAAAAAATAGGCCGTATTAGGCTTTAGTTCGCCAGGTTTGAATGAGCTGAATAGTGTATCGTATTTTGTTAAGACAACAGGTTTAGCCTAAACCCGTATTAACAAAATCTGTGTACATGCAACTTAACGTAACAAAGTAATTGCTATTTAATTCAGTAAGTTAATTAATTCCTTTAAAACACCAAGTAAAATATGCACATTATGATAGGTTATCGAATTTCAGATCCTAATTCCGAATCGCATACTCCAAAGTAACGCCAACAAGGATATATATATATATATATATATATATATATATATATATATATATATATATATATATTACATGATGTTTCAAACTAACTTCAAGACAAGTTTCCCGATAAACTGAGTCTACGCTTAAAGTATCCTTAACACTTTGTCTAAAATAAGCGTTCATGCAATATTTGTTAAATTAAGTCGTATATCCTCATATCGTAGAGGATTTGCTTGTTGCCATTCTCTCAACGCTGCAAACCACCAATCATTGCGTCTTAAGAATATAGATCAACAAATATTCTAGTAAGAAGCGTTAACATTCGTGAATGATAACTTGTAAGAACTCAAGAGCCGTGCACGACTGACTACTTGAGTTCTACTTCGGTCGTGGCCGTCTGAACGAAGCAGTAGCCGATATTTTCCGGACGGCTAGTACAGAGGAAATGGAGTGTGAGAAAGATTGAAGCAAAAGAAGAAGATAGTCCCACATTTATCACAATTATGTCGTTCCCTCCCCGTGTACGCCGGTTTTACTTTCAATTTAGCCTCACTGTTTCAAGGGCACATTCTTCCTTCCGCAGGATCTGTTGGTTGCGCCTTGGCCTTTTGTCGCGCTTCAATAGGGGTTGATTCGGCCGCTACGGCATCACGGCGGCCACCTAGCTTCACAAAAGAACGCTGTTGGTAGTGAAGACATAATAAACAAACAACGTCAAGATCAATAGAAACTAATATTCTACAGGAACAACGCAGTGCTGTAAATTATCAGGATTCGTGAATAACTTATACGGTTATCAAAATCAGAATAGAGACAAAATAGTGAGTAGTAGGATATTGAAATGTAAGAATTCTTATTGTGTTTTGTAAAGAACGAAAGAAAACCGATTGGTTTGAATAATTTAAAGTTACGAGCGTTTCATTACAGCGTCGATTGCCGGACGGTCTACGACGTCATCGTCGGACATTCGAATAAATTCTTTAAACCTCTACATTGCTAGTTTTAAACATTATTTTTATTAAAGCTTTGTGGAAGTCTAACGCTTTTGTGATTGTGATGTATATACTACGGGGTTGGAGGTTAGTTTAGAGGTTTTCTAAAACTTTCCTTTACCTAATCTTTTACTGTATTCTTGATCTTTACATACTGAGCTTGTGCACTCTTAATTTTATTGTTCTATGAATTTGTCCTTTTTTCTGAATGAAGTGGCTAGTAGTCATAAAATTTAACTGGTGAGCAAAATTCACTCTTTCCATATGATCTTATCTTAAGATTTAGCCCCTCTGTAGTGCTCTTACTGCTGGATGATAGTCATTGCATTATTGCCTGAATTGTATTTAGTAGGTTGAAACATGTAAGGGCGTTTCTATTACTGATTTTCGAGGGGAGGGCACCTTAATTTTAGGTCCATTATTTTTATTGTATCACGTGATTTTGCATTTCAATACAAGAAAAAAAAGAATGTTTGTGAAGAAATTTACTCGTACTAAAAGTTTAGTTGATCAAATCAAGTTAATTTGATTCTTTACAGTTACAATACGATGGTGATAAGTTTTATTCGTAAACACGCCTTTTAAAATCTCGGAGAATCCATAGAGCCCCGACTGGAAAAAAGACACCTCATTAATTTAAGTGTATTACAACGACGAGTTTTGCAAATGACAAATTTAGTCAGGTTATTACCCCGCACCAACCTTGAGACACAAATGTACTAAATTGTGTTTGTTAATTTATAAATATGGCGACTCTAGGGAGTGCTAAAATGTAACAAGTCGATTAAATTATTGACGTATAAATTAGGAGCAGGGTTTCATAACGAATTTGTGACTTGTAAAAAGACTTGAGTAAAGAGAAATCGAATGGCTCTTTAATCATCGTACGCACCGAAGCACCGAAATAGTCCGCAGTAAATCATCATTGGATTTTTGTCCCTCCCTATTCGTAAACTTTTCAATTAACGTCGACATTCCCACGAAAGTGAAAACACCGCAACTAAAAATAATCACCATAAGGGTAATTGTAGAGTACCTCCTCCAACCTGGTGTCCGGGGGAGGAAAAACCCTCCCTCTTGCGGTGGCGACCTCGGTTCTCTCCGTGGTCTGCGGACCGAGGTCCCACCGCGTGTCTCTGAGCTACCAGTGATCACCTCTGGCGGCCTCAGGCTCCATCAATCACACACCGGAAGTGGGGTAATTTGTAGCGCGTCGTTGTCCATTGTTGCCAGATCTCGTGCAATACATCCGACAGCGGCGCTCTCGACGAGCTGCGGCCTCTACAGTTACAGCACCGACTTCTGCCAATCCGAAAGTGTGTTGATCGGTATAGAACCGTTAATTTCCAAAGATGTTCTATTTTAGATATAATGTCTCTTAGCATATACTCTCAAAAACACAAAATGGGGGGGGGGTTGCACTTATTAAACATGATTTCATCAACCGCACATCTACAAGTCTCACCGAAGTGGGTGTTGCCTATGGAGAAATGAATTTTCATACAGAATTTATATTCTACAACCCAATTCGTTCACTATTTATCCTCCGGGGTGACGGAGGGATAAATTTCCTATCTATAGCTCAACCTGTTCGAGATAACCTGCATATGTATCGATATCCTGCGGACGGAGAGTCAGTTAGAAGAGAAACTATGCCAGCTTCCTGGGTGATAGGCTTCGCTATGCTCAGCCTACAGAGTGGCAAGAATTAATAAAATAATACAAGGAATTATAAGTGGTTGAAATAGTTTTTCCTAATACTATTTTAAAATACTTAATTTACTGGGTAGTTACAAATATAATTTAATTGTTTCTTTAATATCTATTCGAACTAATTGCGGACCAGCATTGTATGTTAATCATTTTGTAACAACTTATTTTTGACACTCTACCGTAAGAAAATTGAGAAATAAGTTTTACAGTGTGTACTAAAAATCAACAATGCCGAAAATAATTACTATCCTCTGACTTCTACAAAACGTGGAGCTTTTTTAAGTAATTTTTAGGTTCTGGTGGTGGTTTTTCTAACCACTAAGAATACAAGTTTTTGGAGGTCTACAGAAAGAGGGAACTACTACGAAACGTTACCGTTATCGCTGTCAGCTCAGTCACTGTTGGCGGCCTAAGTTGTAAATATACATATATGTTTTAGATATACATGTAGATTGGCAGTTTTATGAGTTGTAATAGAAGAATTGTACTTAGGTGGATCTCCATCCAGCTAAAGAGTTCCAGGGATGATAGACAACAAATATTATAATTTCGTGGTATTATAGTTAGATTAAAATGACAAGGAAAAGACCATACTTGATCATGAATCCTTGAAAAGCAATTTCTCCGGAGACGCCACCCAAGTCGCAGACCAATCACTACTGTTGTAACGCAGTCCAGTTTATAGTCCCACCCGTTTGGCCGACTGTGTTGAAAGGTCGGTCAGTTTTCCAACAACAAACCATTACTTCGGAGTCGACACCGTCATTTGTCGATTGAAGGCAATTTTGAAGCGGCCGCCAATTGAAAATTAATTTTGAAGGTTTCATTATTGAAAAGTCGGGCGCGGATTGCGGCGGCTGGAAGCTCACCGAGCGCCTCGCGCCGTCGCTCTGGAGGAATTACCACCGGCGAACTTGCCACGATTTGTTTTTATTAATGAAAAATTGTTCAGCAGTGTAGGAATTTAGATAAGATAATAGTTAATAATTTAATTAAAATTAAAAATTTTCAATTTGAACTTTGATTTTGAAACAGCTAAAATAGTGATGGTGTTGGTAGTCTATGAACCAAGTTTCAAGGGGGTCATTTCAGGCCCGTTCTTGCTATATAGTAAATATCTAAGTTGTGCATTCGCATTTTAATGTTTTCCTTTGACAACTGATGAAGTTTAATCGGTTTCCATGCTTTTTCTCAATCCATACATGCCATTAGCCAAGAGTTAGAGCGGGATGAACCCTGAAAGCTATTTCCAAACAAGATAAACGTTTTAGTAATTTTAAAAAGATTTTACCAATATGACCAATATACGTTCTCCTGGTTCAAATAGACAACCAATCGCCACACGTTCGTCATCCACAAACAAATTCATAGCAGATTTGTCTCACACAGAATGTATGTCTACAATACTTTGGAATGAAAGTGATAGAGGTTGAACGATAATCTAAGGTTTAGAATGGTACGCTTAACAAGGTTCATCATCCAAGTTGAGGGATATTCCCAACTTGGATCCCGTCTTCTTAGAGATAATCTTACATCATTTGGAATGGAGGTTCCGTCCCGTTCACCTCTTAGTCCTGAATCCACAAGTATCGAGACTGTTATTTATTCACAAAACCGAAACAAAATTTGTGTGGCGCCTCTCTGTTGAATAAATATCTAAAATCTTTGCTATTAGTGTTTTGGATCCGTTACATAGATCACTAATTTTTAATTCTACTGAGACGGAAAAGATTGTTTTATTAAAAAAGTTCAAGAGCTCATCTAAAGTTATATGTAATGTAGCACGTAATATGACTATTTTGAGCTTGAAGTTGGCTGAAAAGAAAAAAAAATATTATTAAATAAAAAGGCGTTATAAATAAGTATCATATACGTTTTTATAAAGATAAGAGCAAACTAAAAAATAAACAAAGCTTTTTTTATTTTATTTTAGAGGTAATGAGGTACGAGATATGTATCGAATTAGTGATCAGTGTAAAGGACGAGTGGGCAATGTATAGATGGTTTCGTAGGAAGTGTAATTAAATGACAGACTAATGAACGGCAACAACCTATACATTTAACATATTCATAATATGGAGCTCAAACTATACAGGCCATGTATGTTCTTGGTGTACTCTAAGGGCTGTTGAACCTCAGTTTACCATGTAAAATTTCCTCCTTTTACCATCCAACAGGAGCCCAACAGTTGACCTTTACAAGGTTCTATCCGTCCAAGAGGTCAAGTAACACAAGGAAAGATGCACTATACACGTACCTTAGCTTCAAACCATCTTCAAACCCCTCCAAGAAGGAGTGTTACGGCACTACACTACATGTCAGGTAACAACCGAGGAAGGATTTTTATATACCAGGATCACACCACCAATCAAACACGAGCTTCAGATAACCAAGAAAGAATAATCTATTTAGTGCATGAGGATTGACATACAGTAGACCAGGACCACACCACGAATTAGACATAAGCTTCAGACAACCAAGAAAGAATAATCTATTTAGTGCATGAGGATTGACATAGACCAGGACCACACCACGAATTAGACATAAGCTTCAGACAACCAAGAAAGAATAATCTATTTAGTGCATGAGGATTGACATAGACCAGGACCACACCACGAATTAGACATAAGCTTCAGACATCCAAGAAAGAATAATGTATTTAGTGCATGAGAAGTGACATAGACCAGGACCACACCACCAGTCAGACACGAGCTTCAGACAACCGAGGACGGATAATCAATTTAGTGCATGAGATGTGACATAATTCATAGCCTAAAAGAGGTCCAGGAGGGAGTGAAAATAAAGGAGTAATGTTGGGGCAATTAGGAGGCGGGGTGTCGGCGGGCAACGAGGCTAGCGCGAGATCGTGAGCCCCACAGCCAATAATTTCCTCGTCAGAATCATCATCATATTCACATCGGCCGGATTAAGACCTCACACGATTGCGGGACACCTTTCCCTCGACCCCGCAAAACACGGGCAGATCCGCTCCCGCCAAAATTACCAAATAGTTTTGTGATCAAACATAGGATATCTATTGTAACACGTGTATTGGATATAAATTGTCGAGAAATTCTGTATATTAAATTTTAAGAAAATATTGTAAAAGAACTAAGGAATAGCAATGTGGTTCACTTAATGTAGGGTATACTAGTGGGCACAAAACGTGGACTTTATTATTATAAATTAAGTGTGACTACAGATCGTTTGGAAATTTCAAATTCGAGGCTATGTAAAATTTGCCATTGTGAAAGCGACTGTTGAATGTGAAATAAAGTTGAAATAGACTGCAAAGTATATACTGTTAGAAATAAAATACAAAGACATTAATTTTCTGTAGTAGTTGAATGAATTTTTAAGTTTGAACTCACAACAACATCTAACGAGAGGAATATTTAAAAATTAAAAGAAATATATTAATTAGTTTAAGTATGCTATGAAACTTAAAATGGGAATTACAAATGTTATTGGCATTAAACGTGATCTTTATTAAAGTTATTCTCATAAAACAAAAATGTATAAATAAGTATGGAACTAATAACTTGACTTTAAAAATATTTCTAAGAGTATTATGTTACAAATTTTTTTGTAATTAAGTGACAATTCATAAAGATATCAGTTAGAGATCGTACTATTTTAAAGTAAAATGTACATATAATTTTAACAGTATATTTTAAATTTTTATTGGAACATGAAAACAGATTTTTGATAATTTTTGGCATCTGTTTTCCTAGAAACTATTGGAGTTTTTGCGGTACTTTCCCGGACTGTGATCCATCGAAGAATCACCATAAAGAGGGACCGGTGCTTAGCCTAGACAACTTGCGGCACGTTTCCTTGTGTAACGGAGGAGATGCAGATGTATTATTGATTGGATGGAAGAGTCCTAAAATTACGAGGAAACGATATGGTTTAGTTCTCAACCTGAGCTAATGAATTCAAATGGAAATATGAAGACCAGTATTTTGGGGGGAGCGGGAATCACGGCGCATCTGATAGCATAGCGTAAACAGGGACCACACAAGGTGATCCACATGTACTGCTGACTGTCGACCAATATCTTTACGTCCACTATTTTGAATGAAAATTAAAATGGAAACCCATTTAGTAGGACCTTTTTGAATCTTCAGAATGATATACTGATATAGCTGTAGATGTGTGGATATTTTTATGGTATAAAACAAATTTAAGATTAAGATTAGTTAAATACATCACATCAAACATTGATTTTTATACAGTCTCATTTCCTTCACAGCAAGTTTAATATGCCAAATGTTACTGAACTTCATATACTGAATTTGATATCCAGATACCGCACTTTTTAATTACATTTTAATTATATGCAAGAAAACTGAAAAAAGTTGCTTATTATTATATAATCGTGACACGCGTTTAATTATTAGTACCAATAAAGAACTGCAATGTGAATTATTCCATTGCCACTTGAGCATTCAAAGCTACCTATTGTATGAGTATTCAAATCATATCAATAATAGTATTCATTATTTATTGAAATCCGAGTAGTTTATATAATTATAATTTTGAATTTATAATTAAATAACCAACCTAAAGTTTTAATTATCAACCAAAATATAAACTGTGGAGGAAGTAAATGTTCATGCATTAGAAAGCCTTAGTTTAAACGTTAGTGCTAGAAACCAGTACATAGGTTTTATAGTAATACAAACACCACCGGCTGAGCTTTCTACAAACAATTTGCAGTAACTCTGTTTCCAGAAAGCTCTTGTTGCAAAAGCGCCGAAAGCCGGAGTCGGTAATGGGTGGGAAGTAAGCAGATAGGATTGCGCAATGGCACCGCAACAATGGAATACCTTTAAATGGCAGAGTGGTAGCAAGTGTGTCAATTGAAAATGGCTTTGTCGTATCCGCCGCTGCTAAATATAGGGCAGAACGAATCCGAGTGCGTTGCTAATCTCACATCACACATTATGTGGCCTCTTAACTTCGCGTCCAGGTGCGGACTGGTGTGGCTAGGATGCTGTCGTCATACCACACCAAACTACATGAACTGAAGGAGATGGCAAACATAAGTTCAACAGAAAGAATGTCACTTGGCATACGGTAATCGACTTCGTTGTAAAAACTTACATTCTAAACTTCCAATTTCATTATGCGCTTTGGTGTACCTAAATCAATGTAAATGCATGGCAGAGCGAGTTGAAGAAGACTTATAGGCAATGCAGTAGTATGCTAACGTTGGCTAAACACAAGAGTGCACAAGAGCCAAATCTATTCGTTCCTGGTTTGAGTAGTTCGAGACTTACCATCGTCAATTAACCAGTCGATACAATCACGACGCATCTGATATCAACGTAAGCAGAGACCACACAAGCTGATCCACATGTACTACTGACTGTAGACCAATATATTGAGAGAAAATATGTTATTCAAACTCTTACAATTGTCATACCACCAGCCAACGAAACGAATAATGACAAAATACAAAATGAAAAACATACAAAAACACAAAAAATATAACAAAAACAAAATACAAAATGAAATTTTTGATACAAAATACTTTTTATACAAAATGGAATTACTAAATATATCATTGGAAGGAAGGCCACAAGAATGATCTATTTCTACTCATTCGACTTCTAAAAGTTGGATAGGTGAAACGTATTTCTGATTCCGCGTAGTATGTTTGATTGTAATACATTCTTATATGTTATGTTATGTGATGTTTGCAAATGATGAATCTGTAATATACGTATAACTGGCCATATCAATGCATCTCTCATAAGAATAGGGATCTAAGATAGACTTATAAATCTGGCATTGCGCCTTAATACCATAAGCACCATTGCCAAGCATATCTTTGGTACATGATGAAAATAATGCGCAGGACATAGGACATTTATATTTTGTGATGTTATCAATAAAAAGTCTACTGTTCAAGATTCAAACTGTAAGTATGTTCTTGTCTGATGTAGCCAACAGTCCATTGTGACATCATGTATTTAAGTACCCGTTCACTGACTCACCACGAAATGAAGTGTACAATGCGTGCAGTTTTGATCGAGGTTATTCTGAGGGACTCACGTTTAATTAATCAGATGGCCCCTAAACTTGTGGTAATGTTAACCATCCTGTTCACCTCCGTTTTAAATTGCCCTAAATATTCTTTCCCGTGCATCATTCTTAAATTGAATCGTTTATTTCAGAAAGGGCACAAATCACATTTTTTTCAAATATGGTTTTTTTGCAGAAATAGTTTCTTTGGGTGTAGACACATTTACTGTTAAAAGGTCACATCTCTAACTGTATTCCATTTGTTACTATGGCAATCTGAAAACTAGATTTATTTGTGAAAGGGCACATATCCTGGATATGTGCCCTTTCTACAGCAAACAGACTACACTAGACAGATGCGCATGCTTGAGCAACAGTTGCCTGCACTGAGTTTGCTTGGTCTAACCTCAAATGTTTGTTATATTGTTCAGACGATTTGGTGAAAGCATCTTTGTTAGTCTTTCGTGTATTTATTTACAATATTAGCAGAAAGAAATGATGGAAAGTGACACTGACCAAGGTCTAGAAATTCCATTAAGTAAGAAGAGGAAATGGGGAGTTCACAACAATGATAAGTACAAACGTAATATTATTAAGAAGGCTCGGTTATCTGGAGAGCCTTATAGAAACTACAAAGGAGCTGAAGTTCCTGGAAAGGTCCTGGGAAAAAACAGTTGTGGGTAAGTTGTTTTAATTATATTAATTAGGATTACATAATTTTTAAATCATACACAGAAAAAGGCCTACACTAATCAGTCTGACAAGAGTCCAGAAATTTATTACTGACTTTATCAATAGTAAAGCTTCCAAAACTTAACCTATAAACATAAGCCATAAAATTAATCATGTTATTGAACTTTAACGCTAAAATATATCTTTATCGTTTTAAATAAATCCCAGGTGTAAATAACTTGTGGGTTGTATAATCAGTGATATGTACAACAATATTCTTTAATACGAACTCGCAGTCTTCACGCATTATGATACATTTAAACCTTTTCAATTAAACAGAACACTGAAATCAATAAACAACAACATATGAAGTGTTTTTATAAATTACCCTTAACCATATTTCCTACGCTCACACTGTTCCTTAATACTCTTACACAACTCGCAGTGTATAAATTTCAAGTGATTACATCAGCTTTTGTTAATACCAGCTCTTATATTTATAAAAGCCGATTAATAAACCACTGTAGTGGTGCAAAGTTTACATGTGAGTAAAATTCAGATTGTTTTCCACCAATTCATTTCTTATATATATTTTGTCAACTTTAAATACAAGTGGAGTAGAGAACTAGTATTTTTTAATATATGGTATTTTCCTACCTTCCTTGGCCGTCCTTGGTACCCATGCTTTAAAACGTATCTTGTAAATGATCTTATTTTTTTACACAATAAGACATTTCCTGGGTACCGATTCGCTTACGGAATTAAATACACAGACGAGCACAAATTATACTCCCTATTCAATAATTTGTTTATGACTGATGCGCGGCGTATTAAATACCAACTATAAAGTGTTTCAAAATTTGAATCAAGAATCAACTCACAGAAGCAATTCAACAGCATTCAAGAGTCATGCTTTACAGAACTCGTGTTTCAGATTAGTTTGTCAGTAGAGCTGAGGTACAAGTGTTGTTCTGTTAATAGTATTTAATAATTTTGTAGGCACGTATCTGCGACGGTTCTATTTTTATAAATATGCTACAAAGATTGTCTAACAATAAACTAAATATAGCAATATTATACACAATAACAACAAATATTACTCAATTGTGGAAAAATACCTAACATTATACGAAACTTAAAAAGTGTAACAAGTAAGGGCACAATAATAAATGTTAACAATCAAACATTTATAATTCTTATCAATGGTTACGTTCATTTGTAAAACTAAAAAAAAACAATGGATGACTAAATATAACAAATGTTACAAAATAAATGCGCTTGAATGAACTAAACAAATAAATCAGTTTCTGTGTAACGTTCTGTGTTGATCCGCCCTTCTAAAGACTAAAGCTGGAGACGAACAGAAAAAATCCACCGTTTTACAGATCTTAACGTGTGGCAGAAGCGAAGGATGAGCCTTTCTGTAAGTAATTTCACTCATGGGGCCCAACTGAAAGTGACGCCTTGATTTAGTCCTCAGTGGAAGTCTTAAGTTGACCATTAATGCGATATGGCGCAGTGCACTTTGGAGTTAAATAGTTTATGGCGAAACAAATCAGCTGCTCTTCTCCTTCATGCAACAGACTTTACTACGGACCTCAGCTATGGCAGCGTTAATGACTTACACTTATATAAAGCCGTGTTTAATAGCCCGTGTATCTCACAAAACCCCTCTGAACAACTCAATCTAAGTATGCTCCAAAGAAACTGGGATTTAAAGAATGAAGTTTCTTGGGAAAAACTGAGAGGAAGTTGTTGAAGAGAAGGCTCTATGCAGTAGATAGTTATGGATGCCCATCAATATGCATGACGGATGACTTTCATCCCACTTACTTCAGTAAGCCATGGGACGGGGAAGGGTTACCAAGCGAGGAAATTCTTTTTGAGTATATTGCTACGGATCTTTTTCTCTGAAGCTTCCTAAATTTAAATATTAAACGAGTTAATAAAAACCAGATCCATTAATCCACTAAAAAAAACAAATTTGGAAAAAGACATAGATAGGAAATCACGAAATCTTAAACTGTGTTATCTCAACCATTTATACATGTAGCAATATAATATACTTATACATATAAAAAGTAGTCATCGTGAGGAAATGTACAAACGTCCATTATTCAACGGAAGTAGTTTACTGTACTTCTTGATATAATAACTACTTATTTTAATTTATATACTAATTTATGGTAAATTTTTGTTTTATAAAATTTATTGACTTTCCTGAGCAAAACATTTTGATATCGTAATGTGTCCTCCTTATATCTGTCCGACATAAAGAAAAAGTTAGATTTCACAATCACATGCATAACTGAAGTATGCGTTGTAAAATGTATAATAATGAAATATATTTGATTAAGTACCATAAAGTACATTGTGTCTGGCACATGAAACCTAACACTACAGTTTTTTTTTCATACCACACTGAAAACTTTTAACACATTCAAAAAGATCATCAAGTGGGTGGTGTACAATGATGTATCACTCCACCAGAGTGCAGGCCAGTAGTAGTAGACCCACTGGAGGTGTGAAGCCATGAATGAATCGACTGGGAAAAGCGGCCATGCGTGTCAAATAGAGCCCGCGCTCGAGTACGGAACCAATGTACCGTCAATGGCGAGATTCCTGTCATCCCGACCAAAAAATATCAATCTACTCCATTCATATCTCGTCCGTCCTACACCTCGGACGCTGAAGAATGGCCACTGAACATTTTCTTCAATAATACACCCTTTGGGAAAAACCTGTAAGCGATTTACCGCCAAATGCAAAAGGTATGATATATTTATACAATTTTTGTTATTATTTCCTTTCAATACCCCAACACAAGTGCTATTATCATAAATATATTAAATTGACGTGAACAATTCTTGGAAGCCGCTCATGAATGTTCAATATGATTTTTATCCCGAATAGTCAAAAGCAGTTAAATAGTAAATTATCTGGTGTGGATGTGGTATCCGGTGGTCGATAGAAACTACGGTTATGGAAATTACTTATCTTCCACCGGTGGGGTAAGCAAGTATTTATTGCTATGGGGAAACTGCCACTACTTCCTCTCCTGTATCCTTCAACTGACCTTTGTCGTTAAATACTTCCATGATATGTTGTTAATATGACGTCTCACTGTCCAATGAAAGGCGTTAATATATCTGCACTGTGAAATGGTCGTTAATACGTCGTCTATCCTATGAAACGTGGTTAATCCGTCGTTAAACAAACCTTCAATAAAGATATATAACAACTAAATATTTCTGATACTATTTAAAGTTTTTACACACTGTAGTTAATCCCAATATTTAGCATATCTATCATTTTAATATCATCAGGCATCACGGTTACAGACATATCAGTTATAATAGAAGAATCAAGAACGCTATAGAAAGACCTTACGAATTGCAGAAGAAAGTGGGTATGCCGAGAGATAATTATTGTGGAAGGTACGGACAGCGTGTGTTGCAGCGTTGGCGGTAAAGCAAAGCGGTGGCCTCAGGGTCCTCCTATTCATAAATTGGTGATAATGGTATGTGTGGAAGTGAATGAGCAACTAGTGGAGGGAGTAATGAGCACAAACGAGTGCAAGTGGAGCGAGCGTTTTTGCTCTGAGTGCAGCGCGAGGTGCTCGGCTAATTGGCCGACCTCGACAATAGGGAGATAACCGGGGAGATATGTGCAGTGTGCAGCCCCGCTGAGGTCCTCGACATGCGAGCCTTCCGGGTGGCAGCAATCCTGGAGATGTCTCCAAGGAGGCGCTTGGAACATGTCTGCCCTTTATTGAAAAGCTTTACTCTCTTGGGATGAACATGCTTGGTACCTACATTGTTAATTTAAGCTTATCGTACAGTGAAATAAAAATCTTACAATAATACAAATTTATAAAAATCAAACAATAAAAATAAATTTCTTTTGTCAAGTAGATCTTATACCTTCCCATTGTCATCAATTGGACTTCCAGTAATGCCTTTTATCATTCTATAATTAAAAATGTAGACATATAAATTATTTTTAACGCTTTAACGTTGTTCTTGTGGGTTAAAACCAAGATGGTAGTCTGTGAAGCCAGCATTAATTTGAAGCATTAATTGCCAACAAGGTATTGGGATGCAATTGCATGACAGAATCGTCTTTTATTTAGATACACATTTAATTATGAAAACCCGAAAAATCACCTTACCTATCTTAGTCAGATTAAGCATCAATATTAAAATATTTACAGCAAGCTCTTCTATTCGAAACAAAATGAAGAAATAATAATTAGGTGTAGGTGACTACTGTCTATTGCACCGGTTTGTTGTGCTAGCTTATTTCTCTGTCTTCGATATTGCAAAGCTTGTTACACAAAAACCAAGAAAACATGATAATAACCTGAGTTACTCAAGCAGCAAAAGAAACCACATTATTACGCAGAAGTATAATTATCTAAGTTATCATATTCCTGACCGAACCCAGATATCAACGCATCCATCATCTCCGATATTTAAATGTGTATAATACGATCTAACTCTAAAGATAGTATTGACACTTGGAAGTACCACCATTCTTTAAGGTATTCTGAGCAGATTTAGAATGTATCTATGCTTACGTCACGCAACCCGTCCAAAATCTCCTGAGGCACGCGTTAACTATCAAACACTCGATAATAACGGAGGCCAAACTGCAGCGTCAGATCCTGCCAGGACCTTAGGACGGTGTCGACATGATATCATATTTTCGGAACTCATTCAGTTGAATAACCTGTCATGGTAGTGTTGGGATCTTCACCTTTCTGCAAGTGTGAAGATTTCGATATGTATATACGAGTATTAAGCAAATTAAAAAAAATACAACATCTGTAAATATCTCACGAACAAAGAAAAAAAATTGTTGTGCGAGGAAACGTCATGGTTTTGCTGAGTTATAAACGCTACGGTTAAAATATTCACTCATCAACGGCATAGCCGCATCTCAGCCAGCCCGACGCTCCACTCTCCATTACAGCATGTGTATTTGTGGTTCGCTGGATCGCGATCATCTTGTTTTTCCACGCAGGCCTCCCATTATGTGGTTTCCGGTGTGTTATCGGTCGGGCTACCGTAGGGAGGCGAGGAGAGTTCGACGCCGGGCGATTTTTAATTCCGAACCGATTCGGCCTTGATGCTTTTTGTGCTCCACTTTCTTGCACGTCCTTGTTCGCCCTTTGTTACTTCGCTACTGCGCCGCAGTTACCGCCTTTGTAAGGCGCAGGTGGTTTACGTGCAACCCGCAACTGACGGACTGTTTCACAGATTAGATTCGCTACTGTTTTCAGAGCCGTCGCGTCGCTGTAGACCGACCGAGCTCTGGATCAGGTAAGAGGAGAGATCAGGTTACAGTTCACCTCTAGTACAAATAAGTAAAGTGACTTTTAGTTAAGGGTTAGAATAAAGGGTAAGAAAATTGTATGTTCTTGGGTGTGATAAAAAATGTTCAATTTGAATGCAAATTAAACGAATGTCTAATTAATTATACGACAAAAGTAACTCTCAATTTCCCCATAAAAGAGGTTCTCTCTCTCACTCTGACCCTTGACTGAACAGTTGGAACTATGAGAAAAGTTTATGTTTGCATCCACTGAAACAATTTTAATTGTTGCACTTTTAATTAGTGGCATATCAGATTTAATTCTCCATACTGATGTCTATTTCACCAAAATTTGCAAAATGATATACTTATTGAGGGGTTATTTACATTTAAGGTCTTTCTTGGATTCATCATGGGTCACCTCTCTGAGCATAGGAAGGCCTGACACGCAAATACCACTCTTCCTGTGGTGTCTGTAAACACAAATAAGGATCTAGGCATATCGAGTGGACAAGTAAATTGGTAGGCACCACACACGATTGATTAATACAATGCGTCGAGTATTCACTGTCTTAATCATTAAAAGCAAAATAGCCTACTTATCAAAACTCGTCAACAGTCTTAGATGGGAAATGGATGATCCCTAAAAATGTTGAACGTGTCGACCCTTGTCATGGATTGCCTTGTAACGATGTATCCAAAGTATAGATAAGGCTGAAACTAGCGTATATGATTGCTGCTGCTATAAAAAACTAGCATTAATTTTTAACATTCATTTTAAGGTTGATGTGTTTGGTATTTTGTAGATTAAAATTGACATTCCACAACTACTGTACTAAGTGCACACATCAACACGCTTTGACTTGAAGGAAGGTGGGACCAATAAATAACTTACAAAGACGTCAACAATCCTTGGGGAGCCAGCGGAGTTCTCGCGAGCTGTAGAAGAGCAGTTTTATTACTGACCACAAACCAGCCGATAAGTTAGTGCATTCTTCTCCGTGACTTATCAAAAGTTCAATCTATAACAGTCTAGAGGCGAGCGGCTCGCACCGACACCGCGGGCTCCAATTGATATTAATGTGCGGAGGTGAAAGAAAATGTATTGTCGTAGAGAAGTGATAGCGCTATAAGTTGAATCTATTGGCGTGTAACCGAAGTGTGCCGTAAATTACAGCCAAGTGCAATGTTTAGCAGGTCAATTATAAGTGATTATCTCTGGCAATGTATGGTAGGTAACCACCCGGGCTTATAAACCATACCAAGTACTCGGGTAGTGCCTCGCTGCCGGTCCGGTGTCAGGGAGTCAGGACATCCATTGGCGTTAGTTAACTATACGCAGTGTGAGATGTGAGTGGCGGACACTTACACTGTAGGCTTACCATACCAAGTACTCGGGTAATGCCTTGCTGTCGGTCCGGTGTCAGGGAGTCAGGACATCCATTGGCGTTAGTTAACTATACGCAGTGTGAGATGTGAGTGGCGGACACTTACACTGTAGGCTTACCATACCAAGTATCGGGTAGTGCCTTGCTGTCGGTCCGGTGTCAGGGAGTTAGGACATCCATTGGCGTTAGTTAACTATACGCAGTGTGAGATGTGAGTGGCGGACACTTACACTGTAGGCTTACCATACCAAGTATCGGGTAGTGCCTTGCTGTCGGTCCGGTGTCAGGGAGTCAGGACATCCATTGGCGTTAGTTAACTATACGCAGTGTGAGTGGCGGACACTTACACTGTAGGCTTACCATACTAAGTACTCGGGTAGTGCCTTGCTGTCGGTCTGGTGTCACGGAGTTAGGACATCCATTGGCGTTAGTTAACTATACGCAGTGTGAGATGTGAGTGGCGGACACTTACACTGTAGGCTTACCATACCAAGTATCGGGTAGTGCCTTGCTGTCGGTCCGGTGTCAGGGAGTCAGGACATCCATTGGCGTTAGTTAACTATACGCAGTGTGAGATGTGAGTGGCGGACACTTACACTGTAGGCTTACCATACCAAGTATCGGGTAGTGCCTTGCTGTCGGTCCGGTGTCAGGGAGTTAGGACATCCATTGGCGTTAGTTAACTATACGCAGTGTGAGTGGCGGACACTTACACTGTAGGCTTACCATACTAAGTACTCGGGTAGTGCCTTGCTGTCGGTCCGGTGTCACGGAGTCAGGACATCCATTGGCGTTAGTTAACTATACGCAGTGTGAGATGTGAGTGGCGGACACTTACACTGTAGGCTTACCATACCAAGTATCGGGTAGTGCCTTGCTGTCGGTCCGGTGTCAGGACATCCATTGGCGTTAGTTAACTATACGCAGTGTGAGATGTGAGTGGCGGACACTCACACTGTAGGCTTACCATACCAAGTATCGGGTAGTGCCTTGCTGTCGGTCCGGTGTCAGGGAGTCAGGACATCCATTGACGTTAGTTAACTATACGCAATGTGAGGAGATTTGAGTGGCGGACACTTACACTGTATGCTCGATTGTCAGCAGCAACAAAGAGGGGTCTCCCCTAGCGGAGAAATATTTTATAATATCATTATCAAGTTCACATGGGTACAATTAAGTAGTAGATGACGCAATGTAATTAGCATACAATCCTGGCTGTGAACAAAATGGACGAAAGTAAAACGGAGCAGCGTTCCCACGCAGAATAGGGCAAGGTTTTTCTCATCGGCGCTTTTGTTGGGACTCTGTTAAGGTCGAGTCTCCGAATCAACTCTGGCGGGGCGCGTCTCGCGATAGCTGTGTTTCTCTAGATAGAGTAAAAGACTCCAGTTGCTATTAAAAATGTGTAGTGTAAAACTTTTGATTGCATTATTTACACAGAAGTTAAATCATTCATACGCACGTGGTCTGCTGAGGTCCTGGGGATTATTTCAGTTAGTTGTAAGGTCGGACGCTGCAGGCTGCGCCACGCAACTTTGATCGTCACTGTTCAAATATTTACTAACTGGGCCTCTCACTCCATAGAGGGCAATATGAGCGTCCGTGCCTCAGCTTAGAGCTGGATGAGTTATCTCTTTGTAAATGTTACCACCAACGGTAAAAAAAATAGGACTATTCAGTAAATCTGGCGACAAAAATGCACCGGCAAAATGTTTTTAGTTTCGATTTTTATGCGTATTTTGTGATGGTACATGACATGTCATTAATGTTGTAATTAAT
Source organism: Homalodisca vitripennis (assembly GCF_021130785.1). Taxonomy (NCBI): domain Eukaryota; kingdom Metazoa; phylum Arthropoda; class Insecta; order Hemiptera; family Cicadellidae; genus Homalodisca; species Homalodisca vitripennis. The sequence goes on from NC_060210.1 coordinate 93,312,827, forward strand.
CGCGTATTTGCAGGTATTCTCGTAAGAAACAATAAGCCTCGAGTCTCACTAAAGTTATTGCAGCAAACTCCTATACGTGAGAGGAACCAGTTGACACGAGATTCGCTGCAGTGTAATAAAGGCGTTGATGGTGATTACTTTTTGAATGCGTCCCAAGCAAATTCATATATAGGTGATAGACCTAGGAGAATATCACTATCTCATAAATAGTTCATGTACTTTCAGTAACTAGACATTAAATAAATGTTATAGAATTGTTTTTACTCATGCCATGTGTGGATAATATAAAATACGTGAATAATATGTATGTCTGGAACATGAAGTTGAGATTGTGAGGCAGTAATTAGTTGTTTTTCAAAACCAAATTGAAGGAAAGTAGTTTATGAATAAATGTTGTTATTGGTATTTACTCCGAGTACAACGACACTTGTAAAATTGGTGGAGATAAAAAATACCATTGAGGAACACTTGAGAGACAAAACGTCTAATCTTTCTGCGGAGCTCACATTCATAATATTGGAAGCCTTTAAAGTTCAATTCACCACCAATTCATTTTACAGTTCAATTTCTAAGACCAGCAGGAAGAAACGATACAGTTGATATCGTTATTACAGACTAGTTTCAAGGCAAGTTAGCGTCCAAGGACAAAACTAGATTTCTCCTATAAATGCGAGGAGAATCCACCTTACTACCGCTTCACAGCACTATGATCCACGCAGCGTGAGTAAGCATCGCCATATTAGTGAGGCAGAAGGAAAGGTCAGTCCAGGAAGGTTAGTCTAGTAGGCGATCCGCTCTCGTTACTGTGGACTCTGGACTCCTCAGGGTCACTAACCATTTCACTTTTGTCTGCACCGACTGTTCTCGCAGTACAAACATAGTTAAGTAATTATTGTAAGCTCTTTGTTGGTCTGGGAACCGACTACAATGGCGTGCAGGACGGCCGCTACCACGGACCCGATCCGCTGCATGCCACCGAACTGCTTGCCACTTCCACTTCGCCCCTCAATCCTACTCATTTGCTATCAGTTCCTCACCTCCAGTTATTCTACATAGTATGCTGAAATGCCAACGGTTTACGGGATTCTTAGACAATATTAATCAAACACATTACAGATTTGAGATTTAGAGCAAATTATGATAGCAAACAGTGCAAAAACTGGCATGGAAACGTAATAGGAAGAAATAGTTCCATCTCAGGGTTTTCCTATGTATACGTAGGTTTCCTATACCGTAATTATTTTAAAGAAATTTTGAAATAAGATTTGCTTTTAGTAACTCAACTGAACCAGGACTTGTTTATAAACAAATAAATAAATTTGTATTTAATAGCATGTCGGGTCCTATGGTTAGTTGTACACTTCAAGCCAAATTTATTCGTCAAGGGGACAGTCTTATGTGACAGTTCAGAAGTGACAACCGTTCAAAGTGTGTTCGATCATAATTTCTTTTTCAGTTTTATGCAGAAGTCCTTAGGGAATGATGTTGCTTCTGATATTCCAGGCAGGGACTGGGGTGGGAGAGGAAAGGATGGTGACAGAGTGCTAGCAGAAAAAGCGTATTCCTCTAAATGAAAATTCCATTTGCCTGATGAACTTTTATAACAATACGGTTGAAAGCCATAAATTATATACAGGTTGTACAAAGAAGCGTTAGAACGTGTAGGAATATATAGAAAGGTATGAAAAATATAGGGTAAGTAGTAGCTACTAATCTTCTACTACACTTTAAAACATGAACAGGCTTTATGGTTTTCAAAGGTTTAAGGCATCGCTGTAGCGTAAAGGCACAGTGTTATTTCGTGCCATAGGTCTGCCAAGGGGATGCTCCGGATCTAGCAGGGAGTAGGGCCAAGTCGATGGGAGCAGTGTTTGAACGGCGCACGGGAGCGGGACCGGGGCGATGAGTCTTAAGAAAGGAGCCGTTACCGCTACCACAAAAAAGAACGGAACAATGAATGACATTGTACTTTCGTTTCCTCCTGGATAGAAAAAAGCTGACTTTTCCGCCACTAACGAACCGAGCGAATAGAATCGTTGAAACAAAGCAGCAAGGAGCTGATTTCGGGTCCGGGCGTTCCATAAGATGGGGGCAGGAAGTGATGTCATTAGGCTAGGTGGAGTTTCCGGACTGCAGCCTTGTGCTTTGTACAACGTTACTTACTGCGTCGCTATATCATCGCTCAGTAGTCGCTAGTGTAGCTCTCTAGGATATCATCTGGACATCCAACATGGCACATGGGAGGCTAATAATAATCCAGTTTACATAATTAATGAAACTTAACTAATTATTTAACCGCTAATTAATGTTTTAAATAATGACATCCACTTACTATCAAATGTATTATATGTTACTTTCCCCTCACAGATCTGTCTACATCATAAAACAAATGCAACCCAAGCCTTTTCAGTGGCTGAAATAATAAGACGACATGAGACTAAGGGCAGTTCTCGAAAATAACTGTTGCTAAATCAGATACTGAAATGCCATGTTTTAAGACGTCAAGAAAATGGCATTCACAAAGAATTAGAATTATAAATATATTGTACTATTTTGTTAACAGATTTTAAATATTAATAATATGAAATATGAAAACATTACCATTCGTAAAAACCATGCAAAACCTTGAAAAATCTATTTGTGTGTGTATTTATTGCAATTAAATTCAAAACCGTTTGAAAGAGAAACAGCACTTGGTCAGCAACGAACAAAATTTATCACCCTACGTTTTGTTTATTAAAATCAATTGTATCAATATCTTCACAGGAAAAAATTAATAAAGTGAAAAAATTATTATTGAAGAAGCAAATTACAAAAGAAAAACCTAAAAAAACTTAAAACTGATCCCTGAGCAACGCCGAGGAAGAGGGGAGAAGAAGCTTAGTGACGAGCGGTCTACTTGCGTTGCCACCGAGTGTCTTAGGGTAATTAGGCGTGGGAGACGTTTTATATGTGATGCAAGGGACTTTTTGTGACGCTTTCTGTGAGAACGGCCTTGACTGGGGCTATTGTCGAACCTGCTGGTTACACACATTACACGTAGCATTCCCGTAGACATCATCCTTCTGTACTTCAGGCACGCAACACTACTACGAGTCCTTCCCCTGTTTGGGAGTGATCTTGCAGATTTATTTATTATCAGAGAATTATCCCTCATTCACGTATAATTACAATAATATCACAAGTTTTGTTGCTTTCCTGTATTCAATAGGTAAACTCTGGATGGCAAAATGTTTGCATAAGGGAAGACGGAAGGTGATCTAGTGTTAGCGTCCGGTCTTCTTTGGACGTTCTACAATTATGTAAAGCTCATCAAAGTCTTTGTCTGACACCTCATGCAACAGTAAAAGGTCAACAGTACGCAGATACGCGTTAAGGAGTAGCCAAGGTGCGAGGCTATTATCCTCTAATCAAACAATCAAATAATGTCACCCTTCGGCTGAAGACCCACAGTCCTTCTCCAGGGTACGAAGATTTATTAATTTTCAAATGTTGTTTCCTCTATGTATCTTGTTTCAACCATACATTATGCCACTGACAGAGCATTTAAAGTACAATGTTGATAAAAAAACGAGTTAAATCGTACATAGTTGTAGTTTGAAGAAGATATCTAAACTGTTCCATTTTACTCTATGTTGTTTAGAGGCATTTCAATTTTCATAACTTTGTACTCAGATTGCACTTTTAAATTGAAGATCATACTATATGTGAATAATAAAGGATGGGATGAGTGATTCAAACATATTAGAATGTGTTGAGTTATTTCTGTTGTATCATCAAATTAGACACTGGCTAGAGAGTATAAAATTTGCGGACGTTTGTACGGACAGTATTGTTGGAATAAGCCTTCCTATTGAGCGAAACTACATAATATATCCTAATATTCTTGTTTTAGTGTATAGTATGAACAAACTGATGCCGACTGTATAGAGTTACGATTGTTGGCAGATGTGTTTCTCAAGTGGATTTAACCATCAGATTGGTGATCCATATGTTTCTACTGTAAGCGCAATGATGATGCAAATTTTAGAGATCTCAGATCGCCTAGTGCAGATAGATGGGATGATATGTGAAGATGGATATTGTTCCCAATTACTAATCCCAGATTTGGCTAAGGGCCATTTCATCTACGAGATAAAGGATCCTGATGGTATCCTCTGTTACAATTTATGAGCCCTAGAACTAGGTATAGTGAGAGAAAATGGGTTGCAGAGATCGGAATTCTTCCTAATACCCATAACTAACCAGGCAAAGTTGGAAACCATCATGTAGGAATGTCGGATGGAAAACCGAGCTTCTTAGACTAGAGCAACGAAATGGGGCGGAGTGTGAATATGAAGTGAATATGGAGTGTGGTAACTATTCCTGACCTAAGTAGCTCTTAAGGTCATCTCTTCGCCAAGGATTCTCTTCAGATAAGGGCGCATTGTTATAATCCCGTTGAATCACAACATTTTAAAGTTCTTACAAGAAAAATTTAAATCTTTGGATTGTCGTTCGTGTAAGAATGCCCAGTGAAAACATATGGAATTTCAGTCCTGGTAAAATAAACTTCGTTGGGATGGGAAGATTTCTTAATTTCACTTGCATTTTCACTGACCTTCAACTTGTTTTAAAATATCTTGAATACTAATCAATAATCATACATACATGGCAGTATTTAGTATTGTTCATTAATGGTCCATAAATACAAGAGTTTGAAAACTTAAGACCGTGCCAACCATTCAAATATCGATTAATACTTCGTACAATGCCTACTGCATTTAAGTTAAAGGGAGGGACCAACAAGAGTAATATGTTTTAGCACATTATAATATCTTTTCTATACAAAACAATTTTCTTTGTCAAAATACTTTTGAATCTAGTTATTCATTGTTACAGTGGTAATATTTTCATCAAATATATAAACTAGCACTGTTGCTACTACAAGAAAGCATTTAGGAGAAAATGAGAAAGTTCCTTATCTCTAGAATCTTGAAACCACAATATTACATGAGATTCTTAGACCGACCTCTTCAATTGCCCTATCTGGTACATCCGGATGAAATACTAGTTGAGATTGTGAAAAAGTATCAAGTTATCGTAAAATATGAAGAAATTATAAAACAGACTGAATTGTTTAATAGACAGATTAGTAGAACGTGAAACAGGCAGAGAAACTGTGGTGGTGGAGAAAAGGGACGGGTGGACACGGTAGTTGAGGCCCAGTCACCGTGGTTATATAGGCCGTCAGCGTTGCAGAACGTGGATAGACATAGAACCTCTATGATAATGGCTCAACAGGTCCGTGTTGTGCTGTTCACAGGTGCTTATGGGATCGACCTTGAGGAGGCTTTCATGGTGGTATAGATTTCTTTTGAGCTGTTGGAACGAGACGAGAAGAAGAGCTCAAAGCAAGATCAGGAACCTGTTTTTCTACAATGCTTGTGAGAGCAAATGGATTCCTTCTAATAGTGACGATACAGGATATAGCCTCTTTTTGTTTTGTACTACCTGCATTTGAAATTACAGTTCAGAGGAGGTGAGACCTTTCCCATAAATCTGTGCCGTCAGCATGTACAGACTGAAACATACAAGTATCTCATGTTGGTTTTTATTAGAGCTTCTTTGTTAAATGTTTAGTATATTGCCTTGAAATGATTTTCTGTTTTAATAAACATTACTGTTTTTATTGTTCGTGAAATCACACGTGCGGTAGCACCTATAAAAGATAGTTAATGTGTTTTATAAGACGGACAAATTAATGGCTGTTTCTGCTCTTCATACGCGTATATTTAACGGTTTGATATCCAAAGGAAATACAAGTTTTACAGTATAATACATATATTTACTGCATTAAGGTCAATTTTAAATTTACTGAGAAAGGCTTACTTTGTAATATTGCTCCATATATTTAAGTTTCCCTGTTTGTAGTCTACATTGCCCAGAAAACATGATTGAGTTATAACTCTGACATGCAACCTTAATTGCACACTTCTCGTTCAACCACGGTCGCGGTCGTAGAGATGATTGAAACCGAGCGACCTTACATCGCACGGCCTACCAGCACGAGCGCAGGTTCTGCTCTGATAGGCACCCACGGGTAGAGCACATACTCTGTACAATTACCGGAGAAGACATATGATTAGCGAGATCACAGTCGTTCCCCGTAACGGCCGTGATTAAACACTCATTTGCCAATGTGTAATCAAAAAGCAAAATGTAGGAATTTATTGAAAGATGGCGGCGACGCCGCAGGGATGTCAACACTCCGGCCCCAGGCACGTCGGTCGTTATGGGTCTCCGACTACGGGCAATCTCTATCATTACTGACTTAGCCAAAGACTGAATCAATTTCAGCCATGTTAAGAAATATACTTATATTATATTGAACGCTGTGGGTTTATCGAGAGATCTAACAAGTGCTGGCGGTCATTATGGCCTCCTTCTGGAGCAGTATGTCCCATTACTTGTCTGCGGCCGCCGGCCAACACGCTCCCGCCTGCCGGAGACTCGGCTCGGCTCTGCTCTACTCCGCTCCGCTCAGATTTGGCATTCCCCCAGCTAATTATGGCTTTCTGGATAATTTCTGCTGCCGGCCCCGGTCGTGCACCGCAGATACATAAATTCTTCGTTCTACATCCTAGCCTAGATGTGGCCTTGTATGATTGCTCTAGTTAGTCCCGCAGGTGTACTTCCTCATGGGCCTCTGCAAAATTGGAAAGAATTATGGATTCAACTTGGTGTAATCTATAGCTAAAACAGATTTTGATTGATTTCCATTTGATAAAAATTTAACTACTTCCCGACAATTCAGGAACTTTCAGTTTAAGAACAATTTTGTTGAAAAGTACAATATACTTAGAGCATCGACATGCAGTGCAGTTTCATAGCAGGCAATTGGAACTAAAATATTCCAGTTGGTGTTAGTACAAATTTTAGTGCCCTCTCTCCACCACTAATAAATGTATACCATTACCACACTACGTAGTGGGGTGTATTACAATTTATCGATTGGTAAACGCTCTCAAACCAAGAGTGATATGAAAATCCTACTTGTTTTAATTTGTAGAGATTAACACTAACATTCAAAAGAATCTGTGAAGATACGTAATCTGTTAAATTTAGGCAAAATAGGCTAGTGGGGCAGCCCTTTGTGATAACAAGTTTAAATTCTTTGACCTGTATAAAATACAGCTCTTGTTGTGTGAACGGCAGTAAAGGATTCTTATACCTCTTACTAAAAGTTACCCGCGGAATCGCACGCCGTAAAATAGAGATGCTATGGGCATTTTCTTTTTAAACGACATTCTAAACACTCCTGACATGTCACAGTCACTGAACTATACTCCAATCTCCATTTTCGATTTAAGAACACTTATAAAAAAATATATATTTTTCATTAAAAATTTTAATTTTATTATCTAGTTTATCTGTGTGATCTGCGATTGCAGAAAAGGACGAAGTAAGAAGTGCCGTTACTATCAAGCTTACTTGATCATCTGGTTGTGCTGTTATTTTAATATGTTACAAAGACCAGTAGATTATATATATATATATATATATATATATATATATATATATATATATATATATATATATATAAAGCCTCTTTTAATTAATAATATGTATTTGTTACAATGCATTTCTTAACTTTTCACAACTTCATTGGCCATTAGATCGGAGCACTGCGACCCACCTAACAGTATGAAATATACTTTATTACTTATTCTCATACCTACTAAATACACACACAAATTTAATAACATTCGATTAAGCCGTTTCAGAGGAGTGCGACCACAAAAAAACGTGACACGAGATTTTTATATATTAGATTCTTCCCAAGTGTATTAAGTTAAGGTAATAAGATTCTTAAATCAATAAAGTATGTAATTGTTAAAAAAAAAAACTATTTGCAATCACGACTTTGTAAACAAACATAAAACAGATGAAATACCCTCAAATGTATATTAGTTTTGACAGGAATTTTTAATAAAGAATTTAAAAATATTTATTATTATAGTAAAAGAAGTGTAAGTATTACGTAATTTCTAGACGTAATATTGAATGCTAGACCACCAAGAACATCTTGGAGGAAAGAGAAGCACAGATGGAAAAAGTCCATTACTTACTTTCAAAGTCTGTGAACGTTTTTCTGAATGATTGCCAAGACCAACATAGCACTAATGGAACTGCTGTGTTTGTCATGTCAGGTGCCTAAGAAACAAATCGAGTTAACTAAACCTGTGATTAAAGACTGATTCAGCAGTGTCAAATAAATTAGCGATCAGGTTTCGTCTGATACAGAATTGTCAGCGAATTATAAAAAAGCCTACAAACAGTTCCTATTTTTCTTCTTATGTACCACAAATAATATGTAACGAATATGACAATGACAAACTGTCTATTTCATACTTTATACCATATTTACCCTCTTACCCTTCTCGATTACATATCCTTTTTCCTCTACCAACGAAAAATTACCTAATTTAAAAACCAAACACGGAGTGAAAAACGATGTGTCTTTGCCGAATTAGATGCAGACAGATGAGTTTCATTTCGATTATGAAGTATCATTTGGTTAAGATGACAAATGAAGCTAAGGGATCTAGGAGGATCCCTTGTTGAACGCCAGACATATTGCCACCGTGATGATACTGATGGTGCTGTCATAACACTAATAAAGCTATAAAGGGTGGCAGTCGTCATAGTCAGTTCTGAGGGGTGCCCTCCCCTACTCCCTCCCACAAGACCTGACCTGTGGCTTGCCAGCTGACGTGGGGATGATTGACATATCTGCAGCATCTGCCCGCGATACTTCTATTGCTTTTCAAAAGATCCTGTAATTTCTTAATGCCTTTTGTATCAGACATAATAGGATCTAAGGGTTGGCCATTTGAGGAAGTGTCGCAGCTTTTGTAGGGAATTCGCCTCGCCCTTTCTTGATGAAGATGTTGCGTCTTAGAGGAGACGATGATTGCTCTCTCCTATTATAGACGTATTGAGTCAAATTACCTTTATAATCTGTAAAACATCTCTTTTATCCGTGTTTAAAGTGAGGAAGATCTTTTGTTGATAATTTACAGGAAATAGTTTCCTCGCCAATGACGAACTGATTAGACTCTACACCACCACCAGCAATTTAAAAAAGCTTTGGATACAGAATTTACGGTAAATTGTGTCCAAGTAATGCCGCGAAACAGAAATTCCAAACTCAGTAATTTCAAACAAAATAGTTTAGCTTAGTGATTTCAGCTTTGTTCTCTCTCGTTGAATTCAATTCGCAACGTCAAGACAATTACAGCTAGCCTCCACCCACAAACAGTTTATTGTTTTTGTATTGAGACCACACAAATAGAAACCCGTAAGTGTTCAGCAGTAGCGGGCATCAGCTCTTCAGCAGCCTCCTGCTATAAACGCTGCCCGCCAGAGCGTGAACCCGCCGGCCAGAAGAAATGAAAAGAAGATAGAAATGACATCTGACATTAATCGCGTTTATAATTGGAGTGTCGATAATTGAGCGTCTGGCAGTAAGGAAAAACTCATCAGCGGAAATAACGGAAAATCGGGAGACAATAGTGAGTGGTTGCCGTTTCGATATCACCTGCAGTCGATTCACCGTGGCTGGCGGTCGCGTGCTGCACACATGCCGCGAAAGATCAGCTGTCGGCACCCTGTCAGCCGAGGGTCGCGAAATGCACCCCTGAGAGATCCCGCCCCTTTGTTTTTCCATCCGGAGTCCGCTGTTTATTTCACACGCTTTTTTGTTGTTAATGGATATTGTATTGTGAGAAATTAACAGAGCTCGCCACGGATATAGGATGAAATCCATCCGCAGAACATATGGGAGATCGCTGTCCGACTTTGCAGCTGGTCTTGAAGAACTTTAGCCAAACTGAACTGTGCTGCTAGTTAATCGAGCACGATGTACAACAATCTTTAACAGTTTTGCAAATTGACCTAAATATTTTATGATAAATTATAAGTATTTTTAGGATTGAACGCATTTTGGTGTATTTGAAGGGGTGTAAAGAATTATTATAGTGGCACCTATCATTTAATGGATGGTATATAAAGAATAATGCCTGAGGTTTATTAAGTAAATTGGATTTTCTAACTGTTTTCAGCTCTGTTGAATTCAGTGATAAATGACAACTAAGAAAGTTCTAAAATAAAATTAATCCGCAGGGATATTGGCTCCACGAGAAACTGTTAAAACCCTGTTTCTATTGTAGAATTTCATTTTTAAGATCTTAATGACAATTTTTCTATATCATCCATGTTGACAATACAGTTATTGAGTGGCAAAGGAATGTCCGATGCTAATACATCCCAGTACCAAACTATCCTCAAAACTAGACCTTGAAGGAATTCGTTACGTAAATCGTACCATCGGTTCCAGCAGCATTGAATCGCATTTCAAAACTTGCCACACCACCAAAAACAAGTTGAACGTAAGACATTTTAGAACGCATATGTTAATAAAAACCCACGAGTCTATTTCTAGTGAATTGAAATTATTCAATGTGTAAGGACTTTTTTGTGATATAAAAATTGACTAGCAGTATTTGTGTACGCAAGTTCGTAGTACAAAATTGCATTCTTTGCCAGTCAGTTATTTTTTTAAAGCGTCAGGTCTGTGTTGAAAGAATAGAAATCTGAGAGTGAAGCACCCAGAGTCTCGAGGGGTGAGGAATTTCGGTAAGCAGTTGAGCGCAAGCGTACTGCCAGAGCGCGGCGGGACCGTAAGAGTAAAAGTGAGGTTAGGTTAGGCTTGTCGGTTGATTATGGCGCTTGTTAGGGCGAGTCACGACGCGTCCATTACCTGCTCTGGGTAAACAGCCATAATCCAATAATCACAGCGATTACCAGACGGGTTAATCAAACTGATTGCTATCTGCATATATAGCACACATGCGACTCCAGTGAACCAAGCGCCGCGGCGTGCCGATTGTCTGCCACTCACACCCCCGCCCACCCCCCGTGAAGTCTCAAGAGGGAATGGATACATTTAATTAGAGGATCGAGTCGTAAACAAACACTTCTTTATCTCTTCGAACCTAAAAATTAATATTTTGAACACCACAAGATGTTTCTTCTTTGTGCTTATTAATATAGTTGGATCCTTGAATGTCAAAACTGCAGCTATGGCAGTCACAGTTGCACTTCTCACGGTGTATTAGTTTAGTAGTTCAGAAACCGCCCATATAGTTTTAACCAAATGAGAAACGAGTTTTCAATGTGAATATGTGTAGTTATATTCGTAAAACCGTTGTTACATAATAGGTTTTTAAATAGCTACTTTAAAGTTTCAAAAATACAACATTTATGATATACAATAATACAATCATTTGTATTACACTTGACGTAGCTATTAGTAGGAAAGGTAGATTTAATTTTAATGTTTGAATGTTCAATTTAGCTTCAGTTCATTTCCTTTTATTACAGCGTCTGGTATCTGAAGCTGTCTCAGACTTGACTGCTCGAATAAAAAGAAGGTGAACTGAAACTAAATTCAATATTCAAATTAAACAAATCCTACCTACCAATAGCAACGTTATGTGCAGAAAACAGTTGCTCCACCGTACCTACAGATCGTGTCAGAAAGATCTTAGTGCACTTAGTTGTGCACATGATGAGACAATGATAGTACTGCCACTTTGCCTATTCAGAGGTCTTTGATGTCGAAACGACGTAAAAGGTTCTTTTGAGCTTCTTCGTCTCCGAACTTCTTTGGATCTCTTCAGACAAACATGACTCCAGATTCCAGGAGTCAAGTCTGAGACAGCGTCATATACCAGACGCTGCAATAAAAGGAAAATGAATTGGAGCTAAATTAAACATTTGTATTACTTAAAATGTTGTAATAAATGAGTTGATAGCAACAGTTATACACTTAATTTGTAATTGTATTGGTTTATTATCTAATTTCCATTAATTATAAAGCTCTGTGAATTTTATACTAACTCCAATGTACTATCGATTAGTTAGGACTGATATTGTTTGCAGCGGCTGATAACTGATGTGGTTTAAGAACTTGTTATATCCTTTCTCACATAGTCAGAAGAAGATGTCATTATGACTGGTATCACGAAGAGTATTAGAAGGTTTACTGGTTATTGCTGAGAACTCTCACTGATGGTTGGAGTTTTACTACGAGTATATTACTGTACTTTAAAAATTGAAAGCTCTGTGATCTTGAAATCGTGCATATTACCTTTAGTCTGTACTGTGTAATAAGTGAGATAAAATATGAGCACCAATTTTGAATAAGCGGTTAAGATGTTTTGTTACCAATATATAACATAATATAATATATAATATATATATTATATATAATATATATATATATATATATAATATAATATATAATATAACACAGGAAAACTAAGAGAATACTATATATTTATATCACAATTTAAAAATGCAACACAAATAACAATTTAAAAATGTGAAGATTAACCACAAAAATTAAGTGGTTGTGTAGCTCAAAAATTTTATTTCATACAAAGAAATGTTGAACAAATAGGTTCAACATACCAGTTGGATATTGGTTAGGATCAAACAGTCTAGGATCAATTAAAAATATTACAGTCTAGGATCAATTAAAAATATTACAGTCTAGGATAAATTAAAAATATTACGGTCTAATAATGGGGTTTTGCAAATATATTGTGTAGCGTACCCCAGTAAAACCTACCACATCGCCAAGAGGCTGCTTCTCGCCTGCGCTCTTGTAGCAATCAAAGAAACTAGCAGCCTTTTTTCAGAATGTGGCAATACACTCCCCCTCACCCAGCGCTGCGGGATATATATTACCCTAAAAATGACCGTTATCGATCATAAATTGTATTTTAGTCATAAATTTAGAACAAAAAATTGCTTCTCTTCAAAAAGTGTAAACTAGAAATTAGAAAAATTTCCTTCTAAGTTCCTAGGTGGCCCCAGGCATTTAGTTTCACCAGTTTTCATCTCATAAGATCTTTACTTTCCTTCACTTGACAACTACATTTCTTATTTAACCCTCGTTTCTGACTTGCATACATCTGTATTTACTTTTCTCTGAAGGAAAAGTGCTGAACCAGTTAACAGACATGACTAGCGCACGGCTCTCTGTGATAGTCCACACTCGCCACTCACTCGACGTTACAACGTACTCTTATTAACGCGGGGGCAGTTATTACAGTGTGTAGTCTATCAGATGGTGCGTAACCATGCAGTAGCGTGCTCTACTCTCTCATTAAACCGTTACTGCAGGTAGTTATGTCATTCACGTGCTGCTCGCACCGCGCCTCGTCGTGTGTGATGCGCTCATGTCTAACATCCTCTCTTGTGTTCGACATTCCTACAGTTTTTGCACACTGCGTGTCGGCAGAGAAAGTACGAGGCGGTCGTTACGAGAAAATAACGTGCTCGCCGTCACAGTTTTTTTTTCGTATTTATGAATTAATTTCATAACTATACTAGAAGCTTTAATTATGTATAAGCTACATTCAAAGGACTTTGAGAAAATAGTTCATGCAATGCTAAAATCAGTTCCACTTCGTATCTGTGCGCTATATATCGGCGATCGATGGAAATTGGGATTATAAATATATTACAGAAACATAGAATTGAGTAAACTCTGAAAATAATAAAAATACCTAACACTTTGAATTTCATTTAAATGGCTGCAAGGTCTACTCTCTAAAAAGTTAAAGCAAAAGGTTGGAGAGCTCTACGGCGTCGAACCTAGAGATAGCGTAGGCTCAAATTCTGACTGTGACTAAAGCAATTTTTATCAGTACTGTCGACTTTGTACTATACATACTCTCTCCCTTGTTCTATTTAGTAAGATCCTCGCAGAAGCCAGTGACCCATTATGACGGGCAGAATAAAAGCTACAAACGGGATCGACCTATCGTATAAAAAGTTTATTTCAGTTCAGGACGGTTTTGGAAGGGATTGATCTTATCAAGTAGTGGTACCCATTTAGTAAGCCACCTTTGGTGGTTCGTGGTCCCAGCATATCACCCAAAAGTTCCGGAATTGAGTCTCGGTTTGGGTAAAATGTTTTCGCAAACGATCATGTCATTCCAACCTGAAGTAATGTTCTGGGTTAGAGATTTAAAACATCCACAGGAAACCTCCTAATTGTTGGCATGGAGCCGTGTGTTATACCGATTGGCAAAGTGACGAAATTTGGGTGACGTGGGTTACGTTACTTCGACAGTCTACCAATACGAATCGCAATTATCCTGGTCCGGAATCCACCTAAAACTGTAAATGGTTTTATTGTCATTTATTATTTGATATTAATTGATAAAACTTGTTAGAAACCTTTCCCTCTTAGGTAGGAACAAGGTTACATGACAATAATTCATTACATTTCTTGTTTGCACCATAATATGAACTTGATTGACTGAAGAAGTCTCCATATAAATATGTAGGTAATTGATAATAGTTTACATGTTGTACTGACTACTCCTAGCATTTTTTACAGAGTCAACAAACATGGCGACTCGAAAAAAATCCGTTAAAAACTAGAATACATTTACGGTACCTGACCGATCGTATTACAGTAACATAAAATACGGATAATTCTAAATAATTAATTATTTACAGAAGTTCTTTGCATTAATTAGTTTTTTTCACTCAATTAAAGGAGAAATGTTTATAGAGTTATTTGTGGAATGCGTGTAAGTATGTTGATTAGTCTTGTTAATCCTGTGGAAGTATCATTATCTATAATTACCATTAACATCATGATCAGGGAAAATAAATTTAGAATAAAAATAATTACTCTCAATTCACACGCTGTGCGAAGCTCTAGTGAAATTTCCAATAAAACACAGATTGCGGTGGTAATGCCCTTATACATACTGACCGACAGTCATAATGTTATATGCGTAATTAAACAGTTTTACTTATGTGTTCAGTGGAAATGGTTTACAGTCAGTTTTTTATCACACAAGACGTAGAATTATTTATTTACACTCAACTAGAACGACTTGGTATTACTCTTTGTTTCTTTGTGTAAAGTGTCGTTGACAATGTAGGGTTTGAAAGGATAATAGGGATTCGGATATTTGCCATCGTTATAGTTTGTAAATGGTATAAAACCAAACGTTTTGGGGAATCGGAATTATCCATCCACCTCACGAAGAAGATATAATTCAATATTTGAACATTGTTTTATACTTCTTGTAACATATAACGATGGCAAATGTCCGTAATCGTATTATTTTTTGTTTACACATGTAAGTAAAATTTTATGAATACGAAAATCATGGGTTAAATCATGTTATTTGTCACCAAAACCTAAACTTACTCTAAGTCTATTCTATTTCAAATAATGAAATATAAATGACAACAAAGATATCCAATGTTTAAGATTTAACAAGATAAAAAATATTTATAGTTATTTAACTGTTATGTTATCGATTTATAGTGCGCAGGAACAGTTAACGGATGTGAGCGATGGATAGTACCTCGGGGTAGTACCTTTTATCATGTAACAGATAACAGAAATGTTGAGAGTCTGATTACACATTATAAACTTGCCAAACTTCGTAGAAAAAAATAATGATAATAAAAAGATAATTCACTTTCTTTAAAAAAAAGAACGTTGTGTTTTTGGACAACCAGGTTTGTTAGAAGTATGACTTTGAGAAATAGTTAAACACATTAGCGGTTGTTATTTACGTTATTTTTTAATATCAAAATGCAATTATGCTTTTATTACAACCAAATCCACTCATCAAGTATTCTGTTTTTGTTTTATACTTGCGATGACGATATTTATACCAATATGTGTGATTCAATCACTACCTTATTAATTGGAGTAATTTTTTGGGTGATTCCAGCGAAGCAATCAAGGTCTTTCGAGTAAAAAAGGGATCATCAGACTTCTGATAGGGGTCTTCTATAACAATTCTTGTAAACGTAATTTTCAATCCCTTAACACCTTACCTCTGCCTTCATTGTATATCTTCCAGTGTCTTTCGTACGCCAAGTAAAACCTTGATAAGTTAATGCCCAGAAACCATACTCACGAACACTTTACGAGGAATACATAACTTCTACAATATCCTATCCATTAAAATACATTTTATCGAAATTCCCCATACTACTCCTGTATTGCTCTGTATAATCACCTGCCACTTAACTTACAATAAAAGCAGTAGTTTAAACAGTTCAAGGAAGTTCTTTTGCAAAATTTCAATTACATTTTTTCTGTATGTCAATGAATGTTTCAATAGTGTTTGAGAATACATAATACATAAGCCATAACTGTTAAGCTATGTATATTCTTCTTTCTTAATAACTTAAAAACGTTAGTAATTCTAACTTGTGCAGATTTAATTTGCTTGTAATTTTATCAATAAGATGCATACCTTTATAATCACAGTGACTTTGTTGTTTAACGATTCTTTTGCCTTTTGCACTTGTGCATATTACAAGGCGTGCCTGATGATGTAATTAAATAAATGTACAAAAGTAAAATCTTACTTTATATTTTTACTTGATTATCTGGTAGGGTTTGCATAGGATTTTTGTCAAAAACGTAACATGAAAGTAATACCTAAACAGTACCCAGAAATTAAAATTAATGAAGACTATTTTAATCTTGTTAGATTATACTTATCCAATCACGATATCTCTAAGGCTCGGAACGTGAAACACAAATCTAAAAGGTTGTTCAAACATAGGAATATGACTGTGATAAAGTCACGTTAAGCTCGGTAACGTGTCGGTAATGGTCGGTGATACCGTCAGTAATATAATAATGAAAACATTTATCACTGGAAAGCGGGAGCGCGGGTTACAATTAAAGAGTAAAAGTGGACTTCCTGGCTTATAGCATATCTTGTCGGCTTATTGGCTGATGAATCTGTAGAGAGCGTGGTTACACCCTCTCGGTCCGCGCACCACACCGCACCGCCGCGCGTGACTCGCTCGCCGCTGAAATTAAATCATAAAACTGGTGGAGAAAGAAAGGCGAAACGTCCACCTCCCTATCGCGCCGGTGCGATATATAGCGCTCTGTGTACGGACAATGGTCGGCCACACTGCGACTGCACCGCCCCCTCGCCTGATGACGACCGTAGATGCACTTCGCGAAACGTCCGCTTCGCATATTCGCAAAGGGCAACTCCGTACAAAACATACCTCACCGCATTATAAAACTAATTTATCATGAAGACATTTTAAACGAACCCGCCATACTAATCCAAAATGCTTATTCAGTTGCCATTAGTCAAGATTTAACATTTTGTTCCTCTTTTTATATTTCAAAAATAGCCTTCATTAGATCATATTTTGTCAAAATATTAAAAGCAGAAAATATTCTTCTGCCAGAATATTCGAAGGTGGAGGGCAAGACATCTAACCTTGTTTAATGAACGACGCTTTCGTATTAACATTACCACCAAGTTTATTAAACAGAATTGGGTGGATAAAATAATAGGAATATACTCGTAAGTGGGCCAATAAAATCAAATCCCATTGTTAGTTTCAGCTATGTATTCATGCTTTATTTGTTATCAGAAGTGTTGATCTCTATTAATATTGATCAAGAATGAGTTAGTTTTTTTATTATAACTTCAGCGGTTGTGTTGTGAGGACTGTTGATTAATTAAAATAATTTTACATTGGTTTTATATGCAACAGTCACATAGCTAGTATTTACATACTATAGCTCATTATTGTGAGATTATTAAAACACAATACATTTGATAAAAGCAGACTCAATTATTTCTTTAATTGTGAGCAATAAACATTTCGGTACGTTAGAATAAGTTTATTCATTTTTTTAGAAGATAACTTTTAGTATAGCCTATTCAATTATGAAATGTCCCACAGAACAGTGAAATATTTCACAAGATCTACTAAATTCCTAAGATAGTAAAATATGGTAGAAGGTATGTCAGTTTTAGTTCAAAATCCGTTTTAGATGGATCTCCACAGTGAGACCAAATCTCTCAATTGATTGTTGACTTAGTTTTGATACGGCATGTACCGGGAAAATAGTCAAGACACAGGTCGCTTAAGGTCAAGAAATTGAGCCTCCAATATTACTTTTACCACGTGACAAATTACATTGGCATATTCTGGAGGCTCAAAGTCGAAAGTGGGCTCAAATTATCATACAAGCATCACATTCCCCCAAAGCGCGACCTCAGAAGTTCGCGGTCACCGGTCAGAGCGAGGGGTGTGCAAGGAAGACACCGGCCAGAAGCCGCTGCATATAATGGCAGAGCCGGTCGCACGTGATGACGATAATCCTAGGTGCGATAATGCCGCTCTGGCAGGGTCCACTGCTATAATTTAATAGCGAGCCAGTCGGTCCAAACGACTGGTTGTCTGCGTGTAAATAGAGACCATAACGGTGCCAAAAAATAATCTCCTAGTCCGCAGGGTCCGCCTGGCCGCGGCGCACATAGCTCGCATATTACACACACTGTGGGCTATGTGATTCAATGTGACCGCCTGTAATACCCCTAATCCCGCGCATTCTGTGATATATGAGTCTGTAAACATTGTTTTCGCCTGGTCTAATGGGTCCCCTGCTCCCCGAAAACGTTCGCACCTTCTCCCATCATCTACGAAAACTGCTATTTACCCCTTGAGTGGAATTTTATCAGCGAGCTTTCTTCCGAAAATACGCACTTGCTAGGAGATTTATTAATTTCCATTCCGACGCTTCCGGCTGACCCACTGGCTGCGTGGGTGTTTTTAATGATATGGGTTAGGGGACACAGTTGACCTGTTTCACGTCCATCACACACACACCAGTTCTGCCAAAATAGCATGTGGATATTCACTCTACAGTCTGTTAGATGTAACATATTAGAAAAGATAACGAAAATAAAGCAGCCAAACATGTATTCGAAAAGGACTACGGTATATGGCCCTCGACATAAAAAAGAGGAATATTTGGTAAGTTTAAAGATGTTTAGTTTGTATAAATTAACATGTTATATATCAATTAATGCGATGCTTAGTGTTTAATTTGTGATGTAGGTGTTCTACATCCAATTCCTATGTCCGTAGTAAAGATTTCCAATCGGATTCGGAAACTTAACTTTAATAGCGATAATTTTTGGCAGATCGTAATCCTCGTGTTAAAATTGATGAATTAACAATTTCCAGTTGCTTATATTTTCTTAAAGACCCACAACTAAATTAATAATATTAACACTTTTAATCAGCCTGCCCAGATTATTTTAGATAAGAGTAATAACTCATATTTTAAATAATAATTTTATCAGTTAAATCATTACAACATAAATTAGTAGGCTATGTTGTCTGTCGCTTTTACTTCAATGGCAGTTGCTGTACACTAATTATAACAATATTTCCTTGAAATGGTAAAGGTTGTTTGTAAATAGGCTTAATGTAAATTTCAAATGCGCAAGTCATGGCCTCATGTAAAAATAGTATACGATGAAAACTACTATAGGTTAAATTCAATTATTTATTAAGTATAAAATAATTTTGGTTTTTTAGCCAACACAATTTTATTTTCTGTAGTTTATGGGATTTAAAAACCTAAAATAACAATAAGTGGCCGAATATAGCACTTGTTTGGAAATATATAAGTAAATTTATGATTTTATCGTATGTTATTGTAACCAATTTCCGTAATTTTGATAAATGGCTAGAAATATATGTATGAATTAATAGCAAAACATAATATTATCTGTTTGTTGATTTATATTGTAAGGAATTGTCTTACTTAAATTGGTATTACAATTTCCCTTTTACTTGCTTTTCCTCTTATCCTTACAAGCAGCATTTGTAAAAAGACTTCTTCATACTTTCAATAAGATTAAGATTAATTGCCTTTTCATATGATGTATTACACTTAAAATTAATATACATCACATCTCCAAGCATAGAAAAATATCCCACTAATGTTTAAATAAAGATCCACTAATGTCCAGTTTCTATTCACGAACTTTGAAATTTCGGGATCCATGAAACTTTAGCGTCTGTTAGAATATTTGACATAATAATTATACTTTTAACAATCTTTTGCATGTAAATGCAATGCTACGATAAACTTTGGAAATTGTAAAATAGTTTGAAAACTATTAAAAACGTAAATTACAAACATGCTTCTGGTATTATTGACCATTTTACTATGGAGTATTTTAAATATTTTCTTATTTTACCCAATAAATGAAAAAAATTGTTGTTGAAGTACATGGATAACGTTTTTGTTGTTTGAAAAATTGGGAGTGATTTTGTGAGATAAATACACATTTCCCCGCTACGAAAGGATTATCGCATGATTTGTCGTTGACAGTATTATCAGTAGAACTACGTGTTGCTGTAGAACGGTATAATGCTAATGAAATGTTTAGCCATTACAAGGGGAGTGTGGGGGAGTGAATGACCCCTCCCTCCCTGCCCCCGACAAGGCACCTGTTCAACGGATTTGCCATCTGTTGCTGCCGTATTACGGGATACCGGAACTCCACCGGTGTCTGGGCTTTGGATTCGGAGAGTTGCCATTCGATGCTCGCGGCTTTTTGTGACTTGCTTTTTATGCATCCTGAGTTGGGTTTGTTGCCAAGGATATTCACCGGTCTGGATTAGTAAGTGATTATTTATTTTATTCTCCGCAATTACCAGATTGAGACGGCGACATAATTAAGTATGTGGCTGATTTAAAGGTGAATATCAATGGTGAGTTGGAGTGATGTCTCCAAGGTGAATAAGGTGTGGAATTGATGGAGTTTTAAGTAACTAGAGGAAGTTAAAGGAATTATTTGGAGATTTAAAAGTCAGGTTAAAGGAAAGTATGTGAAGTTTTATAGTTTGTATATGAATTATAAATGATTTTAAGGGATTGGTATATTCTTTAATGAAACTCGACTAAAGAAATATCATTTTTTAATGATACTAGACTTAAAGAAATTTTATATACACACTATAAAAGTTGAATATACTTATCTTCATCCATTTTAAGTGGTTCCGAGATAGCCTAAATTACTACTCTGAATGCCAACAATCTTTAGTAGCTTAAATATATATCTACAGCCAAGAGCAAGATTTAGTATTTGAGTTCGAATCTGATGGAGCAATTTCCTAATCGCCTACATTGATAGCCTGCTGGATTCAATATCTATCAATAAATTGAATTCCACTACCAACCATTTGATTCATATTATGATAAGAGTTAGTACGGGGAATCTGACGTGAATAAACTCTAGACTTTAACAATAAAAATTAATGATCTGAACTTCAGAACCATGCCGCCAGTAATGCGTGACATTAAATGTTAACAATTACAAAGAGAAGGACTCAAACTTGCGTTGTCACGCAACAAAGTAGTCAGGCTGTATTGAAGAGTAAGTCAACCCTACTGAGTTTCTTAATGGTAGTGAGGCTTGAATTAGATAGGTGCGTATGTAGATTATCTTCTTTAAGGATACTTGTTTATTTTGTGTACTCAAGTTACGGAATTTTTGTAACAGGCCGTGATACGTTTGAGCTTCAGTAAACGTTGTTTTTGTCTTAACTATTTTTCTAATCAGTTGTCTTCGGCACAATAGAAGTTTCAAGGAATCTGAAGGAACTCTCGGATTTTGTACCCAACTACATAGGATTCGTTACAGTCACTCAACTGGTGGTCGAGAGCAACTCTGTTTTGATAACACCCCCGGCAGAGTGCAGTGCAGTGATCCGGAAGCAGGATGTTGTATTTACATGAACAGATCCTGTTCCGGTGCCGGTTAACACGGACTACAAAGACTGCCATGCAAGGCGCGAGGTGGCCGAGGCTTGGTGTGACCTTTGCACGCTTATGTAACTGCCCGCCTGCCGACGCAGTAGCGATTATACGTGAAGAAACTGAGCCCAATTTGTCGTTTGCTGTGACGGTAGCCAATTAATTTTACGGAAATTTATTTTCGTGTCGGTAATATCTTTCCAGACAATATGATAATTTGCTGTCGCAGTGTTGTTTGTTGGTCTCAGTAAAATGTTGGTAGAAAAAGGATGACGTAAAAGTGGTAATGACAACAGAACACTATTTCAGCTAAGTCTTGTCATAATGTTTATTTACAACATTTTTGTCATGAGAATTTTATGCATTAAAAACGTTCAACATACAGTATTTAAATTTTAAAAATTGTCACACAATTTTTTAAATCTTATGTCTAATAAACCATTAAAATAGCATTGTTTTAGTCTTCATAAAAAACCTGTAATTAAAAATTTCAACACAATGCAATATGGGATGTTCGTGAATGAGCAGAGATAAAACCATGTTGTCAGTACCGTAAGTAGCTCAGACCACTAGAAGACTTTAACGCGTGGGCTGTCGAGAGGCGAACAGAACAGATAAACACTGGTCAGTTTATAAGTTTGTTGACTGGGCTAGAGTAATGGAAGCAATAAATACGTGAGCGAGTGACCTTCTGCCAGTAACACTAACCCACCAGAAAGGTCACGGAGTATTAATACGCCCAGAGTTGTTAATTGGTTGCACCTTACGATGACATTCCTTGCCAGCCACCGCGCCGCACCGCCATGTGGCTCGACCGTTGCTCTGTTCGCAGCTGACGCTCCTTCTCCTTCCTAGACTTCTCAAGCCCTCGCATTAAGTAATTACTCCGCTCTTCCAACGTACTTTTCGAATTTAAAACCCTTTGTCCGGCGTTTTACATTTCCGCCGGTTTAAATGGACTCTGTGCCATTCCCACGTAACCGGGGTTAGAGCTGCGATCTTTGTCTGCACGCGTTAGTAGTCACCGGGCTAGTTGGAGATATATGATTCACTGTCAGCCGACCTGTCTAAATTTAACCATCGGAGTGCAATACTTCTAGTACTTAGGTATTGCTGTCGCCCCATTATGAGAAAACTTAGAACTTTCATGACGGAGAGCGTTGTAGTTCCACGGTACTATCATTACAATTTTATACAACTATACTGGCCAAGGAGTAGATTACATGAATATTTGAACGCTCTCACATTATAAGTATATCGAATTTACTTCATGAGGAATAATTGCACACTGAAATTTAAATGGAGTCAATTTAACGTTTATTTTACACCACATTATACAGAAAAAACATTACAACATTTTGAACATTTTAAAATAGTATTAATTCCTATAAAATGGTATTGTAAATATTATTTACTTTTGCGGTTAACGCTAATTTCACGTGAATATAATTGTCATTAAATAGAATGTTTTTGACTTAGTGATCGAGAAACAAGTATGTTTAATCACAGGTATAAAAACTACTAATAACGCTTGAAAATGGCTCACCGTCATTTGTATGGCTCACCTATATAAACATTTATTTAGGAAGCCTAATCAATCGTGTGATCTGACAAGTTTACTAACAGACGTAAATTTGGCAGCAAGTGGCAATGGTGAGGACCGAAGGCGGGACATCATAATTAAGGGCGAAGGTTTCAACAATGTGTATGGCGCAAAGTCCTGCGCTACCAGCGCTCTGCGCATGCTCTTCGTGGCCGGAGTAATGGGCGGGTCGTGTCTATTTATCAATTGTTGGAGGAACGTTCCACAATGGACAGTGAAACCGAGAGATAAATAATACCTTTCGGCATCCCAGCCGCCACGTTTTTCTTCCCTTTCCACCACAATAATAGTTTTCGCTACCCGGCTGATAACTTACGGCCCGATAACGATCGGGAATTAAATCCGATAGTGACAAATACAATTAGGTTTCGCAATGGGGTTTTGCAAGTTGGAGTGAGTGCGGCCGAGCACTGGCCAGTCGGGAAGATGTAACCACTTCCCACGGGAAACGCCTTTCACTGTCCCCTCGATGATTAATTGGCCCGATCGCTCGGATGACACAGAATTTTCGGCCGCGATTGCGCCAGCCGCCTGCCCGCTTGCCAGCGTCGAGCGTCGCTCACGGAGCGAATTTGTTTCCCCACCGTGCTTCCTCCCCGTGGCCTTCGGTCACCGCGTATTATGTTGCCGCCATTTCGTCGATTTCGTTCCTACCTTGAAGGAAATACGTTGCCTATTTGCACTCCAAGACCAAAACCCATTTTTAATGTCATAATTATATGGATCAACATAACTTCGAATCTTCATTAATACCACGCGATATCTGTTATGGCAATGAAAACATTTGTTCACTATCGTCTATTATATTTGCTGTGTAAGCTGACTGATAATTTTGTAGAGACAGATGTAAAGACAATTCCTGGTAACCCCCATATAATAACTCATTTAGTAGACGAAGTAAATGTAGCTTTCATCGTGAAATGTTAAGAAAGTTATCCCCCAAATTCGATAAACTTTAATGATACTTAAATACTAACGCGAATGCCACCCATGGCGAGAACAACTAGTCAGCACCGATCTCCTCGCGCTGGACCGGACAGTAGCTAAGTTGCGCCACCCATTGTTCCCGACTGGAGTCACTATTTTTGCAATTATTTTAGCATCGTGCCCCCCTCCCCACCCCTGGTTACACAACGGATCATGTTTTGCTCCTCACGTAACGCCCTGATTTATGACAGCCGCCTCGACCAATCCATCAGATAAGCAGAAAAATGACAGAGATTTCCATGCGGCACGATCTTCCCCATCGGGACAGGAGAGGATCGTTGCGACAGACAGGGACGGAGAGACAGGCGATAGACGGGTGGGTGGCGGCAGGTGCGGCAGGAAATGGAGAGTGAAATGTGCGCGTGTGCGTGTGGCGTGCGTGCGGGCGTGCTGTCTACTGTCACCGTGTCAATGCCACAGGTTGCCGTAGATTCAGTTATCCCGAGAGAATGTACATGTAACTTATTGGGCTACAATAAAATACCAATGCGTAACCCACCATACTTAGCACACTTGAGAGTATTTTTCAAAGATTGCACTAAAAGAGTGCAATTTTTTTTGGTGGGAAAAGCCATATTTTCAAAATTTAGTAGAAGTTATTGGGTTTTACAATGTTTTGATCTTACAATCATCTGAGCAGTGCAATAACTCGGTAATACCTACTGTAAAGTCCTAGCGGAATTTTATACAGTATAATACAATACTGTACTCTATTTCGTTAAAGTACAGTATATGAATTATATCCTGATGTATTAAAATTTGTTCCTTCAACCTCATCAACGTTGAGAGAACGACCATTGGATACCAATTAGAGAGGATTTGTAAAAACTGAATAATATAGTGATTAGAGAAGGTTGATAAGCTGTTAAAAAACATATTCACGCTAACCTCAAATTAAAATTAAAATTTTCCTTATCGCATTACCACAAAAATTGTATTCCATGCGTCAGTAATATAACTTATATTAATAGAATTATGTATATGTGTATTAAGTATAGAACATCCATTTTGCACCACTCTTTATTCCAACTATAACAGCTTTATTCCTCAATGATTTGCCATGAACTCGTCAACGGAATAAAACGCATTTGACACTAAAAGATCCCTTAATCGAGTATTGGAACGTTTCTTTGATGCACTCTGGGTGTCTGTTGATCACTTTGACACCAACGTGAGATAAAAGTTGTTCATAAGCTAAGCGAATAACATCATCGACAAGTATATCAGCTTATATAGCAATAAATATTTATTGGCTATTGAAATTGCAGCAAGGTATTCCAGCTGGTTGAGTTTTTAATATCGCCCGATGTTAGGCTATTTGTTGCTTTTCTATTCGACGACAATCATGTTTCCCATTGCGTACTTTTTTTATCTTGTACACAAATACGAGTAAGATTGTTTACTAACTTAAAATGAATTTCCTTATCGCGGCTGACTTAATCTTACAAAGTGGATTTGGATATCTGCAATTCCTTACTGCAATAGAACTACCTAATAATATCCAGTGAGAGATAGCTGATAATAATGAACTACGATATTATGCATTATAGAGGTTTCATTGATACTTCAATACATCAACTGTTGTTACATGGATGGTTCAAACATAGTTTGAAGACAATTGTAACGGTTTAAGACTGGGGACTGGTGGACGGAGAAGAGATCGTGCGGGCTGAGGCCGCGGTCGTCTGAACACTCGGTACAGCGTGAGCACCCCGCCGCTGCATCTCGCTATAATTTAAACAAGGGTACATACCATCAGATACTGACTCGAGCCGGCGTGAACTGGAGAGTCGCGATACACAACTGGGGCGAGGGCGAGGCCCCTAGGCCGGTACTGGCGGAGATCTTGTGTCTGTGATGTACACTGTAGAAGTAAACAAGTGAAGGGCAATTGAAATTACCAGTAATCACGCAGCGAGTTTATTCGATCATTCGTTATTCATTCTTACTGATTTTTTTACTAAAAGATTATAAATTTTACACGGATAATATCATATCTCTTTTGTTATTTTGTGGTTAATAGTACTTAAATAACAATTTGTGAATTATTTAAGTATATTTGAACTAATAAAACAAAATACGGTTCTTTCATTAATACACCGTAATTAAAAAAAAAAAAAACTACGCATTATTATTCTGATGACTGGGCATTAGCGAAATCTATCACTTGAGGAACTGAACAATGTATTTCTGTCTGGCTGTCTATCGGCACGTTATGTCGAGAACGAACTGACCTGTAGACCTGAAATTTTGCATGAAACTTAATTTTTTTGAAAGTAACATTAAAATCGATTATGGTGCATGTCTCTCCATGGCATTGGGCTGATTGTTAGTGAATATTTTTAAATTATTCTTATAGGTAACCAAAATGAAACGAGAAAATCACAGAATAAGAATAAATTTGTGAACAAACTGAGTATAATCTTATGACATCTTAACATAGTAACACGTGTAGCATAATGAAATCAGTTACAGACTTGAAGTTTTACACGAAACTTCAGCGATGCCTGTTACACAACACGTGGCGGCTTATTCCTGCCTTTTAATTAATTGATCATTTAAGTAAATACCTTAAGAAATAAGGTGTAATTAAAAGTAGTTCAGCCATTGAACATTAAATAATTATAGTTATATAATGTTACAATGTGGGTTTGGTACCACGAAAATAATATAGCTATATTAAACAAATAGCTGTGTGGAAATTCTATAATTTAAATATAATCACGCCACGTGATGGATTGCTCCTATTGTTTTATGGTAACTTTCAAATATAATGGTCAGGAAAATGTTTAACGGGACTGCATTTGTCAACTATGAGTAAATATAGAGAAACAAACTTGTTCAGTTGTGTGTGAGTAAGATCGGTATGGTTTTGTTAAAACTGTGCGGAATTCGGTGCTTCAACCCGTTTTCGGGCTGGTATCGACAATGTTACAGTGCATGACGGATCCATATCTGACCAGGTGAAAGATTCAGCAGCAGCAGCAGCAGTTCCGCGTGTGTGTCTGACGGTCGTGCACAGCTCTACAGGCGCTCTACTCCCCATTACCGTCGACCGGTAGTTCTTTACCTCACCGGTGCCTTGCCTTGCTACACAATTATTTATCGCCCACTTTTCTCCCTTCTTCTAGGGCAGCCTATATCACTTCTGGATAGGTTATGGTCTAGCCAGTCACCTCATCTGTGGTCCAACGATACCGGTAATAGTAGTGACTTAAGTACCAGCCGTTTATTCTAACAAATTGCTTATTACTTTTGTTTCGTACAAGATTTCAGGAATTCTCAAACAAAAGTGATGGCTACTGTGGTCACCCTCGTTGTAAAATCTGGTCAAGGGGAAATAAGCACACCGATCGTAACCTACCAATACGTTTTGATTGGGTTTCAGGTTTTAGTGTCTTTATGATTTGGTAACTTTCTATATAAGTACATATGGATATATTACAAGCTGCCTCTGACTAGATAAGAGGATTAGATAGATAATTGCCTTCATTTATTATGATTTTAATCTAGAAACGTTTCTCGGTTGTAACATTTAAACGATGATGATCCAAAATGTCAGTTCAAGCGTCTTTCTCATTAAATAGTTTTGAAGAAAATTACAATTAATTAATAACTCGTGAAATAAAATAACGAATGGGCTGCATTCTATGGGAGGTGATGATTTTCACCTGTTAACTTTAAAAATAAAAATAAAACGTTTAACAAGTACACTTATAATTAATTACATTGACCTTTTAACAGCCGCTTTTTCTGTTCTGCAGTCGAAATAAAACCCGCGAAAGCGACTATGGCAAGTCGCCTTAAGTTGGGAGCCCTGATGAGATCAGCGCTTTTTAGCTGGGAGATAACTGATTATAAATAATAATAATATGGCGATAACGTAAGATGACTAGATGTGATATTTTAATTAGTGTGTTACATCACACTGCATACTGCTAGGCCAGATGTATCGTGATAAGGAGTTCAATTTCTGCCATTGAAGTTTTAGTTATTATGCCAGCTGTAATACTAAATATTCCAACACGGTTTTATGGTTCATAATTATAACTACGGAGAATATCATATTAAAAGCATGATTGCAAATCATAGATGTACTTTTTTCATGCTCGTAATTATTCCAAGATGCTTGATTGATTCCATCGTCACGACACGACGACGCTGCCAGGCTCTCGGTCTACTATTTTGATGAAGAATTAAAACACAAAATGATGGTTTTATGACGGGTTGATACCATGGTTATACGTAAAATTATTGTAAGACACTTGTGGAAAAGTAGCAGATTAGATTATGTTACCCAGTTCAACGAAGGAACTGAACTGTCTCTCTATATAGTAGCATTCATTACTCGGGGTGGCCATGTGGAAGGAATCGTAAAACTGAAAATTTACTATTTTATAATAACAGCTGTAATGAAACGTTCTCCTCTTCACGCGTGATTCGGCACGGAAAAGCTTGGCCCCATTAGCGGCTAATTAAAACACAGTGCCTACAAACATTCCAATAGCCAGCGACGCGAAGGTATTAGAACTAATGACGACCCATATAAGCTTCTGAAGAAGTCTTTAACTGGAGAGATGCAGAAACAATGAAATAATCAGCTGGAGGCGTCTCCACGGAACAATAACTACAAACAGGTGATTGTGTACAGTAGTGTGCGCTATCGCGCATCGCCGTAAGTGAATTAGCTAGACAGACGCAGGCGCAGCGCTCACCTCACATGCCCACACGCGCACCGTACTTTTAATTACGCCGGCCAACATTATTTATAGAACGGGGATTATATTTTTATCGAGTGTGAAGTGCTGTCCACCACTTATCACTACTGATTGGTTTCCGTGGTTTCTGCGGATAATTCGAATAGTGCTGACAGATCACGCTAGGGTCCAGCACCCTCACTGGGAACGTATCTATACGTGCTTTCTTTAAACTGTCGGTATTAATTGAGCAATTTGTTGGCTATATCGAATTACAGCAGTTGCGTCCGTATATCTTACCGAGATTAGTGGAGAGCAAATCAGTGGCTTTGATATATTAAGGGTTTCTTCAACGCCTGAAACTACTATGAGATTGTATTTTAAAGAAAGCCGTTAGTAAAAATTAACGGACCTTTTACTAATATGCCGTGTACGTTTGTGAGTTGTAGATGAAAGTCAGCTCTCAATAGTCTTTACAACGTACAGTACATTAGCATCTATTACTTTAATTACGTTTTAATTTTCATCAATAATAAATTGTTAAAGCATTAACTTGTAACTACAATACTGCAGTACTGTACAATTAAACTACCTACGTTTTCTGTATAAATGTAAGTTTTAGTTACCAAGCGAGTTACTATAATACTGTTGTACTGGAAAGATAGTTTTTTTAAATAGCGATATATGATTGTAAATTTTATTGATATAAAGGATTTTAGATAGATCAAGTCATGAAAGCTTGAATCTCTAATGTAAGCTTCTGTCTATAACAAGAACAATTCCCAAATTCCCGTGTGACTCTTCCGTGCGTACCTTATTGCGTTAAATTGTAAAAGTTTATTTGAAGGTACTTCAGAAAAGTCTCTTCAGAACGTCAATTACAGAACACATTTTTTTAAATTGTATTTGATTAAAATTAAGTTTGCCTAAGTCAACAACTATTTAAGAAAACAAGTTATTCCCTCAAACTATACGTTATTTATATAATATTAAAAATTGACATTTTTATCTTCAGCAGTTCTTTTTTTTATCTGACTGCATTATTTCATACATTTTCTACTTTAAACGTATATGGAGGAATAAAAACGATTATTCAAACAATTTTAAAAGTCACTCTAAACAGAACTCGATTGCGCCACTTTAATGAGCGACACATTCGTACAGTTGTTCTAAATAACGTTCTGATTATTTAGCAGGCAATCTCGTGTAATCCAGGTTAAGTACAGAGAGATGCCGTAGCAATAACTTTATAAACGTTGCCTATATAAAAAATTAATGGAGTTTGAAAGTTCGTATTTCTTGTATCTTAATGTCTTTAATTACATCTGAAACGATAGATCGACTCGCTGAAGTCAGCCGGAGCGGGTGCTAAAGCAACAACCTGCGGAGTTTTTATTATTATTATTTTGACCAACAAAGTCACGATTCGACTGCGGTGCCTCACGACCCCCCTCCCCCCTCTTCCCAGAACGTATAGCCGCTAACCACTGACGATTTATGTACTACTTAAAAGCTAATCCATACAAGAGTGAACTGTTTGCGCGTGATGGGGCCTCGGGTATCGATCACGACGACGACCCCGCGGCTCTAATCGATTTCATGAGGTGTTTATCGATATGTTTCGATATGTTGGGCAACTGATCGACGCCACACCGGCCGCTCGTTGTGTAACTGGCAATCATCGGCAGATCTGATCTCCGCCAAATCGGTCCAGGCCGCGCTCCTCAGGACTCGGGTGCCGTTGGACAATTACTCGCGTTGACCCCTGTTCTGGGCGGAACCCGAGATGGTTCGTTATCTTCTAGCACAGTTACGTGATAAGCATGTGATAAATGCAGAATACGTGCAAACAGAGTAAACTGTGCAATCCAGTGAAGCACACACAACACGTCTTTAAAATCGAGTATTGCGGATTGAAGAACAGTAATCACTTACACGTAAGTCAAGTAGTAATACTTTTAAACAGAAAGCCTTCCTGAATACAAAATGTGTAATAATGTATATTAGAAAAATGTTGTTGTCCCGGTATAATAATTGACCAAAGATTACTGAGAAATACATCCAGAAATACCATGTAGCACCGTATGCACTAAAAATTGTTTTACATTAATACAAAATTTCCTTACAGTAGCGATAATATTGGAGTAAAACAAAAAACAGGCGTGCATATAAACTTACCTTCTTGACTAAGTCCATGGCCCCCGCCATCTTCTGAAAACAAAACAAACTTTATCAAGACACGTGTTTTTCAGAAATTGTACCCACGAATAAAATACGTTTTCCACTGTGTGTATAACAATGGGGTTAATTTGTAATCAGTTACAGATGTATACTGCTGACGTAAAGATGAGAGTATTAGTGGTAATGTTAACAATAAAACTTTTTCGAGCCGAAGTACACGAAACATACAAAATTTAAGTATTTACTTAGGAAATTATCAGTTAATTGCAGTGATTAATGAAACATATTATTGCAGTTGTGAATAAATTAGTAAATAACGTAATTAAAATGTAAAAAAAGTATTTTAATAAAAAGTATATAAGTATAAAAGAAATATACATATGTTTCACCTAGAGCTTGAAAACACGAGTATTGAGTTTAGTGAGTGTATCATATAGATTCATATCCTATACATTCCAATCAAGACAAATTTTGTTTATAAATAGAAAAACAAGTTATCTAGAACTAAGAATATTGTAAAAAAGCTCTGTTTTAAACTATTTCGTAATCAAGAATATGTAAATCAACTTGAAAATTGTGTTAATATTTATAAATTTTACAACAAATTATACCTTAATGAATGAAATATATCTTTTGTTGACAAACTATAGCGTATAAGAGTCCTGAGAAAGCTCTGGCCTTAGTAAGTTAATAGGACCTTTGGTTAGTCACCATCTACGATCTCAGGTCAAGCAGGAAACTCATTTGAAGGCATTCAAAACATAAATAAAAGCAGGAAAATGTAACATGTACTTACATGATTTAAAAAAAGCCACGATTGGAGAAACTTGTAAAGCAATGTTCGACAAATATCATTACTAGTCATTGCAATAAGTTGAGATCCACCAAGAATTAAAATTGGTAAATCATTTTAAGATCAGCACAACGCTAAATCGAATCAAGATTGCTAATTCCTTTCCAGCGTGCCCTTATATGTCAACACCATTGGTTCTATCTACATGTGGTCTTTGTATAAGGAAGGATGTCGGAACCTATGCGGCTTAAAAAGGAAAACTGGAGTCACGCCGCCAGAAGATGGATGGACTGCATGCTATTTACCTTTCACTGCGAGTTATTTGGTATTGCATTTCAACCTAATAGAGATCAAATGGTCTCAAGCACCGTAGTATATTTTTAAGAATCCAGGTGACTATTTGAATACGATAATTTAATAGTTTTGAACAACTTTAACATCCAATAAATAGTTATTTTCGTACTAACACAGACACACCAGGTCAGCCGACCTTCGCTATCTGCTACCATTGCGTACAGCAACTACTTTATTTTATTTCTTTATGTTTTGCATTTATTTTTTAATTTGCTAATCTTAAGACGAGTTAAGAGCCGGACGTACCATAAGCCATGTTTATTTTAGCCCCACTAGAATAATGTAAAATATTCGCTATATTCAGTTATTATTTATTATAATATTTTATTTTTCATCTACTTAATCATTAGAGTGCATATTATGTGTTAAACTTGAAATTTCAGATTTTATTTTTTTATATGTTTTGATATATGTGTGATCTGAAACATAATCAGAACTCAATAACGACTGAGTCGACTTCTTCAAAGGATTTACAAGTGATACAAATATAAGCAATTAAACTACTTCCAGTTACAATGTCCAGATTATAATACAAATTATTCCGCCCCACTACTGATTTACAAATTGAACTCTAGTTTAGTTATGTTAAATGTTAATTGTATTTAATGGAAATGTAAATGGTAAAAATCGGACTTTAGTAATTTTATATATGAGTTATTTTATAATTAAACAACAGTTAAGTACATGAGGCAATTAAGAAAATGAAGAGGCTTGGAGAAGTAAGAGTCTTATGTTTCAAAACGTCCTCCCTGGAAGACAATAAATCTAATCCTGACCACAGTCAAGATGTCAGTACCCTTGTCACACACTTGTCACAACGGCGTGACACCCATAGCATCAGATAGTGTGGTCGGCATCCGCCAAACCTAAGACAGGGGCGCCCACGCCGCGCCGCGAGATTCTCTCTCTAGTGACAACGATGCTACACTGGTAATCTGCAATCGTTTCTACTCCCTAGCATCATTGTGTTATCATTTGGCCCTTCCTGTTACAATTAGCGTAAATTCATTCATTGCATGACATTTTCTCCAATATCACCTGAATCATAGTATGATGAATTGAATTTTTACCAAATCTGATCATGTTATTTATGTAAAACTCGATAGATTACTAAAAATGAGCCCTTAATTAACATTTTTGATCATATTTTAAAAGAATAAGACACAAAATAATTTGAGATCTACTCAAACGTAATGTTAAAACCTTACTCGATATAAATCAAGTACATTTTATAAATGTACAGTTTTGAATGCATAGATTTATTTTTTCAAGTTATGAAACTCAAAACTGGAAAAATCTCTTTTCTAACAGTTTGTACATTAAAGAGTATGAACATTGACAGCCTGTGCCTTTGTCCAGTTCCAATATAGGTAAGTAAAAAATAATATAACAATATAAAATATGTTATATAAAATAATAAAACCGACACAAACAAATTAATATGTGACAGTGTATACATAAATTTAAATAAGATACAGTATTTTAAGAATTATGTTGTATAATTAACTACAATTCATTTATTAAATATTAGAATGCGCTTAAATAAAACACACTAAGAACATAAAATATAAAAAAGGATAAACGGAAATTAAATGATCACAGAAACAATACTGCATGGATGTTCGTTGTGCGCGGAAGTCGCTACTGTTACTCGGAAAATTTAGAAGTTGCGATGATTTAATTTTGCATCATTATTCGAATCACTAGTACGATATTTTCTGTTCTTCTTTTCACGCTTATCTTAATAACTTTAATTCCAAATATTTAAAATTTTAATGATATTCCTGCTTTACATATATGACTGTCTACACTTCTCATATTACCTGCAGTATTAAGAATACTTGGGTATTGAATTTTCACTAGAAAGATTGAGATTTTACACAAAAGCTCAGCCATTTTCCGATTGTAAGCCGCACCGCCAACTCGCGGCCACGGCCTGGCGTGTAGGCGTGTCACGCGGTGTCATCGGCTCCGTGACTGATACCATCGCAGGCTTCCGTCATAGCAGCAGCGTGCCATCTGCATACCGCGGCCTGACTCCACTTCATCAGTTCATCTCCTAGCGTTCATTTACATCCCCATTGTATCAGCAGCTTCCTCCCGCACCGTACGGCACCGACTCGGACGGCCACGTCCTGCTCACTTCACTTGTCTGCAGTGTGCGGTTCTTCAGGGGTTGTTAATTACGGTTCAGGTGGTGCAATCTGTTCACTCTCTATTATTTAGCATTTCTAAACGAAGTTTGAGTCACAGTCTTTTATGATACCGCTGAAAGTTGCTTTTGATTTTTCCAAGAAATAATTTTGGGACATATTTTAATCATGCCCTTGAAGATGTATAATTAAGGTCAAAGTCAAAGTTAAAGGATGTCTTATTTTACCAGGCAAAGTTAGGGCTAAGAAGCTCTCTCTATCACTTGAACTTGGGACCAACTGCTTAAAGTATGTGATGCCATTGGTTTAACTTTGTCATTCCTAGGGCGTGTTGTCTATTTTACATTGCAATTCAGTCAAGTGACAGTCGATGTTTTTTGCGATCGATGTTCGACTGAATCGACACCGAACAGTTTCGGTTGAGATGGTAGGCCGATAGCTTTCCTCGGCAAAGCTGAAATATTTCAAGAATATAAATGTTGGCGAGATTAATGCCTCGCTCGGTGTGATTCTGAATATTCAAGTGTAAGAACTAAGAATTCTCCTTCAGAGTATATTAATGTTCATACAAATTTTTACCACTATTTGAAGTAATACTAATAAGAGATAGATTGCCGTTTAAAAAAAATAATCAAATCATAAGAAAATTTACTCCTTAAAGTTCGTTGACTTGATCATTTAAAAATAAATTGCCACCCTAACAATAATTACAAACATTGACTACAGAGTAAATCAAACTGATGAACGGGGAAGTCGGAAGGATGAGAAGAAGAGTCGACGAGCAGGTTTTTGACGAGCGTGTGACTCATGCAAAGCTCATTAATATCCGAGCAGCTCGCCAAAGTAAAGCGCCACAGAATGTCAGTCCCTGAGTCGGCGCGGCGCGGCGATCTCTGGTTTATGTGTTGTAAGCGGTCCGCGAACATCTAGTAAACACGACCCTAGTCCGGGAACGGGCACGGAACTCAATAGCGCCGAAACCTCTGTCATAAAACATGCGGTCAGGTATATAAACCTTCTCTTCACCACATTTTAATCGTGAACAACCCAAAAACTGTGAAAGCGGGCGGGATATACCCCTTTTTTCGTGAATTTGAACTTATTTTAGTAATTTGCAGAGTTTATCTTTCGATGTTTGCATATTTCCTCACCTACCTGTTTGCCAGGCTGTCCGTAGGACCTTTTGAGAACGATTGCGGATGTAGGGTCAGGAAAGGTTTTGCACATAACTACCGTTTTACGTCCTAGCGTCACTGATCAGGTTATAATATCTAAGACCCAAGATTTAGCAGTAACACTTTTTAGGAATTTCAGTGTATAAAATAGAATATAAAAGATCTGGATTTGATTGAGGAAGTGCACTCGGTGACTCACAGGTCGGAAATACGGCCGGTCCCTGATCCCCTTCACGTGTGTGTGTGTGTGTGTGTGTGTGTGTGTGTGTGTGTGTGTGTGTGTGTGTGTGTGTGAGAGAGAGAGAGAGAGAGAGAGAGAGAGAGAGAGAGAGAGAGAGAGAGAGAGAGAGAGAGAGAGAGAGAGAGAGAGAGAGAGAGAGAGAGAGAACTACATGGGCCCAGCTGGAATCCCTAATTACTAATACTGTAACAGAGCTATAGATTTAAAATGTTGCATGAAAACTTTTTATATGGGCAGGTCGAGTTCGATTATGGTGCTTGTTCCTCCGTGGGATAGCGTTATTGGGCCAGGATGCTGTCAAGGATACATCCAGCTCTTAAAAGCAGAAGAGGGGTGTCCACTGTCCAGTAGGGTGACAGATCTCTAACATGATTAGATTTTCATTACTTAATGAAGGAGTTAGATTGAGATAAAAATTTTAGACAGTGGAATAAATAAACCATATTCCATCAGGACGCCGTTAAAAGAACGCCCATGGCCTCAAAATTTAGCGAAGTCTGTTTCGCTACACGTATTCTGACGTAATTATACCCTACTTTATTTCACTAAAGTTGTGCAAACTGAACTGGCAAAAATATAGCTGATTACTGAATACTTATGATATAGATTAAAAAATAAATCTGCTTTTTTCAGTTGTCAAATACATTTTTGGAATGGATTTATCAATTCATACTACTCAGTCGGTCCTAATAAGACACATCAAGAGACAACTTAATAATACCCGACCTAAAGTTAATCCATAAAAGCCCTTTATATAATTCCTAAAGAGGTAATCAAAAATACCCTACAGAGTGCATTTATGAAATATCTTTGAACATTCTCAGAAACAAAACAACTACTCACGTTTCTTTTTTGGTTCCTCCTGCAGCAAGGCGTGATGCATGTGCTGAGCTTGTTGAGGCAGTACTAGCTGGTCCAAGTGATGCCCGCCCATAGTGATGGTCCCCGCGTGGTGTAGGGGGGACAACTCCATACTCAGCATAGCATCAAAACCACCTACGGCAGAGAAACAAGTAAAAGACATTGGCCAAGGATATGTTTCAATGAGCGAATTACCGACCCATAGTTACATATACCGAATCATAGTTTACATATATTCTGTTATTCTTTTAGAAGAAAAACTGTTAAATTGCGAACGTATTCAGTACTGATAATAATGTTGCCGATGATTACCAATTTCAGAGGAAGATAACTGCTCGACCTTGAGCCACAACTACGAGTGCCATCCTACCCTGCAGCTCATAACTGCCCACTTACTTATCAGCCATGCCGACACTAGCGCGGCTGACGCTGTCCAATTTGGGAACGATTTCGGGCAAGATAAACCCCACATTGTTGCGGATCAGTTTATAAGTGAGTGAACCTGAACACTTCTGGTGTGAAGATGTTTTTATAATAGATATGTCTCATGGGACTTTAGTGATTTCAGCAGTTGTTTTAAACTTGGCAAAGACCAACTACATTACAATGTTAATCTTTTGCTCATAAGAGATAAATTAAATTAAAAACATTAATTCATGTTTGAATCGCAACTACATTACATTAAGATTTTTAATAAAAGCTGTCTTCAAGTATTATTTTTGCACCTTGATTTTTTCTTTAATTTCTAAAGTGTTTATAATGAATACTCACTATTTAATGAAATATAATTTAAATTATTCTTTAGTATAACATTTCACAGTTTTGTAGGAAAGGATAAGTACAGATTGTAACGTAAATGAAAACAAATAAACTGTTCCTAAAGATTTAAACATTTAAAACTGTTATTTGTGTAGTAAGAAAACTGACAGGAAGTTAATAAGTAAAACTATAATACTAGCTTTGCTATTTGGATATCCAACTTGCAGTTTTTAATATTGCAATTAACTACAATATTGTAAAAATTGCCGATGGGTTTATTTTCATTTGACTTTTCTTCTTTGAAAAATGGACCTTCGTCATTTTGCCTCATTATAATATGTTCTCTATATAATGCCTGAGAATTAAATTTTAATGCTTGTTTTAATGGTAATCTTATATTTACATCGTGACAGCGTCACAGAATAACATCTTAGTATATCAGTTTACTGATACTACATCATATCTTATCGGCATAGTATTCTTTCGCGATATTTTCTCGTAATATCTTATAAAAATAACATAAATGATAAATATCTTCTTAGGGCAATAGTATGACGCCATCAATAATTAATAACTTATATAATAATAATACCCACACAGAATACAGCTTCTGAGCATAACGTGTTCTCGGCATAGATACCATTTTGTTTCGAATGCTTTGTTGGAATTTTATAATACTCCTGTCTTAAAACTCATTGATTGAGTATAAATTATGCTTGTCATAGTCTATTTTGCAGTTCATATTGATATTAAGATGATCCTCAGTAGAATTATTCCAGAGCCCAGCCATGTTTCATATATTATCACGATGTCGGTCATAATGAACGTAAAAAGATTAAACAAAATAAATATTCTCCACTACATGGAAACTACTTGAAACACTAAATGAAAACCACCTTCCCTTTCTCGTACGTGTTCTTATTGATGGAGGCAGTTTATTTGTTGGATATAAATTAACCACTCATGTCTTTGAGGTTCCAAAATCAAAGACTAAATCATGTACAATCAGCGTACCTCAAGGATCGGTACTCGCGCCAGCGCTGTTCCCCCATCATTCTCACTCAACACTGTTCTACGCAAGGGATACATTACAGAATTATGCACTGAGGAAAGGGTTATGATGTATCGCAAGATTATCGCGCCGTAAGGCCGCGAAATAGCGGCAATTAAGCTCTCCTTTCACCACGGCACAGTGCGGTGGACGGGACGCAGCGCGAGCCATTATCTATCGCGTTACTCATAGTCTAGGTCTGCTTTATGGGCGACGGCATGGCGTCGTATGTCAGCTGGACGGCCGAACAGTCGGGTTTGAGTAACACCTCGTCTTAATTGAAAATTACGCTCTGTGTTTACGACTTGTAATTACCAGTCGAGGTAATTAGCCTTACACTTATCTTATCTTTGATAGCGTTATGGATGAATGATGCCAACGTGCAAAGAGGAGAACAGAACCCTTAACTAGAATTGTGTTACGTACATTTACTAACGCTAAATTGAATCATTATTAAAAACTTAAAGCAGTAATCTATGACTTTAATATGTTTATATAAAAGTGTTTTAGAAAAAAATCAGCTCCACGGCCTGTATTATTTCGTCTTGTATTCCTCACGTTCCACCCCTTTCTCTATTAACATAGATTCTCGTTTGTCTTAACTAAAGAGTGTAGATTTGAATACGTTAAATGAAATTTTATCGTGCTACAATCACAAGACTGCAACAGTTAGGGTTTCAAATATAAGAATCAATGTAATTGTTGTATCTCGCTTTTCTAATCACGAAACTAGTACAAGAATTAGCTTCTCTTCTTAAAATAACTACCTCAATACAGCCTCTAACTATCCGACTTATACCGTAATAAGAAAGCTCTTGATCACGTGGTATATTTTATCAGCGATTATAATTCACTGAGTACTTCGTGATAAGTTTACTATTTCGGATGGAAACCAATTATATTAACGAAAACAATAGAAACAAAATGTTGAATGAAATAGTTCAAATTTTTGGATAATGCCTTTCCCTCTACAGGAATGAAATTTTCTACATTTAAAGTTTCAGTTACAAACTAGAAAACATTACGTTGCTCGATGTAACTATTGCAAATTAAACATATTTTGTAATACTCTTAGAAGGCGAAAAATAAAAATGTTGCAGCCAAAATTGAAGGTACGAGATATCTTAATTTCCGAAGCACTGACTACACATCATTCTGGTCTTCAAATGTTAAAAGATAAATTAGACATGTATAATTGAATTAATCTCTGAAACATTGTCTCGTATTTGTGAAGAATTCCACATACGAAAGTTATGACAGGATATTCAGGAAATGTTTTTAAATCTCTATTGGCATTAAACATTGTAATATTCAAACTTTTGTATTTTTAAAATGTATTCTAAGGGCCATCAATATTTATGCACTAAAAAGAAATTCCATAAAAAACTGGAATAATATCTGAAGTTTCATTTTTTTATCTTCACCAGTAAAAATTGTATAAACCACCCAGTTTTTTATTGTGTTAAAAACTATAATGCTGCAGTCCATTACTTAGACCTTTGAATCTCCAACTCTAAGCTAATATTTAACGGCCTCTTTGAGGAAAAATATGAACGAGTGCACTGTAAAGGAACTGAAATATTTTTTAAACGTGCTGAACAAGTGGAGAAGATAAGCGCGGGTCCATAAACCTTGGATCGCCAGACAAGAGGCACTTGGAGAAAGATTCTCGAGTAACAACGCCGTAAACGAGACAATGCCGATATTTGCGTCCGTGGCATGTGCCACATTTGAATAGCAACTGTGCTGGGCTAGGGAGAGCGGAGTGAACGAGTCGTTGGCACGGCACGGCACGGGTCTGGACTGCCGCGCCGCGCCGCACAGATATTGTGGGAACTGCGATAATTGTGGCAGGACCGCTACGACACTTCGGCCGCAAACCTTTGTTTCCGTTACCGCCGACAAAAACGTCTGCGACGCAAGTTTAGTTTAGTCATTTCTGGAGCGAGTCCGTGTCCGCGTTTCAGAGTTCTCAGGGGCCTGGAGTCGGCCGAGAGGAGAACTGTCACCGTTGCTGGAATGCTCGCCTCGTGCACGAAATTACAGGAAAATTAATATTGTACTCGTTATACTTTACGGCTTTGTAGCGACAAGTTCGTACCTTCCAATAACTCTGATCTCGGAAACAGTGAGGAGAAAATGATTTTCAATAACTTAGAAATAGAGTTTCTCGGAATCCCACTCTAGTGGCGGAAATCACTAGTTGGAAGGCTCTGTACACTCCGTAACATACCGAATAGAGTCCCTTCAACACACAAAACAGCGAGTGCTCGTGACACCTAGAGGTTCCGAGAACCCTCGACCCGTAAACACGGGTTGGACAAAGCGTGTGAGCTAATTCGACGTTTAGCGGAGTCCAGTCTGGACGATGGCAGCTTTTTGTCGACGGCCGCCCAACAAATGAGCCCATGTCTTAATTAGACAGGTAAACACATAATGGGCGAGCGGTTTAACGACGAGACCGAGTTTGATTTACCACTGAACCCAGAACAAGACATAAAGCAGATGTGAACGTGTCATTAGACGGCCGAGCGGCGAGCTACATGTCGTCCCCTCGATTAAAACAATTGCCTACTGCGTCGGTATTATTTACGACCGAGCTACGTAATGGTACAGGCCGGCCTTGCAGCTTTTTCGCCCCGTGTGACATTTTCAATTAGCCATCTCCATTTCTTCAGTGGGAAAACGTCTTGTTATATTAACAGGTAGTTTGGATAATACCGCTTCGCGAGCTACTGATCGAAAATTAGATCAATCGAGTTCTAGGAGTGATCAATGTCTCAATGGCACTTCAGTTTACATACCAATTCAAGCGTGAAAGTCTAACATTAAGTCATCGCAATTGCATTTGTTTCTTCTACACGGTTGTCGATAGTTACCTACTGAAAGAAAAGCGCTTTATCTATTTAGTTTCAGACCTATCACGCTTCAAATAAAACCTTATAACTTTGAATCTCACAACAAAACTATACATATATTATGTACTTTAACTTGTGTTGGATTGCTCGATACAGCTCTACTTTACTTCTAAAATATATTAATCGGACTCAAAAATGAGAACAGTGTTTGTAAATTGCGTTATAGCACGCGGAAGGAACCAGACATAAAAGATTTTGTATCTGTAACTAAAAAATACAACACGAACGTGGAAGATTTCCATAAGCCATGTGACTGAGTACAGTATCTATTATGGACCGGTCGTGGCAGTGCGGCCGACGCGCCTCGATGGTGTGGCAGATTGCTGCAGATTACCGAAATATTGTAGATCACATCTCGGCTTGGCGGCCGTACAGTGATGATAACGGCGATAAGATGCCGGATAAGGAAGCGAACTACCAGGTGCGCACGTGACGCCTCCGATCCGGGTACATTCGCCGCGGAATAAACTATCCACAGGTCCGCGCCGTGTGCAACATGGGACTCGTGTGCGAGACGACGCCATGGTCCTGGAAGTGCAAGCTCAGTATGTATGCAACACTATACTCTACTCGTACAAAAACTAGTCTCAGTTGGATCTAGTTCTTCTAGTAGAACCATTTTTCAATGTAAACGTATAGCCTTCAATTTTATAGACATTTATTACATTTTGAGTTCATTTGTAAGAAGGTCAACACAAAAGATTCGCTAAAAGAAGTAAATATCTTCAACAGATTAAAACCTATAGGCTAAGTGTTTCTTGACTGTTTCAATTGAATAAAGCATCAACATCGGCTGTGGTGGAAGTATATTGAGGTTTATTCCATGAAAACAATGTTACACTTCTAAAACAAATTGACTCTTCGACGAGGAATTATGGGGATTACTCATTTAAAGATGTGATTAAAGAAAATATTTCTACTTTTTCTCGTCAACTGTATACTTTTTGAACATTCAAACGGTGATTAAAACAAATTAGAACAACCATTAAAAATATAGAAAAACTAAGACATTTGGATGTGTATTAATCATATTTTAAAAATTAGACATCTCCCATAGTTATATAACTAAAAATACGGCTATAAAATTGTTTGAAGTTTAACGTTGTTATTATGAGAGTAAAATCAAAATGGTTGCTAGTACAGCCGGCTCGCACTAAGTGCTGAAGTCCAGCAGTAAATATTAAAAGTTTTAGTTTTAGTTTCATCATGTCAATATTTAAAACATGCCAAGATAGTTTTGAAATAAACAATATAAATCACAAGTTTATTTTTTCTGTAAAATACACACATTAAGCTATATCAAAGTTCGAATACAGTAAGGGAAAATTGTTGCTCGATCCGATGAACCAATGGTGGACACGTGGACAGTTTTAACGGACCAGACTGTACTACTGTCGGTGGCGATATCTACCGTGCGCTATGATGCCATCATCTGAGGTCTGGTGATGTGTTAACGAGACCGTCGCGTCGGCTGGTCTTGATCTTCTTGCTCTGCCTTGAACTGTCTAACGCTCGATGTTTCAGAGGGACCGTGGAAAGTCTGCTTCTACTACCAGGTGTAAAATAAGATAATATTGAATTTTCTGTTGATAGATATCTTTATAGCTTTAAAGGTAAGAGTACCTATTCTGAAGAAAAGTCTAAAGTACGGTTTTCTTGTGTATTGAGATTTATTATCTTTTACGACATGAATACTATCTTGCCCACCACTAACAGTATACCACAGAAATGCTTAGTTAACAGCACTTGATTAGGGCTATTGATTTTGATACTGTATTATTTCAGCTTTAGAAAAAGGACTAAATCTACCAAAATGTAATTTTTTCACATAGTGAAAGATTTTACAACGCATTTTCCCGAAGCATTATTCTGCTATAGTTCAAGATCTTTAGCATTTCCATTTTTTGGAATTATAACACCACTGAAACAAACTTTTCAGAACACGTCACAACTGTTCATAACAACTCAAAATTCTACAAATCTCTAAGAAGACGGTTACGTTGCTAACAACCAGATGGTGTGAAGAACACAGGAAACGAGTGCGTGACATTCTCTCTCGGAACCAGTGGTTAGGGAGATTTAGCATAAAATAGGTCGAATGTAGATCCAGAGGTGCAGGTGCACATCTCGCCTGGGGTGTGCTCGCATTGTTCGCGGATTTTGATTTATGGCCGATACAAACTGAGGAAACATAACGGAGGTTCGTCAACCTTCTGACATGAA
Source organism: Homalodisca vitripennis (assembly GCF_021130785.1). NCBI lineage: Eukaryota > Metazoa > Arthropoda > Insecta > Hemiptera > Cicadellidae > Homalodisca > Homalodisca vitripennis. Next base: position 93,356,523 of record NC_060210.1, read on the forward strand.
AGGAGGAGGAGGGATACGAGAACCTCATGACAAGATGGAGTATTTTTATCGTAATTTGATAAAGACACTTGTCATTGCACTAACAGAAACTAATAGCAAAGTCAAAAGACTAGAGACGACTGACCGAGTGTTCTCGGAGACAGTTTTGTTGCCGACTCTGGCACCGAGAGAGTGAGTGCACCAAGTGCAAGTGCATCGGGTTCCAGAAATGGTCTGGTGGGTTCCATACCAAGCTGCTGGCACCGTGCACAGCGGTCGGGACGTGTTTTGATTGGCATTAATTGTGGGGCCCGACCTTCCCCAAGGTCCGGTCCCGCATTTAAAGTGACTTGCACCTGTATCCATTGATCCCTGTCCATTCACAGCGCTCCTTGCCATTGTCCACTAATGAATGTCTTTACACTCGGTCTCTAAACGTCGCGCGCCAGTCTGTCTTCCAGTCCACTCTTGGATGGATCTCACGTAAACGTTTTATCACTCTTATTGCCTTTTATACCTTACAGGATACGGTGTTTACAAAAATAAATATCCTTGGCATTCTGAAATGATTGTGGTTTAAATCTTATACATTACTTTTTAACAACCAGTCAGTCTTGTACACATGGATAAATAATTAAGAAAACTAATGGAACTGTCGATAAAACCCTAGTTAAAGTTTTATGATACGCTTTGACGACAAAGCAAGGGATACACCACCGTTATTTTTATAGTTTAGTTCTATAATTACTAGTCAGGTCAAGATTTCTCTCATGATTTTCGGAGGTAACGCAAACTGACCCTTAGGATTGATTTTGCTGTGATGTGAAACAAAAACCAGTTGATAGATGTTCTTGGAGCTCGTAAAAAAATTTAGGTAGTACATTTTGTCAGAAATCTTTTTTGGTTTCTTCTCTTCCAAATAAGTGTAGTAATTGATGTTAGACTGGGCAGTTGTGATCTGAGTTCTTGATGATACTATACTAATACTAAAGTGTTATTTTCTGTAAATAAAGATAGTCTTGAAAGAAGAAGCTTGAATAACTCTACGAAAATATTCATCGTAGGGTCCAAGGTTATCAAGTCACGTCGAAGAGTCGGTTCAAATTAAGTGGCTCCACAAGTCGAACCAACCAATCACTGGGAGCAAATTTGATGATCGGAAAGAGAATGAGATGTAGAGGTGTCGGAGCGATAATGGAACCTTTGGGCGCGAAACTGACCGCAACTCTGCGTGATGTGGCAGAACAGAAGCAAGGTCAGCGGGTGAATCACTCTTGCCGGTGCAAACACCATCAGCCGAACTATTGTTAGCCGACGTGCTAACTTTTAGTTACATCGACGAACATCACTATCATTTTCAATCTGTTTCTGGGTTGTCTAAACCCCTGTACGTTACTGTGACTGTTGACCGACAACTGCGACTCATGGCGAATATCACCTCTGCTTCCTGTTCGGTTCAAGGTCTCCCACATCCGGTGATAAGGCTCATGATAACGCACAAAGTCAGGGGCGCATTTCGTTTTCATACAGTCAAGGCTGGTCTCCAAACAAATGTATCGGTATGAAGGACACATGCTGTTAACTATTTATTCGTCCATTGTTTAAGACTATCTGTGTCGATTCCATTCTTCTAATCGATATTGTAGAACCTTGAAAGCTTCTTGCTTGTTCATATTATAAAGTGGTCAAGTCTTGTAAGAGACGTTCAATATTTTTTTAACAATCCAAATTCACTGTTTAAAAAAAGTTCAAATATGTTTTAAACACCGAATCATATTTCAGAAAGGTCTAAAGGACATATTTTGTGGTGAGTGTAAACAGTTTTGAATTTAAGATGCAACTCTAAAATAAAGTAAAATAGCGCCTTAAATTTACCATAAAACAAGATACCATATGGCTATTTTTGGTCCAGCTCATAGAGTGATACATGTTTTAACGTTAAATATTTCGCAACATGAAATATGAAAAAGCGTGTCTGTGTTAGAACTTGGAGATTGCAATTATGCTATTATTGCAAGAGATTATTTTGAAATATATTTTATATACTTGACTTTTAAACATCGTATGAGAGAGGAAAGAGAGAGGGATATCCAGCGAAGCAGACGTCTTCCTTGGTGTGATCCACTGCAACGCTTTTACCGCAGCTCCTACCGTATTATCCCCAACAGCCGTAGCCTCCGGACCGAACTACAATAATTGCAATGTCTCCATATCTCACCGGCAAGTACAGCGCAGGATAAATCAACGTATCGCTAGCACGACTGCTATTCTCACTCATACGTCGAGTTATGGAGCCAGCAAATTGCACGTCACTGAATAAACAGCTCCTCGGCACTGTTGTAAACTGGCGGAATTAAGAGTTAACAGGGCTGTTAGTGGCGTTGCCCCGGGCCGGGGGTGGGGCGGCCACAGCTACATCATTGAGCGGGTTGTGGTGTCTGGTGGAGGCTAATGGTTGTGGCGCTGAGGTGGCGTTTGGTCACGTGATAAAGACATTTTGTGGTAGTTCATTTATTATTATTAGCGAAGTCATTATAAACATTTATGAATAGAAAGTTTATTGTATTGGAATATGTTAACACACAACAGAATACTAGGAGAGGAAGTACGTAGAAGAGATATGTTCGAACTAAAATCAAAATTGACGAGACAGAAAAAAATAACAATTATGTTTATTTTACAGACCCTCTATAAATTAATTTTATTATTAAGGATTCGTCAAGTACTTTTAAAAATTACTTCGTTTCCTCTCATTCCGTATGTTTGATATATCATGATAGAAAGTTCCTAGAGACTTGAAATTTTGTACATCATTTCGTCTTGGTCCAAGAAAGAACACTTCTCATTTTGGGATCAAAAGATCGGCAAGTAACTCCGTATTGGAATACAGTGAAATCGTTATGTTCCGTCAAGTTCTACGATGTTTTGAATGGGATTGTGATCCAGGTTGTAGTAGGAATTTATTTGATAATTTATTCACAACCTGGAGTGTTTGAAAGTTAGGTAATAGTAAAAGTGAACTAGGCAAGAGAAGGATCGAGGAGGTATTCAGCAGCGGGTAACTCTCGTGCCGAACATGATTTGTCGCACGCGGATAACTGTGCATCAACCTAATTTTCCAGGATCGCAACGAAGCGACCGGCCCGCGGCTCCGACACTGATTACATCCTCTCTGGTCAGACAGGTGATCCGATCTTCTCTCGTCTACAGATCACTCTCCTAGTCACCTTACTGTCTTCCTTGGCATCAATGGACGAGTTTAAAGGATATATGCTCAACTATAAACAACACAAAGTATTCTTTCTTGACTTTCTTTACCTATGATCCGTTCAAAAACATTACTCATTTACAACGAGTAAACCATCCAAAGAAAGTAGTCAGAGGAGTGATCATCTCTTGATAGACTTGCAGTAGTACCTGATATTAACACGATAACTGTTATTTTACACTGAGAGCAATGTTAACAGAAGGCTGATTGAAACAACTTGCAAAATATATAGAAAAATGAAGGAAACTGATATCCATAATTATATCTACAATTTTTTACTAAAACCTAGAATATGGAATGGATGAGAAGGTTTACCGGAACACGCACAGCCTTGCAGCTCTGGTTTTTCACCAAAACCGGATCCCAAATATGGGTGCTTCGGGAACTTTTGTCATAATGCCTCTAAGGATTCAAGATATAAGACCGAGACCGAACAAGATTAAACTTGTGTTTAGTCAGAGTACACTATTTTGGTATAACTTAACAGGAATTAGAAAAACGAAGAAAACTTGAATGTTAACTTTTGTTTTTATAGTGCTAATAAGAGGGATAAGCTAACTTATTCTTAATGGAATACATTTGTCGTTTTCGAAGAGTGCTTTATTGTTGTATCTTTATCATCACCAAACGGTCTTATAATTATTGCATCCATTTTTTGGCACTGTAGTAATAACGTACGAAACAATGCGTTAAGGAACTGATGGCAGATCAATATTCCTCAAAATATTATTCTGCACGAATTTCCTTTAATGATTCATTATTAACACGTGTGATAGTATCTGATTCTTTTAAATTTACATTGATTTAATTAAATGTTTGACGTTTGTACAGAGGAGATAAAAATTCCCCCACATGTAGTTGGGTAAGAGGAGAGACTCTCGTGTGGGATATATTAGACAGTACGCTACGGAATACGAATACCTACAATACCCTGAGAACGCACTGGGCAGTGAGGTCACTTTCCGAGAACTATTGGCAGATAGATCCTTTCACCGCCTCTAGTAAACATCACTCAAACTCCAGCCCAGCCATTCCATAATCCGCCACTCCGCCTTACAGCACTTTTTTGTAAACATAGTTCAGTTTTGTTATGTGCATTAAAATATTTGCCACTCGTTGTCCATCAACTTGCAGGACTTGCTGAGCAAAAGCTCAAAAATGAAAGGTTCATTGGTGGTTAGAAATACGCATATCATACACCTATTCTAGATGTCGCCCGAATTGTGGTATTAGTGGTGACCTCTAGCCGAAAGATTCAGGTGTTGAAGAAGTATAGTAATAAATAAAATTACTTCAAAAAGCAATGCAAGCGTTCTGAAGTATAAAGTAAACGTTTCCATTTCATATTAAAAAGAATCACCAGCAAGTTCAACTGATTTAGAGTTATAAATTCTTTGAGATTTGTTTATTCAAAAGTCAAACTTTCATCTAGGTAATATTATTATTTTTTATCATGCACAGTTTAGTAACGTGAATATTACATACCAAATTTCGAAGTACAATTTTTATGTTATTATGATTTTAAACTTTGGGGGAAAACGTTTGAAGTAGTTATTGAGGGTAGTGAAATTGTGACAATCAAACTTAAAATTAAAGTGCATTGGTTTTAAACCTTCTAATATGTGTTAGTGGTCCTGTGTGCTTTGCAATATTTCACATTACCCATTTTAAACGTTTCCCACAGTCGAGACCACGAGTGCACCATGCCAGGCTGGACCTTGAGGAAAGCCCGTAGTATCCAATCTGCCAGTTTATTATGAGCTCACTCTCCTTGGAGCGGCTTGGCCGGAAGACTCGCCGACGATGGACTATCATTACTAGCAGTCACTCGGTAACCTATATCCTCTTCCTACTCTATTCCTCCATTATCCCTCGCTTTGGGACATACCTCAGCCGCTGCGTCAGCACCGCTACGGGATCAGACGGACAATAGTTATTGTTATTATTTAATGATTCACAGGAAATGTAGATAGTTGTCCCGCCAAGATAATGATTGCCCGCAGTAAAATTGGTGTGTACAAGGACATTGGGGTACTTCAAAACTGTAGATTGATAATTTATTAAAAGTTCTTAGATCTACCGTGAAGAGACACAGCCTTTATATTTCTCATAGACGTAAATGAAGATTTCTTAGACGATTAGTAACACACTCGTCCCAAAAAAGCAAATGGTACTTGAAATTAATATAGAGGAAATGTCTTTATGGATACGCCAAAAGTTTTGGACTCATTTTTGTAGTCTTTGGTTTCCCTTTTGTGAGAAATTTACAATTTCTTGAACATGTTTAGTTTATTCTTGAGTGTATTATTTATAATCCGCGAACCATGACTTCTCTTAGTTAATGCTTTCTGTTGTGTTCTTTTCGTATTTCTTGTTGTTGTTGTCTACAACGGTAAGATTCCGAATCTCTATTGTACCATTTCTTTCCCCTGCCGGCGTTAACAATGCCGATGCCATTGCCCAAGCCGTAATTGGATTGCTCAAACAGCTCCGCAGCAGTTGCCTCGCTGGAGCTCCGAGCCGCGCCGCCGTTTGGGTCAGATCTTATAAATAGTTTGTTTTACTATAAAACACACCATTTTTCAACGTTATCTTTTAATTGACGTGCGGTGGGCGTGGTTCTCGTGGCTCGGGATTTCACGAGACGGGGCGGCGCGGCGTGGAGCAGCGAGTACGAGCTTGGCCTTCTTGTGTGAGCCTTCCCTCTATCTGCAACAGTCAGGATAATTGGAGCCACTATGACACGGGCTGCCACAGGGTCTCACGCTAGGTCCAGCTTTACACCGCAACCTTTACCGCAATTATTTTAGTTATGCAAAGCCTGTTGATTTATCGGCAGATGGAGAATGAAATTATCACTACTACTTTATGACTCCGATTTAATGAAACAGCTTAATAATAGAAAGGTGGTAACTGAATTAACACATTTTGATTTTACTGCGGGGAACTCATCCTGAGAAAGAAGATAGAATGACTTTGATAATGTGATCTTCACATTGGATGGATTAAGCGTGACAGAAAGTGCTGCAGTACAGTATTGTCGCAGTGATGTGTAACAATATAACCTCCATCTATCGCAGCACAGTCCACCGCGCAGACTGCAGGAAGTAGTTACTCGCTGTCCACGTAAGTCCTATCCACTGTCCTATTCTTGCGTAATCTACAACTTTATGACAATTCGGCCAGTTTAGGAAAACTGTAGCTATAAAGCCAACAAACCACACTGACAGCAGACTTTCTCCAGTGGTGCCAACTGCCAACGTGAGGGAACGGTACTGCCAACCCCGCGCACCACAATACTCTACTTACTCTTCTTTAAACAAGACTCGTCGGTTAACCCGAGAAAGTCTCTTGGCGGTTTTCGCAAGTACTCTGCAATCGCGTTATCATTATTCAAAACGTTTCCCAGCAGAATGTAAATTGGGCATTAGAATGCTCTGCGGTCACGTTTTTGCAGTAATGTTTAATTTATAAATCTATTGTTACGTTGATGTGTTCTTTATCCTTACAAAGACGCGGAACTAGACGAAGTTATCAGTTCTATTTCCAGTACAATGCGAGAAGATAGAAAATAATCGTTATAACTAGAAACAAAACCATTGTTATGAAGACATGAACAATGTTTAAGAGCAAATGAAACGAGAGTGTAATAGTTGCCCGAGTTATAGGCTAATTATTAATTGTAATATACGAATAAGCCCGATTTTAATCTAATATGCAATAGTTTATACCTTAATATATTAATTTGTACCTTAAAAATATACAGTATAAAGAACAAGATTAACAACGATTAACAAGATTTGTAATGACAAATTTAGAAATATACTACCAAATTCTTTAGGTACTTAAAAATGTTTAATACAATTGTCAGCGTTTTGTTTTCGATACATATCTGGTGCTGAGTAATTCCTATAGGATCTTGTAATCTGAATATTATGCGACAAGAAATTAATTTAAAGACTAATAATTTTTGCAATTCATCGCTAGAATATTTCAGTCTTTATCAGATAGTTCTGAAAAATATATTTAATCCGCCTCTCCTTGATATTTTTGGTTAAGGAAACAAAAGGAGTTGAAGATATAACACAGATGAGTAATTCTGCTGCAGATCATCAGTTGTCGCCTGCCGCCTGCCTGGAAGAATCCGAGGCTTAAGAAACAAAAGAATCTGAAACTACAATACAGATGAGTAATCATGACACAGCTCGTCATTTGACAGCAATGGCCTGTATAAAAGAATCCTAGTCAAAGGAAACAAAGAATCTGAAGCCACAACTCAAGTGAGTGAGTAATCTTGATGCATATCGTCAGTTGTAACCTGCGGCCTGTGGAAGGGATCGAGGCCAAAGAATCAAAAGGACTCCATGCCTCAATACAAATGATAAGTCTTGACGCAAATCGTCTGCTGTCGCCTGTAGTCTGTGTGGAAGGGTTCCGAGGCCTAAGGAACAAAAAGACTCCATGCTTCAATACAAATGATAAGTCTTGACGCACAATCGTCTGCTGTTCGCCTGTAGTCTGTGTGGAAGGGACCGAGGCCAAAGAAACAAAAGGACTCCATGCTTCAATACATATGACGATAAGTCTTGACGCAAATCGTCTGCTGTCGCCTGTAGTCTGTGTGGAAGGGTTCCGAGGCCTAAGGAACAAAAAGACTCCATGCTTCAATACAAATGATAGTCTTGACGCACAACGTCTACTGTTGCCTGTAGCCTGTGTGGAAGGGACCGAGGCCAAAGAAACAAAAGGACTCCATGCTTCAATACAAATGATAAGTCTTGACGTAAATCGTCTGCTGTCGCCTGTAGTCTGTGTGGAAGGGTTCCGAGGCCTAAGGAACAAAAAGACTCCATGCTTCAATACAAATGATAAGTCTTGACGCACATCGTCTGCTGTCGCCTGTAGCCTGTGTGGAAGGGACCGAGGAAGAGGAACCGAGCGCGGCCATTAACCGTTTCCTCAGATTGGCCTAGTTGGCGCACATTTGGTAACGATTGTCACTTAGAGGAAGCAATTATGGCTAATCACTCTGCGAAACGCCGGCCTTTAGGAAATCCTGTTGTTTATATAATTTACCACGAGTTAATCTGATTTTAATAATTGCAGCCTCCAAATTTAATTACAAGGACTACAATGAAAGCGGCTACACATCAGTTGAGGTAAGTCCTGCAGGTTGACCGGACTACCTTGAATCAATCCAACAAGTAATTGAAAGATATCTTCCTGGACGATGCCGGGAAAAATCGTTTGGCCAGTTTGGAACAACACAGCGATAAAAACCCTTCATACGTTTAAGAATGACATATGTACAGGTAGAAGTGTTTCTATTGGGTGATGATTACTGAAATTATTATTGTAATAAATTACAAATTTTAATGTTAAAATCATTTTCCATATCGTATCACACAATAAACAATCGTTGAATTGAAATTCTGCACTGAGCAAAAATAATTTCTGTAGATTCGCATCCCTTTCATTCTACAAGCATTTCACACTTAATGCTAGATATACGTTACAATGTTTTGTACATCTTGTATTACGATTAATACTAATATACAGTTACAAAATAAGCTGGGAAAAAATTACAGAAGTCCACTAAAAATGTCAAAATACTACAGAAATTTATAGCGTATAAGCCTTTAATTGCATTTTTAATTGGATCTAAGCGAGTTAGTATTAGAAAAGTACTTTGGTATGAGACTGAGATAATATCAAATAATATATTCTCATGTCAATAAAAAACTTATAAATATTAGAAAGACTCGGCAACAGTAACAACGGGAATATTATATCTAGATCGTGGGATCACTATAATGTTTCTTGAGCTTCAACGGCGGAAGGATAGGGGGAATGAGCGGGGGGGAGGAGGGTAAGAGGGACATTGCTCAGTAATTAGAGTTGATTGTAGGCCCGACCTGCAGTCCGCTGGATTACCGGCATTTTTACCTCGGCAAAAAGCCGCCGAGCTGACATTGATGGAAAACTGTCCCGTCTGCATAAATATCTCGGACATGGGCTCTCCTTGTTTACATCCCTCTATTAATTACATTACCTAATCACACAATAGAGGGCGGCTAATTAAAATATCCGATTTAATTGACAACCAGGCTCCCGTTTTTTTCGGGAGCGTAATGACCGGTATCCATCAATGACAGAGTCGATTTATGGGAGTATCGACTGGCAAAAACATCGATATATCGAGGCTGCGAGGCTGTCAGCAAGCAATCGAAGCGATATGGGAGTCCACCCGCATCTTTGCTGTCGTTGAACTTGACTCATCGCTATCTGACAGTTCAATGGCAAGTAAAGTGACTTGTGGCGAAACTAGTAGAGCTGTCACACCACATTCCTGCCCGTTTATTCCTGGAGAAATAATGTGTTAAAGATATCATGCAATCAGGACTTTTGCATGTTCATAGTAAAACCAACTAAACATTTCCTATTAGAATTTAACAAAAAAGGATAGAATATCTAAGTTAAGTTAGTTAACGATAGTTTAAAACTAACGATATATTCATGAGGTTAGTATCACGGAATATAACAAATTATATTCATAGTTAACATTTTCCGGTATAAATAATTTTAAATTTCTACGTAATTATATAAATCACTTTTCAAATTCCAGCTCTCTCATCTGAAATACTTGAGTTAATCTTCTAAAACAGAGTATTCATCTATAATGCCGCGATGTTAGATGAATCATCGCACAAAATACAAACCTGCGTACACTTAGTTATAATAACCACGAACATATCAAAATTATTAGGAGACGAGTCATAACGCCAACAACAACTAAATATTTCCTCTAAAAAGGTAAAAAAACTTAATTGTAAAAACACACATCAAAAGATGGTTTGTGTAAAAAGATATCAACGTTTAATTTCCTGTTGGTAATAAATCAATAATAAAATTCAATTATTGTTAGAATGTAATAACAATTCATAAGACATTTGATTTTTACAACATTTGTGCAACAGAATGCAATGCAAATTAACAAAAGGCCCATGTTGATTGTAGTATTAAAATGTAAAAAATTATAAAAGATTTTGTCCCAACCATTTTAACACGATAATAAATGATGATGCACAATTACAACGTTGGATTGCGATATTTTACCTAGTAGTTTATGATTTATTAATTTACAATTTAACTAATTTATGAAAAAAAACTAGGTAGACGCTAAGCAAAGCAATATATGATATATGTTGAAAAGAACATTATGGTTTATTGTGGTGTTATGAATATGATAAAACATGATTAAGAAAACTGCCTATCTTTTTTCTATACTTGATTTTACTAATCCAAGTAGCAAATACTAGCATTGGTATTTTCAGAAATCCCCACTATTAAACTCTATATCCATAAACTTGCGTAAAAGCTTATGGGCATGGGATAAGTAACTGGAATTGTTGATGGACTTGGCTTTGGACGCCACACCGCGTCGTGTAGCACCGTGACAAGACGTTTTTGTTCGATGAGGAACCGGAAGTCTTGATCAAGGCTGCGGGAACATTATAGCGTGGACGAGAGTGACCAGGTGGACCTTAGAGCTTATAGGGTTATTCGGTATCAGGAATATTAAAATAATTTTGCGATTTAAATATAAATCCATAAGCATACTATTTCTATTTTAAACAATTTCACTGTAAAACATTTTATTAATAAAAAAACCGCAAAATTATGATTTAAAATTTACAATATCAATTGATTTCCCTAAAAGTTTTATTATATTTTACACAGAACTATACTGGGTACGTATAAAAACATGTTTTCACTTAGCGTGATTTTTATCAATCTAATGTAAATTAAAAAATGGCAAATTTCGAAATATTGTAGACGATTTTAATATAACTCAAATTGAATTGCTACATATATTTTTACAAATATCTTAATATCTATCTTAATATATATAGTTATAGGCCTTTATGGTATGAGGTTAATTGTAAGGGGAGATATTGTAACGTTAGTGTAGCAAATTTAATCAATTAACGTATTGTCGTCCAACAGGAATGAATTATTTGATAAATATTATTTTCTTTTACAAATTTGTTTCCACTTGGAAAATAAATATATTGCCTCAAAGTAAAATACTTTGTAAATGCCAGATTCATTGTAATAGCATTAACATTTATTTTTTCGTTGAGTACGAGCTATTGTCCACGGTTCAGTCTTTGTAAAAGCGTACGGAATATTCTTTAATCTTTAAATTCCTTAGTAATTATAAAGCTTAAAATATTCTCTTATTTTGGAAGACCATTTTGAATGACGGTTCAGAATCGCCAGAACGATTTTTAACTGTACCACTAAAATGGAATTTATGTTTCTTTACAAAATATTTTCAAACGCCATTCTGTATGTATATCAAACGTATATACCGTGAAATCTCGAGTTAATCACGTACATACATTTAAGGTTGTCTACTTGGATTTATAGTGCTTAAATATTAAAATTTAATTTAATCTTAAATATATTTATTCATAATCAATCAACTCACGATAGTAACTGAAAGTAAGGTAAAAACTTACTATACATTTCATACTTTTTAGTCCAAAAAGTAAACCTTAGAATGAGGCCATCCTCTCTGTTTTGCGTTAATGTGGATTTTCATGGTAACATTGTATCACGAAATGTCAATAAAAACAATACTTTTCCAAATTGTTTATTTTTGGACTCCATTGTGGAGACGCCTGATGATGAAACCTTTGCTTTCGAAAGGCCTCATCCAAAAAATAAACAATTTGGAAAAGTATTGTTTTTATTAATATTTAATAATATTTGAAAAATCTCCAATTGCTCCAAGAGTCTTCAATTGTATCACGAATTTTAAATTGTATTCACTATTGATCGTTTCAGAATTCATAAACATCTTGGAAATTAGCAACAACCAGAGCAGTACTTGCAATGTGTAATGTTCGCGCAATTACATTCGCGTTGCATACAAATACAAGTCATAATATCACAGCTTTCTACCAAAACGCAACGTTTTCCCTACATGATGGTTCTGGTAAGTGTTCTTGACACATACATTGAGAATTGAATTATTTTTATATTTAAAATTAAATATAGTCCAATTGCTAAGCTTAGCCCAACTCATGATAAGAATTTAAGTTAAATGTTTGTGAGCCACTCAAATAAAACCAGTTTTAATGCAGCGACAATAGCACATTGTATAGCAAACGTCATGGATTTTAATCTAAAATTTCTTACATTCATATCACAAAATTCTCATTCACACATACAATTTTACAATTACGCACCTTTCATTCTTCGCCAATATAACCCACTTTAAACAGCAGGTTCCACAACACCCCACTGAAGGTTTTGTACTACTCGCATAGATACTTGCAAATTGTCTGGTCTAGCAAAGTAGACTTTCCTGTACGTAACTTGAAAATATACTCTTACAATATACGCATCCAACGACATCGGAATTTTTAAACGCAACTGTATATTTAACACATTGCACATTGAATGGTTTAATATTTAAAAAGCCAACTTGACAAACATTTCAAAATGACATTCCAGTAACATGCCAATAGAAAGATGATCATCTAGAGATTTCAAAATAACGAAACCATTTAAATTCTCCGCGGTGGCGCTTCCAACAGGTCCGGACCGGATAGTAAATTAGATAAAGATAAGGGAAAACTGTTGATGCGAGAAAAACTTGCTGAAGAATGGAGGAGGGCAAAAAAGAGGTGGATAGTGTAGTACTGGACTTACGAGCGGGGACGTGGCGTGGAGACGGCAACGCGCGGTACGACGGGTAGCGCTGGTCGCCTGCTACAGTGCTGCAGAGCAACCCGTCTACATTCTACCACTTCCAGCTTATTTATGAATCCCCAAGACATTTATCAATCCGGTAATCATTTACTAGCAATTAAAATGTTTACCGTGTCTCAGCGTTACTTCGCAATAATTGTAATCTCTCTCTCAATATATTGTCTAGCTCCACCGCTGACCGTACTGGAAGTGTGTTCACTTATTCTAACTTCCTTCCTGAGTTTTATAATTGGGGATGAAGCCCACCCGATTTTTTTTATTCATTGTTGACCAGTAAGAACTTAATTAAATAACGTTTATTATAACGAATACGTTCATTGTCAATTAGGTTCATTTGTAAAAGTCTAAAGTTTAATACTCTGCATACTCTGAGGATTTGTTATTAAATTTATAATTATTCTAATAAAAATGTAGTGACAGTGTAAATTACTCATATAGCAAGATAAATGTGGAATATATCTAATTAAATCAGTACCCGTAAAAGATCATTATGAGGTACAAAGCATATACAAAGCGTACAATGTAGCATACATACCAGTTTGTTTTAACTTAATGGCGCCCAAAAATAATTAAAACATAAGTTTATTAGAAAATTAAGGATGTTATTTTTATTTATATTCAAACAAGAGTTAATTATGCAGCTTTATATGTTATTGTATAATCGGCACCGACTGGAGGAGATTTGCAAGCGAATATGATTTTTATAAATGAATTGAGTAGTAATAATTTAAAACCACTGTAATTTACATTTAAAATATATAGCTTCAACATATATGTGACTTTTAACTTTAGGAATAACCTGCAGCCTTGATTTTAAATAAATATTGTTTGATTTAATTTAATTTTACTTATAACGATGATAAGTGTTTCAATAATACGACTCTCATTACATGATTAATTAATGCATTTGACTAATTCTTATATGTAATTTCATTTGCTATGTAAGACAAAAAGAATTTATAGCCCAAAAATTCCATCTGTAAGAGTAAATAAATCATAGCTTACTGATTTGAGAAATTTCAGAGAAGACTCTGTTACATGACAACATGCAGGTACTATGAACGACATTGCTTTAGAGCGAACTACAGTTATTACTTGTCTTTGGACCCATTGTTTCACCGATTAAATGTCTTAGGAAGATATTATTAGTTGTCTTTGGACTTTAATTTACTGATTACATCTGTCTTAGGACGATATTATTGTTATTAACTATCTCTGGACATGTTTTACCAATTTCTGTCATTTCGTTTGTCTTCAATAATGAATTGTAGGACTAATTTATTTATTTTGTACACTATAAATATAACCTTTACAAAAAAAATTAATACAATCTCTTATGAAATTATTACTTTGTTTTAGCTTGCTTGGTAGGTATAATTATATTGTTAAATCACAATAAATATTCAAACTTTTAAGTTATAGCAATGTTGATAGAGACGTGTAGCAGATAAGTCACTTTGTATGTCTAAACGAAATGAAACTGGTTAGCTTCGTGCGTCTAGACGCAAATAAAAGTAAATAATGTGGACTAAACCAATCATGAAGTATAAACGAAAATACTATTTCATTATATATAAAGTTTTGTTAAATAATTTCCCTAAAACATGATGAGCACTATAATAGGAGATGTATAATATTATTTAATTTTATAGTCTACTATGTAAATGTAAATTATGCAATACCAAGGTAAAACAGATTAGTAGTTTAGGAGATATTGTTTTTATTTTATCAAGGCTTTCCTTATTGTATTTTTTGTCTAAATCTGAATTATATAAACTCCAATCACAAATATGAATCTCATTGTTATACTCCTAGCATAATTTCCACACTTTCAAGACACGCTAGCGATCATGTTTTTTAAACTAAGGAATGGAGCTTACGGAAACCATCATGGAGACGTTGATATACTCTCAGTACAATAACCTGCTAAAAAGTTTCGTTAAAAATATTCAATGTTAGATCTTAAGGATTTTCCACTGAAACCACCACTGCAACGAAAAACATAAACTATATATTCTGAGTATAATAAATAGAGTCGTGTAAACGTAAACGACAATACGCTGAGTGAGTAGTTCTACCTGTACAGAACAATTGAAAAACTTCTAAGGGACTACTGAAAATTCCTTAACAATTACTCTTTTTGTGACGTATCAAAACAATGAAAAAGGAGTTTAATCTAGATATTTACGTTCAGCAAATCTAAAACATATTGATTAGTGTATTTTAATCTAAATTGGTTGTCTAAAAGTCTCGTGCTGCTGACTTTGAAGAAGGAGTAAGAAATACCTAGGCCATAATCAGATCACAAGTTCTAGTCTGAAAACTTTCTGTTCCTCAAGTTACTGTTCCTCTGTTAGAGAAGAGCACAGACCCACCACCTGCACAGTGTACACACAGACGTCAAGTTAACTAATGTCAAGTCAAGCGACCGTGTAGTGATTGTTGATGGACTCAGCGTCACGAAATGTCTCCCAAATTGCTATCCTTAATGTGTTGGTCTCCGGGCTCCTGCCCCCCCCCCCCCATCCATGAGCTGCTCATTTTGTTAAAATGTATAACCGCAAACAGGACCGTTTACTTTATAATGACTAACAAATTTAAAAGGTATTTCGACTCATTAGCCTAAAGTAAGTATTTGTTTTAACATAGGATGTTTTAAACGCATTTAAAAAGAAACATTCTTTGTTTTCTAATAAATTGAATACGATTTTTGGGTAGTCAAATTTTACCTATGTACCACTAGTACTTTTTCTGTTTACGTTATGCAAATATTACACAATGGGCAGTTAGTTTTAATATTTTTAACATTATTCTGTGCAAATAGCTAAGAGAAAAGTAAGATGTACAAGGTAAAGAAAAGGACGTATATAATAGTTTGTGGCAGAAATAATAAAGGATAATACTAACAAAAAGAATTATATTATTAAAAAAATGTTATAAAGTACAAGGCTATAGTTTAACTTCTACTAATTATAGGCCAATTGTTATCATTCGGCATTTTACTAAGTATTTTAAAAGCTGTAAAAGGCTCGGTACAATTAATTATACAGATTTGAAAAGAAAAAACATGACTAAAATGTATTACAGCACGTTGAATATTTATTTTAGACGTGTACAGTTTTTAAAAGTAATTACCCACACTCATCCTGTTGGGCTATGTGTTCAAATTAAGAGAAATACTTTATTTCATGATAGAACGAATATTACAATGTTTGTATTATACAAAATGAAGGTTACAAATATTTCTATCTATATTGTTGAATAAAAATTTAAAATTTGAGTATATTTATTTTTCTAATAGCAAATTATGTCACTTGTATATGGATGGGTATAAAATATAGCGTGGAAGACTGGAATTTTCATAGTTAACTGCTTCTTTTACTTTTGTTTTGTAGGTTTCTATATTACATTAAGGAACAAGCAAATATAAACTCCAAATTAAAGTAAACAGTTAAAGAATCGCAATAAACTGCTTCGTTTATTTCATTCACAACAACCTTTTACTCGAAAAACTTATGTTATTTAACAGATATTTTAAGTACTAGTTGGTTAACAATAGTACTTTAAAACATAAAAAACAAATCAACTGAACCAATTACGTTTAGTTTTTAAAACTGTTTAAAATTTACTTTCCTTCCTTTGTTAACGTTTATTATTATTGAAATTTTTGCCGTCTTTAGGACATTTTTTAATGATAAATTGAGTTGTTAAGACTGATTTTGTAGTACTAATCATTACTTACTTATTGAATTGTTTAAAGTTTGAGTGCTTAACATACTAGTAGTTTAGTATTTGACGTCTTAAGAAAATGATAAAATTCCATTCTTAGAAACAAGTGTAGTATTTTTTAAAGAAGCACTTAATTTGTAAACATTCACAATCTTGTTATTTCTTTATGACATTCTTTTTTAATGTGTTTATATTAATTTTTGTTGTTTATGATTTGTATTTGAGGTGTTAAACCTAGTTAACTCTCTATTTAAGATATTTTTCAATAATGTACTGTTCTTACTAAATAAGTTAATCACAAAGATTTTTAGTTTATTAAATTGGTTATTTCCACATGTTTTCCCGTTATCTAAAAGGAACACAGAAACACTTGTAGAGCTTATGTTTGTTCCTAACAATTAACAAATTTAGAACTGTGTTTCCCCTCAACTAAATCTTGCAACATAGTTTATTTCATACAACAATCGAATGATTTGATTTTTTCATAATATATGTTAGGAAATTTATATCTATAAAGCTTTTTAATTGCCATTTTTTATACTATCCTCAACATGTAACAGTCGAGAAATATGAGAGTTAATACGTTTTTTCATAATAAACACTTACTTTCATGCTGAATGATAAGCTAAAAATTACGTATGTTGTAAAGTAGGGAAGCAAAACATGCTCAATGGGGCCGCACAGGCAAAAACTGATAAGGGGAAAATTTGAAGAGTGAGTTAGCAGGATCGCGGGCCGCTGCCGCTACCGGATGACTTGGTCAGACTTACCCGCGGGATCGGCTCCTACACTCCAGGCCACCGTGTATCAGGTCCTGGACATGTCTTCAAAGCACAACAGTCACTCGCACTTCACTACCGCGCGCGGGTCTCCATACGACACCATGCACAATATCGGGAATATCCAGAACAAAATATTTTCCTAAAAAATAGATACTCCGAAAACTTAGTGAACTCGAAAAAACGGTCGATGGTTACAACCTGTGAAGCATGGGAACGGATTTGGAATCAGCGATGTATAGAGTGCGCAAGTGATGCGTGAGGACCGGCACCACTGTAGTGTTGAACACAGCATGGTTCACCGCCAGCCCAAACGACGGAACCCTCCCCACCTGTCCAGGTACCCCCTCCACGCCACAGCACTCGCCATCTACTACTCCCCGCTTTGCTATTGTTTCCATTCCTCAGGACGATATTTGTCTCTTCTGTTTCTCATTTGCTCATTATGACGTGGTGGACTTTGTCATTTTGGATATGGCTTGATGACGTCTGTTATTACATTTTCACTTGCTTTTGAGTCCGTTTTGTATATGGTTTCTTTTGATTTTGCACGTAGTATATTGTCTATACTCTTACTTTTGTTATTAATGCTTGTTTTAAAGAAGTTAGGTTGCTGCTACTTTCCCTGAATATTTCTTATCATATTTTGAAATAATTTTATTGTTTTATCATTGACTGTATTCATTTTGAAATCTTAGAGAAGTGACTGGTAGTTGCGTGTTTATGTTCACATTTCTAACAATTTATTTGTTGCATATTTTCTGTAGTTGGAGCTTCGTGGTCACCATCTTTAAGGGTATCCACTGATCCAGGACGTCGTGCTTAAGAACCATTCTATTATATCGTATTAGCATATTACCCTCTTCACTCAAACGGTGACTTTCAGGTGTCATCTTTCCTACTATGTTTTTAAACTTTGCACCTTTTGTTGGTTTATGGGTTGCATTACCTTTGAATTTCAACATCTTTGTCATCACACCAGAATCTATGAAGTCTATTATTAAGCAGGCCTTAGTACTCAACAGCATTAGATCTCATTTCTTTGACTTAGTGACCTTTTGAACCCCTCTTACTTCCTTCATCAGCCAATGAGATCTCTCACATTCTACATTTTCTAACCTTTGACAAATTATAGGCAGGTTGGTTTCCAGTGAAGATTCGTTTGGAGCTTAGGAGAGTACGGGGATCCACTTTCAATACATGAAAATGAAGTATTTTATTACACCTTGCCTTTTCAGGTTGTACTGACTTAATAACGCCTGTTTATATCAACTGTATTTTCTAGGCTCTAATAGTCTCAGGTTGCGGCATAGAACACTCTTCTTTAGTTTGCTGTTATGTTACGGAATCATATTTCTTTAGCATGGTCTACTTCTCCATTACTCTAGCTTTTAGGACATTTCCTTAAACATTTATTCATAAGTTCTCTTTTTTGTGGTACTTCTGAGTAAAATAGCTTTTCTAATTGCTAAGACTAATTTAGGAATGAAACAGCTTAAAGTAATAAAAAATCGTATATGTTTTCATAATTTTGTTTGTTACCTCACTCAGCTTTAAAGGTACAATAGTTTATTAATATAAACTATGAATTTTATAACAATCTTACAAATCGATCTTATATGTTTATGCAAAGAAATATATAAAACTATCAGAACAAGAATTGTGAAGAGAACAGTCTCTCTGTGAACATAACCCATTAAAACACAGGGCAATTTGCCAATGATTGATACTTTATTGGAGGTGGGAAAATAGCACGTTTGTTTCAGATCGATAGCATTTTGTGGTTTAATGTTCCAGAGGAGTGAACGATAGGCAGGTGGAAGGATACGCGTTTGAGTTTAGAGAGTTTGGTGGCCCTTGGTTTCATTCATTGCTTTAATAAGCAAATCTTCAACTAACGTGTTAAATGATTTAAATTTAACACTTAGATATGTCCGTAATAACCAAGCCTTGCTATCGTCAAATCCTTTCATAAATGTTGAAATGTTCATAAGCTTCTCTACTGGGCAGTAACAGTCTAGAGGTGGGTGAAATCTTCGCGCATAACTGTACGGACTGTAACTTGCGCCACCCTAAGCTTGTGGCCTCCAACAGGAGCATTATTAGCAAAATCTTATAATCGTGTGGCAATCCTATTAGCCTAACCATTGCAAAATATGTCTGAGTTATACTTGTTGATACAAAGTTGTCCCATTTCAAACATCTTGCTAATTTGCACCATGCCATGGAATTTATAGTCTCTAACAATAGATAAATCACCTCGAAAACTAATCATAAAGATGTCTGATGTCGGTGAGGGCGGGACAGAGAAGTCATTATCTCCATGTGTAAAGATAATACACACACAAACCCAGAAATTCGATGTCTCCATCAACATCTTCAATCTGAACACAAATATTCTCCCAATATACGATATGGGGCAACATTGACAGAAATTATTTCCTGCAGTCTTTAAAAGGATCTGCGTTGTAAAATGCCTTTTCTCTAGTGCAGCGCGATCTGTACTGGCGAGATATCTTAAGGAGTATAGAAATTATCAATAGTACTAGTGTAATGGTTTCAGATGACACCACATTTGAAGGATAAAATATTTAGGATGATTTTGTCCCATGTTAGAAGCTACCATTAAGGATGTTAGGACAAATATTAATTCGAAGGTAAAAACTCTATACCAAATCTTATGAAATATTTTCCATTGCAACGATTGCGGGTAGGCAGAAGTTAGTTAGGATGTCCAGAGATGGAGACGTGAATCTTCCAGAGGCCGTAAGGCCACGTGACTGACCTTCCAGAGTCTGAGAGGTTTTAGAGACGGGAATATCCCAGAGGATACGTTAACCTAAAGAATCCGGGAGCCTCTGAACCCAGGGGCTTCCAGAGATCTACAGCTCCGATTCTAAAATTTCACAGAAGGCTGGAACTCCCATAGATCTGAGATTCATTAGCCCTAAACCTACAAAACAACAATTTCCGAAGATTCAAAGTTCTTAAGAAGTCATAAATTCTCAGAGGTTTAGTATTCTCAAAATAAAAATCCCCATGAGCTAGCAGCTTTTAGGGTATAAAAATCTAGAGGCTTGGATTTTTCCAAAAATAGAAGTGCGAGCTTTTAGAAAGTGAGAGATTATAGATTCCATAAACTTATAGAGAATCAAAACCCAGTAGTAACTTATCTCTTAGAAAGAGAGTAAGTAAACGACCGTAGAGGCTGAGGTTCTTAGACCTTGATGGTGCTAATAACCATTAGGTAAGTTACTGGTTATTACAATCGCCGTGGTCGTGGCCGTTGATTTCGTTTCTTCATATTAGACAAATTGATTACTTTCAACCGCTTAATATAAGTATTTAAACTAATAATAGTAAACGATTAAGTTAAAACTCTCACACAAGGTGGCATGTTTAACATGCTAATATAAGTTACTAACATTGTTAACAGTTATTGGACCTGTAGTTGATCAACTTGAGCTAAAATATAAGCATAAGATTTTTAATTAAGCAAGTAAAACAAAAATATACGAAAAGAAAACGCCTTAGAAATAAATATTTATCATACACAGCATTCTTGGTATTAAAGGAGTGCCAAACATGTCACAGGTATCAGTTATTTGTTCTCAAATATAGTTCAACAATAAATTTTGACTCTTTAATCCCTGCAAGTGCTAAATTATCTACTTCAAATAGAATGAACATGTATAGAGCACATACAATGTCTTAGCTTATATTGTAAAAACATTTCTCTACAATAAAGATGGTTGGAAATTCTGAGTCGAGATGCAATCACAGGTTTTTAGTGCATAGTTGTTCAATTTCCAACTTGACCTGTCGAAACCAATTCCGATCTCTCAATAAAAAAAAAAAATAAAATGAGATTGAACTGCTTCTTTATCTGGTGTTAAAAATTTTTAATGTCATACATTTTGGATAACACGAGAAAAACAGCAACATTGTCATTAGCTGTTGACCGATTGTACCGCCTTGCCTTTACTTTTGTCAGGATAGCTAGCTATGCAGACATTCTTAGAATGTTCAGGTGGTGTTTAACACAACACTAACCTTATAGTTTTGAACTTGAGCGTAAGAATTAATTCTGCTTCAGATGAATGAATTCTTCCTACAGTTATGTTATTAATCTGGAGAATGTTTTTTTAACAATGAATTTTTGTTGCATATTCTATCTCATAAAATCAAGATATTATCAAAGATAACATTAGGAGTCATTCCAATTTTATGGTCAATTTAATTACTATCTACATCTGTATTTATTTTGCGGTAGTAGAAGATTTTCTCTTGCCTTTGTGTTCACTTTCATAGGAATATGCAAGTATAAATGAGTGTTAACTACTTAAAGCAAGTAAATTTCATATTATAGCATGTTATAGCTTCAGTTCCGAGCTTTGTTTCGAAGGTTAAGACTAGGTCTTAGTAAAGTTAATTTCGAATCGATATCATATTAGTACTTAACAGAAAGACAAGAAATTGAGTAATGGAAATATTTAAATAGCATACATAAAGTCAATGCTATTTTCATCAGTGGTCCCAGTCAGCATAACACAATAAAGATACCTATTTATCGATTAGCTTGTTATGAAATAGGTTTCGCAAGATGAGAAAAAATGTTTAAGATTTTCATACAAGCAACCAATCCAACAAAGTAACTCCATCACATATATGTGTTGATAAGTTACAGTAAACTTATCATATGATAAATCTACACAAAATGTTCTATTTATTTATTATTTTGTTTATTCTGTGTTTCTATCGTTGCTAACAAGGCTACCCATAAAACCAATGTAACCAGAGCCACTTCTCAACAGACAAAAGTAAAGAATCCCAAAGAACCATTTTGTCCGGATGTTTAAAATTTTTATAGCGATGTGGAAGTTGTCGAAAGGGTTTTTAAAACCAAATTTCTACAATTTAGGTAAACTCTTTCGACAGTTATCATGCCTGCAGACAAAGAGAGATCGGATTTTGTTCATCAGCAACTGGCGGGAGAGATTTTGCTGAAGATCAGCCAAACATTAGTGTATCCAACTCGGCTTTTATGGCTATTAATTAGTATCTCACTCTGGGATTCGTGCACTAGGTGTGCTAAACACAAATTCCTTCTCCGGTGGTATTTTTTTCAATTTATTGATGTATATTAAAAACAAAATTGGGCCTATTGGGCCTATTGTATACCTTTAGGCATACCGATGGTACGGCACCTGGTGAACTTTTGTGGTAAGATCTTTTGACATTAGCAGAAACAAAATTACAGTGAAATGAGATAAGGGATGTGAATAGTAAAGCCATTTTACCCATAAGACCGGTGTAACAATATTCGGCTCAGTCAAATCTCATGGATTGACATTCACCATTATCGAATGTAATGTTGCTTATCTATAAGTAAATCATTTCTAGTTTGTAGGTCAGTTTGTGTATGAGATATTGTGCTTTCGTCGTGGACTATTTTAGATCTTTTAAGATGGACGTGGATTCCAGATTCCAGAAGTCAAATGTATAACTAAGTCAGATTTCAGACTATGCACTAAGTGGAAGGTGAACTGTAGCTAAATTCAACATTCGCATTAACTCAACTCTTTCACCATAGCTACGTTAATATACTAGTTATTCTGTTATTTAACCAGTAAATTGGTTACAAACTACTCAGTACAAGAACTCAACTCATTATGTTAGTGTCAATAAAACACAGGTCGTCGCTTCTTTTGAGCGATTTTCTTTTGGTTATCGGGCTTATTCTTCTCATTACTATTTTGTGCCTCGTCTAGGTAACGTCGGATGAGACCGCTGCCACCGTACCGTGCTACAAGCAGCATCTTAATGGTTAATAAAACCACCGAGTGGGCACTGTTTATTAGGTGACGAAGCATCCCTCACTAGATAGCAACTGGGACGTACAGAACATCTACCTGGCGTCTTCCTCTCGTGGTTCATGTTCTCGTTGGTCAAACTGACCATAACCTGAACCCGGGTATTCGTAGGAAATAGAGTCTATCCAGGCTGATATGGTGGTAAAATTTGACGTTCAAAACCACTCGTTAACCCATGAAGCTCTTAGCCATTACTTCAGCTGTCGATACTTCATATATAATTAATTATTCTCTATCGTGAGTAAGAGGTCGTTTCAAGACCTAGTAACGCAATCACAATTCAATCTAGTTCGCTATTGAAAAGCTGTAGGTAAAATTTAACGAATTTTTACCTCGTACACCAGCGTTTACAAGTACCCTGACAAATTTATATTTTAGCTTGACGAATTTCTATATAACTGGCAAAGTCCTCACTCAATCATATAATTCTAAGACTAATTCTTCAACTTTATTATATCTCAGAAAGGTAACATTTACCTCACTCATGAAACTACTGAACTTACAGAGAAAACTAAAGTATTTCTTAATGATCAAACATTCCTAGGAGTTTCAGCTACATTTGGTTTTTAAACCTTCTCCAGTCCTAGAAAGATGAATTTTGACATGGACGTATCCTATGTTCTCAACGGACAAATTTAATATATTTAAACTCATAGATGAAATAGGATTTCAACCCCTAAAATAAATATATTTTGTTTCTCCTATTTTCCGAGGTAGTAATAAAGACAAACTTTGGCACACACGTGCCAAATGACATCTCAGTTTTTGAATGTGACCCGAGTTTTATATACTTACGTGCGAGGACTAAAGCATATGAAAAGAAAGGATTATTTTAGAAAACTGTATTACATACATGAATATATCGCAGATGATTTAAAGTAGAGGCAATAATAATAAATACTGATCGAAACATTAAAATGAGTAATTCAATTTCGAAAAGAACCGTTTATCTACAAAATAGAACGTATTAACGAACAACGAAAAGAGGTGTTAGAAACTGAAAATTTAAAAGCTATATTGTCCTGATATAAAGCAATCAGTACTGAACGCGACGTTAAGGTTTTAAAGTGTATAGTATAAGCTGTGTTAGGTCTTCACATTTAAGAACTACATTGTTCTGATATAAAGCACTCAGTACTGAACGCGACGTCAAGGTTTTAAAGTGTATAGTAAAAGCTGTGTTAGGTCTTCACATTTAAGAACTACATTGTCCTGATATAAAGCACTCAGTACTGAACGCGACGTCAAGGTATTAAAGTGTGTAGTACAAGCTGTGTTAGGTCTTCACATTTAAGAACGACATTGTCCTGATATAAAGCACTCAGTACTGAAGGCGACGTCAAGGTTTTAAAGTGTATAGTACAAGCTGTGTTAGGTCTTTACATTTAAGAACTACGTTGTCCTGATATAAAGCACTCAGTACTGAAGGCGACGTCAAGGTTTTAAAGTGTATAGTACAAGCTGTGTTAGGTCTTTACATTTAAGAGCTACATTGTCCTGATATAAAGCACTCAGTACTGAACGCGACGTCAAGGTATTAAAGTGTATAGTACAAGCTGTGTTAGGGTTTCACATTTAAGAACTACATTGTCCTGATATAAAGCACTCAGTACTGAAGGCGACGTCAAGGTTTTAAAGTGTATAGTACAAGCTGTGTTAGGTCTTTACATTTAAGAACTACGTTG
This sequence comes from Homalodisca vitripennis, assembly GCF_021130785.1. Lineage (NCBI taxonomy): Eukaryota > Metazoa > Arthropoda > Insecta > Hemiptera > Cicadellidae > Homalodisca > Homalodisca vitripennis. The sequence goes on from NC_060210.1 coordinate 93,381,619, forward strand.
TCCTGATATAAAGCACTCAGTACTGAAGGCGACGTCAAGGTTTTAAAGTGTATAGTACAAGCTGTGCTACGTCTTTACATTTAAGAACTACATTGTCCTGATATAAAGCGCTCAGTACTGAAGGCGACAAGATTTTAAAGTGTATAGTACAAGCTATGTTAGGTCTTCACATTTAAGAACTACATTGTTCTGATATAAAGCACTCAGTACTGAACGCGACGTCAAGGTTTTAAAGTGTATAGTACAAGCTGTGTTAGGTCTTCACATTTAAGAACTATATTGTCCTGATATAAAGCAATCAGTACTGAACGTGACGTCAAAGTTTTAAAGTGTATAGTACAAGCTGTGTTAGGTCTTTATATTTAAGAACTACGTTGTCCTGATATAAAGCACTCAGTACTGAAGGCGACGTCAAGATTTTAAAGTGTATAGTACAAGCTGTGTTAGGTCTTTACATTTAAGAGCTACATTGTCCTGATATAAAGCACTCAGTACTGAACGCGACGTCAAGGTATTAAAGTGTATAGTACAAGCTGTGTTAGGTCTTCACATTTAAGAACTACATTGTCCTGATATAAAGCACTCAGTACTGAAGGCGACGTCAAGGTTTTAAAGTGTATAGTAAAAGCTGTGTTAGGTCTTCACATTTAAGAACTACATTGTCCTGATATAAAGCACTCAGTACTGAACGCGACGTCAAGGTATTAAAGTGTGTAGTACAAGCTGTGTTAGGTCTTCACATTTAAGAACTACATTGTCCTGATATAAAGCACTCAGTACTGAAGGCGACGTCAAGGTTTTAAAGTGTATAGTACAAGCTGTGTTAGGTCTTCACATTTAAGAACTATATTGTCCTGATATAAAGCAATCAGTACTGAACGTGACGTCAAAGTTTTAAAGTGTATAGTACAAGCTGTGTTAGGTCTTCACATTTAAGAACTATATTGTCCTGATATAAAGCAATCCGTACTGAACGTGACGTCAAAGTTTTAAAGTGTATAGTACAAGCTGTGTTAGGTCTTTACATTTAAGAACTACGTTGTCCTGATATAAAGCACTCAGTACTGAAGGCGACGTCAAGATTTTAAAGTGTATAGTACAAGCTGTGTTAGGTCTTCACATTTAAGAACTACATTGTCCTGATATAAAGCACTCAGTACTGAAGGCGACGTCAAGGTTTTAAAGTGTATAGTACAAGCTGTGTTAGGTCTTTACATTTAAGAACTACGTTGTCCTGATATAAAGCACTCAGTACTGAAGGCGACGTCAAGGTTTTAAAGTGTATAGTACAAGCTGTGTTAGGTCTTTACATTTAAGAACTACATTGTCCTGATATAAAGCACTCAGTACTGAACGCGACGTCAAGGTTTTAAAGTGTATAGTACAAGCTGTGTTAGGGTTTCACATTTAAGAACTACATTGTCCTGATATAAAGCACTCAGTACTGAAGGCGACAAGATTTTAAAGTGTATAGTACAAGCTGTGTTAGGTCTTCACATTTAAGAACATATATCGTCCTGAAGCACTATACGAAGCATGCACTACTACGGCGTCTAGGTCATCAAAGTTGGAGTCTAACATTTGTAGCAAAGAGACAAACGAACATATGGATGGATATTACAAGAAGTTACTGGTCTGATGTACTGTAATATGAGGATCGTGTAAAAGCGATTACGTTTATCATAATATATCAGCCCAGTACCTGCTTGTCATATCCATAAACAAGTTCCTTTGTCTCTTTTGTTTGTAGTGAGATCACTGTTAATAAGGTCAAGGTTTTTCATTTCAAACAGGATTTGAACTAACTTTCACTTTTTAATTAGCTTTTTGTTAAAGAAAGAACTCATAACATCAACATAAAGAGCAATAATACTACGATTGTTAATTTCCCCGAGGTAATAAACACGAGGATAAGCAATTGATTTCACAAATTTCCAACTAATAGCATTATGTTGTTCGGTGCCTTGTTCCAGTTCCTTCTTGACTGCTTCAGTCCATATATCACCTTCCTTATTATCCTTACTTCTACTTTTAGATGGCATGAAAAGTTCTTTTTTGGAGAGTTTGTAAGATCGTATTCATTTATATCACCATAGAGATAATCTGTTACTTTCATGACATGACACAAAATTTTAACAGTCGTATTGATTGTCAGTTATGTGCAGGAAATATTGCATTATCTGTAAAGTTATTATGTTTATTGATGATTTGAACATTCTATTTGACACCCTTCCGCAGTTTATCACGACACAATAGAGTGGAACTTCTGTTTTATCAACACAGCTTGATTATATTTTAAGCACCCAGATTATTTTGAGGGAGTTGCATATCATTTAATCCACTTTCAAAATTCGTTTTTCGCTAATAAATTTATTTCCTACTTATCAAACTTTGCCTGTTGGGTTTATTTCTCACCATATATATTCTCACCCCTCCTTCTAAAATTTTGAACAAGTCACATATTTAAAGAAATAAGTATATGATCTTTCAAAAGTTTTACCTTTTTTAATCGTGTAAATCTTGATTTCTGTAGAATATAAACGGACGTATCTACAGAAGCGTCATAATCAAAAGTTATTAAATATCACTTCCGTACTAATACGTTGAATCCACGAGAAAAGAAAAGGTTGAACAGTCTGGTTTACATGGTAAGCGGTAATAGGCACCGCGCATACATTTAACTAACTTATTTCTTCTGCTATTATATCTTCACCGGGTCCTTCAGATAACGTATGTAGTTTAGTCTTATCTCTGTACTCCAAAATACACTAACATAAAATGTAAAATCACCAATTTGAATTAATCTGTGAGGTTATAAATAATATTTTATATAATAAATATGGAGAAGCAACAGATTCAACTATTTCCTGCTTTTACATTTGGACTCCAGGTCTAATATACGGGTATTATTACCTCTCCCAACAGTATTATTCACTAATTAGTTGAGGGCTAACGAAACCTGCCTGTGAAGAGGCAGGAGACATTTAATCTCAGTGTCTGCAGGTATGTCAAAGACGAACTTAACTATAGACTTACTGAATATTTATCTCTATTTGAGGAACATCGATTTCAATGTTGGGGCAAGTCATTCTATGCGATTTGGCTCAGTGTTAGCGAACAATTTTACACTGGTCTCATGTGTTATTACGATGACAAAGCGAAAATCATAAATTAAATAAATTTTAAAACAGACTTGAGTACAATCATATGACATTTTAACATGTAATAGGCTGTTCGGTGGATTGGCTGATAAGATCTCAATGGGGTATATTGAACCAGTTTATTTATGTCTAAACAAGACAGAGTTCGATATTCATGCATGTCTCTCCATGGGATACATCTGAACGTTAGCAAAGCATAAAAACTAATAATTTGTTTAGTTATTACTTTCAGAAGACAATGTCGTATTGATGATGGACATTATTAAATTTAATTGAAGGAAGGATATCTCGAGAACGATTTCATTTGTATACTTTAAATGTTGCATGTATATCACTCAGAAAGCTTGAGGGCTGGTACAATGTCTTTTCTGACTGATTGAGTGCCTGTCAGCAGGACATCTCGAGAACGATTTCATTTGTATACTTTAAATGTTGCATGTATATCACTCAGTAAGCTTGAGGGCTGGTACAATGTATTTTCTGACTGATTGAGTGCCTGTCAGCAGGACATCTCGAGAACGATTTCATTTGTATACTTTAAATGTTGCATGTATATCACTCAGTAAGCTTGAGGGCTGGTACAATGTATTTTCTGACTGATTGAGTGCCTGTCAGCAGGTCATCTCGAGAATGAAATGAGCTATAGACTTAAAAACTTCACAAGCAACTTCAGTGAAGTCTGTTACGCAATACATTCTGCAACGTACTCCTCTCTTTTATAAGGTTAACGGTACTGACGGGTGACTTTGGGTTTTGTAAAAGGTCATTAGTTTAAAATTCAATTGTCTTTTACCTTGTGTGAAACTTATGTGAATACTTCCGTAACTGAGCCAGATGTAACGATGGGTAGTATTGAAATAAAATTAGATTTAATCGTACAGCCTATTACGAATTATTTGTTTTGATGTACATGGTTTGGCGTTGACTGTTTCACTAACGTAAAGATTCTATTGATCTCATTAAATTTGATAACATTTGTGTTATAAGCTTTTGGTTTGTACAGTGGCGTAGCAAAGGGGAGGGCTGTGGGGGCGGGCCGCACCGGCTGTCACCTTTTTTGGAGTGACACCTACCCGGTCTCTCAACTTTAAGAAAAATGTAGAAACAAAAAAACAAAAATAAATAAATAAATCGCTAGCACAAAATTTATTTTTCGGGGATTCCTCCACTAGCACTAGGTTAGCTCTGTGTATAATTCGGGAATTCCCGCAAAAGAGCCTGACGCTGTCGTGGGGGATGGAACCCCGTTCCATACTCGCGATCTTTGACGTTTCAGTTGCAACATTTCTCATTTGTTTCGTGAAGTGTGTTGTATTTGGTTGGCGTGAATTGTTAAACGTGTATTATTCTATAGTGATAGATAATAAAAAGAAAAAATTGCCAGCGATGCAGGACTCGCATTGAAAGAGGAAATTCAAAAATATATTTTGGATTGTCTTGACCGATTCAGTTCGATCAAGTTGGAAGTCTCTTCAAGATGTAGCTTCATCGTTCGAGATCGTACAAATTTATGCTTTGCTTTTGGCGAATACTGAAGAACTGAAATTAGTTAGGGGAAGTGCGCTTAAATTGCACCTGTGCCTAAAAATGCACCACTGATGTTGTGGCAAAATGAAACAGACATTACAGCGCTCCACGAGGGACCAAGGTGAAGCTGTAACAGTAAAACAGTCACCCCACTCACTTGGGTTAATGAGGGAGTTGATTGCCGTTCATATAAATAAACTTTTGTTTATTTCACAGTGCGCTAGTTATTTTTGGTGATTTTGACTTTATGGTGCCACGATCCTGTGAAGGGTGAGTAAAATTCTTATTATATCACTATATAGTCGGCAATCTTAGGCTTTTAAATGAAAACGTAGTTCGATTTAAAATATGCAACCTAACCTCAAACACGAAGTAGTTAGTTTCAATATGGCGATTTGCCTAAAATGCACCGCACCGGTTTTCCCTAAATTGCACCATTTTTTTTTACTGGTGCAAATTTAGGCTAATATGATGTTCATTTTCAGATGGCGAATAAAGGCAGAAAATACGGTATATGGAAGGCAGAGGATATGGAAAAGGGCGATTGCGTCATTCAAGAACGGTGATATGGGCATTAATGCAGTTTGTCGGGTGTACGGAGTGCCGAAAAAACATTAAAAACGTCGCCTCGCCGGAACAAATACCTATGCAACTGATTCTAAACAGGTGTTCGGTCGTCCCCAAGACTTGCCAGCTGAGTTGGAAAATGAATTGGTACAGCACGTATTAGATTTAGAGAAAATGTTTCTTGGAGTTACCCGAGAAGATTTGAAGGAACATGGCGTTTCAACTAGCTGAGGACAATGGTCTACCGCATAGATTCAATATGGAAACCAAAATGGCAGGGGATAAATAAAATGGTATTATTCTTTTATTTCAAGGCATCCACAGTTGTCTTTACGAAAACCGGAGGCAACATCAGTGGCTAGGGCCAGTGGGTTTATAAAGGAGAGAACGGATATTTTCTACGATACCCTAACAAAAATAGTTGATGAAAACAAGCTGCAGGCCTGTGACATTTTCAATGTCGACGAGACTGCCCTTTCAACCGTACAGAGGCCACGTAAGGTTTTGGCTCAAAAAGGCAAACATCAAGTAGGGTCAATGACTAGTGCAGAAAGGGGTACCCTGACCACTGGGATATTTTGTATGAGTGCAGCTGGTGTTTTTGTACCACCAATGTTTGTATTCAAAGGTTTGAGATTCAAACCGGAATGGAAAATAGGAGCTCCTCCTGGGACCAAGTTTGACGTGACTGAGAGTGGTTGGAGCAATACTGAGGTATTTTTGAACTGGTTAAAAACCTTTGTGTCTTTTATCAAACCTAGTAAAGATAAAAAATGTCTCCATTATACTAGATGGCCATACGTCACATACAAAAAATCTGGAGGTTATAGAATATGCCAGAGATCATGGGGTCATCTTGTTATTCCCTACCATCACACACAAGTCACAGGGCTACAGCCGCTCGATGTCAGTTTCTTTGGACCCTTGAAAACCAATTTCCACAAGGCATGTGAGGTTTACTTTAGAACTCATTTGACAAAAATTACTGTAAGCCATATAAGCCATCTACTGAACGAAAGCTATCCAAAATCAGCCGTCGTAGCTACGGCTATAAATGGCTTCAGAGCCACTGGGATTTTGGGCCTATAAACAAAGACCTTTTGAAGATCACGATTTTACCATTCATACTAATATGCCTGTTGGTGATCAGGAACGACGCTGTCACAAGAGGTCAGCCATATGATGACGTCAGACCTTCAACCAGCCAAATTATGAAGAACGGCTCAGACCGGCCTTTTATGCCAGAAACCCCCAGTTCCACTGCTTCCGTTAGTTAGAACCTCTAGAGCTAAAAAAAATACATCTATTAAAGACATTTACCCTTTACCAGATACTAGTGTTTTGCTAAAGAAAAAAAGAAAATCAACTTCAACACAAATTGTTGAGGTTCTTACAAGTTCACCCTATAAAGCTGAGTTGTTATTGAAAGGAAAAGAGAAAGAAAGAAAAGAATATAAGAATGAGAAAGAAACTCGAAGGAAAATCCTTAGCAAAGAATGACGCTAAGGAAAAAAAGTGTTTCAGCAAAAAGAAAAATTAAATTTGACTCCGCAGAGGATCAATCTCGTTGCACGAAAACGGTGAAATTAAATAATGATAGGTCTGACATTAATGAGTCATCGTGGTTTTGAAAAATGTGCGAAGAGGAGAGAGAGAGGAATATATAATTCAATGTCTTAATTGTAGTGATTGGTTTCATGTCATTTGTGTGTGGGGGTGAAACCATCCCAAAAGATGTTTAATTGCAATGTATGTAAAGATATGGTATAGTGAACGCAAAATGAAATCCAGTTATTTGAGTTAAAAAATTATGTTGGAATTCATTGTATAATATAGTAAAGTTTTCTTTTCATGTCTATGATTCATAATAAATTGTTTTTTTTTTATGATGTTTCGTGGTTTTATTCTTCCAAAACTTGATTTTAAACACGGTGCCAATTTAGGCATAATGGAGGTGCATTTTAGGCACATACGTAAAGTGCAATTTATAAAAAACTGTTTACGTTTAATTTAGCTCGCAATTTTTTTAAATGGCTACTTATTCCAAAAATAGCCATGAAATCTTCTTTGCATATCCCTTAATGATAACATTGAAAAAAACAAAATATTCAAAAAAAATTTTCCCCTGAAATATACATGATGAAAGTGCTCAAGGGGTGTGCGGACATAGGCGCACTTACCCTACATCTAAATATACTGATTTTTATGATGAGGTCTCAGAAACCGAATTATTTTCGAAGATACCAAGACTGCAAAGACACTTAAAAGCCGCTAATGTTACGGTTACTGACTGGGTGTCACTGGATTTTTAAAGGTTTATTATAGAATGGGATTTTACAGATTGCACTGAAATTGTTCATTAGGGTTTGCTTGTCCGTAGCTTCACGTGAGAGGAGTTTCAGTAAATTAAAATTAATAACAATCTATTGCGGGCAACAATGACCCAATCGTGGCTTAACAATCTCGGTATATTAGCCATCGAACACGAGGCAATACAAAATATAAATTTCGATGAAGTTATTGCTGAGTTTGCACCTGTCAAATCTAGGAAGAAGAAATTTTAATTCTATAACAATTCCTTTTCTGTCTTTTTTATTATTATTGTTTTGCTATTTCTTCAATATTATAAATAATAAATGATCCATGACCTTTATCATATAAAATGTATTGCTTTTTACTTTCGATTGGGTAACACCGCCAACTTCCGCACCGGGTGCCATCCAAGGTAGCTACGCCACTGGGTTTGTATGCATTAATTTAGGATCGTATCTCACAAACGTTTGAGAATTATAATTTTTGGTAATATAAAACAACGTACCGAGAAAATGTTGTTGGTTTTTACTAACAATTCACAGTTACCGAAACAATTGGCACATAGCGAATAATATCTCTATATTGTTGTCGTGTCATATTGTTTTTACGGTACTGTAATAATTTTTCAAAATATGTAAATTACATAACAGTCTTTACTGTCATGGTAGATCCTTTATTTACACCATAACGGATATCATAATTTGAAAAAATAAACTTGCTATAGCATAAAACACAAGACAGTTTTCTTTTCTCTATGTTTTCAGTTAATAATATGGTTTATATCACACTGATACAACAGAAGTTATTGGATAAAGTTTATCTTATAAATTCATTGAAAAAGGTCGCTTGGATATACCGACATATCGTGTTATGCGAATCCTAGGTGGCATTCAGAGATGATCGATTCAGTCAAATGTCATGATTTATCCCATAGGGTTTCTGGGATATTACTTCATAAGGTAACTTGAGATAAGACGAGTGAAGTGTAGATAAAATTATAATCCATAATGATCTCAATCATACAATGTTATCAAGGATCTTATCAGCCAGGTCAGTAATACCAGAAAGTTTATTTTATAAAATGTATAAGGCTTACGGATAAAAAAGTCAAAATACATATTATCTTTATTGAACTATAAATAACGAGCCACTAGACGTTGCTGGATTTATAGCAGAATGACAATGTAAACTAACATTAATTTGTGGTTTGTCCTGCTTTGGGTGGTTATTATTGTGATTTCTTTATGGCCTTATATTTTTGAGGCGAAACGAATGTAACTTTTAAAGAGATCCCAAATGACTTCACTATGAGTATTAATATAAAGGTAGTTGTAAAACATGTTTTCTCTAATTGAGCAATAGACTCAAATAGCCTTTATGAGCCAGTTCTAATGAAGCGATCTTGAGTTTTACCCTATTAGAACAATGTTACAGTTAACCACGTTTACGCCCTCCTTGTTGGTCACAGATTTATGGGAGATGTTACATTCTAAGATAAAAACAAACATCTTTTCAAACTTTCTGATAAGTTTATACCTGAATAGTTTCATGATAACTTACAAACAAGTTTGGGATTTTTCTTGGAAATATAAAAAAATACAAGGTTTTGAATATGTTTATATATTATAAGGCATATTCCATTATTTTCTACGATTAAAAGGGCGTAAAAGTGTGTGATGTTCAACATTGTTCTTGAGGGGCTAATATCAAAATGGCCGCCAGTACGGTGGGCTCATAATATTAAAACCTAATTGTATCTATATCTGATCATTTCAAACCATTTCGGTATTTACTGCTTAGGCTACATGTTTTAAAAATGGGAAACTAAAAAGCATGTAGCCTATAATTGATTTTACGATATTGTGCGCATTAGATTTCTTTCGTAATGTTAACATCGCGCAATCATTACAGCAGAGCTGTAATTAAACAGGTAGATTTCTTTTGAAAGTAGAAAGTCTGCCAGTGCCATTAGCACGGTTAACTAATAACGCTGAACGTTTTATGATGGTATTACCTCTAATGGTAAGTAAACAACTGAACGTGCTTCCAAAAAAGATCATTTTATGCCCAGTCCGGTAAGGTTTGAGCCGATAAAGCGGCTCGTGTGCCGAGGATATCCGTTTTACACAACGCTCGAGCAACGCATTCACCAGAGTTTTCACAATGGGTGTGATAAACATCTTGCTGGTTAATTAATACTAGGAGCTCACGCACGCACCTCCACAAACACACATACGGTCTCGCAGTTGTAGACCACGCGCCAGAGCGATACGTGTTATCTGGCGTTCAAGTCTCCAGAACTAAGCGCTTACAAAGAGCGGCTTTCTCTTCAGTAGGCTGGACGTTTGCGTCTGGTATCTGTTTGTTAAAAGTGAGAGTAACTTTCATTTACTTTAAACTTGCTATAGCACAAAACTACTGTGTAAGGAGTTAATTAAGAGTTGCAGCTTCATCATACCCTAGAATCAGTAATTTTGTTTTTCGGTATTGAATTTATACTACGAAAGTAAAATGTAAATTGTTGAGAAAATGAAAGCCACTTTAAATTTATAACGCAGATTATTTAAAGAGATAAATTAATTTGGTTTTGTGAGAACAACTACAATAGCATTTTACTAGCAAGTCTAATCATTTCACTCACTTTTGTTTTTAAATGTGCTTATTCAAGTATTTTGGGATGGGAATCATGGTAATTAAATATGACTTTTAAAAGTAAATCCGTTTTAAGCATTTATGATTTTATATACCTTTAAATTCAGGTTATGAATACGAATTACCGTGATAACTGTAACATTTTCTTATGTTAGCCAATATTTTAAAACTTTAAATTACGGACCTTTTGTGAATGGGGTCCTAATCCAAAAATCAAATTTCAGTTCCAAAAGTGGTAAATTTCAGTTCTTACCACTTAATCCATACTGAAATTCAACTTATATACCCATCTTGAGACCTTAAGTCTTAAAATTAGATATTATACACCAAATTCTCTTAGATCTCCCTTACGTGGGTGAAGGGTTACATTTACTTTTTAGATCATCCAATAGCATTTTGAATTTAATTTCCCAGTAAAACGCAGATATACATTCTAAATTATAATATAAAATCTGTTATCCACTAAAACCTGAAGAAAACCAATTTCTAAACATTCGTCACTAATACAAGACTATACAATTTTGATTATCGAAGTTTTGAATGAGTTTTCAGAATTCATACCTATTCCAATATATTGTAAATATTTTCTGTAGGAATTTAAGTCCAAATCTGTGGTCTTACTAAATCTAATCTAATGCCCTTAGTACAGAAAGTTCCAGTCCCCATCAAACTCTCTTAAAGATTTACTACAAAAGAAGATTTTTTAAAAGCGAGGGATTTTTTGAGGGCAAGAGTTGCTCTTGAACAGTTACACTGAGATTTACACCAGGGCTCACGGAACCGGAAGTGTACCACCTCCACCAGGAGCCGAAGCCCCAGCCCGTGACCCGCCAACCCCTGGACTGTAACCGCCAAACGACCATGTTCGCTCTCTACGCTCCGTAGCCTCCCTCATTTCCTTCTTCCTTTCCTCTCCACTCCTCTTCTATCAATCTCTCCGCCTGTTTTTACCATGCCTCCACTCGTGATTCTCTTGATAACGACTGTTATGACGATCTAACTGTTAACATGCTTCGGTTGGCCTTCCGTACGTTCGTTGCCCGCTCGAACCAAAAAGCCGCGCTATTTGAAAATATTTCGCGCGAATTAATAATGACCAATAATTTTGAATTTTTACCAAGGCTTCCTTTCTAAAAGGTAACATACCATAACGCAATAACAAAATTGAGTTCTTTTAAACGCATATACATCTTTACATCATTTGCCCAAACATTTCAGTTTCATGTTCAACTTTGAACGATTCGACTACTTGTCGTATTATCAAATTGTTAACAATATGTAGGACGTTAACGAGCTATATACTCCAAAAATGTCCTGCTACATAATGAAACTCAGTGCCTGAGTGAGAGCTTGTTGTTTTGGAAGGAAGTCTCACAACGCAGCACCCTCCATGGCTATCTGCTAAATTTAAAAAATCAAAACGTGAAATCGAAAAAAGATTTTCATACTTTGACCTACAATTTTACAACTTCTCCACTGACATAATTGTTTTTGTGCATGTAGCTCATTTAAATATAAACTTAAGGAAATTTTCAAAGACGACTACTAATTTTATATGGTTATACTTATTTTGTTTTAAGATGTTATGTAAAGTTATATCAAGTTAGATAAATAAGTACACTTTATTAATAAATAGAATTAATAAGTCCCAAGATTGTAACGTTCTAATTTTGTTTTGTTGAATTTTACATTCACCTTTTACTTAGGTTTAGTTAGACCAGTAATTGACGAGTTGTACTGGGATTCAATATATTTAGCATTTTTATTTATTTATTTATTTTAAACATCTTATACAGTCGACTCTCGATAATTCGAAATTGGCGGGACATGCAAAACAATTCGAATTAGTGAGAGTTTTGAATTACCGAGAGTTTCGATTTATTGAGAGGAAAAGAAAACTATTCGAATTACCAAGAGTTTTTTTTATTAAACACACAATGTCATACGGCAAACTAACAAAACTTAAAGAACATTAATTTCTAATGATTAATTGAACAAATCTGTTATCTTTGATTGCCTTTTCTTGTTGATTCGTGTCTCATCGACGACCTTGTTTAACACAAATAGTGCGTCGAACACTTCCGGCCCAACTTCTGTCTGTAAAGAAAAGAAAGAAAACAACTGTCACAGCGTATTTCGGAAAAAATTACGTAATTTGTTGGTTGTATTATAACTTATGACATACAGTATTTACATTGAAGTTTTAAACTAAACAAACAGCTGATTTTACAGCCCTAAGACCCTAAGGTTAAAAAAAGTCTACGCTACTTTCGGACATCAAATTCAGTAAAAAAATTATGGATAAATTGCAGTGTGGAGAATATGGCATTTTTAAATCAGTTTAACAAATTGATAGGCTAACTACAGTAGTTTATTGCTATGCTTTTACCTGGAGAGAAAAATGGCGCAGCTTTTCTAAGGATGTGCTGGCTTCCTTCAGTGTAACAGGCGGGAACTCCTGATCTTCCTCATCGTTATCAACATCAGGTTGTTCTTCATCTTTAGCGGCCAAGATGTCAGCATCAGTAACACAGGATGCAAAGTTTCTTGTTATGACAGGAATAAGTTGAAATGCGTGTTTCCCACCGGCCGACTCTCAATTCGAATTACAAAGAGTTCTGTCGAGTGAACTTCGAATTACTGCGTGTTCTGTATCGGCCTAACCTCAATTCGTTTACGTCATTTCGAATTATAGAGAGTTCCGCCGACAAGACTTCGAATTACTGCGTGTTCAAAATTAGTCTGTCCTCTGCGGTAAGTTCGAAATACCGAGTGTATCAAAATGCATTGAAAAATTTCGAAATAGCGAGAGTTTTTCAAGGGACCGGCCTTTTCGTTCGAATTACCAAGAGTTTTGAATTATCGAATGTTTGAATTATCGAGAGTCGGCTGTATATGACTTTCGAACGAATAAAGAAAAAAGAAAACATTTTGTCAACGTGTTCTTTGAATGTTGGGTCGAATTAGATTACGTTGTTACACCCATGGCCTCTTAATTTTATGATTCGATCATGTAGGAGTCTCTAGTTTAAGATGCTGTTTAACTTCGTATAATCTTCTTTATTTTAGTAACCATCTGGATCCTAGGAGACTCTACTCTCTAGTGTTACACGGTATACATTTGCGTTTCTAAGTCACTAAGTTTACCTTAAATAACTATTTGAGTTAATATTCTTCTCCAATTCTTTGAGGTTTAGTCATGGGTAATTCAAATTCCCACACCATTTTGTTAACGTGTTATTTGAATGTTGGGTGGAATGAGATCACGTTTTTACACGGCCTATGAGGATACACTCTTGATTTTATGATCAAATCACGTAAGAGTCTCTAGGTTAAGATGCTGTTTAGCTTCCTACAACCTTCGTCCCCTGTGCAACCATCGGGTCTCTAGGATGGTCTACTCTTTAGTGTTACACGGTATATATTTGCCTTGCTAATTCAATAAGTTTAGCTTCAATAATTTGTTGAATCAATATTCTTCTCATTTCTCTGAGGTTCAGCAATGGGTAATTAAAATTCCGTCAAATTAATTTTCCTGTCTAACTAATGAGAGGCATAGAATTTCCAGATTGTTTTACATTATTGCTTTACAAAACTTTATCTGATTGGTAAACTTATCTTCAAACAAAATAACACTCTTTTAAGTTTTAGTAAATGAGTTAAGTAATAATTAAAAATAATTCTTGCAAATATATGTAAGTGTCGGAGATTAAATATAGATATAGGTTTAAACCTAACATATAGGGTCTTAAAACTTCTGAACGTCCGAGATTTGTCCATCTACGAAAGGGAGCTTTTACGTGTTAATTTGTAAAGTATTCAGATCTAATATTTGAAGATCTAGCTGAGCTATGTTCACAAGTTTCACATCCAGCGTGCGATTATTATACGGTGTAGAGGTATGTTATTATCAGTATTCTACTGAATATCAACTGTAAGGGTTATTTTTAAAAACAATCCTGTTAATAAAACAGAAAATTAGGTTCAAACTGTATTTGCCACTAAGACACACTTATGCAAGATTTGCAAAATTCCTACGTAATACCTCAATATTAATACAATACTACTTCAGGCCTTATACTTCTGTGTATAAATACATATGTAAAATAGACATTGATATGGGGGGAAACATTCGTATTTGATTGGAAGAACTATAATAGGCTTTCGAATGATGGTCCTTGAAAAGAGCCCAAAAATCTATGGTAAACTACTATTTCAAAACTGCCTAAATTGTAAATCGAATTAGTACGAGTTGATTATTGAAATTATTTTAATCACAGTAATTTCAGAAACTAATAAAAGGGAAAATAAACAAACTACACAGCTTTTACTCACATCCAATGATGCTTGTCTAAGTTCTAAAAACAAGTTTTAATTAATTGGGATTAAGTCTCATTCCTCAAAGTTTGCTTACAAACCGCATCAATTATTCATATAATCCTATATTGATACGTGCAAGTCGGGAAACAGTTCGCATGTCTTAATTAAATCAAGAAGATATAAAAATTGACTTCGACCTTTGAACGAATCAAAGTCAAACTGTCAGCTATCGAGTGTTATAAAGCGAGTGGTTCAGCGGCCAAAGAGGCTCAGGCTCTCGGTGTCAGAGCTCGCGATGGATGGACGTTGTTTATTGATTATTAAGAGCCTCTTCAACAGGTGTTCATTAGATCTTGTAGTGGGGCAGGGGCAGGGATGTCAATATTGACGACATGTGGTGCCCCCTGGCGACAGGCTCTAATCACCCGGACCTCTAGAGACCCGTCCTCCGACGGCCACCGTCCTCACCCGGCCCCAGCTTGGCTGATACAAACCTTCACCTCACATATAGTGATCGACACTCACTGTACAATCGATTTTATATAACTCATACAAGTACGTGTAGAAAAAAGAGAAAGCAAATTAGAGAACAACATGAAGTTTTCCTTGTTGTTGAAGGAAGAGACGTTTAAGTAGACGGCTTACTCACTTCACAGTCAGCACAGAGGGTCTGCTGGGAACTGTAGCTTAGGGATCAACACTCTTTTATTGTTCCTGAATTAACAATAAGAATACACTGCTTAATATAAACCTCTCTCCCATTTCAATTTACAATGCTAGGTACCATAGTCGCGGCCAGAATTGTGGGGGATGACGAATAACTTACCTTTTTTTAAATTAAGATGAACTCAGTTAACTATCTTTAAACACATTTGATTAATTATAGTTTAGTATAAAATACGAATTGTTCTGTACTCCAAAGTAAATGCACTCTGCTTACACTTAAGTGAAAATTCAGATAGTTGTAATGGTACTAAACATTTCATTATCGTATAAATAGATCATAACACTTACATGAGATTAATGATACTCATTTCACATCCGAAGGACAGGGTTTGGGAGTTTCAGATTTTCAACACCGTTAACTGTTACAGACTACATGTTTTATAACTCAACCGATAATACTGATTATTTTATAACAGGAAACCTGCTATTCTTTTACGTTAATTGTACCATTTTCTGATGTGAAAATACAAAAATATATTTTTCCTGTCGGAGTAAATGCTGTACAACCAAATATTAATGCTTGAATCTAAATTGTATCCTGACCGCAACTTTCAACTCTAACTATAGAATTAGCAGGTAGTCGCCTCACACACGCACTCCCATACTCACGATCGCAGAGGGTTGGGGGTGGGACCAGCCCGGCACCTGCCGTTTTCTTAGTGTCAATGACCGGGTTATTCAATAACATCTTAGACTCATGAATAAGCAATACTCTTATGAAAACTTTAGTATATTATACGTTGATTAGTATATTTTTTCTCATTATGATGTTTATGATCTATATGTACTAATTACTAAGAATAAAATTGCAAACGACAAAAATCTGGATTTGATTGAGGAAATGCAATAGGTGACTAACAGGGCGGAAATTGGCTGATTCTTTTCCCTGCATTTGTGTGTGTGTGTGTGTGTGTGTGTGTGTGTGTGTGTGTGTGTGTGTGTGTGTGTGTGTGTGTGTGTGTGTGTGTGTGTGTGTGTGTGTGTGTGTGTGTGTGTGTGTGTGTGTGTGTGTGTGAGGCGACCCTACCTGGGTCTAGCCTCAACTCCTAATTGCTAATATTGTAATTAAATTTACTTTTCTTGAATCGATTAAACAAAGAGTTACTATTAATACATTTGACTGATTATGATCACAACGCAACTTAAATAAAGAAAGTGACTATAGAGATCAAAATATAAAGACTAGTATGATAATACTTAATACTTGTGGCTGAACTTCTCAATCTACTATAACTCTTTGGTGAAGTATTGTTATAGCCGTTCAGAGGAGAGGTAAACTAAAAAAAGCTTAAATTAAGTAGTTTTACTTTATTTTTTACTTATTTATTTAAATGATCCATTACATGAAACAATTTATAGTACAATAGATTTATAAAAATGTAACCATCGTACAAAGGATGTGTTAAATAGCTGTATACATATTTTACAGAAACGTGGAGAATATGTAAACCACTAAACATCAAAATACTTTTGTCATAAATAATTTGCCCCTACACAAGTTTTATAAAAATTTTATTCGAGTTTATTAATTTATTCAAAATTAGAACGTCCAAAAGAATTAAAAACTCCGATTATGAAACTAAACAACAATTGAGGGCAATTGCAGTGGTTGAAAACATTGCTTCTGTCTGTTTGCTTGTCCGCACGATATCTTAAGAACGAACTGACTATAGACTTGAAATTTTGCATGAAACTTTATCTCTATATAAGCAGTATCGAATTCTATGATGGTGAATGTAACCATGGAATTTGGCTGAGCGTTTGCGATCACTTTAATATTGGTCTTATGGGTAACGATGATGACAACGAGAAAATCAGAATTAACAGATTTATAAGGAAACTAGAGTACAAGCATACGAAATATTGACACAGTAACACATGTAGCCTAGCTATCATATTGAAATGAGCTAATTTTGCATGCAACCTCATCGAAGCCTGTTAGGAGACCCGTGGTGTGGCGTAATGCAATTCCAATAATCTCTTAAATCATTAAAAAATTTATGTTCTAAATCATGCAGACATTTGCGACAAAATTATGTATGTACCTCAACTATGTCCTTGCAGGTGCATACACGAAATGGTCAATCAAAGGAACGCATTGAATAACACACGGTCTGTTAGTTAATATGAACAAATTACACTAATATCTAATTATAATAATATTAATAGTTATTAGCATCAAATTCAAGGCCTGTAGAACTCCAGACAGAGCACTAAATATGACGGAGATCTATAACCGTTAAACTAGACAAATTGACTGACGTTATCATAATAAGATTTAACCAATAATGACAAAATTTTTAGCACAATACCATAGTCAAATTGTCCAAAACTTTGGCCAAATCTTTTATTATTGTGTATAATTTTTTACGTTCTTATATATTTTTTAGAAATCCGTATCATGTTCAAATAAAAGTTTAGACAGTACATAACTGTTGCTATTGACGGTACAAAAATTTAAATACAGTAACTTATTAATGATAATCTTCAAAATGCTATAAAATAAAGTAAAATATTTTTAATGTCAATATCCTATTTTCTAAGACTTAAAATGGTAACTGAAAACCTAAATATAGTATGTGAAACCTGAAAATAGGAGTGATGTTAAAGTAACATCCCGCGTTTTTTAGATTATATAACAGTGATCACTAAATTCCAATATACAATTTACTAGTACTTAGTGATGAAGCATAAAATCTACTTATTGTATTTATACTTGAGTTATAATTCTAAAATTCTTTATTACAGTGATCTATACGTAATGCATTGAATGATCAATAAGGTAAAGGGCTCATGTGTTTGAGTATAGAGCAATAGGTGACAGTTTGGGTTAGAAAATCGTGAATTTCTGAGGCAAACTTTATAATCTTACATAACTGACTATAATGATTTGGATTGTATGTTTGATTGCATCGTGACATTCAGCAATCACTTAATTTCTTATCTAATTATATTGAATTGGGTAGTATGTTGAATAAAAACATGGTGAGATTCTTAGAAGACCGTACAGTAATCACTAAATTTCATAATCTGAGTACATTGAATGAGATTATATATTAGATTGGTAGATTCTTAAAAGACCGTCTACCATTTGCTAAATTTCATACTTGGATTTAACTGAGTATATAGAACGGGATTATATGTTGGAAAACATCTTTAAATTCTTAGAAACCCGTTTAGAAATTGCCAATTTTTTTGGACTAACTTATCTGAGTTTATTATATGGGATTGTATTTCAGATAATATACTGGGAAATTCACTGACAGTCGTCTAGCAATCGCTAAAATTCATGGTCTGACTAATCTGTGTATATAGAATGGGGTGTATGTGAAATAACGTAGGTAAATTCCTAGAAAACCGTCTAGCAATCGCTAAGTTTCATGGTCAGACATATGAGTTTATTGTATAGGATTGACTATCGGGTAACTTTGTGAGATTCTTAAAACATCGTCTTGCAATAACTAAATTTCATGATCTGACTTATCTGAGTATATAGAATTGGATGTTATGTGGGATAACATAGTTGAATTTCGAGAAATCGTCTAGTAATTGATAAATTTAATGGTCTTACATTAGAGTTTATTTTATGTCAAGTAAAACTTTAGAATTCTTATAAAGCCGTCTAACACAACACTCTTAACCTATGGTGAACAGAAAATCATCTGCAGTTGAAATTAAAGAAATGCTTTGTTATGACATATTCTAGGAAAAAGCAAATTGTTCCGCATTCTTACAAACTTAATGAATCGGTGCTGCAAACCGTATAAAATAAAAGACAGGTGTAATTTTTTATTTTTCTTTAACATTTGATACCCATATAAATTTTGTCATTAACAGTGCATATAAAATATTAAGTTTTATTAAACCTAAGAAATGCAATGTTTTTTCTACCATTGATTCAGTTGAAACGTTGTATAGTTCTTTTGTAAGAAGCAGTTTGGAGTACCGTTTTGTAGTTTGAGATCCATATTCAATTGGCAGTATTTCAGCACTTAAATAAATTCCTTCGATATTTATATTACAAACAATTTAACTTGCCTTGTGACAGAGACCTTTCAACGGCCATTCTTAGGAGAATTTTTTCATTTGATACCCTTACATCCAGAAGGAACAAATCTGGTGTTACGTTTATTTACAAAATTATTCATGGTTCAATAATCAGTTACGTTCTTTTTAAATAAAATCCAGTTGTTTGTTCCTAGAAGCAACTTGCGTCCATCTACAGAATTTTTGTCCCTAGATGTAACAAAGTCCAACTCTATAATTTTTTTATTTTTTAAAGCTGTAATACTTTTAAATTTATTTAAGTAGGAGGTAGATGTGTTCGGTAACATAGTTGGTGAGTTCAAATCCCAAATTGACAAAATTTGTCAAATACTAGTTTTCAAAGTAGTTATAAAGCAAAGCATTCAATTTTGTATTTTTATAAAAATTATTCTTTTGTTTCGTTAGGTATACCAAGTGTCTGAACTTGTACAGAGCTTGATTTTCATTTATTAATTTCCGCTAAGCTTAATATTCTTGTTTAAATTATTTACCTTTGTACTGAAATTTATTGTATTTTGTTTAGTTTTATAACATGTCAAAATAGCTGTAAGGATATTGTATCTGTGACTATTGTGTGTGTGTGTGTGTGTGTGTGTGTGTGTGTGTGTGTGTGTGTGTGTGTGTGTGTGTGTGTGTGTGTGTGTGTGTATTATTAGCAGTAAATTACTTTACAATTAAAACAAAGTGTTTTTTTAAAACATTGGCACTATATTTCGGTGAAAACCGTCTTCAGGTGCAAAAATTGTATAAAATATAAAAAATATAAAAGAAAACAGTACAAACAAAAGTAAATAAACAGTGAATATATATATATATATATATATATATATATATATATAAATAAATAAACAATCGCCAATTTCATGGTTAGACTTATCTGAATAAAGAATTGGGATGTATGTGGGATAAAATAGTTAGATTCTAAGAATGCCGTCTAGCAATTGCAAAATTTCATGGTCTGGCATCTGAGTTTATTGTTTATAGGATTGTATGTCGGGCAACTTTGTTAGATTCTTAGAAAGCCATCTGGTATTCATTAAATTTAATGGTGTGATTAATCTGAATGTATGAAATTGAATTGGAAATCATAGTTAAAGTCTTATAAAGCTGTCTAGCAATTGCAAAATTTCATGGTCTGGCATCTGAGTTTATTGTATGAGATTGTATGACATACAATCTCATACAATAAACTCAGATGCCAGGGTAATACCCGACAGGGTAACATTGTGTGATCTAACAATCACTAAATTGTATGGTCTGACTAATCTGTGTATATATAATTGGATTGTAATGGGATAACATAGTTAGGGGCTTAGGAAGCCGTCTAACAATCACTAAATTGTATGGTCTGACTAATCTGTGTATATATAATTGGATTGTAATGGGATAACATAGTTAGGGGCTTAGGAAGCCGTCTAGCAATCACTAAATTTCGTGGCCTGTTTTATCTGAGTATATAGAATGGTAATTTATGTTGGATAACATTGTTATAGTCTTAGAAATAATGATCTGAATTTCCTGAGTGTAAAGCATTGAGTTACACACACAGCATCCTGAGTCTTAGACAACTGTAATATTATTAGGGGGTGGGGAGGGTGAATGTTCATAAAATATGCTCTACATTCGGGAAAATAAATTAGAAGAGATTTTTTCATTCCACTGAAGGTCCTTTCTGACTAAATGAATTTCTAAGCTTTTTGACCTAAGAGAAAAAGCTTAGTATTGGGTGAATAGGATTGATTACCATACCATAATTTTCATATACATGTTTATAACATTATAGTGGTTCAGATAAAGTGGTGTTTATATTCAATGAAGGAAACTGCAGTAACCGAGTTATTGGTTTGTGATAGCGGTGTTTTTCGGCTGACCCCAGGGACATGTGCTGAAACATTTAATAATAGTTATCTGTTATGATATTTTTATAGTTATGTATTTATAGTAATGATTTATTTGTATCCATTTCAATTTTCACATCTAGAAAGGTGAAAAGGGGATTACTCTAGTGGTGAAGAAACTTCATCGTGTCATTTCCAGATTGGATTCGCCATTATCTGATCTGCGAGTCTCGAGAAGTAAAACACAACGTCAGTGCAGTGCCATCACCCTATATTATGGCACATCTGACTAGATGAAGGTGACAGATAAACAGTATTAATACTAATGATAGAAATATTTTAACAATAATATTGACTCAAGGTAATTTTGTTTGTTACGTTCTTTCTAGCAACAATATTTTACAACCATCTGTCTCTACACTTTCCTTTTATAGGATGGTAGTTCTGCAAATCTCAACTGTAGAATTTGCATTAAAATGGTTCTGATAGTTGGCAAAACTTTTTAGCCTCTTTACAATTCTAACCCTCTCACTAGTTCCCTTGAAGCTTTATTGAGTTGTGATAATTAAAATTATTTACTAGAGTACTAAATTTTTTTTCAAAAAGAACCTTATTTTAAAACAATGTAGTCAACTAACTTCCTTTAATTATTTTAAATACTGTTTAATTAAGAGAAATTTAAATAGTCTTCTAACAGATTATTCTTGTAAGTGTTATTTCCGTATATTCTGTTTAGTACTCGTGCAGCGGTACTGAGCCGCGAGTACTGGCGGGAGTGGAGCAGCAGCACGAGTCTGTGCGAGAGGCTCCGGACCGGCTGGCTGACGGGCTGACGAAATCCCACCAGATATCGCCACGTAATGTCTCTGTGGAGGTGACAAAGAAGAGGGAGTGAGGGCCCTCCCATCCGCGGCGGCCACCAATCCCAGGCACAGGTGTCGGCGGATAGTAGGAGGGGGGCGATAACGTAATCACTATCAGAGAGAGCGCTCAGCTGGTGGCTAGCCGAGCTGCAGCGTGTGTCAAACATCTAGGAGTGTGCAACAATTCCAAGAAATGGCATTAGAACAAGTTACACTGTTCACAAGATCCAATATTTGGAATCTACAGAATGATGTGCAGTTGCGAAACATTGACCAAAGGGAGTCTGACTCCCTTTTCCTCAATCCATATAAATAGAATAATGGAAATTATTGATATACATATACTTTTACTAATAACTGGTTTTTCTATTAAATTACGGTACTTTGATATTATCTGGAGGCCTCTCTGGCTCTATTTACTACATAATTTGGGTATATAAGAAGGAAATAAATAGACTATGTACGTATTAAAAATAGAAAAAGTTAAAATTTACGAACGCTCACTGATGTGAGCTTGAAATTAGGTACTATCTCGAGGGATGTTTGTCGTTGTACTCCTGGGTGCGGGGAGGCGCCGCAGACGCCACCGTAGCCGCACCGATGGCCAGGGGCATTTCTGATCTGTACTCTCCTGACCTCAGATCACGTCCCAGAACGTCCAACTTTTCCGATATCAGATCACGTTGGACGATCGTAAAGGTTAACTTAAATTTTTGTACTACTAGTAACACATTTATTATAACATAATCTAAACCTACTTTTATCGCGTAATAACAAATAGTATATACGGACAGAGTGGCCTCCGAATTATGTTAAAGTACCAAAATTAATTTTAATTTATGTTCATAAAAACACAAATAGAACCAACCCAAGCCATTAATATTATTAGTTGTATAATTTCCACTAGTTTGTTTCACTTGGGACAAAACTGAGAAAACCTCAAATTGAACTCAGTGTTAGACTGCTGCGTCTTGAATGATAAGGTCTTCAGGATGGGTGTGATTTCGTGAGGAGGAATAGGGTACACTATCTCAGTCACTTATAAGAAGGGAAGGTTATCTATGTTCCGCCTCCTATAGTTAAAGTGAGCAGGAAGTTATACTTTCTAGGGGTATCAATCCACTCGAACAGCCATCTTCCACAGTGAACTAGACGTATCGATCAACCTTTCACATCCTTGCAATATCTTGGCTTTTGTGGTTTAAATGTGGAACTCTTACCAACAGAGTTGTTGAAATGTAAGTGACCCCTCGGTTTTTGCTGTACTCGGAGTGGGTTGCACTGGGAGGTCAAAACCAACAAGAAGGAAACCCTCCTGGGAGTCTTAGCGTTCGTAACTTCCCATAAAACGCCCAATTCACGCAAACCTTTGTGTCAAATCGTGGTTGGAAGCAGTATACGAGTAGTATGGCTGGCAAATGTAAACGACTTTTTAAATTTTACTATTAACATGTTAGTAACATTATCATACAAACCAATAAAATTTAAATTACAAATTTGTATCTGGTGTCATTCATTTCGTACCTCCATTATTTATATTAACATACTGCAGGCGTCTAGGTTAATGAAATGTATTATAACTCTTCAAGATAGGTAGTGCAAATTTTATTCATCGCAATACAGTAGATAGAGAAATCTACGTGAAGTTTATGTGTATTAGCTAATGATTTTAAACGGTGAGAATAATAATGTTATAATGTTTTACATGAAAGTTCAGCAGTAAAGTAAGAAACTTTCAAGTACAGGATATTTATTTTTAGCAATTTTGCTCAAACTATTCATTGGAAAACACACAAAGATATCACTCCTGTAGTAAGTCATCTGAACAACCATAATTCTTCACATTGTTGGGCTGAAAAAAGACTACTACTCGTAATTGGAATTTCTAACGAGTTCTGAGGTCATATAAAACAAATTTATGCCGTGTTTATTAAGTCTTCATTGTAAGGTTATCGTTCATTAGTAAGAAACTTATTTAGTAAGAAACCCTTAGTTTTCGATGTGACGAATTAACATAACGGAATTAACCCACCTTCACAGTGTACAAAATTACCTCTTCCAGAAGTAAGTATACAAATAAGTAAAGAAATACCTACGTATGGAACATTTTATACATGTCTATATTGTGAAACATTTGTAATTGAAATTAATTTTGTATATTTTAATTTGATCACATACTGGTTTTAATGAATTTTATTTGTTTGTATTCAAAATGTTTAGAGATCATAATTTAAATAAATTGTGAAATTCTTCATTTGTATTTATATTTGTCATTTTCTTTCAATTTTTAAGCTTTCTCTTTTTTAGTACTCTTCCATATTCCCGTAATTATGGTTTATTTTTCTATTGACTGTTTAGATAAATTTGATTTTATTGTAGACATTGTATTTTTTCAATGATTTACGTGTTCGTTTAAACTTTCTACCAGTTTGTGTAATATGATCATCGCAGCAAGTGTTGTGTACTGCTTTTTTCTAACATTTTGTATAATTATCGTTACTTAACATTATGGTTTACTTTGTTTTCCATTAATTTGAATGTTTAGTAATTTATTGTAAATTTTAAATGTAAAAATCACGGGGCTTTAGTTGAAATTTTTAACTAACCAAAACTATTATAGATTTTATTCAATTGTAGTTACTGAGTTTATCCTGCTTTAGCTTCCCCAAAACATTTTCACCATCTCGGAGGATACAAAACGTTGAAAATTCCCCATAATATGTAAAATATTTTGTTCTTACTTAGAGTTTTATCTTCAGCCAACAAAATATTAAAGCAAATATGGAAGGACCTAGCATGCACTTCCGTAGTTCAGTCAATGGAGCAAGCTACAACTTGCTGGCCAAAGCTTAACCAATAACCGGTCAATTTGACGAATAAGCGATCAATAGGCTTCTTTATCGTAGACTGCCAGATTTTTGGTAATCTGATACTATCTTCTTTGTCGAAGTACAGTAATTTTTCTCTGTAGGGAGAGGGAGGGAGAGAGAGAGAGAGAGAGAGAGGGGGGGGGGGGGATAGAGATTTACAATATTTACAATAAAGTTATCATACAATAGTCATGCAATCATTTTTTTATCTAGATCCTCTAGGATTGTAAAGGTAGTTTGTCCTAAGAAGGGTGTGTTTATAACGTCCAAATCTTGTTTTTGGCGTTGACTGTTGAAATTCATTGGCGTTGATTGATAATTTGAAATTCAGGAAGATCATAGATCACTTCAAGACGATAAATTTTCTGGTAGGCCAGATTACAGAGTTACTGATAAGGGAATCCGTGCTATGTTTGATTAAAGAAAAAAAAAGTTATTTTTAAAGTATGACCAAGGCTTCACGAACTATTTGTTCCAACAACATTGCAAACAATTTTTTCATGGTTTTCTTGGAGCCAGGAAACATGTGTTTTGTTGAGTTCTCACAATTTTACAGATCAAAATACTAAATACGCAAAAATATTAAGCGTCTAAGAATCAACCTTTAAACCCTCCAAATACTTTTTTTTGGCAGTCAATTGTTCAAAGATGGCTGTAACCCACAACACTAGTGACAAAATTGTCCATTAAGAAATTCATGTACGCTGTTTTCTACGAGAACACTGAACTAGGGAATAAAGGATATAAAGGTTGGAAGGACCGTGGACTGCCATAAGAATTCGTCACACTCAGAAGTGTTTATCTTAGTTTTTGAATAAACCCTAAACGTTTCTAAAACTGTGACATATTAATACTTATCTCACACTGCTAGACACATACTTGCGCTGTTGTTACTTTTCTTCGGAAACGAGATAGAAACAAAATAGTTTGAAAGAAAGGGAGATTTCACGTGTGGCTGTCATCTCCGAATTTCAATATAAAGATGAATTATTATTTTTAACGGTTAATTTACAAATTATTAATGGGATGTAAACTCTAAAGGGCATGTTAATATAGTCAACGCCTTCAAATATATAGAAACTCCTTATTAAAACCTTATTAAACGAAATAAGCATACAAGTCTATAAGCATATGAACTTGTTTGTATAAAAGTGGAAATTTTCTGGATACAACCAGTTCTTCTTACTTTGTAAACATACTAACTTATAAAGGTAAAAAAGAAAATAGTTATTAAAATTGTGTACGGCCTTTATTTTGAAACCTTACATGAATACAAATATTGTTGTAAATGACTTAGGAACCCTACAACACTTTTCGTTTTGCTCTACATTGCATGCATAAATTTGATACGTAACAGTTCATTTTCCAAACTTCGAGCTGCTGGCATACTAAAACCTTAAGGGTTATTAAAACATGTGCAAGAATAAAAAGTTGTTTAAAATTACTGAATACTCTAAAAAAACTCAATTTTTGATCTGCGTTGTTGGTTTGATATAGACAAGTTAAATTTTTGGCACAAAGTGTATGCAAAAGGCCGAAGTCATGAAACTGTTTATTGGTAAAGATTGGTTTAATGAACACATCTAAACAATGTGAAAATACTTCCTCTGTACCATTAACTGTAGTATGAAGCTTTTAACAATGTTTTTTTAATTTATTTAATTAGGAAAAGATTTTCTTGCTCAAAAGCTATATGTATGTAATGTAAATATAATATGTAATATAAATACAGGGTGTAAAATAAGTTCTGATACTCCTGGATATATTCCAAACGGATTAAGATATCGATGTACAATCTTCACCATGCCTATTATAATACCTTTATGGTTTTTTGGGGGGTAAAAATAGCTCACCCCTTTTTCAATGGGGAATTGAGGAGGGTACTTTTAATTTTAAAATTGCAACTCCTATCTTGTGACATATAATTTGAAAGGTACATTCAAAATAAACACAATGACACAAACAAAACATCTCTACGACAATCCTAGCAAAAGTTATGCGTAAATAATCCATTACATTGTAATGCTACCTAAAAAAGACACGTCTTAACAAAACTATGCACACGTGAAACATTAGGTACGACGTAAAGGGACAAGCTGGATCCATCAGTCTTACTAAACGATATCACTCATGTATTGTGTTGATATCCGCAAGACATTGGCATTGTCCCTACAGATTATTATTTTCTGCGTTATTTGCCCATAACTTTTGCTCGAAAAGGCGTAGAGGAGTTTTCTTAGTGTCATTGTGTTTCTATTTAATATACCTTTAATATGACATTTCACAAGATAGAGGTTGTAATTTGAAAATTTAAAGTAACCCCCCGCAATCCTTCTTTGAAACAGGGGGGTGAAATATTTTTACCCACCAAAAAGTTCAAAAAAGTATTTAAATAGGTATGGTGAGGATTGTATATCGATATCTCAATCCATTTGGAATATATCCAGTCATATCATGAACTAATTTACACCCTGTATGTTTATTTGTTTAGATTACTGAAAACGAAGGTGATTGCAATAAGCAAATTGTTATTAAATCTACCTAAAATAAATGGTTCCGTGTTTTCAAAAATAGAGAGTTCGTATTCAACACTACATTGACTCTGGAGGTGTTTAATTTAAGCACACAAGTTTCGTAAGTGTAAAATATACAATGGATACTGTGTTTGATCTATAATCTGATTGATAATCTCGTAATTATATCAATATAAAAGATAATTTTTGTATATAACTTTCATATGAAAATTTTTAATGGAAAGTGTTTCTCCTTTGTAGCCAGTTGGTTTTCATATCTGTTGTATATCAAGTGAATGGTATAATTTTTCAGGAAAGATTAATGGTTCAAAGCAGGTAGAGTAGACACTGGCACACATATACATACCGACTAATAACCCTTATGATTCTATTGTTACATTTGGATTAAAATGAGGTCATCATTTTGCTTTGTGAAATTATAGAGAATTGTGGTACGGAAAGAAATTCTTTATTTGTTGTTATTTATTTATCTCGTTCATAAAACAGTCCCGGGAGTCGGGGCGCCTAGTCTCACAGACCCGACTAAAATATATTGTTCGTTTTCAGGTTGGTAGAAGAGATCTTCAAAGCCCAAGTTTTGTGTAGCTGTCTAACCCTAGTCTCTAGTCAACGCCCGCATGTGGTTGGATTGAAGTCACTTACCTATTTCTAGAAAATTGCAGTTCGGGTCTGTCAGACTTGGCGCCCCTACTCGTGTAACACAATTTGTCATTAGTTGAATTTTTATAAAAACTGTTTATTTTTTGTTTCATAAAGATAAAAGCATTGATTTTTTGTTTGAATAAAAGAAACTATTTTGTTAATGTTATATTAGTTTTATTTGAGATTTAATTTTAAAATGGCTGATACACAAGAACAAGAACGTATTAGACAACTTCTGAACGAAAGCTTCGCTAACTCTATTGAAGATGTAGTTATTGACAACTCAGATAATGATGAGGAGGACATTGCTGAGGAGTTCATGGAACAGACACTGAGCAAGAAGGGGAGTATAGAGAAGAGGACATGGAAGAAGATCATCAACATGAACAGATACAACCAAGGTTTCCCTGCTACATAGGAAAAAACAGAACAACACGGTGGAGGATTCACTGCTCTCCAGCACGATCGGTAGTGACCAGGCAATCAAATATAGTTATTCATCTATCAGGTGTAAAGCCCTACGCTAAGAATGCAAAAACACCTGTAGACTGTTGGGGATTGTTTTTTGATGACAATATTCTAAATATGATTGTTACAAATACAAATTTACAAATCACGGAAAAACAAGAACTTATTCTAGAGAAAGGCGGGGTAGGCCCACTGATATTACAGAAATTAAAGCACTCTTTTGCCTTCTGTATTTAGCAGGCTCATTGAAAAGTAGTCGGTTAAATACAAAAGATCTTTGGGACAGAGAAGGGTGTGGAGTTGAGAAATTTTGGCTAACAATGTCTCAAGACAGATTTTTATTTCTTCTCCGACATTTACGTTTAGATAGCAATGACACTAGAGAGGAAAGAAAAAAATTACCAGATATAGTTACTTTTTATAACTCAACCAAAGGTGGAGTAGATACTCTAGATGAGTTGTGTGCAACCTATGATGTTGCTCGAAATACAAGAAGATGGCCAATGGTAATACTCTTTTCTCTGTTGAATGTAGCTGGAGTGAATTCTCAAATAATGTACATTGCTAATAACAATGAAGACAAAACTATTCGAAGAATTTATTTGAAGGAACTCGTACTGGCTCTATCATCTGAACATCTTCAACGAAGATCTCCGCAGAAAAATCTCCCTACTGAGATTCGTCAAAGATGGCAAGAGGTTGCTGGGACTTCAGCTCAAGTCGAAAAAGCAGACGATTTCCCACCAGGAACTAGAAAAAGGTGTTATTTGTGTAAAAGCGACAGCAAAACTAAGTATAGTTGCAAGTACTGCCGAAAGTTCATTTGCCTTTGCCACGCTGAACATTCCTGCTCTGGATGTCAAGCTACAGTGCAACAGTAAACTTTCTTCCCAAAGTTCCATTTTATTACTTAATGTCCTTTAGGAAATACATTTTGAATTTGTTTAATATACTATTAGGTACATTTTTCATTCTCAATTATTAATACTAGATGACCATTTTTATTTTTATAGGACATTTTTCATACCACTACATAAATTTCAGTCATATTTATTAAATGTATATAATTATCACAAAATGTTTTATTTTTTAGATTTAGTATCCTATAAATCTTTAATAGGAACTACTAAATATAGAAAATTTAATGACAAATTGTTATTACATTATTAGTGTTAAATAATTAATAATATAATAATGGGTCTGTCAGACCCGGCGCCCCTACTCACGTTACAAACTAGGGCGCCCCGACTCCAGGGTTAAAAAGATGGTTTACAAAGCCCATTTGTATGAATTCAGATCGATTTCTCCTCAAATAGATGTAATCGCACAACATGGGATGAATAACTGGGAAGTGTGAGACGTCAGAGGTACAGGGATAGTCATGTTGAATTTGACATCTCTACGCGTACTCATTAGATTGGCTTTTATAAACAGACACGTGTGGACTGTGGACTGAGATTCTGATTTGTACAACTGTGAAAGTCGCAGTATCAAACCAACGTTCGATCAGATGATTATTTCCTCGAGCAGCCGCTATTAAGGCGAGTATTGCCCAGACATTGTCAATAGAACCGCTCGTGCCGGGACAAAAACTGGTCGTTGGCCGGTGTGTCGGCCGGTGGTCCGCGCGGTGACGGGCTAGGTCGCGCCGCAGTCGCCGTCGCAGGTGTACTTCGCTCTGGCTCGGGCTCTCTCCTCCAGCGATAGTAAATACTTCTGATAAAGCCGTCACTCAATTCTAAGAAACAGCACGTTATTTTTATCGAGATATCAATAAAACTACTATCGTAATATCTGGCGAAAACTCGAATAGACAAAGTAAAGGAAATTTAATTATATTGCAATATGAAATAGTTTTATTCATCCATCAGTTAGATTTGTTAATCCATAAAAATTTCTTCATCCCTCTTATGACTGAATTGAGAGAACTAAACAACCACTACCTAAATAGATATTTATTGAAGAAGTAATTTCTCTCTTAGTTATGTTCCCTCAAAGCTCATTCAATTTATATTGTACTGTATATTTACCCGAACTAATAATTTCATAGAAGATAACATGTAAGTAAATTTATCTAATTATTTAGTAGAAAGTTAGCCTATGTGTTTGGATTTAAAACAATAATAAAGATATTACAATTTATTGCATTATATTCTCAATATACATTGTATCGCAATCGCCAAAAGGTTTATTGAATTCAGTAGGTCCTCATGAAGATATTCACGCGCA
Source organism: Homalodisca vitripennis (assembly GCF_021130785.1). Lineage (NCBI taxonomy): Eukaryota > Metazoa > Arthropoda > Insecta > Hemiptera > Cicadellidae > Homalodisca > Homalodisca vitripennis. The sequence continues at coordinate 93,412,376 of NC_060210.1, forward strand.
TTCAGACTTAATAGCACTTCCAGGAATTCAGAAATCCCTGCGGCTCATTGTGAATTCATCGACAGAATAAAATATAAAACTTTTCTCTAAACCTCGTTAGAGAAAATTATGAGTAAGTCTACTATAATTTAATTCTAATTTAAATTGTGATTGGTAAAAATTACCACCAGTTTTCGAATTGAAGAGACTTTCTGTGTTTGAGAATAGCCGTTAAATATCAAAACAGCTTACGTATACATTGTTAGTAATTTATTTGACACTTAATACAGAAAGTCTCAGAAACTAGTTTCCGTACACTACGGCCTCCATACACATACACACTTTTGTTCTTATAAAGAACAACCAGGCCTGCTCTTGTTATTTATTAAGAACACGAGAGGTCCTTCTCCTTCTGAACAAATACAAGAGCTTCAGAATGTGAATGAAAATAAGGTACGCCATATTACGAGTTGTTCCGCTAAGGATAACAAGAACAACAAGGATATGCAGGAGACCGCCAAAAAAAGACGTGCACCAAAATTGTACTGGATTGTGCCTTTGTAGAAATTAAATGTCACACATAATTTAATTCTTGGTTCAATTCGTTCTCGAAATATCCTGGAGACACGCCGAAAATAATTTTTGTCAGTTCCCGAGGAATTTAATTGCTTCACTAACACTGAAGTAATTGCCATAAGATCGTCGGTGTTAGGAGTGGTAGCACCCACCCAGTCAATACTTTTACATTTATCTCCTTTCTCAAATTACATGAATCTAATTTATACCTATCTAAATGATTAGAATTGTACAAGATACTTAAGGGGAATAATGTAAAAGTCTATAAGAAGATTCAAAATAGGTCATTGTAAAATTGACTTAACATAGGTTAGTTTGGATAAGAATGATTTGGGTAGGATTAGTTGTCCCACGTAACGTTTGTTTGGTAGGTCAAACAAAACACAATACTTTGCTTTTAGTTTCAACCTGGGCATAGCCTATAGTTGCCAAATTTTCATCCATATTAAATATTACTCTTGTTGGAAAACGAACTGACTAACTCTTACATCCTGGATCCAGTTCCTGTTGAATCAGTCCATAGCAGAGTTTCTAATGTTTCTATTCCCTGGGGTGGGACTGTAATACTAAATTACACCCAACTGAATTAAATGTTTATTATTTGGCTAAAGTGCTAAAATAATGCGCAAAAAAGAACATTTTAGGTAGATAGTTAAAACATGTGGCAAATATATTGATTTTGATATATCTCAAGTTTAAATCTGTTATTAACTCTGTGAATTTACATTCATAAAACATCCTAAAGCTAAACTTCATAAAAGTATTTGTATTTAATGACGCTCGGAAGGAATATTACAGGCGCTCAATATTAAGGTTTATCTTTGATTTAAAGACGACTAATACACTTTGTTCATTGTGGTAAAACAATACCGTTGAACATTTATTGTAACAATAAGCAAACTTTTGTAAACTACCGCGTTCTTCATTTCAATGGTTGAAATGAAATGAAAATGAAATGAGCAGTATGGACATTGCTGGGTAAGTAGGTTTGATACGTTTATTGAGTTGAGGTAATCACTTGCGTAACTAAGATATGAAATAAGGTGTATAAAGAATAATTAATCCCTGAACATTTTAAAACTTATACGTGTATCATCATTTGAACTTTGAAATGTAGCAGTTAATTTGTTTTACTTTGAATTAGGCCTATCTATTTTATTGATATTTAGGTTTATTACATACCCTTCAGTGTGGTGTGCTCTTCAATCAAATTTATCTGCACCCCCCCCACGTCCTACCAAAAACAAACTAAATCCTAGTTATGCCACTGGAAGTAATGAAACTGTTTGTTTTGTGTTGAACCTTTATTGTAAAGATCACTATCCAGGATATGTCCTTACCTTGGTATGTTCACCTCTAATGCTGTCAGGACAGATCCTGCCTACAGTGACAACCTGATCCTGATAAAACGCTTCGTCTCGAATCGTCGGTAAGGAGTTTCGCGCGCCCCACGAATGCTGCTTCTGAGGACAAGTCGGCGAGGTGTTGCGCAGGTCAGTGTGTGTTACCGTGCTCATCAGTATGCGTGGCGCACGTGCCTCGCACATCAATGACGGTCCGCTTCTCTCTTAATCCCCACTCGTCAATGAATGAACCAGTCGAGCCGGTAGAGGACACTCAAGCTGACGTGGATCGCACCATAAACAATGAACAAAGAACCACGTCACCCTGGACTATTGCAAATATAGCTTCCGTACAACTCTTCAAGTATTGAATTTAACGAATTGGTTAAAATAACGCACTGGTGAACGTTAGCCATATAAATCAATTCCCCCAACACTGTCGATGGTCTGTGGTGATTGGTGTCTTCAGTGAAACATGGTCTTTTAAGTGGTCCTTCAAAGCGAATGTGTTTTAATTCATTATACTACATGGTTTTAAAGTAAAACTATCCAAACTTTTAGCAAATTTGTATTGACCTCTCCTGGAGTAAAACCTGTGACCTCTCGGTTCAAGAACTGCAGTCTGACCTCTCGCTACGGCGAAGTCGCCTGTCTTTGTGCACTCCACAACGCGTAGAGGAGTGAGTACCGATAAATGTACCTATCTGCTGTCTGGTTAAGAGTTTACAACATTATTCCAAAAGTGTCAATTTGTTACCTAACACCAAAACTGGCAGTCTTATATTATGTGAAACCATGAAATTGTAATCTTTATTAATGACGTTTTATATTCTACGACAGTATAATGTGTCTTGCTTTATAGAAGTGGGTCGTGCTGTGGGTCGGGTAATGTTCCTATCTTATATTATATACTAATGCCTTACGTGCTTCCCTGCACCGAATAAAGGAAAACATCCCTTGAGTTAAAGTCTATCACGTAACAGAATAATATTCTAGAAGGTCTGATATCAAATGCCAGAGAGCAATGAATTATTTAAATCTATTCTAAGCTGTAGAGAAATTTGAGTGGTCTCGTATGGGCTAAAAAACACTCTTTCAAAATATGAGCGATATAAACTAAACTGTTGGGGATATTTATTATTTCTTACCTTTCTACAGTTCTTATTCTTGAACAATCATTGTTTATTAATACATTTATATAATATGTTAAACGTCAAATGATATTGCTGAGTTTAAAACTGCCACACGCGGATTTTTACAGAAACCACCAAGATCCATCATGTCGACTATAGAAGTGTTCTGTTAGACATGAGTAATATTTTGGCATATACAGGGATTTAAAAGATATTTTTGTTATTTGCTCTGTACTAATTACACGATGTGAACTTTATTTGCTATACCCTTAGTTTCCACGAGATACATGGCCAAATCAATTTGTTTTGAGATCACAGAGTGCTGGAAACGTCCTAACCTCCTAACTGAAGTTCTTCAATTCTTCATCAACTACGTCTCAAGTGATTTGTCACCTGAACCACCAACCGCCATAATGTGTCTTCATCTCTATTTTGGCTTTAAATGGCCGCATTATGTTCAAGCGCTGTGTCACTGTACTCCTGTGTGGTATTTCCTAATTGTACGGTAAACTCATCTAGTTTTATTATATCTTTGGAGGAACACATTAAGATTTAATGCCGCGTTAAATGAGGTAACTGGATGTATAGCTAGTTGGTCAACCATCGCCAAGCTCACTATCATACCCGTTTCCAATATTATTCTACAGGATTGTTTATTTTTTATATTATATTATTATTTTTAAACATAATAAGTATATATCATTATTATTCTGTGTTATTATTATTTTATTATGATTATTACTTATACTGTTATAGTTGTTATTGTTGGAGTTGCTCACTGTTTTTCGGTACCATTGTATTGGTATTTTATTGTTGTTGTTGGTAGTATTATTTTTATAACTACTTTTATTTGTAGTGTTTTCACAGCAATATTTGATGCTGCCTGATGTCATTTTTGCCATACGTTCACGTTATGTTTGGCTTTTCTATCTTACAAATATGATGTACTATATTTGGTAAAATAATGTATTGACTATCATTTATCATTGGAAATAAATTAAATCATTCGATAATAATAGCGAATATAATTGCAAGAAAATTGTATAGTATTATTAGGCTGAATATATTATTGTACACCATAAACGTACAGGAACGGTCATTAAAAAACAAGGCCTACTTATGTCTCAGGAAAAAATATTGATCTGTCTTTCTAACTTCAGCAATGCACTGCTATATAAGGATCCGTTGTCATTTAAAAATCAATTCAAACCATTTTTCTTTAAAAACAAACATTGTTTTAATGGCTATTTGTTAAGGATGTTTGACGTGTCCATAAATATTTTTATTTCACCATATATTACGATTATGTGATGGGGTATATACTCTAACACAGTTTCACATGTAAACATATTGAAATGTATATATTGCATGAGAATTGCTGCTATAGGTAATTTTGCGATATCCACCATATTTCACGTCACACATTACACACTTTCCTTGGTGGAAATCGTTTACATTTGAAGTATGTATGACACGCGGTAGTACATTGAGTGACACGAACATTGTCCGGACTGAAAGAATAGAGAAAGGTCCGGAATAACAATGGGAACAAACTCACATACTACCTAACTGTAGTTTACAAAGAAGCGCGCGGCATTTGCCGAAGAATGCACACGAGTGTTGATGTAAGAGAATAAATAAACGGGAATCATTGGAGGGAATCTCGGCTGCGTGCGGCGGATCGGACCGTACTGCGCATGCGCTGCCGCAAGCCCTCACCGACAAAGCCAGATTTAGGATTGCTATTTGCCAGTGACTAATGCGCCAACCGGCAACCCATTTATGTATCTCTAAACGTTCCTAATGAGGCATTTCTCGCGAGCTCTCTCATTAATTACACTCTTATTAACTTTGCGGGCCGTTTTCTGGCGGACACGCAACTCCCCAACGCTTTCCACGGCTCCTTGCAGTTTATGAAACGGTCCCAACCCCTTCACAGGGGGAAATAGAACGTGATATGTGTTAATTTGAAAATTAGAAAGCTACGTCGGAGGAGACCCCTGCCACCCACCACCCACCGCTGGGCTCGGCGGTCTCTCTGAACGTCCGGAGCGTGTACCGTCCATTTGGCCCTGGGCAGCTGGGTCGGTCATACATCTACAAAATGGACTATACGATACAAAGTCGTTTGTTAAACGCCAAATTGTTACCTTCCACGGCCAGTATTAACTAATACCTGGAATATATTCACAAGGAGTGTTGAATCAACATTTTAAAACGTAGATTCAAAGCCAAGCTCAAGACGAGGTCTTTTCGATTCGCATTTTAGAGCATTTAACTAAAATCACCTATTGGGTAATCCTTGCCACCTTCTCTTCGATTTTCACCGTAGAAGGTATTTCTTAAGCTGCTGTCTTTCACGTCATTCGTGAGAAAATATTACGCACATTTAATTCACCCATGTAATAAAGATCCAGTTATTTATATATAAAAAAACTTTTACTAAGTACATAACATAACTGTTATTTTATTTGTATCACTATGATCAAAAGATAATTTTATACTCTTTTGGTTGTATCCTCCTTGTTAGTTTAAAGTTTCAATTTTTAACTTAGGATAATAAACTGAGGAAACGTCTCGTTGAACTGAATTAAAGAACAGCTTTTTTCGTTCTGACATGATATTCAGGATAAGGGTAGGAATCCCTCCAGTCGAGATACGGGTTACTTGTAGCCTGATCCTATCTCAGTCATGGAAGTTCTTGGAAGAAGGGTAGACAATTATTACTGTTCTAACCTGTACCAGTCTAGACTGAAGAGGTTGTACTCACTCATATTTACGCTTGCCAATACATTTAACGCTAAGGGAGTTCTGTTCACATTAACAATAATGTTACGCAGTAAACTAGACATACCAACCATCCCTTTTCCCAAAAAGATGTGCCGCTGTTGAACATAGGAATTGCCCTGTCTAGGCTCTACTGGTTACTTTAATAACCCTAGTATTGAATTGATTGTTTTGTTTACTTTCTATGACTTGAAGATGTGATAGAGGCCTATTTTTGATAACGACTAAGGAACCCACAAAGCGAATCATGCCTTTAAGGAGTAAAAAATAGTATCATAGTAAAGCACACGTCCCTTGTACCATAGTGTGCAGCATAGACCGCACTTCAAGTCGAACGACTGGAGTACAAAACAGTGCTATAAAGGTCCACCGTTTTATTCTAAACTATCATCAGAATACGCATACTTCATCTCAATATCGGGGTAGTTTCAATCTCAAAATCTGTTTAAGATTCATTAATTTTCAATATTCATAAAAATTAACTGCGAAAAAAGTCAACTGAATTCTAGATCAATGAAAGTAAAGATTGCTATTTAAAGTAGCTCAAGGTAAAACGCAACTACGACAATCCACATTACAATATATACATAACAAAATTAAATCCATCTTGGTTTTATCACTTTCTTCTTTTCCTTCTTCTATTTTCGAGATTCCTCTCCGTAAATGTGCATTGTGAGATGCAGCGTCAAACTCATCTCCGGCATCTACAGTGACGGGGAGAGTATTGAACTTCCACAGATCCAGATGAGAACAGGTTTAATGAATTCAGCCACTCTTCATTAGCCGTTGTCGCAGACTCTCGAGGAAAGCGATTAATTATCTCTAAATCTGTTTGATTATTTCGTTATGAAGGCCGTGGTGCGGGTCCGGCGGCCGAACCAGTAATTATATCGGCATGTGCTAAGTGTATAAGCGTGTATCTCGTTCCGTTCCGATATACGGTGTCCTCCGTAAGATGGACTACTATCTGCTTTGTTTACAACTGACCCCCCGAGTCATCAGAACCTACTAGCTTCGTTTTATTAGCTACTAGTCCACACATATGAGTTTGTTAAACATTTTCATTCCTTACTTTTGGTATAATTTTCGAATAAATGTTACATTGAAAGTACTAAGGACATAACCGATGACACAAACTTGTCTAGAGAAATATATGTGTTTTGCCAAAATAGTTTTTCATCCATTTAAGAAGAGAAGTACCCGTAATCTCAAAAATTATTAAAAACGCACATTTGAAAATATTATCATAAAAATTATATGGTACACGGTACACTGAAGACCCCCTATCGACCCTAGTAATTTTATTTAATATGTATGTATGAATCACTGCCGGAGCTGGAGAATTTCATTTCTTCACCAGAACTTTACAACGAACACACTGCTTGTTTAATGAACGAAAATGTGAATGTATAAAGTGGCAAGATCTCAATACAGATCATCTGCCTGCTTTAAATTGTGCATGAAGCATCTCTACATAGACAAGAATGACAAGACGGTGCATGTCCAACCATGGAATTTCATTAAGCGTCATTGAAGTCTACATTACGAAGCTGACACAATTTCTTTCTGGTCTGCCGGTAAATGTAAAAATGTCTTTCCTGTATGCTGCTGATCTGAACACAGGACGTCTTGAGAAAGAAACGTGCTACATGCTTTAAATTTTATATTGAAATTTAGCGAAGCCTGTTAGTGGCTCATATACTTGGTGTAGCTCATATACTTGGTGTGGCTCACTCCTACCTTGTTGTTAGTAGGGTATAGTACAAACTACTACAACCCTCAGTCACCAGTCGCAGTGAATATCAGCAGTAATAGACAGTTACATAATTATGTGGTTGTCCAGAGCATTCACGTGTCCACTTCTACTAAGATAAAACTCGGCAGAATCAAGGAACTTCAATGTCCGAGTTTCAACTTTACGATATACTGCGTCACTTGCCCGGCGCAGTCAGGGTCCAGTTTGGCAAGATTGTCCGAGGTCAGGTTTTGCTCCAGTTTCAATTTCGCCGTCGTAAACCCACCCGGGTCCGCGCCTACCCCAAGCCGTGTCGCAGTGTCCCGCCGCGCCTCGGGCCGACCCATTACTGTTTTATGGGCCATAATTCGAGGGGCGCAAAAAGCCGACCTTATGAACAGGACTCACTGGATTATTAAGTTTACGACGGGTCGCGACTTTTGACGTAATCAATAACATGTTTGAAGGTAAGGTACGCTCGGTCTTGTATTGGTTCAATTAGATTGAAAATGAAGAGGAGTCTCATCGACATGCTTATGTTGCCTTGCATCGCACGTCTGTCACAATCAGTATAGCATTAATAACCATGACAAAAGCGGTTTTTTTTTTAATTTCACGGTTTAAATATTTATAGTTAATACCGAATATATATATATATATATATATATATATATTGTATATAATTATCGTATATAAACCATTAATACGATATTAAACTATAAATATGTAAACCGTGAAATTAAAAAAAAAAACACTTTTGTACAAAATATATATGTACTATATATACTATATATATATGTAATTTTATATATATATATATATATATATATATATATATATATATATATATATATAAAGAGGAGGTGTCTCTGATTTAGCACCCCCCCTCCCGATCGTGACATCAGTTTGACATTACGAAAGAGGGTAGTAAATTAGCGCAGTGTCCGAGTCGATGCGGTGAATAAGGACCTCCTTAATATAGGAGGTTCCTTATACAGCGCCTTGACCATGTAATGACCTGATTTTAGCAAATGACTTGTTGGATCATGTTAGTGGTCGGTCACTGTATGTGTTTTTTTTTTTTTTTTTTTTTTTTTTTTTTTTTGTTGCCTACTGTCAATATACCGCACCACAATGTCCAGAAATCACATTTATGGGCACTTTACGTGTATTTATCAAAGTTGTTTCATTAAATCGAATTATATAGCCATGTTTGAATAACATCCACAATAAATTAAATGAAGCATATATACAATAATTCACTGTATTATTATTAGCAATCCGATAATAATATTTTTCATTGTCATTGCTGTTTACAGTAAGTAGACTATTATCTCTCGAATTACTTTGAATTTCCTGTTTCATTTGACACTCGAATGGGGATAAATCTTTCAATTTTTCTCTCTAAAAACTATTTTGGACTATTGTGAGCTTTTGAAACAAAAATAGCCACAGCAGTTCGTACCAACGAATAACATTTTATTTTTATATTTAGATGAACTCACAGGTAAATTAATTATAAGCTTAGCCAAGTAAGCTACACTGACTTAAGTTGTACGTATTTACATTAACGTGACCATGTGTTACAGCATTTTACATTTAGAAATAATGCGTAAACGAAAAATATTACTTATGTAAATTCACAACAATTTACAAATTAAATTCCTCAAATAATGCACTAAGGCAGTTTTCCTCTAATGCCTCTAGTTATTAAATCATTTGAGGATCGCTTTTCATCCAAGTAAACTTACCAGTTAAGACAGTGTTTAGTAACAGAAAGGGATTGGCTGTTATAGTATATTATTAATTTTTGTGGAAACACTTTTTAATAAAAGAGTACTTCGTACTGCACTTGTAAACAGCAAAAAAGTAGCGGAGTTTAGAAATTTCAACTGAGTCTTTAAAGAAACAGCTTCAAATTAATTGTTACTCATTTGTATAATCATGACAGTAACTACATGAACACGGAGGGCCGTTATCACCTTACATTAACGCTTTTAAACGAAATTAACACATTAACTAAAATGCAAGTTTAGCCGGCAACTTATGTGTTACAATCAAATGTGTATAATGTAGACAGTAATAAATGTTTATATGCTTAGAAAAATGTTTAAACATATATCCAACATTTTAGGCAATCGGACACGTCACATGCAGGACCTTGCTCGTCAAACATATTTTTATCTTAAATTTTCCTGTGAAAAAATAAATAATTATACAGTTTAAAGTTATTTTGCAAGCTTTCAGATTAATTACTTTCATATCCCACAATTTTACATTTTTTATTTTCCAATATTAAAAACAGGCTATATCCAGGTAAACATTATCATGCCAATCAACTCGTTTTGTTAGTTGTACTACCTTTACACATTAGAATTATTATTTTAAATGCCCTTATAACTAAACATCTGAAATCAAAATGCAAAATAAAGAGATGGGATGTTTTTGAGTAATTCAAAAAATAAGAAATTTTACTTATTTAATTAGTAAAAATAATACATATAATTAATTTAAATACATCTAATTCCATAAATAGAAAACAAAGTTGTTAAAGATACATAAACACTGTGTTTTAATATGTGGACGAAAGCTTGTTAAAGCTTTATTACTGAGGAATACTCCAATCTTCGGAACGCAGTGTTTTATTTTAGTAACACTAACGTTGGAAAATATCCGAAAGAGGGTTCTAAATCAGCGCAGTGACCATGACCATGCACTGAATTAGCACCCCTCAGGCTTCAGAGCCCATGGTCGTACTCATTCTAGACTCTAGAATCTAGAGGATGCTAAGGCAGCGTCCCCTACCTACTTAAACATTATTCTGCCCATCCTCTTGTGCCTCTGGCCAGTGCGAGGATCTTATTAAACAGAATGAGGCAGAGAGTCGACACACTACATAGTCAATGGTACTGATAAAACGATTCTATGAGATAAAACGATGCTATGATGGCATACAGGGTTTGAACTTGCACTATCTCTAACTCAGATACAAAGTCTGACGTCTCAGATCGCTCTGTTAATAATCGAACTCTCTAATAGTATTCATGAATGGAGTAAGAGCATAGCAGAATCTTGAAATAAAATCTTGAGAATTTTCGTGATATCTTGTTCCTTAATGTTCATCAATTACCCCCATTCAATAACGATATTCCTATATTAAAAAAAACTATTTGAAAATCACTTACACTTCACATTCTATTGTAATGTGTTATGTTTTGAATTTTTCTAATATTTCAATCATATACTCACAATTTTTTATTTAGTCACAACTAATTACCTATATCCTACCACTATTTCTTGCAAGCCTTCAATGTTTGTAAAACATTCTAAAGACGTACGTGGATGCCTTGCTTTAAATCGTTTTGTGCTTACTCTTTGGGTTCTTGATTATTTAGTTCTAATGCTGGATATGAAGAACAATTACAATTTGAAATTTTCACATAACTTGTAACCACTGACAATATGAGTACTGTGAAGTTGTGCAAAGTATTATTTTAGTAAAAATAACAAAAATAAATAAACTAGTTGAACCAGCCATGTCACCCACCTTTATTAAAAGCTTATTTCACATATAAAGGCACGAATGACTCCATCAAACGCAAGTGTACTCGTATTACCAGTTCTTGAAGTTAGGAGTCGATTACATTGACTGAAGATAATAATCGTAAATGGATACCCGAGGCTTGACTGTGTTCAACACTTGAACTTAACGTCTAAAATATATAGTCAGTAGTAAAAGCCTAAATAAGCATTATAAATATACATAAATAAAATTGTAGTTTCCACACGAAATTTTGATAAAATAAACGAATTATTCCCCATAATCTGAGCATTAGATGGTAAAGTTAGTAACATTTTAATATTTTGTGTACATATAGAGCCCAGTGAACACGTAACGTTTTGTTTTTCTTTGTTTAAGTTTTTAGTCGTGATTCTTTAATAGCATTATAGTCTTGAAGATATAAACTTTCTTGGGTTCACTATTAATACAACTTTAAATCTTAACAACCATATCAAATTTGCATACAGAATTTTAGTTAGTACATTGGATATACAGTGAAGTTACTTTATGTACTGATATAGTTTTCATTCCTCTGTCATAAACAATATTAATATCAATTTATTATGCATTATTAGAACCACATATGACAAAGCTAGGTAATGGCGAATTAAAAAGTCAAAGTCATCTTTCTAAGGAAATAATACCATAGTAAGAACCATATTGCATATTTAAATTACGAATAATTAAATTACTGTATGTAAAAAAGCGGGAGAGTAATTTAAATATTAGAAGTACAGTGTTTGTTGTAAAATTTTTGTTGAACAGTTCTCTTTATCATTCTTATATTTTCAACAAATAAATATTAACTATAATATGTATATACTAATTGTAATATTGAAACTTAAAAACTAATAACCTATGGTAAAACCAATAAAAAACCCAAAGAATTAAAGAATTAAAGAATAATCTAACTTTAAAAAATTTAACTACAAATTAATTTTAATGTTAGTAGAAATTGGTTTCTATTCGATTTTAAACATACATTTTGTAAGAGTAATTTAATTTGGTCAATGGTAATCTAAAACTGTATTTAAATTTGAAATTTTGTTAAACATGCAGTAATTCTTCCGGTTAAATAATTATTGTTCAGTTATTTCAGTACACAATAACACACATAACCTAAAATATAATGTTAACATAGATAACACAGATTATCAAAAGCTTGAGTTGTTTTGAAATATATCGATAATCATTCTATTCTCAAAGGACTTTTATCTTTCTGCAAAACAAATTGATATACTATTTAAACTATGATATAACAGAATGTCTGTAGGACCCTATTTAAGTTTGACACATGTGTTAAGATATTTGCAATGCTATATCACATACGCAAGGGGGTCTGCTGATTATTTTGTTCTACTTTTTTACAGTTTTTACCTTTTTGTAAAATTTATTACTTTGTAATACTGTGATAGAAATTTGGAATAGGGGTTCGAGCAATCCGGCAGACAAGGGCAATTTATAGATCGCCGGTGAAGGCAAAACCACCCGATTTCGCTTCAGTACCACAGTAAAGCCAAGCCCCAGGTTAGAGAGGTACTGTGTAGAGAGAGAGCTTGGACCGCTGGAGGTCTTGAAGATCCAAGACCTTAAAAGTTTAACCGTCATTCAGGAGATGAGGACACCATGTGCTAAGCTCCACAGATAGAAATAGATTTTCAATTTTTGAAACGCTTGGAGCCTTCCAAATGCTGAAACTGCTTTGGCTTCGATCATCTTCAGGTGCTTTGCACATATACAGATCCACAACAAGTATGCTACTCTGTTTATAGAGCGAAACCACAAAGATCTGGATCCAAGCCTAATACGAAAGCTTGGATCTAGAAAAATCTGAGGAATTGTTAGAAAATATAGATTTTACGAAGAAAGTTCTACCGTACTTTAATTAACTGACAATTTGATATGCCATTTCTCATCCGACGACAAATTTCAAGCACTCACTAAACTCTAGTTTACTGGCCTTTGAGTACAGGAAAGTATGAAATGTTTAGTATAAATTGAAATTGAGATTGAATTTTTCTTTATTGATTTGTTTCAAGTTACTAGTCACGAACGTTTAGTGCTGCTCTATAAACCCTGTGCTGAAGCAACTCTCCTCTCCTATCCGATAAATTGCGACCATAAAATGTCTGAATGAGGGAACATTATGAATACATAAACGGGTAAAGCTGTTATCCAAGTTTTTCCGAATATAATGTTTTATGACTCAGTTAATGTTTTATTGAAGATGCCCCATCATATTGACTATGTACGTAGAAAATTGTATCCATATCAGGGATTCGAGTAAAAATGTTACATGTAATGCCTACCTAGAATTCTTTAAACAATTAAACATTTTCTAATTAAGTTTAACATCAATGCCGGAGGCACCATTGATTTAACGCAACTAGTCCTTCCTCTTTCAAGACACATTCCAATGAAGTTAGTGGGTTTACCTGAACAAGAGACCGGATTGCAGATCAAAAAACGTAGTGTACTGATTGTATTATATCACTGAACGATGGTAAATGTCCGGAGAATCCTGTTTCCTTCAAAGTGGGCCTAGTTTCTTCATAGACCGCCATCTTCATAACAGGGTGGCAATTATTTTATTGTGAAAATGAAAAATTATTTATTTATAAAGGCAAATTTATGGCCACATATAACATATTAACAAATTGTGTAGATAGTATGTTGAGTAGTGTTTAGCTATCTTTTTCATATTACTCTTGAAAAACTATCTATGTTCGATTATGAATTATAAAAATCAAATCTATCGAGAAAAACGAGCTTTGTAACCAACGTATCTGTTTGGACCACCACAGGATGTGAATAATGAATTAGCTCCTGTTCACCCTCCTCTTAGTGCAGCGTCTGAAATTTTACCCTGTCAAAGACTTGACTCTGGAATCTATAGTCGTTCGCCTGAAGAGATCCAAAAAAGTCGGCGACAAAGCTCGACATTACCTCTTTATGTCGTTCCGAAATACACCTAGACTACAAAATATAGTGTAATCTAGGCGAAGAGGTATTCTCATTGTCTCATAATGTGCACAATCGAGACTACTGCTATGTTTTACTCACGATCTGTAAGTATGGTGGAACAACCAAGTTTTCCACACCTATGGTGGGAAGGGTTGATTGTACGTGACTGTTGAATTTAGCTACAGTTTTCTTTCCTCTTAGCGCAGCGTTTAAAATTTGACGCCTTCACATACTTAACTCCTGGAATCTGTAGTCGTTCGTTTAAAGAGATCCAAACAAACTCTACGACGAAGCTCAAAACGGACTGCAGAGCAGAGTATGTTATCAGAGAGTATGGCATCAGAGAGTATGTAATATGTGAGAGTGGTGAATAGGTATTTACATTGCATCATCAGGTGCACAGTTGGAACTAGCATTGCAAAATCGTACTAAGAGGAAGGTGAACTGGAGCTAATCTCAACATTCACATGAATCAACCCCTCCCACCGTAGATACGATATATGTAGAACACAACAGGATATCTTTATCTGTTGATTTCTTCTAAAAAAATATGGACTTATCGGTCAAAAGTTTTCTTAATCTATATTTGAAAGACATTAGAATTGATATATGTCCAGTTAATGATCAAATTAACAGCAATCCAACTCAGGGTGTCTCAGTGGTGTAACTTACACCTATCAATATAATACGCTAATGATCCGCGCTATGTTCCACCAATGGCAGTTCATAGGACATTAAGATTTCCATGTGGAGTGTTCTAGTGAGAATTAACTTTTTTGAAATTTGGACAAATTTCATTAAAAACCAACACATTCACTAGGCGAAATAAGTAATAGTGTGCTTAATTTATTCCTGTTTATGGTCTACCCTTTGGTTGAAATTGTTTATTTATTTGGGCTAATAAATGATAATGTATTCGCAGTTAATAATAATTTTGGTTCAAATTTTATTTTTCTATTTTTATTTTCTATCTTTACAAAACGTACACAAACTGAATAAGAAACACAATTATCAACTAATAAAACTGTTCAAAGGTGTTTCATCAGTATACCATGTGAACACAACACGCTAGCATGTGATGTCCAGTGCGTGAGAATGTGCGCGTATGTGCGTACGTACGTATGTTGACCGGCGCGGCGGGCTGCACACGACACATACGCACGACTCTCTATGATTTATACGAGCGCCTTCTGCACGCGTTTCCTTATTTATCGTCCATTATTCTCTCCCTGTACGAACTCGCCGCTTCAAAACTGGTTCTTCTTGCCAAACCTAAATCTTGTCCTCATCCAGGTAACGTGCGAAAATAGTTTTCCGGAAAATTTGTACATAACTAGATGTAATTTAGTGTGATAATTGAATATTTTATAAAAGGGGTTTTATTTAAATCCAAGAACGAAAACTAATTTCTTTTTAATATTTTTTCAGTTTTAAAAAGACTGCAGTATTTGTGTCCTTAAGATGATAAACTCTAGTGATTCAAAGTGAAAGAGTTCAATGTAGTTTCAAAGAGTGAATGTACAATCCTTTCAATATCTAACGAATTCCTTTCAAATTACAATTGGCCCAAAAATTTCAAAGATGCGACAGTTCACAAGCTCGCCTATTTCAATTCACAGTCATCGGATATCTAAGTATTAAGTTATAACATTATTTTAAATAGAAATCAAACATTAACTTCTATTAGAAACATTCATACAGTGTTATTGTTAAAAATTCAAGAGAGTAACAGTTCCACACAATGTTTCAGAACTAACTTCGCCAATCATGGTTCAGAAGACATCACGACACATTTACTAACATGTTCGGTAATCTGTTGAATGAAAAATACAATAAACCATGGACCACGATGGTTTTTCTGTTCTCATTAATCTGACTTTATAGTTACATTGTTTCAAGTGTCGAAGATTGCGGTCAGCTGGATTAGGTTTTATCCTGAGGACAGGAAGTAGGTGTTCAGGATGAGTAATTCTCAGGAAAATTGGTGTGCCACAAGGTAACTGTTTGGTGCCATACATGTTCACTGTCTAGTATACTTATTCTTGTGCCTTCATTAGTTATTGTTAAACTCCACATACACGCGCACGCACACACGCACACACACACGCACACACGCACGCGCGCACACACACACACACACACACACACACACACACACACACACACACACACACACACACACACACACACACATAATTTGCAGTTGCACTTCTCCTATAGGCCTGAATTAGTAAGTATTTCTTATGTCTAAAATCAGTCCAAATCTTAATGGAACATATTAATGGAAGCATATATTAATGGATGGCAGCCATGGCCACCAACTAACGTAAATTATTGCACTGTGTTGGTACAAAATGTCACACAAACTGTTAAGGAATTTCTTATATAAGTGATGCTCAATGGTGAGAAGTTAATCGTGCTTGACTTTTAATACGCGTGGCGTGTTGTTTAGACTAACTGATTCAGTAATTTCTGCTTGCTAGAGTGATTTGATAGATTATCATGACTATCAATAAAAAGTCTTATTGCGTGAAATGACTAAGTTGCAGCTTGTAAATAAAATATTTTGTCATATTATTATTGACTGTATTATAGATTGTTTTCCGGTTCACTGAACTATCTATCGGCTTTGAGAATACAATGAGCTTATAAAATCAAATGTGACTATTAGTTTTATTCACAACGTGTAAAAACATTTTCTCTCACCCAAAAGACTGTGCACGATCTACAAGACTATGGCAGTTAATGGACACTTGCACCTATATAAAAAGCAAACATGCGGATAGTCCGAGATGTAGACCCCCCCCCCCCCCCGGGACAAGACGCACTTCCGAGAGCTCGCGTCAAACGAATCACGATAGGGATCACATACTTTCCATCTGAATTGTATAGTGGCCTCTCTTTCGGCGTAAGTGATTTAACATGTTCTGTCCCACCTTACTTCAGGTAATTTCCTTGACCTCTTTAATCATCTGGTCTCTAGGAGAATTCACACTTAATTTTACATAGCCTATGAAAACCACAGGTAATTTTATAATTAAATTATAAGAAGTCCTAAGCTTCGGAGACTTCATGACTTCAGGGACCTCCTTGGCCTGGGCAAACGAGCCGACTACTCTCTACTATTAAATAGCCTATGAGGCCCACCGGTCGTTTTATGATTCAGTGCTACAGGGATCTCCAGCTCCAGAAGTGGCCTGAATTCATGCAACCTTCTTGATATCTGTAACCACATAATTTTTCCTCGAAATAGAAATAAATGCTTTAAGAACAGTTTTGTAATGCGCGTTTAACAAACCTAAACTTTGTATTTTTGCAACTGGGGGTTTATTTTGGAAAATGTATCTTTATTCAAACAATTTAATCAGAAAATTTATATTTAGCAAAGAAATGTACTTAATAATATCGTTTACATTATAATTTAAGTTTATTTTCGTCTGATTCTCCTTTAGAAAAAGTTCAACAATGCTAACAATTCTAAATTTTATATGACAAAAATTAAAGCATCACCTAACATAATCATGGCGAGGAAAGGAATAATTCATCTGTTTGAGAGGAATACAAGAAGTTACATTTAATATAATTTTCACATGAGATCAAATCTCATAAACACTTCACATCTGACGCATACAAGAGTAAAATAAATTTGTCAGTTATAACCGTAAGTACCACACTGTAACATTAAATTATAATTCCAGATAATATTCCATAATGTCTTGGGCCATAAATCAATACATCAAGTTTCCCAACAGTTACAATTCAATTTAAGCCATTGGCTCGGCTCGTGGCGGTGGGATTAAAGGCGGTATGTAAAGGCTTCTTGGTGAAGTAACACGGCCAGGAGGGGCTGGGGTGTCCTGATCCTGACAGTCCTAGGTCACGGCCATGTCCTGCAGATGTGGAACACCCCGGTCGTGTCTACAGGATTGTGGTAATGCATAGTTATTACAATAAGCCTTGCATATTACTTCTATCCGCCGATGTGAATGATTAATCTTATTGTTTTTTAGTTAAGTCTTGTATCTCACCGTCTTACTCCGCAACATGTTTTGACATGTCTTATTATTTTAATATCTGCGCATTTACATAACTGAATATGTGTTTCTGTTAGAATAACGGTTTACGTCAGTTGCAATTTATCACAATCATAAAGGTAATACATTATAAGGAAATTACAGGTGAATTAAGGCTTGCATTTATTTTTCCTAATATCTACCATAAATTACTAGACTCATGAATGGAAAGAGCAACTTTTATATACTTTGTTGCATGACACTGATATGAAGTTTAACTTAATATCACCCACAGCACATATCCTGAAAATCGTGAAATGCTGATTAATAACACTGGGAAGTATTAATATAGTATTATGAAAAAGAAACTACAGGGCCAGGTAGTTTTACACACACGCAACCCCCCCCCCACACACACACATAATTAATTGCAGGGGATTACGATCGGTCGCATTTCACCAACCAAACCCATATTTTTATTATTATTAATTTTATTCTAAAGTGATTATTATGTATATATTTTAACTTCAAAATAAGGCAAAATATACCAAACAACGTATAATACACACAATTGTCACAGTATATAGCTTGGTATGAGTTTAAGATGTTACTGAATAATACGGGACAGAAAACGACAGGTGCAGGGTTGGCCCCAACCTTATGCGCTCCTGAGTGTGAAGGTGTGTGCGTGCGAGGCAACTACCTTTAGCCGCAATCCCTTATTGCTAATACTATAGTATGTATCTCGCATGTATGTAAGATGGAACAGAAATATAGACATAATGGTTTGCTTTAACAGTAGAGCCGCTATACGCCTCGACCTCTGTGACTCACCTTTTCAACTAAAAGACCTAAATACACACAGGAAATAAGAAAGAAGACTAATAATTGTTTAACAGTGGATGTTTTATACAGGTATGTGGTAATATCAAAATTAAAAACAAAGAAACAAAAACAAAAGAGAACTATATATTCCCATATTATTATAATATAGTTTAAGATTATGTGGTCTTTGCTCATTTAATAAATTATCAAAATCATACGTTATATACAGTACACAACGTCGACTAACTGTCAGAAAAAAAGACAACAGTAAAGATCTTGTCTGCAGGCAAGGCGAATAGCGCTAATGCATTCATCGCTATATAAATTATTTGTTTCCAAAATAATCTGTTTTAAGTCAAATAATTTAAGTATTTTGGCTTCTATCAGTTCAAAGTTGGCTGATTTTTAAATTTGGTACGTTAAAAGGGTAACTAGCACACTTACGTAACAAATCTAAAACCCGCTTAAGTTTCGGTATATATCTCAACAAGGTTAAAAGTCTTATAGTTGAAATATTCACTCTTTTTTACTGTAATGCACTTACCGTGTGTTATCAAGGTAACGGAAGAGAAATTTTACCAGCCCTCTGAGTGATACGCCTTTGCTAAAGCTGAGTCAGTTCGAATGTTGGTATGAAGTACTATGCGAAATTTAAGTCTATATCAAAATTTTGTCACGAGTCATACAGATAGAAGATAAATTTTCTAGATTTAGTGGCTTTACTTTCGCTCAAAAGCTAAAGTTTCGTAATATTTGTATGTCCCATTTCGCCTTCTTCGACATCTTTTGTTATATCCTACGTTCTTATTTACCAACCTCGTAGGGTTTATTCTGCAGAGCTCATGCAACGCTTTCATACAAGAAACACCAACCAATCCGTTAATGCATTGGTTAATGGATTGAAACAGGTTTAATTTGAATGATGAGTTTAGCTCCCTCTTAGTTCACCTCCAGATTTCAGCAGCCAAGTCTGTTACACCCTCAGATTTCTGAAGCACACTTTTGTAAGAAGATTACATTATTTTTCCTCAAACCATTCGTAGTAAACGGCATTTCAAGGCACTGCTTCATTCAACATTAAGTCATAAACATTACTGCAGTTAACATTTTAGAGGTATTGTTCTACAATCTTGAGGTAGGGTATACATCATGAAATAGGTCGATGAAACCATACATAAATACATTATAAAGGTGAGGGTGAAACGCAGACAGAGCGGGAAGGAACCCCATCAACGGTGATTGCCAGATGAGCCGTGGAGATTGGGATGAAAAGATGAACGATGGGGATGAGAACCAAGCCCGGTAGCGAGAGGGTTGAGTTAAGGCGTTTAGAAAGCCATTACAGGACAATCACGCGGCGTGATTCAAAAGCGGGCCAGACAAATTATCAGGGAGAAAAAAAACAGCCCCCAAATCTCCGCGTATCTATTGTGTAACAGAGAATATCGTTGGTTACGTATCATATACGTTTATTCGATCTTTATTTAAATTCCGGTGGTTTGACAGTTATTTGTAAAATATTTAATAAATATAACGATATTTTATAGTGATGGCTACTGGAAATAAAATTACTTATTGCAAATAAAAGAATAAGGCTAAGAAGCTTGCTGTTTAAATGTAAAAATAATAAATGTTTTACATTTATCGTTTGTTAGTTTTCATTTTTAATAACAGCTTTACAGTTATTGCAAATATTTCTAAGATTGGCAACTATGGTTAGAACACATGAAAATGTTGTACAATTAATAAATAACTAAAATTAACTTCTTGACATAATGTACAGTAGTAAAACGATTGTAACTTCGACAACTAAGAAAACTTAATCGATCCTCCTTAAATCTAAATGCTCTAAAAAATCATAGAACACTAAATTACCACTAAATATTCTTTTCCAAATTAGTTATAAAAACTACGAAAAAGGACCAGCATAACTTAAAGAAAATGAACACATATAACACACACAAGTAATATATTATGAAGAACACATAAGCTTTAAAAATTGATTCCGGCGAATTTACTTATAACAATATATAGCAAAACTTTCTAAATGTATCATATTTTCAATAAGAGCATTTAAAATCATTACAAAATTATTAAATTCACAACCACTGTTTAATATTAATTTCTTTGTTAGCTCATTATTTTTAAGTAAGTACAGTAAATATGTCTTATTTTATCAGGCGACGTTGGGGCTAAGAAGCCTTCTCAAACATTTAACCTGGGGACCAACGCCTTAAAGGTGACTTCCGAACCACCACAACAGCCGGGCAGGCGGGAACAGATCGCTCAGCGGTCATCGGAGCAGCAGCCACGATCGACGTTGCTTGATTTGGGTATCTTGCAATAACCGCCGTACCCGCTACACTGCGCCATTGGCAACAGTATATTTTACTTATACGGAATAGAAGACTTTCGCCAAGCATGAGATGCGGAGATTGGGACTTGTCGTTCTCTTTTCAAACCTAGAGTTCTCAAGATAGCACGACTACAGCCTCTGGGAATAGAAGGAATCGTATACAAAAGAGTTTTAATGTCATTTACACATCTGCAGACTTAAATATCATTGTAATCCACTGACAGAATGTTTATGAAGTGCTCAACTTATGTTTGTATCATATTCAACAACCCTTGAGTGGCTGAGCGTTAGTGAAGGCTGGAAACTATGCATGTCTGTCTACACGATATCTCGAGAATGAACTGACTGAATGAGATTCTTCACATGGAGCTTCATTTCTATATAAGAAACATCGAGTTCGGTGATGGTACATGTCACTCTATGGGATTTGTCAAGGCGTTAGCGAACATTTTTAATTTATCTTATGGATAATTATGATGGCAATGAAAATAAAAGAACACATAGATTTTTAAACAAAATGAATACAACCATATGAGATTTTAACGTGTGACATATTAAAACATGTAGGTACAGACTTGAAAGTTTGCAAGCAGTCCCAGTGAAGTCTGTTAAGCGACACCTGATGTTGCCTATTCCTACCATGTAAACATGTATGTAAATCACGGTATTAAAGTTTAAAAATTATTTTTATTTGGTTATTAATAAATGAAAATATTTTGAATAAATTCATGAGACGAATCATCAATGTCAGCATGTCAGCTATTTCCAGTAAAATGTTAAAGACAATATTAAATGCGATTTTTATGTGATATTATAAATAAATATATATATATATATATATATATATATATATATATATATATATATAAATCGGGTATATAAAGAAAGATATAGAAATAAATCTTTTTATTTTCACTTACCTATTAAAATGCACCAATTTGTTTTCCGGACCGGAAACAGGCGCCATTTTGGAATGTCCGACAAAAACGATCGACTAATGGGACGGGTAGATTGGACTACTGCGGTTTGAGAGTGACCTTCTAAGGCATTCTCCTTCCTCCATTCATTTTTTACCTCCTTGTCTTGAACGGTTTTTACTCCGTGTTTTTACTAGTCTTTGCCGCGATTCTCACGGATGTGGGTTATTTCGATTATTCATTTCGTCGCCTTTGTCGAGTCAAGTGGCGTTGATTGATTTAACGCAGTCCATCCAGTTTAATTCCGTCATTTCATTGACGTCAAAGTGGACGAGGTTCCGTATTCTGGGCTGGCTGGATGTACGGATGTACCCATCTGAGATTTTTGAGATGATTCGGTATCGTATGCGTAGAAAAAGACTCGATATAATACGTTTAAAAGGGCTGGATACAGGCTGGATTACTTGACCATTAGCGAAGCCTACCACTCGTGGAGTAGGAAAAATTATATCTCTATATGTCTTTTTTCACGAAATCTCGAAAAGGAATCGAATTTTTCATAAAGCTTCATTTTTAAATAGACATCATCGAGTTCAATGATGGTTCATGTCCACTGATCCCATAGATTTGGCTGAGCGTCAAATAATATTATTGCATTGATCTTATATGAAACCGTAATAGCACCAAACAATTTGTAGTATATACAAATCTGTAAATTATCTGACTATTTAATAGAATTGCTTCTTTAAGAATGTTTTCTTACCGAATAGAGGTAATATTCTTATTTCGAATTTACTCTGGTTACTATTTGTAAGAACACCTGCAAGAATATTTTAATATCCGATGGAGAAGCAATGTAAATGCCTACTTTATAGGCATTTACATCCTAGTAGATAGGATTGATTTCAAAATTATTTTATCACCTTAAAAAGAAATCATGTTCTAATTATATCTGAATAGACTATTTTGTATTTGACAGGACAGCATTTTTAAGGATATTTCCATTGTTGATATATAATCTTTGTTCTGTTATATACTACGAGTATTTTCGAATAAGCTGTATTTTATTTAATAGGGCTGCTTTATAATACATTTTAAGTTTTAATAGAACAGCATTTTTATTATACAGTCTGGCTTGTATTTCTGGGATAGCTTCTTAAAGAAAATACGTAATCCCTTTGGAAAATTTAGCTCTTTCCAATATTATTTACAAATAGGCTAAACCGCATGTTAGATGACGGCTGTATTCAGCATGTTTATTAAGTGCGGCAGCCTCGGTGAGCGATGTACCGTAGCGTCGTGCAGCGCGTTGCTACTGCAGCATCAGCTGATGTCACCTGGTCGGAGAATACGAAACAAGTGTTATCCATAAAGCATTACTATTCAGTCCGTGTTCACGGAGCCAAATGAGCACCCGTCGGGGCGGATGGGTGGCCTCTGAGATACGTCCCATTGTAAGCGGGCTTCCATTGATCCAGTTCTTTCTGCAGCGTCTGCTGTCGAGAAGGCTTCTTTGCGACCGCCTCATCACTTTATGGGACGCGGGAACCTTACATCGCTCCAGGTTTATTACTGACGCCGAGGAATCCCTCTCAGGACAAGTAACATGTCAGAGATGTTTAGTTCCTTAGTGCATCTTCATCAGTGCCGATCCGACCAGATAGCTGTTTACATATGTCTAGCCAGTCTGGGAACACAAGGAAGAACGTTTGAAACAAATAATTTCCACATAAATAAACCCTATAAATTAGTTAATAATGTAACATAAACATACATTCATATTAAACTATACGTATAGAATTAAGCACCTTACAATTTTTCTTAGAGGCACAAGAACAAAATTGTTTAACTATTAAGATGAAATTCAAAAACCGTGTTAATTCCGTTATTGGGGCAGCTGGTAACTCCAGAAAGTATCCGGCGTTTTGTGTAGTTCTGTGATTCTTGGGTTTATATGAGTTAAGCATGCTAGTATCCTGTCACTTTGCCTCATAAGAGTACAAACTTATATTATTAGGGCAGCAGACAACTCCAGAAAGTATCCAGCGTTTTGTAAAGTTCTGTAGTTCTTGGGTTTACATGAGTTAAGCATGCTAGTATCCTGTCACTTTAACTCATAAGTGTACAAACTTCTATTTTTGGGGCAGCAGATAACTCCAGGAAGAATCCGGCGTTTTGCAAAGTTCTGTAGTTCTTGGGTTTATATGAGTTAAGCATGCTAGTATCCTGTCACTTTTACTCATAAGTGTACGAACATCTATTATTGGTGCACCAGACAACTCCAGGAAGAATTCGGCGTTTTGCAAAGTTCTGTAGTTCTTGGGTTTATATGAGTTAAGCATGCTAGTATTCTGTCACTTTAACTCATGAGTGTACAAACTTCTATTATTGGGGCAGCAGAAAGCTCTAGTAAGTATTCGGGCGTTTTGTAAAGTTCTCTAGCTCTTAAATTACAAAATATAAGTACATCCTAAAAATCGCAATTATCCTATGTATTATTTAAAATTTCCCTTGGTATATACCAAATTGTGTGACTTATCGGTTTGAAAAAGTGCCACCTTCAGCATCAATATTACATTTGAATTGTGAAAAATAGTGGACCGAATTTCACCTTGAAGAATATTCCATCGAAAACTGTTATACGGTTTCTAATATATGTATAGTTAAAGCTGGGTTCAGATTATATAATTGGGGTTGAGTGCCTACATAAAATACAATTGCTTGTTGAAATGTTGTCAGAGGATCGCCGAGATATGTCAACGATGTCAACTATGTTATTTAGGAGGGGGTCTGAAGAATTTTATCTCGTTACTTATTCTAATAAAAATAGAACAAATTTTTATATTTATTACTGCCATTGGGAAAATGTGAAAGCCTAATTTATAGGTTAGCACATTACATGTTACCTCGTTAAGTTTTAATGTAATAGCAAATAATCTTGTTCAATAACAAACCTTAATATTTTATGACACTCCTATTTTAAATCGTGGAACATAACCTAGTAACGATGAGTTTATTATACAAGAAATTACTCCTGGTGTATTTACTCTGATCATAATCTTTAAAACGACAACTATAAAGAATCAGGTGTGTGAGCTCCGTATTATTGATTTTCTCAGACAATTATTGACTAATTTGTTCAGTAAATTTTCCCATGGTTTAATGAATTAAATTAGTTTCACAGTTCAATAATAACTGTATTCTGAAAAAGTTTTATTGGACTTACTTCTATTGGTCTCGTTATAACGAAAATTAGCAATTGCAGTTTTGTTGCAAATAAAGCCAACCAGCAAACATCCTATACGTAAGTACAGTACATATTTGAATTGCTTATAGTGTACACTTAAATATATTTTTGTATGGACATTTTGTTTTTTGATATTTGGTTTGCTAAAACTGCCTTCAGACAACATTTTGCAACACATGATGTTTTAATTTACACAATTTTAGTAGACTAAAGTAATTCGGTTTTAGAAGAATGATTAGTTGATTAGTTTTTCTCATATACAAAATAAGCAGATACATTAAAAACGTTTTGAGAAAAACATTTTTGAGTTAAATGTACTAAAGAAGCGATTGATTGGTAATATGGAATTACGAGCAATATTCTCAGTATGAGTTAAGGGTTTAGAGTCCCGGCGGCAGAGCAAATAGTTTTTGTGATTCAATCTTAATTGAATAGGTGAGTTTAAAAAGTGACAAAATCAAAAATATGGAAATAATAGTTGAGATAGCCAATATGTTTATTATACCACGAACATCAACTTAGTGGAATAAGGAACATATTCCTTAATTTTTAAGCATAGGTATTGTTGTCAGAAACATCGTCTGAATACAAAAAGGGACACATTCCTGTGTCTCTTTTTAAACTCAATACAGCTTTAGAACTGTTGATGTTCACCATAGCGCCCTCAGTCACGTTTCTTCGTTATTGCAGTTGGTTACTTTGAGGTTATGTTTAAAGCGGTTTAAGCAAGAGTGAGTAGTGTACTAAAACAATTTGGTTGTTGTGTTATTATCATATCAGAAACTGAAAGTGGAACGGATAGGCCTAAGGGGAAAATACACAGTTGAATAAAGAACATATATTTAATAAAGAAAAACTTGCAAGGCGTAGAGGAGAAGTATTTGTTACTTCAAAAGGATTGCTTGTTCCAGATAAAGTGACCGGACCATACTTGAGTGCAAACAACAACGTATGAATAATTTCAGAAATGAGGAGAAGGAACTTATTATATGATGATGAACCAAAAAATCAACAGGATACGTTTTAATGGGCTTGATTGAAAGAAGGATAAAAATGTTGATGTATCTCTTAGAGAGATCAATACCACTTTTTTCTAATAAGATTGCCACAATAACTAAAATTAACATTTGTATTTATATTTTTAATCGCATTTTGGAAGCTCGCACTTTGGTCCACAAGCAAAATCCCAATTTCTTCCACTGACTAAAGATCAGACCTTGGAGTTAAACCTTGTTTCCTTCTTTGTATCAATGCAATAGTTTAG
Organism: Homalodisca vitripennis; assembly: GCF_021130785.1. Lineage (NCBI taxonomy): Eukaryota > Metazoa > Arthropoda > Insecta > Hemiptera > Cicadellidae > Homalodisca > Homalodisca vitripennis. The sequence continues at coordinate 93,439,077 of NC_060210.1, forward strand.
TGTTAAAGCCACCACGTAATTCGATAATTTTCTTACTGATACAATGCAACTGTGCTGTGCTAAGAGTCTCGGAATACATTCCACAACATATCTCCTGTTCCAAGAGAGGCAGAGAGACAATACTAAACCTTCACATTACCAGCTTAGCGGCTCTCTATTGAGACGGCTGTAATGGGATCGATTTATAATGTCAGCCGGTTTGAGGGGAATGCTGCCTGTCTGGATGTGCGAACACCATGTTTACGAGATGTTGCCAGGCCGACGTGCCGCGCATGTGCGCCACTCTACTAGGAACTCTAGCTTCATATTCATGTGTGTGGCGCCTCACCTAGACCGCGAGTCCGCTGTCTCCGCGACTGCACTACCTTCTTCCACCTTTCATATTCTTCCCCCTCGTCAATTCCGTCACGGCTATAATCTGAGGTTTGCTTTTTCCATCAATACTCACTATCTGCTCCTCAATATTCTCCCTCTACGTGAGTTTCGCATCAGTTAGCTCTTGAATTCACTATTCCACACCAATCGTCGTAATTTACTTTTCTCTTCAAAGCTCTTTTTCAAAATGAGTTCTAACTCGAGTAGATCTTGAGTTCACTGAAACCCAATCCACCATCGCTGGTTATATTTGTCCACTGGTTATAATTTCGTCTCAGCCAGGTATTGACTTTGCTATTTCACACCCATCATCAATGTCACCTCTTCCCTTCAACGCTTTTCGCCTCGGCTAGATCTTGAGTCCATTGTTTTCACATCAATATTCATTGTTGTTCATTGTTGTTGCCTCCAGCGTTGTTTTACTAAGTGAATTTCCTCTCGGCAAGATCTTGAATTATTTTTTTCCACACTTATATTGATTGTGTACTATTTCGTTCAACATTGCTTCACCAAGTGACTTTCGCCTCGACTAGATATTGAGCCAATTGTTTCCACACAAACATTGATATTGTTCAAATTCCTTCAACATTGTTTCACCAAGTGACTTTCGCCTCGACTAGATATTGAGCCAATTGTTTCCACACAAACATTCATATTGTTCAAATTCCTTCAACATTGTTTCACCAAGTGAATTTATTCGCCTCGACTAGATATTGAGCCAATTCTTGTTTCCACACAAACATTCATATTGTTCAATTTCCTTCAACATTGTTTCACCAAGTGAGTTTCGTCTCGGCTAGATCTTGAGTTTATTGATACCAAACCACTATTCGCTGTCTTTTCTTACGTTTATCTTTGTTTCACCAAGTGAATTTATTCTTGGCTGGATCTTGAATTATTTGTTTCCACACAAACATTCATTGTGTTCAATTTCCTTCAACATTGTTTCACCAAGTGAGTTTCGTCTCGGCTGGATCTCGAATTCTTTGTTTCCACACAAACATTCATTGTGTTCAATTTCCTTCAACACTGTTTCATCAAGTGAGTTTCGTCTGAGCTAGATCTTCGGTTCATTGTTTCCACGCCAATATTCGCTGTCTTTTCTTATCTGCAAAGTTGTTTTATCAAGTGAATTTCGTCTCGGTTGGATTTTGAATCGATAATTTCCCCATCTATATTCGCCGTCTTATTTTGTCTTCCATAATCTGCTGAGTATTGTCTTTACTAGATTACGAATTAGCTGTGTTCACACCCATATTTGTTCTTTTATTTTATTTTCAGTACAGTTTTTTACTGTGTTTTTTTTGTTAGGCAGAAAAATTGCCTCTGAATATAATTTGCCTTCTCTTCTCTACTTTTTTTGGACAAAAGTGCCACTACTACCCGAGTTCAATAGCAAGATTTGCTTTGTGATCGTTTTTATTATTGTTCTTATAATATATATATATATATATATATATATATATATATATATATATATATAAATATATATATATATATAATATAAAAATATATTTATTATATATATATATATATATATATATATATATATACACATATGCATCTGTGTGTGTTTTTTCATATCGTTGCTAACTGATCGTTGGGGGTCTTGAGTGCGAGAGAGTTTTAGAGTATTTTCCGTCAGATAGCATCTTAACAATCCCGTCATTTTTAATCAATAATTATATTGATTTTGTTTTAAATAACATCAAATTGTTTAAATTTCTACACCATGCTTAAAATACAGGAAATTTAACATACACATTTATACAAATTCAATTCTTTACTTTGATGTTTTTCCGTGTGGGTACGTGATAAAACGCATGTGACATAATAAAAAAGAATAATAACATGAAAAGCTCAAATATAACAAAAATATGTTAGCTTCAATTACGAATTCTGTAAACCGATTGTAAGTGCTACGATACGTCGAAATTGTAGGAATACATCTCGTGAGACCAAGGTGAGAGATGGCGGTAGGAGGTATCGCTAACGGTAGAAGACACCAGGCCATGTAATAGATATTATAGACAGCTAAATGATTCTATGGTATGTTGCCGATAACATGAGTGCAGAGTGGTAGGAATACATCTCGTGAGACCAAGGTGAGAGATGGCGGTAGGAGGTATCGCTAACGGTAGAAGACACCAGGCCATGTAATAGATATTATAGACAGCTAAATGATTCTATGGTATGTTGCCGATAACATGAGTGCAGAGTGGTAGGAATACATCTCGTGAGACCAAGGTGAGAGATGGCGGTAGGAGGTATCGCTAGCCGATAACACGAGTGCAGAGTGGTAGGAATACATCTCGTGAGACCAAGGTGAGAGATGGCGATAGGAGGTATCGCTAACGGTAGAAGACACCAGGCCATGTAATAGATATTATAGACAGCTAAATGATTCTATGGTATGTTGCCGATAACATGAGTGCAGAGTGGTAGGAATACATCTCGTGAGACCAAGGTGAGAGATGGCGGTAGGAGGTATCGCTAACGGTAGAAGACGCCAGGCCATGTAATAGATATTATAGACAGCTAAATGATTCTATGGTATGTTGCCGATAACATGAGTGCAGAGTGGTAGGAATACATCTCGTGAGACCAAGGTGAGAGATGGCGGTAGGAGGTATCGCTAGCCGATAACACGAGTGCAGAGTGGTAGGAATACATCTCGTGAGACCAAAGTGAGAGATGGTGGTAGGAGGTATGGCTAACGGTAGAAGACACCAGGCCATGTAATAGATATTATAGACAGCTAAATGATTCTATGGTATGTTGCCGATAACATGAGTGCAGAGTGGTAGGAATACATCTCGTGAGACCAAGGTGAGAGATGGCGGTAGGAGGTATCGCTAACGGTAGAAGACGCCAGGCCATGTAATAGATATTATAGACAGCTAAATGATTCTATGGTGTGTTGTCGATAACATGAGTGCAGAGTGGTAGGAATACATCTCGTGAGACCAAGGTGAGAGATGGCGGTAGGAGGTATCGCTAACGGTAGAAGACACCAGGCCATGTAATAGATATTATAGACAGCTAAATGATTCTATGGTATGTTGCCGATAACATGAGTGCAGAGTGGTAGGAATACATCTCGTGAGACCAAGGTGAGAGATGGCGGTAGGAGGTATCGCTAACGGTAGAAGACGCCAGGCCATGTAATAGATATTATAGACAGCTAAATGATTCTATGGTATGTTGCCGATAACATGAGTGCAGAGTGGTAGAAATACATCTCGTGAGACCAAAGTGAGAGATGGCGGTAGGAGGTATCGTTAACGGTAGAAGACGCCAGGCCATGTAATAGATATTATAGACAGCTAAATGATTCTATGGTATGTTGCCGATAACATGAGTGCAGAGTAATAGGAATACATCTCGTGAGACCAAGGTGAGAGATGGCGGTAGGAGGTATCGCTAACGGTAGAAGACACCAGGCCATGTAATAGATATTATAGACAGCTAAATGATTCTATGGTAATGTTTGCCGATAACATGAGTGCAGAGTGGTAGGAATACATCTCGTGAGACCAAGGTGAGAGATGGCGGTAGGAGGTATCGCTAGCCGATAACACACGAGTGCAGAGTGGTAAGAATATATCTCGTGAGACCAAGGTGAGAGATGGCGGTAGGAGGTATCGCTAGCCGATAACACGAGTGCAAAGTGGTAGGAAATACATCTCGTGAGACCAAGGTGAGAGATGGCGGTAGGAGGTATCGCTAACGGTAGAAGACACCAGGCCATGTAATATATATTATAGACAGCTAAATTGATTCTATGGTATGTTGCCGATAACATGAGTGCAGAGTGGTAGGAATACATCTCGTGAGGACCAAGGTGAGAGATGGCGGTAGGAGGTATCGCTAACGGTAGAAGACACCAGGCCATGTAATATATATTATAGACAGCTAAATGATTCTATGGTATGTTGCCGATAACATGAGTGCAGAGTGGTAGAATACATCTCGTGAGACCAAGGTGAGAGATGGCGGTAGGAGGTATCGCTAGCCGTTTAACATGAGTGCAGAGTGGTAGGAATACATCTCGTGAGACCAAGGTGAGAGATGGCGGTAGGAGGTTATCGCTAACGGTAGAAGACACCAGGCCATGTAATAGATATTATAGACAGCTAAATGATTCTATGGTATGTTGCCGGATAACATGAGTGCAGAGTGGTAGGAATACATCTCGCGAGACCAAGGTGAGAGATGGCGGTAGGAGGTATCGCTAGCCGATAACACGAGTGCAGAGTGGTAGGAATACATCTCGTGAGACCAAGGTGAGTGATGGCGGTAGGAGTTATCGCTAACGGTAGAAGACACCAGGCCATGTAATAGATATTATAGACAGCTAAATGATTCTATGGTATGTTGCCGATAACATGAGTGCAGAGTAGTAGGAATACATCTCGTGAGACCAAGGTGAGAGATGGCGGTAGGAGGTCTCGTTAACGGTAGAAGACGCCAGGCCATGTAATAGATATTATAGACATCTAAATGATTCTATGGTATGTTGCCGATAACATGAGTTGCAGAGTGGTAGGAATACATCTCGTGAGACCAAGGTGAGAGATGGCGGTAGGAGGTATCGCTAACGGTAGAAGACACCAAGCCATGTAATAGATATTATAGACAGCTAAATGATTCTATGGTATGTTGCCGATAACATGAGTGCAGAGTGGTAGGAATACATCTCGTGAGACCAAGGTGAGAGATGGCGGTAGAGGTATCGCTAGCCGATAACATGAGTGCAGAGTGGTAGGAATACATCTCGTGAGACCAAGGTGAGAGATGGCGGTAGGAGGTATCGCTAGCCCGATAACACGAGTGCAAAGTGGTAGGAATACATCTCGTGAGACCAAGGTGAGAGATGGCGGTAGGAGGTATCGCTAACGGTAGAACACACCAGGCCATGTAATAGATATTATAGACAGCTAAATGATTCTATGGTATGTTGCCGATAAACATGAGTGCAGAGTGGTAGGAATACATCTCGCGAGACCAAGGTGAGGGATGGCGGTAGGAGTATCGCTAGCCGATAACACGAGTGCAGAGTGGTAGGAATACATCTCGTGAGACCAAGGTGAGTGATGGCGGTAGGAGGTATCGCTAACGGTAGAAGACACCAGGCCATGTAATAGATATTATAGACAGCTAAATGATTCTATGGTATGTTGCCGATAACATGAGTGCAGAGTGGTAGGAATACATCTCGTGAGACCAAGGTGAGAGATGGCGGTAGGAGGTATCGCTAGCCGATAACATGAGTGCAGAGTGGTAGGAATACATTTCGTGAGACCAAGGTGAGAGATGGCGGTAGGAGGTAATCGCTAACGGTAGAAGACACCAGGCCATGTAATAGATATTATAGACAGCTAAATGATTCTATGGTATGTTGCCGATAACATGAGTGCAGAGTGGTAGGAATACATCTCGTGACACCAAAGTGAGAGATGGCGGTAGGAGGTATCGCTAGCCGATAACACGAGTGCAGAGTGGTAGATTACATCTCGTGAGACCAAGGTGAGAGATGGCGGTAGGAGGTATCGCTAACGGTAGAAGACACCAGGCCATGTAATAGATATTATAGACAGCTAAATGATTCTATGGTATGTTGCCGATAACATGAGTGCAGAGTGGTAGGAATACATCTCGTGAGACCAAGGTGAGAGATGGCGGTAGGAGGTATCGTTAACGGTAGAAGACGCCAGGCCATGTAATAGATATTATAGACAGCTAAATGATTCTATGGTATGTTGCCGATAACATGAGTGCAGAGTGGTAGGAATACATCTCGTGAGACCAAGGTGAGAGATGGCGGTAGGAGGTATCGCTATCGGTAGAAGACTCCAGGCCATGTAATAGATATTATAGACAGCCTATTAATGATTCTATGGTGTGTAGTCGATAACATGAGTGCAGAGTGGTAGGAATACATCTCGTGAGACCAAGGTGAGAGATGGCGGTAGGAGGTATCGCTAACGGTAGAAGACGCCAGGCCATGTAATAGATATTATAGACAGCTAAATGATTCTATGGTGTGTTGTCGATAACATGAGTGCAGAGTGGTAGGAATACATCTCGTGAGACCAAGGTGAGAGATGGCGGTAGGAGGTATCGCTAACGGTAGAAGACACCAGGCCATGTAATAGATATTATAGACAGCTAAATGATTCTATGGTATGTTGCCGATAACATGAGTGCAGAGTGGTAGGAATACATCTCGTGAGACCAAGGTGAGAGATGGCGGTAGGAGGTATCGTTAACGGTAGAAGACGCCAGGCCATGTAATAGATATTATAGACAGCTAAATGATTCTATGGTATGTTGCCGATAACATGAGTGCAGAGTGGTAGGAATACATCTCGTGAGACCAAGGTGAGAGATGGCGGTAGGAGGTATCGCTATCGGTAGAAGACTCCAGGCCATGTAATAGATATTATAGACAGCCTATTAATGATTCTATGGTGTGTAGTCGATAACATGAGTGCAGAGTGGTAGGAATACATCTCGTGAGACCAAGGTGAGAGATGGCGGTAGGAGGTATCGCTAACGGTAGAAGACGCCAGGCCATGTAATAGATATTATAGACAGCCTATTAATGATTCTATGGTGTGTAGTCGATAACATGAGTGCAGAATGCACGCGCTGCGTGCACTGAGAGTGCAGTACGTGTTGTCTCGCACGCTCAGGCAATATTAGTTACCTAATCTAACATTATCTGATTGCAATAATCAATTACTATTTCTTGGTTTACTTCCTTCCTTGTTGTTTACCTTATTAGGCTTAACAATCAAAAGATAAGAAGAATTGAAAAGGCAAAAATAGTTTTAAAAATACACTTGACATTTGCATCAGTTTTGTACTCAAACAATTTATTATTACAAGCACCACATTAACTTGTTGAGTAATGTTCACAATTTAAATTTACTATCGGAATTAATAAGTATGGTAGTAAAAGCCACTACCATCCGTGGACGATGGGCCGCAGTTCCTTAGAGGGCCACCAAAACAATACAATATAATGTAATCCCCCTTTGTAATCGATGTTAAATGGTAGTTAATAAGATTATACATATTAATAAGCGCATCGTACATCTCGTGTTGTTTTATAACATCCGCTGTTAGATAAGTATTGGCAGAACTATAGCTAAGCCCATCACTGGAGGAGCTGGTAAAACTTCATTTATGTCTGTCTGTCTACCTGTCTGACCGCTCGGTATCTCGAAAACTAACTGACCTATAGACATGAAATGTTGCTTGAAGCTGATGAGATGATAGTGCATATCACTGTCATGTTAGCAAACATTTTAAAATTGGTCTTAATAATAGTCGTGCATGGCCTTATGTCAACAGAGTACAATCACATGGCATTTGAAAATATGACACTGTAACACATGTTGCTAGATTCAAACTTTTGCAAGCAATCTGAGTGAAGCCTGTAGTGTGACTCTTGTTTAGGTGTACTCCTTACTAAATCTAACTCTACTTACTATCAGACAATCAAAATTTAACTTCTAATCACAATGTTTATAACATCCTATCAATTTCAGGGTGAAAGCAACAGGATTTCATATTGATAAAAAGGAATGGAAAACAATATTCAACGTAATAATTAATATTAATGAACAGTCCTGCTTTATAAGAACTTCATTGCTTTAAGCTTAAACCATATACTTATTTATTAACACAAATCTTGCAAACAAGTATATCTAGGAGACAAACATGTGTTCCTCAGCGTGTAGCTACGTTCTCTGCTGTTGGATCGCGGCCTACGATCAGAAGAGAGTAATATTTCCAGGACTGTACGCAGATGTGCGGCTGGAAAGTAAATATCGGCCCGTCACGAGGGCAGAGGTGGCCGCCCGAGGCTCACGCTCACGAACGCAAACAGTACCGGCCGTAAAGCTCGGCGCCCCTCCCCCGCTCGGCTCCTCCAAATAATTAATGACAAATTACAGAATAATTAGGGCCCGCTCAGTCATAATTTCACACGTAGAGGGGGTGGGGCGGGCCGATAGACCGCTGATTTATCTGCAGCGTTCGCACCTCTCTGTTGAAGCACCGCGCCACGCCGTGCTGCAGACACTCTGCAAGTTCTCATCTTAGTGCGAGAGCCAACGTGCGAGTATTTTAATTTCCGTAAAAGAAAATTTACAATATATGGGTTTAGAATTTATAATAATATAAGAGTAAAGCAGAATATTTTATTCGAATTTAATGATCTTGGAATCGGAATTTCTACGTTATTTTTATGACGATATTACAAAATATCTATGGACTTCAATTTTTTTAGTGAGTATTGTTGGGAACTTGTACTGTATAGTTTTATGACGATATTACACAGTGAAATTTCCCAACAAAACTCAGTAAAAAAATTGAAGTCCATAGATATTTTTAGCAGATTAGAAATGTTACTCTATTGAAGAGGTTTATATAAATTTTATTCTTATATAACTAAGTTGAAAAAACTAAATTTGATTAAGTATTTATTGAAATGAAATTATGATATTATAATTTACGCAAACTAGGTACGTATTTGTAAACAGTTTATATTTTCTCAGCGAAACTAGTGTCCTATTATTTTAAATCAATCTTATTTAAAAACATGTAATGAATACACAATAGTATTTTTACTTTCATGGTACATTCAATGTTAGATGGGAAATCATATCAGTCGAACTACAAAAATCCCATAAGTGCTTGTGACAAAATGTAAACTATTCAAATAATACAAATTTATGAAATATTATTAATGGCTGTAGTGAAACAATCTTGAGTTTTTACCAATAATAATAATATTACACCTCATGCACTTTAACACCGTCATTTCTGATCGTAGTTTTATGGAAAATGTATCAAAGAAATATTAGAAATACGCATCAGTCACTTTTTACTTTACTTTTTGGAAGGTTTATTTACACTATTAAGACACTATTATTTACCTTATTTAGTCTATCAAGAAAAGTTGAGATGTTTTCTTAGTAATCAATAAAAATATTCAAAAATTACAGAATTAGTATGCGTTAAACAATACATTTTAATTGAGCCACTTTCCAAAATAAGGTACTACAAGTGCAAGAGGTTTAACATTGAATCCAGGATCCAAATAGGGATTCTAGAAAACGGGCCTATAACTGTCCGTCCTATAACTCTCAATAGGAAAGTCTTAGAGTCGCAACTACAGTCATATAAAACTTCCTCTTTGTGCAAAGAACAAAAAACATCTTGGTCCGCTATTGAATTTACTGTCAACAGGACAAAGGACAGTCTGTCTATCTGTGCGATAACTCTTGAAAAAAACGCCCTGAAGGCTTGGAACTTAGTACGTAGGTTCCTTTTGGTCAAAGAAGAACCTTATTAATTTTGGGGACAAAAGATCACAGAGCAATTTGTCTAACTGTGCGAACACCCTTGATGGAGACGTCCTGGAGGCTTGTAACTTAGTACATAGATTTCCTTTAGTTAAAGGAAGAATCATATTAATTTTGGGAACAAAAGATCACAGAGAAATTTGTCTAACTGTGTGATAACCCTTGATAGAGACGTCCTGGAGGCTTGTAACTTAGTACATATGTTTCTTTTGGTTAAAGGAAGAATCATATTAATTTTGGGGGCAAAAGGTCACAGGGCAGTCAAAGGAATCGCCTTATTTTTTAGGGGCGAAATGTAACAGGATAGTCTGTGTGTATGAGCAACGATCCTTAAAAGAAATGTACTGGACTGTTACTGGTTTGTAACTTGACACATAGTTTCCTTTCGGCCAAAGGAACCCCCTTCTTAATATTGGAGAGAAAAAGCCACAGGGCAGTCTTATCTGTGCAACAACCCTTGATAGAAATTTACTGGAAGTTTTTAACTTGATACATAATATCCTTTTGCTTCATGGAAGTGCTTTATTAATTTTAGAGACAAAAAAGCAGTCCATTTGATTGTTTGCCTATCTTTTCGATAACTTAGGTTACTTTCTTTGGTACTCCATTATTTATTATATTACTCATTTTTTTATATATTGTATTTTAAATAGACCATTTAAATTAATATTCACCTTAAATCAACGCGTTATAAAAATTAACCTTTGCTACAAAATCAAATAAGGTGTCCGATTCTCAACTTACTTATTTATTTGTTTACAGGTACAGTTTTAATTTTATCAAAAGTCGTCGTTTTAAGCAATATTATATTTTTATATTTTGTATTGATCTACGTCTCTCCACTCAGCTTTTAATTATAAGTTGGTTATAAAAAATGCATTGTGTATGGAATAATGTTTGGTAAAACTAGTATTATATTATTTTTACATACATAATAAAAAAATGCTTCTTAAAAATTTCTAATTGCGTAGAAAAATAGAGAAGTCATGTTTCTAGAACTAACCCTTGAAGCTAAATGGCAATTTATGCAAACTGCTAAGGGTGTGAGTTCAAAGCTTAAGTTCATGGTACAATAATATTTATAATGTTGTGTTATGATTGATAGTATTAGTGATATATACTGTACAACTTTAGAGTATAAAAAATAACTTAATCTAATTACTTAATGAGCCCATTTCGCTTTCTATTGTACTCCACTTTGTCAAACAGAAACAAACGGTACTTCCCATGAGCAGAGAGCCAATTTGCATAGTATAAGCATACTATCTGGTTTTCATTATGAGAAATTATCCTTAAAAACATAAATTTATCGTCAGTCGCTCTAGTTTTGGTGAGTGTCGAAATGGGAGAGTATCACAAGGGTTAAAATTCGTAATGATGATTTTTTCTCAGACAATTAATGTAATGGTAATTTATGTATATGACCAACTGTCAATCACATAAGTATGGTCAAACGGGCCAACTAACCCCTCCCCCTCCCACCCAAAAAAAAACAGATCCTTAAAATAAAGGCTTTCAGTGTCTATCTATTTGTCTGAAGGTGATTCAACTATTTCCTTACATAATCTAATGTGGGTTGTAAGTGTATCAAGCTGGGACAAATAAAATCAGAGAATAAACATCTTTGCAAATTTTAACCCTTCCGAAACCCTCGAATTTCGGCCACCTACAACATTGAACAAGTATTGTGGCTGACTATCAATTTATTTCTAAGAAAAAAATACTCTATCGATTCCATACAAACCGAGGTTGTGAGCTTATGCAGTGGAAATCGGCTATCGGCTGCTTGACTATTAGAGCTATGCACATTTTGAGAGAGGGTAAAGTCGGTAACGAATTCAACAATATTGACTGCAAGTAGCAATATTGTGAGAGGCCTAGGGAAATCGGATAAAAGCGGTAATAAAAAAGAAAGGGCGGCCGTTCTACGGTCCTTAATTAGTGTTGGTCGCTGCGGGAAAGCAGCCTGCGGTTGATTACTGTGGACATAATGATCGTTGGAATGGATTTTACTGTTCAGATTTATGCTGAAAATCTTTGTCAACGGTAATCATTATGCGACACTAAAAGTAAACGGGTTATTTGACGTCCTGCAGGTACTTGTTGCTTTATACACTCATTATGATTATTAGCTTTGAAACTTTTGCGTTTCGGTTTAACCCGTTTTAATAATCCAATAAAATGTTAAAAGCAATATTTTTATACTTTTACAATAATTTAATGGCGTTTTCTATTCTTGAGGTCCATTCACATCATAGTTTTATCACGCTTTTCTAGTAATTAACACCGTAGCGTAAGGCATAGAATTTATTTGTGCTCCTCTGCTGAACTGTAATTGCTGAATACAATGAAACAAATGAACACTGTGCAATCTCTCGTGACATATTTCTTTAATACCATCATAGGAATGAAATGTAATACTGGATTATTGGTTTCGTCATCATTGTAGATAGAGCTTTCATCAGGAACTATCATTCAGTTTAATCAAAATTGCAGACAGACTACACTTATTAGGACTGTATCTTATCCAAGAACTTAATAAACTGCTTTGTGACAGAAGTAAGATAGCAAGAAACCTAAAGGGGGTTTAAATGTATTCCTAGCTTTCGTCTTGAAAATAATAATTAATTACTTCGTAAGTTTGACAGTAGACAATTCTAATTCACTATTATATAATATAATAATATTTCTATAGTTTTTAACCAATGGCAATAAGCACTGTGGATATATTAAGGTACTATATATCTTTAAAGGAAAGTTGATTTACATTTATGCACATTATCATGAAGCATATTATAATCTAAATGTTAATATTTAAAATATCATACTCTTGAAAAAGATTTTGTTCTTTCGACAGTGGAGTCGGAAGTTAACGAAGGGCAGCAAAGACGGTTGTAAGGGTTCCAAAGAGCCTTGGAGTAGTCACAGAGAGTTGGGTTGCAGAAACTCTATATGTCATTGTTTTCGGAGACAAAGACGTGACGTGGACTCTGGACCGATGACACCCGAGCGCTAGAAGAGGAGGAGGTGATGCCGCAGTAGTGTGAGAAAATGTGTCACACGGAGACGTCACAACTACTAGCAACAAGTATTGAAGTCCTATGAGTTGTGTGAAATCTAAACTTCATATATAATAAATCCAAATATACAAAGTACACATATGATGTCAATTAATGGGAATCAAAATATTTTAATGGTTTCAAACACCTAATTATGTATTTAGAACTTTAACACTAATTACCTCATATTATCCTATTGGTACCTATACAGGACTCCCCATTACGTATTAACTGGTTTTAGTCATCATGGTCGCAATAATCTATGGGCAAATGTGAGTTAAACTCTAAACTCAACAACTATTTAAAGTTATTTATTGAAGCGAATGTGAAGAATGAACTTTAAATGTTTGTTATTGCTCTACACTACGTGGAAAATTAGTTCGTTCGTTCCTAGTGATATGCAATCTATGTAGTAGTATCTTAGCCTTTTCGACAATATACCTCCAGTTTTTTCCACATACCCTAGGATCCACCACCTTCCTATATTCATCATTCAGATCTCGTATCCACCCTTCCTCGGTTGTTGGGCGCCTTCTGAAACGTTATATTCGGACCTTTCTGTACGTGCTTGATTAAATTAATACTAGCTTAAATATTTGTTGGAGTGGGATTACATCACAGCTACTCAACAGAACCCGTGCGGCACAATACCAGTATTATTGATTTGGCTTATTACAACAGCGGGCCGTGGTCATTTTTAGCACTGGTAGAATCTGAATGACGACTTCATGAATTTTATCGTTTTGTGAACACTTAACAGAAATTGCCATGCAATTGCAACAGATTATTCTAGAGAGGGTATACGTCCTTACAAGTTGGTGTATTGTGTTATGCCATATCTCACGTAATTAATTACTGTTAGCTTGCTTAGACGTTTACTTTTTTGCTACGAGGTTTAGTTGCATTTTATTGTACTAGAGAACCAACTTCAGAGATTCTACGTCAAGACTATATTAAATTTCAGTGCTGGTGTTCAAATATATTCAGTTTCTGGTGTGCTTTCTACATCATGCGCTATTTCGGAGATCTACGCCTTACAATTGTGAACTTTCTTCCTCGCACAATTAGCTGACAGTAAGTTTAACAGGAGATACTATCTGTCGGCGAATGCATCAATCTGCAAATTGTTGGGTTCCTCTCTCTCGCCGTTATAACGAACCCTATTAGCGCGTGTGTGTTCGCCACCGCAGCGCAGTGCAGCACGCGTACGCCACGCGCCACGGCTCCCAAGATCCTCATTTGCTCGCTGACCGGAACTCTACCGGAAGTGGCCGTCTTATTGTTCTTCACTGCCTAAATGAACGGGGAGGGTCATCAACATCGGTTTTGTCGGTTTCTGAAAACACAGGACAAGAGTTGTTGCCGGTTTCCGCTGAGCGCGGGCGGATGCAGCAGTGATCATTTATGTTGCTTTATTGAAATTGGGAAATCCTAGGAATGTCAGAATGATTAGATTGGGCTTTGGGGATTGTCGATTACATTTTAAAAACCGGAGTAGTCCCTTATATCCTGATACGAGAGGAATTAATAAGTACAATTAATATCATTTATTTTTTGAGTCAGTACGTGAGTTTCACAATGTCTTGAACTTATAAAAAGTGTAATTACAGGACTCATTTCATAACCTGGTATTAATGTAATAATAACCGCCATAGCGTATAATATAATTATTCCAGAATCATTTTGAAAGGAAAGTAGTAATCAATTATTTTACTGGAAGATCTCAAAGAGTGAGTAGAAAGTCCGATCACGGGTCGTGAGTTGGTAAAGAGAAGCCAGCACGAAAACAGCGCAGTGATACTGTAGCTGCTTCCTGCACATCAGACCCCCCCCCCCTCTACAATCCGCGCCCAACACTGTTGACACTTTCACGTGTATGAAAATGTACTTGTCCGTATCTATTACAATAAACAAGCACCATCAGTTGTTACTGTAAATAAACATACGTACTAGATTTCATCCATCTGTTTTACAAAGAACATGTACTTATATCAAGCAGACAATATTTGACATAGCCACGTCTAAGCGGGAAGAGTTGGAGATCAACAGCGAAATGACAACACCGCTTCAATGTCATTGGACTATTTTGCCGATGGCGCAGTCTAGTGGATATGGCGATAATCATAAGATAACCGAATCAAGCAACTTCGAGCGTGGCTGCTGCTTTGATGGGTAACCGCTGTGGGATCCTGTCCATGCTAGCAGCCCGTCTACCCGGCCATTGGCGGAGGTTCCGAAGTCACATTTTAGCCGTTGGGTAACCTGAAAAATAAGACATTCCTTAATTTACTTTAATTTCGTGTGAGGTACAATACAGTCAACTTCTGTCTGGGCTATCATTTTTGTCATTTTGGGCTCAGAAGTTAGTTTAAACAGATTGTAGTTAATCTTATTGTAAATTATTGACCAATGATATTTTACTATATTATTATAATACTTTAGTTATCAAGTATTTTAAAATGTTAAGTATTAACTATGATGCAGTCTGATTCTTTAATTTCAAAATCCCACCAAAATTTATAGCCACAGCATCTTACAACCTAAAGCTCATTCATTAGAACAGATTCATTACTTTATAACTGTATGTTATTTAATTGTTCTGGGCTCAACTGGACTTTCTAGGAAAGAAATTATTCTAACATTACACAATCCATCTTTGGTAGTAGCCAAACCATTCCAACTTCGAAATACTTAAGTCTGCTTCAAACCGTTTAGCGATGAAAATACTCTATTAATTTCGCAAAACTTTTGTAACTTCGAATTTTACTTCGCCGAGTAATTTTCCTACTAGCGCACTGGGATCTTTAAAAACTATTGTAAAATTAGTTTCAGTTAATTTCAGTATTATTGTTTAACTCTTTTTCTTGATAACAAAACGAAACATTTGTAATTAGTGAGTCATATCTGCCTATAGGAGTCAAATCTCACTATAGTGCTACAAATTCAACCCATCTACAACCGTTTACCCGAATATGACAAATATGCATTTGCTTATTAACTTATAACCTAGAACCTAAGCTTTATACCACATTTCCAATAAATTAATTCTGTTATGCAGAACTTTGCAAGAATTAAAATATGAATCTTAAATTATATAACCAGAAACATATAAAATGTGTTAATGTTTCATATGTTAAAATCCCATATTGTATTATTTTGGTTAAAAATGTATGTATTCTGTTATATTTTCGTTGCTACCCATGGTTAATAAAATACCTATGTAAAAATGTTCGCTAACGCTCAGCCAGATCTCTCGGAGTGACATGCACTATCATCGAACTTAGTTTTGACTATGTGGAAAAGGAGGATCGTGAAAAATTTCAAGCCTATAGGCCAGTTCGTTTTCGAGATATGCAAACAGACATATAGATAGACAGACAGATAGAAATTAAATTTGTCCTGCCCCTCGAGTAATAGGCTTCGCTAACGCTCAGCAAATTAGAGTTAAAAACATAGTTTTCTAGAATTAAAAATTATGGTAATTTTAAACATGGAAATTGAGATTTTTCTAAATATTAACACAAACATCAATATTAACACATTCAATATACAAATAAATAGAATCACCTTTAACGTTACGTTCACAACACTTCTTCAAATATAACGAAAAGAACATATTTTTTTATATAGGTATAAAGCAGAAACTAAGCCATTACTCCTTTTTACTAGGCTTTTTAAATTGTACAAAGTCATTATATAACCTAGCCTAATAATTAAACTAGGAACTGTGCTCTTAGGTTTATAGCGGTAGTTTCAGATGGTAATATTACCTTAATTATCTGCGGAGTGTTAGTACTGTGGGAACTCTCTTTACTGTAGCAAAGCGATCGATCTGATTGTTTTTCGTACTCACACACCTCGAACTGTTCACTACAGTCAATTAAACCGTAGTATTTTTCGCTTTAATCCAATCATAAAGAGGACAGTTTATGTCGGTTGCAGCATTGCCATTTCCTCAAGGGTATAATTAACTAGTTGGATATTTATTATTGCAGTGATTATTATTATTATACGTTACCATTTTCATTCGTAACGGCCTATCTTTAACTGCGTCACTAAAGGAAAGTTTTTGAGATTAGACAATTGCTCAGGAGGTGAACTTACCCCATTTCAATTTTCTTTCCTTATGCCATTAAACGTGATTATATGTCTCTCTTGTACAGTTTTATATACTCGGAACGATTTGATGATGGATTTGTTCGTAAAAATTGCTCACGGACTTTCCTTGTTAAAGAAAATGCTGAGGTCTCAATTATCACCAGTAACCATGCTTTGATACTTTCCTTAGTTATTCTTACTGTAGGCTACTCATTATTTATGAAGAGCTTAAAACAGCCGTCGAATCAGTTCACATTAACCTTTTATACGATAGATTTGTTATTGTTACCATTAATATTTAATTTACATTGGCATGAATATTTGTATTTTCATTGCCAATTTATATAATTTATCATGTAACCGTGCATATATTTATCGCTCCATTTTTATTACTATTAATGTTCAACTTATCTTAATCATTAATTGAATCACAATTATAAAATTGAACTTTTGTGTCTTTTTAATTTTAAATGAAAAAACTTGTGATATTCGGTACTTATACCCGTAAACGATGCCTTAGTATTATCGTTTATTTTTGTTAACAGTTCCCATATTATTGGTTGATTGTTCATTTAGGTAGACTTATCAATTATATGGACTGCAATAGTTGTTACAAATTACGAACATTAACTTATAAATACATTTAACATAACCACATATTATTAACTGTTGTTCTCTGTTGTGAATTAATGGATACGTTGTTTCAGACAAATAAGTATATAAATAATCCAGCCAGCTCAGAAGAAGTATGTAGACTTTGTGACAAGTAAAATATTAATAATTTATTTCTTATGCTATTTATGCATAAATTATATAGCCTATTGAATACAGTTTGAAATGCAACAAAAATTTGTTATTACAGAAAGTTTCTAAAATGTCGAGCATTTGAGATCTTTTTTCCTCCATGTTCATAAATAACGGAGTTGAACTTTAAACAGGTTTTAACAGCAGCCATGTTGAAATGAGCGACTTAGTGAATGTTGGGACGATATTTATAAATTAATTAATTTTTATCAAGTACCAACATTTATTTTGCAAGTTCTTAGTGATTGACAAATTCTTAATTCTCTAAAACCGTTAGAGATACAAAGAATTGTTTAATACAATAAGAGTAGAAAATATTTTAAGCATTCCGGAAAACTTTTGGTTATTCTTTCGGTTTATAAGTAACGGCGTTGGTAATCCTTGAAAAAGTAAACGACTGCCATCTGAAAACAAAATCTACCTAAAACACACAATAATATATTATTAATCATCGATGAGTTATACTACTATTTAACGATTTTATTAGCAAAATTTAAAACTACATATATGGCTCTACTTAATCACAACATGAATATTATAGAGTATATTTTGGAGAGTAATTATAAACCCATATATAATGTGTCACAGCGGGGAAGGGGGAGCAGCATCGATCTCTTCTTTGATGAGTATTAAGTATTAAACGTACGTATTTGGAAAATGTACAAACATTTAAAGAAATGATTTAATGGAGTAATCGAAACAAAAGCTATTTTATTTTATAAGGTCTATTTAGCATCTGTACCTACTATGTTGCAGTAACCGGATCTGACCAATATAATATTTATATTTTCTACTCATA
Source organism: Homalodisca vitripennis (assembly GCF_021130785.1). Lineage (NCBI taxonomy): Eukaryota > Metazoa > Arthropoda > Insecta > Hemiptera > Cicadellidae > Homalodisca > Homalodisca vitripennis. The sequence goes on from NC_060210.1 coordinate 93,457,592, forward strand.
TAGATGTACTTGTAAGGTTGGCAGTCCAGGTTCCGGGAAATCTGATAAAAGGTTTTAGGCTGTGTTGAAACGAATTTTAAGAAAAGTACTAAGCAAAAATATTAAATACAATTAAACAATATAAGAATAATATTAAACTTCGAAAATATTTACAGAAAAATTATTGGAGGTATCTTATTTTAAATATATAATTAATACGCATTCAAAAGCTATTTTGATTTTTCTTGTCAAAGATATACTTTTAATATTCAAACAATGAAGTACAAGTAAGTTTAAGAATTATGTGAGTTACCAATAAAAATATTGAATCAAAACTAAAAGGAGTTTGTAAGCGAACCCTTTACCAATTTAGATACATCACCCTGAGTGTGCACACTCACTATATACTGCCAAGTACTGTTAAACTATCTGGCACAATATGAACTGGTTTATAATATTCTTCAAATGAGACTTACATGGCTTACATAAGTCTATAAGTAAAAATAAGATTGTAAAAGTGCTTAAAGTTATTTATTGTTCTCATATGGTTTGATGTTAATTAATATAATTGTTATGAGGCTAAAATCAAGACTACCTTGAATTCATATGATATTCTAACTAAGAGTATCCATTACAAAGAAAGAAAGTATATACGAATTCTGGCCCAATAATTAAATGTCTTCATTAGTACTACTTGGTGAACTGTCAGCGGAAACCCCGTTAAACCGATTTCAATCTTTTTCCGAAAAGGCCTTAGTGATAGCGTTGTAGGGAAACAAGCAACTCCAAATCTTGAAAATCGTGTTTGTACAAGTTTTTGAAAGTGTAATAACTTGTCCGATCATTTTATTATTAAATCAAATCGTTTATTGCGCCCCCAAACCTGTATCTTGATACGCTGCTCGAGATATATAATTAGGCGTAAGTGATTAACCAAAAACATATCTGGAGGATTATCAGGAACAACCAAAATATATTTTGAAATAGGTTTCACTCAATTCCATCCTTAGATTGTTCTATCAGTTGTAACATTTCATATCTCCACTCTTCTCTCATGATCTAGAGAACAAATTATTATTTTCCAAAACGAACTTCCGGCCTGCTCCTGAGTGCCCGAACCGCTTCACGTGCACCGACGGAAAATGCCCGTTGAAGGCCGATTAAAGTCGCAATCTGCAGTCACGACCGTTTCCGATTTTATGTAAACTAGCCCGAGACCGGTTGTTTACTAGGGAGTGTAATTTGTGCGTAATGAATGTTTGCCGGGTTTGTTTACCGCGGGGACGGGCCAGGCATGCTCGCCCTCGCCCCATCTGGGGCATGCATCTTGCTAATTACACGATGAGGCTGGAGATACAACACCTCGGCCCGTGTCCGCTCCCCCTCCCCCTGCCATAGATAGAACATACAACTTTCCCGCCATATTGCTACACATTCTGCACTGCTTTCTCCCAGTCGCGCGCTACACAATGCGCACGTTGTTAAAATGTGCTGATTAGTGAGGAAGGTTTTGTACACATAAAGACATAGATGTTAAGTCAAATTCGATTTCGTAGCAGAGGATGGTTTAAATAAAATTACGTAAAATGTAAATTAAAATAGTTATATTGCACATAAAGCGAATTCGAATTTTACGTATTACTTTTCGAGAAATATTGATCTTGGTTTTCAGAACCACATCCTACAACACATCCTATAATATTATAAATATGAAAGTGTCTTTGTTTGTTTATTTTGCTTTCACGTGTAAACTATTCAACCGATTGTACTGACATTTTACATTCGCATTATTAGGGTCCCTGGGCCCATAGCCATTATTAGATAGGCCTATTCTTACTTCGAAAATCCGTCTGGGCTTCGCCTCACTTGTCTCTAAAGCAGTAAAAACCCCATTTCGTCTCTAAAGTTGTGTAATAATAATTGAAAGAGCCTGTATAATGTATTCAACTGTTCCGTGTAGACGTTGTATTATGACAGCACGACAACAATATGTTTAATTAAGTTAATTTAACGACTATTTTAGTTACAATATTTATATTTTAAAATAAAAATTTAACTGGCACTAAACTCCTGTTCTCAGTCCTAAGATGTATATACACATTTTCATCATCGTGACAACAAACAAACTCAACTATGGCACTGGAATTATCTTAGGAGAAAATAAGATTGCAAGAGACGTAAGTAGACGCTTTTTTCAGAGGTAGTTTTTTTAGATCTATGTACTATGCAAGAAAACGTGGGACATTATAATATGGCACTGGACATATATATAATGCCATATTTCTATAAGCAAGAAAGTAAAAGTGTTCAAGCATCATACAATCTTAATTTCTGGTGTAACATGTGTAGTTTTTAAGAGTTCTAAATTTTGATTAGATAATAGGTAACGTGTTATTAATGATTAAATATGGCAATGCCAAGATTCCATGTATTCAAAAAAGACATCTCTATGACTATTTCTAGATTTTAGACAACTTAATAATTTTTGAAAAAATACATTTAAACCAAATGAATATTTTATTTGAGGTTGTTAATGATTGTTCTGACTTCATTATCATTTTTTTCTAGAAAGTTTACGAGCTGTTGAAGTGCTGAATGTACAGGTGATGAAATAGTCCTTAGTATCTTTGTTTTTTTTCTCATGTTTTTTCGGCTAGGTGTACAAAGTGAGAGTTTAGATGATCGTCTGCTTCTACAGAGAGGCAGTATGGTCTGAGATGCCAGCATACATAACCTCTGAAGCTGTGTCAAGCTTGTCAATATCCATATTAGAGCAAATCCAGTCGATAGAGGATTTTAATGTTGGGGTAATTCTAATCGCCGGGAGTTGTACCCTATTGCTGTTATGAAGGACCAGAGTCTCATTTAATAAAATACTTCTGTCAGGATTTAAGATGCCAACATTTATAACCCCCATTATGAACAGTGGATAGGTCTCTGTTTTGTGCCAGTTATTATATTGGACAGTATGTGTATCGAGGAGTCAAAATCTCCATTGGGGGATCTGTATGTGCCTAGAATGTGGATAACTGATTGGTTAAGTCTGGCTTTGATCAGAGCAGCCTCAAGTGTAAACTATCTGAAAAACTGGACAACATTAAGTTCTGTGTGTCTTTCAAGGGTTTTGTCAACATAGATAGCAACTTCACCCTTCCTATGTTCTGTTCTGCAGATTTGGGCCTTAAGACAGTAACTTATCCTGTGATTACGATGGTGTTTTCTATTAAGTTTTGTTTAAGACCTAATTGTCATTATGTTTGACTTAACTTTCTCAACTAAACTAGATTTTAAAGTCTATTAATTTTATTTGAAATTTCTTGAGTGTTTGAATGCAGGATGAAGAGATTGTATATTTAAAAGATTGTTATTGTGTGATGATCCTACATCTCTGTGTTGTGTTCCAAATTACGTTTGTTTTGTATCTTTTCTTTTTTTGTTGATTCTGTTCTAAAAAAGGACAATTTGGGTAGAAATTAACAAGTAAATTTGGCTTGTCCTGCAATTTTGCTGGAGTCACTGTCATATTTGTCATGTTCAGTAGTGCTGGACAGTTTTTTAGTCGGAGTTTATTCTTCCAGATATCGCTTGAGTGTGCAGTTATTTGAAGGAATTTGTCTTATTACTCCAGTTACTGCTTGATTGTGCAGGTTTCTAGTCGAATTTTGGCTTATTCTCCCAGATATACGTCTTAATTGTACAAATTTTATGAAAGAATTTGTCTGATTCTCCCTGTTGTTGCTTTTGTCGAGAGTTTTATTGTTGGAATTTGACGGGTTTTTCCGGACTGATTTTGGCCAGGTGTGGTTAATTGATTTTCTAAATTTTTATTTAAAAATGTTTATCTCGGAATTTACCAGAAATATTGGGCAGTTTTTCTATCTTATTACCGTTATTAGGAGTTACGGGGATTGATAGCTTAATGGTTTCAGGGGTTTCTTGAGGACATATGCTGGTGCCATATATGGTTGTATCCATTGTGGGATTGGGGTTTGAGGTTTTCATCTTTTGAACTTGTAGGGAAACGCAAGTTTGTTGTGTAAATTGTTTTGTGTTTTCTTGGTGCTGTTTGTTACCCCGAGAGGTGATTTAGACCGCAGGGTGTATAATTCCTTGTTTTCCACTATTTTTACAGGTGTTTTGTCCTTCATGCCTGTCACATTTTTTTACTTCTGCTTCCAAATTTTTGAGTTTTTCTTCGAATAAATTCAGATTTTTCCGTAGAAGTCCTATTTCACACATCCAGTTTGTAGATTCTTTTTTAAAGAAATATTTCAATTACCTACTTAATACTACTTCACAATAGCCATTGCAACAAATGTATTTATATCTGACCCCTATTGTACAACTCCACAAGGATAAATTGGAATTTTAAATTCTATAATCCCCACTAGCTGCACTTAATTCAGTAAAATAAGACTGTTACTAGAAAACACATACATTGACAAATAGTAGTAACTAACTATCAATATGGAATGGTTGTCTATAGAGTTAGGAATATTATGAGCCAGACGCTTCGTAGGCTGACAGCCATGCAAGTTGGTTTTGGAGCTTTCTGCTAGTTCCAGCCCCAGTAGTCTCATTCCGAATGGTCAAGAAGTGATGTGATTGCTAGAGCGATGAGTGTTCTCACTCGTGTTAATGGCAAACAGTTCCAACAAAACATGGACATACGAAATTGTGGGTGAGTGCACTTCGCATTCTGAAGAACAATTATGAATTTGGGAGAGTATTAATTTTGCTTCTTCAACTTCATGGATGACTTTGCTCCCTTTAGGATCTGCGTCAGGATTAACTCCATGTTGATAAAATAGAACATTACAACTATAGAACCCTGCAGGATCAACTTGTCCAGATTTCTTCTACAACCAACTCTCCAAAGAAGATATGGTGATCTGTACGTTCTAGTGATTCGTTTCTGTCTGCGACCTGCCCAAATCATCGCAACTACACAGTCCACTTGGCGATTCTCACGGCGCGGCGCAACAAGGTCGGTCAACAGAGTCTCGCGAAGATCAACACCGAGCTGTGGGAACTGTGGCGGAGGTCGTACACCACATTACTCACCGGGACGGAAGCCAGAAGCCACGTAGTCCCGATAATAGCCCTTCTGTCCCACGTGCCGCCGACCAGACCCATTGTCGGACGATTGGTTCCATGCAGATCGTCCGGTCTAGGGGAATGAAAACACATTTGTTACGTATCTCACAGATAGAAGGGTTGCTGCTGGGGTGGTCAACTCTGTGGATCTTTAGAACGACGCGATTTATCACATCATCTGTAGTTGCAACCACTTCAACAGCAGCACTGATGCTGAAGGTTGAACTGTCACAGTACAGTTTTACCGTTAATCTATCAATAGGATGAGACTGCTATTTTATGTAATATTTTAACTTCGAAAGAATAAAATACCAGAGAGTGCGCTACCCACCCAAAAAAAAACAAAATTAAAGTGTTTTGATTAGCTTTGGTCAATTCGGTAAAGCTGTTTTGTTGTCCTTTAGGAAGATTGTTAGGTTGTTGTAAACAAACAAAAATAAATTTCATATTGATAAATATTTTGATATATATATATATCATATATATGTAATAATATATATATATATATATATATATATATATATATATATATATATATATATTATCATTTAATGTATACAAAGTTAATGTAAATAAAAGTCGTTTTATACAAAGTTAATATAAATAAAAGTCGTTTGACAGGTATTTGGTCTTCCGATCATATGTTAGTTTGGTTATTTAAACGCATATGTGACAGATACGGCCAAATACAAAATAATTGAATCATAAAAAGTAAGGGCTCTGTGGTATAATGGTAGCACATTCACCCGGCAAGTGAGAGAACCGGGTTCGAGTCTCGGCGGAGCAAGTATTTTTTGTGATTCAATGTATATTGAAATTAAATTAGGCTATTGCCATTTATACAAAGTAAATGAATATATATATATATATATATATATATATATATATATATATTTCTTGTGTGCCTGTGTATGTCACTGAACTTCTCCTAAACGGCTGGATCGATTTTAATTAATTTTTTGTGTCTTTAGGTGAATTTGAGAATGGTTTACACTTAAAATTCGGTCCAAATTAAATTGTATGTTTAATTAAATATTATTCATAAATTAATTTTGGTTGATTTTAGAATGTTTTACATTGGATCCGGCAGGCTGCGCTACGATACGTAATACACAATTAACTGATACTTCACAGCTGTTAACACTTTCAGCTGATCTTCATTAAAGAGAAAGAAACATTATTTTGTTTACATTTAAACTTTAGAAAATATTAAATTGTTGTAAAATGCTTTATCAATACTAAAATGCAGGTTGCAAATATGAAGTTATTATCTAATTTTAAATGTTGATTGCGCCAATGATTTATAATGCAATGGAAATATTATCTTATTGTACAAAGCTGTGAATGTTTGCACATAAGGTAATCGAATCTGGTTAGCTTCCTTAACATCGGTATGTCATTTTTACTGTAGTTAAAGAAAATCAAATGGATACCACATTCTTCCCCGTATACCAGAAGCAAAATATACATATTTATTGATCGGTGAGAACGTCAAAATCACTTCAGCACCAGATATTAATCTAAGTTGGATTCCAAAACCAACAAATGTAATCATTTTCTTGGTTAGTGAAGCAGCATAATTCAATTGTGGAACCGTAAATAAATTATACCGGGAGTGAATTTAAACTGCTAGTTTTTTTAGCCATAACTTTACTGAGCATGTATGGGGATTGTACTTACAAGAAGTTCGAGAAGGGTGGCGTAAAAAATTAAAAATCTCAATACTGGATAAAACTATTGTCATATAGTCTAAAATGATGCTCTAATTTTTAGCCAGAGGAATATAAAACTCATTAGACATAAATAACACCTGTTACGGATATTTCTCGTTGAAAGTCACCACTTGACACTAACGCGAACAAACTCAAAATACATATAAGATATTCGAAAGATATAGTATTGAAAAAATAATAATAAATGGATTCGGATGGAGGTACTAAAAAACTGCAACACTTTTATTTTCGTTACTACTTTCGTTCACTTGAAAATACTTTTGCAGTTTTATTCTTAGTTTAATTTCGAAGCATTTTAAATTAGTTGGACATCAGTTAACTTTATTTTTTTATTTATTTAATAATATTACATCGTATTTGTACAAAACTGGAAAACAAGGATACCGATGTGTTGGCGAAGAATCATGTCCCCAACAAAACTCGTTTGCGCGTCTTGTTCACATTAAATCTACCCTTTATTCTTAGTTATGTGTATGTGTGAGGAAACACTTGAGTAGTTAGGAATAAAAAGAAATAAAAACCTACAAAGCCTTATCAAATTAACAAAAGGTGTAGTGTGAGAAGTGATTAGGAAGTGAGTTTCGTTTACTAAAGACATTAACCTGTCTCATAACATTTGTTTCCTCATCATTAACACGAGTATAATGAAGCGTTTTTATGGGAAGAACACGGACGTAAAAACATTTTCCCTGGATATATTTGTATTTGACAATATTATTCTTTGTTTTATTCCGAATAAACTGATACCAAATCTCTGTACAAAAATATATGACAGAAGCTATGTGGCTCCTCCCTTCGATGGAGCAATCTCACATAATGCAAAGTTATTTTGTACAGCATTACGTTACATTTTCTCATACTCTCTTAGATTCCTCTATAAATTCTTGTTGGCTTCAATTTAAATATAAACAAAAAGAGTAAGCAGACCATGTACAAAAGGGAGTAGGCACTATAGTACGTGATCTGAACAAGTATAAAGTATTACTCTTTTCCGATGAAAAGTCAGATAAGGAAGACTAATAAAGGGCATTTTAGATAAGATTCGGACTTACTATGGCAAAGTCATCAGAGCAATGCTCTAATCTTGGAAATATTTAAAATTCTGTGTGCGCCACTTACAACCAAAAAAGTTCTACAGACACTTGCCACAGCATATGGCCAAATGGCGTGGACTCGTGTTGTAAAATAAGTAGAGAACTTACCTATGCCATCTCATGAAAACCTAATAACCAGGCAGTTTGTTAAAAGTATCTTCGTGGTTAAAATCTAACCGGAATCATTCAGCAACGTGATTAGTACCCACATTCCGAAGAATGTTTTTGTTCGAATCGATGCACCAATATTAGGGGTACTAGATGCTTTTATGTGTTTCAACAAAGGAAATCTTGCTAAGTTAAAAGTTTTGGAATTATGAGGAAAGGCTGAGTTAAATGCAGGGATGCCTGAAAAAGCAAGACTTGGGGAAATTAAGTGATGTTGATCGTGCAATGAAAGAGACTACAAAATACGTGAAATATGAGAAGGAACATAAAAGGAAACTACAAGATTAAGAGGAAGCACATGGCCCTCATAATGTCCCTAGAACCTATTCTGTTATATAAAACCTCATAAACTCCAATGAGTTACATTTCCTTCGTTTCTGAAACATTTTACTTCTACTGTAAGGAGGCTTTTTTCAGCCTACTGTTCACAGACTATTTAGTTTACGGTTTTCAGAAATCTCCTATCTGAAAAATATTGTATATTATAATATAATAATATTGATAAAAAGTAAAAAAAATGTAAACTGTAGATTTCTAAACAAAATTCAAATATTAAAACTGCAGTTCATTATAGTAGTCACAACATGGTGCATACATGACGTACACAGTTTCAATCCAACATAATTTATAGTTATTATGTAAAGTGCAGCAATATCTCAGCGATTTAAATGAATAAGATAGAAACATCACAGTTCGTGTCCACATACGGGATCCGGCGATCTCATTATTTATTGGAAGATCGCCTTTTATACTTTTGAGATTAAAGAAGTCAGCATATTAGTGAGGTTGACATGACCACAATTTCAACACGTTGCTGATGACGACAATGGCCTATGTATATTGTCATACTACAAAATTTGAGGATGATATATTTCAGGCTATAAAATAATGTGTAATTTTATATCCGTGCTATGTGGATCTTTTACAATCGAACTAGGAGTTCGACTTCGCAAGCAACTTCATAGGCTTTGTGCGCCAATGTTGAGTTTTACCTTGTTGCCACGGTCAAGAAAATATGAAACCTGTATTTACAAAACGTGTCATCCCAAAAAATCAGATATTGAGTTATATACATTACTGAATTCGTCTGCTACAGCCGGATCTTAATATGTTGGCTGTTTGTTCCAAAAAAATTCTTATCAAATAATATTTCATGTTGAAATATTAAAAGTTTTCCATAACGTGTCTTATCCTCTTACAGTTTGTTCCAAAACACGTCTTATCCATTATGTTCCAAACAAAGTCTTATCCTAAGTAGCCATCTTGGAAATTAATATTTAATTTTCCAAAATGAGTCTTATCCATTCAGATCTTTTACTATTGACCAAAATTTACAAACAAATCTGTAATTTAATTTAGTTTCAAAATTATTTTGTGTTGAATGTAACCTAAATTTGGCTAGCCTGCATTTTACAGACGTTTGTGTCATTTTTTTGTGTAATAGATCCCAACATCTGCAAAATCTCTTGACTCTTGACTGACATTGTTCAATGTTCATGTTACTAGGTTAATTATTGCTACTAGTTTCATTGTTTGTGAGAAATGGAAGACAGTTTAATATGAAAAGCTTCTCCTGGAGAAGCTAGATTGAAAGGGCGTCATCCTGAAAACTGGAAAAAGACCAAAGAGAAGAAACAAAGGTAAGTAAATATAAGTTTCTTATTAGGACCGTGAAAATCATAACCTCATTATCCTAGCTTACACGTCATCATTCTTAGATCTCGCTTTATTATTTAATTGCATTAATTTATAAATTAACGTGACAAAACTGATGTTTTGTTTTATTTTCAGAAATCAGCCAAAGATGTTGCCAAGTCATTCCAGTTACCAAGAATGGAACAGTCATTCAGTTGGGGAGTGAAGGATGTCCCAACTTTGACTGGAAACAATCTGTTACTGAGATTCAGAAAAAGCCAGCTAATTGGCATTTTCAATTCAATCCAAGTAAAAGGATTAAGCTTAAACTCAACAGAGTTAAAAACATTGTTTACTTTCGTGGAGAGATGAATTACAGAACAAACCTAAATGTCTTCCGTTCTGTTTTGAAATCTGGCAAGTCCTACGAAGCCCTAGATCCTGCGATCATTCAGCCTGGGAGAGCTATTAACCAAGCTAAATTGACAGACGTAAAAAAGTTATTGACTGCACATTTTGGAAATGGATGGGAGCGACTAGAGAATTTATCTTTTTATACCAAACTAGCTGAAGTAGGAAGAGATGCTGAAGAAGATGATGAAAAAATCTGTGCAGACACTCAACTGGAAGACCCATTACAACTCACATGTATTTAAAAATATGTGTTCTTAGTGTTATAATCTTTTTGCAAAACTAAGTAATTAAGTTAATTTAAATTTCATAAAATGTAGGTTTGATGTATTTTGTTCTGTTTAATATGTTTTCCAGGTTAAAATTTAACTTATTTCTTTATAAACTAGTATTTAAAAAGTATCATTAGAAAATATCTATAAATTAAAAAAACTTTTCATGTATATTTCTCAATTTAAAAATGTCTTTATTTAATAAAGAAATGTAAAGAAATTTTTGTGTTTTTCCAAAACATGTCTCATCCCAAGCGTTATGTTCCAAAACTTACCTTATCCATAGTCAATTCCAAAACGGGTCTTATCCAACTTTTACATAAATAATACAAATGAACTAATGAATCTAGTTAAAAAGTATTCCTTAATAGTAAATCTATAATTCTTAATAATTAAAATGGTATAATACAGTTTATAAGCAAACTATTAAAAATTAGTGTAACAGTTTTTTTGCATTTCCCCAACAATTGTGAAAAGTGGACAAGGAACGTTTTGGAAATACAGGACTCATATGTCAAAAGTGTATATTTATATCCATAATAGTTTATTCCGTTCTTGGCATTTTATGTGCCATAGTTGATTTGGTCATGTTTCCCCGATAAAGAAAATTTGTATTAAGTGTTACATAATATTTTTGTCTTTGATACCTGCATTACAGTACTGACCAAGTACGTATTACAGCACTGCATACTTAATATTTGATGAAATGCACGGTTAATAGTATATTTGTACTATAACTTTTAATTTTCTTATCTGGAAATTTTCTTGCTCAGTAATCTACAGTAGTTGCAGAAAAGGTTAAAATAAGAAGCGTTGTTTTTATCAAGCCTTAATTTATACTATTGTTGTGCTAAAACAATGTTTCCACAGAACAGTTGATTACAATTAACAGGCTCTTTCAATCTATGAACTATTGCGATATTTTAATAGTTATTCAGCTATTTGGGGCAGACGAATTAAAACAAATCAGAGATCATTATAATCGTACATCTGATTTTTAGTTATAAAAGGTGCAACTAACCCGACTTTGTAAAGTTGTGTATAAATTGGAACCCATTTAAAAACTTCCACAAAACTGGTCAGTTCGTTTAATGATATGGTAACGACTTTTAAGTGGGTCTTTCCTTGTATAAGGCGCGAAATATTTATAATTTTAAATTAATGTACTACAGAAAATAATGATCATTACTTCAATAATTTTATGTTAAAGAGGCTAGAAATAAAACAAAACCCAAACAAAGAATATAATCAAAACGTCCGAATTGAATGCTTTATTAGAGTTTTGATTGGCTGAGTGAAATCAAAACCCAATAGTAATATAAGGCCGATTAATTATCAGACCCTATTTCCTCAGTAGTTGGCGGCGTGCGCGGCGCCAGGTTTGTTTGTGAGAAGATCACCACAAATTCAATCGATGAACTAACCTCTCATCTTCACCTCCACGAGTGAGGAGAGAAGAATGTGTGGGAACGGCCGCCGGAAGAGCGGTTAGTCAAGCTTCTTGCGGCCCTCTTCTTCTCCGTCCGTTGGAAACCCGTAAAATGTCCAATTCTGTAAACTTCAAAAGACTCAATCACTTTCTCCAGATCAATTTCCTTTCACTGAATCAATATGCATTTAAAAACAATTTTGAGTTACAGCATAAATAAATATAAATTTTTGACTTTAATTAAACATGCTCATGAAAATTCGTTATATTTTGTCATCAAAACGTGCCTGGAATGACAGCCAATTATGGAACACTAACAAACTTATTTTTGTAATGTGATGCTGATCCCCTGTTAGGCCTTATTTTGCCCGAAATCAAAGGCCCCTGGCGTGTGCGAGGATAAAGGGGGGAAGTTGATACGGTATACGGTCGATGGTATCGATAAAGAGTGCTGCAGTCAGAGGCTCAACCTACGCTATCTCAAGGTCAGATTCACAGTCCACCATCTTGGACCGCACGGTAACTGACCTTCTAACATGTATCTGGTGTTTGCTTTCAATAAATACACATACTGTGTAATTAATCTCAATCCCTTAACTACACACAGGCTTCAGTGTTCTAAAATTAGATCACATAAATTACAGATGGAGGACAAGTAAGGCCTTCAGAGCACATGTCACGCTGCATGATATACGAACATCAGAAATCTATATCAGGAAAGTACACATGAAGGACAAGAAGGGCCTCCAGAGCACTTGTCACAAGTACCAGATACATGGACCTCAGAGATGTACATCAGACCACAGATAAGTAAACATGGAAGATTATTAACTAAAATCATCAAAGAAGATATCTCAAAGTTTCTACAGCAATAAAGTTGTTTTGAAAGAAACATTTAATATTTATATTATTATTACAATACTTATTTAAGTGAAAATTATAATAATTTTTATCACGAAAGGTACAGAATTGGAAATAAAATAACATAACTGGACTAAGCATGTTTTTTCCCTGAAGGGATTAAAAAAGCAATAAATTAGAGACAATATTATTGTAACTTTATTTACTACTATATTTACACTGTATCAGCTGGAATGTATTAGAGACAATTTAATTTTAACTTTATTTACTAATATATTTACACTTTATCTGCTGGAATGTTATTTTTGTTTTGCCCGGAGCAAGAATCACAAAAAGCCTCTAGATCAGTAACATCAGGGTCAAGTACGTTGTATATGAAGTGATGCAAAAATAGAACAAACCTCATCACTTCCTTTGTTAGCCGTATTTTCAGGATATACATAGAAAACTTTGTCCTGTAGACAGTACATGGATATTGAAAATAAATATAGAAAGTTGACGTTTGTAGTAGACGTCATTAGTCGTAATGTTTGGTACATGATAGTTTTTGGTGTAGTCAAAAACTATTGCTTCTTTAGTCTTATACTCGTATTTCCTAGAGTTCCTCTTAGCCTTTCGTTTTAATCTGTACCATTCATCAGATCGCAACAAGTGAATGTCCTTGTCAGAAGATATATTTCTAATTTCAGTTTCTAGTTTTCATTTAGTTTCATTATCCTTAGCTGATTGTAGTTCAGATTTTAAACAGCTGATTTTTGCAAAGTATAAATCACACTGAGAGCACGTATCCTCCCGTGGATATCCAAAAGCAAGATTAAATTCAGTACAAATTATATATGTCTATAGGATTCGTATGAGACGTTGCATTCTGGATTCAGTTCTTTAAACATGTTATACAACTTATTAACATTGAGATCTCCTGGCAAATATTTTTTCTTCGTATTTGCAAGACTGTATCGAACGTCACTCGTCTTTAGGCATTTTATGTGGTCACGTATTTTGTTTTTAGTATCCTCAGAAAAAGCAAGTTAGTGTTTCTTGTGTTTCCCCCTCTGGTCCTTGGGAGCATCATCAGTTCTTTTTAAAGAGTTCAAAATGTAAGCTACTTTTGCTCGGCCTATACCATGCAAAGCCATAAACGCTTTTTTACATACAATTGGGACCACTGTCATCAACAAATCTTACATTATATGCAAAGTTTGCATCTCTAAATTTAGCCTCATTGTCGTCGACCCTCGGTCGTCGTCTTGCAACTGGTATAACACTAATTTGACCAGCAAGGTGCGTTAACAGAATCATTTGAGCCGAAACGAATTCATTCGATTTATAAACTCTGTCTTATGACTACCCACCTTTTCAAAACATTTTAGCCTACAAGAGCAATCCTCTCCTGTTTCAAATGATTGAAGTTTTAGCTTCATATTTACCAAGGACATTCTCCCAGTTTTCTTCCTTTTCTTGGTTGTTTGATGCCTGGTCGTGTCCTCATCTTCACTATCAGCAGAGTTGGAATCCAGATTGAAAAAGGTAAACACACTACAAGCCACTCAGTAAACACCACTAGAACACAGTAAACAGTAACCTCAAACACTGACCAAGTCAGACCACATTGTGACAAAAGTAAACAAAGAATAAGAACTACACAGCCAAACCATGAACATGGCTACCAACTGTTAAAACGATTTAGATCTGAACATGTAGGACTGAACATTTTCTTTCCCAGTTTCATCTGGACTGAACATATTCTTTCCCTGTATATGGTTTCTTTGTCTGTAGATATTTCTGGAGTGGACAGGTTTTATCCCTGAGGGAGTAAACATGTGAAAACGTACTAAATTCTTCTATCAGATGACGTTAAAATCAAAGATTTTGGACTGAACATTTTCTTTCCCTGGACCCTTCATTAGGCTGCTGTTTGTAAACCAGATCATATATTACATACGAGACGCCTCGTATGTCGTCAGTTAGTCCCACCAGACAACAGATTTAACAACTACTAAATTAAATTAATTGCGTCACCTGCCTTTTACGTAACGAATTATTTGTCTCAAAACAGATGTTTCTGCGTGTGATAGTTCAAAATAACACTAAATTCTAATATTTTACCAAAAGGCAAAGTTTTCACAGTTTGATCGGATGGAGATTGCAGTATTTCAGGTAGCAAACACCGACCAACATAATGGTTGAAAATAATAATAAAAAATGGTTGTATATAATTACTCTTGGATATGTTCTGTAACCAAAAACCGATTCTATGTCACGTAATGACAATTAAAGCACTTACTTAAAGCTCAATTAAATGATAATGACAATAGGTATGAAGTATAAGTCGGAACGACGAGTCTATGCTTCAGAACTAAAATATCTTAGATTATTTAATCTGTTTAAGATTTATACTTTTGAATCAATATGGCGTGATCAGAAGTTCAAGTAATACAGAACTTCTGAACTAATAGAATATTGCGATTTTAATTTTATTGCTCATTTTACTTTAATTAACCTTACCAATTATCTCGATTTATGGAATTTCTATATAATCTGACGTCAACATGATCATTTCTTATGAAATATACCTTCTAGAGATTAAAAGGAACATTCATTTATCCATTATTCAACAAATACACAACCTTTTACAGTTTCCTCAGGAGCCTATATCTAATAAGTGCTGTTAATAATATAAATGGAGAAATAGGTTGCGTCTAGAACGGTAACATTAGTTCATTCGAGGTTTCCGATTTTATAGGATGTTGCTAAACCTATCGGTGATCTTAGAAACTTACTAGGAAGAGGGATGTGAAGCTTTATTCATAATAGCACCTGTCCATTTGGTGCTGGCGTCTTATCTTTGACAGTAACAATGTTTAATCATTGAAATAACCAAAATAATTATGAAATAGTAGAACAATGTTAAAACCTACAGGAAAATTTGTGGCAATTATTAAATCTGGCCACTGATCTGAAATGTTTTTATAGCGCTGTTATCTTTGTGTTAACTGTTTTCTTGTTAAACCTATTTTATATTTATACATATATTTTTGTATTTATTTATTGTTTTTATTGATTAATAGTATTTATTATATAAAGAATTACATTGTGATTCCACACATATACCTACATTTTACGTCTTCACTTACTTGTTATTATAACTCATTACTGTGTATTATTAACCATCATATATTTATTATTGTTATTTATTAACTCATTACTATATTGATGCTTTTTGCTAAGATTATTTTGTACTGTTTCACATGTTTACTATTCTAATTTAACATAAAATAATTATGTTTATATTAATAGATCTGTTTTACTATTATTGTACATTGGGTTTACCTTTGGAAGTGAAATAAATAAATAAGAGGCAAATACTTTATTTATATTAAAAAAATAATATTTGTATTGAAGTTTTTATTTATTTAGAACTCATTTGTTGTTAGAACCGACTGATGGAGTTCCCTTAAACTGTTCTATGTATATGTGTTACTACGTATATGTGATATCTTCTGCTCTCTGTTTCTTTTCTTATTCTTGAATTGGAATAATAGTAGCAAAACGTACTCCATCTGTACGTACCTCACTTTCATATAAATATAAATATTTCATTGTTCTCTTGAACACTTCTTCCACAGAACACCGCCTGGTACTCATAGCTGGATTATAGTTCATTATTTTTCAAAGATTCAGCTTTTTCTTAAACCACTCTGAAACCAAATACCCCTGACAGTCCAGGCGCTAAGAGTTGGTTTTGTCTTGAAATCGTCAGAGAATGTTTTCGTGGGAAACATAACGATTATAAGCCGAGCTAGGTCAAAATGGAATGGAATCAAAAGGATTTAAAACGTGAAATATGATATCTTTCTCAGATAGTATTTTTCTTAGATTGACACACTTAAAAACAATCATCAGACACTTTTAAATAAGTGTTAAATTAGTATCAACTAGCCATTAAGTGGTGACTCTGTCTCTTTATCTAATTCTCTGACATATATTATATACAACTATTGTATATTATGCCTGAAAGTTGGTTTTTGCCGCCTCCACAAAAAATAAAAATGTCTCCATCAACCAAAAAACAAGTGTGTGTGTGTGTGTGTGTGTGTGTGTGTGTGTGTGTGTGTGTGTGTGTGTGTGTGTGTGTGTGTGTGTGTGTGTGTGTGTGTGTGTGTGTGTGTTACAGTTATACCAGTGGACAGGGGGCCAGATTATATCTCTGCCAAAACACCTGCCTTACGCTACCATTGACCAGCTCCTACAGGCATCCTCCCATTCACCCGAGATCTACAATTAACTGTGACTTAGCCCATTGATAAGAGCCACCCCCCGACCCCTCTCCTCGCCTGTTGCATATATGGAAATTACAACGTTTCATGGCCGGACGTCCTCCCCCACCTGTTTTCCGGCCGCTGACCACCAGACCAAATCTTGACTCACTCGGACTCCATTGTACCCCGCCAACTGCGATTACTTCACGTAAGCCTCGCCTCAAGGATGCCACACAAAAACTAATGAATGGTTGCTGCCGTATCCGCCTGCCGTGGTCTGTGCGGGGTGTTTCTTTGTTTTTGTCATTCATAAGTCACTCTCGCAGCTCGCTTAAGGAGTACAAGCTCGCCGGTCATTAGATTGGGCAGAATGGTGCTAGAAGCTCGTTTCCTGTATGGCCCCATCTTTGCACAGTTCTGTAATACACAAGAATAACACACCTTGATCTTGGGTTTAGAACAGCAACACAAAATACAAGGGTATACATTGGCGCTAAAATGGTAGGATATGGACGTAGACAATAACTTTTTTTATCCGAATTAAGAAAGTGAAATTGTATATACAGTTTATAGACCTGGACATCAGTACTTTTTCTCTATTGGCAGTTATTAACCTCCGTGAGGACAAAAAATTGATCACAGTTTGAGTTCTATAACTGTTAAGTTTTTAATGTAACGTAAACAATTGTGTTCTAATACAATTGTGACAAAAATTGGAAAATATTGCGGTTAAATGAAATAAATAACGCATAGAGTTATACATATTGGTTAACAAAACAATTTACAAATTAATTCAGTACAAAGAGGGCTTAAAAAGTATGCCCCACGTAGAATTCCTCTTTTATAAAACGGCGAAAACTACAAAAGTAAGAGATTGTTTTCAAGAACACTTTGCTTGTGTTTTAAATCCTTTTATCCTACATTAATTTGTTTTGCTTGTTATTTTGTAAAATGCTATGACGTATGTAGTAATCCATACTACATCCCATATTAAAACAATTCTATGGCCCCAATTACATGATAGTCAAGATTTTAAATTTAGTATTTTTGTTCACTTCTCCTAAATACGTTTAAAATATGATAAGAGATACTTAAAAAATTAAATAGTGCAGAACATTTCCAGTTGTCTAGGAAGTTGGACCTTAGATCCTGATCGAATAATTCCATTTGTATAAGCTGAAAACTAATTAATAGTATTTTCATCCGTCTTCAGATATATCCAATCCTCTGTACATCTGTATAATTTCAAAGTTAGATGTAAGTTTTACAACCTTCATTTAAGGGTTGTAGTAATTTATTTTAACTTTTTTATTAACTAAGTTAGATAAATCTTTGTTAAACGTGTTTTATTAACAATACAAGATTGGAAAGAAAAACAGAGTTTCGGACACTTGCCATCGGTATATGTTAAAAATAGTATAACGCTACGTTTCGAGTATTGATACCTACCCTCTTCATCAGGTACAAGAAATCAGATGCATAAATCTTTTCCAAGTATACTAGGTTAAAAGATATTTTGTACTTTTCAAAGTGGGGGGAGATTGGTAGTGGGTTAATAAGAGAAACGCTGTTAGTGTTCAAGAATAAAAACAAATAATGGTACGCTAAACGTGTTTTTCTCAATGGCCTCATTTAATGTAGTTTCACTCTTATTCATAAAATAAATTGTATGTTTACTGCTTTTATATAGACACTTATAATCTAATAGTGTGGAATATGTTGACTAATTCCCACACTCACACTTTGCTTAATTTGCCTTTAGTCTATTATAAGAGATTAAATCGGTTCACTCGTCGATGATTACCCTTAATGGACCATACCTTTAATATAAAAATTTTCTAACATGTAGGTCTTTTTGAAAATAAACTCATGATGGGATTAAATTCAGTTTAACGTATTGTCCCCACTTAAACTGATCACTTAATTCGCAATATTTTGTTTAAAACTATGATAAACTAACGCTTTAACGAAAAATTTAAGAAATAGTTACTGGAATAAATACATCAATGGATTTTTAATAAATGTAATGAAGTGTAAAAAGATGATAAACTTGATACGCTCTACGTGGATAGAAAGAGGTTATAATGGCATAAACAAGTCATACTGAACTCATAAAATATTGAAATATCGTACACAAACAAATTAAAAGTGATGTTATTTTACAAACACACATTTTTTTATTTTGGGCTGTAATAGTCAATGCATCCAATATTAGCGGTCGTAGTGGTAGGTTAGAGAGGTTCCTTTTTAACACATAAATTGTATTTTTTGTGCTAAGCAATAATTGCTTAAAATTTGAATTTATATTCTTTTAAATATTTTAAATTTTAATAGTTAATAATTTTTTATATAAATCTGGTGATGCATAAATACACGTATATACTTGTGGGCAGTGCGAGTTTAAAAACAGGAGTTGTGTAAATTTCGAAATCATTCTCATTCTGTTCAAAACTAAAAAAAAAATACATTTTGGTTACCAGCCAACTGTTGGAAATGTTCAGTTGGCAACCAAAAATAATGTCCAATTTAGTTCCAAACATTACGTTCCATACAATCGAAGTGACACGATCTAGGACAACATTACATCTGGCAGTGCACCACGCAAAGCTACCAACATTATCTAGCACTGTTCTGCCCGAAGCGCAGCGGATGAGGGGTAATTTGATGGCACCCCTCCGACAATCGGATCTGTAATCGACCCCCTCCCCTCCCATTGTTGTCTGACACCAGCTTCCGCCCCGCCAATCACAACCGACCTCTATTTTCAAATCAGTTTATTTTATTGCCCCTGCTTCCTCTCTGTCCTAATTACCATTTTAAAACTGCTTTTGGATTCCGTAATTACCGATTTAAACAACGGCTAATTCCGACACCCCTTCCTGAGTGAGACCGCGTTTCCCGCACTAATTTCGGAGAGTTGACTGTGATTTCGTAGGGACGTGTTTCACTTTTGTCGTAATACGCTATTTGACCAAGCTGACTGACCGTAGGAATGAGGAACTCAAAATGTTGTGAATGTACTTATTAAACAATTTATTGTCTTGTCATATCATACAAAGTATTTTTATATTCTTCTTCAATTTTGTTGACATTGTTGGTCTTAAATTATTTTATCGGAACCATAACTACTACATGTACAATATAACTTTGCCTTTTCTTCTAAAATTTTTAATTGATTCGCTATTTGCTCTATTTTTGCTCAAAAGATATTTTTCCATACAATTCAAACGAATTATTAAAGAGTGTATTGCAATTGTTTTCTTAGATGAATTTGAATTTATATCCAGCAATATATCCTCTCTTCCCAACTACCAACTTCGTCAATGAGTTTATAATTTACAGTCTAAATGTAGTCACTGTGACCGTAGACCATTAAACATTATAGGTTTGTAGTCATATAAATGGTCTTACGCCCATATAATTTTAATACGCCCATATGTACGAACGTTTACAAATTATTATTTTGTTAAATACAGCCTAAAGGTAATGAAACTCACACTTGCTCTATACAAACATCATCTCAAAGAATTACGTTTCATAAAAACGCTGTTATTTAAACTATGTACAATATTTTTTAAATGCTGTAAAACTTATAGTCAGTGGCGTTGCAACTTGCTATACTTCCATATGTAAATCAGCTGTAAATGACAACTAACTACGCAGTTTATTTTAATATGAGCATTGCACTGTTGTTTTAATTTACTACATAGTTTAGTACAATTCTTTAAACTTACTTCTTATATTAAAGCAGTATTTTATGCAATAGTAGCCCCTTTTAATTTTCCTTTAATTTTAATTCCTAATTAACTCTCAATTCTTGAAAAACGTAAATATATGCAAATAATCTTGGATTTTATTTATTTACTGAGATAAAGTAATAAAATAATGAAACACTATCCATTCAACTAAACACGTTTCTATGAGTATCATATCTTTTTAAGTGATATCTACCATGGTTCTATTAAAAAATAAATTAAAAATTTAGTGATTCAGAAATTACATCGTATTTATGAGATTAAAATGTAGATGATCACTAGTACAGTCCGCTCATTGGTAGGTATCGCCCAAGTAAGTGGGACCTTCCAATTTTGCCATAAATTCTACATGCTTCTGTCGCATCATGACTCGCTTCTATCTCATCCACTATACAATTTTGCCAAAGATTTTACATGCTTCTGGAGCTTCTTGACTCGCTTCCTCCTCATCCACTTTAAAATTACGCCAACAATTTTACATGCTTCTGGCGCATCTTGTCTCGCCTCTTAGTCATCCACTACACAATTCCCTGCTAGGAGATTATCGTGGATTGTCACCACGTAACCGATCACATGCTTGTAGTTTTCTAAAGTGTATGCTATTTAGACTGTTTAGTAATCAAAAGTTATTTTATTTACATTTATAATATTAAATACCTTCTCTAAAGATAACAAATTACCCCCATCTTGGCTATTTATATCTTACCTACAATCGCGTAATTCTCGTTGTTCTGTAGTCATATAAGTCGTTCAGTGTGATAGTCGGTGTGAAGACCTATGAACGATTTCGGTGTATGTTCAGTAAAGATTGATAGTACTACTGTCTGAAACATTATATTTTTAAATTTTTATATTCCTGAGGATCTTACTATCGCGTCACAACTTGCAAAAATTTCTATTTTTAGCTTACTTGGTTCAGTCCAGCAGCCACCATATTATTGACACGTATATTATTCGTTTTCAAAAAGTAAAGTTTATTAAACAATGTGTAAGAACGACACACTACATGTCATTTAACAGGCTTCGTCGAATTTTCACGCACAATTTAGAGTCTATAGGTCAATTCGTTTTGAAGATATTTTGCTGACTGACAGACAGAATTAAAAGCTTTCCAGCCCCTTGAGTGATAAGCCTCGCTCAGCCAATGAAACCGTTACGGCGCCTGTTAAAAGGTGTATCCCTTTAAACACACACTGACAAAAGTCTATGAATTTACAAACAACACAGTGTGACATTCATATATGTTAGTGTATAATTACGCTTCTACACCATGTTGAGCGAACGTTAACTCTAATTTGAACTCAACATTGGCTTGCTCAGTTGATTTGCTGTAAAACACGTTAGGGCTGAAAAGGAGTACTTAAATTAGTCCACCAGTATTTTCTAACTACTTGAATACTTTGTCTCGCCAAAACGTAATGTACAATTATTGTGAGTAGGTAATAGTTCCCACACGTACATAATATCACAGCTATTATAACAATAAGTGCAATGTAGGGTTTCAAGCGAGTTCTGTTGTGAATTAGGTACCGACGAGACGTTTCAAATTATTCTTTTTTAAGAAAAGGCTGATCTCCTGCTTAGCCTTACTCTGCCTCACCTAATGGGCCACTGTCTTGTGCGAGGATCTTATCAAACAGAACAAGGAGAGACGTTACAGTACAATATTGATAGTCCTGATAAAATTGAAACGGTCACAGATAGGAATCGAACCTGCGCTATCGTAACTCAGACTCAAAGTCCGACGCCATAGATCACTCGGTCACCGGTTCTCCATGCGTTGCATATATGACTCATATTGCAATTCACTTATCAGCGGGAGTCAAACCCCTGCTTAGAAAGCACATGTAGTGTAATAGGGTATATACAGGCTATCAAGGCTATCTAAAGCACTGATGTGTAATGGACAATTAGATATGGAAAAATTATACTCGAAACGAATGTAAAAAAGAAACGTATGTAAATAGGATCAAAGTTCTTCTTGTCACGAAAGTCAGCCCTCACTGTAGGGATGTGTAGGGCAGGCTATAGGTGTTAATCAGACTAGCAAATACCACTGTACCCTGGCTAATATAAGAGAAACCCGTGTATGGGGCTGTGCGCCTACACACCATTTAACCCTTAATATACCGTGCAGAGAAATTTGGACGGTTATTATTCGCCAATTAGTTTCTCTTAAACACTAGAGAGTTTCTGTCGTCTATCAATTAAAATTTGGGCATTATTTTTATATCTCCTAAACACCCAACATTTTCGTTTGAAACCTCCAAATATTCATTGTAATTTATTATAAACTATTAATATAGGCGGGTTGTGGCCAGCTAAATTAACAAACTGTATTTGGAAAACTACAGTGCAATTGTTTTCAAAATAATAAGTACTTATACTAATCAGTCACAGTACTAATAAATTATTTATGGTAGGGGCTACTGTAATACTGCTGTATTTTTACACTGTTTTTCTCTAGTGGGAATATTTATTGCAATTTCAGTAGTTGAAAGTCTCTAACCTTTAGTTCTAGGTAGTTTGTCTTGATACCACACTCACAATGTAAGAAGGGAATTAAGCAAGAGGAAATTGGTAAAAAATTGCCAGAAAAGAATGGGAAGATGTTCAACATTTTTTAAAGAATTTAGTCCGTCTTGATTCATTCTGTTCCCATCCATGAGCTATGAGTTGCTCATAAATTAATATTACCTTGCTCGTTTATTTACATAAAGCAAAATACTCAAATCCACAATCTGGCTATGCATCAAATTTCCATTTTGTTGATTTTGAACAGACCAACAGTGACTTTTATCACGGATTTTTTGGTTAAAGTTATGAAGCTTGTTAGTTGACTGAACGTGGCTCTCCAAAGAGAAGCCGAAATATTTCAAAGCTCTAATTGTATTTTTTGATGCGGTTTGAATCACATCGTTATTTGTTAGAAGCACTATACACTCCTCCACCCCCGGCAAAAGTCGTCAGGCTGCTTTCCTGACCATTATTAATCTCCAGTACTACTAAATTCCCTTTAATGATCTCATCTACCCTTACCGGTTTAAACCGAATAGATGATAATAACCATGACCGGCTTCTTAAGTATAATAATCATGAGTCCAACCTTACAAGACCATCATCAATGTCTCAGTGATGAAACTATTCTATCGCACAGCTCTTATTATTACTTATCTAACGAGGGTTCTAAGTAATCTTTTCTCGTTCCTCTATGCTATGGCAGAAGGTTATATAATTAAAACCTTCCCGTTGGGTTAGGTATCAGTACGGAACCCGGGAGTCTCCCAGATGTAACCACTCTTTTGCGGTTCGGTCCTCGTTGTTTCACCAGGAGCCAGTTAGGAGATGCAGCGAAGTCCGTTACATGAAACACGGCACCCCGCCTTCACACGGCCCCGGGTCTGTCAAATAGGACAGCGAAACTCACGTGGCAAACAAGATAATCGCGGGGATTCAATTTGCTGCGGAGACGCGATGTTTAGGTAGTAGCACAATTATGACGTCATTATAAGTGAGTCAAAGGTTAGGTGGAGGCAATTGGAAGCGGTCACGAGTGCCTCCGCCTGATGAAGGGTACCGTTCGAAAACTGTCGCCAAGGCCGGGAGATCTGCATGGTGCCGGTGCCAGCGGTGTCAGGACATTCCTCTCTCAGGCGAACCTGCAGGCTGAGACCTATCATTGCTTTAACTGCTTTTTAAACGTACTATAAGACTGTAAAAATATATATCACGACATGAAAATTTTCACCTAATCACTGTTTGTCATCCCACTGACGCGACATCCCACATAGGACTCATTCCAAAAAAGTATTTTTCAATTTTATTTGATTTTTTAATATTTTTTTAGATTAAAATGAGAGGCTGATCTTCTTTTAAGCCTAATGTTGTACGTCATCATGGTTCACTAGTGCCTGCGATGATCTTATATAGAATAGGGAAATGCGATATCAGTACAGGGCTGATGATACTAATAGGAAGTGAATCGGTCAGAAAAAATATTTGAATCTGCGCTACATATTTATAACTCAGATCCAAAATCCGGTATCTGAAAGGCCACTCGACCACCGCCTTCCCTAATATTTAGCACAATTATGTTTAGTCTATTGTTGCTTATTCTATAATTATTCTTTCAGTTATCTATCTACCTAAAAAACGTTTTGTCAAATCTCTTTTCACTAAAAGTCATTAACATGTACGATTTCAGTTAAACTTAATAATGCACAAATCTTTAATATTTTAAAATAATTAACTGTTAAATTTAATGTTGTCTGACTACAGAAAGTGCCAACAAAGAAGTTCATTGAAAGAGGAGCCTGTCGGTGTTGCCTAAACAGGTTAAAATCTGTTATATGCACGTAACACCCAACTTGTTCAATATAGCTGTTTAACGCTTAAAACAATTTCATAAATTACTCTACATTAATAATGACTACTGAGAATAACTTGTTCAGCGTTATTAGTGAAACTGTCAAATGTCTTTCCGCTATAAAGATAACAAACTTTGAACTGGTCAGTCGGGCTTCGAACACTAGTAGTTTTATAGATAACATATTTGAAAATTACATTTGATAGCTCTCACAGATCTATCTGGTTACACCCTGAGAAACGTTATTCTGTTACGTATATGCATTATCTCAAAGGATGTTGTTCGGCCGGTGATTCAATAATTCATAATTCCGTACATTTTGATCAAAATTTAATTATTTACATTAATAGTGGTTTTAACTATGTAGCCTAATTTTGCGATATGATATAAAAGCTTAATAACGTTGAAACTATAACTAAGGATACTAAATTGCCAACTTAACTTTCAATAAACTTTATAATGGTGTCCAAGATCCCAAAACGTACATGACTGCTGTCTTAACTATCACGTTTTTTCCGCTTCACACCGGATGGAACATAGTTAAAATATTTCAAGATTTTAATTGAGTAAGTAATTCTTTAGCACTGTGTAAACCGGAAAACTTAGATGGCAGTCGTTGGTGTAACGTGTTTCAGTGAATTTATCAATTAAACTGAAATCCATTATTATCGAGTAACATTATTGTCTTGAATGAGAACAAATGTTTTGAAACAACGATATTCCAGTTAGCAATTAAATATTATTAATGAGTGATAAGATTGATGGCACGATCAGAACAGCTAAAACATTGAATACTTCAAAATCAGGCGTGACTGTCAATTAATTACACAATTTTATCCTTTTACAAGATTTTAAGCTTTTATCTTACCATTGTATAAATTAAATTAAATAATTATTTATAATATAATATTGGTAACTGAAGTGTCATTTTATTTATGTATATGAACAAGATTCTTAGAGCAATTGAAAACATTTTATTTTGCTACAACTAGTAATTATCACACAGTTTTCCAATAGTAATTTTTATTTTGATAAAGGTATAAATCAACGATTTCATCTTCAGGTGACTCGACAAAAAAGGATATATTTATGGGATATAAAATTTTATTTACATTAACCATAATGAGTCTAAAAATATTGCTTTTAACGTATACTGTTAAATTGTTAAACTTTATATTTTTTACATAACAAATACAAATAGTTTTTAAATAATAAACATGAAGTCACTTTGTCATTTTAAATGTACATATTTTAATGTTTTCAAGATTTCACATACGTTTAGTTAAAATCTCTAGCGATGAACAGTTTCCCACTTTGAAGAGCCATTACGCGTGTTTTATAATGAGAAGACTCCATCTCACCCTGCTCTTGCCCGATTTAAATCCGATAATTTGTTCTCTCGTGTGTAAAATTGTTAGATCTCTACCGCAAAGAAATGATGTCGGGTGATGGGATCTCCCAAAAATGAAGTAGATTAGACGTCGGCGTGGCGCCTGGCCTGACCGCAGACTGATCAGGTGCTAACAGGAGTCGGCGGGTGTGATCTGTCTGACCACACCTAGCAGGTGCCTGGAGCCTCCAGCCGCTCCAGTACGGCACGGACCGGGGACAGGTGACTCCAGTGGCGCGGCAAACCGTCCGACTCGCATCACCTCACTCTTGTTAATTATGACCGCCCTGCAGGTGTGAGGTGGTGACTCCTGCTTTTGGAACTCTTCGTCACGACCGTGATAGAATATCAACTCAAGGATGAAATGAGCGATCTCCGACGTGACAGGAAACTGCACGAAGATATTTGCATCGTATCATACCCTAGTTGGCAGGAAAACCTTGGAAATTCCAAATTCAGACTTTTTATTTCTCTCTTATAACTACCGGTACAAGGATGTAGATCTTAACCCAAGGTGTTCAATAGCAAATCTTAGGTAGGCAAAGAACTGTTATCTATTAGACTCCTCGATCGTTACGTGTTGTAAGAGGCAGACAGCAAGTACATCAGTTCGAAATTTTGTTGTTAATGTTCAAATCCTTGTCAGTACTTTGTAATTAGCTTAGATTTGTAAAACACAGACAAATAGGCGTTTCTGATTTATAAAGTAGGTAAAGTTTCACACTAAATTCATTAAATGAAAAAATAACAATACTTAGATTTTGGTAAAATTACATCATTACAGCATCGCTTCACTCCTTTTATTTCTACAACCACAAACGTGCATCTACATATATATGATACATTTCATTATATGTAATTATATAGGTTATAGAACAGAGTAGTAAAGATAGACCTAAAATCAATTAGAGTAAAGTAATTGAGAAGTGTATTATATACAATTTTTATGGTACATACCGTATACAGCCTAAATTACAAAAATCAACAAAAACCAATAAAACTTAATAACTATAACAAGATTTAACTGTAATAAATAAACTGTAGTATACAATAAATTTCACAACATGTTATAGCTCTGTAACAGTAACAGAATAGATTCATGTCTTTTGGTTTTAATAATGCCTGATCCTTAATAACTATAACAAGACAGTTAATAAATAACAGTACACAGTTGTTGTAATACAGTATATAATAGATTTTACAACATTTTATAACTTTATAACAGTAACAGAACGGATTCATGTGCCTTTTGGTCTTAATAATGCTCGTCAGTCATGGAATTTAAAATTTAATTTTCCACGCAATAATTAAACAAAGACCAACTCATCAAAACAATTTAAACGGAGTTTTAAGCCACTATTTTTGGACATTGCCTATTCTTCTCTATAGAAATTGTTTGGATTATGTCTCTTGTTTTAGGTAACGTATTTCACTATAAGTTCAATTACAATTTTGCACCTATCAATTGTCTTTCTGTTTTTATAACCTTTCTTATTGATTTTACCGTTGGATTTGAAGTGAGCCTCATATATGGAGTATTTGTTTCAATATATAGACTTCAAAGAGCTCATACACAAGCAATACTACACATGGTGTACAATTATGGTGGGAAGAGGTGAAACAATGTGAATGATGAGTTCAACTCCCTATTAGTCCAGTGTCTGGAATCTGACGCACAATTAATGGTGACGAAGTGATGAGACAATAAGAATGTCTATTCACCTAGATACACTAAATTTTGTAGTCTGTGACTCTGTCGTTGGAGCGATGTAAAGAGTTCATTTTGAGCTTCTTCATCGCAGACCTTTTTGGATCTCTCCAAACGAACATACTCCAGATTCCAGGAGTCATGTCTGTGACAGTGCCAGATTTCAGTCGCTGCACTAAGACGAAGGTGAACTTGAGCTTAACTCAATACTCACACAAATAATACTTTTTCCACACTCCGTATTTATTGTGTATGATATGAATTATATAATTAAAAAGCCATTTTTTATAAAGTCTAAATAAATTTATTCCATTTTCTAATTTTCTTCTCAATACATTACGTTTTGAGACTAATACTTTCTACGTAACGTTTAAGAAACATGTTAAACTGTTTTGTAATTTGTAAATTTGTATAAACGATTGTGCAGCACTGTTCTTTAAAATCGTCGAAGCCCGTGCATGGCAACAAAATTTAGTCATGCATGAGAAGTGTAATCTAGATTATTCCTTATTTGCGACAAAACTATTGTCCGTATCGATAGATTTGGATCACAAGCAGTTACGAGATGTCTATAGACTAGATTGTGGCTATCTATAGTGGGGAACAGCGATTTTTGTAAAACCGCACTCAGGCCATTAATTCCAGTTTGAAATAGCATAAGAAATAAAGAGATCTAAGCTTCTAAGTTGAAATCAGACTTTAATACTAATAAAAACAATTGTACTGTTACTCTCTACACAAATGTTTTTAAACTTAACCGGAGGAAAATACTTACTCCACTTGGGATATATTTTCTCCGGCAAAAGGTGAAACAATTTTTACATTCTTAGGCATAAAAATAGGAAAAATAAAAGATATATTTTACATTTAGATGTAAGCAACCTACTAATATCACTGAAATAGGAATTCCCGTAGTTTGGAATGTACGTAATACTAAAGAACCCTTTTTATTAGATTCCTTCGTGTGTCCCAAAAAGTTAAAATCTTTCTAGTTACTTATGATTAGCTGAGTTTATCTGTGAATTTTATTCGTGATCATGACCTGTGAATTTTGATCTTTTACGTGATAGGTACTATGTCGATGGGTGTTCATCGTTGATTGCCATCGGTATGGACTGTACCAGCAGCGGAGTCACTGTCGTAACCCGTACTGATGATCGGCAGCATTAGTGTAGACCCAATCAATATATATTCCTAACTATTCTCATCAGGTCCGGAAGTCAAAATCGTTGTTCTTTTGGATATAAACTCTCTCGCGTGTATTATTATTATTATTATTTTATCATATTAAAAGACAACATGGTGACTTATTCGATAGGATTTAGGCTTAGATCCAAACAACAAAATTTAACCACTCTAAATATTTGTGGGTTTTGGTCTAGTATATAATGATACCCACTATACACCGTCAACATCAGCTAATTAGCCTCAATGCCACTTGTCTTCCTCACATGGTACTCATAGTCTAGGAGTTGAGACTCAATTGCCACTTTATAAGCACACAATCTGGCTTATTTACAAAACAAGTTAAACATTTTTTCTTAACAAAGAAATCGATCGTCGGCCACGCTAACTGTGGGGCAGGTCAAACTGGGATGTATCAAAAGGGTTAAAAATATAAAACACTTTTTTCTCCAGTTTATATTTTTACTTGCTCGATACACATAAAAACCGACCGCCAGACACATAAATAAATATTTAAACCATATGCATATCTTTAAAGTGGTGACTTTCATTCTCTTTACCTAGTGTATTGCGATAGTATAACTATTTATGTGGCCGAACGACGGTTTTAAGTGTATCAAGTTAGAAAAACATAATCTGAGAAAGTTTATTGTTTCACATATTTAATCTTTTGATATCCTCCTATTTTGACCTCCCCCATAACTTACACCACTGATGCTCGATTTTCTTTCTTTCTTAGGAGAGATTTTTTTATTAATTTCATGAAAAACCAAGTTGTGTGTTTATAAAATGGAAATTGGCTCTCGGCCCCTTGACAATAATTTTTTATAAATTTTCTTATTTTATTTACCTCAAATACATAATTGTTTAAATAATGGTCTGCTATTGATTGTTGAATTAATTTAAATTAGAATACCACACAAGGGACATATATTGCAATTTCAACGTTAAACCGGATCGCGACAGTCTAAGAGCGGAGCGGACAGCACGGGTAAGGCGCTGTATGTATGCAAATGAGCGAGCACTCTATTGCCGGTATAAATTAACCGTGTGCCGTGTGCCTGGCTGCGTGTGTGCGTGCGTGCGTGTTCTAATGTGACAAACAAGACGTATGATAGAGAGCACAATTAGTCTCGTACAGCCGCTTTACTTTCACATTCATCTCCTCCTCCTTCCACTCCTCCCCACCGTCGTATAATGCAATATACTGCCTATGCTCTCACCGTATTAAGATATGTTATAGTACTCTTACTTATACCGTAAACAAATGATTAGGTTAAAACTGATCGAAAGACATTTCGTAAATAGACGTAAAATTAGTGTAAGATTAACAAGACGTGCAACGTAGATTCTGAATCTGAATCAGGTCATTTATTTTGGTAATAACAAAATGTCATATGAAATAAGTCACATAGTAATATAATACTAATCAAATAAGGTCACTAAAAGTCACGTGATATAATTTATATATTGGTACAATCTGACAGGAATTCTTGTACAGAACATGAACATATCTCTAGCAGAAGAGTCTTAGCTTTTTTAAGAGAGTTTTTTGAGCTCTATAGAATTTTCAGGTGCCGAGGCAGTGCGTTATAGACCCGCGGAGCTGAATGGTGTATGCCCTTTTCAACAAGTGTTAATTTATGGATCGGTTAGACCATGTTACCCTTGTGGCAGGTATTGTACTGATGGTTAAACGTATTTTATGCAAAAAATATGTGGGTTATTTTGAAAGAAAGTTCAAACTTGAAGTATGAATATTCTTTGAAGAGTGGGGATATTCAACAGCTGAAAAGAGGCTTACAGTTAGCACGATGACTAGTTCCGGGCTTTATGCAAACAATCCAAAATATAGCCTACTCTTAAAATTCCAATAGACTACCCTCGGAATACAATAGCATATTTAATCATACTATACACATAACATTTGAAGGATACTTTCTTCACCAACTACAGGCACTAATGCTCGAAAAGCGAAAGTAATGGAAGACAGATTTAGTACATAGGGTATCAATATGTTTAGACCAGTTGGGTTTGTCATCCAAAACTACACCGACTCTGATGGGCTGATACCATTTGCGCTGAAACTTTCTAAATAGCGGAAATATAGTGAGATAATTATTATTTCAGTTTTCTCTTCATTCAAGTTAAGACCATTTGACTTTGATAATGTAAAACCACTGATTAGATTATTAAACAATTATTTGGTAAGTTAAGGATGTGCCGTTACAAAAAAAATATTTTTACCAATTCTCCTTATAATGTGGTCTTTAAGTACAAAGTTTAATGGTTCCAGAACATAAATTGTTCAGTTTCCACATACTTAATGTGCCCAATTTGAAGATAATATAAATGATTAAAGTAACTATTGTATATCTTAGTTTACAAAATTATACATAATTATTACATAATAATTATTTGAGAGGTATGTTTAAAATTGTGTAACAGGAAAAATCAATCTATTTAATAATTCACAAATATTGTAGGTGAACGCGTGAATAAAACTAACGCATTTGACTCCTTGAAGCGGAGCAGCTCGAAAGAGTGCTATATTTAATTAATTTAATATTGAGAAATAAATAGTGTTTATGCTTTAAAACACTACAGATCTGAACGAATTTTTAGGATAAGTTTGCTAATACTGATTTAATTCCATATAGCAACTATTACCTATTCTCGTCCACGTACTTGGAACCATGGCAACTAAAATCGACCGGTGTCTTACTTGTGAGAAAGGAAATATGTACAGCACCTGAAAATCTAACAATTCCACTGGCCTCTATTATATAAACATTAAAGGTAGCCAACAGTATTTAAATACATAAGATTATTAATCAAAATTTGTATAATTTAATAAGATGTAACTAATGTCTCCGAAAATATAAATTGAGACATGCAAGACAATTTTTCCAACCACGACTGACGTACCTAACTGGGCTTATTACGACTTTGTGTTTTACCAAAACAAATAGCACTCTTCCTAATCTTGGCAAGAGGTCGCATATCCTTAGTCGTGTGGATTCCATTCTGAATTGGACAATCTAGAAAAGGAGCCGAGTGGAATGGGCGGCGGTTTACCAAATTAGGAGGCGGCTGTAGATTCGGTAGCGACCTGCAAGGTGCTAAACCGCAGTCAGCTACCTGATCATCCGGACAACCCCGGCAATTCTGCCGAGTCTGAGCTTGTTACGCTACCGCTACCGCTACCGGTGGGGCTGGTACCATTCTGTTCTGGCGGCGTCGTGCCATCATCAGTCTCGTTCCACCTAATGACGTGGTTCCATCTGGTTGTTCACCAGTGACTCTTTCGGGCCATTTCTCCGACCAGAGGTAATTTGCTAGAGTACGTCTCTCAGTGTTCTTTGTAAATATTGTAAAAAATTCCTCTGTGATTGTTCTGAGCTTTCATTTTATTAGCAGTAATGTTCTATCTGGAAGGAGAGCCAGGTCGCTAATTTCCATGCTGCGTCAGTAATTGCTCCAACCGATGCAGCCTTGTGGACTACAAAAACTCATCATTGATCTTAGTGGAAGAAGTTGGCGCTAAAACTGGCACTTCTGGAATCATGGGATCATAATTGGCCCTGAAACAATGGCGTTGGAAAATACAATCAAGCGAGAACTTGAAATTTCGTGATAAGCATTCTCACCGCTACATCCCCCTCAATGCCGGCCAAATTACATACCGTATTTAAAAGCAGATGGGAGCGACCTTGGGCAGTAATCGCGGCTCAGCAACAGAACAATGGTCGGCCGGTCAGTGAGATTTGTAATGAGGTGTTGCAGGCATTCGGTGGCTCGATACACATCTCAATGTTTAGTACACACAGAACGCCTCACTGTAGACCCCTCCTGCACCCAACAGACGTGTCGACCGTGGCACGAACTGCAGAGCAGCTGATCATTTACAGCATTCTTCTATGACCGCGCATCACTTTAGTTAATTGCAAATGTTATTGTGGAAATGCAGTTTTTAAAACATAATATCAGTCAGAACACTGTTCGTATTGCTATTATTAAAAAACCTATGATTCAACGGCATATCAAAGCATCTTACAAAACGTAACGAAAGTGTTCATAGAATATTTTCCTGCTTTAGTAGAATTTCTTTTTTTACTAGTAAATTAAAAAAATTCTTCCTTAAGCCAAGACATAGCTGTGTACACACGCCGCTATATGGGGCCTTCCTAGCACAGACAGCAAACGACTCGATTTTGAGAAGAATCCATCATGGCTTCAATAATTGATTTTATGCCAATTCATTGAATTAAGAAATGTGCTTTGAATTTGAAATACACGGTTAAAGTGTATTGGATTCGGATACTTTTTGATTTCAGGAATTATAAAAATCATTATGGCTTAAAATTCCCAGTGGTAGAGTCAAATCATGCTGTTCCTGCTGATCATATAAATATAGATCGGTATTTTGCAACATTGCAAAATAACCTAAACCTAGATATTACATCGAAAATCTTTAATTTTATTTTCAAAAGCTAATTGTAGTTGTTAGTACTACTGAATGTAAACATTTAAAACTTGTTATAACTAAAAAAGCATATAATTTAATGTGCAAATAATTTTATAATTTAATTATTTTGTCAACAACCGTTAAATATAGATATTACTGTGAGGTGTGCAGATATTTTACGTAAATAACGTAAAATATGTTCTTGCAGGGTATTCTTGAATTACCTTTTAATTACTTTAAACAGATGTTTTTTAGACTTTTTAATAAAAAGTAAATTGAAATTGGCAAATAGCACTGAGATGAAGTGGAATTGAAAGAAACTAAAGCATTTAAAGTGGTTGACATCGTTGAATTATGTATTGCGATCGGTCTGCACGAGTGTGGTAGCCAGAAGCATTGCAGGCTGTGTAATGATATTGATGGAGGACTCAGTTCAACGCGATTCCTGAAATGTTGGTGGTGAGACTCAAAGTGGCCGTTACTGTAGGCGAGTCCCATCTAATTAAACGAGAGCCTGCTGCATTTATTCCACAGATCGTGCTACTCCCACATTCCTCTCTACTCAGATTATTTACCTTGTTCTCGTACGTGTTCAACACAAGTACCTGGTGCTCAGCAGGTCTGCCGTCCCGGCCTCTCAGTCGTGGATGTGTTCTTTATGGGTTTAATCAGTTTCAGCTAATCATAATTCAACATGTTGATCACTTACTAACTCAGCTAAGGATGTCTCACCAGGTTTAAGGATGATCTGATAGATACCTCTTCTTGTCTGTATTTGTTTTTATATCTTCAAAAAACTACAATAAAAAATGTCATAATATGAATATCCGTGTTTCTTTCCAATAATATACGTTATTAACCTTAATACTGTTTCTTTCTCGATTTAGGCCTGTTACTTATATAACATAAGACGATTTAACCCAGAAAATGGCTATAAAACCACTCTGGTGGAAATGCATTTCAGCTGAGTTTAAAATTTTACAAATTTGTCTTATGGAGAAGTCACACTGTAGACATGTATAGAGAGCTAAACCTATAAGTAAATTTCACAAGACGGTTTTGGTTCTTTACAAACTGAGTTACCTTATACTGGTTATAATGGTATACTGCTTGACTTACATCTAGATGTCACAGGTATAAATGCTCTATATTTTTTTTCTAATTATATTATCTTACGGAATTAGAAACCACTAATATTAATAAATAATCATATACTGTATTTAACCGTTCATTAGTATTATATAGTGTTGTGGAGAGGGACATTTTTGAGTTTGACACCTTCTTCTGTTTCTAACACAATTTAATTTTCAACCCGATGTTACAAGCCGAGTCTCAGAATTGCAGTCGGGAGCTAAGCAACGTTTGCCTTCTTCATGATGTTTCAGTGTTTTCTAGCTTTAAAGAACATAAGGAAGAAATGCATGACCCTGCAGTTGGAAAACACGTCCGTTTTAAATTGTATGAATTTCATTCTATATGAAAATGCTGTATACCGTTCGTTCTACTGTTGGTTATATCCAGTCTTTAGAGAAGTGGGTACACTAGAGGGTTCATAAATCCAACACTCAGGCTATCTAAGATGATTTTAAGTACGTAGTTAATTAATCACGATTTCCGTTGCAACACTCCCAGAATTTAAGTTCTGAATGTTATTTTCTATTAAGGCCCCGAAATTTCCTTTTTACAATCTTGCTGTAGTCTGTCTGAGTGTGCGGTAACTCTTGATAGAAAAGGTACTAGAGACTTGAATCTTGACACATGTGTTCAATCACTGTTCAAAAGAAGAACTGTATAGATTTGCGATCATCAGGTAAAATAATAGCAAAATTATCACTAAAAAGGTAAAAGGTCTGTCGAAAACCATGATACCAAGGAGAAAAACTCAGAATGAACGTGTTAGTAAATAAACTAAGCATACTACAAGAATCATTTTTCAGTTAGTCACTAACGCATATGATGATGTAGTTTTGTTATTCGTTTACCTACTACCTACTACTAACCTACAATGTTGTCTTCATGTCGACATTGGTAAAAATTAAACATTGGCCAACTTCACTCCATATTTTTAATGTGGGCTTTCGTTATATTCTGTCGGCTCTTAGATGCTATATTGTATCGGTTTATTGTTTTACGAATTCCTCACAGTTATTATTTTCTAAGCTCGGAGTTACATTCAAGTTCTTGGATCATGATATACGCAATAAATAATATTCTACAAGGTAGAGGTACGCCACACGGCGTGTCGTAACAGGCTTCGCTGAGGTTGCATGCAGCATTTACAATCGTTAGCTAATTTATAAATATATATATATATATATATATATATAAAATCAAACACCATAGAATCCATTCTTGTAGAAACAAAGTGTCATGCAAAATTTCAAGTCTACAGTAGAAATCTTTCTCATGATATCTTGCAACACGAGTCACGCACATGTTTTCATTAAATTGGATTTCATATCAGAGTTTAAAAAATAAAAGTATACACAACAAGTTACCATAAAATTTGTAGGGATAGTTAAGCTACATGTGTTAATACATCGCAAGTTTGAATCTATTACGGGCGTGTTCAAATTTATTTGTCTGTTATATTTATTTATAAAGTATGTTTATAAATGGATTTATTCTGCTATTTTCTCGTTACCATCATGGTACCTATAAGACCAATCTAAAAACATTCGCTAACGCTCAGACAAATTCCATGGAGTGACATGGACCATCATAGAATTAAGTATTCCTCATATAAAAATGAAGCATCATTCACAATTTAAAGTCTATGGGTTAGTTCGTTTTCGAGAAACTCTGCAGACAGATAGACAGGCTGACTGACACAGACAGAGAAACATGTACTTTCTCTAGCCCCATGAGTTTTAAGTACTAAGGCTCAGCCAATTATTGCTTTAAATTGTATAAGTGTGTTTGATATTTTGTACAAACTTCTGTATAATCACAATTGGAAGCAACAAAAACAATGAATTTTGTTATTGTCCAATACAAAAGAATTTATAAATTCTTATTTTTCTCTTTCACAGAGAAATTTAATTTGCGTTTGGTCATCAAATTACAAAAACTGTAACTGTATTACTTTATTTTTGTTGTTTTTTAAATTAGGTTTAAAATAAAATTTTATAGTCCTAACACCGCATCTCAATAAAGTAGTTTTATTTCATGCCTGTACATTGAACCCCACATAACTTTTTTTATTAGTCCTCTGGTGAAGAATAAATATAATATATAATGAAATAAAATATGTAACAAAACTGAAGAAAACTGACTCAGCCAGCGGAGCGCCCTGTAGAGACAACTCACCCTTTACAAACACACTCGTCCAAATCGCCCTCACGGTTTTGTTTGTTACTACATGGATTACCTATTAGTTAATTGTTCTATGAACTTCGCAAATAAGGTAACATGCGATCGATGTGTATCACTTAACATGGGAAATAATAAATTGGATTTCTTATCAGATATATCTCATCTGCGACAGTGAATATTAAGGTCCGAAGTCACGAATTAAGTATGTATTAACTATTATAAGTCACTACTTTACTGAGAGTTGTGTTATATTTTAGTTTATATATAAAAATGTTATTTTTTTACAAATATTTGATAAAAGTAAATCTTTAAAAGTAACAACGGATAGTCCCCTTTTAATCATCCTGAAAAAATTAACTGCAAATTCTGAGTTCAGCTCCCAGTGTCTATATGTGACTCCTGAAATCTAGAGTCACGTTCATCTGAGGAGATCCAAAAATTGGTGACGAAAAGCCCAAAACGAACTCTACATCATTTAGACATCAGAAACATCTAGACTACAAAATATAGTGTAATCTAGGTGAAGAAGCATTTATTAGTGTAACTGATGAGAGAACTAGAGGTCGCATTGAATCAACCTTTCCCAACTTACAATACGAATAACCATTTGATCTAAATCGTGTATCCGTAAAAGAAATAAATACAATTGTGTAGACGATCGACTGAAATGAATTTACATATTCGGAAATAAGAAACAATAATGAAATACATTAAATCTTATCATGCTACATCTTAATAGTGAACACGTTTTTAACACTTTCACAGAATTTTATTTTATTCAGAGATTTTCAAATAGATTGTTATGGAAGTATTACAAATTTGTTAGCTATTAATACCTTGCCACTCCCATCAAGGATATACCGCAGAAAACGCTACGTCTTCATACAACACCTACACGTCTCTTGCCATAAAGGCAACAGGTCCGACTGTCCTGATGATGGTGAAGGGCACTGAGCCTTGTCGCGGGCTATACCGGAAGTGTTGCGTGTAGTTGCATGATCAGAAGGTCGTGCCGGCCAATCTTGTAGCCTATCAATAACGCCCACGCCACGGGATCAGACGGGACAGCGACTTGACCAGTGTTTCTCGAGTTGACCAGTTAATCACAGGTATTTGAGGTCGCACAGCACGTGTCCTATTACCCAGCATCTACTGGTGTACCCTCGATCCGTCCCTCTCTGCGATCATTCGCTAATTACCAGTAACACAAGTGTAACAACTCAATTATTCTAGAACATGCTAGTTCCGCTTGATTTATCGCTAGTATGGTTCTGCTAGCCAAAGTCTATCTATCGCCTGCTTACATTCTACCTGTGTGTTATGTTACTCAGATAGTAAGTGGAGTTACTGCGTCTGATAGTTGCCTTCATTAGTGGAGTACCAGTCACTGATTCTTAGTAGTATACCTGTTAAGGCTGATAACATTGTCGTCTCAAAGGTTGGAGCCCTTGCTATATTTAAGTATGTTTTCTAACTAGGAGAATGGCGATCGGATTTAACAACGATTTTAAGATGCACCCACCCGAATGTCGCGGGGAGGGCTGCTCAGTCAGGCATTCATCAACCCCACACGACAGGGATGAGACATATAAAATGCTTCAATATTGAATACTCCAGCACTCTTACTCTCTTCACTCAGCCTGACATCCTTTCCGTAGATTTTGTATTCTGGAATTATAAAATTTGTTTATTTTAGTAACAAATCGTTGGCCAAACCGACCACCCTTTACGCTTGTTTTCGGGGTGTGTCCGCCTTGTAGATTATGAAGATTTTTGATCGAGAGGTACTTTCATACATATACGATTAGTTATTATATGTCAGTTATTCAGTTATTTGTACCCACCCACTAATTTCAAAGTATAAAATATAATAGAATTTCACCTATTTAAAAATATCTAAAGATTAAAATTCTTCTAATGTACAAAGTGAAATTACTGAGAGTTTTATCCTATTCTAGACCTGAAATAAAACAATGTTATTTTGTGTTTGCTGTTTGTTTGATAGTTGTGGTTGTTGCTGATTATGTTATGTTTGTTTCATCTAATAAATATAATAGGTACTGCAAAAGAAGCAAGCCCTTTTTTATTATCTTGCAAACATTTTTACTTTATGAAAAATGTTAAAGATAGCCATTTGTTACAGATAATAAAATAAATAATTACTCTCTTAAACTTTTGTAGCACATAGACTACATAGATGTAGCCGAAGTAAATATATATATATATATATATATATATATATATATATATATATATCAGAATCAAAAACATCAACAAAATGCAAGAAATTTAAAAAGCTTTGTACTCATAAAGAATTTATTCCATACTCCGAACTGCATTTGTATGGATAATTCACACATAAACGAATAAAAACTCAGTTTACGTTATTTTAAAAACGAAAAGTAGTACCGAGACTAAGAACGAATAAAAGATACCGGAAGTGACATTGCCACTTTCCATTTTGCTAGTCACGGCTGCAATAAAACACCGATTTGTTCCACCACCAATATTCTCTTAGGCTTTGGCCATTTAATAACTTATCCTTTTCTATATAATCTTTTACGCTCGATTGTCGCTTTGTGTATTTCCGTTCGATGCGTAAACCTGAGATGAACCGTATCAAACTGAAGTGGAGGAAGTTAAAAAGTATCGTGTTTTATGAACCGATGAACTTTATGCACTCGCGGTGTATTGGACTCGACCCTCCGCCTCGGACACCGCTCTCTCCTGGAGACGCTGAGGATTGGCCACACCGACCACACAATAGACACCCGGGCCAATCGAAATGGAGAACGATTCAATGGAGGCTGCTGGCAATCAACC
Source organism: Homalodisca vitripennis (assembly GCF_021130785.1). Classification (NCBI taxonomy): domain Eukaryota; kingdom Metazoa; phylum Arthropoda; class Insecta; order Hemiptera; family Cicadellidae; genus Homalodisca; species Homalodisca vitripennis. The sequence continues at coordinate 93,497,540 of NC_060210.1, forward strand.
ATTCAGCCGCCATTTTGGTCGGTGTCAAGGCCCGACAATCCGCGCCAGAAGAAATGCAAATTGCTACCGGCAATACTAAAAATCATTGATCACACAGATCTTCTACTTTGAACTCAAGCTCACCATTTTGATCCCGAGTTTATTTCGCACATTTTCAAGCACAAGCTGTATTAGCTTTAAATTTCCCATTTGCAGTATGCCACTTTCTGTAGAAATGCAAGGTGTAAATGATGTCTCTCAGAATAACATCGTTGTGTGGTAGAACTGAGTAATTTGTTAAGGAGTACGTGAAGTGTTTGATCTGTGAAATAATCGTGTATCAACGTTTACCTCTTACTTTTGAATCTTTGGTTATTTTCATTTACCATTTAAGCTTTTCTTCTTGGTTTGTTTGCTTTTTACTGTACAAGAGGAACATTATTGGTGCTGGTACTCCTTCGGCACCTAAACGGTTCCAAGGTTTACGGCATAAAAGGTTTATGCTTCCCCTCTCTCCGAGTGGTGCATTGAGTTTGGTATAAGTGGTTTGTGTATTAGGAATGTTAGATGATAATAATAATGTTCATAGCATAATATTAATTGCATATTATAGCCAATTCAACAATGTATGTTTAAACTAATTTATAAAATCAACAGTGTGGTTTGAATAATGTATTTTCTACACCAGAACTGGAATTCACTTTTGATTATCATTACAATACTCGTATGTCATATTTTTCACGCATTTCCATCACAGTGTCCGTCATGAACTCTTTAGCAGAGTAAAACGCTTTTGACACTAAGATGTTTTTAAATAGAGATTTAAATTGTTTGGGTTCATTTAGACGTTTAATACCCTCATAGTGTTTACTGATTAGTCTCACGCTAATTTGAAATGGCAAGTTTTGAAACGCCTAAACTTCCTGAAAGCATCTATGCAAGGTATATTTATTCATTAATTAAATTTTATCAAGTGCATTTTTTTAATATTTCTGGCATCTTTGATTTTTAGTCTAAATAATCTTGCAAGTTTGTATTTATAAGAATAGCTCCATTATCTCAAGCCGTAAGATAGATGTGGATGTGTCAATATCAAAATAAGACGTTCTTAAGGCATTTTGCAAGGGTGCGCACGGCATAAATGTCCAAAGCGACCTTTGAGAAGACACTTTCGATATGATAGTATCATGTTAGCCCTCGATCAAGGTAAAGTCCAAGGAACTTGGTGGAGTTAGCTTCTTTCGAGAGACCGTTGTTCACAACACCGCGGATTTATACTCTTGCTACTGTTACCTAAATTCATAATGAATTGAATTTCGAACTGTTTGTTTTCTACTTAATCAATGACCACTTCAAGATAATGTTTTGTTTTCAATCTAATACTTAATCGTGTTGTCAGCAAATTAAATCACCTTTCCTTTCTGGAATGAATCATTTAACCTATTGGCATATGTGAGAAAATAACTGGTCGTAGTATGGATTCTTGAGGAACACCATAGAGTATATTCACTTTCACTCGCAATTTGCACGCAGTTTTCTCTGTATTTAAGATAAATGGAAACCAATATAAGACATTATTAATTATTAATTGTTTTATAATCATTGTAAAAGTATTACAGTAAGTGACACGTTGTGGACTTATTTTCCAAAGGATATTCTTATTTTTACAATATACTTTTTAGAATGACTTAATTGTAATTATAATATGTTCGGTGATTTATGTGATGCAAGAGGCAAGAGCCTGTTTAACACAGTAGCTATGCTCGACTATTCTCAGGCTTTCCACTATCAACCGTAATATGCTACTGGCTAAGTTTTACGATTTTGGATTTTGGGGAGGTTTCAGTTACATTGAAACAAATGGCATGTGACTAGCGTGCGTACAGTACAGTACACCAAGGCTTGTCAGGAAAGTAAGAGGTATTTCCAAGGCAGCTGTTTAGCACACACTTTGTACACATGAATTGTCTGACTGAGCTCCACACTTGTATGCAACTGGTTTGCCGCTACATTTCTTCTACAGGCATGAATTAGTGAGTGTTCTCATTTCGGAAATCAATGAAGATCTTAATCGCATACTTAAATGATCGGCCAGCCTTGACTTCCAGCGCATGAACAGCACTACATAAGTTGCAAACTATCAGGGATTTTCTAATGGCAATGATGCCCTAGGGTGAGAGTCTAGTCGTGTCTATACACTCTGAAGACGCTTGAAGTATTTCTGGGCTGCAATCTGTCATTTACCTTGCCAGCCAGCTCTGGGTAAATTGGATTAAAAGGACTTTACGGATGCAAAAACTTAAAAATGAATGGTGAAATCTTAATTGTCAGCGTTTCAGTACAGTTTCCGGCCTATGGTAAAAGCTTCCTTATTATATAACACAATGAGTGAATACAACAGACTCAAAATGCTGTTATGTGTTTTATTAAAAATTTCTAAAACATGATTATATATCCTTTTACTGTGAGGTGAGAATTTTTTCCATGTTATTTTTATTTTTAAGGATGCATGATTCACAAGTCAAGCGTCCTTGTACCTATTTAAAAGACTTGTGTTTTGATTCCAGAATGAGATTAAGGAGCGATCTACTCGCTAATATGCTCTACATGCCCCAATTTCTAAGAATTTGTCACGAATTCGGTAAGAGAAGGTTTAATAATTCTGGACCTACATTGTCAGCTTTGGTAGCTTAAAGCTTATGCAATGGTAAAGTGTATGGTAGGTCAAACCCATGGTGGAAAGAGAAAGGTCAAATCTGTGTAATACAGCATTTAAACCCATCGTACTTTGTTGGTCTGGTATTGTGTTAAAAGTTACTGTCACTCCGTTGGATTTTCCCATGAGCAAAATAAAGCTATAGTGGCATAACAAAACAACACACAGACAGAATAATGTAGCTAATGGACAACAAAAGTTGCAAAATACTTAATTATCGAGAGCATCACGGCTGGTGGCCTGAATCTGAGCGCTAAACACAGTGATTATAGCTGTGTCTGTTGCAACCAGTGGCAATCCTTCTTCTTGACCTTTGGCCTAAGGCTACTGTGATGTACAATCGTCTCGACAGTCTGGACAGTTCAGCAGCAGCAGCAATGTCGGGTACACTGGGGTACGACATCTAGATCACCATAACAAGTGCAGTGTTGGAATTTAAAAGCAAGTAAATCTTTCAAGTCCAATACCATTTCTACCATTACTTATTCAAAATTAGTATAAAGAAACATCAAAGCTATTGTTCTATAAAAAATGCTGTAGTATATCATAAATGTATCCGGCAACCTAACTTTTGTTATTTCACAAAGAAACTGATCAAAATATTTAATAAAACTCGTAGAACATTTTATTCTGAAGAAAACAGTGTAAATAATGTACTCAGAAAGCGAATGGATGTTTGATTGAATGAATTTTCATTCGTGACAGTACAAAGTAAAATTAACTGGGAGCATTATTAAACCTATTCAACCAAAGTAACAATACATTTTCAAAAGTGTCTCCTCAGAATTAAATACATTTTTCAGCTCGTTTAAAGGCTCCTCACTGGGATTAACTGATCTCATAAACTTTCTCCTTTATCCATCCCCATATGAAAAATCTCACGGCGTATGAACCTTACACCAGATTTATTTGGAAACTGTTGATTCAAGAAGGTGGAAACAATATTTGAAAAATGTGGCAATGCGCCACCATATTGGAAGTACAGCTGGCATTGCGTTGCAAGAGGAACATCTCCAAGCAATGTCGGTAATTCTTCTTGAAGAAACTGTAAGTATGTATGACCTGTTAAGTGCTTTTAAAAACTGTAAATGATCAGCTGACCATGAATAATATCACACCGTGCGTTAATGCTAAAACCCTGTTGAAAGTAACGTTCAATTCTCGCATGAGTTCACTTCTGCCCATGAATGTTGGTTTCATAAATTGTTAATACCATAACGCGTAAACTGTGACTCATCGGTAAATAAAATATACTTAGAGTCGACGATGAATGTGTTTGTTGTCCATTATCTACATTCTTCTTTGTATGTATGCTATTTTGCTATGCCACTATAGCTTAAATTTCCTGGTGAGACAATCTAACGGAGTGACAGTAACTTTTAAAACAATACCAGACCAACAAAGTAAGATGGGTGTAAATGCTGTATTTTTCGTCTATGGTAGGAATGGGTTTGTTCTTATTGAGTGTTCTCCATATTTTACATAACCCTGAGTCGTTTAGAAATACGTCTTGTTTAGAAATACCTGGACTATATTCAACAGCAGCAACAATGTTTTCCTCTACAATAACATCATACTGGCAATAGCGGTTATACTGGAACTGCGTTAGGAAGTGGTCCTGTTTCCAGTAACATAAGAAATGTAGCACTATTGTCAATAATTACTACAGACAAAACAATACTTACGCAGACTGAACCTCAATTACCACAAACAGAACAACACTGAAACTCACTTGTTAGCTCTCAAAATTATTTGATTTCTACAATCAAATCATATCATTGTTGAACAGCTGCTTTTTGTATTGCCAACTTATGAAATAAGAATTTTCCGAAAAACGTCATTCTGTGTTTTCAAATTAAATCAAGCCGTACATTATGTCACCAGCACCTGAATGCACAGGTAAAACCAATATATTCTATAAAACAATTATTCATTTAAGAATTGTAATTTACAAATTCTTAGTAGAAATTTAATTTGTTTAATGAGTAATTGACAAAGTTATTGTCAGTCAAATGTAAAAGGCGTGTCGTACTGTTATAAATAAAATTAATTTATTCAAACATCTGTTCGATTTCTGTGTATTTTATTTACACTGTCAATTGGATTCGCCTTATAATCTGTCTTACCAGAATTTCAAGAAGATCTCGTTTTACACAGTGAGCTGAAAACCGGGTCGCTAGCCGTAACTCGCTAATGTACTATTTCCGGACCCATCTTTATATGAACTTGTTTACTATTTTTACCTGTAGAAAGAGCTCCTGCAGTGTCTGCATATAATAATAATAATAATTTATTTGTTCTGTTTCATCGCATGACTTAAGTATACAAATCACAACCCAAACAATATAACAGAAAGTGTGAAGCAGAATATATATATGCCTAATACGTTGTCATAGGCTAGCACTCAGTTTATTTTACAACGATATGCCACTTATATTTTTCATTCTGGGGTTTTCTCTTTGTAGCATCAATCCAATAACACCAATTTGATTTTGAAATATATTTTTTACCTTTCTAACCCAAATTCAATAGCGTTTTTCCTTGGACCAAGAGGAATATATGTACCAATCTTCAAGTATGTAGGACCTTTCAAGACTTAAGACGGAAAGACTGACATTTAACATTTTTCTTTCTAGGTCTTTATATAACTTGGCTGACCTTTGGCCTTTTGATCCCAAAATTATTAATGTATCAAGTTTCAAATCTCTGGGACTTTAATGATTTATCTAACAGAGTGAGAGACAATAACAAGATTATACAAATACAGACAGCTAATATGAATTTTAAATAAAAAAAACGCCATCCAGTTTAAACTGTAACAATAACAAAATTGTCTAAGAAGTATTTTTTTCAGAATTTGAAATTTTGAATAAGAAACTAGTTAAAATATGTATTGCTCGAGACAGAGAAAGCAAGCAATACTGATCAATTAACGAGGAACGAACGGAATAACTTTTTGAGAGTGATCGAAAATCGTTTTTCAAGAGGACAGATAGTTCGTGACAACTTTGTAGAAAACTATCTAATTTTGTACATGTGACAGTATGGTTGCACATAAATTTAACGGTCTTAATGAGTCTCAAATGACGCGAAAGTTATGTTATAATCATTGAAACATTATACTAACGCATGGATACTACATTAAACTGTGCATTTAATTTCCCTAAAAGAAAATCCTTTAGCGTCAGAATTAGATCATGTTGATATAATATTCAAAAGAGTACAAAATAAAAGGATTCTAATTATAGCTTATTCATCAAGAAGCTTCCCCCTTTCTAAATAATCTAATTAGCGAGAAATGCAAGTATGATGTAGTTGCTAGGAAATTACGCAATATGGATTGCACTCATCATTCTGCACATTTCGTTACATCGCCTTATGAGGGACAACGTTAGATTGAATTATTAAGTGGGTGGTTCTTTTCTTTTCACTTAGGAGAAGAAGCTGAGGAAAACACCCTCAAGGTTGGGAGTAAAGGCCGCCTCCTGACGAGCTACCATGAGGAGGGATATCTCAGTTATGGCGTCTGAGATATCACTTCCAAACTCTCCCATTCACAGCGGACAGGAGAAACAATGCTCTCTTGTTGAAAGGGGAGCTCTACTTATTGGAAAACAAATTATTTTCTTTAACAGAATCACACAGTTCCCCAAACACTTTTGGAGATTGCATCACACCTTGACATTCTTGGATATCTAAAGACTTTACACAAAAAATTAAAAAATATTGGAGAATTATGTGTTTCTTTTAAATAAAATAATGCTCTCTTATGCTTGGGCTTTAAAAACCTTTAAAAGTAAGGAAACTCCACCCACTCCAACACATCATCTGCAGTAAACTAAACTAATAAACCTACCCTTTTTACCCAATATCTCTCTCTACATGTGAGCTCAGTAATGTGCTGCATCTTTTGGGTTGACACATGATTTTTTGCTCTATAAAGTGTAGATTCTTCTGGCAGGTATAAGCTACCCAGAAGCGACCCATCTTAGGGTTAATATTAAGTAAGCATACCTCAAGAGTTACTCTAAAGTTTAGTAGGCTGTTGATACAAAACGTGTATATCACGTTCTTATACCATTTACAATATTAGCAAATATTGACTGCTGCTGGGGTCTTAGTAGTTTTATACCAAACACAGACCCCACACACGCAAGTGCAGGGAATTAGAACCAGCTGCATTTCTACCCCATTAGTTACCTCTCCAATCAAATCCAAATTGTTGTTATTTTTAATTGTATCCTAATGTATAGTATATTTCGATTGCACCATAACAAGAAAAATTGAATAACTCAGCATATAATACACTGGAATTGTCACAGAGTATAGCTTAGTCATGGTCTAAGACATTCTGAATATACCCCGGACGGAAAATGGCAGGTGCTCAGCGATCGTGAGTGTGAGGGTGCGTGCGTGCGAGGTAACTACCTGGCCCTTCAGCCACAATCCCTATTTGTTAACATTATAGTTATCACCAAGAGGAGACAGTCCCATGGTGTGATGACCGCAAGTTGACCGAGAGAAGGAGTCCAGTGCCCGCAGGCTCTCGAGAGCGGTGATCAAGCTCTGTGCCTCCCCATAACTGCCTCGGACACAATAGTGCGGGGGTGGGTCTCGTGTCGAATGTGCCGCGGGCCTCACACTCGACCCGCTGAAGCACGACATGTAACTAAGTTTTCACTTATATACAGTCTTACGGGAACATGCGACACTGTGTTTGGAACAACGTCAGTTAAATATTCTGTTTCTTTCTTCAAGAATATAAACAATAATGAGATAGTTCAGATATAACGATTATATTATAAAATGTCCTACTATTGAATGTTAATTTGGAAACCTTTAAATTTGAGTGTGATTGGAATTTAGAGATAAAATATATTGGTTTTATATTGTGCAAAAATTAAAAATTCATTAAAAAACATATTGCAAAGTACATTCAGAAGGCTCACTTCATGGATTGTAGCAACAAGTAAATTCTTTGAAAATCATTATCCTAAAAATGGCCATAAATGCTAAAGTGGATTGTGAAACACACACAATAATCATTATTAAAACATAAAAAGCAAGGGATTTCTACTAGCAGCAAAATTAAATATTTCTAGAGTTATCCTAGTGACTTTAGAAAAGACTATTTGAGATGTAGTACGAAATTATTAGCAAAACGAATAAAAAAGTAGGAAACACACGAAATCAATTTAATCAATTTTACACTCATACAGAAGAGAAATGTTAGAACCCCCGGCAGGCATAAGACAAATTGTGCCAGCCTACTGAGTAGGCTTCTATGAGTCAAATACCATGAAGTGGCATGCACCATTATCAAACCCTAAACCTCGTGAAACATTCCAAGTCTATAGGTTATTTAGGTCTCGAGATACCGTGCGGACAGACAAATAGTTACCATACGTTTTGTGTTACACTATGCAGTAAACCCACAAGGGTTCTAGGCTTCCTTATAAGTTCATGTAAGTGTGACCTAAATGTAATTATTAACATTATTATTATTGTTATTTATTGTGTGACTTTGACCTTATTACACAACCCTAGTCAGATACTGCAATATTGCAGTGTAATACGGACCCCTTTCAGAGTGAACACTTACATCGACTGCAGAGGATACAGGATCATTTCTTGAACACTAAGTTCGTCATAAGTTGAATACATTGACTTACCACTGAATGAGATGCAGAATTTTTGTTTTTGTTTTGTTATTAATAATGATGTGTTTCTTCATAATGTCTTCATTCTTCGGTGACTTCTTATAGGAGATATGGACTGTCCAGAATGACCCTGCCCTATTAATATCAATATACCGAGTGGAACGCGATCTTCACAGGCCTTTCAACTGCAAATCTGTACTATGACATATACATCACTGTGTTTAGTTACCATATGCTTTGCCACCTGTCTCCACATCTGAATCTGTTTAGTGACAGTGGCACACTGTTAGAAAACTGTTTTTTGTCTTTATGAATTCATTGTCAATAAACAGGTAGTTCTCTTTTTGCAGTATCTATTTTATTTCGTCTAAACTTTTTTGTTGTTGAACGTCATTGAGTTGTGTCGTTTATAATATTTAAGTATATATTATTTTTAGATGTATTTGTAAGATTGATAAATATTTAGTGGATGCAATATTCGCCGAGTGTTTCATTCAAGTACAATTTTTACAATTAAAATTACAGTTACAATTTTTATTGTTGCTATTTCACTAAAATTGTTAATGTCTATTTCAAAAAATTTGTTGGCTCGTTATTCTTATGTAATTTCAGGTGCTGCGTCTTTAAGTAAATAAAATAACAGTTCCGAAAATCACACGTTAAAAACAGTTATGATTTTTAGATTAAAATGTGGAAATTCAAACTCTTTTCAAAATAGTACTCGTATCTTTCATGTACAGCAAGTGTTTTTATAAAGAATATAGTGTAAATCTGTAAACTATCTCTATCCATAAATTGAGTATTTTGTAATGATGCGGATTTTTGTTATATAGCGCATATACAAACTTAATATGATTGTACGATAACTAGTAAAAACAAAATTATTGTGTCCATAAATATCGTATGCTTCAACTCCTTATTCATATAGATGATATCACTTCTATTCAGTTCGTACCTTAATAGGAAAGAAAAGGTGACCTAACAAATCTTATCAAGTCAGAGACAAATAGAAAACTATTATCTAGTGTTAGTTTCTCTACTCTGCTCTGAATATTGTCTATCTGGAATGTTACGTGGAAACAAAACGGAAGAACAAGAGATCAACCATTCTAGCTTCTCCTGCAGAAGAATTGCTTATAAAATTTTAGTAACTGCAAATGCAATGTTGAGTTTCCTGTTTCGTCCGGATCAGCCGCACCGACTACGGCTTGTCACGCAACGAATGAGCAAGACGGTTAAGCAAGAACGGTTGGATAATTTGCCGGTTTGCGGCAATTCGGAGATTCGTGTGCGGGCCCGAGTGGTGCCGGGCGGCCGGTAGCAGGTCGGAGGTCGTCTTGGCACGTCATTAGGCGCAGATGATGGCCCTCTAATGGAAATCCTGATGCCCTCGAGCAGCTTGTTTGTGCAGGCGGGTACACCACTCTGGGAAAGCGTTAATATTCACATTTCTCATACTAACGCCCGTCTATTAATCTTGCCTGATCATTTCGCAGATCATACACTATTCCGTGCCACTAGAAGAACATAACAATAAAAACCACAAGGATTTGATGAGTGTACCAAGAAACATTAGGAGTATCCAATTAAATTTAAAACATACATAAGGGAAGAGAAAACTATATCTTACAAATCAGTCATCATTCTTCTCTTTAGTCTCAATAACCTCTTTTCATTTTCTTCTCTTCAACCCCAATTGTTGTTTCTTCGTTTTTGAATTCTTCTTTGTTTACCATCTTCATCTTTTTACCATAAACTCCCCTTCTTATATTTTGCCTCTCACTTCATTCTTGTATTACCACTATAATAACTCCTCCTCCATTTTATTATTAATGTTCTGTTCTGCACATACCCTTCATCGATTTCTGAAAGGGACCCTCTTTGTCCCTTAGTTTGCAATCTGAAAACAGTTTACTCATTTGTTATAGACAGGTTCAATTGAATTAAATTAGATATAATCCTCGAGTTTGCTTTCAATACCACTCAATTTTTCGACTAAGGTAAACTAAGAGAGTAAAATGAACTTAGGAACAAGAGAAGAGAATCATTCGTCTTAGGTTTATTATACTCATATAAGGTTGTCTCCTGCAATGTCTCTAATGAATCACCTGATTAGGCGATGATCGATTACAGCAAAAGTCCAATGGAAGAGTTTATAAACTTAAAAAGTTCCTGAATTGCTTTTAATTTGGTCTCCAGACAATACAAGTGCATTATTAAAAATAAGAAACAATTAAGTGAATTTAAAGGCAATTATTTAGTTTAACTAAAGAGACATACATATATTAATAGGAAAAACAGTCTAGTAGAAAATTTAAATTTAAATAGTTACTTTAGAAGTGCAATTATAATAAAATTTTGTCTTTTGAAAGAAGAGGGTCAAACTTGTTTGGAAAAAGAAGGTTTACTGCTAGATCTACAATCTGTGTTACTTCTACTTCTAAAATACTAGTTGTAATATTTTTTTAATGTTCACAATGTTACTAATAATCAAGATAAATTTAGGTGTTTATTAAGTTTTTGAAAAGTACAGAATTATGATTTTTATAAGGAGAAAATTCAGCAAATTTGTGGATGCGTAGAAACATGATTAATAGGAGAGTTGGGGGTGCTGGACGAGGGCATAGTGCTACTTTTCTTGCACACAACAAAGTCATGAAAGAAAAATAACTTTATATTTTCACTTAGTAAATTGTAAATTTTCTGAAAGACGCTATACATCTTTACCAGCCCTTGCAAAATAACCCTTCAGTACAATACGCTATGGCTGTAAAATATCCAGCGGGCGTTCCCAAAAGTATGGGAATGAAGAGTCGACGCCGTTAACATTATAACCGATGACCTCCTAGCAATGTTCATGTGACTAATAAAGGCACTGGGAATGTAGAGGAGTACATGGTATACGAGGTGGTGCTATCTGAGCCAGTATTGGTTCCATGTACCCGGTGACCTCTGATAACCCAGGACTTTCTAAGCCGCTACCATGTCAGCGCCTACCTGACATGCATGCGGCCATCGCGCCGTGCCGCCCCGCCGGCCGCGGTGAGACCGGAGTACTGATACCATTACAACCACTTTACAAATCATACCGCCTATCCGGCAAGCCATCTACGAGTAGGTTACATCTGCAAGCCTCTCCGCATTGTCGCAGTCATATAATAAGGAATAGGATTAGCTACGTACGTGCATCATCACCAACACGATTTTGCTTATGTGGATTTGAAGGATCATGTGAAATTCTAAATGTTTTAGCATTATGTTTCACGATATCTTTCGGATAGGTATGTCTTCGCTAACGCTCATCCACATCCCATGAACGGACATGCACGAAAATCAAACTCGATTTTGCTTATGTGGATTTGAAGGATCATGTGAAATTCTAAATGTTTAGCATTATGTTTCACGATATCTTTCGGATAGGTATGTCTTCGCTAACGCTCATCCACATCCCATGAATGGACATGCACCAAAATCAAACTCGATTTTGCTTATGTGGATTTGAAGGATCATGTGAAATTCTAAATGTTTTACCATTATGTTTCACGATATCTTTCGGATAGGTATGTCTTCGCTAACGCTCATCCATATCCCATGAACGGACATGCACCAAAATCAAATTTTCGATTTTGCTTATGTGGATATTAAATTCCATGCGAAATTCTAAATTACAGTAACATTTGTTAAAGATATCCTGCGGATAGACATATTCTTTTGATAATTTTAGGCTGACGCTCAGCCAAATCTTATCAACATGCTCCATCATCAAATCCAATCTTGCTTATGCAGATGGGAAATCTTCATGCAAAATGTATAATTTACAGCTCATTAAGATCTCGAGATTATCCAGTCAGACACAAGGGAGAATGTTTGCAATCCCGCTAAGTGATTCTTTGCTAACGTTCAGCCGAAAAACATTTATTTTACAGTTATTGCAATTTGCACTTATGATATTGATCATTTCTTTTTGGGGAACTTACATTTTACACTATATTAGCCATCTATCTAGAGTTTGTTAAAAAATACTTATATATGAATAATTTTAATTAAATATGATCTTAGCGACTAACATTTCTTAAAGATCTTGACTAGAAATGTATTAATCGATCGATGAGTGTCCGGTTCATAGCTTTTTACTGCTAATACAACTCGTCAACTTACAATTTACTCGTCAATTTACAATCGTAATGATTTCACTTCGACTGCGTCATTTCAACATAGACACCAATCTGAAAGAGAGTATGTACAAACAACAGAGACAAATTAGATTGAATAGTTAATAGAAAGTTTCTGTAGAAAGGCAATAATTGTATTTTGATCATAGAATTAAATAATACTAAACTAATTCAGGCTACTCTAATTCTCAATTCTGTATTCCTGTTCCTTGTCCATTAACACAGTTATACGGCTGTAATATTTGGTTGAGACTTTCAAGATTGATTCACTCTTAAAAATATTTTCCCAGCATTGCATTTAGTATAAAAAGTGTTAACCGTAAATGATCGGATGACAACAGCTAGTTATATAACACTTTCCGGTATTGAACTCTAATGCTTATTCTTAACAATTGAAAGAGGGGATGAACAGAATTAGAACTAACAGAGTTAAAATGAATTACGACGAACTATTGTTTTTGTCAGGATAGTCCAAATGTTTATGTAATTCTTATCATTTTGCCCCATTATAGCTATGTCTTCTCAAGGTCATTTAAATTTGATTTAAATCTTTTCACGACTGGTCATTAGGCACTACCCCAATCATATTTAACTTTAAATCATATTTGGATTCAAAGTAGTATTCAAGTAAGCTATGTAGGTTAATTATTCCTTTAACAGCCGGACCTCCATACATAAACATAGAATAAGACCATAACACGATTTGCATTCGTCGTAATGCAGTGTTCCGTGTAGGCATGAGGATAGCGGTAGTGAAGCCAGCGAGCGTGTTCCGCAAGCATGTGAGCGCGTATGCTGTGTGCTGGAGGAAAGCCCGGTTATGACGTAGAGTTACGGGCGTGCGTCGACAAGGAGCGTGACCGACCGGCTAACAGTGGTTTACTGGAGGAAACAATTTGCAGCCAGAACCATCGACCCTGACTACCCAGGAGCCCGAGATCTGGGGCTGAACGGCCTCGAGAAAAACACCACGTGACTCGGGCCACTGCTCAGTAAGTGATTTACACCACCTGCTGAAGTCAATCTGAGCGGGTACAATGCCGTGGTTTGATTTTTGGTATCGAATTCATAGGATCAAGCAAGATGATCGTATAAATTACTTGAAATAAGAAATGGTACCATAATAACATCATGTATACTTCAAATAACAGAATATAAACTTTAGGAAGTTCCTTAAGTATGTAAAGCAGCAATTCATTATTTGTGGATACACTGAGAGAAGGACTTAACAAAGATTAGACAATTGCAAGTAGGTTATTGCCTTATTTCTTCCACTGATAATATCAACTTATCTTCCATTAGTTCCTTCACTTACCTTAAACCCTATACAACTAATCGTTTCTTCCTGCAAAAGACATCTTTAAATTAAAAAGTCCCATCTGCAAATTAATTTTACCATCAAATTTAGTTGAGTATCTTGTTGTTTGCCCTGTTAGCTATCGTGAAAGACCATATTAAATGTTGGTCTCCAAAACATGTTGGTCTCTAGGGTTCAAAACTAGAGCATGTAAGAAGATACCTGCAGATAAAAGCAATGCTTTCGTAGAAAAAGCCATCTCGACGGGTTGACAAATAACGTCAGCAGGCGGGGACAATTACAGAGCATTGTTGCCGGAGAGGTAAGGAGAACCCGCGGTCCGCTGCGCATATGTTCTCAACCATGTCGGAACGGCACGAGCCACTTCGCCTCTTTTATTATTATATTATTAGAGATGCTTCCAGATAAGGCAGAACCAAGAACCATAACGCCACCTGCCGAGGTTGTTGTACCGGCTTCGTTATACACCATTCATGGCGGTGCGTCCGCAGACTCAAGGGCAGAGGAGTAAGGCACCTGCCGCCCGGGAGTTTCCTTGTCAGACTGCTACTGAGTAGGAGAGTGGCCTTCTGAGACATGGAAGAAGACGTTTTATATCCAACGTCATTGAAATTCATGTCCTCCCACAGACTGGAAAACCCAAATAGCTTGGAGAAATAAATTGGTTTAACAAGTTTTGTTTACGTCATACCAAAATAATTATTATACTTGATATTGTAGCTGTGGCTATATCTGTTGCTGTGGCACATGAATTATGACGTCTTAACACCAGTATGGTCAGTACAAATATTAATTATAGTGGATTTCCTACATTGACCGTTTTGTAAGATGAGGAGGTCAAGTACTGAGATCATTAGTCAAAATAGACCTATCCTGTCTCAAAACAAATTCAAGGTAATTTATGCCATCTTCTCGTTGAGCGCCGTCACTTAGTGCGGAGTATGTTGTTTTCAAACCTTGAAATTTTAGTCTGGGTTAGGTCTAACTTCTCGGCTGAAAAAAGAATCAGGACTAACACTATCCGGTTAGTTGCATGAACTTGTATAAGCACAAACTGCCTTTAAATCAATAGATAAATCTCCCAAAAATTGATTGTCAGCCGAGTTAGTTTTGGTGAGGAGGGTATAAAAAGGGTTCAAATATGTAATGGAAATTAAATGCTACCCTGAAAACAAAATTCAAGACATTTAAATAAATGTTAAATCGTGATTAAGAACATACTCCGCACGTCTGTGTGTGGAGAGGAGCTCCAATAACAATCTTAATAGTTCAGATAATACCTACGTCACTTCAAACTATAAATTACAAAAATTACTGAGATGTAAATAAATTTAAATATGAGAAGAAGAACTATGAAATCAGAGTCAGCTAACTACAGTACATACACACCCTTAAAGTCTATTTATCTAGTTTTCTGACAGTGATATAATTATTATTTATCTGACGGTCGGTTTTAAGTGTATTATGGTAGAAAAATATATTTTGGGGGAAATTACTGTTTCTTATTTGTCATCATTTGGATGACCTTCCATTTCGACCTCGACCAAAACTAGCATTGCTGACAATCGATGTGATTTTTAGGACAAATATATTTATCGATTTCAAGAAAATTAAGGTTTTTTGCTTATACAGAGCAGATTGGCTCTCGGCTACTAGACTGTTCATTAGGTAGAATAACGCCAGTACTCTTTCAGAGATTCATTTGACGCCAATGGTATTGTAATTGTCTGTATCAAACAAAAAAGTTTTTAAGAGAAAATAGTTCAGACCCATTTCAAATTTTTGGCGTAGAATGAACTTCAAGATGCTACTCGAGTAGAAAGAACAGCGTTTAAAGTATGTGAAGCTATCAGCTTCAACCAGTACATTTAAGGTGGCACGTTTAACCTTGTGTTTTGTATAAGCTAAATCCAGAATTTGTGCATACTATATTTCAGTAGCGAATTAAAAATGTAAAAATTTGGTTCATTATAAATTTGTTAAATTTGATAGTTTACCACACCTTTATGTGTAAAATATCAATTTAAGAAACACTATTCTTTTCCTCAGTTTGTATGTACTATTTTGAAAATAAATATATTACATGGCTAAAATAAATAGATTATAGTTTTTAATTAGATCTTAGTTTAAAACACATCTGGGTTTATAATTCTTAAAACTATTTTACAACAATTATTTATACAACTATAAATACAAATTTAACGTTACAAAATGTGGAAAAAATACCGCTCTTTTGAATTTTTGTAAAGTGATTTTCATAATTTTCCTCGTTAAATTAATTCTAAAAACCGGTATTTCATATATTTTGTAACTCAACGATGATTTTGACAGAAGTGCAGATCTAAAAAACCATCCATAATCTATACATAGTGAAGTTTTAAAATACTTTAAATACTTTATTAATAATTTTAGTTTTAGAGGGGCATTTTTTTACATTTAAAGCTTTTGAATAATCATTAGTTAGAATTATTTACAAGATAAATGTATATATTGTTTGGTTTTGAATTTGTTTTTTATTGATGATGGATGATTTAAAGGAAAAATATGGTTTAGTACATTTGCCATTTGCATTTATTCAGGTGTAAAAAGAATCATGGTTGGCCACAGGACAAGTTATACTTAAAAAATCTCGATGTTACACCTGATTTTCCATAGTGATCATAGCAAGTACCAATCAAATTAATGCACTAAAGGATCATAGTCGCACCAACAGTTTCAAAAACCGGTTTCCTTTCATGAGAGATTTGCTTTTGGAAAATCAAGAATTCTATTTAAAAATATTTTTGTATCTATAAGTCCTACTGGTGTATTTAAACGAAGAATTATTTTAAATACACTTAAAACACCTTGATAGGATACAGTTCAAGTAGACTCAAAAAATATTTGAAACCAACATCAAAGTATTACAACTAATTGTTACACTTTCATGTTATACTTAATCTCCTGTTCCATCCTCCTCTATGGTGTACACTCGTCTATAAATATTCGAATAACGTACTGATTCCAAAAGGTTTTACATTCAAAACCAAGTGATTGTGACAGTAACGGGTTTTATATCACAAATGGGATACGCTCGATAAATCATAACGATTCTCCGCATATATTTATAGTCTCTGACTCATTAATGTAATTGGAAAGCCTAATTAATTAGCAGCCAACCTTCAAAATCATTCCTGTAATCACGTATAGCCCATCATGCCTTTATATAACAGTCTGGCTGATGTCTCACTAGGAAACATTACTTAAAACAATAATTAAGTAAATATTTCATTTAACTAATCCAACGCCATAGTTTCATTCATTTGAAACCGAATTTTATTCAAATAAATACAACAAAAAATGACAGTTATAAGTTTTGTAAGCAAAAATAATTGTTTTATTTTATTTTATTTTACATTTCAACGGACATCTCCATTTTTACAGTTTTGAACAATAATTAAACAATGAAAGTAAACAATCACAGTGAAAAATAGAGCAATAACGATTAATAAACTATATAAGTGACGAAACGGATATAAACTATGAATGACAATAACGTAATTAATTATTAGTGTACCGTGATTTGAACTATGGAAAACAACGAACAATAACAGCAATAAATTAGCACGAAACAATGAGAATAAAACCATGAATAAACAAGAATAGACAAGAATTAACAAGACACAATATATAAATAACAGCAATGAGAGACGTACAGGTAAAGTATAAGAACGAGTGTCTTCCCTCATTGTGCAACTCCTAGGCAGATTACTCATGCAGACCGGCGATCCTCCTCTTGAGCACTGGTATACTGTTCACAAAAAAGTCAACGATTTCGGCGACGCTATTACCAGATAACTGAAGTCGGTACATCGTATTGTTTGCTGCGTGGTTGGTACGATGTTGCTGCCTAGCGAACAGGTCTCTGGAGCGAGTGGCTGAAGGGGGCCTAAAGAGGATCTGGCTCAGCATATCGGGACAGTCGATCTTGCCGTTAAGGATCTTTGACAGCAGTACAACGATCCTTTTTGGAAAGACAAGCTTTTACAAAGGCTAAGTACTTATACTAATAATTAGGCTTATATACTTTTAAATAATAATTTAATAATGAAAGTTTATCACTCAAGAGCCTTGAAAACTTTCATTTCTGTCTCTCTGTCTACACGATATTTCGAGATTGAACTGACCTATAGATATGAATTTTCAATGAATCCACGTCTGCATAAGCACAATCGAGTTCTATGAAGATGCATGTCACTCCATTACAAACTTTCCCGAGCGTTATTAAAAAGTCTTACATTGTTTTTATGCGTAACCATGATGGGAATAAAAATTCACAGGAAAAAATTAATCTAAAACCTGAATAAAACAAAAAAAGATATTTTAACACGTGACGTAGTAACACATGTAACCTAAATATCCGTAAGATATTTCGAGAAAGATTACATCTCTATACTACAGTACATCTTTACATATAACCTTTTATCTACATAGAAAATAATGGGTTATATGGTAAGATATGGCTAAGCATAATTTAAAAATCATTCAGTGGGCTGGCATATTTTCTCTTTTGTCTGCAGGGAGGATGTAAAAATGTCTTCTCCATATAATTGTCTGCAATTCAATAACAATTACATATAACAAATTAAATGAGCTATAGACTTTAAATTTGTCATGCAGCTTTGGTGGTTAACTCTCTCACGATACACCTATCTTGCAGTTATTAAGCCTATATTTGGCAAGAATATAGAGATACCTATCTATAGATTTACCAACAAACTTCGACACTAAATAGAACATATAATTGTTAACAATTTTAATACTTTTTTAATCGTACATTGTTACATATCGTGTCAGCTAAACCTACAGGAATATCAGATAACTTGAAAACCTTTACAAGAATTTTCGAGGGATATCGATCACTTGAGGAGGGAATTTAAACTATTTGATATTTTCACTTTTAGTCCCGTCTGAAGGAATAATTTTCATATGTCTCTTTCTCCCCATAAAACCCGACCAAAAGGCTTCCTATAATACCATAAATATCACTTAGTCAAAACATGTAAAGCCACAGGTGTCTCATTTCACTGTAGGTGTGAAAGTCAAGTTGCATTTGCAGATACATTTTGGAACTTGCACAATAATTGTAAAGGTGAAAGTGAACCCTTTAAATTAACACCCTCAGTTCAGATTCGACCATAAACTAAACAAAACAGGGTTTTCCAGTGACCTAATCTGACATGATGTAAAATGGTGATATTGTTTTCAGCATTACTTACTATAGTAGTAATCTTTGATCATTCATTATTCTCAAATTCTTATATCTCATTTTTGGGCATTGCTTTTTCTAAACGACTGATTCTAAAAATAACTCGTGTTCCTTACTCTAGAGGCAATTTGGCTTTTGACATATTGTGCTGTAACCATCTTTCAGCCGGGTTAACTCATTTTCGCTCCAAGACAGTCGGCGTGGGAACAGCGTGCAGGCGCGGGTAAGTTTGGAAAGGCGGTACCATAAAGCATGTGAGGCGGCAGATTCACGTGCTGCGATGTGATGTGCAGCGGCCGGCCCAGATTATGTTACAGACGTCCGCCGCAGTGCGGTGAAGTCGCCGCTGCGTCTGTCTACGATGGCTGCAAAGTATAGTGTGAAGGTCAGGTCTGCTTCTGCGGTTAAAGCACATATCAGTTACTAGTGTAGTAAAGTCGCCGCTGCGTCTGTCTACGATGGCTGCAAAGTATAGTGTGAAGGTCAGGTCTGCTTCTGCGGTTAAAGCACATATCAGTTACTAGTGTAGTAAAGTCGCCGCTGCGTCTGTCTACGATGGCTGCAAAGTATAGTGTGAAGGTCAGGTCTGCTTCTGCGGTTAAATCACATATCAGTTACTAGTGTAGTAAAGTCGCCGCTGCGTCTGTACGATGGCTGCAAAGTATAGTGTGAAGGTCAGGTCTGCTTCTGCGGTTAAAGCACATATTAGTTACTTATCTGCTTCGTTAAGATCCCAAGTTCCAGAAAATGTTGAAACAGTATTGGTGATTTTTCTTTGTGTCTAAGTATTTAAGACTCCATGCTTCTTATAGCGTTGACATAGAGTATAGCGTCACTCAACCACGGCCTAATACAGCTTTAAAGACCTTTTAAGTAAGTCCTAGTAAGTGGAGTGGGAGTCTCATAAACAAATTATTTTACGTATGTTCTAGTGCAATCGGTGGAAAGGTGTATTTCCTGTCACAATATACATAAAATAATTGAGTGTTAATATTTAAAAAGTCATCGAAATAAGAATTCTTCAGTGGCTAATATGCTAATATCGGTTACACTACATTATAAAAAAAATGTCTAAACCATCATGATGTACTTAAATGTATGTATTTAAACATGAGTAAATAGTTTTCACAACACGACTTTTTGAAATACACTTATTTTTGCTCTACATAGACCCAAGACCTACGTGAAACATAGTGAGTAGAGTGTATCGCCCAACTATTAAACACGTTTAATTGAATAGTGTATATTGCGAAATTTCGAAGACTTCATATTGAAACATTTTAATTTTTTGTCGTATCTTCGAATTCGTATGTCGAAAATTCTTCGAAACTTATTTTGACGCAATTGAGTTGGTATTGGTTAATGATTATGGTTGTCACGAGCACTCATATTGCTGATATACTACTTACATTATTGCATAATTAAAAAAATGTATATATCTGCAGTCTTGAAATTCTTACGAGATTTCAAAAATATGTTGTAAATAGAAAACAAATAACAAAGTTCAATTCTAACCTTCATTACGTATTAGCACGAGTTGAATTATTGCACAAATTTATGATTACTACTCATATTCCAAGTTTGGTGTTATTCAAAAACTATTTAAAGTTTCTTTAAATTTTACAGTTCGTGGAAAAGTCATTGTTAATGAACCAAGCATTCTGAAAATGTTTGACATAACGAATACGCGATGTTTTATCAACAGCCACAACCTTTTACGGAAATAGTAAATTGCTTAGATTCTAAGAAGCATTTTGCTTTCTATGAACATTGTACAAACAACAAATATAAATGACAGCCATCACTTTCGGTCAATAACAGGAGCTTGCTAACGTACCTCTAGAACATGAGTAATCACGATTGACATAGCACACGTTTGAGTGTGTTTAAATATACTTGACATATAAATATGTACACATCTCACTCCATTTAGCGTATGTATATGTCGAAAAATAAAAAAATTTCTAAAACGGATTAAATTATAGAGTTGCAATTTTATATGACTATTGTAAATATTAATATTACCTCTCTTACAACTAAAAATTAAATAATTTTATTTAATTTTTTGTAAATATTTACAACCTATTATGATCGGCAGATAAATAGCAAAGAAAATGCATTTTTACAACAATTGTAAAGCCATTTGTAAGAGATTTGTAAGAGATATTTACGCTTATTTCAACAGTAAACATGAACCCCGACCGAGTGAATATTTGATTACTCAATCTTCACTTCAATTTTATACAATGTGGTACACATATACAACTTTAAAAGAGGGGCTCGTCGCTAAACAGATTTATTTTAATTTGTGTTGTAACCATGACTCTGTGGTTTACCTGTCCTTTGTAATTTGGAAATGAATTCGATTCTTATCTTCAAACCTAGTCCTCTCAAACAACCATAAGAGGACATACAGCATTATTAGCGGTCACGCATTTGATGTTCCGCTATTAACACAGAGTTGAAGTTTAAAAACTTGAAAAAAGCGTGTGCCAACAATTATCAAACTTTTCAACTTGAAATTCATTTTCATTGCAAGAGGGAAATCTTGTTCCTCTCATTCGGATTCAAATTGAAAAACATACTCCATTAAAATCTATAACTCATTTTTGATTAAATAGTAAAATTGAAACTCTACTAAGTGCAATAACAGATAGGACTGACAAAATCGTTCTGCGTTGGAAACTACATTTGACGTGTTATCTTGTAAGGTAGGAAAACCATAATAGCCTGTGATAAAGGACTTTTGGAACAAACACAGTCCCAATGATAAGAGATAATGAGGACTTTCCTCCAGAATAAACGGTCTTCAGACTGTTTACCTCGGCGTGGTTCTTAGCGAAACAGGCATCTGGAGCGTGAACACATTTACATGGGGAAAGTGGCACAGCCGATGCTATCTTTGTGAGTGGAGATATTCTGCACTCAAGATAGCTGAATTCTTTAAACAAACATAATGAATTAAAGAAGTTCGGTTTAGAAATGCAGCATTTATCTTACCACGCACTCTTTGCACTGTAGCCGAAAGCTACGAATAACTACCCTGTTAAAGATCAACAGAGATATGCACTCTAATTATTTAATTGTTTTGAATTGTAATGTGCGCAATCTTCGTGTAAGCTTTAAATGGATACAAAAAAGACATTTCTTTTCGTCTGCAAAAGTACAAACCCACTCCTCGATTTGTTGGTTCTTGTCGTCTAATACCACTTGGGCTCAGTAGTCAAGGTGTTTTAGACCCTCAAATGTCTAGCGGCTAAACGGCTAACCACAGATATTTAATTTAAACGGATTCCCCCTCTAATTAGACCCCAAAGAATTTGGTTAAAATAGATCATGTTGTATTTTAATATTAGCTTGTATGCAGGACGATTTCCTAATTGATAATTATTAACATACTAAATATAGATATTTAAATATTTAATTTTATTTGTTGCAAAGAGATGATTTAACTTCTACTCGGTAGTTATATATATACAGTTTTATTTGGTACAGTTATAATGTTTAGAGATAGATAAGGACTTTAAATGTAAAGTTTTTCACTTCTTCTCGGGTTTTAATTTAATGTGACGGAAGTTCCCCCATACCATTTGAACATTTCCAAAATCACTTGATTTTATAGTGATAAGAAAACGGCCATGCATCGTACCATTTGGAAGCTTGTGCCATGAAGTATTGAAAAACATTATTTTTGTGTTGTTACGTATCACAGAAGTGGCAATAACATATGAATACTATTTTCTTTACAATTTAGACGGCCATTTTAAAACTAAGTCATTTGACTGCTAGACATTAGAGATGGGTAGTCTGCAACACCCTGTATAAGCCCTAGGCAGCTTTTCCATTTAAATATTTTATATTCCAAGTATATACGAGATACTTGGAATATAAAATGTACTTTCCGCGGATTCTCTCATTTCTCCATAGAATCTGCATTCGCCATGTTTGGTTTACGTTCATATAAGATGTTTCTGAGAGGTGTTATGCCCTCTAGACATATCAAGTACCATTTTATATCATTCTTACGTATAACCTAAGAGTATAAGAGTATATCCTTCTAAATAATAATGAATTTATATATGTTTATTGTCTAAGACCTGAGGAATTTTTCCTCGAGTCAGATTTTACCCTATTTTTCAGTCTTTTACTATGCCTTTGTTGTACAAGAAGGGCTCCCCGTATCCCAGTTGTGGCCCTGTAAATTTTTATTTAGAACCTTTCTCAGCCAATCTATCTGCTGTTTAATTTCCCTCATGACTCTGCACCCAACCAAGGAGCATTATTTAATTCCCACATTACGCTCGGACTTATGCGATACTTTTAGGCTTTTCGGGCATTTAAAACAGTTGAGTATCGGTCGGATAATTTTAAATACTTAGTACGAATGTGATTATTTTGGTTAACCATCTGACGCAAGTTTTGGTTTTTGAGTTCAGCTTGGAATACCATAGCTTATTTGCTAATAATACGCTTTTCTGATTTCTGACCCAAAAACCTGCCCGTAAATTGCATGCTTGAGCCATCACTGCAATACTTTACGTCTCCTATGTTTACCATTTATGTTTATCTTTTATGTACACTGTGATTAGTACATTTCATGAGTATTTCTTTTTGATGCACTTAAACACGCTTTGAAAATGTTCCCATATGTTCTTTCTAAACAGTAGTAGTAGGCTTTATCAACTTTCTGCTCAAAGGCTATACTGCCCTTAAGTTCAACTACCCCCTCTTCACCTCCTGATCCAATGAAGTAAATATCTAACAACCTCCAGTGCCACTTCTGAGCTGGAGCCCACTGTTCCACTGATACTGATACAAGCGAGCTTATGCACTGTTTGAATCCTCTTCTCTCAGTGCTTTCAGACGTCCCAAAAGAGTTGCATATGTGAACATTGGCATTATGAACTCGTAAATAACAATAACACTCAAGATATCACGAAATCTACGTGAATATTCGACGCTGGGGCGCTGAAATTAGGAACATTTTTTTTGCCAATAAGTCATCAGAAACTAGTTAACATACGTTTTTTAAACTTTTTAACACAATTTAAAAACTGCTCAAAATTTTGTACCAAATTTCATTTTCTATTGGTGTACTTGAGAAAATAAAAATTAATATCATGTTCCCTTTTCGTATTGATATGCAAATTGAATTTATGGGATTAAGTATCATGCTTGTATGACCAACTGTAACTATTCAAATGTCATGACCATTTAACCAAATGTCTCGTAATTTTGCTTATACATTTGTGTTACTTTCTTAGTGCTCTGATTGTGATCTCCGAGATCAGGGCTCCGACACTCTGGCACCACATATTATACCAAATTTTATTTAATCATTCAAATATGTAGTCGTAAACTCGATATATGATACAGTTTATCATAAAGGTATATAATACTGTTTAAAATGAATTGAAGTGCTTGTGCTAAACTCTACAACTAATGCCTACAACGTTTGTTTTGTTGAGGAAAGGAGGGTGATAGTTGCGTTTAAAGAAATGAATCGAACTCAACAATTCTTGTAGTGATAGTTTCTTATAAATATTTGATATAATTTTAAAACAAACCAAATTGAATCCGATTTGATGATAAAATCTTTATATTATAAGTATTAATAAAAATATACATAAATAAAAGAATTCTCCGAAGCGGGTTTTAAAGCAATAAGGGAGAATTCTCTAGAGATGTTTACAATAATATCAACACACTATGATCTTCATTTAACATAAACTTTATATTTTGCGGTTCACAAGATTTATATAGAGTAAATAAAATTTAAAACACAGTAATACAAAAATTCGATGTAGTATTCTGATGGTTCCGGCGTGAAATTTTATTTTGCATTTTCTTTTTAGATTACGAAACGACAAGAATACAATGCAGATATATTTACTCACTTCTGAATAATTACCTCATATGAAACTTCGAAATCGACAATACAATGCATGTGATATTTATTAATCAAATGCTAAATGAAAATAATTTCGATTCTTTTATAGCATTCTCTTAGTAACTTAAAATTGGATTGGGTGATTAATTAATTCAATCATATTTACAACAATGTCTGTGACGTAAGACAATGGTCATCTCTGTCATTCTGATTGTTCCAAATATCTATGGCACAAGATTTATTGATATTGATGCTGCAGCCACAAGGTAATTTTTTCATACGCCTGACAGTTGAAAAATTAACTTCCTCAATAACAGATCTTGTTATTAAAATATTTAAATCACGTTGTTACGGCAGTCTACTACCGCAAGGGTTCGTTATCTTATGCTTCGTCGTTTATCAGTAACTCAGGAAACGCCAACAGTCGTCCTTTTCTAGATGTTGATAATCGACCAGCGGATAGACAGGAAAGTGGACCATGGGCTCTGTAGCATGGCGGCCGGCGGCGGACCAAAACCAAACTTGTGCATGCATTACCATGACGTCATCAACATTGATACCATCGTTACACATTGTCTGCACTGACAGCTATTTCCCATTGCTCTGTACCAGTAGTGCTGTTCCACTCTGCACCACTACTACTACACCACTTCTGCTTCACCACCATTCTGCACCATTACTGTTGCTCCACTACTCTGCACCATTACTGCTGCTCCACCACTCTATACCCATTACTGTTGCGCCACCCTGCACCATTAATACTGCATCACTCTGCACCGCCACTGCTGCATTTCTCAGCACCGCTACTGCTGCATTTCTCTCCACCGCTACCGCTGCACTTCTCTGCACCGCTACCCCTGCACTTCTCTGCACCGCTAATGCTGCACTTATCTGTACCGCTACTGCTGCATTTCTCTGCACCGCTACCGCTGCACTTCTCTGCACCGCTACCGCTGCACCGCTAATGCTGCACTTCTCTGCACCACTACTGCTGCATCACCGGTACTGCTACTGTGGCATCAATCGGCACCGCCTTCAGAAACTGAGGTTATACCGGGCCAACAAAATAATGCACTGTAGCACATAATACCTTTTAAATGAGTGATAACTTAATGTTCAAGTTCTTGTTTTAGAACATTTATTTGTGTTCAACATAAGTTAATGTACCTTAACAAAATGTACCTTTGTGTGTGTATGTATGTATATATATATATATATATATATATATATATATATATATATATATTATATCCAATAAGTATAGAAAAAAGGAACTTAAAATACTCTTATTCCTTATCTTTTTTCAACTTTCCTTCATATACAAAGTCCTTCAAAACATAGTGAACTCAAGCAAGTGCTATATACTTGCTTGAGTATATATATATATATATATATATATATATATATATATATATATATATATATATATATATATACTTTTGTTTTTGTTTCCCATTGGTCTGTACCAGTAGTGCTGTTCCACTCTGCACCACTACTGCTACACCACTTCTGCTGACAAAGTAATACAATTGTATTCATTATCAAATGTTCAATACTGTAAATTACTTTGCAATTGGGCTCATATCATTTACAAAATAATTTTAGCGAAACTTGCTGTTACGTCTTATATTTATAATATTTGTGGTTGATATTGTTCCATTGAGTGCCAATTATGTTTCCTTGCATTTATTTTGTTTTTTTTTATCTATAACATTTTTTATTTTATTTCACAAGATCTTAATTGATTCTAAAAGAAATTGATTCACTTAGTAGTGCCAGCAGTCTTCAATTCATCCCAAATACTATATTTGACCAATTTGTCCTTAAAGATTGTATTCACAACATTAACTCACTCTGCCCATAGATTATTATAAACTAAGAGATTTAATACACTATACTAGGGCGTCCTACATAGATACTAATGGGATAATGTAAATTAAATTGCATAGTTTTATTATATTGTTTCTCGGTATTAAACCATCGGTTTGAAGGGATTGGTTTACCTACTGTGAATACATTTATTACAATTGTTCTTTGGAGGTTTTACCTGAATACGATTCTCTTTAGTAAGTAAGAAACGTTATTTTATTGGTATGTTTAAATAGTATTGTCTGGCCAGATTCGCCTTCGGCTCCCCTCACGCGAGAATTATGTACGGTAGGAGAATGTGTGACATCTCGGACAGCCCCAGTTGACACTTTCATTGTAGCCAAAGTGAGGCAAAGTCTTCAATGGCGTTTTTTAACAATAGACCATTTTTTGCCATAATAGCGCACGTATGGTGCAGTTAACGGGGGTCTAATTCAATTGTTTTTGGGCGTAATGACGGAAGCCGTCTCGCTCCGGGGGCACGCGCCTCAATTAAAACGTTTCGCCACACGACCAGCTGTTCTTACATTAGAGTAGCCACAATCTGAGCGCAGGAAGCTCTTAGTACAAGTTATTACTAGCATGCAACAATATGAATAATGTGGTCAATCTCCACGTGCCATCTGCAGACAAGTCGCTTAGTTCTGTGATTACCCGGCAGGTGGCGGAGGTATGAATGAGGTGCTACCAAGGTCTGCAGGGATGTTTGTGGACCTTACGGGCACCAGTCAATTACGTTGTTGGTTGCATTTAATTATAAAATCCGGGATCTTACAGGGTGTCAATTAAGTCCAAATTTATTTTACATATAGTTATTGTACATTTACTATTTTAACACATATTCAGTGGACATTTACGCTCCGAGGGGGCTGCCCGTAAGGAGTCGGAGGCAAAGTTTTAATGGAAGTTCAGGTCGAGTAACATATCAGATTAAAACATTTTGTATTATTAAAATACAGTGCTACAAACCCGACCTCAAAGGGTTGACATTAACAAAAATGGTAAGTTATTGAAGTTTCAAAACATCTTTATTATCAGCTTTTCATATTATCTGTGAAGAGCAAGTATAATGGTTACAGAACAAATTTTCAAACACAAATCAATTTCTTTATTGGTATAATATAATTCAGACTTATTTATTAATTCTTAAGACGCCGGAAATCAGGTCACGTTCGCACAAGGGATAAAGCTCCACACCTGATCTCAAAAACATGAACAATATAACAGCTAACTATAACGGATTAAATATAAAATGGTGACTTCTTAATGTTCTCATATATTATTTATATCGTAAATCATAGATATGAAAAATGAAGGTTATACATTTCTTTTAAGAAAACTACGAAACTATCGACATTAAAGATAGCAGGAAAAAAACTGCTTGTAGCTAAACATTGATTTTTAAGTGAAAGTAGTGGACTCGGGTTTCCCAGCCTGGTAAAAAAGGAGGGATAGCATGAAAGATGGAAAGCTAGTTGTAACAAAAAACTGATAATATTTAGTTTAAAACCCCACGTGGTATGTATTTATGAAGTACCACTCACTACGCAGCTACTGTTGCAGGTAATTTACTAGACAGGTTATATCTACTAGAAATTTATAATATAGCGAAGCTATTGAGATTCCTACTAAAGACTGCTCTAGTCAACCGAGGGATGAGACTCAAACTTTGCGTTACAATACGACCAGACTTCGCGCACCGGGTAAGTCCGATAGCACCGAATCGAGAAGTTATAGTCATGTAACGCCGAAAATGTAATCGTCCTATAGCAAGTGGTTGCATATGATGAAATATATTATATTAACCTAACACATGAACTCAGCATTTTACCCCTGAGACAGATCATCCAATGTAGCCTTCTTGTAGGGTAAAAACTAATAAATGCAAGGTAATTCACTCTCTGTACGCTACTATCGTCTTTTATTTAGAGCATATAACCGTCGTTCAACTGTGTTCAAGTACTGAACATTCTTTGTTCTAAACATTCGTGACATTATAAAATGCCTTTGATCATAAAATACGTTTTCGACGAATTTTTAACGCCATGGGGGTATTTTTTATAGGATCTGGCAATCTGTTTATGAAGTAGACACCAGCCTGTTAAAGCAGATGTTCATGAACTACCGTTCTGTTTCTCACAGTTCGGTAGTTATCGCTGCCTTTCGTTTAATACCCGTTAAAGTATTGGCCCGTTGTCAGGACACATTTCGACATACAGAATAATATTTATTTTTTCAAATGAAGATACTAGGCAGAGTCAACAGTTACACTTTTTTGAAAGCTGATCGGCTAATATAAAATTCGTGTTTGCTATTGTTCTATCAGCTTTTTTGCAGCTTGAAAGTTCTCAAAAATTGATTAGACCAATAACACCACTTCATAGCAAATGTGTGGGTAACTTAGTAATAATATAGTCATTAAGTCATCAGTACTTTACTTGGGGACTATTTGGCTAAAAACACAAGTGCTCGAGGCTAATTTTATGCAAACTGAGTCGACGTGATGATTTCATGTCAACCCTCGATGTCTGTGTATACCATGGAAATTTGATGAGTATATATCTTCTATCATGGAGCCTGCCCACATTCCAAATCAGTTGGTCGTAAGGAACGATTCACAAATTTATATTTGGAAGGATTTGTTGTGAGGTTGAGACTGTGTTAACACAGTTACTGAGGCAAAAAAAAAACTTGTTGTCCCAACTCCTCCTTTGATTTATCATTAAAGCAGAGAGTCGTGTCATGACACTGCACAAGACTCCTGTGTCAGACAAATTGAGACACCCCCTCCTTAGACAACAGTACGAGCTGGCCAGAATAAAATTTTGATTTTTGCCGAGATCAATGTTTTTTTTTTTTTATTGTAGCCGTTTTATTCACAATTAGTATATTTGTGTTCTGTTACTCATGAGTGAATTGTGGTTGGTCCAGTTTGTTTATAGCAAGTCGGGCATCTTGATGTAGCAGCCGAATCGAGTGTTTATTGTAAATTTTTAAATCGGTTAGTTGTTGTTGGAGGTCGTCTGTTAATTTAGTATTGAGTTGGAAAAGAGGGGGTGTTTCTAAAAAAACTGCTTCGCTAATATTATTTGTTGGATTCATCCAGTCTGTAATGATGGTGGAGTACAATATAACGGGCCCTTCACCCCAGCATCCAGGTAGGACTCGTAATGCATGGCAGTCGAAGGTGTGGTGGCAGGACTCTTCTCGGGCCGGTGGCGTGGAGGTGACGATACTCAAACAAGATCATGTAGGTCACCAGTTTCTTGCAAGTGTCGTCTTCGGAGATCCCTCAGATCTAGCAAGTCCACTCGTCCATGACGGTGACAGAACTCACTTGTGAAGTTATTCACAAGGGTAGTAAACTCGTGGACAGCGCTGTCTGCTGGCATGCAGTGTCTGAATGGAAGAGAAGCCACTAAAACTGTAGAAGAACTGCATTTTTCAATATTATTATTAACAACAATAGCTTCTCTTCCGGCCGCAATATACTAAAGTAAGTTTTCTATCTACATAGTGAAACGCAAAAAAAAAGACTACATGTTCAAAGTAAGAAGTTTATAACACATTAACCCTACTGATGACGTTGATACTGCTGAAGTGGCTATACCGTTGTAGATTTACAAAGAGCGTTTTATGGTAAGAAAGTATTTATAGGTTATCCCTTTTATGAAATAATGTTCGGATAAGGTTATTTATAGTCACGCTCGTATATAAACAACCAGATAGTTTATTGCATTCCTACAACTACTTAGAACTAACCGACATTTTCTCCCCCTTCCTTGCCAGTTTTGTCGGCAGTGGTCGATCAGATGATTACGTAACGACCGAGTAGACTGCTCGGCAATTGTGTGTCGTTACGTTGTCCAGCGCTTGGCACCCACTCTGAGCGAGAGAGCTACCGCGCACTGCGGATTCCTGCGCAGTAACCGGCAGTTGCGCGCAATTCACACACTGTTAAGGCGTTGTTGGCGGCAGTAAAGGCGCGCATCTCCTCGTAAACCCAGTGATCACCGCGCCTGCGCGGACATCTCAATAACATATGGTGCCTTTTACGGCCCAGAACAATACGCCGTATTCTAATTATCTTTACAAGGTCCACTACAAGGCAATTTCCCCACTCCTGGCTTGTTCAAACTGTTGTTAAGCCTCTCGCTGTCTCTCCTCTCTAAAAGTGCGTATTTTTGTGACTCTTGGGTATATTATTGAAAAACAATCATCATCTTCCAAACGTACCTACACAATGTACAAAGTAGTGTTAAAATACGTTGAAATATTGATTATCCTATAACAAAAATAATTTAGCATAGTATATTAATTGATTGTGTTTTATTTAAACACAAGGACCATGGATTCCAACGAAGTGTTAATGGTATTTCTTAAAGATAACTGTTTGTATAAAAAACATGAATGCGATATTGGGTATTTGTGTATTCTCCCGATTTTATGACATTTGTATTAAACAACATTTGTTTCAGATAACAATGCCCAATATTTGAGAAATGTCTACGTATGCACGATGCATTACTCTCGAAACACTCAAATACAAAATGTATTGCATTAATATTTATTTGCATACTTCTACCGGGTTGATTTGCATTCAGTTTTATTTTGAATATAAGAACAGAGAATCAACATTTGCAAAATAATATTGTAGTATGATGAAAATCTATAAAGTGTTATATTTTGTTCGCTACAAAAGATTGTATTATAATTTTTTTAATAAGTTATTATTGAGCTTCCAATGACAGCTGTTACAACTTGAGACAGATTTTGCCTTTTCAGCTAAAGAATGAACCGCTCATTGTTAGTTGGATTTCATCATGCAGTTTGAGTAATTAAGCGATAAATAATAATTAGCGATAAAGGATGTATGTATGTAGACATGAAGTATGAGGCCAAATAATGCCTCATTTGTGCATGGCCTGATAGTTGTTTTGGGCTTAGATATTTTAATATCAATCCAAAGTTAGAGCTGATGTCTAATTCGTTGTTATAAAATTAAATATTTAGATACATGTTGCATTTTGTCATGTGTTGTCCGATTTTAACAAATCACAACAATTTTTTTATCGCAATGTTAAGACAGTGATATTTATCTATATTTCATCTATTACATCTATTCAAGCTGTATTGAATTTAACTTAAATTGCTCAGTTACAAGATTTACTGAATTTTTCTTCCTCACTATAATTGGTTGTTACACTTTAAACTTAAAATAAATTCACGTTTCTAATACATATTGGCATTTTGATATTAAACATTAAAATCCAGTAAGTAATACAGTATCAACTGGGTTATTCAGTGAATATTATGTAGCTATGAAATGGTGGGAAGGGTTTGTTCATTGTGAATGTTGAGTTTAGCTCTAGTTCACCTTCCCCTTAGTGCAGAGTATAGAATTTGACTCTGTCACAGACTTGACTCCGTGAATCTTGAGTCATGTTCGTCCGAAGAGATAAAAAAAACTAACGTAGACGACAAAGAGGTTAAAAATTAATTCTTTCGACATCAGAGATACCTAGACTAAAAAATATAGTGCAACCTAGGTGAAGAGAAATTCTCATTGTGTCATCAGGTGCACGATTGAGGGCACTGTTATGTTTTAGACACAGTCTCTAAGCACGGTGAAGCAAATGAGTTTTATACACATAAATTGTGGTGGAAAGAGTTGATTTGCAGTTTATAGCTACTTCGTTAGCGACTTTTTTGGATCTCTTCAGACGAACATGACTCCACATTCCAGGAGTGAAATCTGTTACAGCGTCAGATTCCAGACACTGCACTAGGAGGAAGGTGAACTCAAATTACTGTGTCTTAGTGGAATAATTATCAACATTAAACGATGACCACTTGGGCTTAATAAATAGAATAAATATTCTCTTTGATATAATGTCGAAACGAAAAACCTATTGACTGAAATCTGTATTTTTAAGCTGCTGTGAATGGTAAAGCAGATAGATTCTTCCGCAACCGTTGAAACAATGGAATGACTCTCAGAATGTCTAATGTTTGTTTGGTATCTTTACTGTTCTCAGGTGTAACCGCCACCTGCACTGATGTTCCCGGAGACTGTATACATTATACATGGACCGAGAACATTATACACAACGGCAAGTAAAGTACACAGTGATGTTTTATCACGAACGTTTTGTTGGATCATGTTTATGCGCGTATTTTGTATACGTACGAGATACGTACGAAGATATATAATACTTCTTGATACAATTCACAAACGTTTGTTTACGCCCTTGAAAAATATTTCCCTCCTCAAATGCATCAAACGTCTAGGATTTCCCAATAGATTTTCGTATTTCTCACATATTTCTGACGAGAGCAATTCAAAACTCCTATTATTAATACTTCTATCTAAAGGTTATGATAATTTAAAGTAAGCAAATACATCTACTTATGTATTGTTTTATCGAAGGTAGAATCAGTCTCCAAAGACTTTTTCAAAAGACGGATTGTTCCTTTTGCAAGTCCTGTTGAAAATTCAACAATTTAACTTACACGAATGTAATTTCTTTTACTTTTTATTGTTATTTTCTATTGAACTCGTGTATGCCTATCTGTAATTTGTTCTGCATGCGATCTTAAGATTCAGAGAATTCAAATGCAAAATGCATGATTTTCTTCAATATACGAAGATCTGCAAAATTCAAGGACTTTGCGATCCAAAAGAGAACCGTTAAAGATCTTGTATTTGACATATTTCGAAAATCTTTTAATACTGTTGAAAAGTGAATAAACTATTGACAATAGAAAACATTTGCTTACATCTCAAACAAATGGCCTTTATTGGTGCTAAAGATGCTCTTTGGTTCTCGGGTGCTAAGTAGATGTCTAAAAACGTTTCAACGCAAGCTTTGTATCCAATTTTACGGAATTTTTGTTCGTCAGTAAAAGAAACAAACAAGCAGATCAGCCTTTCACGAGAAGAATGAGTCTACTTTCAACGTAATATAGTTGTAAAATATTAAAATTCTTTGTTTAATATGACCTATAATTTAACATATTTTATACACTAAGCATATAAATTTGTTATATTTTATCGTAACGTCTCACAAAATGTCTTACCTTGTAATTTGGAGTCTTAATGTGTGATCCGCCAGTCAAAATTTCACTGTTTTACTTCACATTTTGACATATGAGTACTTTGGGATATGTAATTCAGTTGTACTGTATTTTACACATAACGTACCTTTGGTAGGAAGAATTCATTGAATTTGAAAGGTGAGTTTTAGCTCTATTTAACCATTCGCTTACTGTGGTGTCTGAAATTTGTCACAGTCGCAGACATGTCTCCTAAAATCTGGAGAGTTTCTCTGAAGTGATTCAAAAAAGTTTACAACGGTGACTTTCAAATAACTCTTTGCAGATCTTGCACCTTTTTCATATCAGAGACACCTAGACTTCAAAACAGCTCTACTGGTTACGCAGAAGCCAACCAGGAAGAGGTATTCTCATTGTATCATCAGGTGCATGATTGAGTGCATATTGTAGATTCAAATACAATCCCAAATCACGGTGAAACAACCGAGTTTTCTACACATACGAGTAGTTTTGGTAATGGAGTGATTTAATGCGAATATTGAGTTTAGTTCATTTTACCTTCCCCCGTACCAACGTTTTTGGATCTCTTCAGGCAGACGTGGACTCCACATTCCAGTAGTCAATTATGAGACAGCGTCAGATATTAGACACTACACGAAGAGGAAGGTAACTGGAGATAAACTCAAAATTTGCAGCCGAAGTTTTGTTAAACTAGTTCATGACCGAGCAGAACGATTGAATATATTAATTATGAGAATACTGGGTTTATTGCTGAAACATGACATACTGATTGTTCAGATAGTTCTTGTCTCTAGGGGTGATCTGAAGATGGCTGGAAGGAAGATGTGAAAGTACGGTACGGTAGCGAAGATGTGTGGGTAGACCAGTAGACGTTCTAGTATAAGCGGTACAAATCGCTTCGTGCATCGCATATCGATCCTAACAATGCCCAGCGAATTATGAACATGTGTTTAAAATTCAAATAGCCCCGTAATGTGTAGCACACCGATCTAGCGTTTTAAGTTCACGTGCGCCAGTTTTACACTCACGTACACACTCCGCGATCCTTGCATCTACAAACAATCGCGTCGTCCTCTTCACACAACACATTGTTACATCCTGTGTGGATTTTATAGTGGCTCTTTGGATCCTGCCTAGCGTCACGCCACATAAGGATACTCGTATATCACATCATGACTGCTGTTTACTAGAGTGTTAAATGTATGGGACAGCTAATATTTTTTTAGGGGTTTGGCTAACTAAACCTTCTTAAATCGACATGGATACAAAATCTACTTGACTGGCTATTATTTGTGACTTTTTTCAAAAGTAAGTTCTGGTCAAGATCCTCCAAAGTGCCTCCAAGTGTTCAACTTTTTTCTATTTAGCTATTTAACTCTAAAAACATCGCATACATTATTTTATACTGGACTGATAACAAGTACTAAGACAATCGCTATCAGTTTCATGACGTTATCAGTAAAACTATCCGAGCCAAATGTCTTATCGTAGTAAAGATAACGGTCTTGCAACTGATCAGCCGACTTTGGAATTGCTTACAGAAATACATCTATGCGAATGAGTTTAAAATATTGTATAGTTCTCAGATTTTTTTCGATCAGATCCTCCAAGGACGTGCTACCAAACCCACACAGATGGGCTGACATTAGTGTTTACAGTTCGGAAAATTGAAATACTTTCTATTCTTATTGAAGATGGAGCTTGTATTGGCTATTAGTAACTTAGTCTCTAAAACTACATCACAAAGGATGTAACTCAAAAAGATACCCTTGCTATCAAAAGGCCTAAAAAAAAATAAAAAGTGTTTTGTATTGGTTGTGTTCTAAATGTAGTGATTAAGTTAAGTTAACTTTCTAATCTTGTCTAAACAACCATAAAGACTGTAGTTAAGATTGCTAATCATTACAAATTTAAGATTTGATGACAGTTAACGAAATTCGAAATTAGAAGTTTATTACAAATCTAAGAGTTTCTATATGTCATACATCAAAGTCTTCAAATGCATTAATGAAACAAAAATAATTGTGTAAGAAAGTTAAAATTTCGTGTAATCTGGCTAAATAGATATTACAAGACGATAGATGTTAAACGAAAACTTCAGCTTATTAATAAATAAGCTCTGACTCTCAATACAACATGAAGATCTCCCCTTGATGGTAAAACCCAAACTGTCAAAATTGGAATTTTTATTACAAATATTTTTATCATCAGTCTTCCCTTGAATAGTGTTTTGCTAAGCTGTCTTGTCTAAAATATTAATTCCAAGTAATAATTAAACGATTTTGATCTTAACACGGTAAGATTTTTATCTATCATACTATGTTTTTTTAAGCGTGTGTTTTTTATTTGTTTTTAGTGTTTTTTAATTGCACATCATTCTTAAACTTACGTTAGTTCCTTAATTCACCCTAATTCTCCTTACACTAGCAGTAAGTTTGGTTAAAGTAGCAACTACAATTATTGTGTTTAGTATTTATTAGACGCTATACATAATTTCTCCACAATTATAAATAGAAGAATAAACTCGTTATAGGTAGTTTAAAACTGATAACATCCATACAGATCCAACTATTTAGAAACCAAACCTACAATTAATCACATACACTTTGAGACGTGCTACAAATTACAATAACATTAATTTCTTTCTTGGTTTCTTATGGTGAGTAAAGAATTTATTACATTATAATATGTAAAGTTAATGCACTTTAGAAACCTAATCATTATAGGTACTGCGGTTAACAGTTTACTTCGTTAGATAAGATAATTTAAAAGAAAATTTTAAGTTTTTTTATTTCGCTCACACATTATTACAACATGACGAATAATACTTACAACTCTCTCCCCCTCGCTCATTTTCGTTTAAAGATCAAATTCGTGGCACACGTCTATTTAACTTTAATTAGTAATTTTACAAATAGTGAGAATATACATTTTCCGTGACGCAATTTAAAAGATAATGCGTTTGATTATGAATCTCTGTTAGTAGTGTATCCTCTAAAATTGTTTAATCCTGATGTAATAAAATATTAAATGACAAAGATTTAGTAACAAAAAATGGTTATTTTATAGACTTATAAACAATATATTAAGCACAAAATATATCCACCAAGATAGTTAACCACGCAACTTGTTAATGGTGGTTAGATTATACTCCATAATAATCTTGTTTGTAAAGTCTTTATTTTTTTCGGAATAAAACTCATTATTTCAATATTTCACTTAACACATGTTCTTCTTCTTTTCTAAGGGGCGGCCTTTTACTATGCACTTAGGCCACAAGGATTTCTGCGCACCTCGGAAGTATACCATGAGGCCAGCCAGTAGTTCTACAAACCGCCGAAAACAACCGATCAGGCCCTCCTGGGGAAATTCACCACCCTTGTCCACACTACCACAGATGGCGTAGCGCTCCCTTGCAGGACAGTCAAAGAGCAGGTGTTCAGCAGTCCCCTCCTGCTTGTCACACATTTTACATAGCGGATCCTCCCGAAGAATTCCGACTCTGTGAAGATGATTCTTCAGATGACGTAATAAGACCCATAATCCTAAAAGACTCCATAAGGGGAGAAGGTTAGTCTCCACTCTAGGGGAAGGTGACTGCAGAACCATTCTGCTCATTCTCAGACCCGTATGTAGCTTCCACCTTTCCACATATTCAGCGTGAACCCACTTCAAAATAGCCCCAAAGAATTCAAGCCTAGAAATGCTACAGAAAAGTTGGGGTTCAGTCGTTTTAGACGCTGAGCCCAAGTTGGCTAGATCTTCATTCCCAGAGATCTCCCCATGACCAAAATTAGTCACATTGTTGATTCTGTCAAGGGAAGAAACAAATTGATAGCAATGTCAGAAGTGTTGGAGATAAACACTCAAGAGTCCAACGCCTTTAATGCTGCCTGGATTAACATGTGTTTGTTTAGTTTAATTATTTGTTTATTTAAATTGTACTTAATTTAACCTAGTTTGTACTTGAAGATTAATTTCCTGAATTTGAAACGTACATAGTACAAATAAAACCAACAACTGTTGGCTGCTTATAATTTTAGTTGCATTCTTGGGTTCCAATGCAGATACAAAAGTTGGTACAGAAATGGTTTGAAATATTTAACAGATATAAATTGTGTACTGTTCGATTTACCCTGCAATATGTATTGTTTATTCCGTCCCCGCACAGTTTTCAGCTGCGTACTGAGAGAGGACTAAGGTGTTTGCATTGCCTAAGTAACGCATTTGTCCACTTCGGCTTCAGCACTTTGTAATGTTGGAGTGGTTAAGTGTTGAAACTTCAAACTGCCACTAAGTGCGAGTGGAAGTGGTGGTGTTCCTGGAAGGGGCTCCCCTCGCATCCTGCGGCCCTCGAGCAGAACGGCCAGGGGAGGTAGGCGGAAGACGTAGTTGGTTCCTCACCACTGAGTTCAGCTGGCCCTGCTAGAGTAGTGCAGGTCATCGTGGAGTAGGTTAAAATTTGGGGTAACCATTCTCCTGTAAAAATTAAAAAAAACACTTTGATTTTTTCGAATTGTCATTTCCTTATTAAAATTAACGCTCTTTGGGGTTGTTAGTTCATTTGCGAAACATACAGAAACAGTGAAAAAGATTGAAAGACACAGTCGGGCTGATAAGTCCTTTAAGGCCGAACACTAAATTAAACAATTCGTGTTATGACATACCACACATATGAAAAAAGGACAGCAAAGTTATTGACTTTACAAATATTCAAGCTTTCTACAATGATCTATTATTGTTGGAAGACATCTGAAACCACAAATAAAGTGGAAACAGGCATTTTAACGTGTTAATAGCGTTAAATAAATACAAACAAATGTTAATAAAAATTATAAGGTTCCTGTATTTCCTCTTTGAATTTTAAACGGAGGGTTGAATTGGGCAAAAAAGATCCTTGAAATCTTCACGTAACTTAAGTATGGTGGGAAAGGTTGATGCAATGCTAATATTGAGTTAAGCTCCGTTTCAACTTCTTTAGTGCAGCGTCTGAAATCTGACACTGGTACATATTGGGTTCTGGAATCTGGAGTTCACGCCTGTCTAAAAACATTCATAAAAAGTTGGCGACGAAGACTTTCAGAACAACTTTTTGACATGAGCAACACCTACGCTACAAAGGAACTATGTATGGTAACCCAGCAGCTTATCCAAGTCTAGATGAAGAGGTTCTTGAAATATTGATTGATGTTACATGCAGAGGTTGGGGGTTCATTTACATCTGATATATAACAGATATAGCTTGAAACCTAAGACCAATTATCTATAGTAAAAATATTTGTGAAAATCTGGATACAAGTACATAATTTTCATTGGTTTAAGTATATTATTTACTTTGAAACTAGCGATATTTTATCATAATTACTATATAAAGAAACGCCTTTTTACTATATTATATTATATAGTATTGGTAAATACCTGTAAAAACTGTGGCTGTATGGGGCATGTGACACAAGTTTTAAACCCTTCTCGAAGAACGACTATCATTATTCCTGATTCCTGAAGATCACGTGACTATGACAACCACAAACAATAAGCTTCCCAAAGGCTACAGTCAGGTGTTGTCACCTATAATTTGTGTACAGTTCGTACGTAGCAATACGGGTAGCTGTCAAGCTTCCTGGTGGTTTGTACATTGATTCTTCATTTCATCTTGCGCAAATATAGGACAAATGGTAGTTCCTGGAATCTTCGCCAGCTGCCAGTCGCGCATCTGAAGCTCATGAAGTTTAAAATTGTGTTATAAATAGGAACTACACTCAAATCCACACATGTTTCAATGCAGAAACTAAAATTTTAGTGTCTCATTGCTAATAAATTGTTAAAAATACGATTGTATATTAATACTAATCGTTTATAATTTATATTCTGAACAAATTTCCTTATTGAATAAAAATTATAAACAATTAGCATTATTGGATAGTCGTATTTTTAACAATCCATTAACAGTGAGACACTAAAAATACAAGTTGCTGAAGTGGAAAATTGTATGGATTCGATATGAGTTTATTGTACAGTTTTAAACTTGATCCAATATAAAAGCGGTGCCACAGATATACGGTCGATAGTCAACTAGAGTTCCCTCTTAAGAGTTGGCTTTGATCTTCGTGAGAGCCATGAACTGTCATAAATTATTGTTATCAATGCTTTCTTTAATTAATTTATCTATTGCTTTGGAAAAACCTTTTTGTGATTAATAAACAAAATACACTCTCCAGAGATATTTAAAACACGTCCTTTAGTCGCTAAAATAATGCGTTTTTACGCGTAACGTAAATAGAAAGAATGCTTGCCACTTGTCAGATTGCTTGTGAACATCATCTATCCAAGCTACTTGTTGACTTTCCGATTAGAAACTTTTATACAAGGCTTAATACAAGAAAATGTTGTTATACGCTTTATAAGTTGTCCTAATCTTTTCAGTTATAACGTATCAGCCAAAATAAACAGTACTGTAATGGTGTCCCAATAAATACAAGCCAAAGGAAGCGAAATCGGTTAAACTTGGGTATTAACATGTTCAATATGACCCCCGTTCAGTTTGAGGCAACACTAGTAACGTTCTTGAAGGCTTTGCATCATTTTTATGAATAGTGGTTGTTTCATTCTCCTAATACACATGGTTATTTTTTCTTTGAGTTGAACGATTGTAGATGGTGGATCCTCGCGGAAAATGTTTTCTTTCAACATTCCCCAGACGTAGGCGTCCGATGTTGTAAGATCAGGAGAGTGGGATGGGTAAGGAAAGTTTGTTCCTAAGGGAGATGAGACGGTTGCCAAAGGGTTGTTGGAGGAAAGCAATGTTGTTAACGGCAGTGTGACTGGTTGCACCATCTTGCTGGAACTACTGTGAATTTAACGGCAGGTTTCGTGCACGACTAAATCTCCTGAGGTCTCCCACAAGAATGGCCCTATATTGATACTGATTTACAGTAAGAGTCTCTTCATTGTTGCCTTCAAAAAAGTACGGTCCCACTATACCCCTCCCAGACATAGCGCACCAAATGGTTACACGCTTACTATGCTGTGGCCTCTCTACCACAATGTCAGGACGTTCAAATCCAAGGAAACGTGCTGTCTGCTTGTTTATAAAACCAATAAGGTGCACATAACATTCATCTGTAAACCATACATCACTCAGAAACTCAGGTTCTTCATAGTATATTGCTAACATTGAAGCACAGTACTGAACTCTGGCTAGTTTGTTTCTACAGTTCAAATGTTGTCCAGATTGTATCCTGTAGGGAAAACCACCAATGTTTTTGAACATTCTTCGCATTGATGTATTTATATTCAGTTTAAGAGAAGCTCGCATTAGGCTTCTTTTCGGTGACTGTAACACTTGCTGCAACACTCTTCCGTGGTTTTCATTTGTACAGACAATAGTTCGGCGACCTGAGAAGCCCTTTCTGTGTTTCAAAACACTACCTGTTCTTCAAACTTTTTCAACAACACTAAGAATCACAGCATTAGTAGGCGGGTTTTTGTGGAAATGTTCCTGAAAACGTAATGCAGTTGAACAAGCTTGGCCCACCCGCATGAGCGAAAATAATGCTCTACGATACAAACTTTTTCTACTGTTGTTAGCACCATGTTAGCAAAAACTAACCTCAAATAAGAAAAAAGCTATGAACACGAATCTTAATTCAACAGTTTTGTCTTTAAGGATAAATCAAGCAATTGAATAATGGATTAATGAAATGATAGTCGATAACCTGACGAATGTAAAAATAAATCTGTAACATATGACATATTACTGTATTAAGCGATTTATTGTATTTAGCAGTCAGAACGTGTAGTTATTTTTTAGTCTTCGTTTAAGACTAAAAAG
The DNA here is from genome assembly GCF_021130785.1 of Homalodisca vitripennis. NCBI lineage: Eukaryota > Metazoa > Arthropoda > Insecta > Hemiptera > Cicadellidae > Homalodisca > Homalodisca vitripennis. The sequence goes on from NC_060210.1 coordinate 93,539,300, forward strand.
AACGTTCATCATACTTCAGAAACCGAGAACCAATTTGAGTTGTATACACACAACCTGGATATCTAGAAATAAATATAGAAATTTTTATTAGGAATGAAAAAGATCGTCTGCCGAGCTAGTTTTGGTGGAGTTCAAAATATGATTTTTATGGATATCCAAAAGTTTAAAATCACACTTAAAACCAACCGCCAGGTACGTAAATAAATTATAAACTACAGTCAGCTAATCATTCACAGATTCTTTCATTGGTGATATTCAGTCTCTATATCTAGTTGTTCGAAAGGGTACTAACGTAGGAAAAGTATAATCTGACAGAAGTTTATTATTTTATATTTTTAAACCCTTTTGGTACCATCCTTTTTCGACCTCCACTAAAATTAGTGCGGTTGGCGATTTATTTCTTGTTGTTTACTTACGGTGCAAATTGGCTCTCGGTTCCTAGAATTTTCTTATGAAACCAACTGGTGTGTTCTCAATCAAATTTTATTATATAAAATCCGTGTAGGAATCAAGTCTAGGGAGCTATGTACGGAGATCTAATACATATCTGTTTTAATTAAATCCCCGTGACATTGTGCTCTTAGACATAAAGAATTAGTTACGGTATTTATAAAAAAAAAAAAAAAAAAAAAACAAAATTAGTCGTACCACTCTATTGCAACTTTTTACATTTGCAAAAATAAACCTTGTAAATGTGCACCAATCGTCAATTTCGCCTTTAAACGTTAGATTACCTTAAACCAAGTTATAATAGAACTTTGGTGATTCGTTATCGAGTAGGTTTTGTAATTCGTGGCTGAGCAAATATTGCATAGGACTATGTTTTACTGGCTAAAATTGAAAAACTTAAAATAATGAAAATTAAATCATTGTTTGAGATAGTAAATATAGATTAACTCATGTGAATACTATTTTCAATTTAGAAGTTAAAATGTTCTTAATATTGAAAGTGTTTGTATATTTATTGTGCAACACACTCCTTTCATTTTAGATGTAGCTGGAAATGTGTAAGTCAACCTTCCCTCTAAGACAAACAAACAATGAAAATTATATTTTCATTAGTACCACATCTGCCTGGTGTTTTAGCATAATTTCTTCAGACGTCCCCTTGTATAAATTGAGGACCCTCAAGACTCCCCTAGCCTGTAAGTTGTAATTCGTTCTGGTTGGGGAAACATCTTTGTAAAATGCGGGTCAGAAGGTAAGTTCTGGCGGAAGCCTGTCGTGGTCGGGCAGCCAAGGGTGAAGTCTCAACCCCTAGGACATGTGCCTACAGCCTTCTGGCGGACACCTGAGGGCTCCCACCGTGACCGAGGCGTAGCTTCCCGCCAACAGGTCTACGGTAGATCGGTGCCTAAGTCGCAGGTAAATATCATAGGTCAGTTTTTTTATAATAATTGTTAAATTGTAAGCAACTAAAATTATTCGAGTGGAATTTTTGTACGTACGTTCTTGTCTGTCGTCAACAAAGTGTTGGTCAAAATGTTTTTAGTATGAGTGATTTTTTATAAAAAAAATAGAGCTGTGGTAAACTACTACTACTACCACTACTAGTGTATGAGTCCAGATAGCAATAAAACTATTTTTTCACTTTGATTACAAAAATACTTTTAGTTCCACAGCATTTTATCACTGTCAGAAAATATATGTTGAAATATACCGGACGAGGCCAAGTATTCTCTTACAGTATAGGTTACTGTCTTCAAAGAGCATTGTAAAATCAGCAGATTTACCGTCCGAAGTATAATTATTTGCTATATCCTTAAATTTACTTTTATCTGTAGTTTTCAAATAAAACTTTGCTCCATTATGAATAGTAAATAAACATTAGCTTAAACAGCAAATCACATTAATTAATACAAAAATTGTGCTTTTAACTGTTTTTAAACCATTTCAAAGCGTTTTAGGAGTATGGTATAATTGTAGACCTGAGCTGGCATTATTTAAATCCCGTGGGGAGAATTGTATAAGCAGGTTATTTATAACTATTTACTAGTAAAAACGTTCAAGCATAGTTTCTAGTGGATTACTAACGCTCTTAATAATGTGATTGAGCAGTATCAATTGAGCTTGTGTTAAACGAGCTCACTGGGTATTAAAGAGTCACTAATACTAGTTTAAAAGTTATATAACTAAACCGCAATAGAAAATATCCCCACCTCTTCTGACTCGTAATGTGTCCAGACGTCTTTTGTAGCATCCTAGTGATCTACCTACGTATTTTGACTCATACTTCTTCCCCTGCTTCTTCTCACAAAGGAATGCGCTACTGCCGAGTATATGAACCTTAATTGCCCATTGCACACCCCACAATAAAACAGTACTCCATCATACTTACTAGTCAGACATGCTGATGACACTTTTCTTACCACCTCTTATAAAGATCATCTTGAGATCGCCGCCATTGTCTTAATAAAAATAACCCATCAATACTGCTAAAATTACCTCGTTTGATAAGCGCAATAACTGTTTGTTAATATCGATAAAACTGAGGCAAAACGAAACTCCACATGGCTCTCTAACTTTTTACATTATTAAACGGCCAGTCGGATAATCATCTTTTTTGGCAACATAAAAATATAACTGTCCTCATCTCAGTGCCGCATTTCTTACTCCATGAATAATGTAATCAAAGAAAACTTGGAAATCACATAATGACTTACCGTGTTTTCTTTGAAATCAAAATCAGATGTGGCGCCATACTTTGGGGCATTCACAATCAACAATCCCAGCGAGCTATGATCCTAATTATTCGGTTGGTTTTATTAATATATCACCATGGATTAGCTGTAGATTTTAATACAAACACATATACATCTCATAATCTTTAACATGCGAGAAGTCATTAATCTTTATTAAGAATTCTCGGAAACAAAATTTTTCCCGAGGAGCGGGTTAGAATTACATCTAAAAGGTTTTCTGTTAACTTCTCAATTCAAAGACGAAGAACAATCAGAATTGAGGTTGACTTATTTCTATCACCTCACATTACGACTAACTTGGAAACCGTAGTATGCTGGAAAAAGTTTAATGACTTTCAGATGAAACAACGAGAATGGAAGGAGAAAAATACTCCTGTTGAAGAGGAACATTTCAGAACTAGTATGTTCTTGTACATTTCCCTTGAATTGTCATGTCAAAGTTAGACAGAAGATAGCAGTTCGGTCAGGTACATGTATGATGGTTAAGAGAGTTTTTTTTTATCAATCAGGGTGAAAAATTCATTAAATAGGCTCCTCTGTGATCATTTTTCAGTATATTTCGTTACACTTAGGCGACATACTATAACCTAGAGCTGTTCCCTTTGTAATCAAAGTTCCCTTAGCTTAGATTTACCTTTCTTGCAAATCCTACAACCTCTCATGATTTTTTTCCAACCTACGTTTTGTACATAAAAAGTTGTTTTCTTTGTTACCAAACTTCATGGTGATACTGCTGAGATATCCCACTCCCAAGTTTGCAGTTCGATATCTTTACACTGTATGATACATTGTAGATATTTTTTTCTTATTAAATTTGAATTATTCCTTAGTATAAAAATTATGCATCCAATAATTATATTTTATTTTTGACTTGACTTTCGTTTCCAAGGAAAACATCATCAGACCCATGTAACAGACCCAGTAGTGACCGTAGGATATATCACCATATTGAAATATTTGTATTTGTTCGGCGTTCCCATTACAATTTTAACGAGGGAGACGGAGGGAGGAGTTTTTTCCCACTATAATTTTAAAATGATTTATTTCGATGACATTGCAAAAACTATAAATTTAATTATGTCTATATTTGAAATTTCCTTTCGTTTCGTATGATTTCAAGCCAAACTAAAAAAAATCTTTGTTGCACCTCAAATGGCTTTCAAGATATCTATTACATATAAACCCCATAAGAATCTTTCTATCACCAAGAATTGGTAATGAGAATGCTGAACATATTATGCTGAATAACGCGGATTTTGGAGATGATAACTATCGCCGGAAAATCCCCAGGTTAAACTTGGTAAAATAACTGATTGGTACACCATTTCATTCCATTATGGCCGCCCGTCAAATCTTACAAATCTATAACTCCGTTATTTATGAATCTTCAGATAGAAAGTGTTTTGGAATATTCATAAAAACTTTATGATTTTTTTAAATATTTTTTAATTCGAACATTTTTTAGATATTGAATACATGTATATATCACATAATGAATTAAGAATACTTCAGTTGTCAATAAATTTACCTACTTCTTACTACTGAGTTGTAAGGCGTATTTACTGTTTCATCCAATGTAATAATTACTTTCACCTTTGTTTATCCTACTCACGATTTTTATAATTATTTATTCTAGTTAACGACATGTTGTGCATTATACTCACCTAATTTTGAATTTAAAAATATAACAGTCATAAATTAGTCTTCAGACTCCGTATGTTTAATTAGATCCACTAAAATTCAATTTTACAGAACTATTTTATCAATATTACTATACTTATCTTTTAATTTTTATCGTCATTCAACTTTCGTGTTATTTACATGAACATGTAAATTTATGAACTGTGTTATTTATGAAGTGTAACTAAAAACTTTTTACTGAATAAGAAATTAATAAATAATCAAATAAACAAATAAACAAGTTTTTGAGAAATTATCGCTCTGGATGTTTTGCAAGACATGTTTTACAATCCTGTAGAGGGTAGGCTATTTGTTATGCGACTGCATTCCAGTGAAACCAACACAACATTCATTAAGGATACTTTAATATTATTCTCATCGTAAATACTATTCTCTAATTTTCAAAAATTTTAATGAGCGTCCCTTACGATTATCACCTGTTACTACCCCGGTACCTGTTACTGGAGGTCGTTCTACCGTGACAGAGCGCCATCTGGCCAATCGCGCTGTGAGAACCAGTTACAATTCAGGAATAGTTTAGTCGCGCATCGTTCGACACCCCCGACACGACAGGCCTGCGGAAATTAATTTCGTTTAATCAACTCGTTTTGAATATGTAATTGCGCTTTTTGGACGCCACATAACTCACAGCCGGTGGGGGGGGGAAGGGTGGTTCGCGACGTGGCCGGGAAATATTGTGACGACTCCGTGTTTTATTGTCGAGCGATGATCGTAATTAGATGTGTGATTTGTGGGAGGTTCCGTGATTATTGTCGTCCTCTGTGGGAACAAAACAGCAGTTTTGTCATTAATTTCACGCTGAATGAAGCGTCGCTACCGATTCTCTGATTTATGTATTGTATCTTTCAGGAAATTCACAATTCTGTCATTCGTTCGCTCGAAGAGAGCATATACGTTGTCAAGTTAACATAAATACATTATATATGATTAAAATATATGTATTACTAGGAGTACGCTTATTCTTCCTGCACTAGGGTGATTAAACACATAACAAACAGTAAGTCTAAAAAAACTAGATGTTCGTGTGATTTTGGCTCTAACTGGTCCCTAAAACAATTGATTTCAGGTAATAGGGTAATAGTTCAAAACTCCCTTCCACATTTACCTTGCTAGCAATGAGAAATAGTTCTATAATGGTCATAAGAAAGTAAGTCATTAGTTAAAACAATTATAAAATATTATATGAAAGAGTTTGTAGTAATTATTACAATTACTATAAAAATAATACATTTAAATGTAACAGTTTTACTGTGTTTTGTGGAAATTCGTGCACTCAGTTACTCAAATGTTTACTTTATCAATAAACGAAAGGCCTTCTTTAAGTGCATTTGCTTTTCGAAGAAATACGGTATCTCTTTTACAATTGCTTTAGGTAATTAAAACTCATTTTGAAGTTAGTCAATGTGTAGTTTTGTACTTTCAGTTACTCTAAACCACAAAAAAGGTAACCAACGGTAACTAAAACAGTCTATTAGGATAGAAATATTAATCGCGCTTTAAGAATTACCAACACTTTATTTCTTTTTATTGTATTCACATTAATATTGACAAAACTAAGTTTTTTAATCATATGTCAGGTATTGATAAAAGTCCTTTACAAATACCTCATTTGAAGAGGAGAATTTATAAAAAAATTAAAACCCCACTTTTATTACAAATACCATGTACAATAACCCAATTTTTTTAAGGGTAGGGTACGATAAGCGGATCCGGTTTTTTATATCGAAGAATGTAATCATCGATACCTAATGTTCGCATCTCAAATCCTAGACTATCAATCGATATAAAAGTATTTATAGTCCTCAATAACAATCATATGTTTTAATGTAGAACCTGGGAGCATTGGAAAAAATGTTTATTGTACTATCACTATTATAAACGAATACAAAATTTTCCAATATAATTTTTATTTTTTGCAACGCCTTTCGGAATCAAAGATTCCATCATCAGGCACTCTACAAATTGAAGTGCCTGATGATGGAATCTTTGATTCCGAAAGGCGTTGCAAAAAATAAAAATTATATTGGAAAATGTTGTATTCGTTTATAATAGTGATATTACAATATGTTTTAAATTAAAATATGAATTTAATATTTACAGTGATCAAACAAATTATTATTATAACCAAAATTAGGAAAACTGAAGACGACCACATTTGCTCCTCTCACAGTTAAAGTTGTTTCTTTCGCACAAATTTCACATAATGGGTTTTTTTGGTAAGTAAGAGTCCAACATGTTGAAGCCACGAAAAACATGTCTTATCTTCTTTCAAAGCAATGCCGTGTAGTTTTTTTTTTAATTGACTTCCATTTTTCATAATCAAATGTTACTTATGTAAAATTGAAATATTACGCTACGTGTATTATTTGAAAGTGTTAACAGCTGTTGATATAGATTATTTAAGTTAATTGTTCAAAATCAATAATCAGTATCGATTGATTATAGCGATGGTTATGATTAAGTAATATCGTTTGCCAATTTCGATATAAAAAACCGGTTCCGCTTATCGTACCCTACCCTTTTATAACACTAAGTACCCATTACCCGAATAACAAAAAATGTTTTTAAATAATACTGACAACGTCCTCATCACGTCAAAATAATCTTTCACGTTGCTCAATCAGTTCAAACTCTAATCCATATTGCTATTCATGTTATAATTTTAAATTATTGTAAATTTATTGTATTGTATTTTTATGTATTGTATAATTATATACATTTATTGAAACTATTTATTGAATTGTAAACGCAAATTATGGAATAAGAAATGCCTCAGATGTTGAACATTGAAAAAATGTAAACTATACAATATTTTCCGTTTAGAGTTATTTTTAATTTTATTTTAAATGTATGCTAAGCATTTAGCCTACCAAGCTTGACGTAAATATAAAATGCACAAACGCCATTGTATATTTAATTTGTTAATTTCAATCTAGAGATCTTGATGCAATCTAAAACTCGTAAAAAGATAAAAATTTTAAATTTCTTCTCCATCAAACTAAAGAATTTCCTTAATTTTAAAATAACTTTATGTCGAAGAAAAGGGCAATACATACCTGGAAGAATTTAAATGTTTGGGGATATTCTTGAAAGTGTATGTGTGCAATAAAAATAGGTTCTAAATATAAAAAAATCGCTAAAACTTTGACAGAATTTTAAACAGTGTTTTCCAAAAGCTAAAATGGCAGACTTGTTTACTCAAATACTTAAAAAATTAATGAATGGAAAAATAACAATAAATGATTTTTCATTGGTACATGCACCTTATGAAAAATTTGATATATTGGAAAGAGTGAGAAAATTTAAACACAAAGATAAATTACATATTTATTTAAATTATCAGGTTTTTTAAATAATATAGGATCAAATAAAAAATACTAACCGAATTCAATTTTTACAAAACAAATAACATAATAAAGAAAACCCTTGGCTTATAGTTTTGTTATTCAAATACAAGTTTAACATTAATTTTAAATGTTTCAATGTGTAAATAATTATTTATTTTATTAATTAGATTATTTGTGCATAGTGAAGATGGCATAATATTGAAACATGTACCATGTTCAGTTTTAAAAAGTGTTTAAAACCAATAGTAACAGTTTTTTGTAATATACTAATTTTAAAAGGGATTATATACATGTTATACACGTGCATTGTATATATTTATTCTTTTGTTTTAGAATAGCGTTTAAACTTTCAGTTATTATAGTTGTTGAATTACTAAGCTTTTTGTGTCAATGCTAGACAAAAATCTTTCTTGTTGCAAATCACTGTTATTTTTCTTTACAAAACTGTCCACGCTACCGTATAAAGAGGTTATTAGTTTTATTCCTCAACTATATACTATGAAATTTATGAAATACAGCATAGAAACTAAATAAAATCATTTATTTTTTTATTTATTTAGATTTATGATTTAGTTACTTGAATTCCTTTTTAATTTCGAGAAGAAAATGTAAACTGAAATCATAACTTCCTTATCGAACAGAAAATATAGCCTCCGAGGGCTTACATCCTGGTTTTGTTTCATTGTGTCTTCTACATTGTATATTACTTACATATTTTGGTTTACGGTATCGTATAAAATATTTGGATAAGAGTAAATAATAATAACTGAATATTACATTAACTGCATTTAATTTTATAGATTAAATATACAAGCTTAGTTTTAATAGCTGCTTTCCTGTTTTAACCGACAACCGGCCGTGGACACCTCAGGCACAGTTCGGCAGAAGAAGTTGCAGTAACCGCCCTCGCGCTCGTTAACAGTCAGACAATGACCGAGAGGAAGCGCAGGAAGAAGGGACGGATGTAACGAGTCAGAGTCCTAATTCAAACCATCCGACCGTTACGCCATATGCCCTCCTAGACACGAGTGAGGCTCTTTAAACCTTAAAGGTACATGCAAAAGTAATTACTTAGGCCGTTGTGCGGCAGATGGCGCGACGGTTGATCTTTGTGGACTCCAAGGTCGTTACAGAGGCCAATCCACCTGTAGACTCGGAGAAGGATCTACATCTAGTCGAGGTGTCACATTCAGCTGAGACCCCTTATGGACTCAGACATAATTATATAATTTTGTATAATTACATGATATATTTAGTTATAGCTTTTATTACCTGGAATAATGCATAAAAAAGTGCATTGAACATATAATAGCTCATATTTTCAAGGAATTCTCAAATTGAAATTAGAAAAAATACCCGAAGGAAAATACGTTTTTAGGTATTTATTTTGTTAAATAAAATCTCAGCGATTAAAATGTTCTGTTATCGATGATTGAATAGGTCTACTAATTGTGGTTGGAACATGTAAATGTATTTAACTCTACAACTTTTACAAATTTATTTTAGGCAATATAGCGTTTTCTTAAAAGATAGTCTTAGAACTCATTGCGATGAGCGCATTACTGTTCTGTTCATATGACTCCATGCTTTTTGAATAGCCTGCCATGCCCGATTTATGAATTAGCATCTTCTTTAGCTTCATAAAACGTTAGTGTAACTTTTATGTAATGTTGTTTTTTATTCTGTTCGCTTATTTTTAACAAGACATGTTTACTTATTACTTATTACTTACTGCAACTTATTACTATTTTTTTACTTTCCAATATAGATTGTTATTATTTTGCCCTTTTTTAAATCATGTAAAATAGTTTTGTTCTCTTATTCTTATAAGAAGACGAAATGTTTTCTCTACCGTCATTTATTGTCATAAATTCAAATTGCTTCATTAATAAGCTTACGAATGTTATTAAGTAATGCTGTACACATAACGTAGTTATGATGGGAAGAGCTTATTCAACGAAAATGTTGAGTTTAGCTCCAGTTCACCTTCCTCTTAGTGCATCGTCTGGAAACTAACGTCACAGATTTGTGCACGAAATGAGGTGACAAGAATACCACTTCACTTAGATTACGAATTTCTAGTCTATATGCCTCAGATGTCGAAAAAATGCAAGGAGTTCAATTCTGAAAATTTTGGATCTCTTCAGACAACCATGACTCCATATTCCACGAGTCAGGTCTGTGACAGCGTTAGATTCCAGACGCTGCACTAAGAGGAAGGTGAACTGGAGCTAAACACAACATTAACAAGTTATTTTGTATTCCAATCAGTTAGTAAGTACTCAAAAATTCGATTTTAAGGCGTTGTTAAATGCCTCATTATAATTATAAGATTCCCTGCTATAGTGATAGATAATGCCTATGATTAATAAACAAAAGTGAGACCTGCCCTGTAGGATTCACCAGAAACCAACGGTTCTCAAGTCTGCTAGAAGGTTTGCCCAGGTGGTATTCACTTGTCGCATGCGGGTTGCCGACAACCTGTAGCGGACTCAACTACTACAATCAGAATAGCACCTGATGAGCGTCAGTACGTTACCGGGCACTAGTTGCACCTGACACCTGTTGCTACTGGAGGCCGTTACTAGCGAGGGAGGCATTGGCAGGTGCCCCAATATTCCACTAGTCATTGCTGTCATCAAACACCTCATTTAAACTGACGACATGACATTCTAGCTGGCGGCGATGGTGGCCACCAAAATTCCGTCAGAGAACTTCTGAGGAAACTTCAACGCTTGGTTTTCTTGATTCCCTAATCAGATTGCACTTTATATTGATCGCATTCTAGAAATTTAGTCTAAATGGATCTGAACAGAATTATGATTGATAACTTGACTGAACTCAAAAACAAAATCTTAAATCAAATCTGCAAATGGAATCAAATGATTTGTTTGATTTCTAAACACCTAGTAGTATAATAATAATTCGAAACTTTTATCAATTTTGTTGGATAGTGTTTAAGACATTCCAAGGTAATTTCAACACTTAACTTTTAAATTTACAAACTTAATTTAACTCGCAAAATATATATATATATATAATATATATATATATATATATATATAGTACACATATATATATAAATTATTTTTGAAAACGGCATATTTATATCATCATATTATTATTTTTTGTTTAATTCTTAAGATAATATTTATTTAATGTTTTAAATTTTATGTTGTCGCAGGTTAAGTGTAAGAAAGAGCCATGCGGCCCTAACTTTCCCTGTATAAATAAAGAATTTTTTCTTTATTTATATAAATATAAGTTAAATGGCTTATAATTTCTGTGAAACGTAATTTCTATTTCAAGAAAGGTAATCATAACCTGGTTGCAAAAGTTCATAAAACAGAATTACTGTTCGCCAATAAGCAATCAGCTGTTGTCTCGATCCCTGCAGGAACTCTGAGACATCCGATTGCCTCGATTGGAAGTGATCCACAACTATTGTTCTCCAATATCTGCTCTGCCCGGCTCCAGACAGTACCGTTACGGAGCATAAAGGTGACATTATCATGGAAGCGGTTTAGTCCTGTCTCTGGAAACATCCGGGAAGCAATCATGCTGTTGACCCTATAAATCGGCGGAAACACAATAAACAGCTGTCTTAATTCAACCCGGAACATCCTCTTGAATGGAATGCTATGGGAATCGCCACAATAAAATTTCTGATTTTGAGATACTACTGCTACGATCTGTATGGGGGTATATAGAAAAGACATAAAAGATTACATCACAACCCACTTCCTGGATCAATGCAGTATGAAAGTTGCCTAGTATTTACAAAATCAATTAATATTCGAGTATACAGGAATTTATTCCAATTTTAAACAAAAAAATACCTTATGAAAAGGACGAATCAATCGTATATGTAAACATTTACCGTCTTACGAATGTAGATGTATGCATACGTGAATTAACCTAAACATGCCTTAGATTAATTAAACATGCCCATAGCAGTATTATGATAGGTCATCCAAAGCTTGTTCGTAAAATTGACTTTACTACGGCTCCCAAATTAAAACTAAATGATAAAGAGCTAGAATACTCTGAGAAAGTTATTATTGACTTATTATTGATGATAGAATACTCTAGGACTTATTATTGACAAACACTTGAGATGGACTGAACAGGCTTCTTTGACATGTAATAGGGTCTTTGCCGGTGTGCACTGCCTTAAGCGGCTGGCTTCATATCTACCACAGCAAGTTAAAATAATGCTGATAAAGACACTTGTACTGCCTTACTTCAACTACTGTGACATAGTCATTAATGACATGACTGTGGAGCTTTCAAGTAGACTCCAGCGTGCTCAGAACTTTTGCATTAGGTTCATTTTCAATCTAAGACGTGATGATCACGTAACGCCCTACTTCAATCAATTATCTATCTTAAAATTACAAGACCTTCGAGACTATCACTCACTCATTCTGTTGCACGCTCTTTTAAATACAAATTGTCCTAATTATCTTTCAAACAACTTTCGATTTATGTCTGAAATAAGTGAACGAAGTACAAGGAGGGGTACATCCTTATTAGCTATCCCAATTCATCGAACAACTACCTTTAGCAAATCGTTTACAGTTTCTGCCTGTCGATTGTGGAATGCTTTACCCGTGAACATCAGAGCCATCGATAAGCGCGCTCGCTTTGGGGCGGAGGTCTGGGCCTTGATGCTGGGGGCTCAGGGGGTATAGCGATTGGCGGCTTTGGTGTGCGGTACTTAGGGCAATTGCATGCAAGTTGAATGAATGCGAGTGTGTGTCTTGCGATATTATTGTAAATTTGTATATAGTTACACTAATTATTGATGATTGTTTTTATTTTAAGATTCATTTAATATGTAGTGTAAATAAATATACTAAGTTTTAGTTATAAATGTATACATATATATATATATATATATATATATATATATATGTTAGTTTAATTTTTATGAGGTTAAGTGATAGAGAGGTCTTTATAGTCCTAACTTCGCCTCTAATAAAGTCATTTTTCATTTCATTTCATTACTAACGTTAACCTAGGGCCGATATCAGCTTTACATCTTAAATTGCGAGTAATATTCTTATGATAATCTGTCATACTATAAATGGGGCATTAAGTATACACTAGCTAAAATAAAAGTATCATATAGTGCATAACCTATACAATCTAATCTGGATATCTACTTCGCAACTCAGTGACGAGTCTGGAAACAATCTTCTGTACTATAAATGGGATAGTGCGCGAACATAAGCTAGTCTAATAGCATCCTACAATAATTCAAGCCCGATATCTGCTTTACAACTTGAGCCACGAGTCTATTGATAACCGTCAGTCATATAAATGGGATTGTGAGCGCTCATAAGCTAGTCTATTAGCATCCTACAATAATTCAAGCCCGATATCTGCTACACAACTTGAGCCACGAGTCTATTGATAACCGTCAGTCATATAAATGGGATTGTGAGCGCTCATAAGCTAGTCTATTAGCATCCTACAATAATTCAAGCCCGATATCTGCTTCACAACTTGAGCCACGAGTCTATTGATAACCGTCAGTCCTATAAATGGGATTGTGAGCGCTCATAAGCTAGTCTAATAGCATCCTACAATAATTTAAGCCCGATATCTGACTCCAAAAAAAGGCTGTCAGAATAAATGGAAAGTTAAATTACAGAGAGTCGTGCAGGGAATTTTTTAGGGAGCTTGAATTTCTGACTTTACCCTGCATCTACATATACGACGTGATCATGTATTGCAAATCAGAATGCACTATGGTCCGCGGTGTGGACATTCACCAATATGAAACAAGAGGCAGGGACAACTATCGAGCCCAACAGCACAGGCTGACGCTTACGCAGCATCTGCCACAACAAGTTAGTGTCAGATTGATCAATAAGCTCCCGGAAAGTATAAAGAACTCCAACAATAAAAACCAATTCAAAACTCGTATAAAACGCCTATTGGTGTCTAGAGCGTTCTACTCTGTCTCTGTCGATGAATTTATGATGAGCCGCTGGGATTTATGAGAGCCATAGGATCTGGAGTCAGTGAGAGTGTGCTTGAGTGAATTTGTGGAAGTGTAGGTTTGTGTGCGTGTGTGAATGCTTTAACTTTGGCATGTATGAAAACTATTTACAAAATTATTTACTGAAATTTGCAATGCAATGTAAAATTGTAAAAATCCAATAAAATATGATTTGATTTGATTTGATCTGCTTCACAACTTTAGCCACGAGTCTATAGATAACCGTCAGTCCTATAAATGGGATTGTGAGCGCTCATAAGCTAGTCTAATAGCATCCTACAATAATTCAAGCCAGATATCTGCTTCACAACTTGAGCCACGAGTCTAGAGATAATCTGCCGTCTTATAAATAAGAACGATCCAGTTTTATTTCTATAAAATTGTATTCTTTTAAAACTAAATTTTAAATCAATTTAAGAGCCGCATAGTAGTTGAATAACGCCAAAAACTGGTATTTATTTCTTGATTATTTACATAGAAACAGGAAGTTATTCTTTGCAAATAATTTTCTTTATATTTCTAAAAAACAAATAAACAAGAAACATTTTAATGGCTTGTTGTCCCTCTTACTGTAACTCTACTGGTAACTTTTTGAATAATATTCCAAACTCGGGTATTCTCTTAACTTCTTGATCCTAACATGTAACAGAAAATTCCGTGTGCTTTAGTCGTCAGTGAAAACGCTCGAAACTTAAACTTCATAACTTCCAGCTGTTATTTATATATTTCATACTTGAGTTTTACATTTAAGGCCTATTAAAAAATACGAGTTATTAAAACATCCATTAGGCTTTATTTATTGCAGTCGATTGACACTAATTCTTGTGGTGTTTAAATTTACGTTCATACTGTCGTCCTAGTCAGAATTATACTTGTGCTTTAACTGTAAACAATTCTATAAAATAAGTAAAGATTCTGATTCACAAGTATGAGGTGTATAATTCTCGAGAATTCAGCAAGTTGAACACTGGACATTCGAATCTGAAGTAATCGAGGTGTTGAAAATGATTGCTCTGTATCAGTGCAATCAGTAGGTAACCCGTTACTAGTAAAAAATAAGGTTCGCTGTACACAGACACGAGATGATGATATTCGTGCACCTGGGAGCTACTCACGCTCGGTGACTTACTCCGTTTTGGGCGAGCAATGAATGAAAATCCGCACCGGAAACGGTAGTAAACACAGTGTTTACAGAGCGGACACACGAGTGCGTACGCATTGAGGCGAGCTAGTGGACGGCTCATTCACGGGCAGGTTATCAATGACGTTCCCACAGGCACACAAGAGCAGCCAAGCAGATGGGGACGTCACCCGAGCTTCTTCAGAGACCGCAGGGGAGGAAGTCGCGGGTTAGCGAACTCTGCTCTTCCTCGGGTTACTGGAGTCACTGCTCCCCTGGAGTCACTGCCGCAGACAAAGATAGGACAGTGATTTATGGGAGTGATGAATGAAATCACCAAGGGCGTACAGATCTACCATAGCGAGGAGTGCTCGAGACGGATACAAATGGACACACCAAATAAAATTGAATTTGTGGTAAAACGTTCCTTCAGAATTTTTTATATTTTGTATTAATAAACACGATATATCCTAAGATTTTCCCCCTAGGATTTCTGGCCTAGTGACGCAGAAAAAACGGTTAGACTATATATATGTTTGTGGTCGAAAGACAATTAATATTTTGTACGGTTAAACCCATATTTACTTATGAAGTACAAAACTCACATTATTGTTGCAATCAGCAGATATAAAGTCGGTTAGTGAATTGAGAATAACCGCCTGAGCAACACATGTTCCCTTAGTCCGGTTTTAAAGTAAACAAAAATCTATACTCTTATTTTATACGAATCTAAGGATGTCCGTGTGTTCATGTGTACGTTACTCTATCGCGTAAAAAGTGCTGGACCGATTGCTCTTAAATTTGAGTGGACATTCTTAGGGGCCCTTATCAACATACAGGTCCATTCCTATTTCGAAATTCCATCTGGACTATGCCCCACTGGTCTCTAAAATTGCGAAAAATTCCATAAATTGAAAGAGCCTTTTAAATTTAATCAATTGTTCTGTGTAAACATTGTTTTACGACAGCACAACAATATGTTCAATTAATTATTATTATAAATTTTTTACATTAATATTCTTAAAAACAAAGAGTAAGCTTGATAGTAACAAATATGCTTATTTAATTTTGTTCTGAAATCGCTGTTGAGTTTATCCAGATGAAAAAATTGTAAGTTTTAGGAAAAATATACTTTTAACTGTATGTTTCAGGAAGTATTAAGTATGCATTGCTTGGTCAGTACCGCAATGAAGATGCCAAAGGCAAAGTTACTATCTAACTTTTGCTATAAATTTAAATACTGTTGTTAAATCTATCTTAGTTCTCTTTAGACAAAAACATTAAACAATTACAACTAAAATCAACTATTGCAAAAAAAGTACTAAGACCGGAATAAATTGCAATAGTCACAAATAAGCCCTTGTAGTATTTGGTTTACAACACGAACTGCGTGTGAAGCCGCGGGTAACTTAGTACTTTATAAGATTAACACTAACTTTAGGAGCCTGTGGAGCAATCCCAACCGTCAAATGTATTTCAAACCCACAAATGGTACATCTAGAATGTAAGAGCTTACAATTTATACCGAATATGTATATAGAGGATATATGGGTGGTTGGTGAGGAGAACACAATAACATGATACTGCATGACTCCTTGCGTATTATAACTTAACGTATTATCAACATTCTCCACAAAACATTGAGGATGCATAAATCTAAGAGATATTTAAAACACAAAATGTGCTTAAAAGAAGACTTTTGTTGAAATTGAATGATACTTAAAATACTAAATATTGTAATGACCCTTTCTTATCTCATACAAAATGTAAGGATGTTTATATCTCTAACATGTTTACATAATGTAAAGTTTATTACTCAGAATCACAGTCATATCATTTGTGAAAAATATATAATAGTCATTTCAGTAAGAAAACGTACGAGCCACGACGAGTAACAATAATTAACTGAGGATAAACAGCTGCGTTTGTTTACCAGTGTTTTCTCAACCTTCCATATCGGGAACTGTGTTTCATAATATTGTGAGAAGTAAAGCGAGATTTCCTTGTTGGTTAATTTTCAATCTATAAATATCCTATAGTTTTTATAATGTCTATGTTCATGTTGTAAATTGTTTCCTTTCTATTACTAACATTAAATAATGTGCAGAACTGAAGGTCTCAGCGTTATAGTGAAAGGTAGCCCTGTACTACGTCATTTTTAATAGAGGGAAAAGTAATGAGCCTAGTATAGCCACTTGAGGGATACCAAATGTTACCAATTTTCAGTTTAACCTAAAACTTACACACTGTTGTCGCACACTAAAGTCACATATGTCATTGAAGAATAAGAAAACTTAGCGTTCATTTTATACCAAGCAGATAACTCGATGAGAGGTTTTTATTTTTTTAGCTGTACAACCAGACTAATATTTATCGGATAGGCGTTAGCGAACGTACTGGCAAAAATTTCCCTTTTTATTGTCTATCTGCCCGCAGGATATGTCAAGAACGAATTTAGATAAATGCTTGAAATTTATATTTTTATGTAGGCAAGATTTATTTCAGTGATAGTATCAATGAACCCATGGAATTTGACTAAGCAATTAGTAGTGCCTCTCAATTACAGGAAAATGTCAAAAACAAATGTATGTGAAATGAATTGAAATGTCATTTTTTTTTCAAAAGTTCAATGATGGTCGATGTTCAACTATTGTGTTTGGCTGAGCGTTATCGAATCCAACAACTCGGAAAAAATTTGCTCTTCTATCTGCCTAAAACTGCCTGTCTGTCCGCATATCTCATTAAAATCGAGTTTGAAGATGGTGCTTGTTCCTCCAGTCAATTCTATACTTTCTATTATATCATTAGAGAAGCCACACCTCTTAGTCTGTCATACTTGTTAAGATGCAATGTGATTGAAGGAACACAGTTATTTAGTAGTTTATCTCAAAATCCAAAGAAGGTTTAAGGTATATATGGATGGTAATAAGAGTATATGGGCATGTTCAGAAAGAGAATGCGATGAGAGTTTGCTGTGGAAAGTGAAAAAAGTTGGAGTTGAAATTTAAGAAAATGTTAACTGCCATCCTCGTGAATTGTAATAAAATTAGACTGGTTAGAATTTAACCAATAAATATAAAAATCATATTTATAACAGGTATTTTTATTCTATAGACTAAGATATATAGGTCAAGTTTACTAGAATCAGGTAAGATATGAAACATGGGTTTGAGAATTGTTTCCTGTGTCACATAGCCAGTGTGTTTATTGATTTAAGAAGCCTTACATTTTGTAATAAGGATTTATTTTGGAAAATGTGGGTAATGAATATCGAAAACATGAGAAGGCTATTTGAAAAGCATATTTAAATACAGTGTGACCAAAGAAAAAAATGTAAAGTTGCTTAAATGTAATAAAAACTAGCAACTCTAAATGAAACTGACTGGTTTCGATATTTAAATTAGACGTATCTACTATTTGATTAGAAGTATAATTTCGTTTGGACAACGGGCATACAAAATATATCAGAAGACACCTCGCCAAAATAAATAAGGAATCAAAACATTGTTGATTGAACGTTTCCTTGAATATAGAGTATAGTGATTGAATACAAGCTGCGAGTTTTAATCCAAATAAAAACATTGCTGTGTACTTCGAAATTCACTTTGATTATTAGAGGGTTGAAAGGGTGATAGACGATATCTAACACCATCAAATTAAACCGTGTTTATTTCTTCTTCGATCTGAACTTGATATGAAGATTGATATAAAACGGCCGTGAACAGTTCTAAATATGCGTGTTGGGAATGACATTCTGCAGGTGGAAAAGCAAAACTACCTAAAGCCTGGGAGGCACTGCGCAGGTCCGGCCTGCGCCGTGTCCCCCGAGCCTGCCACGTCACGTGCGCGGCACCACCGCGCCAGCCGCTCGGTAACGGTCCGAGAGCGATCAGGCGCCGATAAATCTCCGATAATGCGCGGTTGTGGGGGCAATGCACACACTAGGCCCCCAGAGTTATGGGGGTCAGGGGGCGCCCTCGAATTGATTGCTCTCCGAGGGAATTATGAATTCAACGTCGTTGACAGCACGAATTTTCCTGCCATATCTGTCATGCGTGTTCGCATACTCGCCGCAAATTCTCCCAAATTGCTGTGCCAGCCGATTGAGATCTCCTGGGAGAAGATGCGCGCTCCGCCCCGTCAAAACGTAACGTTTACCGGGCAATGAATCAATCCGATGGAAATTTGCAAGCCTAACCCTCGCGGTTTTGTAAATCTCTTCTATTAATGTTCTTACGAACGTTTAAGGCACATTGTGGCCAGGGAAAGATGACGTTATGCTTGAGTAATCCAACATTCTCTTGGTATTTCAAGAGAGAAGGTGGAGTCCTTATAAATCTCAAAAACTGAATTGCTATAATTTTTGTTACGAAAACAAAAGACCTTCCACCTCAGTGGTTCAGTATTATACAATATAACTTGACGTATATTGACATTGAAGTATGTTTCCTCCTCATGAGGTAAAGACGTAATGATGAAGTGCGGGTATATTTGCTAACCATTCATATTTCAGATAAACACAAACTTCCAAAGTAATTTATAATTGTAAGAGATAGGCTGCATAGAAATGTTGTCAAACGTTTTTTCATGACTGTATTTTTATGACTTAAATACGTAATTAAACACAGTAACACTAAAACACTGCTAATCTTAGGTTCCCACCTCGATGCTAATGTAAGGGTTAATTTGAAGGTTTTTATAAATGGAACCCAAATTCACAAATTTTTAACCTAAGAAACTTATATTTTTGTGTCTCAATGCTAATTAATTTTAAAAAAAATACGATTACGTATTAATAGAATAATTTTTATTGTGTACAGACCTTCCGATAAGAAACTCTATTTTGAGTATAAGTTATAAATAATTAGTACTAAAAAATAATAGTACTTATAAAAGTTCATTAGCTTTGAGACGCTAGGTTCTAAGTTGTTAAGTATATGGGTTTGAGACGAGCTCCTATTTTATAACACGTTTTGAACGTTATCCCCATGCTAAAAGTGGAGCCTCCGAAATACGGCCGGCAGGTAACTAGCGTGGCCTAATCATTATGTATCATATTAATCATTATATACAGAAATCAGTACCATGTTAAAGGAGGGCCATCTGCAATAGGTACTTTACTATTTTACATCTTGCTCAAGTATGGGTTCACATTGTCTAAACTTAAAAGTATAGAAATAAAAAGGCGCCTCAAAACTTATGTGTATTTAATTTTACTATTTAATGTTTTTTTTTAGTACAACACATCTGTTTTATACCATTTATAAATAACTAATTCTAATTAACAAGTTTAATGTATACAAAACATTTTCGTGAAAAACATTTTATACTGTTGGAGACAGTTTAGGTGCGTTGTGCATATCCTAGTTCTGATATTATTAAAGATTTTAAAAATTAATCATTTTGGCTCAACAAGAGAATTGCTATAACACAGAACTAAATAACAGAATCAAAATCATTTGGTTGGCAGAATATGGATAACGTGTCAAGCAGTTGATTGTAGAAACAGCCAGAATGATGTATCTAAATAGACACGTATTATGTAAGTTATTCAGCATTACCTGTATATTTGATTTCCGAATATTTTTTAAGTATCTAATCTTTTACTATGATGTTTCGTCTCCCATACTTGGATGAGATTGTAATCTTAAGATTGCTCCCCTAATCTGTCTGCTTAGGATGCAAAACTAAATTAATAAGATGGTTCGCTTATATTATGATGTACTTATTTTTACATCACTCAAATATTAAGTTTTTTATACTTATTTTGCAATGTGAAGAGTTTTAATATCATCCGAGAGACTTTCAGGGTTAAGGGCCGGCTATGGTACATGCCCTTGAGCTGTGCTTCAGAACAATGTTAAACCTCATGCTTATAGACAAAGAGTTATGGGAGGTGTCTTATTTTAAATATATAAATAACGCGCATCAATACCCTTTTTCAATATTTTTATAGATTATTCAAAAGAAATACAGAACAAAAAACTATAATACGTTTGGATTTGTATTAATTATATACTTTAGATGAGTCACCTCCCATGACGCTACGATAAACAATTAGGGAGTAAAATATTGTTCTTATGGGGGAGAAACGTAAGGTCATTTTACTACAGCCGGTCCTTAAAAAACCAGCATTTGGCGTTTGATAGTTTTTCATACCCTATTTTTGGCTTTTGGCTGGAAAAACCTCAATGACACCACATCTTGGTTTCATCCTGCTAGTTTTCACACTTCTTGACCATTGCGTAAAAGGAAAACATAGCAGTGCAGTTTTCAATATGATGCAACATTTGGAAACTGTTCGGGACCGGCCGACTGCGTCCACCGCAGGCAAAAAGACGCTTTCTCTGAGGCCAGGACAAACCGCTGGGCGGAACGAACAATTAGTTCCTTGATAATTAATTGCTGGTCAAACATCGAAATCGAAAGTCACCATCCAAATCCAACCATGACACGAGATCGATTCGTTCAGTTGATTCAATTTTTGCGGATCTCAGAATACGGAATGAGTACTTTTGAAAAGCACTGTATTACTCCAGCTTTGTATTTAAGGGGAATTTGAAAATTTTTGAAATAGTGAAGTTTGGCTGTTAGATATTTTAAATTTGATATGTAGTAGTAATTTCAATGAATACCGTAAATAGCTTCCTCAGAGGTACTGAATATTATCCAATTAGTAAAATATGTTTGCCATTGTAATCCGTTGAAGAATAAAATGAAAACTATCTACTTTGCTAAGAGTAGTGCATAAAGGCGGAAAATAATTTTCAAGGAAAAGTTCATTCTGATTTATTATCACTAACCTTGATGAGTTGCTTGTTACTGTAAAGCGGTAACAAATAAAATAAAATAGGATCAGAATGTAAAAATCAGTATCAACTTAGCCACCAAGAAAAATATCAGTATTATCATCATCTTTTTAAAGATTTTATTTTTTTAAATCTGTAACTTATGAAATAAAGGTTCAAACCATTGTTAATCAATGTATTATTCCAAGTGAATGACGTGCCAAATATGATACTGGCCGCATCACATGACACTCTGTCTCATAATGCCACAACAACAATTTGTCTGTTTCAAACTATTAACGAACATGTAGACTACGTATTAAATCAAAAGTGTTAAACAAATTTTCATTTATAAAAAATGTTATAAGAAAATATAATGTTTGAGCGTTACAGAAGACCAACCCCAAAACACCGCAAAGAAAGAAAAAGGATTTACTTACATAACTGCAACGCTAAGAGTTTCTGACACATTCAAGCACACATTTAACACATTTTTCAACAACTTCTAAGAACTATTTTATAGTTTTAGCCTGATGAAGTAATAAATAAGAAATAAGAAAGGTATATGTCAATCAAACAAAACCATCAATGGAAATAACAGGAAATTTGTGAAAGTAAGCACAATATGCAATATTGTACGTAAATATTATTTTCTAAATTCAAACACGCTTGTAACTATTTTCAATAAACTAAAGTAGCAATGAGAGATTTCAGATAAAACTTTTAATTCCAGCTTAGAGAACGCTTTATTTTTTAATGACTTATAAATCATAATTTACTAAAAAGTTTAAACCCAATTGGTGATGGCTTGGCTTTGAAATTGAGCGTACAGGTCACATTTTGGAAATCGGTCTTCCTTTGAAGATTTGTAAACTTTTCCACAAATACCTTGTGTTAAAATTAGGGATTTAATACTGAATACAATACATCCAGGGGTGTTATGTTATGAGACCGTACAACTAATTCTGGGTATGTGAGGCTTTTCGAATTATCAGAATTTAAGTCCTTAGGACTTTTATAGTTTTTTTTAAGGCCGGGTGTCAGTAGGTGGATTAGTAAGATATAAGCCCCCATGGAGCTCTACAGTCTAACTGCAAGCTAAAGTTTTCATGGTAGGCTATAATCCTCAACAATATGAAATAGTATATTTAACCTTTTAACAGGTCATTCCTCTTAGACTGGCAATTTATTTGAAATATTCTCTTCCATAAAATTCTATAATTGAACATTGTTCAGTTGGGTGAAGTACATACTCGAGGTTCGCCAACTGTTGCCAGGAATCACTGGTCGCAGGACCAGACCCAGGACACTGACAGCCGCAGTGTACGGAGCAGGATAGTGGGGTGGCCGCCACCTCAGAGTCGATATTAAATCACGCCCAAGATCGCCCTAAGTGTCGGCCGCCCATAATTCTCCTGCGTTGTCAGTTTTAGCGATTTAGAGTCGCTAGATTATTGAGTTGTTTAACTGATAATGGTCGTAGTCGTGAGGCCTCGGATATCTTCATTAACTTGCCGAAGAGATTTATTGCCTGGTCGCACGATCTTCAACAGGTCCAATTTTGCAATTTTGTACCAACCTGATCCTCACACTCGCTCGATCCCGTTCCTTGCACCTTCAGGAGTAACAGCGGGGCTCTTCGAGGAGGAATTCTTTCTTGTAAATTTCAATACTTGGTAACAGTTCATTCCAGAACCAAGACACTTGGTTCTTCTATGTCTTCTTTTTCTCTGGATAAGAAGGTAAATCTTACTTCATACGGGTTAAAAAAAATAACAATGTAAATATATAAACATTCATCAATAATCACGATATCCATCATATGGAGTTTAAATTTCAAAAGTGAACTAAGAACATTCTGATACAATGGCTGAGCGTTAGCGAAGCCCATTCTAAGGGCATTCCCCAAAACTTTTCCGTTTTTACCGCGCAACAGATTTGTGGATCTGTCCCCACGATATCTGGAGATCGAATTGACCTAAATACTTTACATTTTCAATGAAACTGAATTTATACACAGGGAACATCTTGTTTGATATGTGGTGCAAGGCCATCCAAGGGACTTTACTGAGTTAAAGGTCGTTAAACCTTATCACTCAGAGAACTAGCAACATTTCTTTTCTGCTGAAGCCTACAAATATTTCTTTTCTGTCTTATAATCTGTCTGTCTGCAGTGTATCTAGCGAATGGAATGAGCTATAGGCTAAACTTTTGCGTGCGACTTCAACGAAGTCTGTTGCGTGACACGTAGTCTGGCGTAATTCTACCTTGAGCATTGAAGGAAAATGAAGTTCTTTACAAAAAGAACGCGGTATGACTTCATTAGGTCTCCTTGCACTCGCCTCTGATTAGTTATTAATCGACCAGTAAACTGACTAAATTCAAAATTATATTATTTATATCTTCCTTAAAACATATATACCATTCTGATGAATATTTCTAATAACGAATAGGTAGGTGTACTAGTCTTGCATATACAAACAACACATTCACATGGACACTAGAACGCAACACACTACTGCATTATATATCCAATAAACGAGTGGTTCCAAGTGCAATAAATAAAGGCGTTAAACAATAAGCGAAGTGCGCTATGCGGACGCGGTTTTATCACAGAACGTGACGTAGACGGTGTTTATGCAGTTATTAGCGTAGGTTACGCAGCAGTATCGTAGCGGCACGGGTGTGGGAGGGACACAGACACATTCCCTCAGATTGCGAGGCAGGGACACATAACTCCGAGGCGCGGAGGATTGAGCCATCGTACCTAGAGTGCGTTGTGCTGTATGCAGATATCGGGCTCGCTCTTCGCTCTTGCCTCACACTTCCCCGTAGAGCCGGAGACCCTCGAGGCTTCGAATTGGAGTTCGTCATGTTTGAATTACTCTTTGGTGCATGTATTTAAAGAAAAAAGGAATTTAGGATTGTCACTTTTCCTAGTTAAGATGACATATTCTATGTACCACAGAGTGTCTCCCTAACCCCCCCCCCCCCCCAACCTTAGAAAGGATTAGAATACTCAAATCTTCTTTTGGGATACGTAATGAATTCACCAGAGAGTGTTTTTGTAAATTTTAAAATGATACTACTCACACCCCAAATTGTTTATAAGGTCACTTCAAACATTTGTAATGGGACAATCCATTTTAATAGAATTAGACATCTGTATGAGACAGTACCAGTATCACGAAACACAATGCTTGACTACTCTGTCAAAAATAGGTACCAATTAAATGAAGTTAAAATTCAAATTTAAGTTGCATACAAAGTTGTATGGGAACAAATTGTAAGCCTATAATTTGCATTATTAATATTATTCTTTAGAAAGGTTAAAAAAAAGTACAACAACTAAGGGTCGCCGCTACATTTTTCCTCTCCTAAAATCTTGGGTATGTGGTTAAAATATTTTTACCTATACATTTGGGAAAAGTATATTTCATTTATGTATTTTTGCATTTTGATACTATGCATTTGAATGAAGAGTACGAAACACAGACTAAAACACATTATTTTACTATTTATACTAAAACAAGATATAAGTATGCCAGACCACAATCTTCGTTAGGATAGCATGGAAAATTTCAAGGTTATAGCTCGTGTCATTAGGTTACATGTGTTACTATGTAACATATTAAAATGTCATATTATTTTACTCAATTTGATTGAAAATTTGTTGATTCTACGATTATCTCTTTGTCATCATGGTTACTCATAAGACCAATATAAAATGTTTTCTATCGCTCAAAACCCATGGAGTGACATGTACATCATTGTACACAGTAGTTGTGCTTGTATAGAACTGAAGCTACATGCAAAAGTTCAAGTAAGTTCGTACTTGAGATATCGTGCTGAGAGAGACAGACATATAGGTAGACAGACAGACAGTTATAAATTAAATTTACCAGTCACTCGATTGATAAACTTCGCTAATGTTCAAACAATAAATATGAAACATGATATTTTAAATCCAATGATGTTGTTCTATTGTGCTAAAATGTTGCTGAACTCGAATCTGCATTGTAGGCTAGCATGTAAAAATTTCAATAAAGAACTAAAATAGTGTTACAAACTAAATTATAGTTTACTTCCATTACCAAAAATGTGGTTTATATTGATTGTAAAAGTACGCAAATATACAAATCGTTAAGTGATGTCTCTTGAATTTGTCTGCTCGAAAGTAGTCTGCTTGTACCGCAGATAATTCTTTTCACGATTTATTGTTTATATTTTTGCCTAGTAACAAAAGAAGATGATATTCTCAGATGACAGAGTAGCACACCGAAGAATATCCAGAATATTTTTTTATTAACCATTGAATTATATTACACTTCTCTACGTACTTCACATACATAGTATAATTCCACTTATCACATCAACAACACGCGAAACGTAATATTAAATTGAATCGAAATGTACAATTTGTCTTTTTAAGGGCTTAAATATCTTACCACCTCGGAAAAAATTAAATAAATAATTTAAGAACGTTGTAGTAAAATATTACAATAGTAAGTTCTCTATGACCTCCCCAATTGCAAGATAGATAACACAACATTGTTATTATAAACCTCGGTGATGCTATGCAACAACAATAGTTCATGTAAAAATTCCGTTGATTTCACTAGATTGCAGGATTAGGTTAGTAAAACATTTTGTACAGCATCATGTCTTCCGATCAACATTTTTCTCAGCAACAAATAAAGCAACTTCCTCCTTGTACAAATAAAGATTCTCTATGATGTGATTCTGTATGAAATGTACCTAAAGTATATTAAAAACTGAGACCTGCAAGTATTGACTTAATCAGGCGTCTGACTGACAGATTTCTCCCCATCGATTTGGAAAGTATAGGAGATCATAACATTTTTTTTAGCAACCATCTTTGAAGTACCATGAATGCATGTCATATTTGTTTGCGCACTTTTGATAATGATCAAATATCATAGTATTTGATTCTTTAGTTCCAGGTATTTCATTAGTTTTGATAGCGTCTTTTATGAGTCGGTAGTAAAAAACGTCTTTGATGTTTACTCCATAAAAACAATGTTTAAATTAAAACAATTTTACTCCATTATTTCTGGTCGTAGAATTAAGGAAGTTCTTTCATTTTAAAACTATGATTAATATACATCCAAAAACTTAGTTACTTTTTTCTTTTAAAGTGTATAGTTCTTTTTATTTAAATGATAAAATACCAACACGTTTGAGGCTTTCTATAAATAACAACAACAACAAACCTTTGCCCGTTTGGGGAGAAAAATACTAGGTAAATCTTGGAAATGAGATATCTCCCAAGATTCTATGACTAAAATTAAGCGCGTAAAGATTTTGAAAGTTTTACGTTGTTCTTAAGGGCCTAAAATCAAGATGACCGCCAGTAAAGGCTCTCCCAGAACGGAACTCTGAAGTGAGAGAGCAACACAGCTTCTTTTTTAGCACTATGAGTTGAAATAAATTATCCATTAAAAGGTTATGGTAAAAAAAGACTTTTAGCGTCTGGTCTATGAAATGATAGAATTAATTAATGTTCTAGTTTAATTCACTGTAGTGTAGTCAATATAACTCCCGAAAAAATGTAAGGGTTTCAGCAACAACTTTAATATTTAGCACGATTGCCCTTATTTACACTGGAAACATATTTCCTTACATTTTGAAAGTTATTCACTCGGTAGATAACATATTGCATATAGCAAATAGAGTGAGGACTACAATAGCTAATCCCAACTGCATAAGTCAGTTATCTCCGCAATTATTACTCATAAAACCCTAAAGATAATCACTGAAAATTATAAAAAATCTTGGCACGCCCAAATACATCCTATTAAATATGTAATCTTTTCTTATCGTGGCGTATTTTTGAAGTGTGCTTAAGACCAAAGGTTTGTATTTTTTTCTTAAGAAGTAAAGATTTGCTCGTGAATACTTTATTGAAATAGAATAGGCCTCAAAGCTATGAATATAGCCACTTTAGATCTCGATAGTAGCGTCATCAGATACCCTCACCTTAGGTTCTTTGAGACCTCCATCATAGAATCTAATAACCAAATATCATAGAATCTAATAATGTTTTCAACAGGTGCCTTCAACTGGCCAACTATATACAATGGACATATCTGAGGTAGATAATTTTTATTGATGAAATGGTATTCGACCCTATCCCGTAACACCAGACCGAAAATCTCTACACCTTCTACATGAAAATGATATACACCTGATAAATGAAACTAGCCCAAGCTTCACTGTGATCAGGATTGATTTCTGTCAGAAATATTCAATCCAATACTAATCACACCCCGCTGTAGCAGTCTTAGAATATCTTCACGTCATCGTACTTCATCACCTAGGTAATGAAAAGTGTCCAAGCTTCACTGTGGTCAGTATTGATTTATGTCAGAAATATTCAATCCAATACTAATCACACCCCGCTGTAGCAGTCTTAGAATATCTTCACGTCATCGTACTTCATCACCTAGGTAATGAAAAATATCCAAGCTTCACTGTGGTCAGGATTGATTTGTGTCAGAAATATCCAATCCAATACTAATCACACCCCGCTGTAGCAGTCTTAGAATATCTTCACGTCATCGTACTTCATCACCTAGGTAATGAAAAGTGTCCAAGCTTCACTGTGGTCAGTATTGATTTATGTCATAAATATTCAATCCAATACTAATCACACCCCGCTGTAGCAGTCTTAGAATATCTTCACGTCATCGTACTTCATCACCTAGGTAATGAAAAGTATCCAAGCTTCACTGTGGTCAGTATTGATTTTGTGTCAGAAATATTTAATCCAATACTAATCACACCCCGCTGTAGCAGTCTTAGATATATCTTCACGTCATCGTACTTCATCACCTAGGTAATGAAAAATATCCAAGCTTCACTGTGGTCAGGATTGATTTGTGTCAGAAATATTCAATCCAATACTAATCACACCCCGCTGTAGCAGTCTTAGAATATCTTCACGTCATCGTACTTCATCACCTAGGTAATGAAAAGTGTCCAAGCTTCACTGTGGTCAGTATTGATTTATGTCATAAATATTCAATCCAATACTAATCACACCCCGCTGTAGCAGTCTTAGAATATCTTCACGTCATCGTACTTCATCACCTAGGTAATGAAAAGTGTCCAAGCTTCACTGTGGTCAGTATTGATTTATGTCAGAAATATTCAATCCAATACTAATCACACCCCACTGTAGCAGTCTTAGAATATATTCACGTCATCGTACTTCATCACCTAGGTAATGAAAAGTATCCAAGCTGCACTGTGGTCAGCATTGATTTGTGTCAGAAATATCGAACCCCCAATCAATCACATCTAGCTGCAGTAGTCCCAGAATATCTTCACGTCATCATACATCATCTGGATAGTGAAACATTTCAAGCTTCATTGGGGTCAGAAAAGGTTTTTGTTAGAAATATTCAACCAACAAACGATCATATCCCTCTGTAGAAGACCTCCTAGACTGATCCAGTCCTCATCGTTGGAGTCTGTTAGGTACCAGTAGGGAAGCTGCAACAGAGGATCTGCCAACCGACCGGCTACGCAGAGCAGAACGGAGCAGAAAATATGCGAGCAATTTATCAGCTACCAATGCAATGTGCGATGCAAACCCGAATCCTCACTCGCATGCATGAATATGGTCATGCATCCATAGGCTTATCAAATTGTTTAAACCACCTATACTGTATGTTTCAGTTTGTTTCATTTGTGGAGAACTTGAGGGGACACATACCGAAACGGGTTGCAGACTTTACTAGGATCCAGGAATCAATACAGTTTTTTATAAATATTCTTACTTATATGACCTTCACGGTGATATGAACTTTAACCGCCGCGAACTGGTAGATATTGGGCCCCTCTTCGGTCCATCACAAGTTGAAGCAAGACAGCGGCACAAAAGACGAGTGGAGGGCTGCAGCAGCGGGTGAGGGATGATGTATCGGCCTCACCCCGATATTAGAGCACAGCGAACAAGCGGCACCATTAATACCGGTAATGGAGTCGCTCTATATGCAAATGTGGCAATCATCTGTGGAGAGGCAGGGGGTGACACCCTACTTGGGGAGGCTGCTGTGTACAATGTCATCGATATACAACATAATCTTTGTCGTCATTACCAAAATTATCAAGACCATTATTTTATCACAAGTTTAAATTATTTGATACGCAATTAATTAATAACAACACGCAAATAAACCCTTTTACTCTTTGAGTACAATTTTTTCTTATTATTGAAATGCGTACAAACATATTTAATCATATATAAAATTTTAAATAGTTTACCTGCCTATTCTAGGATTGAGAAGTAACAGGTCTAATCACCAGTCAGTACAATCAACAATTTTTTTAGGTATTAAAGTACAATCATACAAAAGAAAAGTGGTAAATGGAAAAATACTAAGGAAAATAAAGGTTGACGTGAAGGATACAACGATGAAGCAGTTTAATACGTCAGTTAAATAAAATTAATGGATTAAAATGTAACTAGTCAACTACAAAATGTAATGTTGCTGAGTAAAATACTGTATGAATCAAAAACAAAGTTCTGAACATGGAAAAACATCCTATTATGGTTTTACTAAAGAAATAAAAATAAGTTGGAAAAGAATGTTTCGGAGTAGTCGTACATAATCATATACTTTATTCATTAAATTGTTTTATATAATTGTCTTATGTCTTCTGCAATTGATAGATCTTTTAGGCAAGTTTATAGTATAAGAATTTGTTTTAAAATTGAGACTAATGAATAATGCAGTACAGGTTTTTCCTAGTGTTGAAATAAAAGAATGTCGTAGTTTATGAATTAACTTTTTTTATCTTAGCTCTTATTTTATGAGTAAACTTTTCCTCAATTTATGACAAAGACTATTAATTTCTTTATCCGGTTTTGATAGTACAATATTCAGAAAACCAACAAAATTATAGTATTTAAAATACTGTAATGTTGTAGTATTAATTATTTATTTTCAACTAGCTCAAAATATATAAGATTAATTAAATGTCGAATATTACTTTATACAAACTCCTTTAAGCAAACCACTAGGGAAGCCAGTACCAAAATAGCCCGATGACATTTTAAGTGGTATTGCCATACACCTGCTGACTACCATCTGTTCCCGCTAAGACGTAGATAATATGACCGTTTGATTTACATGATGTCTGTAAAATAGATGAGTTAAAACAAACCTAAGTATATTTTAATTAAGGTAACGACAGATGTTTTTTTTTTTTATTGCAACCGATTATGAAACTGATAATTTTTCATACATGTAAAAGTGGCAATATATGTAGTATGGCGCGGGTTGTAGGGGGGATTAAGACGTGCCATCCACCATCAATCTTTTTTGGTGCGGGTTGTTCTAATGATTTTTCTTTTACTGTATAAACTCTCTTCTCATATGTTTTTACAAAGGTTTCATGTATACCACACTTTTTTAGATAGCATATCATTAATTCCCTCCGACTTTTTGCTTACTGTTTTATTATATTACCATATCAAAAATTGCACACTAAATGGGAAATGTATTACATTACATTACATATTATAGTGTGAATGTGCAATAACAATCTTACAAGAGAAATATGTACGTAACAATTTACGTAACCGAACACCTCATTGATGTACGTGTACGTCAAAACGATATGGTACTCGTACGTCACAGGAGTGTCGTACGATACGTATCTGCCATCGAGTCTGACACTGTCAGGATCAGCAGAACCGGAAGTTGAATGGCGCAATTCGATCACACTAACTCTGAATATGAAATAAGTAACATTGGGGAAAGAGATTCAATAGGATTGTACCTAATGGACAATACACATGGGGTTCTATACCGCTGAGGTCGTAGTAATGCATACTCGAAATTCCAAGTTTACGTACATGTTTAATATATTGGCAAATAAACATAAAATCACCACTTCTAGTTGGTAAAATAAAATAAGGTATTGCCACGTTGCTGCCAAAAAGAGTATGAATGAACTAAAATATGATACCATGGGATGGGCCTAAATATTCCAATGTTCTATGGATTGTACCATCGAAATTAATAATTATTAAAACTTTAAAAATAACCCTTTACGATGAACTTGTTTCACAAACGCGGCCGTCAAGCATTCTTGGCTCGACAATGCAGCTGTAGTCGGAAATGGGAAAGATTAGGAGACTGGAAGTCTAAAACATGAAGTAATTGGGCTTGAACTCGAAAAGAAAGAAGTGAGCTCGAAGAGCGAACCGCAACTCGCCTAAAACAAAATCGCGATGCTATTGGCCATTTATCAAGATAACTTATAATCACGACAACGTGGTCTCGTCAGAAGGACATCGCCACAAAATGGCGTTTAACCTTCCAAGTTGATCTGACAAATAAAACACATTCAAGATAAGTTACTTTACAAGTTATAATTTTACTTTACATTACATTCAAATTAGATGTACAGAGAGTATCAGTACAGTAACTGAACTCTCTGCTCATGTCATTGATGTCCTAGCAGTAGAGTTTAGTCTACTACACACGCTGTAACACAGTGACAGATGAGATCTGCTGTATATTTGTGTCTGAAGAACAGTAACAACGACAAAACAGCTTACCTAGGTGGCAATCTGCCATTTGCTAGATGCAAGGTTTCCTAAGGAAGCTGAAGCGCATAGCACCGAAGTGGTGGAAGAGAAATCCACGAAGTGAACACTTATCGGGTACGGTTGTTACTCCCTCAAGTCGGTAGGTGAGAAAATCCCAGCTGAGACTCCAGCTCGCAGAACTCTTGTACGTTTCGAGATATCTGTCTCTTGTCAGTCACGAACGGCGTATCAGCGTATTTTAAAGGGATATGAGATGGATAAGTTCTATGAAACTTCGGCTCCGTGGGGAAACCTTGCGTTGAGCAAGGAGTAAGATACTCCGCCTAGTTAAGCTGTTTTGTCTTTGCATCGTTTCTTCAGATACAGATATACAGCAGATCTCATCTGTCACTGTGTTACAGCGTATTCAGCTGAATATAGGTTCTTATCAACTTGTCAAGTTGATATATACCAAGTTTCAAGTCTCTAAAACCTTTCTATCAAGAGCAATAACACGGGTGGTAAAAAAACACTATTTTAAGAAGGCCCCGATGAGTCCTTAATAATAAATAAAAAAAAAAGAAATCAAAGGAAAATTGAAATCGTAGGGACAGGTTTTTAAGATGCTTGTGAGTGATCTTCAATAGGCAGTCAAAAAACGGAATCCTCTGCCAACCAAAAGCAGAGCCTAAATTAAAAAGTGCATGTTCTCGCCTGATTTTTTCAGTATAACTTTCAGTGTTATTTATGTACAACGAGATTTTTGTCATCGTTCAATATCTCTAATTTAACTCTGTGAATGCACAATCGCTTACGGTTAAATTTGCTTCTATCATCATGCGGAATTTTTTGCGAATTTAGCTCGTTAGTCATGAATTTTTTTTAGTCATTTTTTTCTTTGCATTAAGGTGAATATTGAAAATTGAAGAACGTTGCCAACCCTATTTCGAAAGTACCAACACAATTTGCCATTCCTTCCCTTATATATATATATATATATATATATATATATATATATATATATATATATGTATATGTGTTACTATATATATGCATTTTAAACAGAAATTAAATCATAGTAAAACTAAGTCTTAAACTCTGCTGTTGGTATTCATACACCATATACATTTATATACAAATCATACATAAAGGGTGTAAATTAAGTCCTGATACGCCTGGATATATTACAAACGGATTTAGATATCGATGTACAGTCTTGACCACGTCCAATCAAATACTTTTTTTGGAGGGTAAGCATATTTCACTCTCTTTTTCAAAGGGGGGTTGAGGGGGTCACTTTAAATTTTCATATTGCAACCCCTACCCTGTGACATCTCATTTGAAATTTAAATTCAAAAGAAATAAAATGACATGAACAAAACATCTCCACTTTGATCCTAGAAAAATGTATGGGCAAATAATCCCTTACATTGTATAAAAATACACTTCATCATCACGTTCATTGTGTTGATATGCTCAAATAATTGGTATTATCCCTACAGATTATTATTTTTTGCGTTATTTGCCTATAACTTTTACTAGAAATGGCGTAGAGATGTTTTCTTAGTGCCATTGTGTTAGTGCCATTTCTATTATTTTAAAATACCATATCACAAGATATGTTCAACAAAGTACACGACACGTATTACAAAGTGAACTGATGTTTAACAGCTGTTTATATTATCAGCTGAAATTCATCCAAGAGGCAGAAACATTTGTTTGAATTTAAAACTTTGAAAATATTATTGTAAAGTTCTTGATTAGTAGTGTAATGCAGATTGCATAGAAGAAGTTATTGCCTAATTTTAAATTTAGATTGCACCAATGATCAATAAACTATCTAATCCAATGTACTATTAAACGCTGTTATAAAAACTACCTCATTGTACAAAGCTGTGAATGTTTACACATGAGGTAATCGAATTTGGTTAGATAGAAGGTAAATGAAAAGAGCCGAAATAACACAATAATATTGGAAATATCTTAGACAGAAAATTAATTTTAACAGACCGAATTTGATTCTTTATAACCTAATTAGTTTATCGAGATTCATCCATATAAATTAATTGCACTGCATAACTTATCAACACCTGGCAAACTCCACGAAATATAGAGGCAGGAAATATGATACATACCTTCATAATGCACCCAAGAGGCTCACGAAGGAACGACTATCAATCACCTCAGGAATGTTTAGAATGTGATAGAAAAATAATAAAAAGAATACGTAAATATCCATAACAAACTCAATTTTTAATATAAATATAAACTATTATTATTAAGATATAATCGTACTTTTTAACAGAAATTTGCGAAGCCGCGGGCAACTGCTAGTATATATATATATATATATATATATATATATATATATATATATATATATATATATTTATATATATGAATTCGTTTCTAAGTGTTTTTATGGAATGGGAAAGTAAGAAGATTCTTGTGTCTAGTATTACTATCATACCGATTTTGTATTATGCGCGGCAGACTGGATTTGCTTTTCTGAATAATGGTCGACAGCTCTCTCTGAAGTGTGCACCAACCATTTCTCTAAAACAGCTTATTGAACTGCAAATACCATTAGGTACCCAGAATTCATCTAGCGCATTTAAGAACTGACTGTTTGTACAGGAAGAGTACAGTTTTACATGTAGAAATAGTCTGACAATATCTTCATCTTGAAACGAAAAGAACTCAATTTGTTCACTCTTCATTGCTAATCCTTTACAATTTCACCGATGAGGGAAGCAGGCACGATCGCGCAGAGTCGGAACAGGACCCAGACCCTCGCGATGTACGACCTCTCAGGCGAAAGCAGAGGGTCCAGTACAGTTTAAGACTGGCGAGTAACTAGTGGGTGGAGGAGGGGTAAGTTTATTAGACAATCCTAATTGTGATCACCCACTCGCCCCTTTCATCCCCCAAAACACCTCACTGCCCCGTGTTTACGTTGTATACTTTTACACAACATTCTCTCTTATGTATTTATAACAAATACTTAATTAACTTTGTAAATATCAACTTTGAATACTACACTTTTCTATACATAGCTGACAGTGGGACTATTGATAATTATTGTTAAACTCCACTAACAATTTATTTCTTTACCATTATACCTTTGTTCTTCGTTTTTCATAGTCTAATATAATACTAATTGGTCGCTCCATCGTCCCATCTGTAGTTTTAACCGTTATTTACAGCGATAGTGCCGCTGTTCACTTAATTAAGGGGGCGAATGGTTTATTATAATAGTTTTCAAACCCTTAATTATTCATTAAATGTGTTAATCAGCAAGCCTAAATTTCGGTAGAGATTGATTCACAAAAGGTACTTGCTCGGCCGTAGTACACGTGGTAGGGGCTAATCAGATAAAGAACCACTTGGTAGCATACTTACTCAACAAGAGGCAGATCCGGGTTCGAGTTTCAGCTGAGTTGAGCAAGGACTTTTTACTGTTTAGGTGGCTAGGTGGTTTATACAAATTTAACAAATATTAAGTCATTTGACAGTTTATCTTCCAATCAAATGTTAGTTAGTTTAGTTATTTAAACACTTGTGTTATAAAGGGCCAAATGCAAAACGTTGAATCATAGTAAGTGAAAACGCTTATCTACGATAAAATAAAATAGTTTTACCATAAAGAATTTCTTCTCGGGTAGGTGGTGAATAGATTATTATTATTATTAACTTTTAGAACAGATTTTGTGTTTGCAACGTTCTTTACAGAAATTTATTTTAGACCATTCTTCTTTCACACTTGGAAAACAAAAAAAGGAGTATAAGTCTGCCTAAATCGGTTTTAATTCTTGTATCATATCTTACGCTTCAAAATTAAGTATTTCGAAAATGTTTAAAACGCTATGTGTTTTTTATTTTAAATGTATAATAAATTAATTGATTGATAATTAATGACGATGAAATCACTTGTAATTATAAGAATAGATTTTTCCATAAGAAACTCTATTTTTAATATAAATTATAAACTACTATTATTAAGAGATAATCGTACTATTAACAGATCATTAACAATGAAACACTAAAATCTATATTTCTGAAACATAAATGTATTTGTTGTAAGTTCCTACTTTTAACGCAGTTTCAATCTTGAGCCCCATGTTAGAAACGGAATATCAGATGCACAGTCGGCAGCTGTGTAGCGTACCCTCGGATTGGGACTATTCAATAATAAACACAACAAAATCTAAAGAATGGTATTTAAAGTTAACTGTAACCAAAATACGTAACAATTCAATCTCTGGAAATTCAAACCTCCCTATCCTGAATAGTCATTTTTTATCCTATAAAGATAATTGATATTATATGAACAAACCAAATCTTGTATTCAATTACTTATCACGTAAACATCTCATGGTATTGATAACATAAAAATTATGGTTAATACTAGACTATTAAAATAAAATTTTAGCATTACATGTTACACAAAAACGTATAAATTTTTTATATTTTAATAATTCTAATTTGCGGAACACTAACGAAGCCTATCACATGAGTGGCCGGAAAGAAATTAATTTCTGTCTGTCCGTAGACAGAACTTATCTACAGATTTGGAATTTTGATTCACTTCTATATTGGCAACAGTGAGTTCGACAATGGTCCTGTCACTCCATGGGGTTGTCTGAGCATTAGCGAATATCTTTACATTCGTCTTATGGCTAACAATGATGACAACGATAAAATAAAACAATAAAGAAATTTAGAAATAAACTGAGCACAATCATATGAGATTTGATTATTCCCAATTACACCCTTTTTATATTATTTCGGCCAGTATTTGATTATATGTTTACACTTAAATTAACATGAATTAAAATTAACATGGCTTTAAATCATTTAAACACATGAATGAATTTCCAGAAGTAGTAATGCAGTTAGGTTATTGAGAAGTATATATATATATATATATATATATATATATATATATATATATATATATATATATATATATATCTTTTCAGTTATATTTTTACAGGAGGGGTCTTCACCCTAAAATAAATATTATGGTAACAATTTTTTAATGAACCTAAGTATCGTTATAGACTGTCATTAATTACTATTATAATACTGTAATTAGTTCGCTGTATATAATTCAAATAGGCTACTCGCAATCTTGGAAGTTTGTCTATATGTAGTTCACATAATATGTAACAGAGCTCAGCACCATACAGGTTGATGTGATATACACACTATAATTTCTATAATATACTAAAGTCTGTGTCATGGCTTTTAAAACTTAATTCTTGCTTTTTGGAACCTCCAATCTTCAAAGATTTTGTACCACTGATAATTCCATATTATTAAGTAATTATTCTAAACCCTGATTGGTTCCAAGTAGAAGCTTCGTGAATATATAAAACTATTAATTATTATAATATACAATAGTAATTATTATTTAACATTTATTCTTCTCCACTATAAAACAAGACATTATAAAACTTGATAGTTTCACCTCGAATTTTAATATAAAGGGATTTACCCCTTCAATAAGAACATTGGCTACATATGAGCAGTTGTGTACTGCAGTTAGAATCGTAATTTTCTAGGCGGAATATGATCATCCTACGGAAATAATTTAATGAAAGAGCTAAAAAAATAATCATTATACATAAATAAAATAATAAAGTATGTGCTTATCAATTCATGAATATTGTTTTGATCATTTATATTGATATCCAAGATCCTAATATCCTATTTTTTATTAACTTTCATTACGGGGCAGAAATATAATTGTATTTTTTTATTGTAGACTATAATTATAAAATTTGTAACTGTGGTATTTTCATTTTGATTTATCAATCTATTAGAATTTATGTCAGAAAATAAGTACGGAAAAAGTCTTTTAGATTTAGGTTTCGTTATCTTTCTTAATATTTTACTTTACATATGCTATGTTTTATGCGTGTTTGCTTTGCTAGGAAATCATATTATGTGATTATAAATCTTATTATTTTTATAATTATCTATATATATATATATATATATATATATATATATATATATATATACATTTAAAGTAAAATATTAAGAAGCACATTTAACGAAACCCAATACTGCAGAAATAAAGACACACTTACAAGTAGGAGGGTGTTCGTGCCATCACTTTCATTTTTGGAGTCAACTTTTTTTTTTTCTTCAATATTTTACGACTTTCAAAAATAATTTTAAATATCTGCAACTCTTTCGTAGTTGAAAATATGATATTCTTGCAAAGTATTTAATGTCCTGTATTTTTTTATTTATTAAACTATATTGAGTGTATACGTGTTTATTGTCAACTATTTGAGAATTTAAAAATGAGTTAACATTGTCTTTTGATATGGCGTACTTTTCCTCTTTAAATCCGCTAAGGAAAATAACGATATTACAAAATACTCAATAACGTTTCAAATGGCAACATTACAATACAGCTTAGTAAAACTATGTCGTAATAATGAGTCATGTTCAACTAAACGTGTCAAAGTGACATTGTGTAATAATAATAATAGTCAACTGAGGTACGTCGAATTTGTTACTTGTCTTATCTTCATATTTTAAGTATATTTTTTAAACAAAATCGGCCTATTGTATTTGTCCTCGTAATAACACTTACGGAAAAATTCCTACGTAACTTCACCGAACATGAATCCCAGAGACCAAAACCACCTTCAGTTCAAAATTGTATTTACAAGTACATATCTTTAGTGAACAACGCGGTTTGTGGAAACAATAATTGTCACACTCAAAGGCCAAAAAAAGTTGACACTGTATTAAAATTGGTCTTAAAATGTCTGGGATAGGTTAGTTGTGCAGCTTGGTACTCCTTTTAGTTCTATGTGAAACCTGTTTAGATTGGTTCTAAATTCACAACTACTTTATTAGTAGATATAGAAAAATTCCCAAAAAATTGCGTTGGAATGCCCATAAAATACCTTAAAAGTTTTATTAACTTGTTTTGTATCTAGGACGGTTTTCGAAATATTGATTAAATTTAAATCTCATAAGTATCTTTCGATTATCAAAAACTGGGGGAAATAAATACAGAAACTATTTTAAATTTGGTAGAATAACGTATATTACAAATATCTTTGTTAAGTTCATTGGCCAGGTCGGTATGCCATTTCGTTCCTTTATTGCGGTCGTTCTAACTTCCAAAAGAAATCACAACTCCTTTATTTATACTTCTGGAGATTAACACTCCCCCTATTTACTCTAATGAATGGTATTGGATATTTATTTCTCTGCATTGCGTGCACTTATTTAACGGGGAAGCGTGAATTACCTTGGAACCAGATGATGTATTAGCGCCACTTTACAACTGTTACTTACGTCACTGGTATGTAGTGTTACAACTACAATATGCTGAGATCTATTTCTAAAATATATAAACTTTAAATGTTTTTTTTTTTGTGTCAGAATAGCGAACATGATTTATTTAAGGCTCTTAGATAGTGCTAAATAACCTACTACTCAACCTCTGGTATTACTAAAAGTTCACTTTTGAAAATATAAACATTTTTGTTTTCATAATACTTCAAAATTAAAATTGTAGATACTTGGTAGGATCTGAACATAAATCGGATGAACATCATAAATATACATTAACATGGCAGACCTGGATAATTTGCTTTTAAGTTGCCTAACATATGATAACCTTCCTTTCCCGATTGACAGAAGATACCTTTTGTGTATCTAATGTCAAAGCGAGCACTAATGTCAATTGCGTTAAGTTCAGGAAACGGATTCTACAATGTTTTAGCTGTTTCTATATGAAGTAAACAATAACAAATGAACTATAATAAAACGCCCGTGACAATTATTTAAGTTTAGTAAGTAAATTATTTTTAGTAAGAGGTGAATTTTAAACAATCAATGATTTGTTTATATTTTAATATTAATATAATTAATTTTAGTTTCGTAACTAAAACGCCATTGAGAATTATATGACCCAAATACTTCAGAACTAAATTAAATTAAGTTTACAGCAGTAGCAATTTTGTGAACTGCTATCGTCTAATTTGTCAAGTTCACACTGTGCACAAACATAATCAAAATATTTAGATACATCGGGCTCGCTGCGTACAGCCATCTTCAATCAACATACACAATGCCATATTTATTTCCCACCTGCTATCTTCAGATTTAAAGCATTATAAGCAAACCCTTATAATATATTTAAAAACATTAAACTTTTAGTAATTCTAGACATTAAGTAGAAGGTAAAGTTACTCAGCACTATCTAAGACCCATATATAAATACGATTTGTTTTTTGTTTTTTTAATACAATTTAAAAAAAGTGTACATCTGTAATAGAGTCCAGCATATCGTACTTATGTAAATCAATTACACTAGACATGAGTTTGAAGAACATTACTGACGCAGGTAACAGTTGTGAAGTTGTGCTAATGTATCCTCTAGTTCCAAGGCAATTCACACTTTCCATAAATGTAAACAATATCGAGTAATAAAAGACCCAGTATCGTACGTTAGAATAAATAGTGAAATTCTGTCCATTAGGAAAACAACTCTCACTTATGATTTTAAAAACCTAAAATAAGTTTCAGTTTCCGTTAAAATAGTCCTTCCGGTTCAGTTAGAAGGAATAAGTAGGTTTTGTGACAACTGAAGTATTAATATTGTTTATTGGCTGACCTTCAGTGAAGCTTTTCAATCGTGGGCTGGAAAAATGTCATTCCTGTATGTCTGTCTGTCCGCACCATGATTATATCGAAAACGATCTGACCTGTAGACTTGAAACTTATCTCAAACTTCATTTCTATAAGCAATGTCGTCTTAGACAATGGAGCATATCACTCCATGGGATTTGGCTGAGCGTTAGCGAATATTTTTACAATGGTCTTATAGTAACCATGATGGCGACGAGAAATAGTAGAATAAATAAATTTGTTAAGTAACTCAATACACCCGTAAGATATTTAAGCATGTGACGTAATGAACCCGTTTAGTTTAACTATAACAACAAATACTGCATTTTAGTAGTGAGCATTGATAAAAAAAACCAATTTAGTGAACACATATCTGAGTGTATCATTAATGAGGCAAGGGTATTTAAAAAATGAAGAGTATTTGCATGCAACCTCAGAGAAGCCTGTTACGACAAGTGGTGTGTCTTCTACCTTGTTCTAGAAATACAAGATTCCAGCTACATTGTGGGACAAAAAAAGTGGGTCAAACTTGTTTTCACCGTATCTACTAAAACTCTTCTACAATCCATTAGTAACAGTGAATGTTTTTAATTCTTATCATTGTATGATTATATGTACCAACACCTTGTAAACCATTTGGGTTGAATTATCCGATATAACTGATCTTATCACTTGAAATCTTATACTCTTGCATTATAATGCAAAAAAAAAAATGCAAATCTTGCACTGCTTCAGCAAGCCCTACAGGAGGAGTGGGTAAACATCAATCAGCAGGTGATCACAGATATGATCGAAAATATGCCTCGCAGACTACAGGCAGTCATTGCAGCCAGAGGAGTTTAGTAACTGACCAATACAAACATTAGTAGACAAAAAGCTTGCAATAGCCTGCATAAGAGTTCAAGGGAGTAAAGAGGTGTAACGGATATATTAATATCGAATATAAATAAATTACACAACATATCACAACGACTATCTTCCTGTTCACACTGTCTCGAACCATTGCGAACTTAATCAAAATATTGAGATAATAAATAAATCGGACTCGCTGTAGAGAAAGATACAAGGTCATCTGACTCACCGACCGCAACATTCAGGTAGATTTCCATTGCAATTCATAAGGATGGCCTTTATAACTTAGAGCACTAAGCCCCGAGGCTCTTGAAAACCTCTAGAATCATTACACTACCTCTTTAACAACCTAGCTTCTAATGACATTGATTAACTCGAGTTATTGGTATATTCTAGAATCCTCCGTGTCCAATCGTTGTATTTAGAATCACTCAGGTATCACAAAACTTATACACTAGAAACATCAAGCATTTAGGGCTACTTATGTATTGGCCGACACATTATAACCTTAATTCATTCCTTCCTATTCGGCTATGGTCGCTAGTTTGTAAGTATGCCCAAATGAGCGTTAGTCAAGCTAACAACTCGTTGTTGATTGTGGCTTCACGGCTGATAGTGTGTCACTATGAATGTCAAAGTATCAGCTGAGATAAATAAACTAAAAATATTAACCCTCGATAACCCAAATTTTAAAGTGCGGGTAAAAATTTTGTGTAAAAATTTTACACAATATTTACCAGAAGTGTGTTAATCAATATTTACATGTGTATGTACAATTACATACCACTGTGGCCAAATGGCTACTGTTACACGGTAGACAATTGATTTACTAGAAATTAAATCATTATTTACTTTTAGTATCTTTATCGTTATTGAATGTCATATTTATTAATATTTTTAGTGCATTTCAAATCATGTGTTTTATACATGAATTGTTTGCCGAAGTTCCCTTATACTACTGACACTAAATACAGGGTGTCCAAAAAGTCCCGGGTCGGTTAAATATTTTTCAAAATATTAAAAATAGAGCTACAAAACCTTACACAAAGTTACTGGACATAAAAATCTATTTTATCACATATTCAGTGATCCGCTACTACCTCAGGGGGGCGGTCCGCTAGGAGTCAAAAGAAAATCTTAAATGTAAGCATAGGTTGATATGCATATCATATAAAAGGTCTTTATTAGTAGAGTACAGAGCCGCAAACCCGACCTCAAACGGATAACCGTGTCAAAAATGACAGCCGTTCAAACATGGCTAGAGTTTGCAACTTAGGTTAATGTAAAAAAATACACTGATGAGCTTTTTGATTTTTACTTTACTAACAAAAACTGTTTACAATTAATTGATGTTGTAGAATAATAAGTTTCATTGCAAATTACAACAACAATTAACTGTAAACCGTTTTGGGTTAGTAAAGTTAAAATCAAAAAGCTCATTATTATTCTACAACATCAATTAATTGTAAACAATTTTTGTTAGTAAAGTAAAAATCAAAAAGCTCATCAGTGTATTTTTTTACATTAACCTAAGTTGCAAACTCTAGCTATGTTTGAACGGCTGTCATTTTTGACACGGTTATCCGTTTGAGGTCGGGTTTGCGGCTCTGTACTCTACTAATAAAGACCTTTTATATGATATGCATATCAACCTATGCTTACATTTAAGATTTTCTTTTGACTCCTAGCGGACCGCCCCCCTGAGGTAGTAGCGGATCACTGAATATGTGATAAAATAAA
This sequence comes from Homalodisca vitripennis, assembly GCF_021130785.1. NCBI lineage: Eukaryota > Metazoa > Arthropoda > Insecta > Hemiptera > Cicadellidae > Homalodisca > Homalodisca vitripennis. Next base: position 93,582,794 of record NC_060210.1, read on the forward strand.
TTTTTATGTCCAGTAACTTTGTGTAAGGTTTTGTAGCTCTATTTTTAATATTTTGAAAAATATTTAACCGACCCGGGACTTTTTGGACACCCTGTATATTGTGAGGCAATGAAAAAGGGAAAGTCCAATCGAACCAGAATTCACTATTTTGAGAGAAATATATAGAAATCAAAGTCAGTAAAATTTACAGTTTTTAGCACATAACGTAAATACAGGTGAATTTGAATTTGGCAATATGTTGTAGATGAAACTAGGATCGCCAAAGATAATTCGGTACAAAAGACGTGCCATTGAATGTTGTAAGAAAACTAAACCGATACAGAGATAACTAAAAAATATTTATGTACATAAATAATTTTAGTAGGATATCATCACACGATATTTCTAAAGCTCTTTTTACGTTTACTATACTCCGAACATAAGAATAAAATTTCTGCAAACAAATAAATTATTATTCTTATTATTACCACAGGGTTGACTCAGTCGGTGATTACAGTGCTAGACAATGTTAAAAAACTTATTCAGAATTTTAAAGACTAACTCTTTTTTAAACCATAAATATTTCTAACGCGATTAGATATATATACGAGAATTAACAATTTATGAAGGAAAGGAGTAAATTGGTTTTCCATTAGTGCATATAAGGGGACTGATGGTTGTCATTTTCAGTTATGTCTTGATTTGGCTTTCTCTGATACAACTATTGCTACGTGTCCGAGTTTTAGTTCTGTTAAACTAAGAAAATAAATAAAGTGTGAATTATATTTCACTTGATATTTTTACCCTTTTGCTACCTTTTATTTCAATCCGCACTAAAGTCAGCGTAGCTGACAATCGATTCCATTCTCACTGCAAATTCCTCTATCAATTCATAAAAAAGTAAATATTTCTCTATTTGGCTCTCGCCTCTTCGATTATTAAAAAATAATAGATTAAACTTTTAACTGTAGTCCAAGAAAACTTGGGCAAAGTCGTTAGAAATAATATAGTATAGTATCTTCTTTATTTTGTAGTTCGATCCAATTTTGTTTTCCTTTTTACTCTGTGTCCAATCAGTCAGCGTTCTAAGCTACGAGACGAGCTATTTATCGCAATGGCCAATAGCGATCGCCATTTAGTGAAAAGAAAGTGAAGAAGACACCTTAGTAAACAATTGTCCCAGTTTAAGTCGAGTTGTCCGGGTGTAATCTTGCAGAAGCCAGGGCTCAGGTGAACTACCGACAAAAAGTTGTGTAAGAGCCCCTGCGGGACGATGTTGCCTGCAGTCGTACGTTACTGTCCTCGCCACTTAACAGCCAAAGTTCCGCAGAGTTCCCGGCCCCATTCATTCTTCTGTCCCTTCTCTGTGAAATTACTTGGCGCAACTTTTATTTCCGCCTACCGCTCTGTTTTTAGTGTGCCAGTATTGCTTTGTAAACATCAATTGTTCATTCTTAATCAATTACATTCCTTCTTGTACCTGTATCACAACCCCGCTTTATTCAATATGGACAAACACTGAACTATCGATCGATGTATTCCAATTCAAATATGAATATTGTAATAATCCACATCGAAAACATTGGTGCTATCATGCTATTCAAATCAAACCTTTATCCTTCTTATCGAGAACTCAATAAACAAACTTATAAATGTCACTATAACAGAAAACATAAACACAGTTCATAACGCGACCATACGGCCCGACCTAGAAACTACCGGAACTAGATCAACACTAGTGAACTCTGTTTATAGATCATAGTATTTACCTACGTGAGGCAAAGTTAGATTGTCTTTGGTCACTAGAATACTAAAAAACCCCAATATTAACACTAGTAAATATTAAAACTAGTACTCGTTACAAAATGTATAAAATTTTCAAATATATTTCACAGGCCTAAAGGAAGTAGATATAAAATATTTGTTTATACAACACGGCACTATTCCAAACATGGCGAAAAATTGACATAATAAAAATAAAATAATAGCTAGTTTAACCCATAACAGCCAAGATTGTACCGTGTAAGCATCACACTTTGGGTTAATACTTTACTACCGTGTCCGTACGGTTACACTAAGTTGTTTGCTGCGTGTTAAACAATAATTGAAATACTATTTAATATATGATATGATAATAATAGGTTTAAATAAAATGAAGAAAATAAATTTGTATAACACAAATAAGGTCAATAACAACAAACAACAATAAAGAAGCTATCACGAAAATAGTCCATTAGTAACTAGTTCTTTTGTATCCCCCTCCTCATCCCTCACCAAACATTTTTGCCAGTATTAGCCTATGTGTATGGTGTATGGAAAATTACTGACCAGTCTCTACATCTTCTCTTGCAATAAAAAACTTTATCGCGTAAAAAGTATACGTACATTTGATTTTATTCATCTGTTTTGTAAACAACGAGTAAATCGTGTAGCCAGTATATGACCTTAATCACGACATATTAGGAACAGTTGGTGGGCAGGCGATATGGCAACACCTCCGCATGACCTTGGACTATGTTCGTGCAATAATATTGAACGGTATTAATAATAAAGTTAAAACATTAAGTTAACAGAAGAAATACTAAAATTAAAAACTCTTATCGAGCGATTAAATTTTAATCTTTATTGTCCTCCTCCTGAATAAAAATTTCGTTGTTGCATTTTCAGCTTTAATTATTTTAACTTGATACATCTATATTTAGTTATATTCAGTTATTTTTTCATAAAATAAAGGAATGCCCACATTAAAATATAACATGCTGATTTTATTGTTGTTTTATTTTCACCCAATTACATAAGTTATTGTCAACCTTTTTAGATGCAGATTATTATGAAAATACCTTGAAATCAGATATAGCTATGGTGTAAAGGAGCTTACTCTCACACTGATTAGGTAGTTTAACGTAAATTGGGCTTAATAAATATGAATTATATTCAATAATATCTTAAATTAAACGTATGGAATCTGATCTCAAGGTTTATTTAATCAATAATGCTTGATATTATACCATAATACTCACTTCCAGCATAATGTTCTTGGCCTGGAACCCCACAATAGATCAACCATTCAACCGACTGGTTGGTTAGCAAACTACTATTCCGTTCTTTATAAACTTACGATATATATATATATATATATATATATATATATATACAATGAAAATAAAAAACAAAACATTTTGTTCATCAATTATATTATTTTCAAGGAGCTTTTCCATGAGCAAATAATTACATTTCATTTTACTATTTTCATTTAGGACAAACATTAACATGATACAGGAAACTATAGTCGTGAGTGAGTATAACATTTTCATTTAGCCTACCTCTGTTGGATAATAATGGTCTACTCGTTTGTATTTCCACCTCCATTTTGTTGGTTTTGTATTTCAATTTTTTGTCCTTTCAAATTCGGTACTGTTAGTGAAATACTTAAAATTAAAATGTTTGTCTTTTCTAGCAACATAAACAGAAAATAAGTGGGTCTAAAAAAAGTAGAGAAGAGTAGGGACTGATAGGATTTGCGTAAATATCTACAACATTAACACTTGCTTAATTCACTTGATTCTCACACTCTACTAATTCTTCTTTAATTCAAATGCTAGCTCAATGAATCCTAGGGATAGTTTTTCAGCCAGTCAACATATTAACCTGAAACTATTCAAGTAGCATTCTATTTTCTATGACGAACAGATCTACCAAGTGAAGTTACAACGAGAAGAAACTTTTGGTGGCTCTACCTTAGACTTCCAATACAGTGCACTAAATTACTAATTATTTCAATACATGGTTAGCTGCATATCAAGGAAACCATTCACACAGGTACTCCCACTTATCATTCTGTCAAAATGAATACGATATATCATTTTTTATTAAACAATCACAGATCTTAAGGTTTACCCCTAAAGTCTCATCGTCACTTTTCACTATATGCTAAAGACCTTCTTAGTAAGTATATTTGGCCAATATTAGTAAATATGCTTAACTCTTTTCCAATGTAATATCTATTGACACTATTTTTCATCTCCCACCTGACCCCCTCCCTTATACGGGGATGGTGGATCGGTCCACTTTTTCCTATACGTGCACATCACCGCAACGTCACCGTGTTCTCTCTTTATTCATAAATTAAAATAATAATCAACATCCTGATTTCTGTTTTTATCGTACTAGTATTTCCTCTTCAGTCTTATGGAAAGCTCTATTTCATATACACCTTATTTATAAGTCACCCTCTCATCTTAATACTTAGTTCGTTGAAACTTATTTTATGAATTAACTAAGTCTAAAACAAAATACTCTTTTCCCTCTCATTAAACGTTTGTCAACTTTTTCACTTTGATATAAAAATAAATTTCACCCATACAAAAAACCAATAAGTGCTTGTTGCTTCTTTAATCTATACAAAATATTTACTTAATAAGCTTAGTGTCTACTTTCGGCTCTTGTAATCTTTTTCCTGCCTAAGTTATTCCCGGTGCTCTAGTAGCGTTTGCATTGTTGTCCTAATCAAGACAATATATACACATATTGGTCTGAAAAGTCTGTTTAGAAAAAAAAGCTACTACTTTCGGCCAATATAATCTTCTTCCATTATAAGTTATTTCCAATACCACAGTAGTCCTTTGAAAACTATACCTTTGTTACTCCAAAAGGGACCCTTCGAAACTGGTAGAGCTGCTCACATGCCTCAAAGCTGTGTAAGCATGTTCGTATTCTTTAATTTGCTACTGGTGACAGGCACTCTGGAAATAATGGAGCTGAATGTACTATACAGTACTTAGAAACCCAATTTACAATAACCTCCACTCATGGCAGTGAATTTGCGCCTAGCACAGTCAAATGGTTTTTAGTTTGTACATAGTCAATACATAATCGTTTCTTTCTTCTCTCTCCACTAACAACAAGCACCTGGACTCACCAAGGTGAAGACCTCTGTTCAAATAACTCTAGAAAGGAGCCACTCCGTTTATCTTTGTATGACCTTCAAATAATCCTCAGATTAACGACGTGATTGAACCGCAATCGGATTAAAGTCTGTAGTTAAATTTTCAAGTAAAAATATCGGTAGTACTTTGGTCAAAGAAAGGTTGCAGACTTCCAATGGAGATCTGCCACCTCCAAAAGGTACTTCAGCACTATCCTGTTCTTTGAAAATGTCATCCCCTTAGACCATATAGGCACAAAGTCCATCTAGCACAAGTAACTTAACTCTAGTATAAACCAGCCCCTGAATAGCTAAGTTAACGATAAAATACTTTGTAGATGTTGGTTCATAGGAAGTAAATGTTATTGCAATACTAAACTGTGGGGTTTTAATACTACTAGTTACAATACCATCAATTTTTTTTACTAGTAAGCATTATTTGAGGAAAGTTTTGAAGGACTAGGTTTTTTAGAAATCAAATTATATTTTCCAAATCCATACACTTTACTAAAATGCTCTTTTTTGTCACACAACCTATAGGTAGCTTCAAAATCAGCACATTTCTTTCAGGAATGACGTTTCTTTGAACCACAAAAGTAACATTGGTAAGACTCACCTGAGAGAAAAGCATCCATTACTAAAAATATGTTTTAGTTACAACAAGCTCACTGTTAAAATCACGCACGCAGTTGTAGTTCATATGTAATGTAAATACTCCATAAAACCGGTATAACTAATTATTCTAAATTCCAAATTGTTAAAAGGGGTTTCAATGCTAGTACACGTCACACTCATAGAAACGGGGCTCTCATAAATGAAATACCCATGAACTCTATGCCTATATTTTACGTCACTTTTCACTATTATGCCAAAGACCTTCTTAATATTTGACCAATATTAGTAAATAGGGTTAACTCTTTTACAATGTAATGAAAAGAGTTAACTATACAACGGTACATCAACTAATCAGAACCCTACAGAAAAATATTAAGTCTATATTTTGCAGAATGACTTCACAAAACAGCCCCGAAAAGGTGCTATCAATCTCGTATGATTTAGAAATTATTTATACACGTATAATATAAATAATTATAAATAACGAATCCCATTATTTCTTGTTTATGTGTAAATGTTACATCCGTATTGATTTTATTTTTTAACTTAAAACCATGACAATTTTAATAAATAAATGTGTATTCATGACTCTGAGAATATATATGTTTAAAAGTACTCTGTATGCACATGTTTCTATACAGTTTTATACATAAAGTACTCGTTTAGGTGTTGGCTATATATTTAATCGCAGCAGAATAGTTAGATAAAGTGGTGTCACGTGAACTCACGTGAATTGTCAGCTGCTTCTTCTGGGTGTTCTGCCGTTCTGCGAGCTGTGAAGATGTCGTACAAGGGTGGAATTGGTGCTAAACAAGCTCTAAAAGAGCATGTTTTAGTAGTTTCAAGAGATTTCATCTCTCAGCCCCGCTTAAGTAAGTATAATCAACGTATTCAAGTATCAGACGTTTTTATTTTGAGCTCCAGTTTTGCTTAACTTAGTTGTGGGTGGGTCGCCCTATTCCTTCACTATCAGTTTATAATATTTTGTTTTATCCGTCTGTATTCATAATAATTAGTTTACTGGAAAAGTAATGAGTATCAATTAGAGTACAGAAATTACTAAGTTAGACTAATTTTTGACTGATACTAATGTTTCTAAATAAAAAAAGCCTGCAGGGTGGTACAGCTTCTTGAAATTTCTATAGCAAGCCTCTAATATGTCATTTCTACCTCAGTTATCGAGAATAAAACCAGGCTTTGAAACGGATTAAGAATGTATCACAAATATGTACTGTTCAGGTCTGGCATAATAAAGAGTTGGCAGATAAACTAAACCCATTCTACCTAAGTCTAGAACAGTTCCATTTTCCTTGTTTTGTAAGCTACTGTTAAAATTTAATAAAGTATTTTTTCTATTAAAAAAACGCATCTTTATTTTCGTCATTAATGTAGGTGCTATATATATTAATGTAAGAACACAAAAAATGTACATAACAACCCATTGACTGCCCTTAATATTTTTCTTTATCGCCGTCTTTCTCAGTTTTGCAACCTTTTTTTCTAAAATCTGTAAAAAATAGTTTTTTGCTGCAAACCTAACTGTAGGCCTATTTGGTATCAATTTGTTCACAATGAACAGTATAATACAATTATAATAAGTAACTAGAGTAAATATTTTAATTTGAAATTTTTATGGTATCCTAAGTTGAGGAACTTTTTCGTTTTTTGCATGTAGAAAAGGGGGAGGAGTGTCCCTGAAAAATATAGTTTAGTGTATAAATTTCAAATTCCAAGATAGCCTAAGGGCCACAATTTAGTATATTTTTGTACTACTATTTGGGTAAATAAAATAGTTTTAGCGCAAAAACTGAAAGTAGTAGGCTACGAGAAACGTGGGTTTTGGAAAAAAACACATAAATTTGTAAAATTGTTATAAACTGTACACATACATATTCGGTATTAATTTATTTACAATAAACGATAAAATACTATAATAATAAATATTGTGAGAAAACCTAAGGTTTTTTACTTATTATGGTTAGTAGAAACCAAAACTTTTCTAATACGTTTCTAAAAAAGGGATGATTACCAGTTAAAAACAGTTATTCTAATAATGTTTTGGGGTTTTGTAAAATATTATAATAACCTGAAAGTCATAAATTTGGTATAGTTTTACATAGCCTATATGGTTACTACTAGTACCAACGTAACTTTACAAGCGCTTAAGTGATCTGAGCTTGAATTTGGCTACTATCTTGAGGAATGTGTTTCCTTCTTCACCAGCAAGCCCGCACTGATGGCCAGAAGCATTTTTGATTGGTACTTTCCCAATCTTACCTCACGTCCTAAATCGTATAACGTGATCTGACATCGGAGAAGTTGCACAATCTGCGACGTGATCTGAGGTTTGGAAAATAACGATCAGAAACGCCCCTGGCCATCTGTGCAGACTTTGGTGGCACCTTCGGCACTACCCCGCATTTCTGGTGAAATAGAAAAACACCCCTAGAGATAGGCTAGTATCCACATTCAAACTTAGATCACGTGGGTGCTTTTTGAGATTATGTGTAACTTTTTATATTTATAATAAGTACATGTGTATAGTCTAATAACAAATAGTTGATAAAGATTTTGTAGGACCCAATAATTGTGTTGTATACTCAAATTTGAGTTAGCCATGATTAATTGTGAATATCAGACAGAAAATACATCCCACAAGCTGTGAAATCAGCAAAAGTACCAATTAGAAGAACGATTGCTAAGTACACTGAAGGAATGGTGGTGGAAGCCTGGAGAGATACCAGAACAGTTACATATATATCAACAGAGCATGAAAACAACTTTGGTAGCATGGTAAACAAAAGAGGTCAGGAAAAAGAGAAACCAATTCCAATAATCAAGTACAATGCCTTTATGAAAGGAGTTGATCGTTCTGATCAAATGCAGTCATGTTACCCGCTAGAAAGGAAAACTATGCGATGGTACAAGAAAATGTTCATCCATATCCTGCAAATGATCATGGTAAACTCCCATTACCTATATACTGAAGAAAATGCAAATCAGAGAAGGAAATTGCCATTGCTCAATTTCACTGAGTCCATTGTTAACTCTTTACTACCAGATGTGCCAAATCCTGCAAGGGAATTGTTCGACTTATGGTGCACAGTATCTCTAAAATTGCAAAAAAGAAACCTAAATCAATCAAAATCACACAAAAGAGATGCCGACAGTGTTACAGTCAAGGTAGAACAAAGTAGGTCATCTATGAATGTTCAACCTGTCCTGATCAACCAGGACTTTGTGCCGAGTGTTTCGACCGATTTCATCAAGGAAACTATGTGCTAACAGGACATTTGGGTGGCTGGTAGGGATGTATATATATTTGTAAATACCTATTTATGCATATATTTCAGCTGTCTCACAATATTTCTAGACATAAGAAACAAAATGTGTTTTTCGCGCAAATGATAGTGACAAATCAGGTGCTATGTACGTGTGAGGTCCCGGGATCTCAAGTTTTATAAATGACCTAAATGAACTTTTCCAGGCTACAATTGAATATATTTTACCTTTCTGACAATAATTCTATACATAAGAAACAAAATGTGTTTCCTTTGCGCAAGTGAAAGTAATAAGTCGGGTGCTGTGTGCGCATGAGGTCCCGGGACCTCAAGTTTTCAAAATGGCCAAAATAAATTTTTCCAAGCTACAATCGCCAAAATACCATCCCTAGTCTACAAGAAAACATCTAATGGTAATTTTAAACCAAAAATATATTTTAGCATATTGGGTACGTACTGTAGTAGGCTGAAATTCAGCAGTGAACATGTTAAACCGTAACCAAGCGAACAAGTATGGGGTTTTCCGATAGGTATTTCCTGAAGGCATACCCACTCTAAAAAAATAATATGGTAGGCCTATCAAGATTTAAAATAAGTAACTTCTTTTAACTTTACTAATGTTCTTATGGTACTGTATCATACGGAGGCCACTTTGTCCACTACTTGTTATTATGCGATATAAGTAGGTTTAGATTAGGTTATAATAAATATGTTACTAGTAGTACCAAGGTTAGGTTCAAGTTTATCCTTACGAGTGCTCACGTAATCTGAGCTTGTATTAGGGATCAATCGTGAGGCATGTTTTTTTTTGCCAGAAATGTGGGATGATTGCCTTCAGCGTTTGTACTGATGGCCAGGGGCACTTCCCATAGGTACTTTCCTCAGATCACGTGAGCGCTCGTAAAGGTTAACTTTATTTTTTTCTATTTATAATATGTATTTACCTACTTATATCGCATAATAACAAGTAGTAGATAGAGATAGAGTGGCTCCCATATAATACCAAAATATCTTTTTTACTAATAAGCTAAACGCAGAGCTTACTATATTGTGTAAATATTTTTTGCCAAATTATTTTCAACGATTTTGAATTTCACGTGTTGAGTTAAGTACTTAAAATTGTTAAAGTTAAATAGTAAACGTAACTTGTTTGGTGTTAAAATATACTGTTTGTTTTTTGTTACAACCTTGTTTGCGGAAAAATAAGGAAATTTACACAATTGGGAAGCAAACACTGGGGTAAAGGCTTACCTCAAATATAACATTATAATTTCTAAAATGTGTAGTGACGACAAATTACATAAGACGACTTTCAATTTTACAGAGAACACTAAGAAGAAAAACAACTTACTTTTCACAGCTGAATAGTCATAGAGTATAAAATCAATGTAAATTCCTTGTCTTACCAGAATGTGCGAGAACCATGGACTTGTCACTTCAAATTGCATGTGGACGCATTTGTAGTGTATGTCATTTTTCTGTCCCATTTCATCTATCAAAGTTGCCCGTGAACATTTATGTATGTCAATATAAATGGTTCCATTATAATACATTCAAATTAATTTTACGGACAAATTACTGACAGCTTATGACATAAAAAACGATTCTTAACCCCCGAGAATACGTATAGTGCTGACAGACACACCCCAGGCATTTCTTGCATAGAATTCTGATGCCAATGATCAACACTATAGCATTTTGCACATATAATTTTCTTACTGACAGTCGTCAATTTAACTCTCGATGAGTTAAAGATTACATAATTTGTACACTTTGTTATATGACACTATACCAATCTATATATATAAAAAATGAATGTTTGTATGTTTGTCCTTTATGGAATCGTGAACTATTGGACCGATCATGATGAAAATTTGTACGTATATGTATTTTTCCACGGAGAAGGTTTATAAGCTATGCCCATCCCTTTCCCGATTCAGGATTCCGCCCCACTGGTTACAGAAATACCCATAAGAAATGCATTGCAGCAAACATATGTTAACGTCTTTTCAAATTTTTAATCAGCTGTTCTTTGTAAACATATATTACACTTATAGTTTTTAAAGCATAGAGTAAGCTTAAGAGAAACGACAAATTTTGTTTAAATAAACTGTTTTTGCAATCACTGTTAAACATAGACTTTACTATCCAGATAATACAATTCAAATTTGACGTAAAAATTCACCTTTAACTGCAATATTTATTTAATATAAACCATGCTCATGCTTGATCAGAAGAGTAATGCAGATATCATAATTACTATCTTACGTTGGCTACAAATATAAAGAATGTTATAAAATCAACCTTAGTTGTTTTTTTTGACAGAAGTATGGTTCTCAAAACTCCGTGTGTACATATTCTCTCGATCGAGACAACAAAGCAAGCTCAATCGTGGCATCGGAGATATAACTAATTTAATCTAAAATTTATTATAGTAAAAAAAAAATTTACTAAGTAATATAAGGACTTCGGTTCTTAAGATTTGCGTGCGAAGCCGTGGGTAACAGCTAGATAGAGGCAGGAATATGGTACATACCTTCATAATACGCCCAAGAGGCTCACGATGGAACGACTATCAATTATCTCAGCAATGTTTAGAATGTGATAGAAAAAGAATAAGTGAATATAGTGTACTGTTTTCAACGGGAAATTGCGTGCGAAGCCGCGGGCAACTTTTGCAAAAAATTATTGAAATGCGCAGCAAAGCGCGCCGGGCCCGCTAGTTTAGAATAAATAAGCTTTATTTATTAGCTCTTTATTGAAAAGTGATGTAAATTGAACAATTCTTAGCTATAGTAAGATACATTAAAAAAAGGGTTATAATCATCTTAGTCAATCGCCACTACAGCAACAAACCTTTCTTTATTGTCTGAAAAAGACTATTGCCAATTTGGAGTTAAAAACTTGATTTTGTTAATCTCTATATACTTTTTATTCTTGATTTGACATTTGCGATACACTATTGTACGTTGTCTATAGAAAAAAAAGAATTATTATTTTTATTATAGATTGAAAGCGATCTCAAGGTTTCTTAGCAACATTTTCCCTTTTTGCACTGGGAATTGTTAGCTTACCAAGCTACCAATAGATTACTAGCGAATAGGTTTCTTGGAATTAACCCTTAGCGAGCCACAAATAAATAACCAAAACTACTCCTAAGAGCCATACACCTTAAAAATAAAAAAATGCCCAGATACCAAAACCAATTTTCTTTTAATAATTCTTAAAACATAAGAGGTAAGAAAAACGACAAAATATTTTTTTTTCTCTTTATTGTTAATTTACAGCCAAGAAATGGTAAAATCATAATTTCACTGAAAAAATTTAATTTTGACATTCTATGTGCTCATATATAAAATTAACAATAGTTGAACACAATTGTTCTAATATTTTACAAAAAACAAGCATATAGTAATTTTTATTTAGAGAAAATATAAAGAATATAGTAAAAATGTATATATACAAATTAAATAAAAGCAATGAAACTACAAAAAATTTCAATTTTCCAAGTATAAAATAAAGAACACACTACATTTTACAATATTATAACATGAGAAAACTTATAAATGACACTTATTGAAAATGAGCTACATATATGTGATCCTTAGGCGTAGGTTTGTTGTGTGTGATACAGCTCAAAACACAGGTCAGGATGCAAGGCAGGCTTCAACGCGCACGTCTCGATAAAGCCCTACATCACGACAATAATACATAACTACGCTGTACATTGGTTAAAAATATTGATTAACATCAAAATTGAAAAGATAAATACGCGGATCGAAAATAGAAGGGCGAATAAACATCTACCTCACGGAAGGCTACAGGCAGACTGAGCGCGCGTCAATAGACGTCGTTGGCTCTGCGGGAGACTATGAACATCCGGCCGCCCGCCATTTTGTCGCTTGAAAAAGAGTCGTGACCTTCAAAATAGACACAAAAGGTTGTCCCTTGTTTAAATAAACCTTGTTTAACATTTTTTACTAATTTTGTTACCCAGAAAATTTTTTTTAAATAATATATATTTTTTTTAATTGATTTTGCGTCAGTGGACGTCGTTGGCTTTTAGCGCTAGTTTAGGCATGACGTCTAGTAACGTCATTGGCTCGGAAAGGGTTAACAGCGTGTGGACTGTCAATCAACCTGAAACAAATTGCACATGTGCACTGTTTCTCATTTATCACTTTTCATCTCCCAATGTCCTAATTATACGATTAAATTTATTTCTATTACAAAGCCAGCTAGCTTTTCAACTAGAAGCTTATTTCTTTCCTTAGCATTTATATTATCTATCTAAAGTACCACTGCAGCAATAACATCCTCGTCAGTAAAATTTGTAGCTAAACTACTTATCATAGTACAGAACAATTAGGCTAATTCCAAGACTAATTTTAACATCTAGGGTTGCCTAACTGGTTAAACAAGGTTGAAAGTTTCGAAAGATGCAGCATGTTCGAGATAGCATATTGACAAGTAAATTTGCATTGTATGTACTTGACTAATGTTCTACCCATTTGATTTAGGTCTTGACATATAAGATTAATATTACAGAATTAGATCTGAATAGTATTGGTAACAATGCATTGATGATTTATTAAGTTTCAACAGTTCTGAGACTGCCAGTCTACATATCTGTGCATCTCAAATTGATTTCTTACTTAGGATGTCACATAACACAGAAACTTCACTTGCCCTTTATGTGTCAGTAACATGTGGGCAGTCATATTAGTTGTGGTTAGATTATATTTGGCTTACAGTGTTCTATATTGATATAAACAAAACACCATACACTGTATCATTTAGATTGAAGGAAAAAATTAGTTTTCAGCACAACAAATACAAATCTAAACGCAACTAATAATTTTTAGAACTATAAATTTTGCCAGTTGAATTTTTGCTATGCTTATATTATTATTTGTGTTTAAAAATGAACAACTCCAAAATGTTTCTTTTCAAATTCTGAAGTTCTGGGAATACGTATATACAGTACCAGAATTTTAATTCTGATGGATTAATCTTTCATTGAGATTGAGTTTATTTCAAACGTATCATGTGAGACAAATACCATTGCTTTTTCATAATAATTTAGCTTATGTAAGCAATAATTTACACTGGATAATTTTTTAAGTAATAGTGTTATTATTGAGCTACATTAAATATTAGTAATATATTTCATTATCCTGTCTTCAGTTTCATGACAGGAACCGTTTTTACATGTTCCTTCAACTCAAATATTAAGGTGTTTTATTCATCTAAAATAAAGTGTGTTTATAGTTTTAAAGCTAATTTTTTTAAAATATTTATCAATTGTAAAAATTTAGTTAAATTGAAGAATACTGGTATTTTGTATTAAAAAATCTTAACTTTGCTATACTATCTCAATTTACATCGTGACGTATAAGGCACACTTGAGGTGAACATTTTTATGTTTCACTTGAGGTAGAGATATCATTATCTAATAGATTAGCAGTATGTACCAGCCATTGTGTATCAAACAAACATGTATTTTCTCAAACACTTGATAACAAGGGCATTAGGGCAACTGTTTAAGAAAACTTTTAATGGAAAATGTTGTGCTTTCCTTCGTGATAAGAAATGTTTTATTTCTCTTGACTGCAAGTAAATAATAAGATTTTGTTAGCAAAGTCGTTGATAGTAATTAAGTTTAAATCATATTTTGGAACATAACGCTCTTTTTATCAGATATTAATTTGAATTCTTTCTCGTGTATCATAAATATCCAACTCACCCTTGATAGCCTATGTCAAGTTGCATAGCCATCGCATAACCAACTACTACAAAGAGATGTGAAGTTTGTGTAATATACAAAAAAACCTCTCTCTCTCTCCCCCCCTCCCTCCCTCCGATAATAATCATAAAACACTATGGTCCACTTTGTATATTGAATAATGTACTATGATTGTTGTTGAAATTTAGAAAACAGCTCCTTTGTAATAAATAACTAATGTATGGTTTGAGCAGGAAGTCGCTTAATGTTCCGCTTAATAGTCCGTATAAGGTAAAAGATTCATTAAATCCTGTAAATAATTTAAAAACCACTAAAAAGTACATTAATCAGATTTCTCTTGTAAGAAAAGTAAAATCTTGTTACAGCATACAAGACAGTATCCGGTGTAAATGGTCCTCTGGTTATCCTTGATGAAGTCAAGTTCCCCAAGTTTGCTGAGATTGTACAACTCCGTCTCGCAGATGGAACCATCCGCTCTGGTCAGGTTCTGGAAGTCAGTGGCTCCAAGGCTGTTGTACAGGTTTGTGTAACATTTCACTATTGTATATCTTTGATAAGAAGTTCTCCGCTGCAAACAACCGCTCTGGACAGGTGCTAAGAAATCAATGGCTGCAAGGTAGTTGTACAGGTTTGTGTAACATTTCACTATTGTATATCTTTGATAAGAAGTTCTCCACTGCAAACAACCGCTCTGGACAGGTGCTAAGAAATCAATGGCTGCAAGGTAGTTGTACAGGTTTGTGTAACATTTCACTGTTGTAAACCTTTTTATAAGGTCAAGTTAAGTTTGGTGAAATTGTACAACTCTGTCTCGCAGATGGAACAGATTTGTGTAACTGTTGACTATTGTATATCTAAACACTTTATATCAATAGTTACATTCTTATTACATATGATTAATGTACAAATAAAATACTTATGTAACATATTCGAGTAAATTAACATAGTGAAATTAAAATTTGAATTTTTATGGAAATAACCAAATTTTAAACTGTACTAAAAGTAATTGGAGTTCCATGGAAAGTGATGTGTGATCTACTTACATCTGGGTTAATTATGATGTTATAAAAATACAAAATTATTATGATGAATAAAAAGTACAACAACAAATAACAAAGATTCATCATAATAGTATTTGCCTAAAAACTGTTATTAATATTCAATAGAGGATTTAAAGGTAATATTTAGTCTTTGATTCTACACTTTACTGAGTTGCAGTTGTTGCCATTTTGTTCTTAAATTTTTATATCAATTAAGGTATAGATAATAAAAATCAATCAATTACATTACTTTATGAAAAATAGTAATGTATCCGTCGATATCTGCATGTCAAATTTAGTTATTCCCAGTCCAATTGTTTGGTTACAATCAATTTGCTCATAAGGACAGACATTTTTCAAAATTTACATTTTAGATTGAGTAGCTCCAAATGTAACCCCACAACTTGTTTTTTGGCATATTCATGCCTAATGTCTCTTGTTGTTATCAAAGAATAGTGACTATTGTATTCACTCAAGCCCATTTACCATTTTACAGAACACTTGGTTATAAACTAGATGAAGAGATAATAGAGGAACAATAAAAACGACATTATGGCACAGTGTAGCTGAATGTGATCCAGCATTGAGATATTTGCCTGCAAGCCAAACTGTGTCAATACAAGCCAATCAATACACTTTAAATACAACCTTTTTGTTAAAACCGCTTGGCCGAAAATTCGCCTCTCTAAAGACATTTTCTATTATATTTGGTTTTTTCTTTGTTTTAAACATTTATTTATGTACTATGGTGAATTTAATTTAATATTGACTGTTACTATTTTCTTTCAACACTCTGAATATCTAATTAATATTTCTATAAATAACAAATTATGAATTTATAGAGAATTCATAATTCACAGGACCAATTATGTTTGACTTGTTCTTCACAGTTAATATTGCTACTTTTTTATCAGGTATTTCTAAAAACTGAAATTATAAAAGTATACGCCATTAAGTAATAAAAACAAATAGATATCTAAATCATGTTTTAAAAGAACAAGTATAGGACATATCTACTCAATGGCCTGTCACCACCTATACATTACAACTTGTAACAGTATAACTTGTAGTTCTTTCAAAAAACTAGAATAAATTGGTATAAACAAATATATTAAATATGCCAGTTTCCTATCCTATCCTATCACTTCCTATCCTACTATTGTATATAGAGTTAATGTGTTAATTGCACATTGTATATTTGGTCCACCTAGGCCAAAAAGTGTTTGGATTTTTGTACAATTTTTTTCGTAAAGTATTAAAGTTAAATCTATCTTGTGTAAATTACTGTGAAAATCTGAGATTAGCTTAATATGTAGCTAACCAATATCCTAATGGTTTGATATATAAGAGTATTATACTCAAGGATTGCTCTTTCTTTGGCCTGAGGCATTCCAGAAAAGAATCAAGCCCTCAAAAATTATATTTAATTGATTAATACAACTTAGTTTTGTTTACCATCCTTTCGGTTACAGCTTCATTTCAAGTATAAGAATTAATGTGTTACCCAAGATTCAAATCTATATATATAAAAATGAATGTTTGTATGTTTGTCCTTTATGGAATCGTGAACTATTGGACCGATCATGATGAAAATTTGTACGTATATGTATTTTTCCACGGAGAAGGTTTATAAGCTATGCCCATCCCTTTCCCGATTCAGGATTCCGCCCCACTGGTTACAGAAATACCCATAAGAAATGCATTGCAGCAAACATATGTTAACGTCTTTTCAAATTTTTAATCAGCTGTTCTTTGTAAACATATATTACACTTATAGTTTTAAAGCATAGAGTAAGCTTAAGAGAAACGACAAATTTTGTTTAAACTGTTTTTGCAATCACTGTTAAACATAGACTTTACTATCCAGATAATACAATTCAAATTTGACGTAAAAATTCACCTTTAACTGCAATATTTATTTAATATAAACCATGCTCATGCTTGATCAGAAGAGTAATGCAGATATCATAATTACTATCTTACGTTGGCTACAAATATAAAGAATGTTATAAAAATCAACCTTAGTTGTTTTTTTTGACAGAAGTATGGTTCTCAAAACTCCGTGTGTACATATTCTCTCGATCGAGACAACAAAGCAAGCTCAATCGTGGCATCGGAGATATAACTAATTTAATCTAAAATTTATTATAGTAAAAAAAAAAAATTGACTAAGTAATATAAGGACTTCGGTTCTTAAGATTTGCGTGCGAAGCCGTGGGTAACAGCTAGATAGAGGCAGGAATATGGTACATACCTTCATAATACACCCAAGAGGCTCACGATGGAACGACTATCAATTATCTCAGCAATGTTTAGAATGTGATAGAAAAAGAATAAGTGAATATAGTGTACTGTTTTCAACGGGAAATTGCGTGCGAAGCCGCGGGCAACTTTTGCAAAAAATTATTGAAATGCGCAGCAAAGCGCGCTGGGCCCGCTAGTAGCATATATTTTTCATTTATTATTTACAGTAATAGTAATTGAAAAATTAACCAGTAATTTTTTAACAAATCTTATAACAGAGAAGACACTAAGGAAGTTACAATATCCAAGGTTTGAATAAATCTTTGAAAATAGTAACTCTTCACCTTTTATAATTGAGAACCCCTCTGAGTTGGTAGATCACCGAATGAGAACGAAATATTCCATTGCTTATGCATTTTTCTCACAATTTGACCTACTTACGCTCCAGATTAGAAAAGTTAAGTCTGACTTTCATATCCAATCCCTAGGTTGAAATATGGATTTTCCCCCATCCAAATTAAAGAAATTATTTTATTTTGTATTGAAATTATGCAATTTATGGAGAGCAATTCTATAATTGTTTAACCCCTCAAAAGTCTTCTGTAATATCTCAAGATATTCATGTTAGATATTGTTATTTTTGTAAAAGAGAGCTTATTTCCAGATTTGTTGATAGTTAATTGTTTTTCTACAAACATAGGTGTTTGAGGGCACCTCTGGAATTGATGCCAAGAACACACTTTGCGAGTTCACTGGTGACATCCTGAGGACTCCAGTGTCTGAAGACATGTTGGGGCGTGTATTCAACGGCAGCGGCAAGCCCATTGACAAGGGACCTCCCATTCTTGCCGAAGACTACCTGGACATCCAAGGTCAGCCAATACTTTAAATCTTGTATTACAATATTAAACACAAAGTACGAAATTAATTTTTATTTTGACTATATCTCTATTTTAAATATATAATGAAGTCAGAGTTGAAAGTAAAACCTAATAAGTTTGAAAGTTATCATTTTTCACTAATTATTTTTATATAATATTTAGTATAATGCAATTTTAAATTAGATGAAAGTTTTTCATAAAAATGTCCAAATACCATTTGTATGGTGAAAATAGCTTGAAGTCTATTTTTTCTGGTTGCAACTGCCAATAATAAAATCCAAACTTGTCTTTAGTAATAAAGATAAACAAGATATAATGTAGCTAAACAAACATTTCATACCTGAAATAGTAACTCAGGAAAGAGAGTATCCAAAAGTAAAGTCTTATAAAAAATAGAAATCTCTTTTTAATCAAAATAAACAAAATATCTTAAAAACTGTTTTTTTATGTAAAACTTCAAAACAATTCCACTTCTCTGTACATTTTTACAATTTTTTTTGTAAATAGTGAAATGTATTTTTGAAAAAATTACATATTGACATTCTAACATTTTTTAGATATTTTCTGCTTTTATATATACTTTTATATTTTTAGACCTCCTTTACGTTGTAGAACGTAAATTATAGGTTTATATGTTAATATGTTTGTTACAAATCTTAAGAAGTGTTTTTACATGATGTAAAAGTTGATAAAAACACAAAATATTTTCAGAAAATGCTTCAAATGAAGTAAATTTATTATAATAAAAACTCATTGTCTAATAATAATTGTCTACGTTCACCTGT
This sequence comes from Homalodisca vitripennis, assembly GCF_021130785.1. Classification (NCBI taxonomy): domain Eukaryota; kingdom Metazoa; phylum Arthropoda; class Insecta; order Hemiptera; family Cicadellidae; genus Homalodisca; species Homalodisca vitripennis. The sequence goes on from NC_060210.1 coordinate 93,602,289, forward strand.
CATTTACTAGTTCACTCATAGTGCTCAATAAATAAAAAATCTGAAATAAACAGAATTTTAACTAGGCCTAGGACTAGGTATAACGATTTTTATATCACAAATTTAGCCTACAGACCTATGAATGTTACTAAATTATTGTGCAATAAATGAATCACAAATAAAACCATTGTTCATATTGTAGTTTATATTTGAAGCATGTGATCTCGTTGATAAAGAAATTCTGAACGCAGTAATATAGCTAAACTCATTCCTAACTAAATTTCCCACAGCAAAAGTATAGCCAAAAATCGGTGAAACATCCCGATTAATTTGATATAATATTTGTCCAACTGATTAATATTTGTCTTATTTTCGATAGCAAACGTTTGATTAAAAAATTACTGCAAAATCGACTAGTGACTAGTTGTTCAACATTGGAAAAAAATATTTAGTGATTAGTCACTAGTTGTCTTAACAGATGGAGGGTTAATACGGTCTCTCTGCCACAGAAGAACTCATAATAAATATTTTCTAATATAACCATTTAAATTTTTGTGATTTATAAAGAGTGGCAACATTGGCACAAACAAACTTGCTGCTCTAGAGTACTGCTACAATTTATTCAGTTAAAACTCAATTAACGTAGAAATTTGTGTAATAAAGTAGGAAAGTTTTTTGTTGTATGTTTGTAATAACGTTAATATACAATAAATATTTAAATGATATTTAAGTAGTTTATTCTTGTTTTACACAGGTCAGCCCATTAACCCCTGGTCTCGAATCTATCCTGAGGAAATGATCCAGACTGGTATTTCTGCCATAGACGTGATGAACTCCATTGCTAGAGGTCAGAAGATCCCCATCTTTTCGGCTGCTGGTCTGCCACACAATGAAGTAATCTTTTTCTTCAGTTTTATTAGGCCACTCCATATTAGTAGTTAAATGTATTGTGCAACTACGTATGTCAAGTTTCATTATCCTATTTAAAATGATTTGTCATCACAATTCTCAAGAAAAAAAGTGGTTTTAACATCTTAAGGCGTGCATCAAAACTTAAAAAAATAAATAGAATTGGTCTAAAAGAAGAAGGGTGTCATAACGTTTTATTATTGTGTTTTCATGAAAACATTGTCTTAAAGACTCACCAATCAGCAAATTAGTCTTCAAAATGGTTCAATCTCGTAGTGGCCAAGTTGCCTCGTAAGGCAAATTCTAGAGATGCACTCCAGTTAAAGTACCTGAATATCCCACCCAAAACTGACTGCTACTTCAGCAGGTGATAAGTACCTACTAAGATACAGGTAGTCATTTATGCATCTCCTGTCCCAAAGTGAAGGATGAAACAGGAATGTCCAAAGTAAATGCAATATTTGCCTGCACACTCAGAAGAGACCAATAAGCGGAATGACACCTTGTATGAGTGCTGCAACCTTTGGTGTTGCTCTTTGCATTCATCCTTGTTTTCAGGAATTTTACACAATGAAAACTTATTTAAAATTTAAGTCTTTAAAACCTGTAATTTCCTTGACTTATGTTTTAAAATGTAAATAAACACGTTTTGAGAGATTTGTAACTTTATTAATTTTTAACCATATGGTAATTTTTGGAAATGCATTCTTTACTCATTTTAAATGTGCAAATACGAATATCATACATGTCCATACTGCTGAAAGGGTTAATAACCGTTGGTGTAAACTAAAATTATGGATACAATTCTTGCTTAGAAATATGGGGAAAGCAGTAACTGAATGTAAGTTTTTTCTCGTATATAAGGAAAAATAATGAATTTTGATTGAAATAAAAACAAATTGTGTATTGTTGACAGATTGCCGCCCAAATCTGTAGACAGGCTGGGTTGGTAAAGCTGCCAGGTAAATCAGTCTTGGACGATCATGAGGACAACTTCGCCATCGTGTTTGCTGCTATGGGTGTCAACATGGAGACAGCCCGATTCTTCAAGCAAGATTTCGAGGCATGTACATAATTTGGACAAAATAATTTGATTTCACCATTACAGTTTATGTAGCTACTGTTTTAAAACTGTACATGAAAGTAACGTCAGTTTCATCTCTCAGGAAAATGGATCCATGGAGAACGTGTGCCTTTTCTTGAACTTGGCTAATGATCCAACCATCGAGCGTATCATCACACCTCGACTGGCCCTGACAGCCGCAGAGTTCTTGGCATATCAATGTGAGAAGCACGTGTTGGTCATCCTGACCGATATGAGCTCCTACGCTGAGGCTCTGCGAGAGGTATCAGCTGCCCGAGAGGAGGTGCCCGGCCGACGAGGATTCCCCGGTTACATGTACACTGACTTGGCCACCATCTACGAGCGTGCGGGACGAGTTGAGGGCAGGAACGGATCCATCACCCAGATCCCCATCCTAACTATGCCTAACGATGGTTTGTATCTTCTGTCAATACAATCATAATTAGTGATACTCAGTAGATTTGTAGTAGCAGAGATTGGCAAAGTGACTTAAATATGTATCATTTCATTATGAAGGGAATTTATAAAACTGTAACTTTTATGATAGCAATAATCTGATTTACAAGTTAAAGGTGTAGACTTTTAAAATCAAAACTAACTTGAGAGATGGTTGAAATTGAATTTTTTTTTTATTGTAATATGATTGGGTGAATCAGCTTTTTCTTCAAAAAGACTCAGAAAACTCAGAAAGAAATGGGCAGACATTTTTCCACTTTCCAAGTTTTAATTTTTGTTTTCCTAATGGGAAAGAGAAAAAATTACAAATGTTTACCACATTTACAGTTTTCACTTAAATACTTTTTAAGAGTCATTAATCCTCCTATTTGGCCATCGAATCATTTTGAGTTCGTCTAGATTAACACTGTAATGACAAGCAACTCATATTAAGTCGTTGTGTTATCTCCGTATCTATGATGTATTTAACCATCAAATGGGGTTTTAACTCTGGCAAATATCATATCTACACGTTGAAATGAAATGTCCAAAATAGGTAGGTATTGAAATTTCCGATAAACCTCATCACTTGACTTGGCAAGTTGTAAAGTAGTAGAATATTTAACGCCAGATGCAAAGTTGTGAGAAGAGTAAAAAAACTTTCTAAGTTCCAATTATCGTACTGAAGGTGTTTTTGTTTTTTATTAATATGAATACAAAGCTTAGATTGTTAACTATTTAAAAAAATTGATGGAATTTGCAAAAACTTTACCAGCATGATTATAACAAATTCTGTATCAAACTTTTTATGTTTTTGTTGTACCGTATTCTTTTAATTTTGTTTTTGTCAATATCTTTAAATTTACATTTACCACGAGGAATATAAATTTGGAGTTACTAACAAATTTATAACATTTGTTGTGTTTGCATGTAAAACAATATTTTACATCTACTTAACAGAAAACCATTGCATTTTTAGTAAATTAGCTACTTTTTTAAATATTCTAGTATAATAAATGTACATTATATATATATATATATATATATATATATATATATTTGCACATTGTAGTGGTTCATATTTTCGTATTGAGTAATCTACACTAGCTACTGATTAAGGAACTATGTCTGTCTAAATACAGTAACAATTCATTGAAATGGAGAACGGGTGTGCTCATCATTGGAACTTGTGTTTTTCATGATTTCTTGAGCTTTAGGGCTAAAAGGATTTTCAAATTGTATCAAGAATTAATAATTACCATTCATTTTATTGGTACTATTAGGCAGGTTATGATTATTTGTGTAGTGGTTGTTGACCATATTTTTGAACATTATTTAATAATAGACTATTTGATTTTGAAGACATTTAAAATTAATAATTTTAATACTTTTGAGAAGTTTTAATTTTTGTTACCAATACTACTTGCCACTTAACATATTGACATACTAACACATTAATGTGTCAGTATTAAGAACACCACTCATGATCATTGTGTACGAGGTGTGTCCTAAAAGTATCCGACCTTGACATCTGGCATGAACTGAAATTACTCAGCGGCAACGGCAATCTGGTCTCCTTCAAAGTACTACCTTATTCCAACGCTCCTCCCACTTCTGGAAACACTCCTTAAATTCATTTTGTGGAGTGGCTAACAGGACCTTCGTCGTATTTTGTTTTATTTGTTCAACATCGTCAAATCTTTTTCCTTTCAAAGGAATTTTTAATTTCGGAAATAGCCAGAAGTTACAAGGAGCTATTTCAGGACTGTATGGAGGCTGTCGTAGTTGGTTGATGTTGTGTTTGACCAAAAAACGCTGAATAAGATTTGAGGAATGAGCTGGCGCGTTGTCGTGGTGCAGGATCCAGTCACGGCTTGTCCACAATTCAGGTCGTTTCCTTCGCACTGCATCTCGTAGCCGCCTTAGGACCTCAAGCTAATACTCCTTATTCACTGTCTGGCCTCTTGGAGCATATTCGTGATGAACAACACCGTCCTGGTCAAAAAAAAAACTCTCAGCATTGTCTTGACATTGCTTCGACTTTGTCTTGCTTTTTTCGGCCGATTTGTGTATCGCCCATAGAGACGTCACCATAAACTTTCCGTATCATAGTAATCATCTCTGATGCTGAATGGCCAAGTTTTTGGCAAATTTAATGCAAATGCGCTGCTCAACACGTTCAGTCATATTGAAATGTGACGCACACACACGGCAGTACTGTACGGAACAGAGCGCTGTGACTCACTGAGTGACCGGATCGTATTCAATGCCTAATATGGGAAGGAGTAGGCTCGCCCCTCCCCTCCAATAACCGGTTCGAGCCAGTCGGTTACGCTGCAGCCGCCTACTGGTCGGCGGTCGGATACTTTTTGGACAGACCTCGTATACAACAACAATAAAGTTATTAATCCAAATGCATTACAAGAAGTTTTTTATTAAAACATTAGAGCCATTTCAAACAACTGAAAGTTTATCAAGGAACAATAATATACTTTTACCATTATTAGACTATAGTCATCTTTATTCTTTATTGCCGTCATTTACTTCCAGCATTCATATATTTGTCATAGTGATGATCTGCTCAAATGCAGCAAGCAAAAGCTGCCTGTATAGTGTGAATTGTTAAAAGGCATTTTGTGAACACATACAAATTTGTAACATAAGTATAGAGCAGAGGATTTAAAGTGTTTCTCTTTGAATAAAATTAAAAATAAGCTTAGCTGTGTTGTGTTGTGTTAAGATAAGTTGAATTGTATATAGCTAGATTGATTGTAACCTTAATTTCTGTCAACAGACATCACTCACCCTATTCCCGATCTGACTGGGTACATCACAGAGGGACAAATCTACGTTGACCGTCAGCTGCACAACAGGCAAATCTACCCACCCATCAATGTACTGCCCTCCCTCAGCCGTCTTATGAAGTCTGCTATCGGCGAGGGAATGACTCGCAAGGATCACTCTGACGTATCCAACCAACTGGTGAGCTTTTTTCTGATAATGAGCAATGTTTGAACTAAACGTAAATGTTTTCTGTGTACATTAAAATATAGCTTTAGTGGAATCTCAGTATTAACTCATGTTCTGTACATGCAGTATGCTTGCTACGCCATCGGTAAGGATGTACAAGCCATGAAGGCCGTCGTTGGTGAGGAAGCCTTGACACCTGATGATCTGCTGTACCTCGAATTCCTCACCAAATTTGAGAAGAACTTCATCTCTCAAGGTAAAATTTTTTTCTGTATTCTACTACATTACTTAAATTAGTATCATTTATGAGGTATGTCCACAAAGTAAATTCCGTTTGGTTATATAAAACAAATTTGTACAGATATAGATAAATATTTATAGTACAAAAATCTACAACTCTTCAACTACTTTTTTTCTACATAGCTTTGGAAATTTGTAAGCACATTTCCACACACACACAAGCACAAGCTTTTGTGTGTCTTCTTCCTAGAAGGTTGCAGACTGTGTTTTCAATCATATGGTAACATGTTCTTGCAGCTCATCATTGTCATTAAAGTGTTGATCACGAAGGAAATATTTCAGGTAGAAGAAGAGATGAAAGTCGCTAGAAGCGAGGGGCGGGTTGTACGGAGAATGGCCAAATAGGTGCCAGCCAAATTCCTGTAATGTGGGCAATGTAAGGTTGGGACTTATCGTAGAACAAACCAACACTTTTTGACAGTAATCCTTCTAGCTCGTTCTGTATTGCATAGCACAATTTATTAAGGGTCACGCAATAAACATCTACATTGATTTTTTTGCCTCTAGGTAAGAAATCAATCATCTAAATGCCTTTTATGTTCCAAAAACAGGCGCACAATACTTTTCGAGGTGACTAAGATTTGCTTAGTCTTAACCTTCCCTGGGGAAGTGTGCCTTTCTTTCGATTGATTGCTATTTAGTTTCAGGGGTGTCATGATACACCCAAGTTTCATCCTCCTTGACTATGAGAAAAAGAAAATGATTACCGTCTTCATCATATCGTGTCAAAAACTGAGGTGCACTGTCCATCTGTTGTTTTTTGTGTTATTCAGTAAGAATTTTGGGTACCCAACGTGAGCAAAGTTTTTGAAATTTCAGTTTTTCGGTAACAATCTCACGAATTAGTGGTTGTGAGAATTCCATAGCAAGAGTACTATGTAAACTTCCGGTTTTCGTTAAGTCTCTTCAATTGTGTGAACCAGTTCATCAGTAACAATCAAAGATAGCATCCACTTTGTTCTTCATCGCGCACTTTATCACGCCTTTCATTGAACAGTCTGACCCACCTTCTAATCATTGATGAAGATTTCAATTTAACATCTATTGACTGTATATGATAAATTGAAACTGCCAATAATCAGCAGTCATCTGTATAGTCTAAGGCAGGGGTGCCCAACCTTTTTTACCCAAGGGCCACATTGTAAAGCCTTTATGGCCAGGCGGGCCAACATCCCAGGGGATTTGGAACCCCAAACAAAACGTATTGCCCGGGGTTTGTTCCAGAAATCTTGTGCAAAATATGAGTTTTAAGGTTATTTGGCCCTTGTTTCCTGATTATTGTAATTTCTTATTATTTATTAGTTGTTAGGTAAAGGTTTATAATATGTTATGTTTTTAGGTTATTTTAGTAGAAATAAATATAAACCCAGACTTTTGGATGTTTGCTCTAATTCTGAGGGAACAATAAAAAAGTCACCAATAAATTAAATACATTGATTTTAATTAATCCTACTAGGATACTAGGACATACAAATTACGTGGCGAGTGGTGACCTTGAATTGGGTAGGGGTTACGTCGCCGCACCGCGCACTGTGCCGTGCTTTACGCCCGCTCTATTCGCCAGCCGGCAGCCACCACCGTAGTCAGTGAAATCTGTCTGCAACTACTTCTTTCAACACTCATACTCCACCAAATGAATAAGGCTCGTTCTACGTGAAATCGACTGGACTGCTTGGTTCTCAAAATTTGTATTTATTTAATATTTCAAATGCTTGTAAACAAATTTGGTTGTTTTGGCAACAAGGCGGGCCACATAAAACTGACTCGCGGGCCGGATTCGGCCCGCGGGCCGTAGGTTGGGCAGCCCTGGTCTAAGGTGCAAAGCGTTCTTGATTGGCCAAAGCTTAACCCTAGTTATGATCAATATCTCAAAAATTTAATTGTGTAAGCAATGTTTCGATGTAGTGTGAGCTAGAAGACTTTGATGTTATATAAGTATACTGTTTAATTTGACTACCGCCTCAATCCCGTTGGTTAAAACAGTACAATGAGAAGAAAGGTAAAGTAATCCCACATTGAAGCAAACTTACATTTTATGTACTTTGTATGGTATGCTACACGAATATATTAATAAAACAGATTATATTCAATTCAATTCAAAATATATGTGTTCCATCTTTGTATACAAAACATTGCTCAGGAATAGAGTCAAAAAATAGAGTCCTTACAACTCAATTACATAAAAAAAATTCAAATACAGTATAACTAAATACTAACAATACTAAATACTAAATAAAAACATATACAGTATTACGAAACTATCTAATCTTTATTTACATCAGCCTGAACATTGCTAAATTTGAATGAATAATAAGATAATCAAACCAGTATATATATTACATGATTTCACTAGGGATATTGTCTGTATCTGACCCATCACTAGATTAACTCTAAGACCTGCTCCACCATTTCCCTCAAATAATGTTCCATCACTGACACTTAGCCAACAATAAATCACTATTTTATCCATCAATATTTTAGAAAAGTTTATTTCCGATTACTGAAATCTAACCAAGCCTAAGTTTTTATTCCACGTTTCTCAAATAGTCATATATACATAACAAAACCATGATCCAAACAGTTATCATGTATAACAAAAGTAATAACGGTAAATACATATTTGGGTGTGAAAACTATCTACCAAGACGCAATTGTTACTTCAGAACTAAGGTAGTGCCGAAAATAATGTTTAGTACGTTAAAAACGATAAACTATGTAAAATAAATGTTACCCAGGTGATTTTCCAGTATCGTACTCGGAGCCTATAATTTATCAAACCCATTTAAATAAATATATGTTCCTTTATTTTAAAATACAGTATATTTATTTGCGTTATTGCAATGTCCAATAACACACTACACATTTAATACAACACTAAAACACTACTAAAATTTAAAATTATATGCCACTCGGCACAGATTTAAATGTAAACAATGCTGACAAGATGGCGTTCACAACAGACTACGTTTTTTTATGGTTGAAATAATCAACATGCTACGTCACAACTACAATAAATTATAAAGAGGAATAAAACCTTAAGTTTTCATTAGCATTTTCCTTCCCGAATCCATTGGTGCATGAATAAAATCGATACTCTACCAGGGTATATTGTAAAAAGTGATTGTGTGAGAGAATGTTTATCAACAAAATTTGGTTGATTAACAGTACAGAAATGTCCAAAGGTGACATAATTATGGTGATTAACACTACGAGGGTTAAATTGGGTATTTTAATTATGACTATTGTTAATTACTGAAGATCTAGTACGTTGCTTAGCATATTTTATACGTTCAAATATTTGCAAACTATGTACATCTGTAACTAATAGAAACCAGAACTAATTTATGGTTACTAGTTCTAACTATTGATAATAATAATAAATTCGTTTATTTGTCATAAAACATCATAAAATTATATGCCACTCGGCACAGATTTAAATGTAAACAATGCTGACAAGATGGCGTTCACAACAGACTACGTTTTTTTATGGTTGAAATAATCAACATGCTACGTCACAACTACAATAAATTATAAAGAGGAATAAAACCTTAAGTTTTCATTAGCATTTTCCTTCCCGAATCCATTGGTGCATGAATAAAATCGATACTCTACCAGGGTATATTGTAAAAAGTGATTGTGTGAGAGAATGTTTATCAACAAAATTTGGTTGATTAACAGTACAGAAATGTCCAAAGGTGACATAATTATGGTGATTAACACTACGAGGGTTAAATTGGGTATTTTAATTATGACTATTGTTAGTTACTGAAGATCTAGTACGTTGCTTAGCATATTTTATACATTCAAATATTTGCAAACTATGTACATCTGTAACTAATAGAAACCAGAACATTTATGGTTACTAGTTCTAACTATTGTAAAACATCATTACAGATTTAAATGTAAACAATGCTAGATGGCGTTCACAACAGACTACGTTTTTTTATGGTTGAAATAATCAACATGCTACGTCACAACTACAATAAATTATGAATAAAACCTTAAGTTTTCATTAGCATTTTCCTTCCCGAATCCATTGGTACATGAATTCGATACTCTACTATGTTTATCAACAAAATTTGGTTGATTAACAGTAAATGTACAAAGGTGACATAATTATGGTGATTAACACTACATGACTATTGTTAATTACTGAAGATCTAGTATAGCATATTTTATACGTTCAAATATGCAAACTATGTACATCTGTAACTAATAGAAACTAATTTATGGTTACTAGTTCTAACATTCGTTTATTTGTATGCCACTCGGCACAGATTTAAATGTAAACAATGCTGACAAGATGGCGTTCACAACAGACTACGTTTTTTTATGGTTGAAATAATCAACATGCTACGTCACAACTACAATAAATTATAAAGAGGAATAAAACCTTAAGTTTTCATTAGCATTTTCCTTCCCGAATCCATTGGTACATGAATAAAATCGATACTCTACCAGGGTATATTGTAAAAAGTGATTGTGTGAGAGAATGTTTATCAACAAAATTTGGTTGATTAACAGTACAGAAATGTCCAAAGGTGACATAATTATGGTGATTAACACTACGAGGGTTAAATTGGGTATTTTAATTATGACTATTGTTAATTACTGAAGATCTAGTACGTTGCTTAGCATATTTTATACGTTCAAATATTTGCAAACTATGTACATCTGTAACTAATAGAAACCAGAACTAATTTATGGTTACTAGTTCTAACTATTGATAATAATAATAAATTCGTTTATTTGTCATAAAACATGTTACATGCATTGACAAAGTCTAATTCAGTTACAGACTAAATAGCATTGTCTCTAAATAATATTTAATAAGTATAATACAAAAATATTATATATATAATAATATAAGACATTAATTGTCTAGTTGAGAATTATACTTATCATATCATGAACAATTATTAAAAGTCTATTTTGTTAATAATTGTTTAATAACAAACAATAGAAAGGTTGTCGTCTTGTCCCCCTCTCCAGTAAAATTTAGACCTGACTAGAATTTGATGTTGGTAAAACTGGTGAGTAATGAATGTATAAAAAACTTATCTGATGTGTGTAACAGGTAACTATGAGAACCGTACAGTATTCGAGTCACTGGACATCGGTTGGCAGCTGCTCCGTATCTTCCCCAAGGAGATGCTCAAGCGTATTCCTGCCACTACACTGGCAGAATTCTATCCCAGAGATTCCCGCCACACTCAGCCTAAGTAGATTAAAGGTATGTATGGGGTAATTTACATTACTTATTCTTACATTACTTCTTAACAAAGAAAAATGTATTATATTTTACTTTCATTTGATGTTACAGATATTCATGGTGCGCACACACGCTCAATGAAGCCACATTCCATCAAAAACTCTTAGTACTTTTGTGAATAGTACTTATCATTGGATCATGTATATATTATTTGAAAACATTGAAAATGTGTTAAACGCAGTCCCCTTGCTAGTGAATTGTCAGACTTTATGTGCTTAAAATCACTATTCTTTCAGATATAACTTTGCTTTGCATTAAAGTTACATTGATTGTTACTATTGTATTAAATAATTTTATTGTTAGTTTATTGAGTACGGATTATTTTATTTTTTTACTATACTATAAAAGGATTGTTAATGGAAATTAATATTTTATGAATTTTAATAGTGTTACTAGAAATGTTTTTCGGTAATACTTAATTTTTAAAGATTCCCTATTAAAATGACAATACAGAAAGAGAGTTTATGGGTTGAAACAATGTCAGTATTCTTGTGTCGTAGTTTTGGTGTCTGGGTAAAACAGTCCATTGTGTCATTGTATTTATAGCTTCCATTGTTTTAAGTTCATTGTACTCATGTATTTAAGACAAATATTGTATCATAAAATATAAAATGTTAAATGTTTGTTTGTTTTTCTTTACACCCCGCAGAATTACATTTGTGTAAGAAATTATATTTATAAATCGAGTTTGTGCATAATTAAATATTGTGGAACCTAACCCCCCACAAAACAGCAAAAATCAAAGAAAAAAACACCTCTACATGATATGAATGATTATAGATCAGTACATTATGTAGCAGCATTTATGATTGGATTTTGTTTCAGTTCTATTATTTCAAAATGTTGTGAAGGGGGAATTTGTTTAGTCTTTTGAAATCGTTTATTAATTTATGTATTAACTACTGTTTTATGTACCAAGGCATTGGTTCTGTATTCATTATTATATATTTTGTAATTCAGTATTATAACTGTAAATTGTTTCTGTTTTCATTCCATTTGGAAAATTAAGGTTTTTAAAATGATATAACTACTCCAGGTAGAGAACACAATCAAGATTTTGATAGATGAACACTCAGCAAACTGTAAACTATATGTTACCACTCACAGAACTCTGAAAAGTCTGTTGTGATTCTACCCCAAAATATATGTAATGTGGTATCCAAAGATATTCTTAACTTTTTTGTTTGTAAAATGAAAAATAAAATACAAGAATGTTTTAGATATAACTACAAACAATAAATATATTTGTAAACTAGAAGGTGTTTGGATGCATTAAGTATATTATGAAATTAAACATTAACAACCAAAATAAGGGCATTAACGTCTAACATTGTACAGCTGAATAGTAGAAAGTATTAAGTTTTATTAAATAAAATTATAAGTAAACTCATTTACTATCCGTCTATAAGACATTAAATAAAAAAATTTATGAACGTTATGACTACAAGCATTAGAAACTAGAAATCAGTACTGAATATGTAAAAGCATGAATTGATGATCTTTTTTTTAGTACATTCCCTTGGAACATTCATTTATGGTTTATTATTAATTATTACAGTTTATACATAGTTTTAAAACTTATAGAGGGGCTTAAGAAAGTTATTTACTTTAGTATAAAAACATACTTTATTTTATCGGAATAATTGAGAGAAATTAGTACATAATTTATTCTTCATGCATTATACAAATTAGAAGTAATTAATTAAAGAGAAATAATATTTAGCACAAGTAATATTTATTTTAAGAATGTTATATATCATTTATATAAACAAGTAAAGTTATATTATTGTGTATATAAAATTGCATGAAATAAAAAAATTAGGCTGTGTCAAAACAAAGAATCAGAATAGGTGCAAAGATATCCCACTACACATAACACATATGGTATGAAAAGAAGGGTTGATTGAATTTAAATTGGTTCATATTTTTTTATTACAGCGTCTAGTATCTGATGCTGTCTCTTACTTGACTCCTGGAATCTGGAGCCATGTTCGTATGAAGAGATCTAAAAAAGTCGGTGACAAAAAAGCCCAAAATGAACCTTTACATCGTTTTGATATGAATAAGTGAAGTGGCTGTCTCATTGTCTCATCTGGTGCACTAGGACGTTTCTGACACGATTTCTAAGCACAGTGGAGCAACCGAGTTTTAAAAAGCTAAAATCAACAATAAAAAAATACTTGTACTAGATAGCAGCTTGATCACAATGAAATTAATAAAGTAAACTCTGCATTACAGACCCATTTGGTAGCTCAGAAATGAGGTGGGTTAAGCACAGCTAACAGTTTTTGGGAGAGGATTGTTAGAAGCAATGAAAACCAATGAACGTATTAGTTATAGTCAGAATGTTTAGGAGATATAAGAACAACGTATTTTAGATCTAAACTGATGTAAAAAAACAACAAGAATAGTTTGTTTAGATTTGTGTGTGCACAAACTAACCATGTACCTTACAGACTGGTGTTGTTTCAACTGTAAACATCAGATTAAGCAATCTCCAAAACTGTTATGGTTATAAATGCAAGGACAACTTCAGACATAAGTAGTGAGTGATTGGCTGATCTAGCTGTGTTTTCTCATAATACTTTAGTATTAAAGATAAAATTTAGTACTGAAGTTTGTTGCCAATATTTTGCATATTATTTTCATAAGGATTGGTAAACTATCATTTTACTACCTTGTGGTACTTCACATTTGTTTGTGTAATTTTAAATGAAGTCAATTTCACTAGTATTATGTTTCTTTTTTTACTGTAGAATCAAATATAATATTAGAACACAGAATTTACGCATAATAGAAAACATGCTTTACAATGTCATTGTTATGTGACAATTTTCCATTATCTATATGGAATTGTAACAGACTTTTTATATAATCGACAGTTATCTTCACATGAATGTCAAAACATTTTAATGAGGTGCACAAATCAAATGTTTAAGCAGCACATTTAATTTCCTTGCATGGAACCTTAATATAAATGATTTTTGTATATATCAAACATGGGTTGTTTACATAATACTATAATTGAAGCAGCAATACATAGAATGGCAAGATTCCACGTAACAAAAAAATAAGTTCAAACAAACAATTTTCAGTTTTTATAATCGTGTACTGTGGCACAATAAACTCAGGAACTTTATTTCAATACCTTAAAAAATATAACTATAACTGTAATCCAGTACACAAAGCATGATGGATCATTTTGCTCCATAACAATTTCCTTCCACTTGCAGCTCATTAAGCTCAAAATTTCATTGCATTGTTTGTTTAGATACAACTGATAATCCTCAGAGATAAAGAGATTAAAAGACACCATTTTTAGCCAAATAGTCTGTCTTTACCTAATTGGACTACTGAGCTCATCAACTTTTTACTTATTCAATATCCTTCCATTTTGTCCCCCACCTAAGCCAGTGAGTCTAGCAATCAATTTCTTTTTGGAGAAAATTCCTCTGTAAATTTCAATAAAACCAGCTTATGTGTAAACAAGGAAAATATGCTCTTAGATCATATAATGCCATAAAAGATAATACTATAGTTGATAGCATACCCATTAATAGAATTATAACTCATATTTCAATTATTTATCAAAGATTGGCTTAATCAATTGAAAAGTGTAATATTACTTGAATAGTCTTCAAAAGAGACGTCTTATTTAGCTTGAATCTATTTTATTCTGTTAACAAATTATGGATAACACTCCCTATGGAACACATTTGATAATGCCTCCAGATTAGACTCTTGGCACTGTGTTAGTTCTAAATTGAAGATGTTTGATATGAGCACATGAATTGTGTGTAATGTATTAAAATTGTTTAATGATTTTAAGCATAACCCCATTATATGCCTTTGTGTTAAGGATATTCTCCCATGTGATTTTAAAGGATACAGCTATACACAGATACATTTAAATTGATTCAGAAGGCACAAATTATAGCAATTGAAGAGAGCTCTATTGATTTTCTCAAAAATATTAGCAAGAATTTCATCAATGTCACTGAAGCAGAGAAACCTAACAACAAATTTAACTGATAAAACACAATAAAGTTGTATTTTAAGATCATTATTATTGTATTTTAAGAGAATAATTGTTATTATCAATTACACTATGTATATATATATATATAATGTATATATATATATATATATATATATATATATATATATATATACATCCAAGTAGTTTAACTTATAAATAAAACACAAAATCCAGTGTTCATGTTTTAATTTTCGTGTTCCCAGAACCCTTCACTATGAATTAATAAAACATAGAAACAGAACCCAAACCAAGAATTTATTAAAACAACCAAAGAAATAATTTTAACAAACAAATACTATAAACAACATAATTTCAATCAGCTGTAGGTAGAATATTTGTAAATCTTACATAGAACTAAATATTTGTACAAGAATGAAAAGAGAATCGTCTTAGGTTCAACCTATCTGGTTGCCTTGATTTTTAAATTATTTGCTGTGCTATTTCAACATTTCTAAATTGATCAGATTAGTATTTTGATTGGGATTTGGCTCTAAATGGTAAATTCCTTTTAGGCCGAAGCAATTTTCTAATTTATTTTGATTGCGTATATATATATATATATAAAATAAAAATTATATGCGATTATATATATATATATATATATATATATATATATATATACATTATATATATGTCTGGATAGTCATGCACCATCATAGAACTCATTCATCTTGTCTATGAAGAAATGAAGTTTCATGCAAAATTTAAACTATAACAAATTTACTTATTGTGTTCTTTGTTGTCAACATGATTAAGACCAATGTAAAATTTTCACTAACGTTCAGCCAAGTTCTGTGGAGTGCATACTTGCCATGATTCGCTGTTGCCTATATAGAAATAATTCTTTATGAAAATTTCAAGTTCATCGGTCAGTAAATTCTTGAGATATCGCGGGGACAGAAAGAGGAAAATTAAATTTGTCCAGTCCCTTGAGTGATAAGCTTTGATGACATTCAGCCCATAATTAGCTTAGTTCCAAGGCCCTGATATAGACTAAAAATATATGTTCAAAAGGTTATATTTTACCTTATGTTTGTCATTTCTCTGAGGAATGTCCTGTGCTCCCTCCTTTACGTGGCAGGGAGCGATGGTTGTTTCATACTCAGGGACCAAAGATCAGACAACACTTATGGTGCCATGAGTGTAACTTACTCTCGGTATATTTACAGACAGACTACATATATTAACATTTTTTAAATCTGTAAACAATTGCTTTAACGTCCAAATCATTCATTAAAAGTGAATTGTGTGAATTTTTTATTCTCTTTGACGAAGTTATGATCAACAGACCTTTATTGACGTTTAACGGTGTCACGCTGTCACTTGCAAGCATGGAAGAAACAAATCGTCAATTGAGTCAAAACTATTCTAAATTCAAAGTGCCTTTAATCCACTCTAGACTTCTTTGTGTCTAGTAAATATGTTTTATTTTAGATTTTCAAAAACTGTATAAAAATGCTTATATCCCAAATTTAGACTTACTTTCAGGTCTAGATTCATTTCTTTATTCTGTTTGATATTCAAAGCAGATTCTGAATTCAAATAAGCATGGGACTATAAAACCACTTACTATTTTATCCAGACTGCCTTTTTCACTGATTTGAACGCTTTAATATAATTCTTCCACAGTTAAGTAACTATTGACAAATATTTCACTGTTGACAATATATTGGTTTTATCTTCAGGGCTTTGACTGGGAGGTAAATCTCATTAGCAACAAAATTCTGTTATTACCTATGTGTAGGTAACACGTTGCTCAAATGTGCAAGCAAGCATGCAATACTTCACATCACATCTACATGCTTCTTTTAATTGTTCTCAAATATTCTACCACTGTAAGCAAGATCTCTACATTGTTTTTCCTTGAAATATCCTGAAATGTGAAGAGAGTGTCCAATTTTCAGCCATAAGCAGTTCCTCCCCAATCTATTAATTATTAACCTTAAAAGGGACTCAAAAATGGAAAAGTAGGTTATTCTAACTGTATATGTGCCAGTTATATTCTTTATATTTTCAATTACATATAATTCTGTGCTATAATAAAGTTCATCTACATAGATGTTTCAAGATAGTTCCGTCATCAAGTTTAAGTCCTAGGAAATTAGGTTTATTTGCTAGTAAAACTTGAGGAACCGCAGGAGTTATTTCACTTCTTCCTCCAAAAATCAGCTGTTTACTTTTTAACACATTTACAGTAAAGTAATTTATATGGCAGTATTGGTATGAGATGTTCGGGGCTATAAAAGTGTTTATGCTGAGCTTTTCAGGTGAGGTATGTTTTTAGCATTAAAGTTGAGTCGTCATCATACATAAGCGTAATTTCTTATATAGCTTGGGAAGAATGTAAACAATACAAGACCTGAGACCGAACCTAAAGGTACATACCGCGTCATATATTAT
This sequence comes from Homalodisca vitripennis, assembly GCF_021130785.1. Taxonomy (NCBI): domain Eukaryota; kingdom Metazoa; phylum Arthropoda; class Insecta; order Hemiptera; family Cicadellidae; genus Homalodisca; species Homalodisca vitripennis. The sequence goes on from NC_060210.1 coordinate 93,619,677, forward strand.
AGTTTTGATCTTACAGCCTTGGCAACTCCAGTGCCTGTTGTCCTCATTTTGGGTTCTGCCTTCCAGATAAGTACGAACACTCCTTTGTTTTTGTCCAGCACCTTGAAAGTCCAGTTTTTGCAGTATATGGTCATGGCCCAGGTAGTAAAATACCTTGTTGTGATTTAGGAAAACTGCTGTAGCAATGGTACCTGCTCTCTGTACCGTTTCCGTGTACAGTACTGATTGTACATTCAAAGATTAGATTTTTCAGTGTAAAGTCACAAGTTTCAATAAAATTCATAGTACATTTGAAGGATATGACTAAAATAACATTTTATTCTGTATAATGTTCATTGGTTAAGGCGTGCCCCAGTGTTATTCTATTTATTACAATTAATTCAGTGATAAACAGCCCATTGCAAGTTTTAAACCAAGGCTTTCTGTGAAATAATGTTTTATTTTCACATCTATTTGCCTTTAAAACTTAAAAATTAGTATAGATATACATTTTCAGTAATAATACTAAATTACTGTAATATGACAGTCATACGATAGTAATATTACCTTGGTTTTATTTCAAAAATATCAATTTCAAATACTGAAATATTACTGATTTCACAATATAGGGTTATCCTTATAATTATTTTGTAAAGGAAACAACCCCTTGATGAATAAGGAACATTGAGTATAGTACTATTCTTCCAAATACAGAAAAAGTCTCTGTTTCTCCCCTGCCGTTAGTCGGTCATGTGACTGTCAGCTGGTTTAATTTTTTCTGTTCCGTTCTGATTTTTCTGTCGGTAGGCTAATTTATGATCAAGATGGTCTTGGCTGTCATTTGCATTTGAACGTAGAATTTTTTCGACATTAGTTTCGTCTGCCGAGTGTCGTTGGCGTCGAGCTTCATTGGGTGGACTTGTGCAGTGGTGCTGTCGTGTTATCATTTGATTGGGATTGGCCTTCCTTGGTTCAATTGTTAATTGTTTGTAGTTTTTCGATTTGAAGTGCATACTTTCTATTTGGTTTATTTGTTAGAAAATTGATAGGTTGTTGGTACTTTAATTGAGTAGTATAGGTAAATCTAATTATCGTAATATTTTTAAGCAACATTTTATTCCACATTAACAAAATCATATATCTAATCATGGCTGCACCAGTCCAGAGGTTGTCTTCGCGGTTTAATAGTGTATTAAATAAAACAAACTGGGGAGCGGCCGCAATTTCGTCAACAAAATACAATAACAAGCCAAGAACTTATTTCACGTACAGTCCCGAAATAGCACAACCTCTTCAAAGAGAACCTAAGTGGACAACTGCAGAGGAAGCGGTAAAATGTATCAAGTCTGGTAAGTTAAAAAGTTTCATTAAAAGGTTCAATTATGATATTTCAACTGTAAATTTTCATTGTGACTGAAACACAACCAGCCTAGTAACGAGTTTGGATCCTTTCAAAGTGTTGTAGAATCCAAACACATTCCTTCCTCATGGGTGGGTAATCCTTTGGGTAGGGTATAAATTTCAAATAATGGGTGATTGGAGTCACGAAAATCTTTCAAAGCAATGTCGTGTAGTTGTATAAAACTGACTGCCATTTTTAATAATCAAATATTACTTATATAAAATTGAAATATTACATTACAGTACGTGTATTATTTGAAAGTGTTTACAGCTGTTGATATAGATTATTTAAGTTAATTGTTCAAAATAATTAATCAGTATCGATTGATTATATCGATGGTTGTGATTAAGTAATATCGTTTGCCAATTTCGATATAAAAAACCGGGTCCACTTATCATTCCATGTCAAATCACCTAATGGTCTGGACTGTGACCTGTCAGATTTTGATGATTTTTTGTATGTACCTACTAAGACTAGTTTTGGCATTTCATTTTGGAATGGAATTTCACATTTTCTGCCTTTTGGTTTTTGAGTGACAGGCTTTTTAAAAACCCATAAAAAGGCAGATTTTGGTCATGTCTCAGTATTTTCTAAACGCTCTATTTTAAAAACTACTGTATTAAAGCTAAAGAACTCAAATGTGTGACATTATTCTCCATTTGAAATGTTCTTTAATTTGGTATGTCACATGACTAATGTTTTGTATGTTTTAACTGTTTTTATCCTCCCAAAAACGGTTTTTGGAAAACCCACAATATGTCCCCTTCAATTTTTTAGAAAAATATATGTTATTTAGACTATAACTGACTACATATATGCCAAATTTCAGAATGGGACATAAAGGAGTTATTATTTTAAAACATTTTTTTGTTACTGGAGTACACACCGGTTTGGTGTGAGCAGCCATCACTAGGTAGTACATTTACTTTTTTAGGACCGGACCAAATTTTAGAATTTTAAGGGTGACCCTTTAAAAAAAAGTGACCTATCTAAAAAGACCAATTATGCAAAATTGGGACCTGTAAGCTTTTATAAAAAATCATAATCTTTACCTAAATATAAAGATATTGACAAGATCTTAGACTTGTTTTAATGGCGTATAACTTGGCAATCAGAAAGAAAATTATAATTGTCATGTCCAATTTATATACTCAATTTAGCTCTCCTCCCCCACCAAAAAAACTAAACAAATAATGTTTTTGTATGTTGTGTAGCATCAGAACTATAAATATTTTACTTGTGGGGAAACAACTGGATCTGTCTATAATATAATACTATAGTACAGTACAAAATTTCATTATTCAAATTTTGAAAAAAAAAGTAAATGAATTAAAAATAGGAAATGTTTTACCAGTACGCGTTTTCCTTATATCATGCTTATTTATGAAAATAAAGCTAACGTGCTGAAAAAATAATGAAGTTTACGGTAATTCTAAGCAATATATGGGTCATCCTCGATTTTTCTCATATTACAATATAATGTTCCAATAGTCAATTAGAAGAGGAAATGACTAGAATTTCTTGCCGGAAAGCAGTTATAGAGAGCAGGCAACCGCCAGACGGTCATATATTGCTTAGAGTTACCTATTAGTGATCAGGGGCACTGACGTGATCTGGGCTTCAAATTTGGAACTACTCGAGTTAATTTTTTTTTGTAAAAGAGCAAGCAGCGCGAAGCGCTGCGCAGCGGGCAGGCATCGTGCGTGATTTTATTAAAAATTTCTGATAAATTGTTATTACATATTACAATATAATGTAGGTAATGTATGTAAAACAATTTTAAACACATAATTACATGCTGGAAAGCAAAGTAAACCAATATAATCCGCCCAATACAAAATCTCCGTAAAAATTTGGTAAAGGAATCTGTGTCATTCCTTTGGCCTGAATCAATTCAGTATAGACGAAGATCACGCACGATGCTTGCCCGCTGCGCAGCGCTTCGCGCTGCTTGCTCTTTTAGAAAAAAAAATTAACTCGAGTAGTTCCAAATTTGAAGCCCAGATCACGTCAGTGCCCCTAATCACTAATAGGTAATTCTCGCGGTTGCCTGCTCCCTATAACTGCTTTCCAGCAAGAAATTCTAGTCATTTCCTTTTCTAATTGACTATTGGAACATTATATTGCAATATGAGTTGCCTGCTCCCTATAACTGCTTTCCGGCAAGAAATTCTAGTCATTTCCTTTTCTAATTGACTATTGGAACATTATATTGTAATATGAGAAAAAATCGAGGTTGACCCATACATTGCTTAGAATTACCAAGTTTACTTACTTTGCCTTACAGTTAAGATCAGTCTAAGAAACTGAATAGGTAAGACCAAACTTTTTTATTTCCTCCCTATCTTTATTAGATTTAGCTCCCTTATAGCAAAAACTGTATGTTCCAACGATGGTGGTGTTTCTTGTGGAAATTTTTGGCAAGGATTATATTTAGGGTGACCATGTTTGGGTAATTGTCCACCATATTAAAAAATGTAAGACTGTTTCAAATCTACTGTGGGAAAACATATTACTAAACCAAGGGATGTATTGTGAATTGTTTTTACTCCAGTATGACATGATTGTTGGTTTAATGGCCCAATATTTTCATGCAAATCAAAACTGTGGAAAAATTATGTGAGGCATTCTCAGACACATCCTCCAAGTCACTGTCATTAGAATTGGCTGCTTCATCAGTCATAATCACTAATTACTTGTCGGTTTACTGCACGTCTTCTTAGCCTAGGGTGATTTGTGTTTGAGGATAATCTAACCTTTTTTTCGCTATCTGATTTGTTTATGCTTAGTCTTAGGCTAGTCTGATTACCTTGGATACCAGATGTAGGTGGGATGTCAGGATCATAATCAGGGTCACTATCAGTGTCATCACCAAAAAGAACTAAAGTAATCAGCATTAGACACATCAGAGATCGATAATGCAAGCTCCCAATCTATTTCACTGATTCATTCAAGATTTTGGGATCCATAATAGTTGTATAAACATAAAAAAACTATTAAATCAATAGAGTTCGAAATTTATAAAAAGACAACTACCATAAAATCAATGTACAATCAAACGATTAGACCACAACCAAAACATAAACATAGACAAGCTGGTCTTTCATTATAAAATTTTGTACTGGATGATGAAATATCTTTGAAACCCGATCATTCCTCCTTTCTGGTCAAGATAATGTACATTCCACCTTCTCAGCACTGTTCCATCAATGTGTGTACAGAATACCCAAGTGGTAGTGAATTAAAAGACTTACTGTATAACGTATTTGATAATGAAGTAATAGTTGAAAATACTTACAAAATGTGGGTAACTGTAGATAGGTGATCAATGTAAACGGTAGTCAAAGGCACCAGTAATTTTATTGTTTTTATATATTTAGGCTTAAAATACACATACATTTATAACCAAGCAGCAAAAGAGACACTATAATTAAATAAACGAAAACTTAACAGAAGACCATTTATTCATTAATTGTGATTTGGCCAAAAATTATAACCTTCATCATATGAGATGAGATACAATCTTTTTTCTGGACAATCAGCCAAGCTACCCTTACCCCCCTTTAGTGTTTATTACAAATTCAAGGGAAATTTTAAAATCTTGTAAACAAATATGTTTATTAACGGTTTCTCTGGAACACAACATTGTTGCCTTTTACACTTCCCAGAAAAAATCTTTTAGAAATTTTGAAGCTGGCTGTGCCTTATCCTCTTAAAAAGATAACTTTTTCTCTGTTGTCAACACTACTCAGTACAAGAATAAAACAATTTTATAATCATGTTTGGATAAAAGTACTTTTTTCAAGTGGCAGTTATTTGCAACATCTTATTTCAGCCAGGATGAATTCCTTGAATGTATAATGTCAGTTTACCAAGTAACACCAACTGGTTTGGAATGTATCACTTCTGGTTTTATGACAGTAGCAAATGAAAATTCTTAGTGGCTGTGATATAGCCTATTGGACACAGTACCTTATGTAATGTACCAAATACATAACATACCAGTTTGGTATTGCTGCTCACACCAAACTGGTATGTACTCCAGTAGCAAAATATATATCTTTTAATAATCGCTTTATGTCCCATTCTGAAATTTGGCATATATGTAGTCAGTTATAATCTAAATAACACATATTTTTTCAAAATAATTAAAAGGGTATTTTGGGTTTTTCAAAAACCCTTTTTGGAGGAAAAAAAATTAAATATTCAAAAAACAGTCATGTGACATCAAATTACAGAATATTTCAAATGGAAAATAATGTCACACATTTGAGCTCTTCATCTGTATTTAGTGTTAAAGATATAGCGTTTAGAAAATACAGAGACATGACCAAAAACTGCACTTTGTGTGGGTTTTTAAAGCCTATCAATCACTCAAAAACCAAAATGCAAAAAATGAAAAATTTTACATTTTAACCAGTCTTGGTAGGTACAACTTCCATACAAAAAAATCATCAAAATTTGAGAGGTCAAGGTCCAAAATTATTTTTTTAGTGGTTGATTTGGAATGACCCTATAGTTATTTCAAATTATAGAATAGTTAAGCTCTATTCTTATAGCTAAAAAAGTAAATTTTAATCATTAATTATTACTGTCTATGTGTGTTTTTTAAATGTATCAAACAAAGCAGTGTAAAACTTACTAAAGCTTCTTACTATTTTGGAGGATAAACGTATCTGTTAGATAGTGACTGAAATAATACATGTTCATTGCCATTGTACTTGTATTATACCATTTGTAACATATAACAATGGTAAATGTCTGAAATCCTTCAAATAGAAATAATAAAATTTGGAAAGAGACACATTTTTTTTATCTCTTAAAAGAAACTAGTAGTTGAACAGGCTGATTGAGTTGCTTCCAGCCATGGCGATGAATGAAAAACATTCCTCGAGATAGAACTGAGCAGTAAAATATAAAATTTCAAAAGGCTTATTACTAATGCTTGAGAACTAAAAGTATTACAAACTCACCTAACTATAATATTCTACATAGCAGGGCAATAGCCACAATGGCTGGTAACCACTACCGTAGAAGTACACAAAGAATTGAAATTCATAGTACGAAACCAAGAAAACAAAACAATGTCTTTTCTGTTTATTATAGTAATAACTTAATTAAGTTGGTATAGTTCAAAGCGCACTCCGAACACTGCCACATTGAATATGCAGAAAACGTCACTTCACTACACACAAATGGAGAATAACAGTGATTATTTCTGTAAATAACTACACAACCAAATCTAACCAACTAGGAGAAGACATGTGCCGAGATGCCTAAAGAAGTTGTAAATTTTAAACATCACTGAAATAGCAATGGAAAAATGATGAATAAATCTTCACCATCAATGTAAAAAACTGTGGCCAAAATGAAAAAAAAAAAAACATAAAAAGTACAAAAATACTCTTATATTATCTTCAAATACAGTTGGTAGACCTAATTTTCTAGCTCAAATTTGTGTGTGAATGTTGACAACCCTGTTATCCTCTCCTCTTATACCTACCTCCTTAGCCTTTTATCCTCCCCTACCCAGAAACCCTGATTCCTAACAGTCCCCTAGGTGGGGATATAGCCTAATCTAAAATAAACACTAATAATATTTTTGTACACTATGTATGGTTGGTGACAACCTACAAATTGTTGAAATAAAAAGTATACTAGGCTATTTTAAGATATTGTTAAAAGTGGTTTTAGATCTCATTAGGTAATGTGGCTAAAGTAAACATTATCCCTGTATGAGTATATATAGTTATTTCATAAAATAAAAACCACTAGCAATAATACATATGTGTTCTAATCAAACTATAAATAGAGTACACTATAGCCTACTGTAATTGTTATGATGGATGCTTATTTTGCAACTAAAAACAACCTTAAGTAATAGGATTAATAGAAACGGTATTAGAACGTTCTACATTGCAACTTAAAAAATTGAAAATACAATTTTTACCTGTTTGTTGGTATTTTGCTTTAGTTTCACTTTAAAAAGCAATGAAAATCCAACTCAATATTTTTTCCACAGTAATTATTTCATAAACACAGTATATTTCGGAACCAATTCTGAAAAAGATTATAAAGACAACTTATAAACATTCTTGTGAGCGTTCTTTATGAAGTATTGCAAATTATTTAATTTATTAATACAAATACAGAACTTACATAAACATAACAAATATGTTTAAAAAGACAATTCAGTCTGTGCAATTAAAAACGGAGATTTATTAAAAATTGTAAACATTTTTACAAGTAGGCCTAAGCATTCTAAACATTTAACATGATTGAAGAGGGTAGCACTTAGTGTGAACTCTCTATATTTGCACACTGATGCCAGATATTTTTATGTAAAAGGATTTGTTGTGTTTAATTCAAATCCTGGTGCCCACTTCAAATAATGTCTAATGTCGCTTTAAATATATTTTGCAATTATTTTTTACAAAAATCTGGAAACCAGGACATAGGCATGGAAAGGTTTTTAATAGGATCATTTAACCTAACTGCAGATTGACTGGTCCTTATGCAATTTCTTACTTATACTAATTACTTAATGCTTTATAATTAAACCAACTTGCATAGATAAACCATAAAATCAACTAGGCTATATAAAAAGCAATTTAGTTCATAAATATTTTATTTCATTTATGTGTTCATTTAATGTAGAGTATCCACCATAGTATTTTATAAACATTAATAGGACCATATATCTCTAGTAATTAAATGAATACTGCTTTTATTAAAGAAGTGGAGTCTGGGCTGTCTCTCTATAACTCAATCTAATGTTTATTGTCTGTAATTTACTAACTAATCAATAACAATTTTCATGTCACAACGATAATGATCCAATTTCTAGGATTAATTAACAACAATAAATTGAGTACACTATAGTCTAATGTCAGTATGTTATTGATAGCAGAACGATGATAATAACACTTCTTCATTATTTTTATTACCTGTTTCCAAGAAAGAGAGACAAGACATAATCAGGTCCCTTAAACTAAAGACTTCTTCAGGTTATGATAAAATTTAATATCTAAATTGCTGAAATTATATTGGGAATACCTCATTGATCCACTTGTTCACTTAATTCTTTTGAAAGTGGAATCTTCCCAAATAGGTACATTAAAACTGTCTTTCATAAAACTCTTACATAAAAAAAGGAACAATGGATGTCCTTGACAACTTTATACCAATCTCTATTACATCAACATTTTCTTAAGTTTTTGAAAAGCAATTCCTATTAGGTTTTTGGCCTTTATTACTCAAAACAATGTTTTGTTCAAAAGTCAGTTTGAATTTGTTAAAGGTGGATCAACTATTATTGTGATGATCACACTTTTATGGATAAGTTGGTTAATGCTCTTGATAAAGGAAAAATCTGCTGTTTTGATGTATCTACGTGGGCATTTGATATGGCTTTGGAGAATAAAACATGTGATAAAACATGTACGGAATCTAATATGATCGTCCAGTGGCTTAGAGAAAATTCCACTAATATTATAAATTTATGCGAAAGTTTGAATGTTTGGATGTTTGGAGGTTTGTCCTCGAATCACGCTGAAACTGCTATACGGATTAAGTGCTGAAATTTGGAACAGGTATAGCTTTTGGCCTGAATTAACATTTAGAGTACTTTTTACCACCCATAAAACATTTATTTCACCAAATAAAGTCGAATTCAAATTGAAAAATTAGTTTGTTTACATTCGAATGTTATGATAAGAACGAAACGTAATAACGTTTCATAATTCAAATTAAACTGGCACTAAACAGCTGTTGACAGCTATAATTCGACAAACTTTCTGAAACATCTGTTTACATTTAAATTTAATCAATATACCGGAAGTACATAAGAAGTAGGTAGGACTTCCCCCTAGGTCGTAATAGGATTTTCAGTCCTAGCAAACTCAACTATGCCAACACGATTTTGACCAAAATATATTTCCGAGAACTATATAATCGAACGTATATAGTATTTTAATCGAGGCAATATGGCAAGCTTACCTGTGACATAGTAGGTAAGTGAGTTTAAATGGTCTTAAGTAGGCACTTTTTAACCGAAGTAGGCATCTCGGTCCTATGTAAGTATATATATTTTTTCCTCGTCAGAACAACAAGGCAAACTCTACTATGGTACTGGAAATATCTTAGACCTGAAAAATATGACAAGGACTGGAAATATACGCTTTTTGACTAAAGTAAGTTTCCGAGACCTATGTGATCCGAGATTTGTGTTTTCTTGATCGGGATTACAAGGCAGATTCAGCTGTGACGTTATGTATATAATTAATTAGAACCAGAAATGCTCCTACACGTGCCAAACATGATATAATAATTAAGTTAAACTCTGATAGTATTTACCATGAACTTAATAATATCTACCTGATGTATGCCTACTTACGTTTTAAAATGTTTTTAGGACTCCCATCATATTACATCATAATTGCTTTTTATAAGGACTTCAGTTCTAAAAATTGCGTGCGAAGCCGCAGGTAACAGCTAGTGGTAAATAAACCTATCTATCTTTGACCTGATAAAATATATTTTTCAAAATTGACATCTAATACATCCTATTAGCGAAAAAGTGAAATTTGTCTTATGACACTAGAAATAGAGACTTTGCAGTTATTCCTCAGAGTAGATTAAGTAAGACCCCTAGCGACCAATCTGTAACTACACCCAGGGTATACAATCACCTATTACCTCTAGTGCAGGTGTATGGCAGGAAAAGGTTTCTTAATAAATATTATTCATGGCTTTTGAACAACCCATTTTAGTCACTAGGGAATTTTTTCACGTAGAACATAATTTATTTTGATATTGCAATTTTGTTTATAGTTCCATCTACTGTATTTTTCAATTATGACATTTATTCATACTTTGACTCACATTTTAGTTGACCTAAGACTTGGCCTAAGTCAATGGTCCTTAATTTTATGGTAGTAAAATGATTTTGACTTTGACTATAAACACTGGTAAGACCAAATTACTAGATTTCACAATCATAGGAAAACGCTATGATGATCTTGGTGTTTGGGTTGATGACATGGGGATTGTTTCTGAACACAATGTTAAGTTCCTGGGTCTGTCTGTTGACAGGAATTTTAAGTTTTCCTCACAATAAACAATATAGCATGTAATATGTGTTCTTGAATTTTTGTGCACACTTCACAAACATTTCTGTCCTTCCTGCAGCATACTATGCTCAGATTTTCCCATACTTACGCTGTGGCAATCTGGGGATCAGAAAGAACTCATTCTTACTGTATTTTTATCTTATAAAAGAAGGCGTTGTGAAGTATTGCTGGAATTTGTCAATGAGAGCCTAGCAAACCTATTTTAAGACGTTTAAAATCCTAACTTTCCCTTACATTTATATATTTTACACAATTTTTTCAACAGAACCATAGCATTTTTAGTTTCTTATCCCACAATGTAAATACAGTCCTAGAAACAAAAATAAATTAATAAATATCCTTTTCAACACTAATCTTTTTTGAAAAATCACACTTATTATAATGCCATAGTATATTCAACACTACCTGAATTGTTAAGAACAGAGTTAGATTTAGATAGTTTGTAAAAGGAAGCTTTAGTTATTTTATTTTGTATGGGACTATTTCATGTACCGCGTTAGTTACCATCAAATTAAATATTATGTTTGAATGGTCATTTTGACACAAGCCAATGTATATATTTATGCTTCATAGCAATAAAGAATATTTTACTTTGACTTTGAAATATAAAAAAAGTAATGATTCATTGTATGTGTTCATTTAAATAACTTTTTAAAATTGAAGTAATGAGTGGTTATGTATTAATTTATATATCAACCGCTTTATTAGGTGTAAGAGCATTTTCACTTCCACGTTCTTGTTTTTGTAAACCAGCTAACATATATTATGTGCTCCTTATAAATATCAGCTGTAGTTATAAAAATCTAGGTGGTAATTATTTAGGAAATCGTTTAACATACATTTAAGTTATTTATGATTATGTTAATATGAATAGAAAATCACTGGATCGGCTGAAAATAAATCTATCAAACCATGACTGGAGAAGGGTTTACACTTTAGAGATAGTGGACGAATCCTACAATGTTTTTTTACACATCCTGACAATGAAACTTAACGCAGCATGTCCTGTGAAGAAAATTAAGCAAAGAAGAACAAACAGAGTGCAACAGTTCACAGACAAAATTGATACAGTTAAAACAAGACTATCTCAACTCTCTTCATAGGTATGAGCTAACTGGGTGGACAGAGGATAAAACCATCATGGCTGAGAGGAAGAAGTGTTATGACATCAACCTGAAGCAAGCTAAACAAGCAGAAGCAACCCAAAAAATTCTCCAATCGGACAAGTCTAAAGCAGTCTGGCAGATAATAAACCAGGAAAGAACAGCAAACCGAGGCAAAAAAGAAGCCCAGCCTATGAAACTTGTTACTGCAGGTAAAGTATTATACAAACCTAATGAAATTGCAGAGGAATGTAATAAATACTTTGCTAGTATAGCATTTAAAGCTAGGGGAGTCCCTCAGGGATCTGTACTCGGCCCTGTCTTGTTTATACTCTTGATCAATGACTTCCCTGACTCCGTAAAAGACTTGGTAGTTATGTTTGCAGATGACACAACCCTCCTGCTCCAAAGTGAAACCACCGAAGACCTCAGCATAAAAGCCTATATAGTTTTAAATATGACCTATGATTACTGCTCTTCAAATTACCTAGCTGCAAATCCATCCTAGGCGAAGCAGATTAACTTTGGAGGAAGGGGGGGGGACATGTTCCTGACATAAGTAATGAAGAGGAAACCAAGCTTCTGGGTCTAACCTTGGACGCTAAAAACCTTGAATCCACATATTGATAGCCTCTGCTAGAAGCTAAACATCGCCACCTATTTTATAAAAAGAATAAAAAGTGTAAGCAGTTGGGAAACGGCGAAAATCGCATACCATGCACTTATGGAAACTCACTTGAGGTACAGAGTCATTGTATGGGGCAGCACTTCAGCAGCAAACCTGAAGCGAGTGCTGAAAATACAAAAATCGGCTGTAAGATCTCTAGCCAATCTGGATTTTAAGGATAGCTGTAGACCAGCATTCAAACAGCAATATATATATATCAAAGAACTCATTCTACATATGAACAAGCTTGGACTTCCCAAGGTAACACAACCAAATTGTGATCCCGGAATGCGTCTCTGATACCGCCAGTCACATCAAACTGCCCTTCAAGAAACCTTCAACAATGGGAGCAAGACTTTACAATCAGCTCCCAGCTTCCTTCAAACAACTACCTGGAAAGGCAATGAAGAGGAAACTCGATTCATGGTTATTGGAACATCCTATATACACTGTTCAAGAATTCACCGACCAGATCAGCCAGACTTTACACTGAAACTCGGATCAACCATAAATGACAATCATGTATTATTATCATGTATCATGTTTATATTGTGACGCATAACTGTTCTCAATGTTCATGTTAATAAAGAGATTCTGATTATAATAATAATAATTCATTTAAGAATTATTTCTGGAATATCAATCAACCACAAGACAGCTATAATGAAAATGGTAAACAACAGTGGTACCAATAACTTATAAGACCAAATTACAAGATATTCCACAGCCAGAAACCAAGTTGCTTACAGTGTTACAATATGTGCTAGCTGGACTAATATAAAGAGAAATGTTTTGTGGTGTGAGAGCAAAGGTGTTTAACAGGTATTTCTCTACATGTTTCAGTTTCCATTGTTTGATGTTGCAAGATTTACAATTTATTGATGACGTTTAATAAAGAAATATGATCCCAGTTATTAGAGTATTTATTAAAATATGCTAGTATAAGCTATCGAAATATGAGTTATAATTTGTAAACTCTTATTTTTAGATTTACGTTATCTAAAAATAAACGTTTGTACGAGGGCAATCCAGAAAGTAGGTTACATTTTGATATGAACAAAAAACAAAGTAAAAGAAAAAAATAGTACTAAATACCTTTGAAAGTGGCACTAAATACTATTTTTCAACATAGTCACCAAACAAATTTAGATACTTATCATAGCGGTGAACTAGTTTGGAAATTCCAGTGTTATAAAATTCTGCCGCCTGAGACTTTTACCAGGTAGTCATACCCCCCAGCAGTTCATAAAGCGCTGTCACAAGCCAGGTTTTTATTGTTTGTAACAGGTGGTAATTGCTGGGTGCAAGGTCCGGACTGTAAGGCAGATGTGAAAACACCTCCCACTTAAAAGTATTCAGGACTTTTTGAGTCCAATTTGGCGTGTGTGATCAAGCATTGTCGTGCAAAAACAAAATTTTCAAACTTAACTTTCCTCTGTGCTTGTTTTGTACTGCTCTTCTTAACTTTTGCAAGGTTTCACTATACCTTGCAGAATTTATAGTTGTGCCACGTTCTAAGAAATCAACAAGAAGAACTCCTTTCCTTTCCCAAAAAACAGATGCCATAATCTTCTGTACCGACAATGTTTGCATCCATTTCCTTAGTTTTTGGGTGAGTGTGTGTGCCTCCACTCCATAGACTGTAATTTGGTTTCTCAATCCACATATTTTACCCAAGTCTCATCTCCTATAATGATTTGATCGAGCAGCAAGTCACCATCTTTTTTGTAAGTGTCCAAAAATGTCAATAAAGTAGACATACACTGATTTTTATGGATTTCTGTTAAGATTTTCGGTACTCATATTGCACCAAATTTATGGTAACCTAACTTCTGTGTAACATTTCCTTTAACAAACTTCTTGATATTTGAGAAAAACTAATTAAAAGTTCTGTTATTGTGAATCGGTGGTCTTCTTCAATCTTCTCATCAATTTTAGAGACAATTTCATTGGTCACACTGCTTGGCCGTCCACTTCGTTCGTCATTATGGACATTAGTTCGACCATTTTCAAACCTAATACACCACTGACACACTCCAGCATCAGTAATCATATTGTTACCATTAACTCCACAGAGTTGGTGATAAATCTGAATTGGTTTATTTTGCTTAGCCAACAAAAACCGTATTACCTACCGCACTTCACAACTCATGGAATTTTCAATTACGTCACACTTTTTAAACTGTTATTTGTAAAACAATAAGGAGCGACAGTAACTTCTCACTAGCACGGCTGGATATCCACTGAATGGAGAAACGCCCTGACATCTCAAAGTGGCGATAATCCCACCTCTAGTGGCTATAAAACGAAACGTAATCTACTTTCTGGATAGCCCTCATACAATGTGTACAAAATTGTATAAAATAATAATTTATGATATAAATTATAAAGCAGTTAGCAGTGAGAAGTTTTGGTAATACAAAATTTTCTAATTCGTCATTGTATTAAATTTATTACAGTTTTAGTTTAAAAGATTGTATTTTATGTTGTGAACTTATAACACTTTTTCACATTTTCTATAATTTAACAATACAGTAAGTTATCTATTAATAGATACACTACAATTTGGTATGTGTTTGAAGTGTGTTGCAAAGTTATGACTTTGTTTATATTGGCTTACAACACTCTGTGGAACTGATTAGTCCTGTCTGTTACAGCAATAGTTTGCATTGGCAATGTTTGCAGACGGTACCATAATGTGGTTGAGTTTTTGAAACCCAACGGTCACTGCACTTTAAATCAAGCCGTAGCATCATTAATTTATTTTGACTTTGTTAGAGATATATTCATCAAATATGTTTATTTATAGTTTCTTTAATTGCACAACAAAATTATACTATGAGAAGGAAATGTATGTGACAGTGTTTAAATACAACAATTAGTAATTTTTGTTTGTGATAGTAAAATTTCAAGTGGCTCTTGTATAATGCTAATGTTAATAAGCTACTGATTAAAATTAGTTGACACATTTACAAGCTCTATGTACGAGCAGACCAGCCACTCTTTGGAAATAGGCTGTTTGATAATTAAGAATTTCATTGTATAACTTACTGTCATAGCTTGAGAGATTTTGCTATATGAGATGTCACTACCATTAGTATGAGAAGCCAAGGACGCATCCAGAATACATATAAAATGGGAAGAATGAAATGGCCTCCTGATTCTTACTTTCTTATTAAAAGTGATGACAAGTGGCATCAGCTGCTGATTTCTCATTCCAGGATTCTCTGGACAGTTAAGAAGTCCTCAGTTACTTGGTTTTGACACTGCCATTTTTCCATTTGGTTCTTGTTTCAGTTTGACTTTTACTTTCAGTCCAGTTTTATTGTTATATAAATGAAACAGTGATCCAAGTTGCCGATTTCAAATGCCAGGGCCACTCAAAAGCTTAAGAAGTTCTGAGTTACTTAGTTATGAGACTGCATCTTTTCCTAACTTAGACTCTGTTTCACACCAATAAGATTTCCAGATATTCAGCTGGAGAACATAGACTCCATCAACCTCTCAAACTCGCTGTGCTACTTGTCATAACTCATCGTCTTAAGGCAGGTGTTAATCGTTGATGATTTCCAATTAATAGTGAAGAACATGGTATTGTACCAATAATTACAATCATACAACATATAATATATAAAATAAAATATAATATAATGTATGTATTATGCCAAATTAAAAAAGTTTTGATATATATCTCGATTTACTTTAATTACTTTTTTTAGCTATTTTTGAATCTTTGTGCAAAATCTACTACCATTTTATTTTCACCCTTTTTGTACAATTGCTTTATAATACTGGAAATTCAACCTATATACAACCTATTATATATTATTTTCAAGAAAATTCAAGGGATAATATACTTGTTAAGTATTTATACTATGTTTTTAGTTAGGAATTTGCAGAACTGTTATGTTTGTCTTTACTAGACACTAGTTCCTGTTCACAGCTAATAGTTCTCTCCAATCACTTGATTTGTCCCTAAAATTGAATGTATCTTCATCAGCCATATTACTAATAAGAAATAAAACAAACTAAAAATAAATCAAATACGCAAGCATCAAAACACAACAGCAGATGTAAATAATAAACATAAGCTGGCCAAACATGTCACAGATGACAGATATCAGTTGTTTGTTGCTCCTGCCTTGTGTAAGCGTATCTTTTAAAGTAGTTGTGATCGCTTAGACATTGACTGATCTCGTTAAAACAAGTACTGTTGGAATTGTAATGAAATTGCTCAAAGAGTTGGCATCTGGAACATTTTTTATAACTATACAGGTTTTTTTGTTATTTGAAAGAAAATAACATAATTATATTTTTTATTTTCCCCTCATGTATTGAAACTTATGTGCAAAATATGGTTTCCTTACTTTAAATAATTCTAGAGATATTAATTTTTTAGTACAAACTACAAAATGGCGGATATGGGCTAAATGACACATTTCTTGACAAGTATTTTTTCTTTGTCAGGCCTATTTTTACGACTGAGACTTCACATATCATCTCAATAATGTGCTCTTCTAGTCCCAGACTTTTTGTTTTATGAGCCAAACATAAGGTCCTGACATTGTCCTGAGGTTTAACTTGTTGGACAGATTAAACTGAGGGGTTGATGGGTAGAGATTATGATTGTCGATTTATAAGTTTTAATTTTTAATTTTCTGTGACATGAAAACTGGTTTTATATTCGAACAAAGGTTTGTTTTAGCTTTGCAAACTTGTAGGGAGACACTAAACTTATCCCTTGTCCCTTGAATAAGTTTTTGTATTGCTTCTCCTTAGTTTTGAAGGGGGGGGGGTGTTTTGTAATTGGTTGGGGTTCTCTGTCACTAGTTTCTTTGGCTCTGTTGACATAGGACAGTCGTAATTGAAAGTTCTACTTAGTTCTTGGACAGTAGCCAATATTTCAACTTGCTGGGACTTTTGGGACAGTTGGGTGAGCAATAATGTTGGGTGCCCAATATGTAGGGGTTATCATTATCCATTGTTTGAATTCCTGTGCTGACGTTATTGTTGCCCTTGAGTCAGTAATGTTGTCAGTCTGAGATGTAATATCATGTATATACTGTAATAACAGTTTATCATGTATCTTTGTTTGGTGATTGTAATAAGACGTGTAAAAAAAGAATATTTATACACTCTTATTAATTGTTTATTAAACAAGTAAGAAAAGCAGAAAAAATACTTGTCCTAAGAGTTTTTAGAGTATATTTGGAATAAAACTTAAACATTTTAAATAAATTAATATAGTTATTAAAAATACAATTTAATGACGAGATGGCAGATAAGGTTAGTTAAGTGTTCTCACTCACTTATTACACAATTTTTACCAACAACTACACCGAATTATAATGTAGTTATTAGACTTTTCTTTTATCACAACACTAAATAAACATTGTCAAATAAACACTAAATTTTTATAAAACAATCTTTTCTACTTTAATTTTGCTGTTACGTGCATATAGACACGAGAAATGTGGAGATATTGCACGCATTTTTTAGTGTTTTAGACTAACATAACCAACAACATGGAACAAGATTATACTATATTTTACTAGTTTAAAGTTACATTCCAAAGCAATCGTAAAATAATATCTAGTCATGTGTGTTTAGTAAGATGTTCTGTAGCATCCTATGTAAATTAGGAAGCCACTTTGCCTCATGGCAATCAAGTGAATACATAATTAATGTCAAGGTCACCTCTTGAGCTAATCTTCTGGATTTTTGTTTTTAAAAAGACTTGCAAATTCTAGTAAAGATTTAAACTTAAGTCTAATTCAAAATAAGAATTTTCATGTCAGAATTACTAACAAGTTATTTTTTTGTTATTTTCATATTCAAACATCAAGAATAATACTAAACAAACTACTTTTTATGTCTCAATAAATAATATTGAAAGAATATGAAGATAAAAAATTAACAAAAGTTTATTAAACATGCAAAGTATATTATGACAGCCTAAGAATAAATATTAAGTTATTTCGGTGTCATTTAGCTCATAAAGCAGATTCTATTTCAAGTAAAATTAAATTTAAATTGGCAACTTTTGTGACTTACAGCTGATTATATATAATGTGTGTGTGAGATTTACAGGTTACTCTAATATTTCCTGTATTACAACATGTGACCATCACACACACACACACACACACACACACACACACACACACACACACACACACACACAAAAATCAAAGGAGCTACGATTTTTTGAAATCCTCTGAAAACTCCGTTTTTTACAGTTTCCTATAACTCCGCGGTCTGTTCAAACTCAGTATAGCCAGATTTTAAAAACCGATTATCATATCAACAACGAGAAATTATCGTACTTTCATATAAAATAATCCTACCAAACACATTTAATGAAAAAGTATGTTATGTTCATATAATAAATTATGTTATAATTAACTTTTGGTTTCTTACTTGTATAAATTTGTCAAAAATCTTTCATGGTACGATAATAACTACCCATCGTGTATCTTACCGGCGCAAAAAAATCAATGAAATTATCGTACCTTTACGATAATTATCGTACCTCTGGCAACACTATCCATATTTGACAATTTGGTATTACTCCGCGCCTTCTCAAATAAAGAAGGAACGCCATTTTGAACTACTGTTGCCTCCACGTCTATTCTTAACCTCATAGTTCAGTAGTGGTAATGGCATACCTTTGTGTTGGATGTTCGGTATCTCACGTGGAAGCAATTCGTAAAGACGAGTATGGAGTTTTACGATGCCTGCCTGCTGCGCACTGCTTGCTCTTTTAGAAAAAAAAATTAACTCGAGCTTGCAAAAGTTGAATCCCAGATCACGTGATGCCCCTGCTCCTTAACGCAATAATGTCCTAAAGGCATCAATATAATGCAATAATATACTTTCCCCCCAGTTCATATGCACCTGTGATAATAATAATTGGCTATAAATGCCCAACCCATGAAAAAAAGTCCATTTCCATGGTCACGCTAATGTAAATAAATACCTCATAAATTCATATGCCAATACTCAATAATATAATATAAGCTTACTTCTGGCTGGTTATAAAATTCCTTATTAAAAAGAAACATTTCCCTTAAATGCTGAATGCTGATTCTTTCTCTAAACCAAAAATTACAGGCCAATTATTAATCAGTTTCGTACTTGTTATTATTTATGTTCAAGAATGGCCTAGTGTGTGTAATCTCTTAGTGTCATAGTGTAATCTCTGAAAAATCTTTTGTGAAATTCTTTTTCACCACATTTGTTATTTATTATAGGGGCTAAACGACACATTTCTTGATCTATATTTTTATAGGACACATTTTTCTTGAAATGATGACACTATCACCCATAGAAGTTTGTGACACTCTTTGTTAAAGTCCCTCCGGGCTACATCCCACTGGTCATTAAAGCAGTTAAAAATGCTATCTTTGTCTCTAAGCTGTGAAATATTGATTGAAAGAGTCTGTCAGATGTAATCAACTGTTGTGTGTAAACATTATTACGAGGGTAGGCTGAAAAGTAGTGCACACATGCTTGTAGAACGCTAACAAAAAGAAATAGCAAGATCGGGTAGAAAGTAAAGTAAAGTGCAATTCTTAAGATTCGTAATCATTCACTTATTTTTCAACATAGTCACCATTAAGACTTAACACATTTCTCCCAACATGTAACAAGGTTTTTTATTCTGTCGCTGAAAAATACTTCAGATTTTTCTCAAATTCAGGACGCAATAGCTGCTTTCACTACATTGTCTGAAGTGTAATGAGTACCCGACTTAACACATTTCTCCCAACATGTAACAAGGTTTTTTATTCTGTCGCTGAAAAATACTTCAGATTTTTCTCAAATTCAGGACGCAATAGCTGCTTTCACTACATTGTCTGAAGTGTAATGAGTACCCTTGAGATCTCTCTTGAGTAGAGTGATAAAATAAAAATTGCAGGGTGCTAGATTGGAGGAATAAGGAGGGTGTGGAATTGGTTCAAACTTCAATTTTCTCATTGCCTCTTCTGTTTCGTGTGAAGTGTACCGACGAGCATTGTCGATTTGCAAGATTATTGGCTTGAGCTGCCTCTAACACGACAAACTCGACTTCTGAGGTGTTTAAGAGTTTCTATGTATTGAGACTAAAAGTAGTCTCAATACAAGGCACCAGAATATTGTTCTCAATATGTAGGTGGCATTTTAGAGGTGGGTAAATACCATCGCGCCTTTTTTTCAGATAGTCTGTCACATAAACTCAATGAGCATTCCAAAACACAGTCAATAGGATTTTTCCCAAAATACAGATTTCTTGTTTGTGGATGGTTACATTTTTAAATTTTTCTTTGCAGGAGAACCCAAATGTCAATATTCAGTTCTTTGTCTTTTCTCTTCTGGATCATAATGGTGCACCCATGACTCGTCCCCCGTCACGATATTCAAAAGAAAGTCATCTTCTTTGTTATGGTATGCTGCAAAAGTTGCTGACAGCATTCCATTCAACACTGTTTGTTTTCGTCTGTTAAACGGCGTGGCACCCATCGTGGCTAGATTTTCCGGTATCCCAATAGTTGAATAATGAAACCAACACGTTCCTTAGATATTCCAACATGGTTTTGATACGCTGTTGGGTGATTTGCCGATTACTTTGAATCAAATCATCAATGATGATGCTAGTCGTCTTTGGCAGTGATTGAATGTCCACTGTGTATTCCATCAACAATTATGGCTTTTTCAGACTCACAACCACGAAATTTTATCACCCATCGATTGACAGTCGATCTATTAACAGCATTGTCACCGTAAACACTCTTTAAACAATGATAGATTTTTGTAGGCTTCACTTTTTCAGCAGTTAAAAATTCAATAACTGCACGTTGTTTACATCTAATTGGCATAGCATTTGAATCTGTCTGCATGGATATACTGCTAACAATACAATGAATTGGCGCAAGGTTTTAAAACTGCACGTGCATGTAGAGGAGGAATGGTACTTAAGAATGCCATCAGGCGCGGTTCTATAGCTCATTTCAATCGTGTTTTACAAGCATTTGTGCGTTACTTTTCAGCCTACCCTCGTATAAGACAGCACAACCATATTTTTAATAAGTTAACCATCATTTAACATGTTTTATGTTTATAGTGTGTAAATTCTCTAAGGATTAACGATTATTTTATGTACCGTTTTTAGATTTTAACGATTAGGTGTACTGATCTATCTTAGAAAATCTCATAAAATATAAGATGGTCAGAATTTGACTGCCTTTGAAGTAGTCAGGAAGAACTATGCTACATAAAATTTCACTGGATTGTTTTTTTTTTTTTAACTAATATACCAATTCCAGCTATAAATGTTCTAAAATATTTTTCTGTTTATCAAGAAACAAACACATAAATAAGGTCATTGTTAATCTACTTTTATCTATACACTTTTAGCAAATATTTAATACTAGAATAATATTTAATATAAAAGATAAAAGTATCTAAATTTTACTATATATTTAAAAACTGTTATATAACCTATCTTAGTTTTAGAAGTAGGCTTCTCAGAGATGTGTAAGTATATATGTTCTTGATCGGGAAACAAGGCAAAAACAACTATGTAACACAAAATAGTGATAAAAAAGTAAATTACAGTGGCTATAAATATACACTTTTTGATGTATATTATTTACCATGATTATTTCCTTGATCATGGTAACTAGGTAAGCTCAACATTGACATCAAAAACATGTCACTCGAATTAGAAGTGCTCATAAAGATGCAATACCTACGGAATTGTGTGCAAAGCCACAGGTAACTAACTGTTAGGGATAGTATAAGCCAAATTCTAGTAAACCAACTCCAGAGAAGAACACTGAAAAATAGATGAATATTATTTTGAAAGATTGGTTTTTACAGTTATGGCTACATTTAATTGTTTAAACAGTAAACCAGAGAGCTCTAGGGATAAAAAATGATCAATATGAAAATGTATTAAGGAGTATTGTGGTGATATTTTTATAAATGAAACAAAAAATTGAATGCAGTATTTGGGTACTCTACAGAATATAGAAGTATTGGTAGTCTGTGGCATTATTCAGAAATCAGTCATAGACTTGTAGTTGGTTTGAGTACGGGAATACTAGTTTTTACAAGTACATTAATAATTTAATACTGAATCAAAAAGTGCATTTTCTTCAATGAGTAACCAAAAACTAAAACTCAACTCAAATGAATGAACACACTAATAAAAGACTTAGTTATCTATATTAAATTAGTTTTTATAAATAGTAATACAACCTAGAAAATTGTAAATTAGTTGTATTTACTTTAATCAAAAACACAAACAAATATTTAATTCATTAACAAAAGGGGTAGTAACTGTTGATACTGGTTTTATGAATAATAATTATATGGTACAAAAGAGAATCAACAAAATTACTTGACAGCGGTAAAGGATTTATAGTTTTAATTATCTTAGATAATCAATTTGAATATCACTTAGGTTTAATTAATGAGTGTTCTCAAAAAAATATAAGGTTTTATCTTTAAGTTTTAATAATGTTTTCAAAATTTCCAATGTTACTATCATAAAACAAGGTTACCAGCAATATTTAAAATAGGCTAGATTTTTATTGTTTCAATGTACATTAAAAATATTTTCATCTGTCTTATAAGGTAAAACTGTAATATTATTGTGAGTTTTATTCTTGTTAAGTAATTTATCAGTAATTTATTGAAGTTTTTAACCTAGTGTTAAAGGTTAGTATACAAAGACGCAAAATAAACAAGATGCAAATTCCAAAGATTTCTCATTGGATGGAATGCCCCTTGATCTGGGAGTGGCAGCTAAATATAACTCCACATCATTCTATTTCTGAAAGAGTAAATACACCCAAATATAAAAATAGCATCTTTCATAATACTCCACTTTGTTTATAATAATACGATATTTTGTAAAATTAATTTTATTATAGCCATTATAAATAAAATAAAAATTATATCTCTAAAAATTAATTAAAGATTGGTGAAAATAAATTATTTAGTTACATTTATATAAATATTATTATTTGCTTTCTCAAATTACATAATGGAATAATATATAATATTAAGTTAAACTCAGATGTTAACTGTACACTAAACCTCTTACTTTCAAGTAGCTATGTGAAAAATATCATTATTTTTCATATAATGAGAAGTTTAATTACTAAACTATTGAGTTCTATAATGTTGTGGTTGACTTTGCGTCATGTCTACTTTGTGAAGATTTAATTTATAGGCAATTATTCTCATTAGTTTTTACTCTTTTTCTTATTCACTAAAGGTAATTTTTAGCCATAAAAAAGGACATGGTCAGACTGATTAGTTTACAAACATAGGGGACACTGAATTCAATAAAAATCTTCTCGCTATAAAGCTGTTGGTCACTTGTCTTTAGAGCATGTCTACTTCTGTACAGAAATCTCATTTTATTGCCATATACCTTATATTATAATTAATTTCTAACTTTTCTGACCAAGGACACAATATTGTAACTTAAGTTTCAATCAGGGATATAGCTTGCATATAATTTTTATTAATTTTAGAAGATGAATTAGTAAAAACTCAGTCATGAAGTGTGACTGAGCAATAGATAGAGAGCGAATGACAATGAAGCTTAAATAAATAGAAAAGAAAGGAATTGTAGTGGTGGGTATAAAATAAGTACTGAATCTTGAAATTGATTATGTTCTGTACATCGTACTGTGTTTTCAATGTAATAAAAGCAAGAATTTATTCACATTATATTCTGAAAATCTTTGACCTTATGTGAGTCTGTTTGTTCTGTTAGAAAAGTACAACCTCCATGGGGTTTTCCATAAAAAATATTCAAAATCAATAGTATATAATATACAAGAACAGTGACTAGGCTAATTTATTATGATTTAATATATATACAAGAAAATTGATTTAATAAATTATATATAAGAACAGTAACTAGGATAATTTATTATGATTACATATAATATGGTATATAAGAACACTAATTGGGATAATTTACTATGAAACTCATAATGCTCTTTACTAAGAATGGTGTTATAGGTTGAGCACATAAGTAATTGAAGAAGCAATATTTCAGAAAAACATTAGAATTGAATTTTGGGAGAGAGTAAAGTTAATACTTACACTAATCAAATCAAATCAACATTTATTCCTTTTAACAAATGCACACTTTAAAAAATACAAATTGAAATACAGGAATAATCCCTGCAAAGACTGTAGGTCTGTGAGCGGGGAGAGCTCAACGGAACAGTTGCACACATTAATCTAAAAATACAAAATCAAACATTTCTTACACATGGTACTTAATAATATACATTGTAGGTTTTTAATTTAAAAAAAGTTTAACTAGTATAATTATAGTCTAAAGTATATAATAACTTTATACAATTTAGAATAATTAGATTAACAAGTGTGGAGTATCCATCAGAATATGCGATGCTGGCATGTTACTAGTAATTATACTAAAAGAAACTAAAATTGTGTTAAAAATAAGGAGAACGCAACAGCCCCTCAGCAGCCTCCCAGCCAATGCGGTACAACCATCGACTCACCCTCTGTTTGTAGACAGCCACACTGTCACTCTCCATTTTTAATTCCTCTGGCAAGTTTCTAAAGATGATTTGAGCAAGATAAAAAAAGTTAATAAATTCTGAACCATGATTTAATATAGGGGTGATGAATCTGTAATTAGTCCTGTGCCTTGTTGTATAGCCATGCTGTATTTCTGATAAAATTTCAATCTTATTGATATTAATGTATAATAATACATTTTTTATATATAACAGCCTCACATTTAATACAATTGTATATAAATTAAATTTTTAGTTTGTACTGTTATCTACGCAAAGTATACACCAGCAATTGTTACGGTTGATAATAACACACATATCCTACATTTTGCTCTCGTTCATCTTCAGATTAGTTAAATTTCATAGGAGGGATCATCAACAAAACTCCCACTCAACTGAATGTTTTCACATTGAAAAATAAACTCCAGTGTACATGTAGTGACGGAGCAGTGTATGGTTACTGTTCACCACATTCTTGTAGCTGTTTAGAGTGCTTTACAGTGTACTTATCTCTGTGCTGCGTTAATTATTTTGTACTGTATCATATTCAACATTAAATGTCGTTTTGAGATAACTTTATCTCAATTTAAACCGATCTTTAAATTTTAGTGGCACTAATCATTTATGACTCTCCTTGAAAAAGCCAAATGTATTAGAATTAGTAAACTAAAATATTATAAAAATCTTTTGGTAATTTTTGGAATACATGTTTTAAGAAGGTGAAAATTGTCTCAAACTACCAAAGGATATTACGATTATGGATGGCATCTTATAGTGAGGGTATTTTATTCAGTTAAGTTTATTCATGGTAATGGAACATTTTTAAAAACACAAAACGTGAATAAACTATGTTTGGTGAAGATTAATATTATGAACTTATTTATGAGGAGGCACAACTAAGTAGTTTGTGTCTGCACAGCCAGTGGAGCATTTTATCAAAGTGAGTCAGTTCGTTTCTCACTGGAGACAGAAGATATCTTATGAAAATCAAAAACATTGTGTGTATCATTCATTTTCTAGCAACCAAAATTACTTAAGTCAAACATTGATACAATTCTTTGTGTAAGGTTTGTTATTTATGGTAAATGATTTGAAATGCTAATAAGATTTAGGATACTACATTTTCAGGATTGAAATTCACCCTTTTCTTCTGTTGTCAAAATGCAAATACATAAAGTTAAACATGAACAAAAACTTAAAACTAAAAAGTGAGGAATGAACTTGCCACACACTAAACAAATTGAACAACAATATTATGTTGTACATCTAAAAACCTGACCTGTTGTAACATGCTTTGAAAAACAAGGAAAGTTATGATTTTAAAATATGTGAATATGCATTAAAAATACATCATGAAATTGAATTAGAAGTAATTATTGTTCAATGAGGACAGTTGGAGGAAACAATAAGTAGAAGCTTATTTGTTGTTGGAATATCTAATGCTGTACATTAAGGTATTGTGGATCCAATTCACTTGGATATTATGACGAATTATAATATAAAACAATACAGAAGCAGTTTGGTTATAAAAGAAATATATAACAGAATTTTGCTGCCTTATCCACAACCTCCCCCATTACTCTAAAAATTAATAATATTCAAGGGAATACCAACACCGGCTAAGTATTATTTTTTTCAAAGATTCTCATTTGAGCCTATATTAACTAGAATTATATTTTTACAGTAGGCTTTGTAATTTTATTGAGGCTTATTTTTAATCCATCCAAACTCAGTATTCTTTTTTATTTTCTGTTATCTATTAAACCATATTGTGTTGTATTGTTGATTGATACTTTTTCAATATTGGTAATACAAGTCCCTAAATATTCACTGTTAGGCCATCTTGCTATCTTTTTAGTCTCTAGCTGATTCAATCAAATAGGAGACTAGGTTCACAGACAAGTGTAGCACTGTTGTCTGCTTGAGAAAGTTGAAGCCATAGATGTATTGCAAGAGCATTTTCAGACTATGAATTGTATGCAATTTTATAGTCGGATTGCACCAACATCTGAATCTTGGTTTCAAATTGTGTGAAAAGTACCTTTGACAGGTACTGAATTTTCAAGAGATTATAGTTTGTTACAGAAAATGCTGTCGCTTTTCATTATAACTGAAATTGATAATCCAATTCATTAGAAAAAAATTAAATTCATTAGATTTTAATTACATTGTTGGTTGATTTCAACACTTGGAAAACGTACGGAAGTGAAAATATAGTTGATGGAGGAAATAGTTCAAATTCAAATACAAATATTTTATTATGTTAGAGATGTAGCCTTGAAAAGTGTTTTATAAATATGTATAACACAAAATAAATAAACCTTTTAACACTTTTTTGTAAACTTTTATTTTTGTTACAATGTACATTTCGAAATCTGTGATTTCATCTTCAGGTACTCTTGATTTCGAAATGTACATTGTAACAAAAATAAAAGTTTACAAAAAAAGTGTTAAAAGGTTTATTTATATTGTGTTATAAATATTTTATTGTCATATTATTTACATAGACATTGACAAAGTCATAATGCAGCTCATTAGCCAAGTCAAAATACTTATAACTAATTAATTAAATTATTCCTTACTTAGATTAAAAGAATAAATAAATAAATATTACATATAGACAAATAATACAAAATGGAGTTAAAACAAATCCAGAATTCCAACAAAAAAATATGGCAAATTTAAACATTGTTAAAGAAAAGTAGCTGCATGATTGTATCAATGTTTGAAAATAACAAACCATTCAACTAACTAGTTACTTATACTAATATTCAATGACAAAGTGTTAACATGATAACAAATAAATAAAGTAATAAATAAATAATAGCATGCAATTGATAAATTAAATTTGAACAAATTGTAAAACAGAACAGTAATAAAAGAGACTATGGACTACAAACTAAATAACAACAACATTACCCTGAAATAATAAAAATATAATTTTCTACCGATGTTCAAACACTTGTTGTAGCGTGTGATCAATTTGTTTGTACCCTCTTCGTAGAAGGTTCCCGCCAACGAATGTAGTTATGACACCACAGCAGTTTTCACTTCATTATTGGTTTCAAAGCGTTGGCCGCTTAGCTTGCGCTTCATGTGCAGGAACAAGTGGTAGTCAGACGGTGCCATGTCCGGGCTGTAGGCTGTGATCGAACTGCTCCCAACAAAACTGTCAAACCGACGTTTGACTGTCACCAGCGATATGGGGCTGAGCATTGTCATGGAGCAACACAATTCTGTTACTAAGCATTTCTCTCCGTTTGTTTTGAATTTCCCGCCTTAGTTTTCACAATAACTTGCCATATTAAATAATGGTTTTACCTCATGGGAGAAAATCGATCAGCAAAACACCTTTCTGATACCAAAAGACAGTGCACATGATTTTTTGTGCAGACATTGTTGTCTTTAATTTTTGTTTCTTCGGCGATTGCGTGTGTCACCATTCCATTGACTGCTGTTTGGATTCCAATGTGACATGACGGACCCAAGTTTCATCACCTGTCACAATTTAGTTTTAAAAATCCTCACTATCATCACTGTACCGTGTGAGAAAAGTCAAAGCACTTCTGAGTCTCTTGGTTTTTGTGCACGTCAGTGAGCATTTTTGGAACTCATCTGGAACACAGCTTGCAATAACCTAAGAAGTCTGTATCAATTTCGTACAGAAGAGTGCGTGAAATCTGTTGGACATCGTCAGATAATGAAGCGACTGTTCTCTTGGATTTTTTCATCAACTGCCCTTACCAGATCATGTTTGACGAAAGAAGGGCGACCACTCCGATTCTCATAATGGGAAGTTGACATTGACGATAAAGTTCAGCCGGATTCACATTCCTTGCGTTCAAAAATCTAATTACAGAACGAATCTCACAATCAGTAGGAACACTAATTGTCTTAAACATTTTAAACGTTCAGATAAAACTCCAGCTCTTCTTATACAGTTCAATAGCTCAAAAGTTTAAATGAAAGTGTGAAAAACTTCAGTATCTTTGAAGAACACTCATCTAAGGCATGAGTGATATGCTAGTCAAGGTTATGAGAGCATTCCATTGCTTTG
This sequence comes from Homalodisca vitripennis, assembly GCF_021130785.1. Classification (NCBI taxonomy): domain Eukaryota; kingdom Metazoa; phylum Arthropoda; class Insecta; order Hemiptera; family Cicadellidae; genus Homalodisca; species Homalodisca vitripennis. Next base: position 93,648,570 of record NC_060210.1, read on the forward strand.
CAGCTTTATTAAGAATCCAAAGACCACTTTGGTGTCCTTATCTGTGTTGAATGTCAAATGATAAATTGTAAAAGGCTAAAAGGGTGTTATGTTTTTTGTACTCTAAAGATTATGACTGTATCACTCTATTGATTATTCTTGACCTTGATCTTGTATCAGAGCATATTCAGTTTTAATAGTTTGTCATGATTGACATTTTCCTGTCTAACATTTGTCTCAGAACACTTAAAAGTTTCTCAGTGAACACTAACTTATTGCAGAGTTTTTTTTCTACATTACATTAAAATTGATGTTAACTAACAATATTATTGCTGCTGTGGCAATGGCCATTTTTGTGCCAATAGCAAAATGGAAACCAAAGCAACAAGAATTTATCTATTAATTTTCTTGAAAATAATTACTCAACAGCTGGTTTCTGTTCAGAACTAGCTACAGACATTGCATTAGCTGTATTTCTCAATAAGGTACCAAGTTCCTCAGATAAGTCTTGGAGCACCAGTGGTACTTCTCTGATTTATTCAAGGCGTTAAGTTATAATTTGGTGATGACAATTTTTATTTAGAAACCACAACAAGGAATAAATTTGTGGAATTGAAATAATTTTAAACGTTTAAAAAATAAATAACATAACTTACAACAGTTTCACTCTAAACTAAAACATTTTAAACTGTACATAAGCAGAGATATTGTCTCTAATGTAAACACTATGCCTTTGGAAACACCACCTTACTCCACCTTACTTCATGTATAACCAGGATGTAATAAAGTAACACATAAGTGTTGTTTGTGTACACCCTACGTTTATTCTGATTACAGAATCAATAGTGAAATGTTTTTGGTACAATTGAAAAGAAGTATTTTCAGTGTAACATTTTCTAAAGGTTTTTACCCTCTGGTACATTTTAATGATCACAGTAAATAAAATAATGAAAAGTGTTTGTTTAAACTTTGTCTGAGCTTTATAACTAAAAAGTTTTATATTTTAATTGATTAGTATATCAATTAGTGATGTATTAGTCATCAGCGACTTTATTAAAAAGCTAAATTAGTCTCTATATCTGTCTGTTGATTAAAATATTATGATTGTAATAGATTATTTGTATGTTTTGTGAAGTATTGGAAATATAAATTTGTAATTTTATTGACGAATATTTTGTCTCTGTATTTCTATTTTACAATAATGACTTTATTTGATTCAGTAGTCGGGCAATCATTGTAAAAATAATTGTTTGGTAGAAAAAGTGCTTGATAACTTAATATACTACCTTTTTTTCAGAATTTTAAGATTCATTTCTATTACTGTAGCTTTTTCTGATATGAAATGTATATATCCATCACACAATTCATCAATTTTAAATTCTTGCACAGTAAAGTTGCATTATTTTTTAAATATCTAGTTTTTTAGTATGATTGCCAGACATGAGCTTTGTCCTTCCCCACCTACAGTAAGTGCATTTTTGTTTTTATTAAATATTTTGTTGCTAGTTTGAGAATGCATAGGAAATAATTAATATTCTAAAAATGCTGTTGATTTGATTTAATTTAATTTTGTTTTGAGGATTACAAATGGTTTTGTCTTTTATTTATAGACTCAAATTAAGTGTATGAAAAGACTAGATGTAATCCTAAACTGAAAAAGTAAAGAAAATTTTAATTGAATTTAATTAATTACACATCTTGAAACATCCATTGGTTGATAACCAATGGTTTATTACATTGGTTATCAACAAGGAAAGTTGACAACGTTAAATGTTGCTTAGTCTGGTGTAAACATGGCATTGCTGTAAAAATTATCACCATGACATAATACAATTTTACAGTGCTCCAATCACCACTTTGTGTTCTGGTGTATAGTAAAATATTAACACCAGCATGTAGTACAATATTACAGTATTGGCAATACCATCATAAAGTTTATTAAAGTACAAACTATTAAATAAATAACGTCTTTATTTGAAGCTATTTTCAACATTACATTGTTGTTTTTCAAAATAACTCGTCATACATTTTCAATCAAGGCACATACAAATCTATTTATCATCATCCAGAAATACAAAATTAAACTAATCAAACCGATAATACATTACATTAAACAGCTATTTAGGGGTGAAACACTCCTCCTCCAAAGCCAGTCTGAGATTGTTTTTAAACGAGGAATATCCATAAGCCTTAAGACTGTGAGGGACGCTGTTGTATATCTGGGGGCCGAAGTATCTAAATCCATTCCTCCCCATCTCCAGCCTGACCCTGGGCACCTCCAGCATGGCGTCCTGCCGAGTGTGACAGTCCCTAATCTCAGCCCGGGTCTGTAGCATCCCCCTGAGGTAAGAGGGCTTTCCCGTCAGCAACACCTTGTGAACAAGGCAAGCCACCTGAAGTTTGAAAATGCACTTTATCGGAAGGATCCTTGCTGTATGGCGATACTGGCTAACGTGATCAAATTTTCTCAGGCCGTACACAAATCTTACAGCAGAGTTCTGTAACCTATCAATCAGGACCTCAAGGGTCAATCTTCCCCCAAATACAGGAAGAGCATAAACAATAACTGGGAAAACCACAGCTTTGACAATCTTAAGTTTCACTTCCTCCTGGAGTAACCCCTTAAACCTAAACAATACTCTTAACCTATTCATTACACCACGATTGATATTTTGAACATGGTTCAAGAAGGTTAACTGCTTGTCAAAAGTAACGCCAAGGATTTTTACTGTGTCCGAAACCTGCAAAGGAACACCTCCCAAGGAAACTCCCAAGGGTCCATTACTAAGAAAGACTGCATTTGAAGAGGGGTAAAAATTAACAAGTGAACACTTTCTTGGATTCAATTGAAGCCCGTGATCGTCAGCCCAGAGCCTGACCCTCAACAAATCAGCATTAATCTGCTGCATTGCCAAGGAAGACTGTAATGGAGGATATGACAACACAAGCTGAGTGTCATCAGCGTAGGAGTAAAGGGAACAGAATGATAACCCAAGATTAAGATCCGCAGTATACAATAGAAACATAATAGGACCTAAGCAGCTACCCTGAGGAACCCCTGACTCCTTGAGAGCAATCCCTGAAAGACGATCATTCACCCTGGTTACCTGGGTTCTGTCGATAAGATAAGAGCGAAACCACATTGTTGAAACCTGATCGAAACCGTAGTAATGCAGCTTAGCCAAAAACATCAAAATTCACTGAATCGAATTAAACTGTTGTTAAAAAAAAAAACTGTTGTTCCTCTCAGCTCGTACGGCCACTCTGAGTGACCAGTATGAAATCTGTCAAACGCTCATAAGGCCATGGGAGTGGTCGTTACAATGTATCCATTTGTAAAAATGTATAATGATGTAAGTTCTTTTGAAATGTGCTAAGACCTGTAGGAAATGTCCTTCATGAAGTAAGTAAATAAGTTTGGTTACTTTCCCACCTTTTAAATCTGTTTTATTAGCTACAATTTCCTACACTTACATCAGTTGTTTTGATGTCAACAGAGTTATCTGTTTGTTTTCATTGTGTACTGTGCTAATCATTGTGTGAAAAGTTGTGTAAATGGATTAAGACTAAAATTTAATTCGGATGACATTAGAAATCAGATAAAAGCAGATTTAGTCCTAGGTTATGATAAAACAATATCAGGTAATGAAAATAGAAATCAGATTATGGAAATAGAAATCAGATCGTGAAATTAGGATTGACTAAAACTTTTATGAACAATACTTCCTATTGAGCTAGCTTTATTTTACATATCTTTATTTTAAATATCTTCACAGTGTTTAATAAAAACCGATTAAAAAATAATATGTGTTCATTGCATAACCATTTCAAGCATAAGTCAACAAAACAAATCTAAGTAGGTGATGGCGGCAGATCAATACAGGGTGATTCATAAAAGGAGTGCAATATTTCAGGACTTGATACAGGTCATCAAAACAAGGAAAAAACTCCATTGCACATGGGTCCGGAAACGTACCGTTTACTGTCTGTCTGTCTGTCTGTTTGTGTTTTTTGGGAAAAAAATTACTACTCAAAAACCACTTAAGATACAGAATTCAAACTTAACAGTTATGTTAACCTAGTGTTGATCCTTTTCAGTGAAAAAAATAAAAGAAAATATCTCATTGCATTTCAAAATGGCGGCCGTTCAAAATTTTCAAATTGTATTAGCTTTGAAACGGTTACTTCAACAACAAATTCACCAGGATAACTTTTTTTAGCGTATTTTATTACCAATTCAACAATTTTTGTTTCAAAAAGATTGAATAACAAATAACTGAGTTAAAGCACCAAACGTAAAAACAGGTTAAATCCATGCATTGCAAGTACATACAACAATGTAGTGGATTTTTACGAATAAACTTTTTAAGGTTCTTTATTAAAATAGTGAACAATTATTATAACCTGAAATTTAATATTTATTTTTTAAATTTCTTTTTAAGTTAAATTTAAAAAAAGTTCTTAAACCAATTGTGAATCCTGGTTTTTAAATCTTAAAAAAAATGTTTAATAGGGCTACGTTATGGTTGGGTATAGGGTTTTCTTACATGGCAATTGTGTGAAACAGCGTAATTAATACAATGTGTTTGAAAAATTTTATTGAACATGATATTTTTTATTAAGAAATCAATGATTACATTACTGTAAAACTTTTATAATTGTTGCTCAAAGTTGGCGTTCCTTGTAACTCGTTGCAGATTTCTGAAGCGTCATAAGCACGATTCTCTCACCCCTTCAAAAGGATTACTGTCTTGAATAACTGCAGCAGCCTCAACAACTCTAGCTACTAGATCCATTTCATTCTGTATGGGAGTGGTATACACTAATTGCTTCATGTGTCCCCACAAGTAAAAATCAATGGGTGTGAGGTCAGGTGACCGTGGAGGCCAAGGGACGGGACCTCCACGTCCAATCCAACGATCTCCATACACTTCATTCAAATGTTTGTCTAGCAATCAGGGAAAATTGGGGCCGGTGCTCCATCATGTTGGAACCATATTCTTTGTCTAGTTTCAATAGGAACATGTTCCAACAGCTCAGGTAAGATTTCCCTCAAAAAAACTTCATAAGTAGGTCCCTGACATCCCTGTAGGTCACGTTCAGTCTGTTTTGGTATAATGTGTGGCCCAATCAAATATCCGTCTACTATTCCAGCCCAGATATTGACAGGAAATTTTGTGCTGAAACTTACGTTGCACAATTTCATGAGGTTTCTCTTCAGCCCATAAATGGGCTGTTTCGGCTATTAAATATGCCATCTCGAGTAAATGACGCTTCGTCAGTAAAGAGAACATACCTTAAAAAATCGGGTTCATCAACTAATTTGTGAAGGAACCAACGGGAGCAGGTCTACCCTGAGAGGAAAATCTGCAGGTTCTAAGGCTTGTACTTTCTGATGTCTGTAAGGGCACAAACGTTCTTCATTTAAACACTTTCCACACAGAACTTTTGCATACATCCAAATTATGAGCAATAGCGCAAACACTGGTGGAGGGGTTTTCTTCTACAAATTAATAAAACCTCTTCTTCAAAATCAACAGTCCGTACGGATTTTTACCCGTTCTACAAACATTATTTTTCAAATGTCCAGTTTCCCTAAGACGAATATGAACGGCACTGAAGACGCTATGAACTGGGAGCAGCCTATCTGGAAAGCCGCTCTCTGTACAATCTGCTAGCTAATCTGGCATTGCCTCCAGCAAGTCCGTACACAAAGTGAATATCAGCATACTCTTCAAAAGTTCATATCGTACAAGAAACAAAGTAATAAAAGAAATTTAAATTTAACAGGAAAAACTAACAGGAATTACAAAGAAGAACAGAACATTCAAACAGTGACAATCACGTTCAAAACATAGATTTGCTCAACAATGTCTTGATAGTTTGTTTATTAGTTTTTCTTCATTTAAAACACCTGATTTGGTTGCTGATTGTTGGTCAGCTGTTTTCATGTAATATTATGCTATTGTTTTTTTAAGAGCATTGTGAATAGTTTGTTTCTTTTTTATTTGTGTGTGTGTAACACATTGATTACTGTAAATGGAACAAAAATGATAGTAATATTTTTTTTAGGTTATAATAATTGTTCAGTATTTTAATAAAGAACCTTAAAAAGTTTATTCATAAAAATCCACTACATTGTTGTATGTACTTTCAATGCATGGATTTAACCTGTTTTTAACGTTTGGTGCTTTAACTCAGTTATTTGTTATTCAATCTTTTTTGAAACAAAAATTGTTGAATTGGTAATATACGCTAAAAAAAGTTATCCTAGTGAATTTGTTGTTGAAGTAAAACCGTTTCAAAGCTAATACAATTTGAAAATTTTGAACGGCCGCCATTTTGAAATGCAATGAGATATTTTCTTTTATTTTTTTCACTGAAAAAGGACCAAGACTAGGTTAACATAACTGTTAAGTTTGAATTCTGTATCTTAAGTGGTTTTTGAGTAGTAATTTTTTTCCCAAAAAACACAAACAGACAGACAGACAGTAAACGGTACGTTTCCGGACCCATGTGCAATGGAGTTTTTTCCTTGTTTTGATGACCTGTATCAAGTCCTGAAATATTGCACACCTTTTATGAATCACCCTTTATAGTAGAGTAGTGGAGGACTGTTGACACAAGGAATCATACAAGCTGGCTATGAGTGTGCCATGGCTACTGTCAAGAGCACTAAGGGTTAAGAAATATTTGAAATAATGTACATGTTTTAAATGACTGTAAAAGTTGGAAATCTACATCACCTATTTAAACCTTTATATCAGCTAATAGTATCTATTTCTGTTGTAATGTAACTTATCTTTATAATTTCTCTCCCTTGATCTGTGATAAACATGATTAAAGTTCAATTAATCATAGTTAAACCGATTCATTCTGTGTAATGTATGCAAAGTATAAAAAATATTATCATTTTTATAATATTAGTATTAATTTTAATAAATACATTTTTAGTAATGGTGTAATTAGTCTACTTAATTATTTAACACTAAAGTATTATAACTTGCATCATAACGTTGAATCTAAAATCCTTATTTTAATTAATTAATTAGTACTTTTGTAAAAGTAATTCTGTAAAGAATACAGAGATGGCTTGGTTAAATATTCCTGTACTTTTGTTTTTTTAATTTTATCAGATCTGTTTCCAATATAACATTTTTTGGTATACGTTGTAAATACCTTATCACCTTACCATTCTGTAGTATTTTCTCCTTATAAAACTCAAGATTTTGTTTGTTAGTATTTCTGTTAAAAATGGGAATTATAAATATGTTTATTAGTTTGTAGTATTGGATTAACAAATTGCTTTACATAAATTATTATTTACCGTCAAAATACCAAGTTTAGAAAAATATGTTTCAAAGAGTTTGTAACCTTTAAAGGTTTCTTTACTCTCAATGTATCTAAATTGTTTATAGTTGTTGATCCATAAACACTAATTTCATAATCTAAATGCAAAAAGATAAATGAGGAATATATTATTTTAAATGTTCTGTACTTAAATTACTAATTTGTGCCATTTGTCACAAGGCGTATAGACCAGTAGGCGTTTTATTAGCAATGTGATCTACATTTTTATTCCAAGCCAATTTATTAATATTATTATAAGTTCAAAGATGTTGTATGTTCTACTTGTATAACTTTATCATTATATAAAAAATTGACAGGATTCAAATTGGATCTGAATTGACTTAAAAGAAATGTAATTGTATTTGGATCCTCATAAGTGGGCTTTGAAATGTTAAGGGAAGACTGATAATGTTAAGCAATTAAATAAGATTATTGAAAATTTAGAATTTAGAACCACCAACAAGGAGTTTCAAAATTTGTAAGCGTGTAATGCAGGAAACAATAGAAAGGTGAAGAAGTATTTTGGGTGACTGAAAACGTTTATTACTGGTATTAAAAATCCCTATGCTAATACAAACCTTTACACAGTCTCCCAAAGAAACCTGTAAGTATTGTATTTTATGAGACTAATAGAAAGACATACTATTTTTTGCAATTAATTGTAAAAGATAGTAAATGGAGACAATTTCATCCATGATTTCTATAGCAGGATAACTGTATTTATTGAGGAAACTCAAATCGATATGAAAATTCATCCCTGAATAACAACATTGTATTATATTCTTGCTGTGCTTACTACTGTATCATTTTTTATATTTTTATACCTAGATATTTACTACTGTGCTAATACTACATTGTCATCTAGCTGAATGCCTACTAATGAGTTAATTAATATATAATTATGAAATGAAATATGCCTTGATTTATAAGGTGGAGTTAGGGCTATTTAGCCCTCTCTACCACTCAACCTCAAATACAGTTATGATAGTTAATAAATAATGTTAAAACATTACAGTCACAATATAGATAATGGGTTTGGAATAGTACTTCACTGAATTATCTAGCTTAATGCCTACTAATGTGTTAATATATAATTATGTTAATTAATAAATAATATTAATACGTTAATAGACACAATATTGATAATGGGTTTGTAATAGTACTACACTGCGTCATCTAGCTGAATGCCTACTAATTTGTTAATGTATCATTATGTTAATTAATACATAATACTAATACGTTACAGACAATATTGATAATGGGTTTTGAAAAGTTGCTAATTTACTCGACATTTTTAAGAAAATCTATTATCTTGTGTGTTTTTTTCTTTGTGTTACCTTTTATTTTACACATTATAGCTATAATGTACATACAAAGAATCTTGTGCTTGAGTATTTGGCTAGTTTAGTCTTGATTGAATAACATACAGATACACAAAGTGGGACTAATGGTTTAATTAAATTACTAGATTTTAAGAAGAATGCAATAATTTGGGTAATAATAATAAATATTCATCTACAACAAATTTTTATTACCAATATAAAATAATGTGTGATGTGATAGTAATTTATAACAAGAATACAAACAATAAAATAAAAATTCTTTGTGATGACATACATCTTAGAATATAGGAAAGTTTTGTTTAAATAAGTATTCTTAGTATTATTTAGTGTAATATTATATTTCCTTAAAGCCCATTAACAAATTAAATTAACTGCCTTGATTCATTATACCTAACTTTACCTCTTAACTGAAATAATCATTGTTTGATTAAGGATAGAAGAAATAAGAAACATAATTAAAAATCACAGTCTGTGTAAGAAATATGGTCTATGATACAGGCTTGAGATTTACTTATAATAATTGTACTAAGTGTAAAAAATGTAAAATTGTGTTGTAGAAATTTAGAAAAATAAGTAAATATACATGTAATTGTTTCTACATAGCAGTAAAATCTGTATTTACGATGACATAGTTGCTACAAAAACATTTTCCTTAACTGAGAAAATAAACATGATTACTTAGTGATACCCGTTACCAAATAGTGGACTTCACACTTAGGTATCTTGGTAGCTGACGGAACTTTTATTTTTTCTTGTGTGTCATCAAATGACCTAGTTTACAACTCAACCACTTATATTTAATTCAAATTAGTGAATTTCTTTATATAACTATCAGACCTTTCGTGTCTTATTTTATCTTGTACTAATTATAAAAGTAATTATAATTTTAGAAATGTTCCTTCTAAGTATTGCTAATTAGAAAACAAATAATCTTAGAAATCTACTGGATTAGCATATTTATCTTTTTATAGTGACAGTAAGGTTGGCTGCCTTGACACACTTACTGAGGTCTCTGTGCTGTGCTTTAAATCTCTTGGCTACACAGTCACATTAGAATACCGGCTGCAAAGTTTTCAAGTGGAATAATCTCTAAATGTAAAAAAGTGTTTTTTCTGGGTTTCTGAGATACTACTGAAACATATTAATAAAATGTCAGTCTTACTAATTACTGAAAATATTTTGAGAAAGTTTGTTTTAAAATATGAGAGATTAGTACACAAGTCAAGTAAATAAACTCTACACCATACCCTGTGTTATGTAACAGGCTTTGCTGGGTTGTATGCAAAATTTCAGGTCAATAGCTCACTATTAGTCTACATGTGTCACATAGAAAATATCATTACATTGTTTACAAATTTATTTATTCTGCGATTTCATCAATACCATTTTGGCTACCCATAAGACCAGTGTTAGTTTCACAAATGCTCAACTAAATCCCATGGAGTGACATGTACCATCATTGAATTCGATGTTGCTTATATAGAAATTAAGCTCCATACAAATTTAAAGTCTATAGGTCAGTTCATTCTCGAGATTTTTAGATAGATGCGTAGAATTAAAATGTTTCATGTTCCTCAAGTGATAGACTTCGCTAATGCTCAGCCAATAAAGTGAACATGTTTAGAAATAATATGTAATTTTTACTTCAAATAATTTATTATACACAGCACAGTTTGTATCGTGCCCTGTCAGACATCTGAAAGTATAAATCAAGCCAGTTTATATTACAGTAGTGTAGCCACCCTGGAGTGGCATCATAGTCTGAACATTGTCCACTACATGAGTCACACATATGCTGACTCACCAACTGTATCTTGCAATCTGAATGTTGACAACACAGCAATTTATTGTTATTTTACAGTTTAATTATTATATATACTAGTATGAATGGTGTTATAATGTTTCTTTCCTGTACTAATCAATTAGCATTACCAGCAGTAGTATTAAGAGCATTAATCTTTATGTATGCATGCTAAATCCTGGAATTGACAAATTAATTACAGGTTAATTCATTATTTCAACTCTTCAATCTTTTCTTTTTAAAGTAAAATTATCCACTTCAAAGATCATGCCTTTATTTCATTATGCTTCATACTTCCTACATACCTTTTTGATGTACATGCACTTGCTTTTGAATTGTTATAGGTCAGCTGATATGATCTATACATAGCAAAACACTCATGCACAGTTAGTTGTTTAGTACTGTTTAATCAGTACATATTTTATAAATTTTTAAACATTATTTGTTGTACTTCTTAATATCTGACAATTTAATTCTGTAATAATGTAATGTGATAATGATGATTAAAATAATATTGTGCTGTATTCCATGTCTTGTAAAATTATTTTAATCAAAATTATATTGAAAAACCTTTTTGATATGAGGTTTAGACAGGCTAGGGGACTTTAATTTCTGAATTACATGCTTCAGTCTCATATGTCCACATTTACAGAAAAATTATTTTGTTTACCTCCATGGGAATTGACCTCTTGGAGTTTTTTGTTAGAGCATTGCAGCTTTATTCCTAGCTATAGGGAAAACTGTTAGTAACAAAAATTGGATAATGAAAGAACAGGAAGCCTAAAGACAAATTTAGTGGAAGGATAATAAAATTGACAAGAGGCCATACAAGTAACATAGATCCTGTTAACTTCTTTGGAATGTACAGAATGTAGCCTACAGCTATTGGTATCAATTTAGCAGTCATAATTATGCTCATAACTAATAAAACTTTTCTAGTCTTGACTAGTACTTTCATTGAATTATTCTTAAATTGTTTCAATAACATTAAAATTAACATGCTTACAAAAGTAACGTGTCATGTTATTGTGTGTGTGAAATAATTTAAAGCCGCTAATAATTAATTTGTCCGTCTTGTGTTCTCAGGAGACACTGTGTTCCTGAGTGGGGCTGCCGCCACCCCCATCCAGCTGGCCAAGGCAATGACAGACTACGGCAAGAGTGCAGGACTCAAGGGTGTCACAGTCTGTCACATGCACACTGAGGGTGATGCTCCCTACACAAACGAGGACTGTGCAGGTACCCAATGGCCTACAGTCAAAATAATTTTCATCAATCTACTTAACAATAAAGAGAATACTTAAGACAAAATTCAAATTATTTCCTGTAAAATGTTGAGTTAAATTTACCGACTAAGACTGATAAATTTCTGTGTCTGTCATGCTGCTTTTAGCTGTATGTCAAGTATATATTTATATTTTGTGTTTATAATAAAATGATAGTTAAATATGTTTTTTTATTGAAATATAAAACAGTCTATTGTGTTTAAGCCTATTAAAATTATTGACCAGTATATTTCAAGAAATTGTTGAGCTAGATGTAAACTTAATGATGGGATATTTTGCAAATTTTCCTCTTATCTGGAGAAAGTATTCATTTATCAAAAGTGACTTAATCATTATAAAATTAAGAATAATACTAAGCAATTCAAAATAAATCAGGTATACAGAGCAGTACTCTTGCCTGTACAGCAGACTGTAAATAGCAGGTGATTATAACAGGCTGTACATAGCAGGTGGCATATAACAGGCTGTACATAGCAGGCTGTATAAACTACATTACGCTACTCACTGTACACTGACACACTATGAATAATGAATCAAGCACTTTGTACAAATGTTTAAAACCAATGGAATCATATAAAATATAAAAGGTGGAACTTAGAAAAATTGAACACAAACAAGATTTTACAACCTAAGAAACTTAGATGAAACCATCCTGCATAGATACTTAGAACCAGACACATCCAGACAAGCTGTGAGATATTTCATAATATTTAACAGACAAACAGAATTAAAAAAAAAAAATTAAATCAACTCTCGAGAACATTTACAGTCTAAAAAACTAAAAACTGGCTCTAATACCAATAATATCTTTCATTCTGATGTCATATAGTCAAAAGACATGTTTTAAATGAAGAAATTTGAGAAAATATTGTGGATATTAAGATATATATTTTAGTGACTTTATCAACCTAGAGCAATGTTAGGGTTTTGTTAAAAGTTGTACACATATCAGTACAAAAATCTCATAATGAAAATAAATTATCTAGGTTAAAAAAATATAAATGTATTTAAATGTGTTTGCAATTAATTAACTAATACACATATAATAAGTAATGTGTGTATTTAACAAAGAGAGACATTGTACTAGAGATAATTAATTTTCTAGAGTGCTGTACATGAAGAATGTACTAAAAGAAACAGTTAAGTCCTGCATAAAACGTAATCACATGTCTTATCTCGAGGCCAGACTTGTTTGTCAAGTGATTATGAGAAAACATAACAAGCCAACTCTTGACAGAAGGCATACTGTTCATTATGAAATCAGATAATGAGAGCAAATACATATCAATTGTAGTAGAAACATTGTGGAGTCTAGCTACTGCTCTTATTTTGTTGACAATTGTTTAAAATTTTAAAATTTATATGTTTTGTTGGAATCCACTGAAATAGCTGAAATATTAAACGTTTGTAGAGCAAGATAGAAAATTTAAAGTTCTAAGTCCCTTTTTGTGTTTATTCTATTAATATCCTGAAACATAGTCTTGACTTGATGGATTACAGTAAAGTTTACCTTAAATATATATTTCTTTATTAAGTGCTTGATATACTAGTTATTATGTTTATTTTTCTCTTGAGGTGACTTGTTAGAACATGTAAACTACAGTATATACACAAGATGGTTTTATAGCTACAGTAGACTTGAGTAAATATTACTATAAATCATAGAATCATATGGAACTTTTGATTAAAAAAAATCAGACAATAAATGGAACAAACTGGATTAATCACTAAACGTTTATCTACATTTCAGTAATATAATTTTAAAAGAAACCCCTTTTCTTACTTTTTCTTAAGGTGATCTCAAAAACATATGCACTTTCATAACAGTTCATAGAACTTTTAAAAAGGATAAGAACAAGTTACGTCTTAAGTAACTTGTTAAATTGTTAACAATCAACTTGGAGTATAGATAGTATGGATACAATAAAACTAAGTAATCATGTTTTAATTTGTAAGTGAAATTTTCAAATTAATTAATTTTTATATAGGACACCAGACTATAAATAATATTGCAGATTTATATACATTTTAGTAAAACACAGTATTTAATCTGTTTGAAGGAAACAAATGTTTAGATTAGCAAAAACTATTTTACTTTGTATTCAAGGAGTATTTGTATTTGTATTTTACTTCAATATTACAAGATAATAATCCTCGTCAATAATTTATCAAAAATTTATATTTAGTTTTTAAATTTTATTTCATATGAATTATTAATAATATGTTTGACACAAACATTGAAAATGTTACAATAAAGGGATCTGAATTATATGAAGTGTTTCAACAGAATAACAGAATAGTAATGTGAATCATATTGGCCTTTTCCTCAATTATCAATGAGAGTTCTTCAAATTATCTCTGAGACAAGTAATTCATCTGAATTGGCTGCTTGATTTTAAATGATACGGTTACTAATTATTCTGTATAACTTCTGACATGTTCTTATAAGAACCACTATCAAATTATTTGTCTTAAATTTAGTGTACTATTTTGGATAAATTACTCGTACTGAAGTAATGGACTTTAAAAACTATTAATGCAAATTTTTTTCTTTGGCATATAGACTAATTGTATTTTTTTGTCATTAATACTTAAGTATTTAAATGTAATTTATTAAGTATACAAGGTGTGTTTTTTAAGTAAGATTTTTGTTGTAGACAATAATAGTTGATGCTCATACCGCAATGCGTCATGTACCGGCATACCTCGGGAACAACTGTGTTCAGTTTCAGCTCTGTAGCTAACCTGTACGGTTCTGCATTTTCTGTTCTGTGCTTTCAAAATGTCTAAGACTATTAACTCGCCTGCTACAAAAATTTATCAACAGATTTGCGAAGTGTACAGTGATACTGTGAATGAACGCAAAGTGCTTAAGTGGGTACAACAATTCAAAGATGGCCGTGACAACGTCCATGATGAGGACAGCTCCGGTCGCCCTTCTTTGGTTACAGACGATTTGGTGGCTTCAATTAAAGTGAGGATTCGTGAGAACAGGCGCTTCACAATAACAGGTCTCTCAAATGAATTTACTGACGTGTCGAGATCAGTGCTTTACAACATTATTTCTGAACATCTAAAGTTGAGCTCCCGTTGGGTCCCGAAACTTCTAACAGAGTAACACAAAAAACAAAGATTTGAGTGTACGATGAAGTTCTTGACTCGTTATCACGAAGAAGGTGAAGGCTTCTTTAGTCAAATCGTAACTGGAAGCATCGTAACATGGGTTTCGTATATCACGCCCGAATCGAAGCAACAGAGCATGGAGTGGAAACACACACACTCGCCTGTAAAGGTGAGGGCCAAACAGACCCTGTCCCAGCACAAAGTCAAGGCGTTGGTGTTTTGGGATAGACATGGTGTTTTATTGGTCGACGTCATGCAATGAGGAACTGCTATCAATGCAAAAGCATGCTGTCAAATCATACGCACAGTTGTTCTAAACAAAAGACGCGGCATGCTGAAAAAGGGAATTGTCCTTCTCCATGAGAATGCAATACCTTACACTGCACGTCAGACCCGCGATTTATTGGACAGTTTTTACTCTGAAGTTTTTGACCACCTACCCTACAATCCTGATCTTGCACCAAGCGATTATCATCTGTTCCTCTATATCAAACAACACCTCAGTGGCAACCATAACAATGATGACGACGATGTGAAAACGGCAGTGAACTCTGGGTTATCGGAGCAGACGACAAGTTTTTATGAAGAGGGTATTTTTAAATTGGTTGAGAGTTATGATAAGTGTTTGAACAAACTTGGCAACTATGTTGAAAAATAGAGTGAAATATGTACTTTCTGAAAAGAAATTTACTTGTTTACCTTTTGTTGTCCAAACGGACTTTACTTAAAAAACACACTCTTACTCCTATAATTGGGATTATATTTCAACAAAACTTGTAACAAATTAAAATTAACTATTAGTATAATTAAAGATTCCCTTAGTGTTATATTTTACCAGAATTAATGTTTGATCGATTTTCCTCAGGCATTAAAAATAACATTTTTCAATATTGTTAAGATAATGCAAATACTTAAAAACAAGCTTGTTGGAGATTGTCATTAACAGTTTTAACATGATTGTGTAGACAATAGGCAATTTTATATACATCAGTTATATGGAACAACTTTAAATGTGTTTGGTCACAATCTTCATAGTACATAACTTTATGATGATGCTAAGTTTTTAAACTTTTATTATTATGATTATATTTATGAAAGATGTTTAAAAAGGTAAATGAAGAAGTATATTATGAAAGTAAGTGTCTATTATTTGTAATTAATTAACATATATATTGTAGCAGAATGTGTATTTATGTTTCTTGATAGTCAGTTTAAAAATTGGTTGCTGTTTTACCAATGATATGTATAAAATGAAATTTTCCTGTTTCTTTATTTGTTACTCTACAAATGTGTTTTTAAACATAAAAATATTTAAACTAAGAAAATTAGTGAAACTAAGTGAAATGTGAGAAGTACTCATACAACAATACTTAGGATAAGGGTTTTGATCAATTCATTGAGCTATGATCAATAATCTTCTACACTTTTGCTTTCAGTCTTAGTTATGAATTAGAGAGTCCCCTTAACGAGTCTAAGACCAGCAGTATCAAAATTTTAACCATACTGTAGTGCTTCTTATTTTAACAAAAAATGTCATTAATATAAAGTGTCTAAACCTTTTGTTTTGTTTAATTGTATATTATGTATTCATGGATAGTGAGTTTATATTTAATAACATAAGGTATTTTGTGTTAGGTATCTTTCGTTCGATGTCTTTCTTCATGGCCGCTAATGTCAGGAAGGGTGTGGCTGAGGGCCGATCTGACGCCATTCCTATTTTCCTCTCGGAAATTCCATTGCTGTTCACCCGTAAGATTGTGAAACCTGATGTTGCCATGATCCAGGTAATGTTTACAACTGGACTGTTTTACACTTGCACTTATAAATTATGACAACACATCATTTCCTCTTAAGACTCGTGTATCCTTCCATGCTCCCTAACCCTTAGCTTTAAATCTGTAGTACTTCTAAAACTAAAATAAAATAGGTTGTGAAATAAAATATTTCAATTGAATTTTAATTCCTTATTTAGAGTATCATTTGGTGATTTTTTTGTAGCTTCATAAATTTTGTCATTGTTAAAGGCATTCATAATAAGGCCTCTTTTACATTTGTGTAATATTCTTAAGTTTTTATTACAACTGTTGATGCCATGGTTCTCATCAAACAGGTGTTCTGTAAACTTGGATAACTTTGTCAATAGTTTTGGTTTAGGAAGGTGTTCAGTAAATTGTTTGAGGGATGAACAACCAGATTGTCTAACGATTGTGTAAGATAACTCGTTATCTTACAGTCATTACATGACGATTTGTGAATGCCTGTATTATTTATGTTGACATAGTTTCTCTTATTTGGATTAACTTTAAAATGGCCCAATTATTGAATTCATTATACTGAATATTCAACATTAAAAACCATTACGATTTTTTGAATGTGTAAATAGGAAGAATATTGACATAACATTCTTAATATCCTTAAACATACAATAATTTAAATTTAAGTTCACATCTGGGTTTATTATTTTATTGTGTGATGTTCAATTTCTGAATCTGTAATTTTGCAATAATCTTGCTTATTATTCAGAACTATATCAGTTTACAAATTAGGGAAATAAGATTTTTGTTTAAGCCATCTTTTTATATTAAATTTTCATTTAAAAACTCTCGTGCTTTCTAAATTTAGAGATTTTGAAAATTAAGTTTCACTAATGCCCAGGTTTTGTGTAAATATAAATGGATAGAGCCATGACACTATTATCATGCAAAATCACAGTTCATTAAACATTGGCTGGGTGAAAACATGAGTGAGAGTAGGTGGACAGGCCTGTTGTAGAGATGGAAGTGAGGGAGCTATATGCAGCGGGATCAGGCATTGGCGTAGTGGACACACTTGGATCTGGTCCAACAAGCGTTCAAGGTTGGACTGATTGCACCTTGAAGTTGCACACACAAACTTTCCTTTCACTCTTCTGTCCATATGTGTGTTAAGAATTAACTTAACTAATTCACTTCAGTATTGTATCACATGGAGATGGAAAGAAAACATACTGTAATGTTTGGAGATGGAGAGATAACACACTCAGATTCAGATTCAGAAATTCTTTATTCATAAAACAAATGCACAGATTGTACAATGAATAGAGTCAATCATAGTTAATAAAAAAATTATCTACCATCAACTTATAAAATATTAACCAACATAAGCATTAGTACTAGGATCACTATTATAATTTTTAAGTATTTCATGTACAGTTGCTGGAATAAACATTCATTCATTATAAGTTATGGTAATAAATAGTTATCTTATACGTCATATAAACAGATACATACATACATAAATACATATACACAGACACATACATACGTAAATACATATAGACATGTTGAGCTAAACCAGTCAATTAGCCCTTTCCAAAAATTCTTGGAATGAATATATAGGTTTATTTAGTAAATATTCTTTAAGTTTAGTTTTGAATTTTTTTGTGTTGTAGTTAGTTTTCAACTCAATTGGTAAATGATTTAGAAACTTTTTCCCCATGTATGAGGTTTTCTTTTTATAAAATTCCAAGTGATGAGAATCATTAGATATATTGAACCATCTATTATATTGATGTTTTCTTTCTGTTAAGGCAAGACTGCAGAAGTGCACAACGTAATTTATAGTTTCAAATATGTATAGATTGTAGACAGTAAATATTTGGAGTTCCCTAAAAATATGCTTAACTGAATCTCTCCTCTTTAATCTCTTTATAATTCTTATAGCGTGCTTTTGTTTAACTAGAATTTTGTATAAATTATGTGATGTGGTAGCTCCATAAATAGCTATACCGTAAGCAATGTGGGAATTTATGAGAGCATAATAAACTGATTTTAGAGATTCTACACTGCAAACCTTAGCCAATCGTCTCAGTGCATATAGACCACTGGAAATTTTATTTAAAACATAGTCCACATGTTCATTCCAACTTAAGTTTTTATCTATAATCAATCCTAAAAATTTTGTGCTGCAAGCATTTAGAAATTGTTCTTCCTCAATGAAAATGTTGGGTTGAACCCTGTTTAGAGCTTGTTTTGTGGAAAAAGAGATAAAATTTGATTTGTTTGAGTTTAATAAAAGGGTTTTACTTATCAAGAAGTCTTTTATCATTGAGAGACCTATAAAAGCGGACATCTCAACACTTTCAACACTTTTTCCTGAGATAACCACATTTGTGTCATCAGCATATAAACAGACAGCAGAGCTTTCTCCAACCAATAAAGGCAACTGATTTATATAACAAAGAAAAAGAAGTGGACCTAATATTGATCCTTGTGGGACTCCATGCTTTACTGTTCTTAGTTTTGAATTGAATTTGTTTTTAAAACAATATCGAGTACTGTTTGAAACATGCTCTATTTCAACGTATTGCATCCTATTTTGAAGGTAAGAACTAAACCACGCAAGTTCCTTTCCCATAACACCCAAAATTTTAAGAGTACTTATTAATTTACAATGTGACACACTGTCAAATGCTCTGGTCAAGTCCAGAAATACTCCAATCACGTGTTCTCCCTTATCCACTGAATTGATTATTGAATCAATAAACTCAATACCAGCGGTAATTGTAGATCGTCCAGATCGAAAACCGTGTTGTTGACTGTTTAAGAAATTGTTAGATTCCAGATAATTTAAAAACTGGTTATAAACAACTTTTTCATATATTTTTGATAAAACTGGGAGGAGAGACACTAGCCTATAACAAGCAGGATCATTTGTATCTCCTTTTTAAAAAATAGGAATTACTTTAGCTATTTTTAGCTTATCTGGAAAAATTCCTGATATCAAAGAAGAATTAACCAAATGTATTAAGGGTTTTAATATTAGTGGACAAGACTGCTTTAGAACAATAATTGAAATTTCATCAAATCCTGACGAATATTTGTTTTCAAATGATGAAATTATGCTTTTTAAGTCAACTTCATTTACTGGTTTAAATTTAAAAGTAGTTGAAATTTGGTTTGAGTGCTGAAATCCAATATTGCTTTCATGGTTTGGGGAGGAAATGCTCGGAAGTATTAAGCTATCGACTGCTTCAACAAAAAAATTATTTAAAATATTAGCAACCAAGGTTGGGTCTGTCAATACCGTCCACTGCAAGTGATATGTTTGATATTGAAAGCTTCTGTTTACCGACTTCATAATTAATTAAATTCCAAGTAGTTTTAACTTTATTAGGCGCTTTAGAAATTTTACTATCATAATAACTCTTCTTTTGCAAGGCAATAGACTGGTTCAACTCTTTTTTCATATTTTTAATGGTTGATTTAATATTATTATTTTTAGTAATTCTAAATTCATGCTCTAATTTAACTATTTCTTTTCTCCTACATTTCAGCTCTTCAGATGCCCATTTATTACTTTCCATTAATTTCTTAGAGGTAAATACTTAAGGAAAGTTTACATCAAAGTAGTAACAAAACAAATTGCTAAAAACATCATATTTGTGAATTACAGATGCCTGGAAAACTTCACACCAGTTTAACTGAGACAATTGTCTTAAAAAAACATTATAATTATTAGCTGTGAATTTTCTAATTAATATTCTTAAAACAAGATTTTTTTGATTTGTTATTCCAAAAATTTCCAGCAACTGTGCATCATGATTAGACAATTGAGTTATAATTCCATATGTATTTAAATACTCTTTTTTATATTAGTTATGAAGTTATCTATTGCTGTTTGTGACTTATTTGAAGTTCTTGTTGGAAATTCTACAGTGTAAATCATATTATAAACCCTAAGAATATTAACAAACTGTTTATATATGGAACTATCCACATTTAGAACATTTATATTTAGATCACCAGTTATAATTACATTTTCATACTTGTTATTTAATATCTCCAATAATTCAAACTGTAATGACTCATTTCATACACCCATCTCACATTCATTTCAATACTTAGGCCTAATTTAATTTAGAAATTTATTAGTAATAATAATTAAGGAATAATTATTTATAAATTGTCTCAAATTTAACTACAAAACAATAATAAATACGAAATCAAAATTAATCAAAATCCACCTTATTACATATAAAACTCAAAAGTTATAAGTGAACTAAAGTCAGTGATACAGTGTGCAGGGATGATTGTTGAAGAGTGAAGAGAGCTCGTGCTGAATACTTCACTGAGCGTGTTATCACACTACAATCGATTACCCCACCAATAACCGAAGAAGAAATCGTCACCAATTTTATCGGAACAGTTTGAACAAATTATTCAGGACAGCCGGAGCGTTTCAAAACATTAACACCATTAAAGAGTTCGAAACGATTACTACAACGAGAAGACATCCGAGACGGCCCAAAACGGAACAAAATTAATTTCATCCCAAAATCACAATTTATCTGGTTATAAGCCAATACACAGAAACCTCACCAATCCCCAGTCACACCACATAATAACATTGAACAAAGAGCATATCAGCCAAGGAATCAATATCACGGGCAAAATCAACATTATAATGATCGAAACCAACATAACAAGAACTATTACCACCCATACAACAGTCGTAATGATAATGAATTCAAAAGTAAGACACAACCATACAAAGACCACTACCAAAATCGACAGAATACCCACTACTACCCAGGAAACGATAGACATTACCCCACCACAGAACAGGCACAAGTATGCACTATCGTGCCGGCAGGGAGAAAATGCTCGAAATCCACCTTCTAGTACCGGCAACGACCGCAGCGAAGATGTTCCAGCGGCGGGAAAACGGCTGCGCGCCTGTAGAACGGAACCGAGGAAACATCGCCACCAGAAATAAAATACGAAACTACAGGCGCTAGAAAATAACGACCTCGGATATTTAAATCAGAATTATTATTCAAACTATAACCCTAGTAGTGAATTTCAAGTTAAACAACATAATATGTGATAAAGATTTCCTTTTTGAGGAAAAAATAGAACATCCACTAATAACTAATCTATACAAATAAGATGTCCAGAAAATTAATATCAAAATTAATAATGTAGAAACTAATGCCTTAACTGATTCCGGATCATCTATTACTTGTTTGTCAGAGTCTTGGTTTATGGATAACCAACAATCATTAAAGCCATTTGAAGAACTGCCTCTAGCCAATACTACCATTAAAACTGCTATTGGAAACATTTCAAAACGAATCAACCGAGTCATATATGTACCTATCACGGTAGCTGACGAGACTACTCACATACAATTCCTTATAGTAGCGCATCTTGTCAAACCAGTGATTTTAGGAATGGATATGCTTAGTATTGTGGAAAGCAGAGCTAAACTTTAATAATAATACAATAAATATGAAAATAAACAATACAAATGTTATAATGAAGTTTGTAATGGCAATAAATGAAGGGCACTTATGTTGAAATCACCACTCAACAAGGCGTTATGCTTATGGAAGATTTTAATGACTCAATGTCAACATTTAATGAGTATGGCACTATAAAACAATGGGAAGATAACAAGATTAATAATGAGAATAATGATTACATTGATGCACAACACAATATAACATCCAAAGACCAAATGTCGGTGGAAGATATAATGAAAACTCTAATCCCTAATAACTACATAAATGAAGAACAAAAAACAATGTTTGATCAATCTACTATACCAATATAGGGACGTTTTTTCTCAGACAAACCCGGATGTTGCACTAAATATGAACACGAATTAAATATAGAAAATCCTAAAAATTTTAAATCATTAACCTATCCAGTACCTCAAGCGTACCAAGACGCTGTACAAGCTGAGATTCAACGCATGGAGAACCTTAACATAATCGAGAGAAGCAAAAGTACCTACGTAAATGCTATCATCCCAGTAATTAAAAAGTCTGGAGAAAATTCGATTGTGTTTAGATGCCCGCAAAGTAAAACGCAATAATTAAACCAGATTTCGAATGTAACCGCAGTGTTAGCGAAATTTCTGAGTAAATGTAGAAAGGAAACGCAAAATTCATAAGCAGTGTAGACTTAACGGCTTTCATATTGGCAAAATCCCACTTACTAAAAATTCGCGTCAATACACCGCATTCCAATTTAGAGGCAAGACCTACCAGTACAAAGTCACACCATTTGGAATTTCTACCTCCCAAGCTGCACTAGTAAGAGCTCTTGATAACGTGTTTGATGATGTGATAGAAGCTTTCACAGCAATTTTACGTTGATGACATATGTATCATTTCCCCCGATTTCAATACACATCTACAACACCTAGAATACATATTCAAAAAGCTAGCTGAAGCCAACATGACAATAAACTTTGAAAAATCTCAATTCTGTAAAGATTCTGTACCATTCCTAGGTTTTACTCTAACAAATGAAGGTCTTCGTATGGATAACAGTAAGATTGATCCAATTCTAAACTTCCCAACTCCCAGAAGTCGTACACAATTAAAAGCATTCCTCGGATTGTATCAATTAATTTCAATAAATTTATTCATAAATTTTCTGAAACAGTCCAGCCACTATTATGACTAACGTCAAAGAAGGTTAAATTTAAATTGGACTAGAGATGATGATACAACATTCAACAAAATTAAACAGCTGTTCATAAAAATTCAACACTCTAACACACCCAATCCATCCAAAGAATTCTACTTACAGACCGATGCGTCTGAATTTGCAATTGGCGGACATCTATCAAATAAAAGAAAATAACGAAAAAGCCGCAATTATGTTCATATCACGCACATTACAACCAGCAGAACAGCGTTTCACCACAACCGAAAAGGAATTATTGGCTATAATCCACTGCCTACAGAAGTGTCGATACATTGTTATGGGCGTTAAGTTAACAGTAATTACAGATAACCACGCCTTAACCTTTTTGAAAACCTGCCATTTGCTAAACAATAGATTAGCAAGATGGATATTGGGGCTATACAAGAGTACGACTTTAAAATAATCCATTGCAAAGGGACGGACAACATTACTGCTGACACTCTCAGTCGTATATCCCCACAACACATGTCAAGCGATGCAAAACAACCTCACTGAGTTATCTATTCATTACATCGAGAGAAATTCCCGACCAACATCTACAAGATCAACTCCGAAACTTACTCACTCCAACATCAAGACCCATAAACTACAACCACTTATAGAAATCTTACAGTCACCTATGGAAACAAATGGATTTCAAACAATTATATACTAATTATCGTTTATATGACAACACTTTACTACTAAATTTTAAGGGCAAATGGCTTATAGTCATCCCAGAATCAGTAATTAAACCACTAATACTAGAATGCCATCTCTACTAATCTACACTGCGGTGCAAAAAAAATGTTTCCTGTTACTGCGTGAAAATTTTATTTTCAAGAATATGCATCGAACAATCAGGCAACTGTTATCATCATGTGATAAATGTCAGCGCTGCAAAATCAACAACCATCCACTCAACAGTCAAGCCAAAGGAGTTAAATGCAGAGAGAAGAATGACCAGTTAGCAGTTGACATCATAGGTCCCTTACCGACTAGTGTAGGAAATACAAAATACATGTTAATTGTTATTGACATATTTACCAAATTCGTTTAAACTTTATCCACTGCAAAGAGCAACAACCAGAAGTATATTACATAAATTATTTCACCATCACTTTCCTAATTACGGTTTTCCTAAACGAATTCAATCAGATAACGGAACCCAATTTAAAAGTAACGAATGGATCAGGAAATTTGAATCCCACAGCATACAATTAATATACAGTCCAGTGTATCACCCCAGTTTTAATTTGGCAGAACGGCCAATTAGAGAAATAAAGCGTTGTCTCAGAACGTATTGTTCACAAATCATAAGAGATGGGTGAAATATGTACCTGTTATAAATGAATGTCTTAATGAAATTTACATGAATCAACTGGATTCACACCAAACGAACTACAGTTTGGAACAAGAAATATCAGATTTTGGGGAAAAATATGTATCAAACCCTCTAGCTGAAGAAGTACCAATCGAACTCAAACTACTGATTGCAAGGCGTAAACTTGAAGAAGAAGTAGGAAAGAAGAGATCTGATAAGATAAATGAAAAGAGAAAACCAGTTTCTCTCCAAATTAATGACAAAGTATTGGTAAAGTCCCGTCACCTTTCTAAAGCTATGGCTGGTGAAACATCAAAATTATTTTGAAGTGTACGAAGGACCATTCATAATTCAAGAAATCCTCGGGAAATCGGACCTACCAAATTTCTGATTTATCCAAAGAGCATGTATATGGACCTTATCATATATCCTCTTTGAAGCCATATAAAAACTCGGTCAACAACGCTACAGAAGATACTGAAGTTGACGCATTGGGACGTGTGCGTGAAATTAATACTATTTCCCCAAATAAACAGTGCAACTATACACCCAGTGACGTAGACACTTTTAATCAATACTATATAAACATTTTCCTATCAGGAGGGGATAATAATTTGTGAGTGGAAAAGTATACCCTATTCGGTACACAATTCATTTAATGTGTATTTCCAAAAATAAAACTATGTCCTTTGACATTGAGTAAATATTTGCCATTGATCTAATGTTTCTCTATTGTTTGTTTTATTGTATACTAAGAAACTTGTAACTTTGTTCGTTGGCTTAGCTTAAATACTACCTAACCCTAATGTTAATTTTGTTCTCTTTTTTCCCTATTGTTTGTTTGTTAATTAAATTTATTAAATAGTATGTAAGATCATCAATTAATTCACTCATTTAATGTGGTTCATCCTTCTCTTTAAGTATCACAAATCTATATGTATCATTTGCTATTCATTCGTCCATTGTATCGAAACCATGTTCATTTATTTCACATGATTTCTGAGGGGATATTGTAATGACTCATTTCATACGCCCATCTCACATTCATTTCAATACTTAGGCCTAATTTAATTTAGAAATTTGTTAGTAATAATAATTAAGGAATAATTATTTATAAAAATGTCTCAAATTTTAATGCAAACAATAATAAATACAAAATCAAAATTCACCTTATTACATATAAAATTCAAAAGTTATAAAGTGAACTAAAGTCAGTGATACAGTGTGCAGGGATGATTGTTGAAGAGTGAAGAGAGCAGATATTTGAAAGGTGGAGAGGAGAGAGGGATCTGGAAGAAGTGAAGCAAGATTATTATTTTTAAATAAAGAAACTGGTTACATTTATTCAGCAGTATTTGAAATGGTTACTTTATTAAATTCTTATTATCACTGAAGTACAAAGAAGCAGAAGACAGACATTGGGTGAGAAAATTCTTTTTAAGTTTAACAGTGATTCATTGGAAGAACATAAAACCCAGGAACATTCAATTTGGTTAATAATTCAAAATTAATATAATTAAAAATTTAACAAAATTATTTTCCAAAATTACAATATCTTTTATTAAAAAAAATACCCAATATTTCTATTTCATTAAGCCAGCACGACCACCCTGCCCTAAAATTTAAGAACTGTATTTAAAAATTTACCATTTATTATTGTATCCTCCATCTTGTTTCAAAATTCAAACTTGTTTGCCAATTAATTTATCATCATTAAAGTTCACATTTATATCATACTGAGTTATTTGTTATTTTCTAAACTATAATCAGAATACAAATTAAGTTTAACCATTTATTTAAAGTGTATAATAGTAATAGTATATTACAAAACTTAGCCAAAAAGGAGTCCTCATAACAATGTTTAGGGCTCCTGTAAACACAAGCAAGTGCGAATGAATAATTATCTATTTTAATCTCAGAAACACAACATTCAAATTCTTTTTCAATTAATAATGACTGGATTGCCGGTCATTTTGACTGGAATTTGACACTTTTTGAAGTCAAATTTCTGTGTACTAGAATGACAACACCACCTCCAGTGCTTAAGCATCTTGCAAAATGAGAGGACTTAAAGTAGTTTGGTATATTTAAAAGTATTAATTCAGCATCTGACATATTATGTTCTGTAAGTGCTATGATATCAGGTTTAATTTCATCTAAATTGCACTGAAGTATATCTAGACGTGATGGAAGGTGCTGAATATTCTGATGCAATATTGTTAGTTTAGAATTTTGTAATCGAAACTCATTGTTACTGTTTTTATTATTACAAGACTCTTTGGTAACCAGGTTAATATTTCTTTTTGATATTTCTTCTTTGATAATGATCTCTTATAATTGTTGAATGCAATCATCTTTGAAGATTTGCCTGTGTTTCTTTCATTAAAAAAGATTTATCTAAAGCTATTTCTGGTGAACCCCATCCCAAAAAAGGACTACTTAAAGGTGACTCATTTTTGGTTGGTGTCTGATCTAATTGCTTATTTAAAGAACTTAAACTATCCATAATTATATTACATTCCTCTTTGTTAGCACATATATGAGACACTGGAGAAAGAAGTGTCACTTCATTAAATGCCTTTGATTTCACACACTGCACTTCATCTGGGTTTCTGTACAGCTGCAAGGATGATGGCATAGGAGTTGTCAGAAGAAGGTCATCAGCAGAGATCATTTCAACATCAGCCTGGACTCCAGTTGTTGTAGCCATATCCAGAGCATCAGACAGTGGGTCTGTTTCAGTTCTCTCTCCCTGCTGGTAGATGTTAGAAAGAGAGTCTCTCAATTTCTTCACAAAGTTAGAATAAGACAGGCCACTTCTTAACCTCCGAGAGGCATGTTCATCATACGTTATGATGTCAGCTGAGGCCCCTGTTATTTTATGAAACTCAATAATCTTGATGACAAAGTGTTCAGGTGGAATTTCATCCCTCACACAACCGATGGGTGAACAAATGAGTTTTTTTAAACCCCTCTTCTTAAATTCTTGTATCAACTCTCTGAAAGCTAAATTGTAGTCATCTAGTTTGGGTTTGTAGAAATATTTTGATTTGGTAATCAAACCAAAAATTGTTGTACCCTTTGCAGTTTTTTGACATGTCAGATGGCTGTTAATACAATCATTGACTGAGGGCCTTCCAAATTTCTCTTTAAACATTCTTGCAATTCCAGCACTCATATTTCTCTCATCATTTAAATCTGCTGAGATACAATGAGAGAAACCCACACTTTCATCACATTGATACTCCTGAAACACTTTGTTAATATTCTCTTCAACGATCTTAATTGGTAAATCCAGCTCATCCGCCAAAGACACATCCGACAGTGTCAAAGTTACAGGAAGACCTGTCATTGTATTCTTGTTGTATATATTGGTGTTCTTCATGTCATACATTTCACTTAAAGAATCAATTATCATATAACTAAGTTTCTTTTTGCCTTTGTAATTAAGATGTAATCCTTGACGTATAAAATGAATTCTTCTAAAAGCATCCAAATCAATGAGATGAACTCGATCCATCCTTACCACGATCTCTCGTATGTAGTTATTAACCATTGCTATGTCATCATGTATTGAGTTGTTCTGAGGTACATCAAAGCGAGGAGGAATAGTGGTAATAAATATGGATCTTGACATACTTAAAGTTCGGAGTTTACTTTCCATTTCTTCATATATAAATCTAGGAGATCTTTTAATCATATTGTTTGTACCTGCTAACAATATGAGAGGGTGTTCATGAGATTTTGCAGCTTGATTGTACACTCGACAGATATCAGCACCAGGTGTTACCAATCCATCCATACTAATTTTTCCTCCACTGCATTTACCAACTATCTCTGGAAGTTCTCTTCCCTGGCTGTCTGCATAAAGTTCTACCTTTGCGTCTCTAATTTTTTTTCTGATTTGATTTTTGGGATTTGTCTTTGTGATTTCTCTCTTGTAGTTTATCATTCCTCTTTACCTCCAGTTTTCCAATTAAAGCATTCTTCACTTTAAGCTCATTATTTAAATCAGCAATTTTGTTCCTCAAGCTCTGAACATTTCCCTCCAAGTTTCTAATTTTTGTGTCCAAGCAATCTTTTTTTAACAATTGAAGATCATCCCTTTCCCTGCAAACCCCCAGCTTCCCCAAGCTTGCCCTCACCAGTGCTGTCAATTCATTTTTTGAAGACAAAGAGCTGTTAATATTAATCACAGTGTAAGCTAGGAGTGAACGTTTTGAAACAATATCAATTTTTTTAAGCTGTAACCTTTCAATGAATTTGACATCAAGTGGTTCTTTATTCAAAATACCCAACACAATTCCTTCCACAAAAAGCACTGAGTATATGGCACAGTCATAGCTATTTTTTTGCTGCACACCATTTATTACCAACAGTTTTGCACTATGTATGTTCATGTATCTTGAGAGTTTCCCCCATTACAGTCTTAGCATGATCAAGATTGTAGTTATGCATTGAATCATAGTAGTAGAAGGTATTAGTAATCTTGTGGTACATTAAAGTACTCCAATGTGAGCCACTGGCAGTGGTCAACACCTGAGCATCATTTATTGGCACAATGAGATAATCCTTGTCATTTACATTGAAATTATCAAGAAAATGATGATACTCATTTAGAACCTTAATACCCTGGCCAATGACCAGATTCAATATTATAAATGAATTATTAAGAGTGTTGAGGAAATCAAAATATTTATACAGGATGTCATCTGAGACCCATTTTACTCCCAACAGCTCATTTATTACGTGTAGAGATGTGTAGTCAATTTCAGTTTGGGTCATAACTGAGTCAGCAGAATTTCCACATTGTGTGACATTACATTGGCAGCTAAATGCTTGTATTGGCACTAGTATCAATACTACCACATGACAACACACTGTCTGACAAGTCATTTGTGTCATTTAGTTGCACTTCTTTTAATGCATTAATTTGTTTTGTGGAGAAATTAAAATTATTAATTTTTAAATTTAAGTTATTGACTTTTATGTACTGAGATAATTCCTTTTTTGTACAGAAAATTTCTCCTTTTGAAGATATAATGTAAACATCCATTTTACCTTTACTTATTCCACTCTTCCTCACTACTTCCTTTCTTATCCAACCGTTTGGCATTTTATTTATAGAAGTATTTTTTCCCATTTTTAATTTTTATTTATTTATTTATTTTATTTTATTTTCTTTTACTAACTGAAGGTAGTATAAATTATTTCCAGAGCAAAAAGAAAATATATAAATATTATTTCCTTATTAAAATATTTCCTCTTTTTAACAAAAAAGTTCAGCCATTAACAGTATTTGAACCATGGATCTCAACTATATAGACTGTCACTCAACCATATGAGCTATCAGTAGCTGATAAGGTGCCAGGATAGAGATAGTGTACTTCTCCTACACCTGTAAGAACAAGCTTAAAAATGCCAAATCAATCAACTCAGTTTTTACCATATTTGTTTAGTTGTATCTTAGATGAGAACAAGTAATCCAATGTATTAAACACTATGTCAATTAAACTCTATATTAAAATTTGTAACACAGTGCTTAAGAATTAATTGCATAAAACCACAAAAGTTAAATTAAAAACATGACTATGGTGGTAGGCCTATCTTCCACTTATTTGATTACCCATTCACTTCACAATCAAGTAAGATTTTGTAATGTTTGTGTATGTTACAACAATGATAATGTGGTATTAGCATTGATTTGTCTCCAAAATGTATTTATTTATATGTCACATAAATTTATTTATATGAATTAAAAATAGTATACTATAATTTAAAATAGTATACCATTGTAACAAATATAATTAAATAATTGACATAAAATGAGTTAAGGAAATAACTTGGAGAGTTATCCCTTAAGTGAAATGAAATTTTATTAAACACTGAAATAAAATACAGTTTTGTGCCACATTCTTTAAAACTGTAAAATATTATAAATAAATAACTTTATAAACTTATTCTTGCCATTCACCAATAGGTAAAAACAACATGACTATGATAGTGAAATATTTCTTACAATAAAATATTGTAAGGGTATCTATACTATACAAATGTACAAATTGTACACAGTTAGAGACAGATCATAAATCACAATGAACACCATCAGCTCAAACAACATTATAGACTTACATTTTATACAATATTCAATACATACAAAACAATACACTTAATTTATTTACATTAAAAACAATGATTTCAGTTATATAAATCATGCACATCTTTTCTAGTTCTAGCCTGTTTCTTTTTAAATTGAAACAATATGATTGACTGTTAAGAGTTAACATGGAATGGAATTACTGTATATATTTTAGAAGCAAAAATTAAAAGTAAGAAACATTGTTAAATTAGTTCTGAACAGTACATCAATAAACACATTGTGTTTCTCAAATTGTAACCTTTGTTGTTCTGAAAACACTAATAGTCATAGGCCTACTTCTGGTATCAAACCGTATTTATTTCTTTAAAAAGAACTTGCAAAACTATTTAGTAGTACAAAATCATTATTTTGCCATACACGCTTATATTTTCTTTGAATTATTATTAAATGTACAACATGTGACATAAAAGTAATAATTTAACACAAGCTACTGATTATGTAACATCTTAATAAGACTGCCCAACTCAATATTGAACCAAGAAGGTATGATACCCTGAAATTGTCACATTAATTAAGGGAAGATTGTGTAAAGTAAGACAGACTTATGAATAATGTGAAGTCCTCTGTTGAATTATTTATTATTGATATTCTATAAAAATTTACATTAATTATTTATTTATTTTGTTATCTAATAACAAATCTCAATTTATTTTAGCAAAAATGAAGCAGTTACATAAGTAATATTCGTAGGATTTTATTTATAGTAAAGAGCTTTATTACAGCACATTTCTTCCCTTATGCTGAATATCACATGTTTAGTTTTCTCACTTAAAAAATATTAGAATTTTTCCTTAAATACCAGAGTAGATCCATATCATGTTTCTTAGCATTCAATTGTAAATAATCATTCATAGCAGGGTCTGCAAAAACTGTCAATGAATCATGGAAGTTTCCTTCACATAAGTAATTTAAGTAGATAAAAATGGGATAGAACTTAAAATTGAACCTTGTGAAATGCCATAACTGAAAAACTAAAAGTCTGGAATTGTCATCTATCCTGACACTTATTTGTTGTCTTTCAAATAACTATAAAACCACATAAGTGGCAGAACCCTTACTTCAGTGTACTTTAAATGTCACAACTTATCAGTTGTAAACAAACATCATTAATTGCTCCTAAGTGGTTTTCTATTTGCATTATGACAGAAACGTGGATCAGCTGCTACCCTCACAATTATCTAGTCCTTTCCTTTATTAAATTCAAATAAAACCGTTTAAAAAATAACTATACATCTTATCATATGTTTAGTGTCATGAATAAAAAAATTAAGTACTGTATTAGTAATCACTAGTGGATGTAGCAAGGGTTATCAAATGAACTGTGACCACAAGCGATAAAGAGACACCCATTAAATATTGCACTTTTTCAAGGTTTATCAAAAGGTAGTTTTGATACTGTTTTAGTAATAAATTAACTTTATTTATATAATGTGTAGATTTATCTGGAATTTATTCAAATATACAGGGTGTTCACAAAAGGGTGTCACAAACTTCTGTAGGTAATAGTATTCATCATTTCAAGCAAAAAGGTCCTATAAATATAGATATAAAAATGTGTTGTTTAGCCTCTAGCCACCATTTAGTATTGTTTATAAAAAAATTAATATCTCTAGAACTATTTAAACTAAGGAAACAAAATCTGGCACATAGGTTTGATAGATAAGACAAAAATTGTGTTATTTTCTTTAATGATAAAAAAATGGCGTCTGTTGAAAATATTTAAAGTCAAATAACCGTATAGGTATAAAAAAATGTACTTGACACCAACAACTGTTAAATGAAATTGTTGAAGACAAAACGTTTAGTTAAGTATTGTTTTAATTATTAGTAGCTGTGTTTTAAAAGTTCATTATGTTCCAAGGTGAACAATAATGATCAAAAGAGCTTTGCTGGCCAAAACAGTATTTGAACCTAACCTATCTCTAGTCTAGACTCAAAGTTCAGCATATCAGACTCTGCAGTCACCAGCTCTCACGGTTAAACTGAGATTTCTGTTTTAAAAACAAGTTTAAGGTCAATTATTCAACCTAAACTCAATTATTTTTTATCACATAGTTGACTTTAAAAAATTATAACTATTAAATAAAAATATATAACTTTAATATTAATAAAGTTATATAAATGGAATAGCCTAATTTTATTTCAATAAACATTGAATCACGAAAAGTACTTGCTCCCTGGAATTGAAATTATATATAAAAGAGGTTTCATTTGAAATAGACTTATTACAATTTTCAACAAATTAAATCACTTTAGAAGTTTAACAAAATAATTCTATATTAATTTCAGTGATGAACTTTTTTACACAAAGAAATATCTTGTTAAAGTTTAGCAATTTTTATTTGGTTGGGTTAATTATTTATCCAAAGAATGTTAACATGTATAAGAAAGTTGTAACAGGATGTTTAACGTTCTTGAAAACAGGATACACAGATAAAAGTGTTTTCCTCAAAGAATTGCAGGTATCAAAGAGGTAATTGGGACATTAATAAAATCAGGCCCACAGAATAAGATTTCAAAATAAGGTTATGTTTTCTTACATAACGTGTATGAAAAATTACTGATGGGAATAAACTCTTTATGTATGAAAATTTCCATAAGTGATGTTTTTAAATTAGTTTTTAAAAGCATATTTAATTATAAAATAATATGACATTTCTTTAAGTCATAATTTGTATACGTAAAATATTTAGTGGTTTTTTCACACCTATTATGAAAATTGATACTTTAATGTCCTATAATCCTTATGGAGTAAACAGAATAACCTTTTTCTTATCGTAAGGAAAATAATTATTATCTAAAGCCCTGAAATTAATTTTTATTTAACCCTAGAACTGGCAGTTAAATTACTCTACATTGGTGGGCTTCTTTTTGGTGTTTTACAAAAATGTCCTTTAAACATTTTTTAAAATATAAAAACCAATCATGGCATATTATACAGTGCGCTTGAAAAGTCCTGGAACGGTTTAATAACTTTTGAATCATTTCTTGTAAAGCAGTGAGACTTGGTATTTCAATATTATTCATAAAAATAAAAATTTGTATGCGATTGTCAGGTTTTTATCTCATTAGGGGGACGGCCCACAAGAAGTCAGAAGAAAATCTTAAATTAGAGCATAGGTCGAGATGTACATAAAATTAAAGGTCTTTTATAGTAGAACACAATGCCGCAAACCGGACCTCAAAAAGTGAATGTTGTTAATGACATCCTGCTGTCATTTCAATATATATTCAGTGATTCATTGTTTATCTCATCAAATTTGACTGTAGAATATATTTAGACAGGAAATTTTATTTTTCTGTAGATGTCCACAGTTGATCTTGTGATGCAGTGTAAATTGGTTTTTAATACATGTTTTATCAACACTGACTAGTTGAAAGAATAACCCTGCTTATAATGAGGAGATATGGTGAATGTTTATGAAAGTTTGATCAAGTTGTACATTTATTAATTGACAGTTTCCTGGACAAACCACTGATATCAAAGTCTACAGTTTGTAGAACAGTCCAATGTTTCAAAGAAACTGACAGTGTAAATGACCTTAAAAGAAGTGTTTGATCTTAAATCTATTAAAAACGAAGAGAAATCCATAGACGTACAAGTATTACAAAGTTTTGTCGAAAAGCCACACACATCAACAAGATCTGCAGCAAATTTTCACGCTATAAGTCAATTTTCAGTGTTAGAAATTTTAAAACAAAAACCACTATCACCTTTATACGTTGAAATTGCTTCAGGAACTTTTGAAAGACAATTTTGAAGAGTCGAATTCTGTGAAACAATGATGGGTGGATGTGGACAGGAATTAAAATTCTTATCTAAGGTTCTATTTTCAGACTTTACATTTCACGGAGATGTAAGTAGGCATAACTGCTGTTATTGGAGCGATAACAAAGCCCCATTGGATGAGAAATAGACATACAAAAAGTGAACTTGTAGGCTAGGATAGTTGGACATCCCATTATAGGATCCTTTGTAATCAATGACAATTTAAATGGGGTTTCATATGAATTGATGTTGGGAGGTACAATTATACCGGCTTTACGTAATGTGTTGGGTCAAAGTTATAACACAGTATGGCATCAACAGGATGGTGCACCACCTCATTATGCACTACAAGTACATGAGCTGCTAGACAGAGAGTTTCCCAATCGTTGGGGCATAGGGGAACAATAGAGGGGCCACCTAGATCACCAGATTTAAACCCTTTAGATTTATTTTTATAAGGTTGTTTAAAACAAATAGTTTACATAACTAAGCCTGCCAACACACAAGAACTAATTTATCGCATAAATCAAGAAACTCAGTAAATACCTCCAGATATGTTAGAAAATGTTACTGGTTTCTATCACAGATTAGGATATTACCAACAGACACTTGCATTTTGTACACTTACTGTAACTGTAAGTTCTTGATTTTAAATTTCACTACAGTAAATTAATGTTATCTTTAAGAAATAGAATAGTATGTTGTTATACTAATTTGCATAATTCAAGAGAAACTTTAAAACACAGCCCTTTTGGAGGTCTGGTTTGCGGCATTGTATTCTACTGCTTTAATTTGATGTACATCTCGACCTATGCTCTAATTTAAGATTTTTTTTTACTCCTTGCGGGCCGTCCCACTGATGAGATAAAATCCTGAAAATTGCATAAAAATTATATTTTTATGAGTAATATGATATACTAAGTCTCATTGCTTTACAAGAAATGATTCGACAATAAATTATTAAACCGTTCCGGGACTTTACAAGCACACTGTTTATGGTTTTATTCATAAGTATTCGTAGTAAATGGATCTACACAATAAAATATTTTGTATGATTATTTTGCACCTAGTACCAAATATCAGAAAATATAGTTTATAAGAAAAAAAATTAATATATAAAACGTGGGACTACCCCTGCCAAACAAGTGTTGTGGTTGTTCAGTAATAAATTCAAGATAGGCAAATTGTTATAAATTTTATCTAGTTTATGGAAATATACAACATGATAAATGTTTGACGGGACTGAATGTTTATATTTCCAGAATATTGACATAGTATGACACTGTTAAGTAGCTCTCTCAGATCTGAGGATCTGTCAAATAAGTTTCCCTCAGCCATGGCTGTATTTTATTAATTGAAAAAGGGTTTTATTTAATTTTATAATATTAGTTTTGGCAGCAATCATTCATAGAAGTTCCTAGCACTTAGCAGGCAAACCTAAAATCCAAAAGCATCCTATTCATTGCTTATGAATTTACACAAAGATAACACTCACTACACAACACATGACAACAAGTTACTGTATAAATTACACTACTAACAATTACTTCAATTAAAGATAACTCATTTCAGTAGATTTAAAAACAATAACATACAACTAACAAAAATTTGTAAACTCAGAATTCGTCTTTTTATACAGAATGTAAACAGCTATCGTATAACAACGAAGATTAGTATTAGGAGTCATAGATTAAACGATCGGTAACGAAACCTGAACTAAAATAAAGAGCAAGAGCCCGAAAATGGAAGGGTGCCAACTCAAGAGCTAAAGGAAATTGAATATTGAATTAATCAAGTAGCGTATTAGTTGGGTTTATCCCAGTACCCTTCACCATTAAACTCTCATAACTGAGTGTCCTTGTGTTGTATGGTCCAGGTGTCTCCTCCAGATGAGCACGGATTTTGCAGCCTGGGCACCAGTGTCGACTGTGTACGAGCTGCATGCTCCAACTCTAAGATCATAATCGGTAAGTATCACCTCACAAGGAGACCAAACATTTTCAGATAGTCATTTATCATGAAACTATCTCCATTTGTGTATTTCTCTTTTAGCAGTGAATAACTTTTATAGATTCAGTTTTGGGGTAATTACAAACTTTGAAGTTTTGTTGAAAAAATACGTACAATAACCTGACTATAGCTAAGCTGATTTCTCAAATGATTTGTTAAACACAAAGGCATTGATGTATGCTTTGATCAAATGAATTGATTCAACATTGACGAGAAATTTATCCAAGGCAATGGATAGAGGTAATCATGAGTTATTACACTACTGGCTGCGAATTAAATCGGACACTTGTTTTGGCAACACATTTAAACAACAGAACCATCTTATTTTCCATTTCAAACATTTTTACAATTAATCAAAATGTGAGTGAGGTTCAAAAAGGTTCAAAGGCATTCTTCAATCTTCCTCCGGAGAGATGTCTTATTTCCTCTGGCAGTAGGTTATGCAGCGTCATGCCAATGTGAGAGGGTTTCTTCTCATATTGGGAGGTGGTGAGCTGGTGATGGTATATCTTGTACTATGTTGGGCGTTGTAGTCATGGAGATCTCTACCTTGTGTCAAAGATTGTCCAACAGCATACATTAGAACTTCTTTTATGTAGAGGTTTTCTACAGTCAAGATCTTCAGATGTTTCTCTACAACTTTTCCTGATGCCTAGCCCTGATAAGGCTCTGATAGCTCTCTTTTGCAACACCAATACTTCCGGGATATTACTTGCTGAGATTCCTCCCCACACCCCTAGTCCTTATCTGAGGTGTGTTTCAAACAGAGAATGATAAGCTACTTTTTCAGTAGTTGTATTACTTATTGATTTTATACAGTTTCATGTACAGTGAAGAGTTCAGTTTAGGAAGGAGATTGTCAATATGCTGTGACGAGGAAAAGGCTCTCATTAACAATGACTTCCAGTGATGAGAAAAGGCTCTCATCAACAATGACTTCCAGAAACTTTACTTGAAGCTTTCTGTCCACTTCAGGAATTGCTGATAGAGATCTTAATCTGTTAACCTCAGTAGCCCCATTTCTTACTTGATTTATCCCTACAATTTTCCTCTGATTTTCTAGATAGCTTTTGAACAACATTTTAGGTCTGCCTTTGATTTCCAACTTTTCTAACTTGTACAGTATGAGATCAAAAGCAATCCCAGGCAACCAAAAGCTTTGCTTAAGTATACGAAAAAGGTTATACAAGTTTCCCTTCTTCAAGGTTGTCAAGTACAAATCAGCAAAATTGATCAGGGCTGTAGTGGTAGATTTTCTTTTCATGAATCTGTGTTGCTTGTCTGTTATTAAGTTATAATGCTCACAGTGGTCCAAAAGTCTTTTTAGTATTATTTTCTCTAAAACTTTAGAAAAGGTTGTTATGATTGAAATTGTCTGTAATTATTCACTTTTGTGTTACTGCCATTTTTGTAGATTGGGATCATTTTTGTCAGTTGTTTAATGCTGAGGGAAATTGACCTTGACTGAGGGATTTGTTAATTATATTTGTGAGAGGTGTTATGATAGAATCACTGCAGTGCTTTAACAATTTTGTGGAGATGTCTGTTGCTGCTACTGCCATGTACATAACCATTTGAGTCCTCGTTAAAATATGCATCTATTGTTCCTAGTTTGTATTTATTTATTTTATTGTGTTTTTATTATTATACAAATTGTTAATATTTAAATAATTATGTAATAATTATAGTGACATAGTTATATTGTCTAAAATGTTAAATGTAATGCTCAGTTTCAGATACATTCAAACAATTAAGTTACGAGCCTTGATCTTCTAGTTAACAGTATTGAAGAAATGTAGATTATTTTAATGTGGTTTGTGTCTGTGTAGATTTTTTCGTTAAGTGATAACTATGTATGATCATGTAATGTCAAGGTGTTTGTGGTTACCAAAGTAACAAAGATCCCTCTGAAATTAAATTTCTAGTTTAATAATCATTTTGGAGCTATTAGGAGAAAACACTCATAGATTTTTACTGAAACATCAAATCAGAGTAAAACATTTGACATGTCCATAGCAAATTGTTTTAGAGGCCAATAACAGAAAATCTTATTTCAAATTGACATTAAAACAAGTTAGTTAAGATATCTTTACTTTACTTTAAAAGAAATGTTCAATACAGTCAGATTGACCTGTCCTGTTACAGCCCATGTAAACAAGTATATGCCTCGCACGTTTGGTGATGCAGCCATCCACTCGTCACACTTCGACTACGCAGTGCAGCATGATGTGCCTCTCCCCAACGGTCACCATACTGGCAAACCCCCTAGTGAGGCGGAGACTCAGATTGGGAAAAATATCGGAGAGAACCTTGTGGAGGACGGAGCTACGCTGCAGTTGGGTATAGTTAATGTTTAACTTATCTTTATATGAATTAAGTAGTTGTTAAATTCAGATATAAATCAGTTGCTGGCAGTATGACAGCTTAGTCAATTGGGTCCTTACATATCTAAGATACATCAGTCTAGTGGCAGTCCACTTATGTGGGGACTTGTACTTTGCTACTTGACATACCTGCTCTTGACATAGAGGTTTTGCTTTGGTGAACTTTACCATAGAAGTTTACCATTCACTAGATTAGCGAAAGAGGGCTTACGTTAAAATAATGGTGATTTTTTTGTATTAACAATATTTCAACCAATAATTTACCCACCAATGAATTAGTTTTATCACTTTTTTAGAAAAACTATTTTTAGCAGTACATTTATAGTGACTGCATCCCTTTATGTATTACTGTTTCTTTGAAAACTTACTTATAATTTATGTTTAAAATACAATGAATTACTATACTATTTGTCACATAACAATGTAAAGTCTAAAATCTGATAAAACTGGATAAAAAGGAATTTTTTAGTTGATCATTAACTCTTTTAACTCCAGATTTAAATCCAGACTATTTTATGGATTTCCAGTGTTGGATTTATAGTAAAGTAAAATTATCACCCTAGAGTCCAGAAGATTATTTTTGCTGCGGAAACACAGTGATATTTGATTTTATTAAAGTAGCCTATAAAACGAATTGAATTATAATGTTTACATCAAACATATTTCTATAAATTTGAATGAAAGAAACTTCTCAATAATATTGATTCAGTAGTCATGTAATGGAAAAAAAGTTACCGATTTAAAAATGATGAAATATTATTCTTCTGCGTTTTGACAGCACTATGTCTATAGGTATTGGAAGTATTCCTGACGCAGTGTTGGCGGCCCTGTCAAACCACAAAGACTTAGGCATCCACTCAGAGATGTTTGCTGGTGGAGTAATCGATCTAGTCAAGAAAGGTGCCATCACCAACAACAATAAAACTCTGCACAAGGGGAAGATAATTTCCAGTTTCCTAATTGGGCCCAAGGAGCTTTATGACTTTGTTGACAATAATCCTTTCATTGGTAAGTATGCTAGGAAAGATAAAAAATTGCATTATTGTATTTCCTTATTTGTCTAAAAATAATATGGGTACCTGGTAGAAGCAAGATGGCGCATGGTAAAGACATTGTGAAGTGTTCGTCCTATTAAAAGTATGGAAAAGCGTCTGATGTATTGGTAAAATGCTGTGGAAATTGTCCACAATGGTTTCATACCAATTGTGTTGGATCCTCGGAACAAGAATGTGATAATCTTAATAATTGAAAGTAAGTGAAGTGGGTCTGTCCGGACTGTGATTGTCATGAAAATAAACATTGTATGAAATGTGATCGTGTACTGCCACAAATAAAGATATTTTGCAGATCAAATGTTAGAAATTACTAAGAAACCGCTTTTACTGAGTCAATCAGTTAGAAACTTAACTAGTGATAATAATAAGTTAAAAGAAATAGTGATGAATCAACATTTCTTAATTACTAATTTGGTTTCTCCAAAGCCTAATAGTAGCGTAAGTTTTGCTGATGTTGTGACTGGAACTCACACTTCTAAGTTAAATGACATTGACCCGAATTTTAATTCTGAAACTGACTTCTGCTGTGATTCTCGTCCAGATTGCATACATTCGGATTACAGTCCTAGTGCTTTACATTAAGCATTACTTTTTATGTAAAAAATCAACCACTGAGATCAGGAAAGTCTTGATAAATGCTATGGGGACTCAGCACCTTCAATTTCAATGGTTAAGAAGTGGTTTATAGAGTTCTATTGTGGTCGTACCAGCACCAGTGATGCTGAACGTTAAGGTCACCCAAAAGAAATGATCACGTTGGAAATCGTTGATAAATCCATGGAATGATATTGGAAAATCCAAGAATGAAAGCGTGTGAGTTGGCTCATGCTTTAGGTGAATGGGTACATCACATTTTACACGAATATTTGGACATGGAAAACTCCATGTTAAAGTTATTTAACAAATTGCCTATTTCTAGTCATAATGTATAGATAAATTTAAGTATGTTGTAAATATCTGGTTGGTTAATAATCCCTTTTATATTGTCCAAGAGTACCTGAACAGACCTGTTTATATTTTACATTAGTGATCCACAGAGACTATGTCTTGTTAAAATTATATCCATATTTTAATCACTGTTACTCATTGTTGTTTTAAATGTCTTTAATATTTGAAGATATTGTGCGTCGTGGTCCAAGATATTTGTTACTATGCTCCCAGTAAGTAAATTCTTATTGCTTATATTCGTTATAAAATTATCAATAGCTGATTTGGATGTAAGTGTTACTCTTGTTGGGAAATCTATTTTATAATTCATAGTGTACATTTTTAGGATGGAGCAAAACTTACTGTATATATTATCCTGATTTAGTACATTAATATTCAAATCACCTGTTATAATAACATTATAAAACATATTAGAGAGTGCATCAATAAGAATCTCCAGCTTATCTAAAAATGTATGTACGTAACAGTAAGCAGGGGTTCGATATACACAGGCTAAGACAAAAGAATAGTCTGCTACTGAAAACTCTGTTACACAGCATTCAAATTCCTTCTCCATCAATAGCTCCCGCATGACAGGAATCAAGACAACTTTGCTTTTAATATATTTTTGAGCTAAAATTATTACTCTGCTCTGCCCCCTGATGTATTTGAGCGAGAAAAATGTGATCTTGATGTATTTGAGCGAGAAAAATGTGATCTTATTGTGTAATTCTCAATATTCAGGTACGTTACATCAACTTCCCTCATTTTATGCTCAGACAATGCCAAAATATCTAATCTAATTTCTTATAAATTAATTTGAAACTGATCTAAACAAGATGAGAGGTG
This sequence comes from Homalodisca vitripennis, assembly GCF_021130785.1. Lineage (NCBI taxonomy): Eukaryota > Metazoa > Arthropoda > Insecta > Hemiptera > Cicadellidae > Homalodisca > Homalodisca vitripennis. The sequence goes on from NC_060210.1 coordinate 93,690,389, forward strand.
CTGTATGTTTTTGTGCATAATCAAACTTTTTTTACTGTTATTGCCTGGAATAGTTTTCTTATTTATTATTTTAAAACGTGAGTAGTGGTCATTAGCTCCTGTCATTATATACATGTAGATGGCGTTGTGCTGCAATATTGACATTGTTAATACTTGTAAAAATTCTTATAACAATTGATTGATGATACGTTAAAATGAAAAACATTGATCAGGTAAAGATACATGATCAACATTTTTAAGGATTTTTGGTGTTTCGTAAAATTATGGGATCCACACTCAAAGTGTCAATTAAATATAAGCAGTTTGTATAGATTATTAGTGACATTATAGGTTGCCAAGTAATCAGCCCATGGTCTTTTTTTTCTTCCAGTGCAGTCTTGAGATATATCTTCCCAAATATTCTGCATTAGACATGTGTACAGATACTGTAAGTAAAAGTGAATCAGTAAAATTATAGTGTAATTGAATACATGCTTTCAATTTAACAAGTGACATTTAAATAATTTATGTCCTACTCCATTAATTCATAACATCTGTGAAATAAATATCCACAGTGTCAAAAGTGTTTGTGATATCCAGAAGAAATAAATCAATAGTTTTTCAGAATTTAATTTAATACAGTTTTGAAACAAATATCCTTTTCTATTTTTCTCCCAGTGCCTCTACCCCAGTAGTGTAAAGAAAGGGCAGCTCCATATATTTTGGAAGATATACCTCAAGGGTTTATTTTATATCATAAAATATTTAAATATGAATAATCTGTTATAGAGATGAAGGTGGTGGACTATACCAATAACCGGACCATCATCTCACAACACCCAAAGATGACAGCCATCAACTCTTGTATTGAAGTGGATCTTACAGGACAGGTTGTGTCAGATTCTATTGGAACCCGGATGTTCTCTGGTACGTTAACTCGTCAATTTGTATGTAACTGTATTTATATTTAAATAATACAAGAGTTCACTTTTAGCTTTTACGAGGATGATCAAATTGAAAAATGAACTAACTCCAATAAAGGGTAAAGTTATAAGAATAGGAAAGAATATTAGGTCACTATAGAATAGGCATGGACTTGATCTTTTTGTCGTGTACTTTAGTTTGATTTTACAAGCCACAAATATTATAGATGACTATTAACCCTTTCCGCTCGTATGTCGGACGTCGTCCGACATTGCTATTTTGCCGTTCCGCTCGTATGTCGGACGCCATCCGACATTGCAGTGACGTCATTTACATTATTTTTAGCCGGCCTACGATGTTTCCGATTAGTGCTGCGATCGCACGGCATTCTCAGGAACTAATAAATTACAGCTGAACTACGATTGGTCGGCTGCTGATTTATTTTGCTTTGTCATTGTAGTCACGTTTCCTAACCAATTTTCAGACGCGTTCGCATTAGTGACTCGATATGTCGTTACCAAGTACCTCTTTTCTTTCTGATTCAGAAGTTATTGCTGAATTACTTAATTAAGGCAAGGATAATCAAATAAACATACAAAAGCCAACAGTTATCTGTCAGTATAACAAATATATGGGTGGCTTGGACCAAGCAGACCACTATATTGCTTCCTACAAATTTCCCCGTAAATCTCTGAAGTAGTGGAGAAAGCTATTTTTCTGGATGTTGGAAGTGGGAATAGTAAATAGCTTTCTCTTGTTCAACACGAATAAACAAAACCATGGAGAAAAAACAATTCAACACAGGAATTTCAGAGAAATCCTTATCACTGAACTTGTAGGCCATGTCCGTAACCCTATGAGTTTGAAGCGGGGTCGTCCTTCATCAGTAGAAAAAGAAGAAAGGCTAAACAAACAACCTCACTTTCTTGCAGCTCATCCAACAAAAAAAACTAAAGACTGTGCTGTTTGTAGCAATAGAAAGGTGCCAGGAGGAAGAAAGGAAACACTTTACTACTGTAAAACCTGTTCAAAAAATCCTGGTCTTCATCCTGCAGAGTGTTTTGAACGATACCATACCATGCTAAAATATAAAACTTATTAGTGTAAATATCAAATTTTATATCTCTAAAATATAAATTAGAAATAAAATAAAATTATTATACAATATAATAATGTATATACTTTATTGACTTCCAGTTTGCTAAAAATTTTTTACTGAAAATATGCTAAAATAAATACGAGCTGAGGGGGCAGACTAGTGAAAAAAATCCGAGTGGAAAGGGTTAAGAAAAATATGTTTTAAAATCTTATACAGTGTGAAATTTATTAAGATTATTTACATACATACATGTCAAATTTCATAGTTTTAACGCTTTTACGGGTGGGATTTTTCACTGGTTTTAAACTCAGATTATTAGATTTTATTGATGATAGTGCATAGATAATACTTTTATCCAAAATCAGACACCAGGATTAAATGCTTAAGTAATAAAGGAACATGACAGGAACAGGATGTTGATATTGGTAATTCTAAAAGTAAATTATGTTTTGTTATAATAGCTTGATAAAAAAAATTAAATGTGTTTTAAATTATTTAAATGATGATTATTTGATTTGTGTATTTTCACAGGTTTTGGAGGTCAAGTAGATTTTATAAGGGGAGCTGCTGAAGGTTTTGATGGCAAAGGCAAACCCATCATTGCTTTGCAGTCCATTAACCCCAAAACAAAAGATACCAAGATTGTGCCCATTATTAAACCTGGTAATGTATTTTTTATGATTACGTGTCTATTTGGTTCAATAATTGTAATATGGAATAACCAATGCAATAATGGTTCATAACTTGTGAGATAAAAAAATGCATAAGTGAATTCTGTATATTTTGACCATTTTTTCAGTATACTTGCCAAGTTTCATTGTACTAATTCTCTGTACTGGAGTAAGTATTTTATGTGACTGAATTCATATTTAAATCAGTGGATATGCGTCTGCTGCAAAACTGCCATTTTAAAAACTAGTTATCAAAAATTCATTTTAAATATATTTTTTCTATTGATTTTAGACCATAATAATTAGTCACTTGCTTAATAAAAGTAAACAAAACATAAAGTAACGTATCTCACTGTTTCACTCCACAAAGCGTAACACACATTCAAGTTATGATTATTTAATTGATAATAAGATATTTCCTCTGTATGCCAATAAATGAACTACTTGTTTTGACATTGGTTCATAATTAAGATTTATTGACTTTTTTGTTATTAAAAAAAACCTACATGGTATTCTTTACCCATTTTTCTTCAATAACAAAGACCTGCATACAATTCAGGTAACAAGATCAAAATTAAATTTGAAATTTTTTATGATTGCACATTTTTTTTCATTCTTTAAATATAAACAAAAGAACCTTTGCATGGAAACTTATGCTTATACTGTTTATTGAAGCACAAGTATTCAAGAAGCTCATGAAATTAGAAATTTTAATCATAACTAAAATGGAATGTTTTATGTAATCATTATAAAATGATTGTTGTATTGTATATTTTGTTTATTGAATCTCATGTATTAAATTTCAGTATTTACTTATCATATTTATCAACTTAACGTTTTCAATACTGACTATTCAAATGAAGAATCATTGAGAAAATTGGAAAATTTAATAAATGAACATTAACAATATATGGATACAAAATTATACCAGGGACAATATGTAATGAAAATTATGAATCCTACAAAGTTGTAAGGAACAATAACATTTGCTTTGGAGGACAAGATATTATCATGGTTTTAATAATTATAGTTTAGGTGGAAGTTGTATTTTTAGCTTTTCTAACAAAGTCAATTTAATTTACTCTCTAAAACCAAGTGAAAGTTATTATTTGGGACATAGTTCCCATTTTACCAATAATGACAAAATATTTAGTAGTTATTGTTATATTTACAAAGTATTTCATTTGATCGAATATTATCTCCACACATAATTTAAACTATTTACAGAAGAAAAACACCACTGTGGACCAAGGAGATGTAGTCTTAAACATAAAAAACAAGTTATTGCATTTATACAGAAAATTAAATACAATTAGAGGAATGAATATTTCTATTAACAAAATTAAAACTGTATTAACTGTAAGAGTTTATGTTTAAATATTCATTTTGGAGTAGAAGATTATTTGACAGTAAACATATCTGTAACTGTTACATAAAAATCCATTTATAACTACTCTCTCCATTTTTAGGTGCGGGAGTAGTCACAACAAGGGGTCATGTCCACTATGTAGTGACAGAATTCGGAATTGCTCAGTTGTTTGGCAAGACTCTTCGTCAGCGAGCGTATGCACTCATACAGATTGCTCACCCTGACCACCGCCAGGCTCTGGAGAAGGCTGCTTTTGAGCGACTCAAGGTCATGCCAAGCCCTTGAACAGCTTAAACTCGTCACTCCCTCACAGATCTTATGCGCTTGCTCAGAGTTGCCACTATTCCAACTGTTACGCAAAATTCTTTAACACTACACTATTTTTCAGAATGCAATAAATTAGTTACTTCATGTGTTTTCTCATATATTCTTTTTTTATACAATTATGGAAATATTTTTTTGTGACAAATCAGTACAAAAACTTTAGAAAAAATATTAGTATAAAATATTATGTTTCTTTGTGGCATACTTTAGAAGTAAAGTCTATAAAGGTTCAAAGGTATCAATAGTTGCTATTTAAGTGCTATTTAGGGCAACTGTAGCATATAAACTCACGTGTACCACATTAAATCGAAGATGCTTCCAGCCTACAGCTGTATTTCTTTACAACCACGCTAGATACAATCAAAACCAACTGATCAAAGTGACTTGAAAATAGTTAATTTATTTTAGTTGAGTCAGTTTGGTACATGGATGATCAGCTAGTTATTATTATAGTGTGTAGACTGATAAATTTCACCCTGTAATAATTATATTGTAGACCTTACTGATATAAATGGATTGGTAAGATAGTTGGAGAGTGATTCCTGTCAGCAATGAAGCAATTTGTTAATCTTAAGTTATAATATTGTACTATGTAAAATACAATTTTTTATAAATCTGCATGATGTGATTTTATTGAATTATGACAACCTTATTCAAAGAGTTTTCTATAATGCCATAATTACATTTCTTTGGTAAACAGTAATAACTTTAATTAAAGGAATGTGAACATGTAATTAATAGAGACTTTTAACAAAAGATCAAGTGCTTGCTTATCTTAACCATCTTAGGACAAATGGGCTATTTATAGTCCACAAAGTTTGTTGTCTAAGCTGTGATGTAGGCTATTCATAGCCTGTAATGACTCATTTCATACGCCCATCTCACATTCATTTCAATACTTAGGCCTAATTTAATTTAGAAATTTGTTAGTAATAATAATTAAGGAATAATTATTTATAAATTGTCTCAAATTTTAATGCAAACAATAATAAATACAAAATCAAAATTAATCAAAATTCACCTTATTACATATAAAATTCAAAAGTTATAAAGTGAACTAAAGTCAGTGATACAGTGTGCAGGGATGATTGTTGAAGAGTGAAGAGAGAAGATATTTGAAAGGTGGAGAGGAGAGAGGGATCTGGAAGAAGTGAAGCAAGATTATTATTATAAAGAAACTGGTTACATTTATTCAGCAGTATTTGAAAGGTTACTTTATTAAATTCTTATTATCACTGAAGTACAAAGAAGCAGAAGACAGACATTGGGTGAGAAAATTCCTTTTAAGTTTAATAGTGATTCATTGGAAGAACATAAAACCCAGGAACATTCGATTTGGCTAATAATTCAAAATTAATATAATTAAAATTTAACAACAACTATTATTTTTCAAAATTACAATATCTTTTATAACAAAAAAATACCCAATATTTCTATTTCATTAAGCCAGCACAACCACCCTGCCCTAAAAATTAAGAATTATATTTAAAAATTTACCATTATTGTATCCTCCATCTTGTTTCAAAATTCAAACTTGTCCGTCAATTAATTTATCATCATTAAAGTTCACATTTATATCATACTGAGTTATTTGTTATTTCTAACTATAATCAGAATACAAATTAAGTTTAACCATTTATTTAAAGTAATAATAGTAGTAGGATATTACAAAATTGGCGTCCAACGTAGTGGTTTAATGAAATATTAATAATCTTTGATTTGAGACAGTTTTCTAGATCGTAAGAATAGCCTAGACATAAGTACTGTACGTAGTTGTCATTTATTCATATTGTCTGTCAATAGGCTATAAGTTATTTAATAACTCACTATATAAACATTTAATTAACAAGACATTAGTCCTGTAATATTATTCATATCTTTTATCGCAATTAATGTCCCGTGATTTTAATTTAAGATACCCTAAACGGTACCCATTTCCAACAGATAATATGGAAAATGACCAAGTGCTAAACGTAAACAAAGACGCCATTAATCCCGGTATCGAAGACGAAAGCGGACAGAGAGAAGAAGCAGAACAAACTCCCACAATTCCTCGCGCTAACCAAGTCAACATTCTCACAGCGGTCGACAACCAATCACGGATGAATGAAAACAGTACTACCAACACGTACGCGGTAAATTTCCCTGATTCCCTGCAGAGACGTGAATATGGAACTACTGCGCCTTCCACACTAAACGTTGTAGTTGAACATTCTCATTATACTCAATCAGTTGATGCCATTGGCAGTGACAGGTCAAATAAACAAACCGCTGACGAATCCCAATCGACAGCTCTTCATGCTATCATGAACGGTTTAACCCTTACCGCGCTATGCACTCAAATGCTAAATGTACCCAAAAAGCTACGAAACTTATGTAAAAAATACAAATTTTAAATTTTAAAAGCTATGTTTGGTTTTAGGTTCTGTAATGTTAAAATAAAACAAAAATTAATAAAATTCTAATTATAATGTTGTATTAGCAAAATTATATACATATTTGTAAATAAAAAAATCAAAATTTTACCTAAAAATTTTCTTTTGTATGATATGCTTCAAAACAGTCTTCTACATGAAGTGCTGGGGTTGATGTGCATGTTTTGCAGAAATATGGTGTGTCACGTCTATGTCCGTTCTGCATACAAATAACACACCTTCTCCTTTTTTCTGCCTTTGATGGGAAATGCCGCCCACTTAGCCGCTCGTGAAGGGGCCCAGCTGGCGCGCGCCGTCGTCTCTTCTCTCTCCGTAGACTTGCCTTCTCTGCCACAAGATCTTCAACAAGGCTCTCCCTGAATTCCTCATGTGACATTGGTCTTCGGCCGTGTGTAGTTTGTATACTCTTATACAACAAATAAGAGTTTACAATTGCTACTTCTAGTAGCCAGAAAAATATTTTCCTATACCACTTCTTTGTTTTGCGCATGAATTGGTAATTGGATATGAAGTGGTCACTTCTATCAACAGCACCCATGTGCTTTGTATAATCTAGGACGACATTAGGTTTTGGTATTGGAGGTTGATTGGGCCATTTACTTGGAACAATTGTCATATCGTGTTTGCTCCCTTTGCTCTTAGTGCTGAGCATGGTAACAACTCTCTTGTCCCTCCAACTCACAACTAAGGTGTCTCCTTTTCGGTACGAAAATAAATCACCTTTTTTCATTTTTTTATATTTTTCTTTGAGTCCACGTGGCATTCCAACCCTATGCGTCATTACAGTGCCCGTGAGATGGCAATGAGTTTTCAATAGCTCTGCGGCTAATTCCGGACTTGTATAGTAGCGGTCGGTATATACATGAAGACCGCGTTTGGGATTAGTTACATCTTTATAGATTACAGAATCACTGAGAACTTTCACAATTTGAGTGGTTTTCAATAGATTTGAACCAGAAATCAAGGTTTCTTTTCCAAAATATGGAATGAAATTATAAACATAACCGTTATCACAGTCTGAGACAACAAAAAGTTTCATTCCAAATTTTACAGGTTTCTGAGGGTTATAAACCTTGAAACTAATATTTCCCTTGAAGGAAACTGTGCTTTCATCAATAGCTACGGAATTAGTTGGATTATAAAACAATTGACACATTTTCTTTATATGATCAATAATAGGTCTCACAAGAAACCCTTTATCTCTTGGTAGTTGCGTTTCGTTGTGGTTAAAATGGATGTTCCAAAATATATTGAGAAACTCGTCCTTAGAAAACACATCGCTGAAAAATGGCATCCGCTTAACCCACTTAGTAGAGAAATAATTATTTATATTAGACATAGTTAAAAGGCCCATGTTGATGATAACTCCTAAGAAAGCTTTCAAATCTACTTCAGATATGTCTGTCCATTTTTGTAGGCGAGAATTTGGTGACAACAAACGTGTTTTTTTTGTATTAGCAAAATAGTTAGTCTCATCACAAATGTATTTTAACAAGTCATCATTAAAAAATAAAGCAAAATAGTCCATTGGTTTTGTCTTATGATCAAAGCTGGTGGGCAAGTTAGGCCCAGTATTTACACTATAAATCGGAATAGTAGTAGAAGGTCCTTGATCGAAATTGGTTACATCTATCCATTCATTATCATTTGTGGGAATAGGCCTATAGTTCCTCATGAAAGTTGACATACCTGGTAATCCGTCATTATTTTGATTACCGCCACTAGTACTTGGTAATCCTTCATTTGGAACACCACTTTCACTGTCTGTGTCACTGTTAGTTATATTGTGCAAAATCACATCGTCCATATCGAAATCTTCTGGTTCATTTGGATAAAAAGCACTCGAAAAGGATGTGTCCATTATCCCCTCAACAAAACTATCAAACTCCGGATCGTCTGGATTCGCCATATTTTCACAAAAGAAACACTAATACTAATAAAAACTAACTGATACTAAATAACCATTATTATAACACATAAACTACATCACACTACAAATAAACACTACTATAAAAATGTCTTTGTACACTAAAATAATATTGTAACTGAATAAAAATAGAAAACGAGTAAGCAACGATCCGTAGTTGAAAGCGAGATACAAGTGACTGACGGCTGGCAGTACACGCACGCAGACCCTGAGTCAACCGCGCTGCCTGGAGTGTCGCCGTGAAGCTCCAGACACAAAAACAATAAATAATATTTTGTCTGTCGACAAGGAACGGTCCGTGTCCACGTGTTGGGTTGCCCAGGCCATAAATCAACCTTCCCCTTCGTTCTAGCACGTTTGTTGTAAACAACACGTCATTTGTAGCCAATAAACTGAATGCACTCAGCATCTGAGTTCACAGCGTTTCAGTAACATGTGAACCTCACTCAGCGTTTGAGTGCATCGCGCGGTAAGGGTTAAAACAACTTAATGAAAATTTGATTAACACTAAATCTGAGTTAAACGAAAACCTAAACGCAAAAATAAACGAAATAAGTGATTGTATTTCTAAAACTAAAATCGAACTTAGCCATGAAATCAAATCTTGTAGGGAGACACTCGAGACACAAATTAATGAACTGCGGGATAATCAAACTGAATTGAACGCTATAAGGGACAATCAAGATCAATTCTGTGAAAAAATAGACCTGAAAATTAAAGAATCCACTGACAGCATTAGAGGAGAATTAAATCATAGTTTTGAAGAACATAAGGCATTTGTAAACCAACAGATGAATAACCAACAATCCAAGATATTAGAATCGGTACAAAACAAAAATCAAACTCTAGAAAATAAAACTGCTTTTGAAATAAAAAATGCTATAGACCAAGTACGACATGAAAACGCGGAAACAAATAAAATACAAATCAAAACCATCATAAATGAAATTCAACCACAAATCCAAAACAATCATGATAGAATAAACAATCTAGCCGAGTGTATTAATAAATATGAATGTGAATTAGAAAATATAAAATCTAAATCTCAAATTGAGACGAAACCATGTGGACCATTGCAAGTCATTTGTACCGGAGGAGATTCTGTAGACAGACAAGTGCCAAAATTCAACGGACGTTCTACCAGTCCAATGGAATTTTTACAAAAAATTAGAAGGTATTACGAAAAAAATATAGGTCGTGTGCAACTCACACACACATCTAACACTGAACATCTCATTGACATATTAGAAAGTAGTCTCGAAGGTCACGCGTCACCTTCCTTTTTCCTTTTTGATGAAAAAATAGAACATCCACTAATAAATAATCCTATACAAATAAGATGTCCAGAAATTAACATCAGAATTAATAATGTAGAAACTAATGCCTTAATTGATTCCGGATCATTTTTACTTGTTTGTCAGAGTCTTGGTTTATGGATAACCAACAATCATTAAAGCCATTTGAAGAACTGCCCCTAGCCAATACTACCATTAAAACTGCTATTGGAAACATTTCAAAACGAATCAACAGAGTCATATATGTACCTGTCACAGTAGCTGACGAGACTACTCACGTATACAATTCCTTATAGTACCGCATCTTGTCAAACCAGTGATTTTAGGAATGGATATGCTAGTATTATGGAAAGCAGAGCTAAACTTTAATAATAATACAATAAATATGAAAATAAACAATACAAATGTTATAATGAAGTTTGTAATGGCAATAAATGAAGGGCACTTGTGTGAAATCACCACTCAACAAGGCGTTATGCTTAGGGAAGATTTTAAGGACTCAATGTCAACATTTAATGAGTTTGGCACTATAAAACAATGGGAAGATAACAAGATTAATAATGAGAATAATGATTACATTGATGCACAACACAATATATCATCGAAAGTTAATATGTCGGTGGAAGATATAATGAAAACTCTAAGCCCTAATAACTACATAAATGAAGAACAAAAACAATGTTTGATCAATCTACTATACCGATATAGGGACGTTTTCTCAGACAAACCCGGATTTTGCACTAAATATGAACACGAATTAAATATAGAAAATCCTAAAAAATTTAAATCATTAACCTATCCAGTACCTCAAGCATACCAAGACGCTGTACAAGTTGAGATTCAACGCATGGAGAACCTTAACATAATCGAGAGAAGCAAAAGTACCTACGTAAATGCTATCATCCCAGTAATTAAAAAGTCTGGAGAAATTCTATTGTGTTTAGATGCCCGCAAAGTAAACGCGATAATTAAACCAGATTTCGAATGTAACCGCAGTGTTAGCGAAATTCTGAGTAAATGTAGAAACGCAAAATTTATAAGCAGTGTAGACTTAACGGCTTCATATTGGCAAATCCCACTTACTAAAAATTCGCGTCAATACACCGCATTCCAATTTAGAGGCAAGACCTACCAGTACAAAGTCACACCATTTGGAATTTCTACCTCCCAAGCTGCACTAGTAAAAGCTCTTGATAACGTGTTTGATGATGAGATAGAAGCTTTCACAGCAATTTACGTTGATGACATATGTATCATTTCCCCCGATTTCAATACACATCTACAACACCTAGAATACATATTCAAAAAGCTAGCTGAAGCCAACATGACAATAAATTTTGAAAAATCTCAATTCTGTAAAGATTCTGTACCATTCCTAGGTTTTACTCTAACAAATGAAGGTCTTTGTTTGGATAACAGTAAGATTGATCCAATTCTAAATTTCCCAACCCCCAGAAGTCGTACACAATTAAAAGCATTCCTCGGATGTATTAATTATTACAATAAATTTATTCATAAATTCTCTGAAACAGTCCAGCAACTATTACGGCTAACGTCAAAGAAGGTTAAATTTCATTGGACTAGAGATGATGATACAACATTCAACAAAATTAAACAGCTGTTCATAAAAACTAACACTCTAACACACCCCTGATCCATCCAAAGAATTCTACTTACAGACCGATGCGTCTGAATTTGCAATTGGCGGACATCTATATCAAATAAAAGAAAATAACGAAAAAGCTGCAATTATGTTCATATCACGCACATTACAACCAGCAGAACAGCGTTTCACCACAACCGAAAAGGAATTATTGGCTATAATCCACTGCCTACAGAAGTGTCGATACATTGTTATGAGCGTTAAGTTAACAGTAATAACAGATAACCACGCCTTAACCTTTTTGAAAACCTGCCGTTTGCTAAACAATAGATTAGCAAGATGGATATTGGCTATACAAGAGTACGACTTTAAAATAATCCATTGCAAAGGGACGGACAACATTACTGCTGACACTCTCAGTCGTATATCCCCACAACACATGTCAAGCGATGCAAACAACCTCACTGAGTTATCTATTCATTACATCGAGAGAATTCCCGACCAACATCTACAAGATCAACTCCGAAACTTACCTCAGCTTCAACATCAAGACCCTAAACTACAACCACTTATAGAAATCTTACAGTCACCTATGGAAACAAATGAATTTCAACAATTATATACTAATTATCGTTTATATGACAACACTTTACTACAAAAATTTAAGGGCAAATGGCTTATAGTCATCCCAGAACCAGTAATTAAACCACTAATACTAGAATGCCATCTCTACTATCTACACTGCGGTGCAAAAAAATGTTTTCTGTTACTGTGTGAAAATTTTATTTTCAAGAATATGCATCGAACAATCAGGCAACTGTTATCATCATGTGATAAATGTCAGCGCTGCAAAATCAACAACCATCCACTCAACAGTCAAGCCAAAGGAGTTAAATGCAGAGAGAAGAATGACCAGTTAGCAGTTGACATCATAGGTCCCTTACCAACTAGTGTAGGAAATACAAAATACATGTTAATTGTTATTGACATATTTACCAAATTCGTTAAACTTTATCCACTGCAAAGAGCAACAACTAGAAGTATATTACATAAATTATTTCACCATCACTTTCCTAATTACGGTTTTCCTAAACGAATTCAATCAGATAACGGAACCCAATTTAAAAGTAACGAATGGATCAGGAAATTTGAATCCCACAGCATACAATTAATATACAGTCCAGTGTATCACCCCAGTTTTAATTTGGCAGAACGGCCAATTAGAGAAATAAAGCACTGTCTCAGAACATATTGTTCACAGAATCATAAGAGATGGGTGAAATATGTACCTGTTATAAATGAATGTCTTAATGATATTTACCATGAATCAACTGGATTCACACCAAACGAACTACAGTTTGGAACAAGAAATATCAGATTTTGGGAAAAATATGTATCAAACCCTCTAGCTGAAGAAGTACCAATCGAACACAAACTACTGATTGCAAGGCGTAAACTTGAAGAAAGTAGAAAGAAGAGATCTGATAAGATAAATGAAAAGAGAAAACCAGTTTCTCTCCAAATTAATGACAAAGTATTGGTAAAGTCCCGTCACCTTTCTAAAGCTATAGCTGGTGAAACATCAAAATTATTTGAAGTGTACGAAGGACCATTCATAATTCAAGAAATCCTCGGGAAATCGACCTACCAAATTTCTGATTTATCCCAATAGCATGTATATGGACCTTATCATATATCCTCTTTGAAGCCATATAAAAACTCGGTTAACAACGCTTCAGAAGATACTGAAGTTGACGCGTTGGGACATGTGTGAAATTAATACTATTTCCCCACATAAACAGTGCAACTATACACCCAGTGACATAGACACTTTTAATCAATACTATATAAACATTTTCCTATCAGGAGGGGATAATAATTTGTTAGTGGAAAGTATACCGCTATTCGGTACACAATTCATTAAATGTGTATTTCCAAAAATAAAACTATGTCCTTTGACATTGAGTAAATATTTGCCATTGATCTAATGTTTCTCTATTGTTTGTTTATTGTATACTAAGAAACTTGTAACTTTGTTCGTTGGCTTAGCTTAAATACTACCTAACCCTAATGTTAATTTTGTTCTCTTTTTCCCTATTGTTTGTTTGTTAATTAAATTTATTAAATAGTATGTAAGATCATCAATTAATTCACTCATTTAATGTGGTTCATCCTTCTCTTTAAGTATCACAAATCTATATGTATCATTTGCTATTCATTCGTCATTGTATCGAAACCATGTTCATTTATTTCACATGATTTCTGAGGGGATATTGTAATGACTCATTTCATACGCCCATCTCACATTCATTTCAATACTTAGGCCTAATTTAATTTAGAAATTTGTTAGTAATAATAATTAAGGAATAATTATTTATAAAATGTCTCAAATTTTAATGCAAACAATAATAAATACAAAATCAAAATTCACCTTATTACATATAAAATTCAAAAGTTATAAAGTGAACTAAAGTCAGTGATACAGTGTGCAGGGATGATTGTTGAAGAGTGAAGAGAGCAGATATTTGAAAGGTGGAGAGGAGAGAGGGATCTGGAAGAAGTGAAGCAAGATTATTATTATAAAGAAACTGGTTACATTTATTCAGCAGTATTTGAAAGGTTACTTTATTAAATTCTTATTATCACTGAAGTACAAAGAAGCAGAAGACAGACATTGGGTGAGAAAATTCCTTTTAAGTTTAATAGTGATTCATTGGAAGAACATAAAACCCAGGAACATTCGATTTGGCTAATAATTCAAAATTAATATAATTAAAATTTAACAACAACTATTTATTTTTCAAAATTACAATATCTTTTATAAAAAAAAAATACCCAATATTTCTATTTCATTAAGCCAGCACGACCACCCTGCCCTAAAAATTAAGAATTGTATTTAAAAATTTACCATTATTGTATCCTCCATCTTGTTTCAAAATTCAAACTTGTATGTCAATTAATTTATCATCATTAAAGTTCACATTTATATCATACTGAGTTATTTGTTATTTCTAACTATAATCAGAATACAAATTAAGTTTAACCATTTATTTAAAGTAATAATAGTAGTAGGATATTACAAGCCGCACTAGTCTTGCTATAAAAGACAAGCGGGATGTACGTAGACCGCTTTTTGTTTTAGTGTTTATGAGTTATGAAACATCGTAAAATCATGATTTTTTTAATTTTAACATCCTATGACCTTTTTACAAATATTATGCACTTATATTGTAGTGAATGTCATCTATACCATTTTCAAATTATGTAACAGCTGTCACATAACATCACTTCAGCTGAGCCATTAAAAAAGAAACCAAGAAAAAGATGGAGTAAACCTCACCCAGAAACCTGGAAAGTCAACGTAAATAAATCCAATAGAAAACTAGGCCTACCCTACAAAGCCAAAAAAGGAAAAAGTATGCCACCTAAAATCCCTAAGCCCGTTGATTGCTCACAATGTTTTCCAATGTACGTCCAAGTTCAGCGAAAATATCCGTAAGGAAATTTGTGCAGAATTTAGCATTGAGTTCATTCGAGCAACAAAAAAATTTTAATTTGTCCCTTGTTACAAAATTTGTAAGTTAGTTGAAAGAAAAAGAAAACGAGATGATGACTCTAAAAAACCTGGCAAAATGTTCAGCTATCTCTATTTCTTTGTGAAAGAGGGTGAAAAAGTAGGGTATGTAAACAGTTTTTTTTTAAACCCTTTCAATTAGTAACGCTCCTCTGAAAACAGCATTTTCTATGCAATCTGAATTAACTGGTAATTTTAAAGGCTCTGATAACAGAGGTCGTAAAGACCCTCCGAACAAGACTTCTCAAGATTGGATTAATAAAATCAAAGCTCATATTGAAACTTTCACTACAATGGAGAGCCATTATTGTCGCAAAGACACCGAGAAAAAGTACCTTGATTCATTGCTTTCCATAAGTAAGATGTATGAACTTTTCAGTGAACGGTACAAAGATGAAGAAAACGTGCCAAAAGAGAATGTGTACAGAAAAGTGTTTTGTACAGAGTACAACCTTAGTTTTTTTCATTGTTCTAAAGACAGGTGTCTCAAATGTCTGAACTATGAGAGTGCTACTGACGATGAAAAGAAACTGCTCCAAGCTTCGTATGACGAATACATTATCAGGAAAAATGAAGCGAACGACAGCAAAGATTATGACAAAAAAAGAGCAACTGAAGATCCAGCTTTTGTTACTGCGAGTTTTGACTTGCAAAAGGTTCTACAAATTCCTGTTTCAAATGCTGGTCCTGTGTACTATAGTAGAAAACTGTGTGTATACAACCTAACAGTGTATGAAGCAGCACCACCTAACAAAGCCTATTTTTTTTGTTGGAGTGAAAATAACGGTAAGAGAGGTAGTTGTGAGATCGGAACTTGTCTTCTACAGTGGTTCAAAACATTACCTGCACATGTTAAGGAAGTTTCTCTGTATTCTGATACATGTGGAGGTCAAAATAGGAATCAGTTTGTAGCAGCTCTATTTTTATACGTAGTAAAATATTTCCAATTTGATGTTATTGAGCACAAGTTTTTAGAGAAGGGCACACGAAAATGGAAGTGGACTCAATGCACAGTGCAATATAGCATGCACAACAAAATGTTTCTATAATGTGTATGAGAGATTGGTTAACAGTTTTTGCTATGGCCAGATCTAACAGGCATACTCACAAAAGGAAGAAGCCAACAAAAGACGGGTATTTAACAAAAGAACTTCAGTTTAGCGACTTTATTGATTTAAAAGATCTAGCAAAAAACACTATTGAAAATAGAATAAGAATAAGAATAAGAATAAGAATCATTTATTCCATTGATCTGTTTACAGAAATAGGACAAGTCATTTTAAAATTTACATACATTGTTAAAGCTAAAAATTACATTAACACAAAAGTGTTGTAAAAAGTTCACATGAAATTTAAGTAAAGTAGCAATAAAATAAAAGTAATTATAGTTAGTTATAAACTAAAACCTAACATTAATATGGCAATTCATGAATTCCTCAATGCTGTAAAAAAGGATTTTTCACTAGCCAATCATATAACTTTTTTTTTAAATATTTTAAAGGAAACAAGTCTCGCATCATCAGGCAGCTTATTAAAAAATTTTATAAAATTTAATTTAAACGAGCTTTTAGTTTTAGCTAGTCTGTGAGGCAATATATCAATCTTATTCCTTCCCCTAGTGTTGTATTGATGGATCTCCTGTCTTGTATGAAAAAGATTCAAATTAGATTTTGTATACAATAAAACTTGAAAAATATAAAGATTTACTATTGTGGGAATTTGAAATTGTACAAAAAGAGGTTTGCAGTGTTCAAGTGGGTTGGCTCCTCCAATATTACGAACAGCCTTTTTCTGTAGCACAAGAATGTCAATGACATGTGAAGAATGACCCCATACAAGTAGACCATACAATATGTGCGACTGAAAAAGCCCAAAATATGCCAATCTTAAATACTCTGGACTAACAAAACTTTTGAGTTTCCAAAGTAAGTAATTTACTCTAGAGATTTTGTTACAGACAGTATCTATATGAGTTGACCAGTTTAATTTTGAGTCTACATTAATTCCTAGGAGCTTGACCGATACCAAATTGATTTCCTGTTTGAGGCTTAAAGTAATACACTGTGTTTTATCCAAATTGCATGCTAGCTTATTTGCTGCAAACCATTCATAAGCCCTTTTCTCAGATTGTTGGGTAATTTGTGCCAAACAGTCTAAATTATGATGACTAGAAAGTAAGGTGGTATCATCAGCGTAAAATCACTGAATGAGTATTGAGGTTTTTAGGAAGATCATTAATATAAACAATAAAGAAAAAAGGCCCAAGAATAGAAACCCTGTGGAACACCAGTTTCCACGGTTTTCATTTGAGAGCATTTATTCCTGACACATACATATTGCAATCTATTGGAAAGATATGACTTAATAAGTCTTAAAGCACAATCACTAACACCGTAAAATGGCAAGCTTATCAAGAAGAACATCAACAAGGACACTGTCAAATGCTTTACTGAGGTCACATAAAACTAATGAAGAGGAATCCTTTTTTTCAAAAAGCCTCTAGGGTATGATCAATTATGTTTAATACAGCCGAAGTTGTAGATCTTCCCTGGCGGAAGCCATATTGACTATTTGAAATTAAATTATGAAACTCAAAATAGCCATTCAGCTGGTTGTACATAATTGATTCAAACATTTTAGAAAATATAGGGACAATTGAGATTGGACGATAGTTATGTACACAATTTTTGTCACCTTTCTTAAACACTGGAGTAACTTTTTGACACCTTTAGTAAAGGTGAAAAAAAACCTCATTCATGCAGTTTATTTAAAAATTATCGCTAGGGGTTCACTTATAAATTCAATAGTACTTTTAATAATGAAATTCGACAACCAATAATAGTCCATAGCTTTTGAATTTGAGAATTTTTGACACAGCCTTTATAACATCCTCGGCTGTAACTGTTAGCCAAACAAATGAATTTTGATCAATCATTCGTTCTCCCAGAAAGTAATCAGGACTATGGTGACTGGGGGGAATTCCTTCACTAAGCTCTTTAATTGAGTTTATGAAATACTGGTTGAATTCCTCAGGATCCAAATTTACATCTTGACTGTGTGTAGGTGAGTGTTCATTACTAATCACCTTCCAAGCAGCCCTGCATTGGTTAGGAGCTTTACTAATATACTGCTCAACTGCAACTTTTTTTGCTAGTGTTAATTCATTCCTATACCTTCTTTTATGTTGAATATATACATTATAAGCTGCCTGAGTTTGCTCTGACCCCCTTAAATTCAAAAACTTTTGTAAATTGTGAATAATGCAAGCATTTCATTTCTTGTTTTGGCTAGTTCCGGTGTATACCACTTGACAAGTTTAGTGTTATTAGACCGTGATTTATTTGAGGTTTTTACTAAGGGTGAGCAATAGTGCCATAAGTCAACAAATTTTTTTTAAAAAACTATTAAAAAGTGTTTTAATGTCAATTTTATTTTGTTTAAAATCATCTATCATGTCCCAATTTTCTTTCTTTAAATAATAAATAAACTGATCCAGACTTTCATCACTGTGCCTTCTAATAAAACCATTACTAGCTTGCAACATGTTTTGATTGTTCTGTAAGTGCTTTGTGGAAAACATTTTAAAAAAAAGGGGTACATGGTCTGCAAGACAATGTTCACCCAAGTGTAGTAGTAAATAGCTTTTTATTAAAAATTAACAATAATATTGTCAATGCAGGAATTAAAAACGTGTAGGTTGATTATTTGTAATAAAAAGATTAAATGATCTGAGAATGTTACTAAAATTTAGAAAAAATCCAAATTACCATTATCACTATTACCCATTAAAATGAATTACCCACTAGAACTACTGACTCAAATGGAAAAACTATAAACTGGCTGAAAATAAAATGTTTACGGTATGAAAAGGCGAAACCTGCAACTGTGCTATTCAGTTATAACTGTAAGGGGGACAGTTATAAAGAACTACACGTGGTGGAAAACAAACCAGGACGACCAGTAAAGCAGTGCGATCTTAAGAATCTCTATTCTGGACAGCTTTCTATCTCAGAAGCAAAGAAGAAGGACTTGCTGAAGTTATGTAAGTCAAATGTCTTTCCTACAGAGCACCATTCTTGGATACAAAAGTTAAAGACATCTGGACCCAAGAACACTGTGGACAAAATTCCAGAGCCAACCACCGAGGAGTACTTTTTTGAGGAAGATCAAGAAAATTCTTATGCCTAAGATGTATACAGTCTACCTACTACGCCATACCTGTTAATTGTCAGCAAATAGTAAACTTTTATTTATACAACTAGGTGTTTTTATTTTGTCTAAAATAAAATTTAACTTAATCAGCTCCGTTGTCATTCTTGAGTAATGTGCTTAAAACCCCATTTTCGTAGTGGTAAAACAACCCAAGTCACGTAAACTATTTTTCTTATTTTTTTTAAGCAGGTAAACAAAATAATATTTTGGTTAAAAACTAAATTACTTAAGGTAGTTTTAGTTTGACTACTAGTTGCTTTGTTCCTTTTCTCATTAAACATCAACAGTGATTTTACAGGGAAATTCTAATGTTTGCTTTCGGTCTACTGAAAAATTTAAAAACTAGGACTTGGGTGATTTTACCAGGAACCCATCAATATAACATTTTGTACTCTTATAGAAAATAAAATAAGAAACTGAGAAATTGTTTCCATGGTAAAATCTTATTCCTATAGTAAACTAATGGTAAACAAAAGAATAGGAAGTACAAATTTTTAAATTTTCTACTCTATAAATTATTATTAAATAATGGTATTATTATATAAGTATTATACTTATAATGACGTATTTATAAAAGTTTGCTTTTTCCTATTTTAACTTTTGTCATCAATATACCATTCTGTATAAAAAGTAGTCACTTCAAAAGTATGTACTAGAAAAAAATTTAAATTTTCATCATCCTAAAAGGGTTAACATTCCCACAGAGAGTAAGCTGTCTTACAGCATGTGGTTTTAACATTTAAATTATTGAATAAGTAATGTTATATTACAACCAAAATATTATAATGAAAAGGAATGCCTAGTAAATGTATAGAGTAGTACATTAACATGTTGAGTACTGATGATCCCCTATAGTGATTCCACCCAGCCTAGTGTATTACTCGTAGCCCATAGTTGCCCTACTTATATTAGATATTTTACCTTTATGTAGTGCATTTGATTTAGGATTGGTTTTAAAATGTTTTGAAGAACAAAAAGGCATCACTGGTGGATACCCATGAGCAGATTATAATAAAATAATTCTGCAAGATGCCCATATTCACAGCTGATTTATTCTTGGAACTCAGATGTTTTATGCCATCCAGCTGTTGCAAATGAGCAGGAAACCGTAGGTAAATAGTGTGAGTCATACCTATCTCTTGCTTTTTCCTCTTGGGTACATCATAGAAACACGCAGCCAGATCATAAATTTTCTTCATTTAAAAATGTGTTGGTCTCATTTTAAAAGAGTGCTTTTACAAAGGGTGTACGTTATACCTTTGGGTTATCAGCAATTACTTGGAATCACCGGTGATACCCATGGGACTGAACGACAAACTTGTCAAATACACACACGGGACTCAACATGTTAATAAATGTTTTGGCAATGAAAAGAAAGCTATTGAAATAAGTATATTTTAATTTAATTATTAACATAATTAAAAATATGTAAAATCAACATTGATAACAACAGCTATAATAAAACAATAATTAAATTTAAAACTGTATCTTTTACATTACCATAATGTTTATGCTGAAGTTTTATCACAGTCCTAGAATTGCTCTTTTAACAATTTTGTTCAATGCTCCAAAAATGTGTACTTTTAAATATAAATGAAAGTTTATCCCAGCCAAACGTATACAATCATGAGGTAGACTGTGGCAATCGTCATGCTCCAAATCATCACAGGAAAACCAATCCTAGAAACATTCAAATTCTATTTTAGTGATTGATATGTATAATAAATCCATTATATATGACTAGAATTAATGTGTATAATTTTATAGAGTGCAAAAATATCCTAAATTTCAAATTAAATACAAATAGCATTGTTTCAAAATGAAAATATTTCAAAAAATCATTGGTTATTACAATTTGTAGGATTTACCATCAGTAAGAACAAGACATGTCATGTTACAGAGGGTCATGTGGAGGATCTGTGCATGTGAAAAGATCCTTTTGTGATTATTTGCAGATCTAGTAAGGTATTTCCGATAAGGGGAGTTGCTGAAGAAGGGAACCGACCAGTCTATATCATGCCACTATCAGGTAGCAGACCATTTTTTTTTTTATTATCTATATGTTGCCTCTGATTTTAAAGGTGTTTAGTTTACACTCCTGATAGGAACCACACTGCAAAAGGAGTTTGTGCAGCTGCTACAGCTTCTTCAAACAAGGCTTAATTATTTCAGATAAGTGCCACTCAAGACCAATGGAGGATTCGAATCCATCCAATGGTCGGGCTTGGATAAACGCGTTACGCGTCCTGCATGAAGTAGCCCTGCTTTTGACAAAGCCCTAGGGTCCAGGCTAGTGACCTGATTGTGCACTCTGTGCAGAGGTTGCCCCCCTAGTGGTATCTGAATCATACCACACATATGCTTTTGCATGACTTGGGACCAATTCCACGATGTGAAGTGAACTGTGCCTAAGGGATGCATTGCACAGGGGTTGTGTGTCACAAACAGAGCTCTTGGGTGTTGGGCGCCCCCTTCTCGGAGGAGGAGGCTTTGGAGCTGCAAGGGTGCATCCTTGACGAGGGTTTATCAGTAGAGGGTGTGTGTAGTTTAAAAGGTTTATTCCTGAAAGAGGAGCTCTAGTTGGATGAGACTAGGGACTGGCTCCGAGGTTGAGGGTCAGTGGCTCTGAGGGGGATAGGTGTAGTCTTTGGGGATTATAGAGACCTCATTAGATCTGTCAAGGTTTTCCTCAGGATCGATGGGTCTGTGGCCAGGAAGGACTCTGCAATCATCTTCAAGGCCATTGCCAAAGAAAATACTGGGATTTCCATTACTGACTGGAAGGTTGTCAGAGATATCCACAAGGGAGGTTCAGGACAATGGGTTGGTAGATGAGCAGTCTGCAATGACTCTTAAAGTGAGGAACTGGAGGGTGTTCATTAGTGTAGGGTAGGTCCATCTGAGGAAACAAGGTGTGGTGGCTGATCATGGGGATCAAGGTCCTTCAGGTCAATCTGCAGGACAATAAAGTGGCTTCAGCTGTGTTCTGCAGGTGCTTTCTGGCGGAAGATTTTCACGTGGCTCAGATACAGAAACCCTGGATTTGTAAGGGTAAAATTGAGCTTTCCATGACAGGAATCAAAATTCTTAGCACCCATGTTAATAATGCTAGAGCTTGTATTGTTGTAACACAAGTCAGGGTGATTGGGACTGAGACTAGATGAACCCTGTTGATTAAATCTTCATATCTCCTGTATGATGATGTGAATTCCATGCCCTCCAGGGAGATGGCTGCCTTGGTAGACCATGTTGGGAGGAGCGGCTTGAAGTTGGTAATAGGCTGTGATGCTAATTCACACAATGAGATGTGGAGCACCACTAACACAACAGCACATTTAAGTCACTTCTGAGTATACTGAGTGTCTTAAAAGTTCCCCTCCCCCTCGTATTAACTTTCTTATGAATAGAGATGGAGTCATTTACTTCGGGGGATGTTTATATATTTTTTTTATGTTTGAACTTTGTTTAAATCTTAAGTCTTAGATTATAGTATAATTATTTATAATTAATCGAAAAAAACAACAAAGAATTTTGCAAAATAATATAATAAATTGCATACAACTAACCTTAGTTCAAACACGAAATTTATGGAAAAAAAACATTGGAATAGAAGTGTTGTTTTAATAGTTGAAAACAAAACTGATACACCATATGGACTTTATTTTAGTAACTATACTTAATAAAATGACAAGAAATCAATTTTTGTGAGCAATCTGATGTATGCACTCAATTTGATGTATGTAATACCTAGAATCTCAAAACTGGAAGCCTTATATAAATTAATTTTATGTGAATGTGAGCCCATGCTTTGTTCCTTGTAATTTCTGAAGAGTAATTGGTCAGATTTCAATTAAATTTGCATGTAGTTTGAATTAAAATATTATGAGATTTTGTTCTGACGTTTGAAATTTATTTTTATAATACATTTTTATACAATAATTGTTATTTGTTTAAAAATAATTATCCCAAACATTAAAGAACCATCATTTGTCCATTTGTTAAAAAAAAACCATCATAACCTACCGTTGATAAGGTGACTCCTCCTCATGCATAGACATGTGTCATCCATAAGTGTGAAACAATTGAAATAATTTACATAAACTAAATATAGAGTAGGAACCCAGAATTAGGTAGAAAGACCCCTTTTTTAAACTCTAGACTTTCCCTCATTGATGCTTTTTCTTAACTTTATTACTTTTTCTAACTTTACTAATTTTATACTGTTTATTTTTACTCCTTCTACAATGTTTAAAGCTATGCTTTTATGTAGAGTTAGTTATGTATTATTGGAAACAAGTAAATTTGAAGTTGTGTGCCATAATTTGGATAACTTGAAGTTCAAGTATTCTACTCTAATTGGGAAAGTAGCACACATAAATTTAGTAAACTTTGAAATATTACACTATGTTTTATATGTTCTCGCTATAATACAAAAACCAAAATTTCCCACATCACAATTAAATTGCATCATTTCTACTGTACACCTAAAGTTTATAATTAGTTTACATACTTCGAAAAGGCCGTAAAAGTGAAACCATAGCCGTGCCTTTCAGCTACACAGGCACACACCAAATTTGAGGAAGCGGCAATCAGAGTTCCATTTCCTGAAAACAATGGAGGGCAAAGTGTATTAATTGTATAAACTAATTTGTGAGTTACAACACTATCAATATGTATGAATTTCTATTTTCTAGTAGGAAATAATTAACTAGGTTATAAATTCTTCTCAAGCAGCTAAATAAGTATAGTTATATTTTTAAAAATTTGTACTTATATTTGTTGTACTACTATTATAGGAGATGGCAAAAAACAATGTAATAAGAAATGAATTGCATTACATGGAGCACCATACATAATGCAGAGTATGAGCTATTGGCATTGTTAGGGATTACAAGGTGTATAGTGGTTTTTGTCGTGACAACGTCTTAAATTAGGTTGCGGCTCGGAGTCACTCATGAAAAAGTGTAACGCCCGGTAACGTTACGATGCCCGTCCAGTGGGTCCGCCGCACGGGATCCGCACGGGATAAAGCAGATAACTATGTTTATTCGTGAAAATGTGGAGTGCTTAGATTCGTCATTTACAACAACTACAACAATAAAGGTAAATAATTGTACACTGATATTTCATTATCGTAAACTATGATTGATTAATTAATTGTTAGATTGACACAAAAGTTGAGAAACTGAGTTTATAGGTTATGTCATACTATTGACAAATGTTGATAGTGTTAAGTAAATTATTAGTTTAAATCACTCTGCAATCAATCGTAATTCAGTCGATTGAGAAGAAACAGAGCGTATTGCTAGTCAAACATTTAAAATAACAAATTATAACCTCTAACCTGTCATAACAGTGCGACCAAACAAACGAACTAAACCGACCAATCACCACGCGCGGAGTTAGAATTTAACTGTGTTTAGCAAGAATTTCAAATTCCAATTTTATTAAATGTTTTATTCAACTTTACCATTTACAATAACAAATTTTAATTAATTTCAAATTATGTACAATGTTTTAGTAAACAAAATATATTTCTATAGTTAAAATTTGTGCAATTCTTATTTTCATTCAATTCCTTGTTCCTATTGTGCAATTTAATAATATTCATATCAATAAATATTCTACCGAGAAAAAGACATTGTCACGTAAAATCTTCGCCCGTAAAACCGACTTTACAGGCAACCATAATTTTTTTTTACAATAAAATCTTTTAAGTTCCTTCTTAACCCTTTGGGTAGCACAGTGATGATCCGCCACCAACCGGAGTTCGTGCAGTGGCGTTCTTCGACACTATGTATTTCCGCCATTATAAGATATGGTACTGTCTTTTTTCAATGTTATATAATGTCAACAGTTTATCCAACACTGTCTAATGTTTATTTTATACTCTATGACTGTTGAAATCAACTTCAGTTGTGAATAAATAGTTTTTATGCTTCTTAGTATTATTTGTTTTGGTCAATGCCAGTGAATTGTTCCAGCTGATGTTTATTTACTTTTTGTGACCATAATTCATTTACATTTTTTTAGGAATAATTATTTTAGTTAGATCAGTGATTTGTGAGTACAAAGTATAAGTTTAGTTTTTCAGCAACTTCTATCAATTATTTCCCCATCAATTCCAAGCTTTAGCTTTAGCTTCCACCAATTTAGCTTTTTCTACAATTTAATTTTCCTGTTTTGATGTTTTATTTATAACTTCCCATATGATCTTGGATTTATTGTTGCCATGAGCTGTGACGCCATTTCGTCTTCTCAAAAGTTTCTAACCTGTCAAACATTTGCAGCTTGACGAATCTGCTGACGGTCTAACTTCTGCGATTGTCGGCTCCTTCGATCTCAGCTGCCCGATTATAAACAAAAACAGATCTAAGGTAGCCTGGTGGAGCTCTGAATTGGCCTCTTTGAGGAAGAGGGTCAGGGCTCTATTCAGGAGAGCCAAAACTTGGGGTACTTGGGACACCTACCACGAGGCTCTTGCACTGTACAACCGCAAGGTTCGTACGGCTAAGAGGTTAGCCTGGAAGAAGCTCTGCACCGATATTGACAGTGTGCAGGGCAGTGCAAGGCTGCAAAAGCTATTGGCAAAGAATCCCATCTCGCCGCTTGGTAGTCTCAAGGACGATCAAGGTGTTTACATTACTGAGCCGGAAGGAGTTCTGAAAGTCATGATGGGAACACACTTCCCGGACTGTATTGTTCATGAGGGTGAACAACCACCCGAAAGTGAGGGGAGACATGCGGGTCGCGCCACTCATTCGCAGTGGAGTCTGGCGCACCGTATTGTTACCTTCAGTAGGATTGAGTGGGCTATTAACTCATTCAGTCCTTACAAGGCTCCTGGGGGCGACGGGGTGAGACCGGTTTGCTTGCAGCGGGGATTGGACATTCTCCTTCCACAGCTGTGCAGACTGTTCAGAGCCTCCGTGGCTCTCAGGTACATCCCACTACCCTGGAGAGTGTCCAGAGTGGTGTTCATACCGAAGCAGGGGAGGGCGGGCATGGATCGGCCGAAGTCTTTCAGGCCGATATGCCTGTCCTCCTTCCTTCTCAAAACCATGGAGAAAATGGTTGCCAGGTTTGTTTGGGAGGGAGCTCTTCTGGAGCGACCTTTGCATCCTAACCAGAATGCCTACACTCCAGGAAAGTCATGCGACTCGGCCCTGCATCAATTGGTATGCAGGATTGAGAAGACGCTGGCGGCAAAAGAGGTAGCCATAGGAGTCTTTTTAGACATTGAAGATGCCTTTGATAATACAGCCACTCAGGCGATTATCAATGCGGTCTCGGGACGTGGCGTTGATGGTCAGGTGTGTGACTGGATAGGGGCCTTGCTCACGGACAGGGTTGTTGTTTCAACCCTCATGGGAGCAAGTGTTAGTGCAAAGGCTACGAGGGGCTGTCCGCAGGGCGGCGTTCTCTCTCCTCTTCTGTGGAACCTGGTTGTGGATGACCTGCTGAATTCTTTGAATAGCAGCGGTGTCTTTGCACAAGGGTACGCAGATGATATTGTGATTCTTGTGAGTGGCAAGTTCAACACAACAATCACGGAATTGACCAATGCTGCTCTGAACATGGTGGGAAACTGGTGTGATAAGGTTGGCCTCACCGTCAACCCCACTAAGGCTGCCGTGGTTGCCTTTACCAGGAGGCGACAGATGGAGGGCATTGGTCCTTTTCTATTTAAAGGCTCACCCGTTGAGCTGAAGCCTGAGGTCAAGTACCTGGGCGTGATCCTAGATAGGGTTCTAAACTGGGGACCTCATCTAGAAAGGGTCATTGCCAGGGGTAAGTGGTCTCTAATGCAATGCAGACGTGTGATAGGTGGGCCCTGGGGACTGAAGCCGAGGCTCTTGTACTGGCTTTATGTTTCCGTGGTCAGACCTGCACTAATGTACGGAGCTGTCGTATGGTGGCCAAAAATGGAAGCCAAAACGGTGGTAACACGTTTGGCAGGTATCCAAAGTGATAGAAAGGCCCTGTGATAGAAAGGCCCCCTGCCTCGCTATCACAGGGGCCTTTCCTAGTGCGCCAGGCGCGGCTCTGGACTGTTGTCTTAATCTCGCCCCCCTGGACATTGTCATTCGAGCTATGGCCAGGAAGAGTGCCTACTGTCTGCAGCAGACGGGATTCTGGTCGGGCTGCAGCGGTGGGCACTGCAGAATTAGCACTCTGATACAGGAGGATGTTTTGCATATGATCTCTGATCAGATGCCACAAAAGTTTTCCTTTGACAAACCCTTTAGGATTATTTTGCCCTCAAGGGATGATTGGTCAGAGGGGAAGCAACCTCTTCCACCAGCGGAGCTCGAATGGTACACAGACGGCTCTAAAACAAAAAGCGGCACAGGTGCTGGAATTCTGGGAGTGAGACCATGTAGGGAGCTGGTGGTTCCTATGGGTCCGTATCCGACAGTCTTTCAAGCGGAGGTCGCAGCCATTATGGAATGTGCTCGTGAGAATCTTCGTCTGCGATATAGGGGCAAGACGATTAACATTTTCACGGACAGTCAGGCAGCGCTGATGGCGCTGGATTCTTGCGCAATCAAATCCAAACTGGTTTGGGATTGCTATCAGACCGTTTCCTCCCTTGCCAGAATCAACAATGTAACCGTTTGTTGGGTTCCTGGTCATAAGGGGATTTCTGGGAACGAAAGAGCTGATGCCCTGGCCAACCAGGGCTCAGCAACAATTATGACGGGCCCTCAACCATTCTGCGGTGTTCCAAGGTGTGAATCCTCTAGGGTTGTCTCGAAATGGATTCGCGCGGAGCATGGGAGAAGGTGGAGGTTGCATCCGGGTTTGAGAGTGAGTAGAATGGTATTACAGTCACCTTCCTCCAAGGTGGCCTCGGATCTTCTCTTATTAAACAGATCAATGTCTTCCAAGGTCATTGGTCTCATTACGGGGCATGGTCACCTGAAGAAGCATCTACACAGAGTTGGTATCCTTCAGGAGGATCCGCTCTGTGGAAGGTGTAATGAGCAGGAGGAGACTGCTGAGCACCTGCTCTTTGATTGCCCAGCAATAGCAAGAGAGCGGTATGCCATCTTTGGTAGCTTGAACAGGGGTGGCGAGTTTTCCCAGGAGGACTTGATAGGTTGTTTTCGGCGGTTTGTTGAACTGCTGAAGTTGTAGACTGGTAGTCCTCATGGTGTTTTCGGGGTGCGCAAAAGGCCCTTGAGGCTTAAGTGCATGGCAGTAGGCCGCCCCAAGGAAGAAAAAAAAAAAAAAACCTGTCAAAAATCACCACCGGCACAAAAAAGAGCACTCTTCCATTCATTAATTTTTAGGTTATTAATTACTCTTCTATCACAAGAGAGATTAAAAAAAAACATACCCACATAAGATATTTTGTTGTAATGAAAAGTCAAAAACAACACTTTTAACACCACTTTGGATTAGCTATAAATAGACAAAATTTTGAAAATATTTACAAAAAAAATTAAAAAAACATACCAACACATACTCTATATTTGTGTGCGTTTTCATGTTATAGTTTGTTGGTAGGATAACTTACTATAATTAAAAGAAAATAATAGTTACACTA
The DNA here is from genome assembly GCF_021130785.1 of Homalodisca vitripennis. Classification (NCBI taxonomy): domain Eukaryota; kingdom Metazoa; phylum Arthropoda; class Insecta; order Hemiptera; family Cicadellidae; genus Homalodisca; species Homalodisca vitripennis. The sequence continues at coordinate 93,719,354 of NC_060210.1, forward strand.
CACACATAATTACATAAATTAATTCTTTCTCAGATGTTTCATTTAATATTACTTGACCCTAATGCTTTTTTTGTGATTAGAAATGTGAAACACGTCTGATTAAAAATAGATATGAATTGAGAATGACCTCCGAGGCAAGAGCCAATGGCTAGGGCCCACACCAGAGGCTGCAGGGGCAGGTCCAGCTCCTGCTTCTGGCTGAGTCCGACGACAATGCGCACCATCATCGTAGTTAATGGGATGTTGTCCAGGATGGAGGAAGCAATGCCAGACACCCACAGGATCATCAAGATAGAAAAGGCAAGCCGGTAAGGAGGTGATACTCCTGCGATAACACTTTCTGTGCAATTACCAATAAAGGCAATCAGGCCCAACTTCGAGAGTCCCTAAGCACAGTGAGAGTTATGTGTTAGAAGATTTAACATTGGTTTATAAATTATTATGCTAGACATAAGTTTGATCAATGTTTTTTAAAAATCACAAAAAGCTAAGGTACTCTAAAACACACCCTCCTATGTATGGTCATGCACAGTCAGATGTGATTTTTAGTTTTAGAATGTAAATATTAAAAAAGTAGGAGTACACTATACCAAATGTCACGTAACAGGTATAAGGGGTTGCTTGCAAAATTTCTGAACTTTAGCTCATTTCATTCTCGAGATGTTGTCTGGACAGACAGACAGACAATCATGAAGAGAAGAAATATTTACACCTCCTGGTAAACAAAAGAGAAATTTCATGCAAAAATTTAAGTCTACAGATAAAATCTTTCTCGAGTTATCTTACTAAATGATATATTCACATTTTTGTTTATTAAATTGTGTTTCATTGAAGTGTTTAAATAATGAAGGTCTGAAGCTGAATTCCAAATCACCAAAAGATGTATAAGTTGAGATAATTAAGCTACATAATGTTAATATGACACATATTAAAATCTCGTATGATTGTTCTAAGTTTGTTAAAAATGTAATTATTCTGCTATTTTTTTGTTAGTTACCCATAAGACTAATGTAAAAATATTTACTAATGCTCATCCAAGTCCCATGGAGTGGCATGCACCATAATTGAACTCGGTGTTTGTTTTCGAGATATCATGTAGACAGACAGACAGAAATAAAATTTGTCTGTCCCCTCAAGTGATATACTTCACAAATGCTCAACCAAAGATGTCACCTAGTTCTAATGTTGCCATTGTTATATGCTTGGACCATTACATGCATAGCATATATACCAGGCCATGTAGCTTTAGTAATTACCTATGACCTTACAATATTTTCTTTGTTTAAAGTTTATTATTGATGGTGAATGACCTGAAAGGATAACAAGTTTTCGATCATTTGCCGTAGTTAATATTTGTTTTGTAATCGTTTAATTTTTGCAACATTAATAATGGAAAATTGTTGGCCTTTCATTGCTGTTATATTTGAAAAAACTATATTTAATTCAGTCTTATTATTGTTTTGAGACAACTAGTATTTTTACACGTTTTGCCACCTTAACATACAAGTTGAATATTTATGAAGCTTGACAAATTAGTTGAAACCGGTAGCAATGCACACGAATTCGTACTGAATAAACCAATACAATGAAGTATCGAAGGACTAGACAGAATGTAACGAAAGAGTTATTGAAGAGCCAGATTGATCGACTGACCTTCTAACTTTTGATTCCAAAATCAAAAGGTCAAGTTCTTCCTTGTACCAAGTCTCTAAGACTTTATCCAAAGTTATTGCACATTCGGACGAACAACATGATTATTGCACATGATTTTAAGATGATTCTGTTGGATCCTAAGTAACTGATACATGATTAGCATATGCTTTTTAAATAGCATACCAAATAAATAGCACTCCTGAGATTAGTAATGGGACACTGTTAGATATTCTTATCTCCTTTTTTATTTGAAGGGGATCCTTTCTATGCGATTTTACTAACTCATGTATACTACATAATGTTTGGGCGAAATAGTCCAAAACCATTTATTTGTAAATTTACATTGACTTCCCTGGGAAATCATTATCTCTCAGTTACAGAGCCACAGCCTCTATAGCTATGGTGAAGGTTCTGATCCACTCTAGAATAATTAGATTATAAGCTTAATAGATGTTTCTAGGCCTGCAAGTTTGAAAGTAAAATACTTAATAATCCGTAATTAAAAAATAACTGAAAACTTCTATGAAACATTTCATAATATTTTATGAAATAGCTCCATTACAGTTGAACTTAAACACTTTTAGATCAGTTGGGAGGTGTCCTTATGTCCATATCTTTCTTAGTGAGGTCACATGTGTAATATGATGAAGCACTAAGATAATTTTAAGACAGAAAGGCATCTTACTATAATTATTATGAAATATTGTAATAAATTGTGAGTTTATAAAAAAAAAATTGCAATACTTCATTTTTAGTATCTGTTGAAAAATAAAATAAAGTTAACAATGTTTTCACTGTTTCAAAATACGTAAATCCTCAATGTACATTTAGGTAAAGGGTATTGCTTTTTGTCACTTCTGTATATTACTTGGTTACCTCCATTAGAATGAACAGAGAGGTGAAGAAGATGAGAGTGCTCCACTCCACTCTGGCCAGAGTGTCTACGATGTCGTCTCTGTCAAGTAGCAACAGCAATATAGCCCCAAGCAGTGCAATGCTGCCCATGGACATGTTCAGATCCAGTGCCGACTGCATCAGGAACATCAAAAACACAAAGACAAGGCAGAATGTTGACTTGATCAACAGCTGCTTGTCTCGGATCGGAAACTGAAACAGAATGAGTCCCAACAATCAGGATTTAGTGGCCAAACTAGGATACTGACTGTCTTGATGTTCTATTACAACTTTTCATTTTGCCTGGAGCAAAACATGTCAGCCACAGCATAATGTAATGATCTGAAGGAGAAAATAGGTGAATTTGTATACTAAAAATAAGCTAGGGAAATAAATCTACTCTTCCTGCAGACAACAGTTCCATAGTCAGCCTGAATTTGGACCAAAGAGTAAAGCGTTAATCACGACTATTTGATCTAAAAAGAGACTGTATACAAACTTTTAAGTTTCCTAATTTTAAAGTCAACAATGTTTATTTGTTCGGAAACTAAGTAACTATGGATTGAAGACTCGAAAACACTACTCCAGATCACTAGGAATATAATACTCATTGATTTTGAGGTAATATCAAAACATATCTAGCAAAGGAAAGCTTTGTGTTAAAGAAGCAAAGGGAGTTGATAATGAGTGTGTGAAGTTTGTAGGTCCACATTGATTCTAAATAAGTAGAATCAAACTTTAAAAAACTTTGTTGGAAAATTTCCCAGAGAGGATATAAAGACAGCAGGGGAATTTTCTCATGACTGTCTTACTCAGTTACTTAGGTCACTGTTTTGGGTCATAACTATACGAAATATTTAAACTAAGAAACTATACTTCTGAATATTTCTAATGCTATCTAAAACTTCATCACAAAACACCAATCATGTAAGAAAATTATTATAAGATAAAATCTCACAGCTTTAAAACATTGTTACCTCATTAAGTGCCTGCAGCCAGCAGTAATTGAGCCTTGTATAGTTTTATAACCAGTATAGTTTTTATTGCCTCAAGTACACCATACACATGCAGTGGAGGCAAATGTTCAATTCTTTACTGTTTAAAACAATATACTATTACAAGTTATATTCAAATTCTACCAGATGTGTTCTTTATGTTCATCTGATACATCAGAACAAACAGTAGATTTCCCCTTTTATTGGACACCTCATCTATAATATTTTTCATTCTCTAATTTTATGAGAAAAAAAGAGGATTGATGACATATTGACAACAAAAATTAAAGAAGCCACGCTAAATAATCACAGACTTACATTTTGCAAGGAACAGGAAAATAATTTATGTTGTGCTGAATATAAACTGACTATGATGAACAGTTAATTGCTTGTACTGATAATTACAATTCAGTTACAAGCAATTGCATACTTGGCTCTTGGAATGTGAAGCTTATGTCTACAGAGATACAAAAAAGTCGACGACAAAGAAGTTAAAAACAAACTCATTACATTATTTTGATATCACCTACTAAAGAGTCTATGTTTGTCTTTTAAACAAGCTTTATATATGTAGACTACAAAGACGTAACCATTTCCTCCTACATGTGAAGGTTGCATCACTAATATTTTTCAATTATGTTGTTAGCTGTATAACAAGTATTTTACAATTAATATTAAAAAATAAAACCTAATTTATGAGCTTTACCTTTCTTGATAATTCTTCTATATCTTCTTTGTAAGTGTCCATTACAGTGCTGAAAAGAAAAATAAGATTTAATTCTAACTTAGGTTTGCAAAACTTATTTTATAAGAAGGATTTTAACAGATCAGTCTAGATAAATCCGTATCTTAAATACAAAATGTATACTATACCTGTAGATGAGCCGCTTTGAAAGCGACCTGTTAAGTGAACATTGCGGGGGGGGGGAGAGTGAGAGAGAGATATAGAAAGGGAGAAGAAGCACGGACTCACTTCCTCCTCCAAATTCCATACCAACCACTCATTAGTCGCCACTTTACCACCCATAGGGTATGTGTTACATAACAGCTGTTTTACAAACCCAGTAATAATAACAACCCCCCCCCCACCCCCCCCCCCCCCCACCCCCCCCCCCCCCCACCCCCCCCCCCCCCCACCCCCCCCCCCCCCCACCCCCCCCCCCCCCCACCCCCCCCCCAGTTGACAATAATCCTTTCATTGGTAAGTATGCTAGGAAAGATAAAAAATTGCATTATTGTATTTCCTTATTTGTCTAAAAATAATATGGGTACCTGGTAGAAGCAAGATGGCGCATGGTAAAGACATTGTGAAATGTTCGTCCTATTAAAAGTATGGAAAAGCGTCTGATGTATTGGTAAAATGCTGTGGAAATTGTCCACAATGGTTTCATACCAATTGTGTTGGATCCTCGGAACAAGAATGTGATAATCTTAATAATTGCAAGTAAGTGAAGTGGGTCTGTCCGGACTGTGATTGTCATGAAAATAAACATTGTATGAAATGTGATCGTGTACTGCCACAAATAAAGATATTTTGCAGATCAAATGTTAGAAATTACTAAGAAACCGCTTTTACTGAGTCAATCAGTTAGAAACTTAACTAGTGATAATAATAAGTTAAAAGAAATAGTGATGAATCAACATTTCTTAATTACTAATTTGGTTTCTCCAAAGCCTAATAGTAGCGTAAGTTTTGCTGATGTTGTGACTGGAACTCACACTTCTAAGTTAAATGACATTGACCCGAATTTTAATTCTGAAACTGACTTCTGCTGTGATTCTCGTCCAGATTGCATACATTCGGATTACAGTCCTAGTGCTTTACATTAAGCATTACTTTTTATGTAAAAAATCAACCACTGAGATCAGGAAAGTCTTGATAAATGCTATGGGGACTCAGCACCTTCAATTTCAATGGTTAAGAAGTGGTTTATATAGTTCTATTGTGGTCGTACCAGCACCAGTGATGCTGAACGTTAAGGTCACCCAAAAGAAATGATCACGTTGGAAATCGTCGATAAATCCATGGAATGATATTGGAAAATCCAAGAATGAAAGCGTGTGAGTTGGCTCATGCTTTAGGTGAATGGGTACATCACATTTTACACGAATATTTGGACATGGAAAACTCCATGTTAAAGTTATTTAACAAATTGCCTATTTCTAGTCATAATGTATAGATAAATTTAAGTATGTTGTAAATATCTGGTTGGTTAATAATCCCTTTTATATTGTCCAAGAGTACCTGAACAGACCTGTTTATATTTTACATTAGTGATCCACAGAGACTATGTCTTGTTAAAATTATATCCATATTTTAATCACTGTTACTCATTGTTGTTTTAAATGTCTTTAATATTTGAAGATATTGTGCGTCGTGGTCCAAGATATTTGTTACTATGCTCCCAGTAAGTAAATTCTTATTGCTTATATTCGTTATAAAATTATCAATAGCTGATTTGGATGTAAGTGTTACTCTTGTTGGGAAATCTGTTTTATAATTCATAGTGTACATTTTTAGGATGGAGCAAAACTTACTGTATATATTATCCTGATTTAGTACATTAATATTCAAATCACCTGTTATAATAACATTATCAAACATATTAGAGAGTGCATCAATAAGAATCTCCAGCTTATCTAAAAATGTATGTACGTAACAGTAAGCAGGGGTTCGATATACACAGGCTAAGACAAAAGAATAGTCTGCTACTGAAAACTCTGTTACACAGCATTCAAATTCCTTCTCCATCAATAGCTCCCGCATGACAAGAATCAAGACAACTTTGCTTTTAATATATTTTTGAGCTAAAATTATTACTCTGCTCTGCCCCCTGATGTATTTGAGCGAGAAAAATGTGATCTTATTGTGTAATTCTCAATATTCAGGTACGTTACATCAACTTCCCTCATTTTATGCTCAGACAATGCCAAAATATCTAATCTAATTTCTTATAAATTAATTTGAAACTGATCTAAACAAGATGAGAGGTGCTGTATGTTTTTGTGCATAATTAAACTGTTTTTACTGTTATTGCCTGGAATAGTTTTCTTATTTATTATTTTAAAATGTGAGTAGTGGTCATTATATACATGTAGATGGCGTTGTGCTGCAATATTGACATTGTTAATACTTGTAAAAATTCTTAAAACAATTGATTGATGATACGTTAAAATGAAAAACATTGATCAGGTAAAGATACATGATCAACATTTTTCAGGATTTTTGGTGTTTCGTAAAATTATGGGATCCACACTCAAAGTGTCAATTAAATATAAGCAGTTTGTATAGATTATTAGTGACATTATAGGTTGCCAAGTAATCAGCCCATGGTCTTTTTTTTCTTCCAGTGCAGTCTTGAGATATATCTTCCCAAATATTCTGCATTAGACATGTGTACAGATACTGTAAGTAAAAGTGAATCAGTAAAATTATAGTGTAATTGAATACATGCTTTCAATTTAACAAGTGACATTTAAATAATTTATGTCCTACTCCATTAATTCATAACATCTGTGAAATAAATATCCACAGTGTCAAAAGTGTTTGTGATATCCAGAAGAAATAAATCAATAGTTTTTCAGAATGTAATTTAATACAGTTTTGAAACAAATATCCTTTTCTATTTTTCTCCCAGTGCCTCTATCCCAGTAGTGTAAAGAAAGGGCAGCTCCATATATTTTGGAAGATATACCTCAAGGGTTTATTTTATATCATAAAATATTTAAATATGAATAATCTGTTATAGAGATGAAGGTGGTGGACTATACCAATAACCGGACCATCATCTCACGACACCCAAAGATGACAGCCATCAACTCTTGTATTGAAGTGGATCTTACAGGACAGGTTGTGTCAGATTCTATTGGAACCCGGATGTTCTCTGGTACGTTAACTCGTCAATTTGTATGTAACTGTATTTATATTTAAATAATACAAGAGTTCACTTTTAGCTTTTACAAGGATGATCAAATTGAAAAATGAACTAACTCCAATAAAGGGTAAAGTTATAAGAATAGGAAAGAATATTAGGTCACTATAGAATAGGCATGGACTTGATCTTTTTGTCGTGTACTTTAGTTTGATTTTACAAGCCACAAATATTATAGATGACTATTAAGAAAAATATGTTTTAAAATCTTATACAGTGTGAAATTTATTAAGATTATTTACATACAAACATGTCAAATTTCATAGTTTTAACGCTTTTACGGGTGGGATTTTTCACTGGTTTTAAACTCAGATTATTAGATTTTATTGATAATAGTGCATAGATAATACTTTTATCCAAAATCAGACACCAGGATTAAATGCTTAAGTAATAAAGGAACATGACAGGAACAGGATGTTGATATTGGTAATTCTAAAAGTAAATTATGTTTTGTTATAATAGCTTGATAAAAAAAATTAAATGTGTTTTAAATTATTTAAATGATGATTATTTGATTTGTGTATTTTCACAGGTTTTGGAGGTCAAGTAGATTTTATAAGGGGAGCTGCTGAAGGTTTTGATGGCAAAGGCAAACCCATCATTGCTTTGCAGTCCATTAACCCCAAAACAAAAGATACCAAGATTGTGCCCATTATTAAACCTGGTAATGTATTTTTTATGATTACGTGTCTATTTGGTTCAATAATTGTAATATGGAATAACCAATGCAATAATGGTTCATAACTTGTGAGATAAAAAATGCATAAGTGGATTCTGTATATTTTGACCATTTTTTCAGTATACTTGCCAAGTTTCATTGTACTAATTCTCTGTACTGGAGTAAGTATTTTATGTGACTGAATTCATATTTAAATCAGTGGATATGCGTCTGCTGCAAAACTGCCATTTTAAAAACTAGTTATCAAAAATTCATTTTAAATATATTTTTTCTATTGATTTTAGACCATAATAATTAGTCACTTGCTTAATAAAAGTAAACAAAACATAAAGTAACGTATCTCACTGTTTCACTCCACAAAGCGTAACACACATTCAAGTTATGATTATTTAATTGATAATAAGATATTTCCTCTGTATGCCAATAAATGAACTACTTGTTTTGACATTGGTTCATAATTAAGATTTATTGACTTTTTTGTTATTAAAAAAAACCTACATGGTATTCTTTACCCATTTTTCTTCAATAACAAAGACCTGCATACAATTCAGGTAACAAGATCAAAATTAAATTTGAAATTTTTTATGATTGCACATATTTTTTCATTCTTTAAATATAAACAAAAGAACCTTTGCATGGAAACTTATGCTTATACTGTTTATTGAAGCACAAGTATTCAAGAAGCTCATGAAATTAGAAATTTTAATCATAACTAAAATGGAATGTTTTATGTAATCATTATAAAATGATTGTTGTATTGTATATTTTGTTTATTGAATCTCATGTATTAAATTTCAGTATTTACTTATCATATTTATCAACTTAACGTTTTCAATACTGACTATTCAAATGAAGAATCATTGAGAAAATTGGAAAATTTAATAAATGACATTAACAATATATGGATACAAAATTATACCAGGGACAATATGTAATGAAAATTATGAATCCTACAAAGTTGTAAGGAACAATAACATTTGCTTTGGAGGACAAGATATTATCATGGTTTTAATAATTATAGTTTAGGTGGAAGTTGTATTTTTAGCTTTTCTAACAAAGTCAATTTAATTTACTCTCTAAAACCAAGTGAAAGTTATAATTTGGGACATAGTTCCCATTTTATCAATAATGACAAAATATTTAGTAGTTATTGTTATATTTACAAAGTATTTCATTTGATCGAATATTATCTCCACACATAATTTAAACTATTTACAGAAGAAAAACACCACTGTGGACCAAGGAGATGTAGTCTTAAACATAAAAAACAAGTTATTGCATATACAGAAAATTAAATACAATTAGAGGAATGAATATTTCTATTAACAAAATTAAAACTGTATTAACTGTAAGAGTTTATGTTTAAATATTCATTTTGGAGTAGAAGATTGTTTGTCAGTAAACATATCTGTAACTGTTACATAAAAATCCATTTATAACTATTGTCTCCATTTTTAGGTGCGGGAGTAGTCACAACAAGGGGTCATGTCCACTATGTAGTGACAGAATTCGGAATCGCTCAGTTGTTTGGCAAGACTCTTCGTCAGCGAGCGTATGCACTCATACAGATTGCTCACCCTGACCACCGCCAGGCTCTGGAGAAGGCTGCTTTTGAGCGACTCAAGGTTATGCCAAGCCCTTGAACAGCTTAAACTCGTCACTCCCTCACAGATCTTATGCGCTTGCTCAGAGTTGCCACTATTCCAACTGTTACGCAAAATTCTTTAACACTACACTATTTTTCAGAATGCAATAAATTAGTTACTTCATGTGTTTTCTCATATATTCTTTTTTTATACAATTATGGAAATATTTTTTTGTGACAAATCAGTACAAAAACTTTAGAAAAAATATTAGTATAAAATATTATGTTTCTTTGTGGCATACTTTAGAAGTAAAGTCTATAAAGATTCAAAGGTATCAATAGTTGCTATTTAAGTGCTATTTAGGGCAACTGTAGCATATAAACTCACGTGTACCACATTAAATCGAAGATGCTTCCAGCCTACAGCTGTATTTCTTTACAACCACGCTAGATACAATCAAAACCAACTGATCAAAGTGACTTGAAAATAGTTAATTTATTTTAGTTGAGTCAGTTTGTTACATGGATGATCAGCTAGTTATTATTATAGTGTGTAGACTGATAAATTTCACCCTGTAATAATTATATTGTAGACCTTACTGATATAAATGGATTGGTAAGATAGTTGGAGAGTGATTCCTGTCAGCAATGAAGCAATTTGTTAATCTTAAGTTATAATATTGTACTATGTAAAATACAATTTTTTATAAATCTGCATGATGTGATTTTATTGAATTATGACAACCTTATTCAAAGAGTTTTCTATAATGCCATAATTACATTTCTTTGGTAAACAGTAATAACTTTAATTAAAGGAATGTGAACATGTAATTAATAGAGACTTTTAACAAAAGATCAAGTGCTTGCTTATCTTAACCATCTTAGGACAAGTGGGCTATTTATAGTCCACAAAGTTTGTTGTCTAAGCTGTGATGTAGGCTATTCATAGCCTGTAATGACTCATTTCATACGCCCATCTCACATTCATTTCAATACTTAGGCCTAATTTAATTTAGAAATTTGTTAGTAATAATAATTAAGGAATAATTATTTATAAATTGTCTCAAATTTTAATGCAAACAATAATAAATACAAAATCAAAATTAATCAAAATTCACCTTATTACATATAAAATTCAAAAGTTATAAAGTTAACTAAAGTCAGTGATACAGTGTGCAGGGATGATTGTTGAAGAGTGAAGAGAGAAGATATTTGAAAGGTGGAGAGGAGAGAGGGATCTGGAAGAAGTGAAGCAAGATTATTATCATAAAGAAACTGGTTACATTTATTCAGCAGTATTTGAAAGGTTACTTTATTAAATTCTTATTATCACTGAAGTACAAAGAAGCAGAAGACAGACATTGGGTGAGAAAATTCCTTTTAAGTTTAATAGTGATTCATTGGAAGAACATAAAACCCAGGAACATTCGATTTGGCTAATAATTTAAAATTAATATAATTAAAATTTAACAACAACTATTATTTTTCAAAATTACAATATCTTTTATAAAAAAAAAATACCCAATATTTCTATTTCATTAAGCCAGCACAACCACCCTGCCCTAAAAATTAAGAATTGTATTTAAAAATTTACCATTATTGTATCCTCCATCTTGTTTCAAAATTCAAACTTGTCCGGCAATTAATTTATCATCATTAAAGTTCACATTTATATCATACTGAGTTATTTGTTATTTCTAACTATAATCAGAATACAAATTAAGTTTAACCATTTATTTAAAGTAATAATAGTAGTAGGATATTACAAAATTGGCGTCCAACGTAGTGGTTTAATGAAATATTAATAATCTTTGATTTGAGACAATTTTCTAGATCGTAAGAATAGCCTAGACATAAGTACTGTACGTAGTTGTCATTTATTCATATTGTCTGTCAATAGGCTATAGGTTATTTAATAACTCACCGTATGAACATTTAATTAACAAGACATTAGTCCTGTAATATTATTCATATCTTTTATCGCAATTAATGTCCCGTGATTTTAATTTAAGATACCCTAAACGGTACCCATTTCCAACAGATAATATGGAAAATAACCAAGTGCTAAACGTAAACAAAGACGCCATTAATCCCGGTATCGAAGACGAAAGCGGACAGAGAGAAGAAGCAGAACAAACTCCCACAATTCCTCGCGCTAACCAAGTCAACATTCTCACAGCGGTCGACAACCAATCACGGATGAATGAAAACAGTACTACCAACACGTACGCGGTAAATTTCCCTGATTCCCTGCAGAGACGTGAATATGGAACTACTGCGCCTTTCCACACTAAACGTTGTAGTTGAACATTCTCATTATACTCAATCAGTTGATGCCACTGGCAGTGACAGGTCAAATAAACAAACCGCTGACGAATCCCAATCGACAGCTCTTCATGCTATCATGAACGGTTTAAAACAACTTAATGAAAATTTGATTAACACTAAATCTGAGTTAAACGAAAACCTAAACGCAAAAATAAACGAAATAAGTGATTGTATTTCTAAAACTAAAATCGAACTTAGCCATGAAATCAAATCTTGTAGGGAGACACTCGAGACACAAATTAATGAACTGCGGGATAATCAAACTGAATTCCGCAATGAATTGAACGCTATAAGGGACAATCAAGATCAATTCCGTGAAAAAATAGACCTAAAAATTAAAGAATCCACTGACAGCATTAGAGGAGAATTAAATCATAGTTTTGAAGAACATAAGGCATTTGTAAACCAACAGATGAATAACCAACAATCCAAGATATTAGAATCGGTACAAAACAAAAATCAAACTCTAGAAAATAAAATTGCTTTTGAAATAAAAAATGCTATAGACCAAGTACGACATGAAAAACGCGGAAACAAATAAAATACAAATCAAAACCATCATAAATGAAATTCAACCACAAATCCAAAACAATCATGATAGAATAAACAATCTAGCCGAGTGTATTAATAAATATGAATGTGAATTAGAAAATATAAAATCTAAATCTCAAATTGAGACGAAACCATGTGGACCATTGCAAGTCATTTGTACCGGAGGAGATTCTGTAGACAGACAAGTGCCAAAATTCAACGGACGTTCTACCAGTCCAATGGAATTTTTACAAAAAATTAGAAGGTATTACGAAAAAAATATAGGTCGTGTGCAACTCACACACACATCTAACACTGAACATCTCATTGACATATTAGAAAGTAGTCTCGAAGGTCACGCGTCACGATGGTTCCAATTAATAAAACACGATATTAAAAGCTGGGAGGATTTTGCACAAGAATTTACTACGAAATATTGGAGTCGTGATGTGCAACGCGGCATACGTGCAAAAATAGAATCAGAACATTACAAGAATAATGGAACATTGACTCGTGCTGAATACTTCACCGAGCGTGTTATCACACTACAATCGATTACCCCACTAATAACCGAAGAAGAAATCGTCACCATTTTATCGGAACGGTTTGAACAAATTATTCAGGATAGCCGGAGCGTTCAAAACATTAACACCATTAAAGAGTTCGAACGATTACTACAACGAGAAGACATCCGAGACGGCCCAAAACGGAACAAAATAATTTCATCCCAAAATCACAATTCATCTGGTTATAAGCCAATACACCAGAAACCTCACCAATCCCCAGTCACACCACATAATAACATTGAACAAAGAGCATATCAGCCAAGGAATCAATATCACGGGCAAAATCAACATTATAATGATCGAAACCAACATAACAAGAACTATTACCACCCATACAACAGTCGTAATGATAATGAATTCAAGAGTAAGACACAACCATACAAAGACCACTACCAAAATCGACAGAATACCCATTACTACCCAGGAAACGACAGACATCACCCCACCACAGAACAGGCACAAGTATGCACTATCGTGCGGCAGGGAGAAAATGCTCGAAATCCACCTTCTAGTACCGGCAACGACCACAGCGAAGACTTCCCAGCGGCGGGAAACGGCTGCGCGCTGTAGAACGGAACCGAGGAAACATAGCACCAGGAATAAAATACGAAACTACAGGGCTAGGAAATAACGACCTCGGATATTTAAATCAGAATTATTCTTCGAACTATAACCCTAGTAGTGAATTTCAAGTTAATAACATAATATGTGATAAAGATTTCCTTTTTGATGAAAAAATAGAACATCCACTAATAAATAATCCTATACAAATAAGATGTCCAGAAATTAACATCAGAATTAATAATGTAGAAACTAATGCCTTAATTGATTCCGGATCATTTTTACTTGTTTGTCAGAGTCTTGGTTTATGGACAACCAACAATCATTAAAGCCATTTGAAGAACTGCCCCTAGCCAATACTACCATTAAAACTGCTATTGGAAACATTTCAAAACAAATCAACAGAGTCATATATGTACCTGTCACAGTAGCTGACGAGACTACTCACATACAATTCCTTATAGTACCGCATCTTGTCAAACCAGTGATTTTAGGAATGGATATGCTAGTATTATGGAAAGCAGAGCTAAACTTTAATAATAATACAATAAATATGAAAATAAACAATACAAATGTTATAATGAAGTTTGTAATGGCAATAAATGAAGGGCACTTGTGTGAAATCACCACTCAACAAGGCGTTATGCTTAGGGAAGATTTTAAGGACTCAATGTCAACATTTAATGAGTATGGCACTATAAAACAATGGGAAGATAACAAGATTAATAATGAGAATAATGATTACATTGATGCACAACACAATATATCATCCAAAGTTAATATGTCGGTGGAAGATATAATGAAAACTCTAAGCCCTAATAACTACATAAATGAAGAACAAAAACAATGTTTGATCAATCTACTATACCGATATAGGGACGTTTTCTCAGACAAACCCGGATGTTGCACTAAATATGAACACGAATTAAATATAGAAAATCCTAAAAATTTTAAATCATTAACCTATCCAGTACCTCAAGCATACCAAGACGCTGTACAAGTTGAGATTCAACGCATGGAGAACCTTAACATAATCGAGAGAAGCAAAAGTACCTACGTAAATGCTATCATCCCAGTAATTAAAAAGTCTGGAGAAATTCTATTGTGTTTAGATGCCCGCAAAGTAAACGCGATAATTAAACCAGATTTCGAATGTAACCGCAGTGTTAGCGAAATTCTGAGTAAATGTAGAAACGCAAAATTTATAAGCAGTGTAGACTTAACGGCTTCATATTGGCAAATCCCACTTACTAAAAATTCACGTCAATACACCGCATTCCAATTTAGAGGCAAGACCTACCAGTACAAAGTCACACCATTTGGAATTTCTACCTCCCAAGCTGCACTAGTAAAAGCTCTTGATAACGTGTTTGATGATGAGATAGAAGCTTTCACAGCAATTTACGTTGATGACATATGTATCATTTCCCCCGATTTCAATACACATCTACAACACCTAGAATACATATTCAAAAAGCTAGCTGAAGCCAACATGACAATAAATTTTGAAAAATCTCAATTCTGTAAAGATTCTGTACCATTCCTAGGTTTTACTCTGACAAATGAAGGTCTTTGTTTGGATAACAGTAAGATTGATCCAATTCTAAATTTCCCAACCCCCAGAAGTCGTACACAATTAAAAGCATTCCTCGGATGTATAAATTATTACAATAAATTTATTCATAAATTCTCTGAAACAGTCCAGCCACTATTACGGCTAACGTCAAAGAAGGTTAAATTTCATTGGACTAGAGATGATGATACAACATTCAACAAAATTAAACAGCTGTTCATAAAAACTAACACTCTAACACACCCCGATCCATCCAAAGAATTCTACTTACAAACCGATGCGTCCGAATTTGCAATTGGCGGACATCTATATCAAATAAAAGAAAATAACGAAAAAGCTGCAATTATGTTCATATCACGCACATTACAACCAGCAGAACAGCGTTTCACCACAACCGAAAAGGAATTATTGGCTATAATCCACTGCCTACAGAAGTGTCGATACATTGTTATGGGCGTTAAGTTAACAGTAATTACAGATAACCACGCCTTAACCTTTTTGAAAACCTGCCGTTTGCTAAACAATAGATTAGCAAGATGGATATTGGCTATACAAGAGTACGACTTTAAAATAATCCATTGCAAAGGGACGGACAACATTACTGCTGACACTCTCAGTCGTATATCCCCACAACACATGTCAAGCGATGCAAACAACCTCACTGAGTTATCTATTCATTACATCGAGAGAATTCCCGACCAACATCTACAAGATCAACTCCGAAACTTACCTCAGCTTCAACATCAAGACCCTAAACTACAACCACTTATAGAAATCTTACAGTCACCTATGGAAACAAATGAATTTCAACAATTATATACTAATTATCGTTTATATGACAACACTTTACTACAAAAATTTAAGGGCAAATGGCTTATAGTCATCCCAGAACCAGTAATTAAACCACTAATACTAGAATGCCATCTCTACTATCTACACTGCGGTGCAAAAAAATGTTTCCTGTTACTGTGTGAAAATTTTATTTTCAAGAATATGCATCGAACAATCAGGCAACTGTTATCATCATGTGATAAATGTCAGCGCTGCAAAATCAACAACCATCCACTCAACAGTCAAGCCAAATGAGTTAAATGCAGAGAGAAGAATGACCAGTTAGCAGTTGACATCATAGGTCCCTTACCGACTAATGTAGGAAATACAAAATACATGTTAATTGTTATTGACATATTTACCAAATTCGTTAAACTTTATCCACTGCAAAGAGCAACAACCAGAAGTATATTACATAAATTATTTCACCATCACTTTCCTAATTACGGTTTTCCTAAACGAATTCAATCAGATAACGGAACCCAATTTAAAAGTAACGAATGGATCAGGAAATTTGAATCCCACAGCATACAATTAATATACAGTCCAGTGTATCACCCCAGTTTTAATTTGGCAGAACGGCCAATTAGAGAAATAAAGCGCTGTCTCAGAACATATTGTTCACAGAATCATAAGAGATGGGTGAAATATGTACCTGTTATAAATGAATGTCTTAATGATATTTACCATGAATCAACTGGATTCACACCAAACGAACTACAGTTTGGAACAAGAAATATCAGATTTTGGGAAAAATATGTATCAAACCCTCTAGCTGAAGAAGTACCAATCGAACACAAACTACTGATTGCAAGGCGTAAACTTGAAGAAAGTAGAAAGAAAAGATCTGATAAGATAAATGAAAAGAGAAAACCAGTTTCTCTCCAAATTAATGACCAAGTATTGGTAAAGTTCCATCACCTTTCTAAAGCTATAGCTGGTGAAACATCAAAATTATTTGAAGTGTACGAAGGACCATTCATAATTCAAGAAATCCTCGGGAAATCGACCTACCAAATTTCTGATTTATCCCAAGAGCATGTATATGGACCTTATCATATATCCTCTTTGAAGCCATATAAAAACTCGGTCAACAACGCTACAGAAGATACTGAAGTTGACGCGTTGGGACATGTGTGAAATTAATACTATTTCCCCACATAAACAGTGCAACTATACACCCAGTGACATAGACACTTTTAATCAATACTATATAAACATTTTCCTATCAGGAGGGGATAATAATTTGTTAGTGGAAAGTATACCGCTATTCGGTACACAATTCATTAAATGTGTATTTCCAAAAATAAAACTATGTCCTTTGACATTGAGTAAATATTTGCCATTGATCTAATGTTTCTCTATTGTTTGTTTATTGTACACTAAGAAACTTGTAACTTTGTTCGTTGGCTTAGCTTAAATACTACCTAACCCTAATGTTAATTTTGTTCTCTTTTTCCCTATTGTTTGTTTGTTAATTAAATTTATTAAATAGTATGTAAGATCATCAATTAATTCACTCATTTAATGTGGTTCATCCTTCTCTTTAAGTATCATAAATCTATATGTATCATTTGCTATTCATTCGTCATTGTATCGAAACCATGTTCATTTATTTCACATGATTTCTGAGGGGATATTGTAATGACTCATTTCATACGCCCATCTCACATTCATTTCAATACTTAGGCCTAATTTAATTTAGAAATTTGTTAGTAATAATAATTAAGGAATAATTATTTATAAAATGTCTCAAATTTTAATGCAAACAATAATAAATACAAAATCAAAATTAATCAAAATTCACCTTATTACATATAAAATTCAAAAGTTATAAAGTGAACTAAAGTCAGTGATACAGTGCGCAGGGATGATTGTTGAAGAGTGAAGAGAGCAGATATTTGAAAGGTGGAGAGGAGAGAGGGATCTGGAAGAAGTGAAGCAAGATTATTATTATAAAGAAACTGGTTACATTTATTCAGCAGTATTTGAAAGGTTACTTTATTAAATTCTTATTATCACTGAAGTACAAAGAAGCAGAAGACAGACATTGGGTGAGAAAATTCCTTTTAAGTTTAATAGTGATTCATTGGAAGAACATAAAACCCAGGAACATTCGATTTGGCTAATAATTCAAAATTAATATAATTAAAATTTAACAACAACTATTATTTTTCAAAATTACAATATCTTTTATAAAAAAAAATACCCAATATTTCTATTTCATTAAGCCAGCACGACCACCCTGCCCTAAAAATTAAGAATTGTATTTAAAAATTTACCATTATTGTATCCTCCATCTTGTTTCAAAATTCAAACTTGTATGTCAATTAATTTATCATCATTAAAGTTCACATTTATATCATACTGAGTTATTTGTTATTTCTAACTATAATCAGAATACAAATTAAGTTTAACCATTTATTTAAAGTAATAATAGTAGTAGGATATTACAAGCCGCACTAGTCTTGCTATAAAAGACAAGCGGGATGTACGTAGACCGCTTTTTGTTTTAGTGTTTATGAGTTATGAAACATCGTGAAATCATGATTTTTTTAATTTTAACATCCTATGACCTTTTTACAAATATTATGCACTTATATTGTAGTGAATGTCATCTATACCATTTTCAAATTACGTAACAGCTGTCACATAACATCACTTCAGCTGAGCCATTAAAAAAGAAACCAAGAAAAAGATGGAGTAAACCTCACCCAGAAACCTGGAAAGTCAACGTAAATAAATCCAATAGAAAACTAGGCCTACCCTACAAAGCCAAAAAAGGAAAAAGTATGCCACCTAAAATCCCTAAGCCCGTTGATTGCTCACAGTGTTTTCCAATGTACGTCCAAGTTCAGCGAAAATATCCGTAAGGAAATTTGTGCAGAATTTAGCATCGAGTTCATTCGAGCAACAAAAAAATTTTAATTTGTCCCTTGTTACAAAATTTGTAAGTTAGTTGAAAGAAAAAGAAAACAAGATGATGACTCTAAAAAACCTGGCAAAATGTTCAGCTATTTCTATTTCTTTGTGAAAGAGGGTGAAAAAGTAGGGTATGTAAACAGTTTTTTTTTAAACCCTTTCAATTAGTAACGCTCCTCTGAAAACAGCATTTTCTATGCAATCTGAATTAACTGGTAATTTTAAAGGCTCTGATAACAGAGGTCGTAAAGAACCTCCGAAAAAGACTTCTCAAGATTGGATTAATAAAATCAAAGCTCATATTGAAACTTTCACTACAATGGAGAGCCATTATTGTCGCAAAGACACCGAGAAAAAGTACCTTGATTCATTGCTTTCCATAAGTAAGATGTATGAACTTTTCAGTGAACGGTACAAAGATGAAGAAAACGTGCCAAAAGAGAATGTGTACAGAAAAGTGTTTTGTACAGAGTACAACCTTAGTTTTTTTCATTGTTCTAAAGACAGGTGTCTCAAATGTCTGAACTATGAGAGTGCTACTGACGATGAAAAGAAACTGCTCCAAGCTTCGTATGACGAATACATTATCAGGAAAAACGAAGTGAACGACAGCAAAGATTATGACAAAAAAAAGAGCAACTGAAGATCCAGCTTTTGTTACTGCGAGTTTTGACTTGCAAAAGGTTCTACAAATTCCTGTTTCAAATGCTGGTCCTGTGTACTATAGTAAAAAACTGTGTGTATACAACCTAACAGTGTATGAAGCAGCACCACCTAACAAAGCCTATTTTTTTTGTTGGAGTGAAAATAACGGTAAGAGAGGTAGTTGTGAGATCGGAACTTGTCTTCTACAGTGGTTCAAAACATTACCTGCACATGTTAAGGAAGTTTCTCTGTATTCTGATACATGTGGAGGTCAAAATAGGAATCAGTTTGTAGCAGCTCTATTTTTATACGTAGTAAAATATTTCCAATTTGATGTTATTGAGCACAAGTTTTTAGAGAAGGGGCACACAAAAATGGAAGTGGACTCAATGCACAGTGCAATATAGCATGCACAACAAAATGTTTCTATAATGTGTATGAGAGATTGGTTAACAGTTTTTGCTATGGCCAGATCTAACAGGCATACTCACAAAAGGAAGAAGCCAACAAAAGACGGGTATTTAACAAAAGAACTTCAGTTTAGCGACTTTATTGATTTAAAAGATCTAGCAAAAAACACTATTGAAAATAGAACTACTGACTCAAATGGAAAAACTATAAACTGGCTGAAAATAAAACGTTTACGGTATGAAAAAGTGAAACCTGGAACTGTGCTATTCAGTTATAACTGTAAGGGGGACAGTTATCAAGAACTACACGTGGTGGAAAACAAACCAGGACGACAAGTAAAGCAGTGCGATCTTAAGAATCTCTATTCTGGACAGCTTTCTATCTCAGAAGCAAAGAAGAAGGACTTGCTGAAGTTATGTAAGTCAAATGTCTTTCCTACAGAGCACCATTCTTGGATACAAAAGTTAAAGACATCTGGACCCAAGAACACTGTGGACAAAATTCCAGAGCCAACCACCGAGGAGTACTTTTTTGAGGAAGATCAAGAAAATTCTTATGCCTAAGATGTATACAGTCTACCTACTACGCCATACCTGTTAATTGTCAGCAAATAGTAAACTTTTATTTATACAACTAGGTGTTTTTATTTTGTCTAAAATAAAATTTAACTTAATCAGCTCCGTTGTCATTCTTGAGTAATGTGCTTAAAACCCCATTTTCGTAGTGGTAAAACAACCCAAGTCACGTAAACTATTTTTCTTATTTTTTTTAAGCAGGTAAACAAAATAATATTTTGGTTAAAAACTAAATTACTTAAGGTAGTTTTAGTTTGACTACTAGTTGCTTTGTTCCTTTTCTTATTAAACATCAACAGTGATTTTACAGGGAAATTCTAATGTTTGTTTTCGGTCTACTGAAAAATTTAAAAACTAGGACTTGGGTGATTTTACCAGGAACCCATCAATATAACATTTTGTACTCTTATAGAAAATAAAATAAGAAACTGAGAAATTGTTTCCATGGTAAAATCTTATTCCTATAGTAAACTAATGGTAAACAAAAGAATAGGAAGTAAAAATTTTTAAATTTTCTACTCTATAAATTATTATTAAATAATGGTATTATTATATAAGTATTATACTTATAATGACGTATTTATAAAAGTTTGCTTTTTCCTATTTTAACTTTTGTCATCAGTATACCATTCTGTATAAAAAGTAGTCACTTCAAAAGTATGTACTAGAAAAAAATTTTAATTTTCATCATCCTAAAAGGGTTAACATTCCCACAGAGAGTAAGCTGTCTTACAGCTTGTGGTTTTAACATTTGAATTATTGAATAAGTAATGTTATATTACAACCAACATATTATAATGAAAAGGAATGCCTAGTAAATGTATAGAGTAGTACATTAACATGTTGAGTACTGATGATCCCCTATAGTGATTCCACCCAGCCTAGTGTATTACTCGTAGCCCATAGTTGCCCTACTTATATTAGATATTTTACCTTTATGTAGTGCATTTGATTTAGGATTGGTTTTAAAATGTTTTGAAGAACAAAAAGGCATCACTGGTGGATACCCATGAGCAGATTATAATAAAATAATTCTGCAAGATGCCCATATTCACAGCTGATTTACTCTTGGAACTCTGATGTTTTATGCCATCCAGCTGTTGCAAATGAGCAGGAAACTGTAGGTAAATAGTGTGAGTCATACCTATCTCTTGCTTTTTCCTTTTGGGTACATCATAGAAACGCGCAGCCAGATCATAAATTTTCTTCATTTAAAAATGTGTTGGTCTCATTTTAAAAGAGTGCTTTTACAAAGGGTGTACGTTATACCTTTGGGTTATCAGCAATTACTTGGAATCACCGGTGATACCCATGGGACTGAACGACAAACATGTCAAAT
Source organism: Homalodisca vitripennis (assembly GCF_021130785.1). Classification (NCBI taxonomy): domain Eukaryota; kingdom Metazoa; phylum Arthropoda; class Insecta; order Hemiptera; family Cicadellidae; genus Homalodisca; species Homalodisca vitripennis. The sequence continues at coordinate 93,741,374 of NC_060210.1, forward strand.
ACACACACGGGACTCAACATGTTAATAAATGTTTTGGCAATGAAAAGAAAGCTATTGAAATAAGTATATTTTAATTTAATTATTAACATAATTAAAAATATGTAAAATCAACATTGATAACAACAGCTATAATAAAACAATAATTAAATTTAAAACTGTATCTTTTACATTACCATAATGTTTATGCTGAAGTTTTATCACAGTCCTAGAATTGCTCTTTTAACAATTTTGTTCAATGCTCCAAAAATGTGTACTTTTAAGTATAAATGAAAGTTTATCCCAGCCAAACGTATACAATCATGAGGTAGACTGTGGCAATCGTCATGCTCCAAATCATCACAGGAAAACCAATCCTAGAAACATTCAAATTCTATTTTAGTGATTGATATGTATAATAAATCCATTATATATGACTAGAATTAATGTGTATAATTTTATAGAGTGCAAAAATATCCTAAATTTCAAATTAAATACAAATAGCATTGTTTCAAAATGAAAATATTTCAAAAAATCATTGGTTATTACAATTTGTAGGATTTACCATCAGTAAGAACAAGACATGTCATGTTACAGAGGGTCATGTGGAGGATCTGTGCATGTGAAAAGACCCTTTTGTGATTATTTGCAGATCTAGTAAGGTATTTCCGATAAGGGGAGTTGCTGAAGAAAGGGAACCGACCAGTCTATATCATGCCACTATCAGGTAGCAGACCATGTTTTTTTTATTATCTATATGTTGCCTCTGATTTTAAAGGTTTTTAGTTTACACTCCTGATAGGAACCACACTGCAAAAGGAGTTTGTGCAGCTGCTACAGCTTCTTCAAACAAGGCTTAATTATTTCAGATAAGTGCCACTCAAGACCAATGGAGGATTCGAATCCATCCAATGGTCGGGCTTGGATAAACGCGTTACGCGTCCTGCATGAAGTAGCCCTGCTTTTGACAAAGCCCTAGGGTCCAGGCTAGTGACCTGATTGTGCACTCTGTGCAGAGGTTGCCCCCCTAGTGGTACCTGAATCATACCACACATATGCTTTTGCATGACTTGGGACCAATTCCACGATGTGAAGTGAACTGTGCCTAAGGGATGCATTGCACAGGGGTTGTGTGTCACAAACAGAGCTCTTGGGTGTTGGGCGCCCCCTTCTCGGAGGAGGAGGCTTTGGAGCTGCAAGGGTGCATCCTTGACGAGGGTTTATCAGTAGAGGGTGTGTGTAGTTTAAAAGGTTTATTCCTGAAAGAGGAGCTCTAGTTGGATGAGACTAGGGACTGGCTCCGAGGTTGAGGGTCAGTGGCTCTGAGGGGGATAGGTGTAGTCTTTGGGGATTATAGAGACCTCATTAGATCTGTCAAGGTTTTCCTCAGGATCGATGGGTCTGTGGCCAGGAAGGACTCTGCAATCATCTTCAAGGCCATTGCCAAAGAAAATACTGGGATTTCCATTACTGACTGGAAGGTTGTCAGAGATATCCACACGGGAGGTTCAGGACAATGGGTTGGTAGATGAGCAGTCTGCAATGACTTAAAGTGAGGAACTGGAGGGTGTTCATTAGTGTAGGGTAGGTCCATCTGAGGACACAAGGTGTGGTGGCTGATCATGGGGATCAAGGTCCTTCAGGTCAATCTGCAGGACAATAAAGTGGCTTCAGCTGTGTTCTGCAGGTGCTTTCTGGCGGAAGATTTTCACGTGGCTCAGATACAGAAACCCTGGATTTGTAAGGGTAAAATTGAGCTTTCCATGACAGGAATCAAAATTCTTAGCACCCATGTTAATAATGCTAGAGCTTGTATTGTTGTAACACAAGTCAGGGTGATTGGGACTGAGACTAGATGAACCCTGTTGATTAAATCTTCATATCTCCTGTATGATGATGTGAATTCCATGCCCTCCAGGGAGATGGCTGCCTTGGTAGACCATGTTGGGAGGAGCGGCTTGAAGTTGGTAATAGGCTGTGATGCTAATTCACACAATGAGATGTGGAGCACCACTAACACAACAGCACATTTAAGTCACTTCTGAGTATACTGAGTGTCTTAAAAGTTCCCCTCCCCCTCGTATTAACTTTCTTATGAATAGAGATGGAGTCATTTACTTCGGGGGATGTTTATATATTTTTTTTATGTTTGAACTTTGTTTAAATCTTAAGTCTTAGATTATAGTATAATTATTTATAATTAATCCAAAAAACAACAAAGAATTTTGCAAAATAATATAATAAATTGCATACAACTAACCTTAGTTCAAACACGAAATTTATGGAAAAAAACATTGGAATAGAAGTGTTGTTTTAATAGTTGAAAACAAAACTGATACACCATATGGACTTTATTTTAGTAACTATACTTAATAAAATGACAAGAAATCAATTTTTGTGAGCAATCTGATGTATGCACTCAATTTGATGTATGTAATACCTAGAATCTCAAAACTGGAAGCCTTATATAAATTAATTTTATGTGAATGTGAGCCCATGCTTTGTTCCTTGTAATTTCTGAAGAGTAATTGGTCAGATTTCAATTAAATTTGCATGTAGTTTGAATTAAAATATTATGAGATTTTGTTCTGACGTTTGAAATTTATTTTTATAATACATTTTTATACAATAATTGTTATTTGTTTAAAAATAATTGTCCCAAACATTAAAGAACCATCATTTGTCCATTTGTTAAAAAAAAACCATCATAACCTACCGTTGATAAGGTGACTCCTCCTCATGCATAGACATGTGTCATCCATAAGTGTGAAACAATTGAAATAATTTACATAAACTAAATATAGAGTAGGAACCCAGAATTAGGTAGAAAGACCCCTTTTTTAAACTCTAGACTTTCCCTCATTGATGCTTTTTCTTAACTTTATTACTTTTTCTAACTTTACTAATTTTATACTGTTTATTTTTACTCCTTCTACAATGTTTAAAGCTATGCTTTTATGTAGAGTTAGTTATGTATTATTGGAAACAAGTAAATTTGAAGTTGTGTGCCATAATTTGGATAACTTGAAGTTCAAGTATTCTACTCTAATTGGGAAAGTAGCACACATAAATTTAGTAAACTTTGAAATATTACACTATGTTTTATATGTTCTCGCTATAATACAAAAACCAAAATTTCCCACATCACAATTAAATTGCATCATTTCTACTGTACACCTAAAGTTTATAATTAGTTTACATACTTCGAAAAGGCCGTAAAAGTGAAACCATAGCCGTGCCTTTCAGCTACACAGGCACACACCAAATTTGAGGAAGCGGCAATCAGAGTTCCATTTCCTGAAAACAATGGAGGGCAAAGTGTATTAATTGTATAAACTAATTTGTGAGTTACAACACTATCAATATGTATGAATTTCTATTTTCTAGTAGGAAATAATTAACTAGGTTATAAATTCTTCTCAAGCAGCTAAATAAGTATAGTTATATTTTTAAAAATTTGTACTTATATTTGTTGTACTACTATTATAGGAGATGGCAAAAAACAATGTAATAAGAAATGAATTGCATTACATGGAGCACCATACATAATGCAGAGTATGAGCTATTGGCATTGTTAGGGATTACAAGGTGTATAGTGGTTTTTTTTTTACAATAAAATCTTTTAAGTTCCTTCTTAACCCTTTGGGCAGCACAGTGATGATCCGCCACCACCCGGAGTTCGTGCAGTGGCGTTCTTCGACACTATGTATTTCCGCCATTATAAGATATGGTACTGTCTTTTTTCAATGTTATATAATGTCAACAGTTTGTCCAACACTGTCTAATGTTTATTTTATACTCTATGACTGTTGAAATCAACTTCAGTTGTGAATAAATAGTTTTTATGCTTCTTAGTATTATTTGTTTTGGTCAATGCCAGTGAATTGTTCCAGCTGATGTTTATTTACTTTTTGTGACCATAATTCATTTACATTTTTTTAGGAATAATTATTTTAGTTAGATCAGTGATTTGTGAGTACAAAGTATAAGTTTAGTTTTTCAGCAACTTCTATCAATTATTTCCCCATCAATTCCAAGCTTTATCTTTAGCTTCCACCAATTTAGCTTTTTCTACAATTTAATTTTCCTGTTTTGATGTTTTATTTATAACTTCCCATATGATCTTGGATTTATTGTTGCCATGAGCTGTGACGCCATTTCGTCTTCTCAAAAGTTTCTAACCTGTCAAAAATCATCCACCGGCACAAAAAAGAGCACTCTTCCATTCATTAATTTTTAGGTTATTAATTACTCTTCTATCACAAGAGAGATTAAAAAAAACATACCCACATAAGATATTTTGTTGTAATGAAAAGTCAAAAACAACACTTTTAACACCACTTTGGATTAGCTATAAATAGACAAAATTTTGAAAATATTTACAAAAAAAATTTAAAAAAAACATACCAACACATACTCCATATTTGTGTGCGTTTTCATGTTATAGTTTGTTGGTAGGATAACTTACTATAATTAAAAGAAAATAATAGTTACACTACACACATAATTACATAAATTAATTCTTTCTCAGATGTTTCATTTAATATTACTTGACCCTAATGCTTTTTTTGTGATTAGAAATGTGAAACACGTCTGATTAAAAATAGATATGAATTGAGAATGACCTCCGAGGCAAGAGCCAATGGCTAGGGCCCACACCAGAGGCTGCAGGGGCAGGTCCAGCTCCTGCTTCTGGCTGAGTCCGACGACAATGCGCACCATCATCGTAGTTAATGGGATGTTGTCCAGGATGGAGGAAGCAATGCCAGACACCCACAGGATCATCAAGATAGAAAAGGCAAGCCGGTAAGGAGGTGATACTCCTGCGATAACACTTTCTGTGCAATTACCAATAAAGGCAATCAGGCCCAACTTCGAGAGTCCCTAAGCACAGTGAGAGTTATATGTTAGAAGATTTAACATTGGTTTATAAATTATTATGCTAGACATAAGTTTGATCAATGTTTTTAAAAATCACAAAAAGCTAAGGTACTCTAAAACACACCCTCCTATGTATGGTCATGCACAGTCAGATGTGATTTTTAGTTTTAGAATGTAAATATTAAAAAAGTAGGAGTACACCATACAAAATGTCACGTAACAGGTATAAGGGGTTGCTTGCAAAATTTCTGAACTTTAGCTCATTTCATTCTCGAGATGTTGTCTGGACAGACAGACAGACAATCATGAAGAGAAGAAATATTTACACCTCCTGGTAGACAAAAGAGAAATTTCATGCAAAAATTTAAGTCTACAGATAAAATCTTTCTCGAGTTATCTTACTAAATGATATATTCACATTTTTGTTTATTAAATTGTGTTTCATTGAAGTGTTTAAATAATGAAGGTCTGAAGCTGAATTCCAAATCACCAAAAGATGTATAAGTTGAGATAATTAAGCTACATAATGTTAATATGACACATATTAAAATCTCGTATGATTGTTCTAAGTTTGTTAAAAATGTAATTATTCTGCTATTTTTTTGTTAGTTACCCATAAGACTAATGTAAAAATATTTACTAATGCTCATCCAAGTCCCATGGAGTGGCATGCACCATAATTGAACTCGGTGTTTGTTTTCGAGATATCATGTAGACAGACAGACAGAAATAAAATTTGTCTGTCCCCTCAAGTGATATACTTCACAAATGCTCAACCAAAGATGTCACCTAGTTCTAATGTTGCCATTGTTATATGCTTGGACCATTACATGCATAGCATATATACCAGGCCATGTAGCTTTAGTAATTACCTATGACCTTACAATATTTTCTTTGTTTAAAGTTTATTATTGATGGTGAATGACCTGAAAGGATAACAAGTTTTCGATCATTTGCCGTAGTTAATATTTGTTTTGTAATCGTTTAATTTTTGCAACATTAATAATGGAAAATTGTTGGCCTTTCATTGCTGTTATATTTGAAAAAACTATATTTAATTCAGTCTTATTATTGTTTTGAGACAACTAGTATTTTTACACGTTTTGCCACCTTAACATACAAGTTGAATATTTATGAAGCTTGACAAATTAGTTGAAACCGGTAGCAATGCACACGAATTCGTACTGAATAAACCAATACAATGAAGTATCGAAGGACTAGACAGAATGTAACGAAAGAGTTATTGAAGAGCCAGATTGATCGACTGACCTTCTAACTTTTGATTCCAAAATCAAAAGGTCAAGTTCTTCCTTGTACCAAGTCTCTAAGACTTTATCCAAAGTTATTGCACATTCGGACGAACAACATGATTATTGCACATGATTTTAAGATGATTCTGTTGGATCCTAAGTAACTGATACATGATTAGCATATGCTTTTTAAATAGCATACCAAATAAATAGCACTCCTGAGATTAGTAATGGGACACTGTTAGATATTCTTATCTCCTTTTTTATTTGAAGGGGATCCTTTCTATGCGATTTTACTAACTCATGTATACTACATAATGTTTGGGCGAAATAGTCCAAAACCATTTATTTGTAAATTTACATTGACTTCCCTGGGAAATCATTATCTCTCAGTTACAGAGCCACAGCCTCTATAGCTATGGTGAAGGTTCTGATCCACTCTAGAATAATTAGATTATAAGCTTAATAGATGTTTCTAGGCCTGCAAGTTTGAAAGTAAAATACTTAATAATCCGTAATTAAAAAATAACTGAAAACTTCTATGAAACATTTCATAATATTTTATGAAATAGCTCCATTACAGTTGAACTTAAACACTTTTAGATCAGTTGGGAGGTGTCCTTATGTCCATATCTTTCTTAGTGAGGTCACATGTGTAATATGATGAAGCACTAAGATAATTTTAAGACAGAAAGGCATCTTACTATAATTATTATGAAATATTGTAATAAATTGTGAGTTTATAAAAAAAAATTGCAATACTTCATTTTTAGTATCTGTTGAAAAATAAAATAAAGTTAACAATGTTTTCACTGTTTCAAAATACGTAAATCCTCAATGTACATTTAGGTAAAGGGTATTGCTTTTTGTCACTTCTGTATATTACTTGGTTACCTCCATTAGAATGAACAGAGAGGTGAAGAAGATGAGAGTGCTCCACTCCACTCTGGCCAGAGTGTCTACGATGTCGTCTCTGTCAAGTAGCAACAGCAATATAGCCCCAAGCAGTGCAATGCTGCCCATGGACATGTTCAGATCCAGTGCCGACTGCATCAGGAACATCAAAAACACAAAGACAAGGCAGAATGTTGACTTGATCAACAGCTGCTTGTCTCGGATCGGAAACTGAAACAGAATGAGTCCCAACAATCAGGATTTAGTGGCCAAACTAGGATACTGACTGTCTTGATGTTCTATTACAACTTTTCATTTTGCCTGGAGCAAAACATGTCAGCCACAGCATAATGTAATGATCTGAAGGAGAAAATAGGTGAATTTTTATACTAAAAATAAGCTAGGGAAATAAATCTACTCTTCCTGCAGACAACAGTTCCATAGTCAGCCTGAATTTGGACCAAAGAGTAAAGCGTTAATCACGATTATTTGATCTAAAAAGAGACTGTATACAAACTTTTAAGTTTCCTAATTTTAAAGTCAACAATGTTTATTTGTTCGGAACTAAGTAATTATGGATTGAAGACTCGAAAACACTACTCCAGATCACTAGGAATATAATACTCATTGATTTTGAGGTAATATCAAAACATATCTAGCAAAGGAAAGCTTTGTGTTAAAGAAGCAAAGGGAGTTGATAATGAGTGTGTGAAGTTTGTAGGTCCACATTGATTCTGAAATAAGTAGAATCAAACTTTAAAAAACTTTGTTGGAAATTTCCCAGAGAGGATATAAAGACAGCAGGGGAATTTTCTCATGACTGTCTTACTCAGTTACTTAGGTCACTGTTTTGGGTCATAACTATACGAAATATTTAAACTAAGAAACTATACTTCTGAATATTTCTAATGCTATCTAAAACTTCATCACAAAACACCAATCATGTAAGAAAATTATTATAAGATAATTATTATAAGATAAAATCTCACAGCTTTAAACATTGTTACCTCATTAAGTGCCTGCAGCCAGCAGTAATTGAGCCTTGTATAGTTTTATAACCAGTATAGTTTTTATTGCCTCAAGTACACCATACACATGCAGTGGAGGCAAATGTTCAATTCTTTACTGTTAAAACAATATACTATTACAAGTTATATTCAAATTCTACCAGATGTGTTCTTTATGTTCATCTGATACATCAGAACAAACAGTAGATTTCCCCTTTTATTGGACACCTCATCTATAATATTTTTCATTCTCTAATTTTATGAGAAAAAAAGAGGATTGATGACATATTGACAACAAAAATTAAAAAAGCCACGCTAAATAATCACAGACTTACATTTTGCAAGGAACAGGAAAATAATTTATGTTGTGCTGAATATAAACTGACTATGATGAACAGTTAATTGCTTGTACTGATAATTACAACTCAGTTACAAGCAATTGCATACTTGGCTCTTGGAATGTGAAGTTTATGTCTACAGAGATACAAAAAAGTCGACGACAAAGAAGTTAAAAACAAACTCATTACATTATTTTGATATCACCTACTAAAGAGTCTATGTTTGTCTTTTAACCCTTAACTGGCATCATAACGTCTGGGAGACGGAAGCAGAACTAAAAATCTTCATATATCCCCTCCACTTCATATTCGGGTGGCTGTCCGCCCGTCTACCTTCCAGTCGAGTGGATTCCTTTGTTTGGTTAAGATAGTTTTCTTATCGGCCGTTTATTGCGTATCACAGTGACGATCGTTTGCCGAGTTCCGTCTCAGAGACGTATGATGTTTTGTTCAGTGACTCTATTTTTCGTCCACCTCCCCGTCTCACAGACGTATGTTGGTTATTGTGTGACAATATTTTCCTGTTTTTAGACTGTATTATGTGATTGGTGGTCCAACCTAATATTTTTTGTAAATTTTGCCCGTCATCTTATTCTAACCGTAAAAATGAACTCTGCTGACTTACCTACTCCTGGCCCATCACATGGAAAACCAGTTGTGAGTAAAGTAACTCTAAGTAGTGAAGAATTCGATAGCTATCTAGCAGAAATGGTATCTAACGTATTGGACAATCCTAGCTCAGAACCTGATCCTTATGACAGCGATCGAGATCCGGACTATCAAATTGATAGCCCTCATGACTCTGAGTCAGAACAGGAAGCTGGTGACAGTGAGGGCAATGCAAATTTTGAGGAGGAGAATTTAAATGAGTATATTGCTCAATCACCACAACAAACAAATTTTTTTCTTTGGAAAAAAAGTAGGAAAAACGGGAACCCTTCAAATGGAGAAAAGAAAGTCCACCAGTCAATGTACGAACTAGAAGACATAATATTATAGTTCAACTTCCTGGACTAAAACAAAGAGCCAAAACAATTAGGGAGCAAACCATCTGTTGAGGAGGTATGGGGTCTTTTGTTCAGTCAAGGCTTATTGGAGGAGGTTCTGTTATGGACCAACAGAAAGATCTCTTCGCGCAGACGTAATTATTCCAAATCTCTTTCATATTTGTCTGATTTGGGATATGATGGAGTTAAAAGCATTAATTGGTCTATTCGTTTTTATACCGCAATATTCAAGTCCAGCAACGAATCAATTGACAGTCTGTTTGCAACTGATGGAACGGGCCCGTGATATATTTTGTTGCACAATGACAAAGAATAGATTTTTATTTCTACTGTTGGCATTACGGTTTGACAACTCTGATGACCGTGATGAAAGAAAAAAGAACGATCCGTCAGCAGCTGTGTCAAAAATATTCAAGATGTTTATTGAAAATTCCCAGCTTGTTTACTCTCCAGGTCCATTGATGTGTGTTGATGAAATGTTGGCTCCGTTTCGTGGTGGTTGTAGTTTCAAAAATGTACATGCCGAAAAAACCGGCTCGATATGGTATCAAAATTTTATGCTTGACTGACGCTAGGACCCATTATGTTTATAATTGGTACATATACGATGGGAAAGGAAGTGATGGCAGGTCTTTATCTGAGGAAGAAAAAAGACTGCTTATTCCATCTCAAGCAGTCGTAAAATTGGCAAAACCAATTGAAGGGTCACGTCGGAATATTACAGCTGACAATTGGTTTAGTTCTATAGAAATTGTAAAGGAACTTCTCAAAGAGATCTCACGTATGTTGGGACTCTTAAAAAGAACAAAGCTGAGATTCCACCTCAATTTCAGCCTGACAAATCAAGAGTAGTAAATTCATCCTTGTATGCTTTTACAGAAGACATGACCCTACTCTCATATGTCCCAAAAAAATCTAAAGCTGTGATTTTGATTTCATCTATGCACCACGCACCTGCTACTACTGACGATTGCTCACGAAAGCCTGAAATAATCGCATTTTATAACATGACAAAGGGTGGGGTAGATGGAGTAGACCAAAAATGTGGCAAATTACACAACAAGCCGAAGAACCCGGCGTTGGCCCTTAGTGATTTTTTTTACTCTTGTTGACGTTGGATGTGGTATAAATAGCTATATTCTTCACCAAAGCTACAGAGATGTTAGCAGATTGGGTCGGTTTGAGTACATGAAGTGCTTAGCAAACAGCTTGACTCATCCTCACATGGTACGCAGAATGGAAACCGTAAGAAATTTGCCGCGTGAGCTGACACTTTCAATGAAGAGGATTCTGCAGATTGAAGATGAGCCTAGAGATGTACCAGAATTCTTTGAAGTTCGAAAAACATGTTCCACTTGTCCCCCGCAACTAAAAAGGAGAACAAAATACCCTTGCCAGCAGTGCGGAGCAGCCATTTGTCTAGAATGTGCCAGAAAGATTTGTGGAAAGTACTTCAACAAAGAGAAACAAACTCATGCCTTAAAAGTACTTATAACCTTATAGCTAATGTGATTATTACACTTTAGGGTTATCCTATGATCAATAATTTACATTTAAATATAATAATAACGATATTCGATAATATGCATATACGTTTATATAGCAAATATTTATAAGTTTTGCCTAAAATACGTCTCACTTGATAAATATTTTAAACAATCTGTTTATTAATTTACTAATGGAGATAAAATAATTTTGAAACACGTTTAAAATGTATTCACCTTAGTATATTAGGCAATTAAATTTGATTTGTGTTCATTTGTGTATTATTTATGCCTAAAATACATAATGGTGTCTCTCAGACGTATGATGTTTGTTGTGTTTCTTTATTACATGATGTCAGTTAAGGGTTAAACAAGCTTTATATATGTAGACTACAAAGACGTAACCATTTCCTCCTACATGTGAAGGTTGCATCACTAATATTTTTCAATTATGTTGTTAGCTGTATAACAAGTATTTTACAATTAATATTCAAAAATAAAACCTAATTTATGAGCTTTACCTTTCTTGATAATTCTTCTATATCTTCTTTGTAAGTGTCCATTACAGTGCTGAAAAGAAAAATAAGATTTAATTCTAACTTAGGTTTGCAAAACTTATTTTATAAGAAGGATTTTAACAGATCAGTCTAGATAAATCCGTATCTTGAATACAAAATGTATACTATACCTGTAGATGAGCCGCTTTGAAAGCGACCTGTTAAGTGAACATTGCGGGGGGGGGGGAGAGTGAGAGAGAGATAGAGAGAGATGTAGAAAGGGAGAAGAAGCACGGACTCACTTCCTCCTCCAAATTCCTTACCAACCACTCATTAGTCGCCACTTTACCACCCATAGGGTATGTGTTACATAACAGCTGTTTTACAAACCCAGTAATAATAACAACAGCTGTTAGTAATAAAAATTTGTTAAAATACTTTATCTCGTACTAACATATTAAATAGATGCAATGGACTATTCTTAACATAAGAAATAATATTTGTTATACAATAACAATGATAATAACTAAACATAGCGTGATGCTCCAAAACACCAACGTAGGGAAGCAAAGCACTCGGTTCCCAATCGTGTCTTCTAAAGGAAATATATCCAAGCAGTGAAAGAATGGGTTACCACCACCCAGCATGGTTAAGCTTCTGCTCCTTCCTCCCCCTATGAGCAAGAAATATTCGCACAAGTCACTTTCAAAACGGCTCGTCTATAGTATAGAACAACAATTACGTCTTGTTTGATGTAATAGTTAAAGTTTTAGATTCAAAGTTATTAACAATGAGAGAGTATTATGCAGTGCCACTATCGTGGGTGAGTCAGGAGAGGGTTCCTGACGAAGCATACAATACAGCTCTGCATTTAAATGACATCATCTGATGTTGCGTGCATTTCAGACAATAGCTTGTATAAATTATTGTACCTGTTTAAGTTAAGGCTACAGTCAAAAATAAACAAGATACTTAATTTTGTAGATCAGTTTTCCCTGAGCATATAGATATTAAATATTTTAATTTTTTATATGTTTTATGATTTACAACCATTTCTCTTAATCCCTACCATGTTTTGGGTGTTTCAGACCTGTTTTGTGATACTCGTCAGTGTTGCCGTAATTATTTGTTATAATACAGCCTAATATTTCTAACTTCAAATGGTTTATAAATGTTTGTATCTTTTCATGTTCGCCAACCAGATTTAACACCAACAAAAAGTGACAGATTGGAATTAGTGTATTTATTTGATTTATGTTGGACTTGGCTTCTGAAAGTCGGCTTCATTAATATTTAGTGTTATAGATGCAGTGTTGTCTTTTAATGATATTTTTTTAGGGAAAGTGAAAGTACTTGAAAATATGTGTGGTGAAGCTGGAAAAACACTGTATAGTAAACCCCATAAAACTCAACTGCAGAAGATATTAAACTGCAGAAGGTGGGGATAGCATTTAAAGAAGTTGAAAAAAGAGCCAGAAAGCTAAGAGAACTGCTAAAAGAAGACAGCAAGATATTGATAATGAAGAAGGACCCATTTATGGAACTGAAATTTTCTAAAAACAACAAAGTAATAAAAATAAAATTGTAAAAGTTTTTAGTATCTTTTCTTGCTATCCAAAAATTGTGTTTTCTCACTAAGGTACACATTTTTTATACATATAATCTGATTTATATTAATTGTATTGCTCCTTAAACATTAATAAATAATAATAGAACCAATTTTATTGAAAACAACATTTTTCAGAAAAAAATATTTTGTGGTCAGAAGATAAAAAAACTGTTACATAATCTTGAAATTGTACATAACAATTATAATTATAAAATTACATGGATGAGATAGGAACTACTGTCTTATCATGAACAAGTTGCTATGCCATTTATTGTTAAGACCGAGAAACTAATCATTTATATTCAGTTATTATTACTAAATATAGTAATGCATAATAATAATAATGCATTATAGTACAAAAAATTCTCCAAAAAGTTCCTCAAGTGAAAACTTTATTGATTTGAGACGAACTCCTTTATAAAAAGCAGTTTTAACTTTAACCCCAAGTTAAAATCAGAGCCTCAGCTGTGTGGCCAGTAGCTAACTAGTGTTACCTCAAACAATAAAAATGGGCGGTGTGAATAAAAACGAGTAGGACAAGTAAATACTTGAACATTTTAAAATGACAAGTAAACGCAAAAATTGAAGTGAATAAAAACAAGTATTTACTCTTACTCGCGAGTAAATACTTGAGAGGCTAGTATACCCACGAAAAATGCCAATTTTGGTGTGAATAAACGCAAGTAAATACTTCTGTAGCAAGTAAATACTCGTCCATTTGCAAGTCAACCCGACCCCAGACTTGCAGTCGTACTTGTACACGAAAGATGGCTGCATTTATGAACCTGCGTGGTGTGTAATGTTATAGAGACCGGCGTGATATAAGTCCCGATCTATCTAAGGGACTACTACGGTTTGAGAGCGAAAACATAGATTTTCTCACTTCGCACTTTCTTGATGAAAACACTGATGCAAGAGGTGGAGGATTAACTGCACTGAAAAAAATGGAAATTTTTCTGAGATACGTTAGTGAACCAGGATTCCAAAGTGGTGTTGCCAGGGAGTGTACATGATGGCAGGATTTGGCGAGTGAGTGGAATTCAGGACGTGGTGCGCCTATATGATGGTGATGTTTGTCTCCTTGGTGATAGCGGATATGGAATTACTCCATGGTTACTGACTCCTTTTGACGAACCAAGAAATGCTCGTGAGCGGAATTCACAATTTGACCCATGCTCAGGAAAGAGTCATAATTGAACGAGTTTTTGGCCAGATGAAACGTCGTTTTCCCATACTATCGAGCCAAGTTAGAATAGCAGCCAAAAATGTTCCCAATTTAGTAATAAGTTGTGCAGTGCTTCACAATGTAGCAAAACATTTGAATGATGCTTGGGAATTGGAAGACGAAATTGAAAATGATGTAGCTGAAGAAAATGTACCTGTATATAATTAGAAATAGACGACGTGGTCAGCAAAAACGATTAGAAATTAGTAATAATCTGATGATATAAGTACACATTTTTGACATGGAAATAAATTGAATCCTATTTCCTTTACTCCAATTGCAATCCCATATGTGAAAAAATAAAATAAAAAAGTAATACAAAAATATTAAAAAAACTGAAATATATCTTTTTAAGTAAGTATGTCACATGTGCGCATGTGTGAGCGTGGGCCTACATACCGCTCCTAGGGCGCAGTTCCATCTGCTCAGACCACGGGCCCTGGGAATGTGCCTACGTTACGCATTTAACCATGCTGTTTGGTTTCATACCTACATCACGTATACGCGCACATGTGACGTACATCATATACTTTTTTAATTTTTGTTTTTTATTTATTTTATTAGTTTTTATTTTATTTTTTTATTTTACTTTTTTTACAGAAAAGGAATATTTTAGGAAAGAAAACAGGATACAATTTATTTCAACAACAAAAGTTTCTTATATTTTTTTCAACTTCGTCGCATCGCTATTACGTTTGCAAGTCACTGGTGTGATGGGCTGGTTTGATGCTAGCATGTCAACAGAGTCATCTTCGTCTTCACTATTCTCATTCTCCTCATTGAGTTAAGGCAATGGCGACGTAGAACTTGTTCCCAATCCAACGCATGAAGCCCCAGGTATTTTGCAATAAATTGGGTTCTCATTTGACTCGGAAATTTTTATGAAATCTGCATCCCATGACAACAATGTTATTGGTTTATTTCCTGTTGCGTTGACATCAGTTTTTTTCTTGACTGCGGTTTTCATATTGTTCAATAGCTTTTTTAACTGTCCAACACTAGTTTGCGTCACAACAAGAAAGGATGCGTGTAGTCTGTGTGGCGCTACAAGTATTTACTTGCCTTTCTTATGCACTCAGTTGTCTCGCGAGTAAATACTTGCTAGTATACCCTCGGGTTGCCGAGTACAGGGTTACAAGTAAACTCGACGCTTTATTCACATCGGTTTACTCGGGGTTTAAATACTCGTTGCACTTTACTTGTAAGTAAATACTCGTCGTACTCGTTTTTATTCACACCGCCCAATATATTAATATACCAGCAGTTACCCACGGCTTTGCACATGTATGAGCACTTCTGGTTCAAGTGAATTACATTTCCAACACCAATGTTGAGTTTTCCTTGTTGCCATGATCAAGAAAATTTGTTATATTTATGGCCAGTCACTATAATTCACTCCGGTCTTGGTATTTTTTTCACGGTTGATTTTGTCTTCTTTTCCCAATCAAGAAAACGTATGTACACAGGTCTGAGAAACCTACTTTTGTCAAAAGACAACTAAGATGGGTTTTATAAGTTTTATATTTGTAGTAAACGTTACAGCAACAGTAACTTTGTCTTTGATATCTGTATTACAGTACTGAACGAGTACTGCATACTTAATATTTGCTAAAATGTACAGTTAAAAAGTATATTTTTTACTAGATAATTTTCTAAATGTATTTAGAGAATTTTCAATCCCCTGTAAACTATTTATTTATTATTTCTTTAACTATTCAACAAGAAGTTCTATTTCAGTGTTTATAAAAAGTTACAACTATTTTAATGCAGTACCTTTTAGCAGGGCCGTGCGCAGAATTTTATTTAGGGGGGGGTTCTATACTTATTTTATAGACCAATTGTGTAGCGCGTCAGAGCTCCAATTTTTAAACAGTATATAACACAAATCAGGCGGAAAGCGCGCGCAATCAAACGATTGGAAATATTTGCGCGCGCATGCGCGTAAACTGACGGCGCAATAGAGCACAATTAAACTGATATATGGAAACAATATGATATATCCCAATCTTCAAGGGGGGGGTTTGAACCCCCAAAACCCCCCCCATGCGCACGGGCCTGCCTTTTAGTATTTCAATTAGTGTCCTACCTATCTGTAATTTATTTACTGACTTGAAAATTATGGAAGTTTTAAGAATTTTCTCAACAATTTTTAAAGGAATACCTTTTTAAGTTAGGAATAGAATAAATAGCTATGTAAATTTATGTCACACAAAATATTATTCAAACTAATTTAATGTTCATTTTTTTAAGGTAAAAAAAAAAACACTCTAAATATCAAATACCTTATGTCTAATGTAAACAGACACACACTGCTGGTAAACTTTGGTAGCAAACATGATATCAACACTATTCTGTCTATAGTACAACCAAAAATGTTACAGTGATGATTTTAATCAAAACTGGATACACCATTGTTATAAGTCTGAATTAAAAATTAACATCTACAATATTTTAGACCACATAGTAACAGAATATATAAGAAGCAGTTGGCACCATCACTTTACTGCCAAAAAACAAAGATAATCCAAACCTAGATGCCTCATAGAGGTTAATAACTACGACCACTCAACAGAATTCACTAGTGTTGTGCTACTTTCTGCCAAAGTATCTACGATAATACTAGAACCAGCAGTTGAATCAACCTAAAAAAGTTGATAAAGTTAGACTTTTATATTTTCTTTGCCTGATAATTTTTTGTAATTATCAGTTGAGTAATTTATTTAAAAAAATAGTTTTTATGCAGATGTTGTTTATTCCATTTCCATTGTATGGGCTATAAATTATAAGTAAAAATGTAATTTACTAAAACTACTAAAAATTATTTTCAAGTGTTTCTTTTTATATTAGCAATGATTTTCTTATGTAAAAGAGACATGTTAAACACTGACACCAGATCTAAAAGCATTGAAAATTTAAAATATTCAAAATTTGAAATGTTAAATAAAGAAACTATTTTATGAAGATATCAATTAGACACAATGAAAGATTTCATCAAAATTAGACTATATATTTGATTTCTTACATTAATTTCAATTGCATTTTACACAAACTTAACTATCTGTTTGGAATGTTAGTAATGTTTGGAAGAGAATTTATAGAATATGCTGTTGTGCTATTTTGTTATGAATCTAATAGGCTATACATAAGAAATTCAATCTTAATATTATTTATTATCTAATCTTAATATTATTTATTACCTAATCTTAATATTATTTATTACCTATTTCTGTACACAAATCATTGGTCTCAGCAGAAGTTTACAAATAAACACATACAAATAGACAATTTTGACTTGTTTGGTGTTAATAAATAATTCTAATGAAAATCAAACTTTTCAATATTTTAGATCACCATAATGTTTTTTTTCTACACTATTTATCAGGTAGGAAGTAAACGAAACAAAGCAAAGAGGCGTTGACAAGAAGTGAAATGCAAAATTTTGCCTAAAATAGAATTACCAATTTCGTATCTATCACGGTTCAAACTACATCTTCCCCAGAAATGTAACCTTCATAATTTGTAAGAAGAAAATGTATATAAATATATGTAATTGTTGTCAAATATATGTCAAGATGAAATGCACTTGTGTGGATTCATTGAGTAATTTGCCTTATCACTTTCTTCAGGTTTTAAAGTGTTTAACATGTTCACTGCGGCACCATTCATTAACCGACTTTAAAATAACTGAGATAGTAGCAGTGACAGTCCATTGTATACAATATGTTACACTATGGTACATCTCTAGTGTCAGTGAACGTTGGTAAGAACTTCACTGTGACACCAGTCAAATACCAACTTTAGGTGTAATTAATCTAAATGTAATATCTCTTGATATTACACTACTAGAGGTAGCTCAATTGAAATCCAAACAAGATATTTTAGCGCAAGAAGTAAAAAGATTGGGGACAGAGGTGACTCAAAGTAAACAAGAAGTTACTTTGGAAGCAATAAGCAAACAGACTACAGCATACTTTCACATAATCCCCTAATAATCCATAGCCTGTTTACACTTAAGAGAGCTAACAAAAATCCTCCTAAATAAAAATAAAACTCTTAACATCAAGAAAAACCATTTCAGCATATCATTACAGATGGCCAAGACCAAATCAAAACAGCCAGTACTTTACCCTGTTAAAAAAGCAGAAGAGCCATGTAATGGAGTAAATTCAGGTGCTAATTAATGAAAATGGCAGTGCTCCCTCCCCACACAAAATTTTGAGAAAGACCCAAAATATACTCCAGAGAAAAGCTTAAAAAACTAAAAGTGTTTGGAACTTTCAGAGTACACAAAGGCCCTCCAATGACAGCAAGAATTCATGAAAGCAATGACATTTATTTAGACTTCTTCAACAAATACATTGGAGAATCCTCAACTGAAATCAAGAGAATATCAGACAGCAAAATGAGAAAAAATGACAATCAATCAAAATTTTTTATTGCCATAAAATAAAGATAATTGACAAAGTCTCATTACAGCTTTTATTATGAATATAGCCAAGTCAGTTATAAAACTTAGATTAATTATATCTTAAGTTACGTAAACATAAACCACAATACTCAAATACAGCCAGTGGCATTGGGGAATTTAAAATAAAATGTTTTTTAATTGGAAGAACTCGTCCAGTGCATAAAATGGGTTATCTAACAGCCATAAGTAATATTTATTCAAAAATATTTTTTTACTGTACTTTTGGACTAAGGGTAACAAATGGTTGTACACCCTCAGTGCAATAACAGAACAATTTCACAAGTTTTGCTCAATCTCTTAAAATTAATAGATGCAGCATTTTTATTCCTGGTATTGTGGGAGTATTTATACTGTTACAGTACTAATGCAACCTCTGAGAAGTCATCAAGTAATTTTTTAGACCAATACCATCTAGCAAAAACCAAGAACTAGAAATAGCAAAACCCCTAAGCAATATCCTAATCATGCATCAAAATATAAGAGGACAGCAACAAAAATGAAAGAATAAATCATAGCTTGAATACCTTGAATCCAACAATGCTAATTTTAACTGAACACGGAATGACATTCAGCAGATTACATATGACAAAATTACATGGCTACAATTTGATAACAGAATTTTGCACAGAAGAACATATACTAAGGGGAGTGGCAATTTACATTAAGGAAGCAGCAAAGCTTGATGCTGAAGAAAAGTAGAAATGCATAATAGAGAACTACACTGTGAATCAGCATTAGTAAAATTAAAATTAAAAAATGACTGGATATACATTCTAGGAGTACATTGACCACCTAGTAGCTCGACCAAACAATCAATTAATGCAATCTCAAATATATTAGCTACATTTCAAGCTGAAGCAAAACATACGATTATAATGGGAGATATTAATATTGACAGACTCTCCACAAACCCTGACAAAAAAACTTTTGAAGAAGAACTACTAACCACCTTTAACATTAGACGCCTCCCTCTCCCAGAAACAAGGATAACCAGTACCTCTAAGACATCAGTAGACTATCTGTACTAACTTACCTGAGAATAAGGTCAGTTTCCGCTTGATACAGGAAGGAATGTCAGACCACACAGGCTAACTGTACAATCTGCTCTTGTCTACAAAAAACGACAACAAATGTATAGCCTCTTCCAAAAGGATTTTCAGTAAACAAAACCTTCAAGTGTTAAACAAAGAACTGGCTGAGATAGGCTGGAACCAAGTATACAATGCTCCAGATGCTGAAGAAGCATTCAGCTCCTTCAACTCGGTTGTTAGAAGAGCACTAGACAATGCATGTTCACTAAAGAAAATAAGAAAAAACCAAAATACACACTAAAGTTTGAATACAATGAAGAAGTACAGATGCTCTAAGACAATTTTCTCAGAGCCTTACACTTTTATGAAATGACAGGAGAACCAACTGACAAGGAAGAGATGGCAAATAAAAAGAAACTTCATGACTTGAAACTCAGAGACCTCAGAAGAAATGCTGCAGCAGAACATGTCCACAAATTTGACAACAAATCAAAAGCGCTATGGACCATTATCAACTCGGAGAAATCATCAAAGAAGACTTCTGACTCCTTATCAAAAATCGAAATAGAAGGAATAATGGAAAGTAATCTCATTTTAATAGCAGAACACCTTAATCAATACTTCTCTCAAATAGCAGATTTAACCCTTAAGAATAATAGGAATCAACTTCAAAATTTAGTTTCAGCTGGCTCCCCAAATATCCAATATCAAACTGTTTAACCATTGTTCAATTTTGCATCATCCACAAGAGAAGAGATAATTAAAGTGATTGGCTCACTTAAATCTAAGCTATCATGTGGTATGGATGAAATACCAGCAAAAGTAGTTAAACATTGTGCACACCAACTAGCCAATCCACTTTCAAGCATAATTAATAAATCTTTCAGTACAGGTCAGTTTCCCTCTCTTCTAAAACATTCAAAAATATACCCTAAACACAAAAAACCCTCTACAACTAGAGCTGAAAACTAAAGACCTATTTCTCAGCTCTCTACTTTCTCCAAGATAATTGAGAAAATTGCACTTTCAAGAATGCTGAAACACTTGCTTAGAACAAGATCTTATAACCACAAAACAACATGCTTTTTTAAAAGGCAAATCAACAACCAGTGCCTTAACAGGCTTAGTCGAATCTATTCTGGATGAGCTAGAAGAAAATAATCATGTTGTAGCTGTGTTATTGGACTATAATAGTAAAGCTTTTGACTGCTTGGGTCATGATTTGATTATAGAACAACTCACATCCTTGGGCTTTAAAGGAAGATCTAAAGACTGGATAAAAGACTATCTCAGAGGACGTAGTCAGATTGAAGAGATTCAGAACACATCAAATTGCAATAGAACTACATTCAGATCCAAACCAAGACCAATAAATAGAGGAGTCCCTCAGGGCTCAGTATTAGGACCTTCCTTTTTGTGCTTTTTACAAACGACTTCCCTGATTTCATCAGTGACTGCAATATTGAAACTATTATGTTTGCTGATGACACTACTCTGCTTATAAAAAATATAATATAACGGAATAACTAAAACCACAAACAAAGCACTCCAGTATTGTCTTCAGAATTACTTGGCAATAAACCCATCCAAAACAACTCAATTAAATTTTAGCTGAAGACTTGAACCTATACCCAATATCAATGACATCACAGTGTAGGACAAATTCAAACTATTAGGTAAATATTGAGTAAAAAGCTTGGATCTGGTATTTTTACAGTGCGTAGGATAAAATGGATAGGGGGGCTGGACGCTGCAAAAGTAGCCTACCATGCCCTAATAGAATCCCATATTCGGTATGGTCTAATAGTTTGGGGTGGCACTTCTGAACAAAACCTTAACAAAATACTAATACTTCAGAAGAAAGCAGTGAGGGCACTAGTAGACCTTAGTCCATTAGAGAGTTGCAGAAGTGCATATAAATCACTTAAGCTTCTGACAGTTGTGTCTTTGTATATACAGGGTGACCGCCGGGAACCGGACGTTTTTGGAATTGCTAGTACACCCTCAGCCAAGATGGGAGAGGGGGGAGAGTGTGGTGAATGACTTCGCTATACAATGCCATTTCAGTAGCCATGGAGCAGTGGACAGTGGAGCATCGCATGTTTGCATACGACGCATATGTGCAAAATGGCGAATCTGTTACAACGGTACAACGGATTTTTCGCACTCATTTCAACCTTGGACGCCATGGCACGGTTCCTACCCGCAATACTATTCTCAGGTGGGTTCAAAATCTGAGAACGACAGGAGTTATTTTAAAGAAAAAATCTCCTGGCCCAAGGAAGACCGTAAGGACGCCGGAAAACGTCGAGAGGGTGAGACTAGCCCTCATTCGGAGCCCAAGTCATTCAGCAAGAAGACATGCAAGTGAACAAAGGTTAAAGCGTGAATCAGTGCGGAAAATTTTGCAAAGTTAAAATTTCATCCCTATAAAATGTGTGTTGTTCAGAAGCTATAGGAAAGAGATTACGCTCAGCGAGAGGACTTCGCCGTTCACATGCAAGTGTTGCTCGAAGATAATGACAGCACAATAATCATTATGAGTGATGAGGCACATTTTAATTTAAATGGAGAAGTTAACAAGCAAAATCCTGTCTAGAGGTCTAGACAGAAATGAACACGTTTATTTTCAACAAGATGGTGCCACACCGCATACTGCTCGCTTGTCAATGGCTGTGGTCCGTCGGATGTTTCCAGGAAGGCTCATTTCCCGTTTCGGCGACATCCAGTGGCCCCCAAGGTCACCAGACTTGACGACTTGTGACTTTTTTTGTGGGGGTACCTCAAATCACAAGTCTGCAACAACAAACCTCGCACCTTGGCAGAGCTAAAGTATGCAATCAAGACCAAAGTGACAGCAATTGATCAAGAGCTTCTCGAACGTGTACATGCGGATTTTCTTAAAACGTTAGAAACCTGCATTCAAGAAAATGGATACCATCTATTTGACGTTATATTCCATAAGTAACATTGTTCTTAAATGGCATGTAATTACAAACATTTCTATGTAATAAAATAAGTTTTATGTTAAAAAATAAGTGGTTTATGTTTATTTAAAAAACGTCCGGTTCCCGCTGGTCACCCTGTACATGCAGTGGTCATGTACACAGACCAAATAGACTTTACAAGAGGAAGTAATGTACACTACTACAACACTCGTAGAGCAAAAGATTATATTCTACCAGCACATCACACCACTAAATACAGTAAGAAACCCTCTTACATTGGACGCAAGATCTGCAACTCACTCCCTCTGGATTTGAAGAATTTTACTGGAAGACAACTCAAAGACTGGCTCGTGCAGCGACCCTTCTACACCGTAAATGAATATTTTGACTTAGTAAAGGACTCAAACAAGACTTTGTTAAGCAAGTCTCAACTTTGTAATGTACAATTTTACTTCCGTAATGTGTTGCATTTTAAGCTTGACGCCATGTTATTTCTTGAAGAAATTAACAATAAAGAATTCTTTGATTTGATTTGATAGGACAGCCTAGGTAATAGCAGCAACAGTCCACAACAGTCAATGTGTTAAACTGTTTTATATGTATGTAGTTTATTTTTGATTCTATGATTGTTATTTTTTAATATGTGGCTATCTAACAGGTGGTATCTTGGTTGAGTAAAAGCATATGTATATATTTCACTGTTCTATTGAAACAATTGTATAAACATTGAAATAATGATATTTTGAATTGAATTAACAATTGAATGGCAGAATATATTTTAGAGGATTTATCACCATCTCAATATTTAAATAACAAAGTCAATACTAAGTAATTAAAAATTGATAACAGCAATCTCATGAAAAGATAATGATTTTTTAACTTTGTAATAAATTGCTGTATGTTGCAAGGACTGAATACTATTTATTAAAACAGCGCATTACAGTACCTGCCAGTTAACATCTTTCCTTTGAGTTCCATCAAAAGCTCCTGGACCTTTTTCATGACGGATTCACGTACAAAGTCTTCCTCCTTGCTGTAAGATGAAAGAGAGGCAGCAGCACGCTGCCAGATTAATATCTCGTGTTTTATATCTGTAAAATAATTGCAAAGTATGTGTAGCTCAAAGTGATATTTAATGAAACATGAAAAAGCAATACTGTGTAACAAATAAATACCCAAAGAAAGGAATCAATATTTGTCAGAAATAGCATTAAAAATTTGAATCCCATATATATATATATATATATATATATATATATATATATATATATATATATATATATATTAATTCATCTTACTAAGAACACTGCTACCAAGATTTTATTATTTACAAAGATTCAATAGTATCAAGCAGTTTCATAATGGAACATGTTTACTTGCTTGGGTGTGAAATTGTTTCTTCGTGTTATCACTATGGGAATTTAATTTACAAAGTGTATATTATAAAAATTTATGTTATGAAGGCTTAGTATTTAAAGGCAGGTAATATCACTTTGCTGCATAGCCATTTTAACGGAATTTTGTGTTAAAAAGATTTACATATAGAACATGGTAATATGCACCACCTTACAGTGCTTTCCATATACAGGGTGGTATATTATGTCTGGAAACACCCAAATATATCCTTTAATAATTTAAATATAAATTTGAAACCTCTTACAATCGTGATAGAGATTGGGCATCTACTTTTTGTGAACAATGTTTTGTTATGTCACACCAACGGGGGACGTCCTGCCGAGGGTATCGTGAATATTCTTAATGGAAGCCTATACCTTGTGATACATAATTTTAAAGGTAATAGCTTACTGAATTGAATGCCACAAACCCGCATCTCAAAAGGAATTATTCTATCAGAAAAATAGAGCATTTTTAGTATTGAAAATTTACTGATGTTCAACAATGTAATTTTAACATGGTTCTTGCCACAAAATGTGTTACACTAATTTTTTAGCATTTTTTTAAATGTTCAATTAAATAAAACCAAAAATTTCATTTTAAGCTGGTTCTATTAGCACAAATTTGCCAGTTTTTATTACAGTACAATTATGGAAATACTTATGTTATTGATTTCTTATTACAAATAAAAAATAATGTATGCTGTTAGAAAAGTCTTACAACAAACGTTTTACCTGCATTTGGTGTCAAAGCAATTGTTCGAACTGTGTTCCTTCTACGGTTTGACAATGAGCCAATCTTGTGTAAAATGATTCGACAGAGTTGCCTAACATTTCTTCAGTTATCAAAGCAATCTTCCTCTATAATCCTGTTTCTTAGGTCTTCCAAATTATGAGGCTTTCTTATATAAACATTGGATTTTAAATGACCCCATAGGAAATAATCGATTGGTGACAAATCCGGAGATCTTGGAGGCCATTCGATTTCTCCTCTTCGGCCAATCCTTTTATGAGGAAACCTTAAATCCAAATACTCTCTTACCTGTCTCCCATAATGGGGTGGAGCACCATCCTGCTGAAACCATACATTATCAAAGTATTCTCCTGATGCAATTTGAATAGCTGGGATTATTTCATTTTGGAGCATATTGTAGTAAAGTTCGGCATTTAAATTTCCATTGATGAAAAAAGGGTCCAAACAATTTTGTTACCTAAAATTCCACACCATACGTTCAGTTTTTGTGGTTGCTGTGAATGGGACTCAGTAAATCCAATGTGGGTTTTCACTAGCCCAGTAACGGCAATTGTGCCTGTTAACATTGCCATTTAGGAAAAAAAGTAGCCTCATCAGAAAATAGTATGTTGGTCAGAAAATCTCTATTGTCATCACATTTTGCGCATCACAAGTTCACAAAACTCAACTCTTCTGTCGTAATCATCCTCACTTAACTGTTGGACTAAATGAACTTTAAATGGTTTGTATTTATTAATTTTCAAAATCTTACTCACAGACATAGGGTGCATATCATGTTGCTGTGCAGCTTTTCTGAGCGATGTATGTGGGTCTTCAATAAATGTTTGCAAAACATCTAGTGCATGTTCTTCATCTGTTGCAGATTGTATCCTACCCGACTTTGGCCGATTACGTACACTCCCTGTCATTTCAAAACGTTCAATAGTTTTTGATATTGTTGAAACACTTTATGGGATTCCTTTCTGGGAAAGTGTCATTAAACAAATTACAAACTTCCCGATAAGATCTTTGACGATCGCCATATCCTCGCATCATCAACAGAGTAATTCGTTCTCTTTCAGACAATTCCATTAAAATGCCAAATAAAAACTGAGCTACTGTAATTAGATAACTTGTTGACAGCAATGCTTCAGAGACACTGATTAACTCGACAGGAATGATATGACCTTTGTCCATTTGTAATTCCCAAGCTTAGACCTGTCTAGTGAAAGCTCCCATGCTCAACAAACTGAAAACCTGTAGACCAGATGATTAATAACACAATAATGTTTCTCATAGGCTAGTGACCTTTGTCTCTTTAAACCTTCCTGCTGACTGGAAAACACCAAGTACAGATTCATAAGTAATCATCAGAGAAAGTGACTCATAAGTTTTATTCATTGTAATAAAAAACTGGTAAATTTGTACAAATGAAACCAGCTTAAAAATAAATTGTTTATTTTATTTTAATTGAACATTTAAAAAAATGCTAAAAAATTAGTGTAACACATTTTGTGGCAAGAACCATGTTAAAATTACATTGTTGAAACATCAGTAAATTTTCAATACTAAAAATGCTCTATTTTCTGATAGAATAATTCCTTTGAGATGCGGTTTGTGGCATTCAATTCAGTAAGCTATTTACCTTTAAAATTATGTATCACAAGGTATAGGCTTCCATTAAGAATATTCACGATACCCTCGGCAGGACGTCCCCCGTTGGTGTGACATAACAAAACATTGTTCCAAAAAAGTAGATGCCCAATCTCTATCACGATTGTAAGAGGTTTCAAATTTATATTTAAATTATTAAAGGATATATTTGGGTGTTTCCAGACATAATATACACCCTGTATGTTTATGAAATGGCTATATTTCAACTAATAAATTTTGTATGGATAAAACTGTACAGTCTATGAAATCTCAATTTCAAGAAGTCAATCAAATGTATAAATATTGATTTAGAAGCAATTTGGATTAGTTCCACCCAACCCTAACATCAGGACATAATACCTGTTTGGTTCAGAGATGAGGTGGATACATCTTTTGAATTGGAAGCTATGCATACCATACTTGGAAGCTATGGTACATCTAATTGTCTTAATTACTATTTTGTTTAATTATATCTAATTAATTAATTCATCTAAGTCTTTCTCTATAATAATTTTTTGGAAAAGAATTATTAGAATATAGCATTGCGCTATTTTGTTATGCATCTAATGGAAGCCACACAGGGTAGAGAATAAATAAAAATTTAATGGCTTCAAAGTAAAACATTAACTGCTGTATTTAAAATAAGATGAATCTGGACTAATCTAAATTAATTGCTACTTACTTCATTGAGTCTATCAATACAGCCAAATATAGAATTCCTGTAATACAGATATAAGACTCTTTTATTTGTCTTTTAATACTCATATTGGGTTATTAATTACAAACTTAGTTGATTACACCTCAATAACATCACTTTTACATTTACTTTAATGTGTGTACTTTAGTAATGCAGAGTCTTAAGTTGATAATATAACCATGAAAGATATAGAAGGACTATAAGTAACATCTAGCATCAATACACAATTGAATGTACTACGATGTTCAAGACACGATCCCAAAGCATGATGGAGCAACCGAGTGTACAATTAAGGTAGTTTGTTACTTCATGCTACAGAACCTTTCAGCTGAGTGAATTAATATCAGCCCTTGGCTAACCACTTATAGAGGCATCTTCAGCAAAACCATGACATTTGCCTATCATAAAAATATGCACTCATATCTAGCATGATGACATGCTAATCAGTATACCACCTGACTTGGGAATGGTTGTGAACTGGATTTCTTCAATTTTGTTTGTCTCTTTTAAAATACATAAAAATGTAATATCAGGTTTAACTCAAGTTTACCTTCTGATTAGTGCAGTGTCTGAAATCTGACACTGTCACAGAATTAACTCCTGGAATCTGGAGTCATGTATGTCTGAAGAGATAAAAAAAATCGGCAACGAAAAAGCTCAAAACTAACTTTTTTTGTTTCGACATGAGAGACACCTAGACTACAAATGAAGTGTAACCTAAGTAAAGAGATGTTCTCAGTCTCATCCAGTACACAACTGAGTGCAGTACGATGTTCCAGACACGACCCCAAAGCGCGGTGGAACAACTGAGTTTTCTACACGGTTCTACGTAAACAGAGTACAGAGTAGCTTAAAGATTAATACTAAGTATTAAAACTATACTATTTCGAATATTTGATCAAAGTTGGTCTCATTACCATTACCCTGGACATCTCTCGGTTGGGAGACATAGAGGTCTTCCTTGTTGCGGAACAAATAGCGCAACTGCAAATTGACCAGTATCATGATGATGATTAGAGGGATACCCATGTTGACAGTAAACACAGAAAACGTCACCCCCTGGAACCAAACTGCATGTATTATTATACATGAAAATACACAAGTAGTTATTAATCTTATCTTTATAACAATATAATCTGTAAAAAAAGGAAAAACCTCGTACAATCAATGACACATTCTCCATCTTTCTCCAGAGTACGTAATGAACTCACCGCACTTATGACATCTTTGTTTGAAGCTATGATGACATTGGGAGGATCTCCAATGGGTGTGATGGCTCCTCCGATATTGGAGAATACCATCATAGCTATCAGAACTGGTCTAGGGTTTAGGTTCATCACCTCACACAACCTGCAATGCCATAACATCTATAATTCCTAAGGCAGAATGTTATGTCATTTTTTATGACCAACACAATTATTTGTTATATACCTATACTTGATCATTGAGATCTTTACCTTGTTAAAACAAAGTATAACATAATTTACAAGAATTTATGCAATTGGAAAGAGAAAATGTCTTATTATTTGTTGAGTCAGTTCAGCATAGGAAAAATCTTCATTTAGTGCTTCTATCCCAGTGTTTTAACTTCTCTCCAGGTCATGCATTCTTCAGTTACATAGAAGAGCCAGGGGAGTAGATTCATGAGTGAGGCAATTAATGTTTTTCAGATTTTTTATGGCTGTTGACATTTTGTATTTCTTCAGGTAAGATGTTAAGAAATTTGGCACCATGATGTAGGCTGCTTTTCAAAAGCAATTATTGGTTTGTAATTATGTTTTCTTTTGTTGTTTAAAAGACATTTTTAACATTTTAACTTTGCTAGTTTTTTTATATTTTCAACTTGTGTTTAGTGGTACTGTTTTGTACTTTATTTCCAAAACTGTTACTTTAAAACTTCAAATAAATTTGGATACACCTTACAACCTCCTATATCCTCCTACATTCATGCCTTATACCTTGAGCCAACCAAAATAATGTCATAAAATCATTAAATGGGGATCATTGGAATAATTACTTGCCAATATCAGCAAGTTGGCTCACTCTTTTAACCCAATAGTTTCTTTCTCCATGGCTTAGAAAGGAAATAAATACTAGCCACAACAGACAAAGTCAACAAAATGATATAGACATAACCACTGTTGTTAAATTTAGGTCTTGGAAAATTCTAATGAATGATGTATAACATAAATATGGATTCTATTTAGTATTTAATCTAAAATAATAATCTATAGTCCAGTAATTCTTTGAAAGGTTTACAAATTAACAGCCAATGATCAGAAACTATAATGATTTTATTTGTTTGACCAATTAACCCCTTGACGGTTTTTGTTGTTGTTGTACCTATACTGTTTTGCTGAATTTGTTTGCTGATTTTTACAGACACAAGTATGTAGACTCGATGTATATATATAATTGTATATAAATAAATACATAATTTTATATATATATATATATATATATAATTGTGCAAAAATAGTTTTTAGTGTCTTTTTCAAATTTTGTTTATATTTCATATATCGTCCACTACGTTATTTTCTCTACCCTTTTCTGTGTCATCATCACTCAAACGAAGCCAGTGTGTAGTATTTCTGTGTCGGATATTTCCATGGTACAATAAACACTTGAAATAAAACCATAAAGTACTCCAGGATGACATGCAACAACAAAACGCAGTAGCTGTCTGCACTGTTCAACTATAGCGAACTCACCAAGGTGCAAATGCCCATGACAGAGGACTAAATAAGTGCTGATAAATAGTATGCCAGAACTACTTGCGCAATGTGTGGTTGTTATACAAATGTTTCTTGCGCAATATTACAGCAGACAAAAAAATAAAGCAGGAACAATACAATGATGCGTAATATTATGTTAACAGTTTCCTTTTACGCAATCGTTATAAACGTAGTATTGCATTAAAAACTGTGCTGGGTTAATAATTTTTAGACTCTTTATTTTTATAAATTTTTGAATAATTTCATAGAATCAAAATAGTCTTTCACATTTTTATTTGGTATCTCTTTCCCTAGAAATATGGCCAAAAAAGTCAAGATTTGTTTCACAAAAACGTGTGTGAGTAGAAACAAGATTTTACAGGTGGAATTTTCAATTTTACATCCAATGACCCTCACCAAACTGACCTGATAGTAACTGGTGTCATCAGTAGAATTGTTGTGACGTTGTCAAGGAAAGAAGAGACTAACACTATGTTGATACAGAGGAGGTTGATGAGAACCCAAGTTCTGCCTCCCAGCAATCTGAAACACTAAATTAAAACATAACTCTTCTCTGAATTGTTACTTATAGGAAATTTAATTAATACTTTCAATTCACCCAACTACCAAATATGGGATAAGTGAGCAAACTGTCTGACACCTGTTATAGTCAGATATTATATTATTATTTGTTGCCTACTTAAATTCATGTGGCTGCTACAAAAAATCCTTCATAATTCTTCTACTCAATCATATATCTTCTGATTGATTTGAAGCTCAAATTTGTCAGAAACCTTTCTCTAAAGAGATTTCAAACAGTATTTTTGGACAAAAATTAATATTATTGATATCAATATTTTTCTGTTGAGAAAAGGCATACTCATTAAGTGGCTTTGCATTATTTAACCAAATGTATACCATGCAAACTACATAATGAAGGCAACACACTCACTAATCACACTGTTCAATGGTTGTTTTATAGAATTGGACTTGTAGCATCGTTATCATACTATATAGCTCCTTCTATCAGCAGCATATGCAAAGTGGGGGTCCAGACTCCCTCACCAAACTGTTTGAGGAAAATAATAAAATCCTCCAACAAGGATATAATTCAACTTATGACTATAACATTTCATCAATTTCATAAAGTTATAATTTACTGAAAATGATAAAATCAACTATATATAACAAGACCAAAACAGAGCAATAACACAACTTTAATATTGTTACAAAATTTACCAATATAGATTTAATAATTCAGTTCAATAAATCTTATGTATGATCAAAGTATGATTTCATTTAATTCTATAAACAAACGTATTATATTTCTGTGCTTAAAGAAGACTGAAAAATCTATTTATAAAACTTATAAAATGTATAGTAAAGTAGTTAATCAAAAGAGGTTACCAGTTGGATTAAAAAAAAAACATAATTATCCAAAATATTGGAAAAAAATAATTGGGAATATGAGCATGAGTTATTAAGTTCCATATCTGTTAATCTACAATTTAGAAAATAAATAAGAATTAATATTTATTTTTTTTTTTAATGAGAGGCCGATCTTCTTTTAAGCCTTATTTTGTCCATCCTTATGGGCCACTGGCCTGTGTGAGGATCTTATCAAACAGAATAAGGGGGAGAGTCGATAGATACAGTACAAGATCAATTGTACTGATAGTACTATGGTCACAGACAGGATTTGAACCTGCACTATCTCTAACTCAGATCCAAAGTCCAATGTCAGACGCTCGGCCATTGGCATTCCCAATTACTGTTTAATCTTTATATGTGAAGTTGAAACTTATCAAGGACCCAACAGCGCCTTCTTAAAATTGTGTTATCTATCTGTGTGTCCAGCCATGTGATAACTCTTAATTAGGAAGCTCCTAGAGACTTGAACCTTGGTACATAGTTTTCTCCTAGACCAAGGAAGAACTTGCATTGAGTTTGGGGCTCAAAAGATCAAAATTAAAGGTAAAAACAAAACATCTATGTTGATCTTACTGGTACCCAAGTCAGCAATGAGAAAATTGCAGAATAAACCAATTGTTAACCACGCTGATATATGACTTTCTCCTGACATGCTGACATTTGATGATCAGCAAATATTAATTTTTGGCTTTCTTTAACATATTGACAGTGACAGACATCATAGTGTGCTTGCTGTTTTATGAGACTATACTTAGGATCACTCAGGACAGTGCCACAGTTAAGATGTTAAAGCTTTTTATCAGTACTTTGTTGTTACCATCAACATATTCAGAAAGGGGTATGTTAGATGGAAAATTTCCCTTTCTGCAGTTAGTAGATGGGAAATTTCTCTTTCTGCAGTTAGTATCTTTTTTAGTGAAGGGGTGCAGATTTTTTATTTACTCATTCCTTTAGTGTTTGCTCTCAATACTGCAGTTTGTTTTAAGCAAAGGGATTTTCTATTTGAAATTTCTTCTTTAAAGGGATTGGATGTGAATATATAGAGCCAAAATAAAATTCTGGGTTTTACTTAAAAACTGAGACTCTTTAAACAGTAAAAAGAGAAAACAGATGAAATGATGAAAAAGACATTGTGCATTGAATTTATTTGTTTTAGATTGAATAGCAGTCAATGCCTTGTGTAGTGCAATTATTATATTATACTTAATCCTGCTACTCTGTTTTGTTTTGTATAGTTTCACTTCTATCTGAAATAGGGTTAAAGATTACAAAGATATAGAAATCAAGGCTTTGAAGAGGAAATTTATTTTAAGGATAATCTGAAAGTTTCTACAGAGCTGGTTGGTATATTGTATCAAAAGAGATTTGACTTCCTGCTCCTTCCAGTTTGTCAAAATGTGAAAAATGTTTGTATAGGATTCTGTATGGCCACTATGTATTGGCATGAAAAAAAGGTATAAGAGAGGATACCTAAAAGTTTGCGGAATAGCTCTGCTGTGGGCAGCCCATTATGTTATTCATAAAACATTGAGATTGCATGGTGAGAAATTAAATACTGCTTTGATATCTGCAGAGCAACAAATGGAGCTTAAACCAAAACATATGAAGGTATAAAAACTATTTTTTTCTTTTTCCTTGAATTTGACGTAAATCGTTTAGTTATCTTGAATAGTTTTTAAGTAATAGCTGTTCAAAGTCCCAGCATTATTTTTCAAAGACCCTGTGTTTCAGGCCTAAGTGCATTAAATAAAAATTACTTGCCACAACCAAAGCTTCCAATGATGTACTATTGTCTGTGAAAATATTTTGTATATAATTTTACTTGTATTGTTGTAGATTCTTATTTTAACATGAAATCTACATAAAGTACATATTTTCACAACCTAGATTCTGCAGTGATTAGCTTGGAATCAAATGATTTTTAGGCATGATCTCCTAATTGTTACAATATACGAGTATATTATTTGTAAATCCCAGTGTTACAAAAACTTCAGTTATTATGAAACTTTACCAACGATAACTTTTTATGTTTTTAACGGAAAAGAATAAAGTACAAAACAATATCATAAACACAAGTTTTGGATCTTTTAACAAATATTTGAATCTAAAATAACACAAAATGATTAAAAATCGGTCAGCCAGGTCCAGGATTAAGGATAAACAATATATAAATAGGATGTACAGAGTGATTAAGACCAACCTTGAAGTTCGTTGTTAGGTCACAGCTGAGTTTGTAGGCAACCACAGCCAGGTAATCGAAAATCCCAGTTTCTGAGAATATTGCCACAAAGAGCATCATGGCAAAGAGCAGTGTGAGGGTCTCGAGATCTACCCAAGACACCACCTCCTGGTGACTGGGCCGCTAGATAGACATACACAATATTGAGATAGAACATATCACAATATATTGAAAAATTTGTTGCAACTACAATTGCTTACTATCTATTGTTATTACACTATTTGATTTTGATTACACCTGTAATATACATTTACAGTAGACTTGACTTTTTTTAACCCTTTGAATGCCAAATTATTTTATAGTCATTTTGCCATTTTTTATTTGTTTGAATAGGTAGTTGATTTAACAAATTAAAAGACACATTATAAGTACTATGAACACTGTTATTTTTATAAAACATAGTTTTTACAAATCAGACATAAACAAAACATTATCTGAAAAGTAGAGAAATGTAAATGTTGAAAAATAGTAAAAAGACAGTTTTTTCTAGTTGTTTAAAAAACCTCCATAGTATGGTAAACCTCAAAATAAACTCCTGAGTTTAATGTCAGAATATCGGTAAATCTCTATCAGCTTCTTCTAGCTTTTTTTGCATGTCTTTCTACAATAGACAGGAATACAATTCCTACCTACAACAGCCAAAATAAGGTATGGGAGCACCCTGATCATGGTTGAAGTGCATTTTTCAAAAAATAATTTATGATTAGACCAAGGAAAGTTTTGAAAACATCTGATAAAGCTAGAGCACAAAATGAGCTTCAAATAATGACAGCGAAGTATACTCGCCATGGGCACTATAAGAAGCACAGCCGACATGGTAAAAAACAAAAGAACAACTGCTCCCAGTCGCTACTCCTCTGATGTTTAGTTTGTACGTTAGTAGATGGAGGTAGACATCAACATTGACTTGCTCTGCCATCTAGCAGCAAATTCAATTTTATTACCCAATCTGTGTGTGTGTATATATATATATATATATATATATATATATATATATATATATATATTACAAAATATTAGGGGTTGTAAACTAATATGACCCCTAATATTTTCAAATGTAGTTTGCGGGTTAACTCACTTTAGGCATCATATAGATTTCAATGCTTGCAAACTAACTCGCTTATGGCATTAAAAGAGTTCAGATTCAAAAGGCTTAGATACATATTAAAATACATAATTGTGCAGCAGATCTAATACAACACAGAACTTAAAAATTATTTACTATCCCAATTCATAAACAAAGAAACTAAGAAATTAATCAATAAAATTTAGATTATCATTGACATTAAGAACTGGTTATTTATGACACTAGAAACCTATAAAATTCTGGGAAATTAATAGTCACACCATTGAGTTAAACAATTTTGAAACGATCACTAATCTGATTTAAACATAAGAATAATGAGTGATCGGTACAATGAATACATTTATTTACTGAAAACAAAGAGTACCTCTCCGCAAAGAGCAAGCGCAGCAATTGCAACAGAGGCAGCTAACATTGCTGCAACAGTTCGATGAATAAGCTGCAACAAAATTATAAAAAATTATTTAAACATTAAATTTTACTGACCATTATTTACAAATTATTGTTGTTGCTACATTCAATTCACTTTTTCTTTACGGATGGGTTTTCAGTAAGAGGCAATGTTAATTATTTTAAATTTGTAATCATTTGATCTGGACATTTACTCATCAAACAATATTTATTCACATAAGAAAATTCATAACACTGTCAAATCAAAAGAAAGTCGTGCTTTGCTATTAATGGTTTTTAAATTGAAATCATAACAATCATAAAAATTAACTTAATTTATAAACTTAATTATTTAGAAAAATGTTACTGTCATAATAGTTTTTAAATAATAATAATCGTTTAAAGGCATTAAAAAATACTTTTCACAAGGTTAAAAACTGATAGGAATTTTATTAAAACATTTTACACTCATATAAACAGTATTTTTGTGAATGATGAAAATTTTATTTTAAATTTTAAAATGCTGTATCTAGTTTTGTAGTTAGTTATAAACCAATTTTATTGTTTCAAAAATGTTCTAGTGTTACTAGAGCTTGGCTGAACATCCATAATCTATTTCAATCTTAAAAAAACCAGAAATTTTTAAAAATTATTATTTTTTTCAGTATTAAAACAGTTCTTTATTTTCGGTCAGTTCAAAACAAAATTTAGTATTATGAGTGACATATCACTAGTATCTTGACACTATAAATTTATTTCAATCACCAAAATTACTTTCATAATCCCACATGATAAAAAGGATATCATACGTAATTAACGCACACATATAAGCATGTTTTATAAAAACAACTGGTATATTAGTTTCGTTATGGACACATATTTAGAAGTGAGGGGATGTGATAATGAGAACTTATTATTTAACATATTTAGGTAACAAGATCTTCATAGTTATACTCTGCTAGAATATATAATTTACTAGAAATATTGAAAATCTAAGTATTACCTCTGCTATAATGAAAAAATATAGTCCACCCAAAATTAAAATTGCATAGATAGTGCCATGGTTAATGTTGATAGGTGAAGCGTCGTAAATCAATCCGATAGCAAAATTTGCATCCAAATTTGTTGAGAATCTTAGACACGTTTTGCTGTTATTCACCATTCTAAAAGAAAAAGTTATAATTATTTGGAGCATTTTCACTTATACAGCTGTTAATTTCTAAACAAAAGCATCAACTGTATTTTTAAATGATTAAATAATAATTGTTCTTAGAATAAATGTAAAATGCTTACTCAAAACTGGCGTTTGGTTCAAGTAATGCCAAAACTTTTGATCTACGAACTTTAGGAGCAGTATCGATTACTTCTTCAAGTACAGTTGAGACTAACCATGTGTCTGTTATTTCCTGCAACATAAAATTTTACATCTATAAAAAAATTTGACATCATCTTTATTCCAACATCAAACAAATTCATTGCTAAATGCTTTAGCCCAATTTACTGTGTGTATTACTTCAACACTATCTAAAACCATCAATTTCTAAGATGATATTTTATCTAAGTAAAATGTCGAAAGTAGAACAAAGACTCCATGTGTTATTCGTTGTGTGCGTTGGACTTCCAACCAGTACTGATGTTCAGGACATTGACATACAGCTATATTCATTATGATGAGCATTTTCACTTCCTTCATTGTTTCCCATTTAAATTAACATTACCTTATCACCATAAACACTACATATCTTATAATAAATGTTAGCCATAATTTCGTTTTTGCAGTCCAAATATGAATAACACTGAGAATGATCACAACTTGCTGAAACACATCGTTATGATTAATGTCCCAGTTACAACTGGTTTGCATACAGCGTGGATGAGATCAGTTCAAGGCCATAAGACCATTATCATGATAACTCATCCAAACTAAATCAGAAATCAGAAATTTATTGTCTTTGTATAGCCAGGAGCAACAAAGACTTTGTCAATTGAAAGGTATAAGCTGTTTTGCATCACAAATTACAAGTTGCTAACTATTTTGTAAGAATTCAAATGGTACTTTTTCAATAAAATCCGTCAACACATAAGCAATCACGACCACTTTAAAGGTACGCTTGCACAAGCCAGGAGCAAGAAACATGTCCCAGCTATAAGAGGTATCAGCTATTTGTTAATCAAAAGCTATAAATATATGTGTGTGTGTTTTTTATATAACTTTTTAATGGAGTGCGGTTTTGGGCTCTGGGGTCATGTTCGGTGAGAAGATATGCAGATATTTTCGGTAAGTCTTACCATGAGGACAATTGCAACAGGCTGATTTTGTATACAAAGCCTATATAAAAACGCCTAGCTGTAAGGGAATCACGTCTGCTAGTTTAGATTGGGAAAAGATTAAGAAATCTTATTTTTGTATACTTCTCATACTAAATGCTTAAAGTAAATTGCAGAAAATGCAAATGATACAAGGGCATATTCCTAGTAAGAATAAGAACTTGTGTTTATGAAAGCCACAAGAAGTAAAATGAGATATGCTTTACATTTCTTCCATTACTCAGTTAAACTGTTTTGGTGGTGGAAGAACACTTGATGTTAATGGTGAGATTGGAGTTCTTTTTAAAGATAATATCATATGTTTGCTATTCATATGTTTTTTCTGAATAGCCTTTAAATTTTCAACAATTTAACGATTAGTTACTAATAACATTTTCATAGCATTAGTGGTATCAAAACATGCAAGACGATTAAATATCATTGATACACAAGCTGTTGCGAGACTAGCAATGTAAAGTAACAGTGGGGAAAATATTTATTCAGCTAATGATACTATCTTCAATCTAAACTGAAAAATTGGTAATTGGATCTTATTTTAAAAACTGCACTATTCATTGCACTATGTGTCAATTTGGAATTTGGATCTTTCTGACTCTGATTCTGATCAATTACAAACAAGTATCACAGGGAAAATTCAACACAGTTTTACTATGCGAAAAGCAAGTTTTGTGTTATATAAATACACAGAACTACAATTTAACCACATAAAAATTACAATACGCATGTACCTCTGAATCATAAAAATCGTTTTGTTTATGAAATGGTTGAAATGTTTGTACATTGTATATTGCTCAGCTCATGAATTGTGAGCAACAAGATTTTAAAGATAATTAGCCTTATTTTATGTAATACCATTATCAATTAGATAAATACAGTAACTGGCATAATGATAACGGTTTATAGAAAATTAGCATAATATTTTCCAAGCCCCATTTAATAAGTTATCAGTTTTCAAGATGTATTAAACCAAACTCTAGTAAACTGATACAACCAATGAAATTAAATTAAAATGGCATACACTCTATTTAAGTTTAAGTAGACAACGATCCATTGTTTTTAACTATTCCCATAAGGAAACACCATCAAATATACATATATGTGTTACATATTGTAAACAGCTGAATAGCTATGAAAATCTTACATTATTCACAATAGAATATTGGATTTGTATCAACAAATTAAAACACAGTTTCATGTTATTCAGTGTTGAAAACACAATGATTAAGTATATTATCAAGATAAAATAACAATTAGGTGCAAGGAATTTGCTTACTGTACGATACATGACGTTTGCTTCTTCAACTTTGTTAGTCTCAACTCGTGATCTAGGTGTTACCATCTCCATCCACACTCTCAAGAACTTGTCTGTCAAGTTGCGATAATAAATCGGAAGGATCGCTCCTTCCAGTTCCAGTCGGATCTCTTTCATTGTAGGGGAACATTCCAGCCAATAGTCTGACAGAGTTAAGGAATGTAATTGCAGTTGAAGAATATAAATTCCAAAACATGTTTCGATGCATTTTGTTTTACAAGGTAATCTTAAAAATATTCTTCTCTGATAATTTTTGAACAAATGCAGATAAACAAAATGATACTTGGGGAGTGCTGTATCTCAATACTGATTATTTTTGAAATATTAAAACATTTTCAGGTGTAGCCTTTTGAAGGGACTTGGTTTAAGATTGTTAAAAGCTCAAGATTCATTCAGTATAGAGATACTTTTTTTACATTATTTCAACACTTGAAAATTAGTCCAAAAACTGTAATGTAATTTTAACATATGAAACCTCTACTTTAATATTTGATTCTTGAAGGGACAATTTTAATATTAAATTATAAGCTTTTCCTTGTTAAAAAAATAAATTGAATACAAGGAGATTAACTTCATTTTAACCTGGAATAAAAAGATTATCCTGTATTTTTGTGTTCAGTTTGGTTACAAAGCTGAGTATTTAGATCCTATATTTACTTTTACAGTTTTAACCTTGATCTTAAATGTCTCAAAAGCAAAAGAAGGTAAGTAAATTTCGTTTGGACTAAAACCATTATTTTTATATCCCTTTACAAAAGATATACCACAAAAGCAGGTTTACAAATTAAAAATCTGAGTTGGGAGATGTCCTCCATTTAGAGGGGAGTACACTTGAAAAAGTGAAATATCGCCAATCATATTAAAATTAGCTGGCAAGAGGGGGGGGGGGTTATACTCTGCGTTCATTATGTATATGTTTATTTTGTAATTACAAACAAATTTTACTGTAAAAATATCTACATTTTATTTTTAATTGTAGATTATATTACGATTGGTAAGATAAATTTCTTACAGTGTACTACTTTTAAATCTTTTACAAAAGCAGTATTGAAAGGTTATTTTAATTTATATTTTATAAAAGTTAAATATTAGTCACCTTTTGCATTAAGTAATAACTAACACCTCTTGTGTTAAAATTGATTTTTTTTCTTGGTTATATCTACTGCAATTTTAAATTTATGCAAAAACATTTCATTATTTTCAAAGTCTGTCAATTACACTTTGGTGCCAAAATCGATACAGATCAAAATAAAATAGGGTGAGGAATGTGTTTTAGAAATTTTGTTGTACATGTTCAGAGTGACATGGTTTCCTGATAGGGAAGGGATTGTTCAGCAGGAAGTCTCATCTCCACTAATCATCATACTCTGCAGCCATCAATGGACTTCAACTTCTATGTAGTCTCCCAATATAAGTGGTTAGTAATATGCTCCTGTTTAGCATATGGCAAGCATAAGAACTGATGGCATCAAAATATCTCTTTAGAGGCACTATTGACAGAAATATAAATATTTGCATGTGAGGTTTTATAACTGATAGTTTGGTTATTATTATATGACAAAAAAGGATACCACGAGTGACGTGTGCAGGGATTGAGATCTGGTGGTAGGTGGTTATGTCCTTGTAAGTCTTCATCACCATTAGTGCGCCCTGTATCATGAAAAGATTATTTATGTATATGTCACATTCATTATGATTAATCAATCATTAAATATAACACCTGTTTATTATGCATAATGACCAAATTCACTGTCCAAAGTGCTAAATTAATTGCTTTAACCTGTCATGCATAATGATTAAAGCGATTCGACTAAAGCAATAATATTCTCAAGAAATAATCACTTTACTACACATTATGAAAAAGGGTTAATTCAAATTAGCCAAAGTAATAATTTCAGAATGGTGGGGGAAGTCACGTGACAAAATAGCCATGTGAAATGGGGAGACTATGTTAGGTAAAGCAAGATTGTTTAGTTATTACCAGAAGTAAAAACTTCATTACACACATATAGGAACTGATTAAAACGTTTGCATTAACAGACTAACCAAAATTTGGTCCATAGTATGCATAATAAAGTATAAAGTAATAAGTAAATCATACAGTAAAGATATTACTGTGACCAACATCACCGTACCTAATGACTGAATGTTATATTAATATCTAGTATAATTAATTGTACTGTAATATACATAACACTGTACCAAGAAAAATGTTCAAACGAGTAAAATTTAATCATTTTAAATTCAAAAGGTGGTTCAAACTGCAACTTTTTCCCAATGCATCATTTTTGGTAAACAATGGAGTATAAATTTACAGATTTATTCTCATTGTTTGTATGAGCGAACAAGTACACATGAATTATTTGTTATATTCATTTTGTTGAGACAATGTAAATAGTATATGATACACTGTGTAATATTTAATCAGTAAAAAGTTGTTATAATTTATTAAGTTTAGTTTACTTTTAAAAATTATCTTTTGACATGTTTTGAAATAAATTGTACATACAATGAATTGATTGATAATTTTTAACATATTCCTTGTTATATGAATATGTTATGCAAAGTATTGCAAAGCTATGCACACTGGTTTTTCTGAAGGTATTTGGCGTGTAAGTGAGTCTGAGTGTCACATCCGCAATTAATTGATTTCTTCATAAAGTGATTTTATTAATATTGTAATGGTATCATATTTTCATCTACATGTCGATTAGGTACGAAATTCAACCAAAATGCTATACAAGTTATATAAATATGTAAAATACAAAATTGCCTAATTGTTTTGGAAATGCCAAAAAAATTGAAAACTGTATCTATGTAAGAAATCATAAGCATAGGAAATAAATGTAATTATTGGACTATTAGAAACAACTCGTACATCCCTTCATATTCTAGTTATTGATATTGTAAAATATAAACTGACACAGTGGAGTATCTATCGAAAGACCCAACAGAATGTAATGAAGGAATTTTTACACCAAGAGGCAGGCAGACAAGACTGCCATTTGACCTTTAATATATATTGGACCCCAAAATTAATATAGTTCCTCCTGGTACTAAGAGAAAGTTATGTACCAAATTTCATTGTCCTTTGGCCTTTCTACGACAAACAAGTCCAAGAGATGGACAGACGGATGGACAACAACATTATTTTATGAAGGCTCTGTCAGATTCTAAATTGCTTTAATGAAATGACCTTAATTTTCTCCCCATGAAAAGTTATATAGAAATGAATTTATTATGACTTAATTATATACAAGGAAGTACAGGTTCTATGATGTACCCCTATTTTGTCTTAGTATTATGGAGATGTCTCATTTTAAGAAAGATGTAATTCACACACCAAAAGCAAAAGGGTTTATAGTTTTTATTGCACATTATCTACTACTTGAATATTTAATAAATATCTAAACAATTACAATAAATAAAAAACAGTTTTGGATTTTTTTTCTCAATTACCTATACAAATTTCAAAAAACTTTTAAACATGTGGATTTTTAATTATATATTTTAAATGAAACATCTCCCATAAATTATACAACTAAAATAATAAGGTTGCAAAACTGCATTAAGGTCCTTGTTGTTATAGGGCTACAATCAAGATGGCCAACAGCAAAGCCGGCTCTCAATAAACTTTAAAAAGGAACACAGACATAAGGTAGCAATAAAATTACCATAAGTCGAACAAGAAAACAGGTGAAGATCAAAAACTTCCAATTATGTGCAATCCAGTGCTAAAACATACTGAATCGGTACATGTATTTAATTTTGTTTTCATAATATGTGAGTTTAGAAAATAAAACATGGAAGTGTAAGCCAAAACAGGAAGACAGACTCGGAAATGAAACCAATAATAGGTGTTTAGGCAACCCTTCCTCAAGAACATTTATGCTTAAGAAATGTGCAATTTGGGTTAATTTCAGAGATAACATGTGTTTTTAACTTTTCACAATTCATTTACATTCATAAGGAAAATAACTAATGTCAAATAATACTTGGATTGATAGATTTAGCTTGTATTTTCAAATTTACTGTTCAGTTCTCTAGTGCACTGTTTTAAAGACCTGAAGGGTTACTTATACTATTCAGACAAGAAATTGAATACTATAAAACAATAAATTATTTAATTGTTACTGAATATTTAATCTGCTGTTGTTTGAGAATCACATAAATGAAATAATCCATAAAAATTGAAGATTGCATGCAAAACTCCATTGCCTTGGGATTAGTTCTTTTAAAAAGGCCTGATGACATACAATTTATAAATATCTGCTAATTAAAAACCTTAAAATAATAACCTTTCGAGTCAAATAAAACTGGGTGGATATAATGGCAGGACTGCTTTCTTAGCTGAGAGTTGGCAAAGCCTATTATTCAGGAGACTGGCAAAATCTCTGTCAGTCTATTCTGGCAGGGAATTTGTCTGTCTGTCTGCAAGATATCTTGAGAACAAATTGAGCGTACACATTAAATTTGGTATGAAACTTCATTTCTATACAATCAAGTAACAAGTTCATGCATGTTCCTTCATGAGATTTGTCTGAGTATTGGTGAAACTTGAGAGACAATCATACATACAGTATGTAACAAGTCACAGAGGGAACTTTTCCTTAGCTACTCACATTTAAATGTTTTAAAAATAATGTACTACACGATATAATTAGTTTATTTACTAATATTGTAAATAACGAAACAAATCTTTTTAATATTGAAGAAACTTCTATAATTATATAATTTTAGTGTCTTTGTATTTTATTGAAGAGGTTTTAAGAGTAGTTTTTTTATGTAGGACTAATATTTTCAAAGCTTTTATTTCAATTAAATTTAGAAAAATGTTATATAAATTGATGATTTATTCATTTATTTGTATTTCTATGTATAATTGTATGAATAAAGATTGTTTGAAATAGAAAAAACAAAACATTTTCTGCAATTATTATTTTTCTTTGTTAAGACATAACGTTTTTTTTTACTATACATTAAATATAATAAAAGATAACATTATACTTATAAAGTACTATTTCAATGCAATTGTACTTACACAACAAAAGACCCATACACTACACAGAATGGTCATCTTGGAATAATGGAAGTAGATTGAATTATGGAATCTATTCCAGCAACTTTGCTTTTTTCCTGAATCTTCGATGAATTCGCCATCCTTAACAACAGTTTTTCTGCTGCACATAATCAATAAATTACACTGTATATTCAGTGAGTTCATAAAGTCATGAAACCTAACACTGTCAGTTGGTTTTCTTCTGTAACAACTGTTAATAACAATCAAAAATATAAAAAGGTTTTTCGAGAAAAAGTCTAATGTACTAAATGGCTAAGTTTACCTTTGCATTTGGTACAGTGTATTACCGCATTTTCTGTGAAGGTCTCTTTTGGATATAAAGCAACCATTGATTGTACAAGAATTAAACGAAACTGGTTGTTTCCTATATGTGATCAAGTAGAGTTCCAGTCAGTGATGTAACTGTTGATAACA
The DNA here is from genome assembly GCF_021130785.1 of Homalodisca vitripennis. Taxonomy (NCBI): domain Eukaryota; kingdom Metazoa; phylum Arthropoda; class Insecta; order Hemiptera; family Cicadellidae; genus Homalodisca; species Homalodisca vitripennis. The sequence continues at coordinate 93,785,458 of NC_060210.1, forward strand.
TTATAAACTCTTACTTATATAGTCAAAAAATGTCTTAGTGATCATTTTTTACATGTATCAAAATCAAATTTAAAAAAGGCCACAACCCCTTTACTGCCTTGTTTGGGGGCAGGGGAGGGAGTTTCTTGTGATGAAAGACTGCAAAGATACGGCTTATCAAAAGTTGGCAGTAAAAGGTTTAAGGTCATTGAATGAATATTTCAGTTACTGCATGCAAGATAAAACTTTTTCAGTTGATACATTTTTTGATGTTGGAGAAAATCTGAATTTTATAGGATTCTATTCAACCTATATTTATATGAATTTTTTTTAAATGATGAGTACTACCAGCCACAGAAGTTTGTGACACTCTTTTGTGAAAACCTTGTATACATGTAATAGTAGCAGTTCTTTGTACATTTATACGTAATTAAGAAGTTGAATTGTATGACAAGGTTTCATGAGCACTGGCTATGACATTATTGTTCAACAAACAACACCCTTATCAACTTATAATTTGTTTATTCTCTCTGGTCAGACTCACATCAACTTACCAAATTTACTCTTATCCACCAACCACAGACAACCGACCAGATAATGATTCAAAATACACCTGAAGGTCTATGAACATACACACTTGAACAAAGTGATACTAAATACAAGGGAGTGTGAGAGTAGCTCAGTCACAAAACTTGATAAGTCACACACCCCCTTCAAATTCCTTAAGAAATGCCAAGGAATCTCTGGAAAATATCATATTATTAAAACTATTTCAAGATCAATCAAAATACAGTATACTAAATATATTTTTTTAACTATTTGTAGCTTAATGGACAATTATTTTATATTTGATTTAAAATCCAATCACTGTTTATGCACAAAATTGTGAAAAGAATTAAACATTTGTAAAGTTACAAAAATCTGTAAAGCTTTTTATAACACTAATCACACATTATAAATTACATAGGCCAACTTAAAAGTTTGTAAAAACTGTTAAATTGCAATTTATTTACTTTTATTTATAATTATCTATATAACAGCAATATGAAAAAGTTTTTAATTAATATTAAATGTAAATTGTAATAGTGTTTGACTAGTGGAATTAAATTGCATTATATTATACATTATTACTAATTTACCTAGAATCATCTTTTAGTTGGGAGGATCCTGGACTGTCGCCTGCCACTGGGTCGATGACAATTGAAGGCACAGTCAAACTTGACTCCTCGCCATATTTAAGGGATCTACAAGAGATACATAACAATTTAAGATTTAATTTTACTTTGTTTTGTTGAGAGGATATGAAAAACATTTTCAATGTGTACGTTGCAATGGTAGAACCACCATCTTTATAATTTATTTTACCTAAATATCTAAGTTGAGCTTGCAACTTAACTGAATTAAATAAACTTTATGCAGTTTTAGTGTGAAGTTCATTCTTACTTTCTTTTTTTGCTAGCGCTGCTAGTATCACTGGGGCTATAATCCTCGAGGGCCAGGCGAGCACCATAGCGCCGAAACGGTTCGTATGATGGATCCTGCTTGATCACCTCTGGTAACGTGTTCCATACGTCGTACATTCCCCTCATCGATCCCTTACTGCAGAACAAGAGTGTTAAGTTTAGTTTGTTTTTCATGATTGAAGGAATGTGAAGGAAAAAGGATTTTTCTGGACATTTGTTATTGTTCAATGATACAGTCTGTTCTAAATGGTTCGTCGATAAGTGCAGACCTATTTTGACCTGTATTCTGTAGTTTAGTTTTTAATAATTAATGCTTTGTTTTTATTAAATGCATGGTTTAAAATTAGTGTGCATGGTATTAACACAACATGGTTCCCCAAAAAGTTCTAAATCTTTGCAAAATTAAGTGTATAATATACCTCTTGGAGGCTGATATGTGTAATGTGTAATGGTCTTACTTAAGACTTTTAAGGTCAAAGGAGTTTAAGTTCAAATTTTTTTTCCTGGTGGACTGATTTGTTTTCTCATAGCCTTCCCTTATAAACAATAATCCTAGGAACTATGTGTATTCATAGAATATTCCATTAAAAACTAACTAATATACAAATATCTGGGCATAGTTTACTGAAGGTAATATAATATAGGAGTAATTTTTTCTTTACAGTTTCATTGTGTCATATATAACTTCAGTGACCATTCTGTGCCAAAGAAATATTTTTATGCAGCAAGCTTTTTGTGTAAGCTTTAAAATGTTATTTTTTTAGAAATATGGCAATTTATATTTACATGTAAAACTGTAATTAATTAAACCTTTTGCCAAATGAATTAATTGTAATCCCATATTATTTATTTAGAAAATTATTTTATTTATACTAAATAATGTTTGTATTATAACTATTTATAACCCTTAAACAGCAATGACAGTAATGATCTTCCTGTTTTAATTTCATTGCCCCATTTCATCATCTGGTAAATTATCAGGAACTGAAACTGTGTAATAATATTAATAAAGATGACGTTAACATTTCAATACAAGACGAAATGCTGAGCTCTTTGGTAGAGGAAAATGAAAGCCTAAGAGAGGAGCTTCATTCTACAAAATTTAACATGTCACTCAGAGAAAATGCTATTGAGGAAAAGTTCTTTGATAATATTACATCTCTTAACTCCCAAAATAGAACTTCTGGAAAATGATAATAATAATATGCTGAATATAAAGTTAAATGAAATGAAACATATGAAGCTAAGTGCTGAGTTAGTTACACTTCAACTGGAGGATGAAAGTAAGGCATCATTAGAAAAAGCTGAAAGTATTGAAAAACGTTATGGGATACTTAATAAAGAACTGTATTCCCTTAAAAGTAAGCTAGCTGATAGCAGGGCTCTTGTCACTGACCTCGAAACTAAAAATGAAGACCTGATAACTCAACTTAAAACCCAAAGTAAAAAAGTAACTGTGCTGCAAAATTCTCTAGTGGAAAAAAAACAAAAACTATCCTCACATAATCTATAATGTGCCATTAACTAATAGAAATAACTGGCTGAACGACTCCATGATGGAATGTTATTTTGACTCTTTTAGAGAAAAATCTATAGTTGGAAAGTCTATATTGTTCTTGGGTCCTGCATCGACTCAGTTCCTGAAGCTGGCTGATGGCATGGATGTTGATTGTACTATGAGACAACTTTCTTTTAATTTACACAAATTTGTTTTTTGTTGCCTTAGTGACAGTTTTAATCCCAGATAAAGATGACTCAGGATCACACTGGAGTCTGTTAGTAGTTGACACTATCAATATGTCGCTCTTACACTTTGATTCCATAATGGGAATGAATGCAAACAGTGCAGATAAATTTGCCAAAAATATAGGCTATAATCCAGACAATATTAATAAAAATGCCATGTATACAGCAAAAAAAAAATGGCTTCCAGTGTGGCTTAGATGTTCTGGTGAATGCTAGGTTGTTACTTGATGGCTACTGCAACGGGAACCCTATGAGGGATTGTCCACTTTGAAGACTGGTACTGTAAATCATTTGGGAGTCCACTACAACTTTTACCTGGCTGGACTACTGTTTGAGAAGCAAAGTTTAAATAAAACTGTCAAACCTAAAAATTTTACTAATGACAAGTTAACTGTGGTCTCTAACAGATACAGTGTTTCTGATGGATTCAGGTGAGCAGTCCAACGTCGATGGTGCTACAGTTGCTTTACAGCCACCTGATAACCACTCGGTTTCACATTCAAAGGATTTAAATATAGGAACCAAAATTAAAACAATGATTAATTCCAATATTAAATCTCTGGATAGTCATAAATTTGCCTGGAAAAACAGCAGTCTTTCTTGTACTACTAAAAAAAAAGAAATCTATCCTTGTTTTTGGGAGATTCCATTCTGAAACATGTTACAGTTCCTGATGCTTATGTTGGCGCATTTCGTGGTGCAAGAGCTAATGTACTTTGCAACAAAATACTAAAATTCACTGAACGTAAGGTGCAGCCTACATGTGTTTTTCTACATATCGGTACAAATGACCTACACCAGACTAGAAGTCCGGAAGATGTAATGGGGGCGGTTGGAAATGTTATAAAGGCGGCAAAATACAAGTTTCCAAGTGCTCAAATAATTTTAAATGCTATTCTACCAAGACGTGACATAGAGTATCATCTGATTAATCGCTCAAATAAAAACCTAAGATGGCTTTGTAGAGAACTTGGTGTGGTTTTTCTGGATGTTAGTAGGAATTTATCTGATTTACACTTGGCCAAAGATGGCATATCATTTAAAACTACAAGGGCACTGATCATCTTAATCGAACTATTTCACTGGGTAGCTTCTTCCTGTAAAAAGCAAATTTCAGACAAAAAATGCAAAGGCAGAATTAGTTAATAAAAGATCTCTCTCCATCTCACAGGACTTCTGTAATGGGATGCAAATATGAAACAACATTGGGATCCAGAAGTGTGATTTATTGCCTGAAGATTTTCAAAACAAACTACAAGATCCATTGCCAACTAAACAATCTTGCTCTTCTGTGGTTGTTACTGGACTCTCAGCTGAATCATTTCATTCATCTCTGATCGTCATGCCGGGTGAACACAGCTACGCATCTGCTGTGTCTGGTGTCATGGGAGAGGAGCAGTCAGTTTGTGGTCTGGGCTCTAGTGATTGGTGATAGTGTGAGTGAAAGTCAAATCTCTAATGTGAATTCACAAAAACCTTTGTCCTGATGAAGTTGGTAGACATTTTTTAGGAATAAAATAAATGTCAAGAAAGGAATTGTTAAATAGAAGTTTAGATTTAGAATTGATTGCACCCCATGTCAATAATAATACTAACCTTCACAGGCAAAAATGCTGTATAGATAACAAAATATTTGATGGTTTAAAATTTAATTACAGGAACAGCATTTGGATAATGTTTTGTAATACTCAAGGTTTTTTGTGTAAAATAAATGACATTGAAATTTTTCTTGAACATGAAGGCAAAGACATATCTATTATTTGTTTTAATGAACATTGGCTAAATGAATCAAATATTGAAATTTTGAAAAAATTAAAGGGGTTTAAACTTGCATCCTTACTTTGTAAGAAAAACAGCTCTTAGAGGTGGATCTGTATCTTAGTCAAATCTGGTATTGAGTTTGAAGAAAACATTAACCTTAGATGTTTTAATGCTGACTTTCATTTTGAAGGTTGCTTTATAAATCTAATTGATTATAATGTTACAATAGCATCTATTTATAGAACTCCACCACCAGCTGTATATTGTTCATCAAACTCCACAGAAATCTTTTTAAATAAAATACAGAATTGGTATAGATTTGGTTAGCAAACATAAAAATAACAGAGTATTGGTGGCTTCTGATTTTTAATTATCAACTTATTGAATGAAAATTGTAACAATGTTAAAACTTTTAAAAACATTCTGACACAAAATGGGTTTTTTATATAATTTTTTGGCACCAACCAGAATTACTGATTTCACAATGTCATGCATAGACAAACATTTTCACAAGTATGAACTGTATGGTAAAAGATAAAATAAATTTTGACATGGGGTGGTCAGATCATAAATTCTTTGTTTGTTTCCATCCAGTTACCTGAGAAAACTAAAAGAGAATCAATTTTAATAAGTAAAAGATTTTTTTCTGCAATAAATGTCTTCAAATTTTGAATCAAGAATAAAAAAACTAAATTGGACTTTGGACCCATCCTGATAATGTAAACAATAACTTTAATGCTTTTTTGTCAGAATTTCTTGTTAATATTTAATGAATGTTTTCCAATGAAAACCATTAGTGGGATGACGAGAATTACTAAAAACTCCTGGTGTACTACGGGGATAAAAATTTCAAGTATAAAAAAAAGAGAGTTACACAGCTTAGTCAAAACAAACAAATCACCATTTCTTTTAAAATATTATAGAACATACAGAGGAATATTTAGAAAAGTTGTTAAACAATGCTAAACGAATGTTTAATGACGAACTAATTTCCAACTCAAGAAATAAATCTAAGGCTGTCTGGTCAGTTGTTAAATCTGAATTGGGATTCGGTCAAAAGGAAAAAAGTCTTGGACAATTAATTATTGACAATGATACAATATCTGATCCAAATAGAATTGTTCAAGAATTCAATGAACATTTTGCTTTAGCTGCAGAGAAACTTAAACAAACTTCCAAAAGTATAACCTATAACAAGGATATGATTTTTCATAATATGAAACAAACGCCTCATGAATTCAAATTTTTAACTGTAAAAAACAAAGATGTATCAAAAAGCCATAATGAAATTAAAAAATACAAATTCCACAGGATGGGATGATGTTTCCTACCTTCCTTATAAAAAAAGTGAATCCCTACATCTGCACCCAACTATGTACATTAATTAATTTCTCTTTTATGAAGAGCGAATTTCCTGACAGACTGAAATATTCGGTGATAACACCTATATTTAAAAAAGGAAACAGAGCTCACATTGAAAACTATCGCCCAATTTCAGTTCCCATAGTTTTTTCAAAAATTTTTGAAAGTGTTGTAAATTCTCAGTTGACTGGATATTTGGAACAATATGACTTATTTCATAAAAATCAATTTGGCTTTAGGAGAGGTCATGGCACTGAAGGGGCCCTTGCTCATTTGGTAAATGAGGTTTCTCAAGCCTTGGATGAGTCGCGGGCCACTGCTGGTTGTGTTCTGCGATTTATCTAGCGCTTTTGATTGCGTTATACATAACAATCTTATTAAAAAATTGGAATTTTTATGGTGTGAGAGAATTAAACTGGTTTAGGTCTTATTTCCAATCTAGGAAACAAAAAACTTTGATTAAAATTGGAAGCATAAAATAAATATGAATCTGAATGGAAGTCTGTAAGTAAGGGGGTGCCTCAGGGATCCATTTTAGGCCCAACATTATTTTTAATTTATATAAATGACCTACAGGAAGTAACAGGATGAAGGTTTAATATTGTATGCTGAACGATACAACAGCAATAGTAAAAGACCTAAACACTGTAAGTTTGCATTGTAAAATCTCATCACTTATCTTAAAATTAAATAATTGGTTCAATCTAAATGGTTTATTTTTAAACAGCAAAAAATCAGAAATTGTTCATTTTAAAAAAACACACCAAAATAAATCTATTCTTCAGACCGTGAATTTCAATGATGAATCGGTAGGTGTTTCTAATACAGTAAAGTTTTTTAGGATTATACATTGACAAAAAACATTAATTGGAAACATCATATTGAAAAATTGGAAAATAAGCTGAGCTCTGCGTGTTTTGCCTTAAAAGTTTTACAAAATATTGTGAGTTTTCAAGTGATGATGACAGTGTATTATGGTTATTTTTTTCCTCACATGAAATACGGTATATTGGCATGGGGTTTCTTCCCCCAAAGCAATTTCTATTTTTATATTGCAAAAAAGAGCTTTGAGAATCATAACAAAATTAAAATTTTAGATCATCTTGTAGGGTCTATATTTAAACAGTTAAATTTATTGACCATTCCATCACTTTAATATATATATGAGGTCCTTAATGTATACCCATAAAAACTTACTTAATAAATATCACCACAAAAGATCATGATTATTAATACAAGACAGAGAGACAGACTTACATACCCAATCCATAGAACTAAATTATTTGAAATGTCCCCTTAATTACAAAGGACTAAAATTTTACAATAAAATTCCAATATCTCTATCCTCTTTGCCTCCAGAAAAAGTTCTCTGTAAAATTAAAACATATTTTAATAGAGAAAGATATTATTCAGAGGCTGATTTTCTAAATGATGCAACCTTCATTAATTAAATTGCCCCCCAACCGTATCAAAAACATTTTGATGTATATATATTAATTCCACTGTATTTATTTTATCACTAATTATTTTTAAATGTGTTTTATGTTTTGTAAATTATTTTATTTTAGTGTAATAATAGCTACATCTATCTTTATTTAATTTTAATATGAATTATAATCTGTACCTGTATCATTAGAGTTTTACTGTTTTATATACTGGATCACTGTTTGTGCGATTAATAATTGATTATTTATCAATGAATTGTTAATTATGTTTATAACTTTTTTTTAATTAGGTTTAGTATATTTTAAACTATATTGACGAGTCAACCTGTTCATTGTAGATTTTATCTACTACATTTATGTAACGTTATGTGACAATAAATTTCTGATTCTGATTCTGCAATATTATAAACATTGTTTAATTTGAAGAAAGTAATCTACTTATGTGCATTCAAAATTTCTAACTGAATGTGGTTTTGAGATTGCTGGTATTAATGTTATATTTTGTACATATGTTTTGAAGCAATCAGTTAAGGTTCTATTTGCGTGACACGGTCTGTATGATTATGATTTATGTCATGCACACTTACATAAATAAAAGAACACAATGTGTGTCTACAAACACATTAGAGGACCAAAATTACAAACCAAAGAGTCTGTGCGTAATGCTTAGCTTGGCATACAATTATACTTTTAACCATATATTTTTAATTTAATGGCCAACCAAGGTAAAATTTTTATTTATGTACTTTGTTTTAAGTATCTGTCTGTGTAGGTCTACAATGTGGTTTTTATGTATATAATTAAACTTTTGACCATGCCTTAGTCATGAAAATCACTTCACATGAATATGGTTGAGACTAATTCACTTTTGCCTTTCACTGACTTTTGTTGCCGCTTCACTTGTCGATATAGGAGATGAATTTTTTAGATAATAAAAAAAAACATTCAGCAACTTTTATTCTTAGAAGATTTAAATGTATCTTACAATTAAAAATAAAGAAAATTAGAAAACAGATTTAATATCTTTTTGTACTTAATCATAAAAAATTGACAAAATGAATTATTAAAAGTGAATATCCTCGGGGAAATTTTTTATTTGATACAACTAGTAATCATTACACAATTTTCCCATATAAATTAGTATGTTGTGCAAAGCAATTGCGAAATCAATGATTTCATCTATTTGTGAAGTCGCCTGAAATAAAATCGTTAATGTTTCACTCTACTAATCAATGGTTTCACTGATTAGTATTTATAAAAAATAACAAAAAAATTTAATTCAAAAATTAAGTGGTAAGTTAACTATTTTACCAACAAAGAACAATGGTAGAACTTAATTAATTCATAAACATAAAGACGACGAATTTATTTTACAGTAGTTTTATTTATTGTGTTATAAATTTATGACATAATTTGCTAATTAAAAAAATTCTGTGAAAAGACATCGGTTAGTAGAATGAAACGCCGCAAACCGCATCAGAATACGACGATCCAGTCAGAAATGGCAGCGCATAATGTACTTCACAATGTGTACCTAAAACAACCCGCCATTTCTGATTGGATAAACCTTTTGAGATGCGGTTTGCGGCATTCAACTCTACTAAGTGAGCTCTTTCAAATGAGGTATCACTCGACCCATGCTTTAATTTAAGATTTCCATGTTTTCCTCTGTGGGCCGTCCCCCCATGGTTGGCATGTCATGGTAATAGCAAGGAAAAATAGTTTACATAGCCATATGACACTGTGCAAAGTTTATAGATGTTATCTGCTATGGTTTTTAAAATATTAAGCCGTACCCAGACTTTTCAAACACCTTGTATATATTACCAGCTCACAGAACCACTCTCTACATTACAAAGCCATCGTTTGCTATAGCCAAGCTTTTAACAAACTTCCTGAAGACCTTAAAATTTGTAACCCGAAGACCTGAAAGACAACTACATGACTGGCTGGTGAAGAAGTCCATCAACAGTATGGAAGAATTCTAATGTATCCTCGACCTTTAACTTTTGTTCTTATCTAGAATCTTGGAGCATTGGAAAAACTGTTTATTGTAGTATCACTAGATAAAGGAATACAACATTTTCCAATATATATATAAAAAAAAATTATATATTGGAAAATGTTGTATTCCTTTATTTTGTTCTTATGTTTAAATTTATTCGATTGTAATTTGTAACCAATTTATTCTTTTCACTATTAATTTATCTTGTGACAAATATTCTGTTTTCAATGATCACGAATAAAGGTTTCTCTATTTTATACATAAATACATACTTGGACCGTGGGGAGCTCAGAATGAAATCAGAATCTTCTAAATCCTCACTGGCCCTATGGCTTGGTCCTGCCCTCATCTCATCTTCTTCTTTCTTCATAATCTTCTTTTAAAGGCATAAACCCTACAATATTAAAAGGGATATGTAAAACACTGTTAAGTTTGGCATAAAATGTTACATACAGCTTGTAACTCTATACATGTGTGTATTACATATTGTATTTATTCTGATAATAAAACAATATGTTAAACATTTCTTTTTATCCAGTGGTAACCTCATTACATCAACTCATTGGAAAGTTTTTAACACCAGGGTTTACTTCTGTAGTGAGGATAACTGTTGTAATGGGTGGATCCCCTTAGTGGTAAATGCTGTTGCTAGAATTAATATAAGGCTGCACTTTTCCCAACTCATTTTTCACTGGAAGATGCTAGCCTCTTCTTCTTCCAAGTTGACATGACTGAGACATAGACCATCCTATCTCTTCTCTTGGGATCTCAATAGGAGACAGCCTCTACCACCAACCTTACCCATCCTGAAAATCCTATCACTCTAGAAGCAAGCACCAAGAACCTTTTAGGCAGTGGCATAACTAAGGGGGGATGAGGAGGATGGAACCCCCAAATCCCTAGAAATTTGCAAAATTATACATATAACAGCTTGTAATCCAGCTTGGTTGAAATATAGCAGTTAAATGTTTTACTTTGAATTAAACCTATCTAATTTAGTTACATCCATTCCATACTCTTGGTGCAATGTGCTCTCCAATTAGAGTCTTTCCTCGAAAGCAAAGAACTAGTTACACCACTGATTTTAAGACTAGTTTGATTCTCTGTATAAACTTTAGAATTCATGCCAAATAAATATATCATTTTGAAAAAAAGGCTAAAACAAGTGCAATGAGGGGTTTCCTCAGTTTCTTGTTCTAAGTTAAAAAAAAAAAAAAAACTAATGTCATCAAATATTTTATCATATACTTACTCTTTCAATTTATAGTAACTGCAATGGAAAAATATGATACGAACAGTTTAATCAGTGTATTAATAGTCTATGAAAATGTGCAATGTAAAACACTACCTAGTTCTTAAATTGATCAAAGAATTTCTTGTAAGAAAGGAATTGATTATCAGCCACACTAATTTTAATGAGGTTGAGATATGGATTAGCATAATAATATGTGTAATTATAGATAATAAATAATTTCAAAGGTCATATATTTAGTTTGACATATAGCCAACTGTAAGACATTAAAATAGTAGATTAGTATCGTAACACGATAAAGAGAGTTAATAGAGTTAATATTTCTTTATCTAGTTACCTGATTCCAATACTACTATTATTTGTTTGTTGGCTTTGATTTGTGACAAAATATTGTGCTATTCATACAGTGTAAAATGGCTCTCACCTTCTAGACTGTAAGTAACAGGTCTCTTATTATTAGATCGATCTTACCCAGATTCGGTGTGAATATTTTATGGTTCAAGTCAGCATTGATGCTAAATACATTCAGGTGAAGGGAGAAGAACCCTAGACTTAGAACAATTTTCAGTTACATTGTAATGGGAGCTTTATTAGTGAAAGTGTAATAAAACTTGACATGGTCATTTTATGGTTTGTTTGATCCCAAACAAATATTCAATCAAATTATGTTCAAAGCGGGTGAGACATTAGGATGGAAACAGTAAATTAAACTGTCTTATTTCTTATGGATCTTATTCAGATTAAGCATGAATATTTTATGGTTCGTGTCTCAATCAAGAATTGATATTTGATAGTTTGGAATTAAGTGGGCAAGATTCGGGAGTGAAAGAAAACAATGCTCAACAACACTTTTCTGTAAGTTTTGTTACTGCATAGTCCTTTATAAACTTGACACAGTGATCATATGGGTTGATTCTGAAGACAAGGCATGAATTAGAATTCTTTGCTTATCCTATTACATAATTCATATTTCTGTACAATGCTTATGCTACTTGATGGAAGAAATATACCACTTCTTTCTTTAATACTTGTTCTTATCTTTTTTGCCAGCAGTTTAGTTTATTAATTAAAGCTTTGATTTACTAAAATTTTAAACATAAACTAATGTATTTTCCAATAACAAAACTGTCGGCTTTGTTGAAATTTAAATTATTAATAATGTTATTACGTATTATTGAGTTTTTATTTGTGTTTACTTTCAGCTGTCTACCTTAAAAGAGTTCCAATAAGGATATTTGTGCTTGGTTTTGTAATGAATTAAATGTTTCTTCACGGTTTAATTAATTTTCCTCAATGTATATTCTTCAAATAGGTAACATTGGTGCTTCTTCATATAACAAACCTAAAGTAAATAGACAAATATTAATAATGAAATAAATTATACAATAAGATACTACCATATATATATATATATATATATATATATATATATATATATATATATATATATATATATATCAGAATGAATATACATAAGTAGAATTTCCACCCAGTAGAATATGGGATATATTTAATTTGAATTGATAAACTTGTACTTACAGACCAGATATCTAATGCTGAAGTAAACTTAAACTGAACTAAACTGGTTAATTCCTGTATGAAGACTGGACACTCAATGATATCACCAAACTGTCTTGTACAAACATGATTAACCTTTCAAATCCTTCTCTGATATTTAACTGGTTATTAATTTGGAACATATTTTGTTGAGATCCATACAATGTTTTTCAGAAGTCAATTAGAATATTTTAGGAGATTGTTCCTTAGATCTGAACAAAAATTAAATATTATATAAAAATATTTCAAAGACTTTTTATTCAAAGACAATTATTCTGTCTTTCTGTATGTAAAAAGTAGCTGTTTTTAGTTAACATTTCTCAACTCATTATTATTATAAGTTGCAGCGTTGTTACTTTTATGAAATTAATTAGACCTAGTTTTTTATAAAACAATTTTTTTTATTTCAAATAGTGGTTTTTAAAAAACTTTGTTGTTCCTTACAATGAATGTACAATAAAATCATTTCAATAAATATAAAAATGTGATCCATAAAAAATTGTTGATACTTTCAAGAGCACACTAGTTAGCTGTTGGCCGTAAACCTTTGGCTCAGCTTTTAACATGAAGACAATTTTTAAGATTATGTTATAAATAGAAACCCGGCTCAAATCCATAAATGTATTACTTCAGAAACTTAGATTTTAGTGCCTCAATGCTAATAAATTGTTAAAAATATGATTTTCTTTTAACACATATAATTAAATTGTTTTGTAATTTATATTAAAAATAGAGATTCTTATAGGAATTTGAGTAATGGATTAATTGTAAATTTTCAATTCAAAAATCTTGGATGGAAAACTAAGCTTTTAAAATTATGTCTAATTGTATACTTCTCACCCTTTACATTAGAAATAAAAGCATTATTACCCTTCTCAACCAAACAAAAGCATCGAGCAACATAATTTTTGTTTTGACGTAAAATACTCTGAAAAATTTAGTTATAAGGCTGAAGACTGTCTTAATTTATATAAATTACAAATGCATATAAGCTACTATATATACAGGGTGATTCAAAACTAAAACGGCAATCTCTCGGGAGCTTATTCTATAGCTAAAAACAAGTAAAAAAATTCATATAACCATATGCCCGGAAACGCTTCGTTAGCGAGTTACGCCTAGCGAAAGATTTTGCCCGGATTTCAGAACCCTTGGTGAAGTCAGGCCGTATAAAAAATGGTAAAGGTAGTTACAAAGATACAAATACGATTGTTTTTTATGTTTTTATATCTGAAAAATTTTATTAAAATTCGTTCCAGAGCTGTAAATGCAATACTTTCAGAGATATCTTATGTAAAACACAAGAATATGGTGCAAAGAAATAACACATTTTTGTGTTTAACGTAAGATTACTTCCATAAATGTTAAATAAAGGTCATTTTTTTCTTAAACAGATTTGTAGAACATTTAATTCTGAAAAGATTCATGTGAATTACTTAGGAAAAAAATTAATAATAGGTATTGAAATTTTAGCTTTATTTAAAAAAAAAAACAGACGCACAAAAATGCATATTCTTATCTGCATAAAATATTAACTAATGTTTAGGTTGTGAGTAACAGCTGATCATTTATTCTAGACTGAACATTAACATAAAATGTATTTACCTTTATAAAACTGTAATAATCACCTATAATAGTTGCTCAAAGTGTCCTCCGTTGTTAGCAATGCACGTTTTCGCACGACGAATCCACTCTTTTCTACCGCGTTTCATAACGTTTGGAGCATTCTTGATAGTTTCTGCCGCCTCTGTAATGCGATTACGTAACTCCTCTATGGTGTTAATCCGTTTTGAATAAACAATTGACTTCATCCAACCCCATAAGAAAAAGTCTGCTGGCGTGAGGTCAGGAGAACGTGGTGGCCATTTTACTGGTCCATTTCGACCAATCCATTGTCTACCGTATGTATCATTTAAATAGTTTTTCACATCATTAGAAAAATGTGGAGGTGCTCCGTCGTTGCATAAACCATGCATTTATTCTGTTTTGAACAGTATATCTTCCAAGAGGGTAGGCAGGTTTGTTCTTAAAAAAATTTTAAGTACGCTACTCCATTAAGTCGATTAGGGAGGAAAAAATGGACCAATCAAATTATCACCCAGAACACCAAGCCATACATTGACTGAAAATGTATGTTGAAAATGCCTCGTCGCAGTTTCATGTGGGTTGTCGTACGCCCAAGTATGGGTATTACGAAAATTTACAATTCCATTTCTAGTAAAACAGGATTCATCAGTAACGAGAATACGCCGAAGAAAATACTGATGTCGTAAACAATTTCTTCTTAACCAGCGGCAGAACATCTTCCGTTTATTAAGATCTTGCGGTAATATAGTCTTGAACACGTGTTATATGGAATGGGTACAACTGTGCTTCATGAAGTGTCCGCCATACGCTTGACTGGCAAATATTTAACTGACGTGATAATCGTCTGGTGCTTGTGGTTGGTGATAATTCTACAGCATTTATTATTGCTTGTTCATTATTATAGTTCCTTGCGCTACGTTGACGACCAGTATCTATTCGCTTCGGTTTAAAGCTACCAGTTTCTCTAAGTCGTCTCTCCACAGCTTCAAAATGTTTTGCGATCAGGTGTTCTTCGATGTGGAAAAGTATCACGATATTCCTGAACTGCAGCTAAACCATTCTTGTTAACTTTGCCGTAAATCAGTATCATGCCCGTATACTCTTCAAACGAATACATACCATTTTACATTATCTGCCATTATTTTACTAAGATAATTACATACACTTTTATAAAAAATATTTTAATAAAATATTTTAAAAAAATAAATATTTAATAAAATATTTTATACACTTGTATAAAATATTTCCAAATAAATCCAGGATCTCACAAAAATACAATCTTCACACGCCACAATACAAAAACCTCCATAAAGGTTATTCAAATATTACTTCATAAACTTAATTGTTGATCAGCTGATATTGCCAACCTTTGCAAAGAAAATATGACGATAAAAAGTGTTGAATAAATGATCAGCTGTTACTCACAACCTAAACATTAGTTAATATTTTATGCAGATAAGAATATGCATTTTTGTGCGTCTGTTTTATTTTTAAATAAAGCTAGATTTCAAAACCTATTATTAATTTTTTTCCTAAGTAATTCACATGAATCTTTTCAGAATTAAAATGTTCTACAAATCTGTTTAAGAAAAAAAATGACCTTTATTTAACATTTATGGAAGTAATCTTACGTTAAACACAAAAATGTGTTATTTCTTTGCACCAATTCTTGTGTTTTACGTAAGATATCTCTGAAAGTATTGCATTTACAGCTCTGGGACGAATTTTAATAAATTTTTCAGATATAAAAAACATAAAAAAAACAATCGTATTTGTATCTTTGTAACTACCTTTACCATTTTTTATACGGCCTGACTTCACCAAGGGTTCTGAAATCCCGGGCGAAATCTTTCGCTAGGCGTAACTCGCTAACGAAGCGTTTCCGGGCATATGGTTATATGAACTTTTTTACTTGTTTTTAGCTATAGAATAAGCTCTCGAGAGATTGCCGTTTAGTTTTGAATCACCCTGTATATATATGTTAAATTTGTATAAGTGGCAATAGATTTAACGTAAATAAAAGTCATTTGACAGGTATTTGGTCTTCCGATCATATGTTAGTTTGGTTATTTAAACGCATGTGTGACAGATGTGGCCAAATACAATATAATTGAATCGTAAAAAGTGAGGGCTCTGTGGTGTAATGGTAGCACATTCACCCGGCAAGTGAGAGATCTGGGTTCGAGTCCCGGCGGAGCAAGTACTTTTTGCGATTCAATGTTTATTGAAATATATATATATATATATATATATATATATATATAGTATAGTAATATAGCAGTTACCCAAGGCTTTGTACACAATTTCTTATTGAATTATAGGTATGTTACAGTTATACATTTAAAGGACAATGTTTTGTGGCCCTGAAGTCTGAGAGTAAAACAGTTTTTATAAGTACCAATGAAAAGCACAAATATCTCTGCAATATTTCATAATATTTTGATGAAATGCTCCAAAAATTTCAGTAACACTTAGCTCAGAGTGGAGGAATACTAAGTCCATAGAAATCTTAGTTTAAGCAATTATAGTGTTACTTTGAATTTGAAGTAGACTTGATAAGACAAATGTATTTCACAATGCAATGTTAAGAGGTTTAAAAATATGTCTATTGGCTCTTATTTCAGGTTAAGCATATAAAGAGGCATTTCTGGTTTGAACCGATTATACAGGGTGCATTATGAAAGTAAAGCACATCTTGTAATAAAAATACATTTATTCATCGGATTGTTACAAATGGTTAAAATTCTTTAAAATAGTGTCCTCCTGGGTCATCACACTTGCGGAATTGATTCTGTCATGCCTGGAAAGCACCCTGGAACTCCTCGACTGGAATGCCTTTGAGGAACCTTGTACGTGAGCTTGGATGTTCTCCACTGACTCCCAGTGCTTTCCCTTCAGCTCTCTCTTTAATCAGGAGAACAAAAAGTTCATACGGACCTGTCAGGACTGTAAAGAGGCTGGGGCACCACAGGGGTCTTGTTCTGAGTCAGGTAGTGGGTAGCAACAAACGCCATGTGCCTGGGGGCATTGTCATGTTGGAGGTTGAAGATTTTCATTTCATTTCCCTGTGGCACAAACTCAAAATTGATGATTCCTTGGACGTCAAAGAAGACCATCAGCATTGTTTTGATGCGATATTTGCTCATGCGCACGTTTTTTTTGGGTTTGGAAGATGATTTTGTGTGCCACCTTCCGCATTGAGATCTTGAAATGCATTCCTCCTAAAAGGCTTTTTGAACCGTTTGATAAGTTTCCGTTGTATTCTTCCCAAATGGCACGTAATACTTGATCAAGTACCGCAGTTCCAGCAAATGCTGTTCCAAAAGAACAGACTTCATGGAATGACTCATCCTACCATTCTAATTGTTTGGAGCAAACTGAGACTGGGCGTATTTGGAAGAGCAAGACCCGCACCACATTATCCGACAGGTCCAAGCATGATACGTCACAATAAAATCATGTACACTATGTTCATAATGCACCCTGTATTTCAGACACCAAAGTAGAATTTGCATTATTGCCAAAATAAAAAAATACACACATGGTCTGGTAAGCTTAATTTATTGAAAAATTCTTCCACAAACATATTAACAGCATTGAAAAAAACACAGTAGCTTCCAGCTCCTTAGTAAATGTACAAGAGGAAATTCCAAAATTGAACTTACCACTAAATACGACTGAAATCAGGGCTGACATAGAAATTTCTACCCCAACCCCTCCAAGCAGTAATTTTTTAGAGCAAACCCAGTACACAAGAATATTCCAATGCACAGCAATAAATAGGGGCAAAACTCTAACAAAGTAGTACAGATTCTTCATCAGAATGTTCAGGAGATGCAAAACAAGAAAAACCGCATCATCCAACTTCTTGAGGACACACAACCAAACAGTCATACTTATGGAACATCACCTTCAGCATGAGTTAATACTAAACATAAGAATCCTGGGATGTGTACTACTTTGCCCTATTTGAAACACACATACAATATGGTAAAGCTATCTAGGGAGGAACATCTAAAGGGAACCTATAAAGAATTCTGTGCCTCAGATGCAAGCGATGAGGATCCTAAATTGCCTGGGACCAAGAGACACCTGCAGAGGATCTTTTACAGACCTCAGAATTATGACTGTGATATCCCTCTATATCCAGGAACTTAAAATACATGTTGATGGGGAAAAAATTACCTCATGAAATATTCTATTATAATCAGCTTCATTTCTGAGTCCAAAAGAGGATTGAAATTTTAATTATTAACCCTTTCAGGGCCAGGACCAAATGTGAGGTGTTGCCAAATTTTTTCACATATCATATCCCCTTGTGACTAGTCAAAAGTGCCAGGCTAAAATTGACGATTTTGCAGTCTCTTAGATTAAAATTTATAACTTTTCATAAAAATTAGAGAATGACCTAAAAGTTGCACCAAATTACTCGTATAGATATATACTACCAACAAAAAAATATATAGATGTAGTTTTAAGTAATTTAAAATTTAGAAAAAATGATGTTTTAATGGATTACATAACAAATTTTTTATTTTTTTTGTAAATAACTAAAAAAGAAAAAATAATTTTACTGTGGGAAGCTATGTTATTATATTATACATTTAGAAAGGAACAACCATACAAAATTTTGTGTTATTTCTCTCATAAATAAATTTATTATGACACATTTTGTATAAATAGGCATAATTGTACTTCGCAACATTTTATAAATGATAAAGCAACTGACTCTTACACTGCAAGAAACTTAAAATAAATATTCACATTATGGATGTACCGGTAAATAGATGATTGTAGGATCCATAAACAGTTTCAATACAGTTAAAAACACTATTTACCAAGAAATATTTACACAATTTTATTTGAAATTTATTTACACTTTTTCTATTTACAAATATGCTACTTACAATTTCACTCCCGAGAGATCGCAAATTGTCAGTCATTGTAACTACTACACACAATAGCTAAGCAGGTAACTACTAACACTACTAATATTTACAACCACAAAATAAAATAATGAAGAAGAATCCAGCATACAATAATACAATTACACTAAAGTATAAAGAATTTACAACAATAGATCGAGTCAGCTGATAATGTCACGTGACAATTACGAAATAAAAACGCATAGACCTACAAAATAAAAATGATATTCATATTAATTATCTAAAAATATACCAGGGAATAAAAAAAAAACATAAAACTTTAATCATTTGACGTCGTATTTATTTAAGAAAACGACGAATATCAAGGCGGCAATATATTGCCGCCTGGCGCTTTTCGCGTATGTCACTGGTGGCAATATATTGCCGCCTGGCCCGGAAAGGGTTAAATATGACTACTGCCACTCTTACTCTATTACAACTTTCCTAAGAGAACATAATTTTCTCTCTCTTTAATCAATACAATTCTTTAATTTCAATAATTTAACCATTCAAAAGTACATAATTTTCTTTTTGTATTTTAATTAAGATAACAGTGGAACATAGTTACATTACATCAACCCTACACCATCCCTCAATCTTGTGTTACTTACAAGACTAAAATGACTCTTCCACATACAATTTGAAAGGCCTAGCCATAAAGAATATGTAATAAGCTGGTGTCCAGTCAGCTTGGGTTCAGTGAGAAAACACAGGAGTTTGTCCAAGAAGAATTTCAACACCGCTGGTGTTCAGTCAGCTTGGGTTCAGTGGGAAAACACAGGAGGTTTGTCCAAGAAGAATTTCAACACTGCTGGTGTTCAGTCAGCTTGGGTTCAGCGGGAAAACACAGGAGGTTTGTCCAAGAAGAATTTCAACACCGCTAATGTCTAGTCGAACTATTATACCTTATGGAGGAAAATTCAATGGGTGTGACAGCTAGGTTTATAAACTGATTGAATTCAGCCCAAAAGTTGTAGCATGTTGATCCTTCAATTTTGAATTTGGAATAAATAATAAAATTTATTCTGATTACCATGGAAATGATGAAAATAATGTTTTATTGTTAGTTTTTGTGTGTACAATTTTAATTTTTTCCATAAAAATAATGCAATACTTTTAGCTCAAAGCTTATTGGGCAGGTCACGTCACATAAAGCCAGAATTACTGGTGCAGTGTCCAATCGGAAGCCGCTAGGTACATCGCAATAGCATTGGAAACATTTTTACAAGTTATACACACACAGACATAAATCGTTCTCAATTCGCTAAACTCTTTTATGATAAAATAATGAATTTGGTCTCATTTTATTTTAATAGGAGAACAATGACATATAATGGTATTTATGAAATATTGATCTTTAAAAATTGTAAAAATAAAAGTAATTTTTTTATTTTATAAATTTAAATCTCTATAAATACCTAAAACCTTTTTACTCAACAAAACTCGTTATTACATTATAATATATTTTATGGAGGAATACATATGTAAATTTGGTAAAATAATACTACTAATTTATGTATTTATTAGTAAACAAAGGTACAAAACTGACTACCATAAACACAAATGTTATTAGATATAACATTTCAGTATATATTATTAATTTGTTGAACATACTATGAATGTCAATACAATGCTATATACTTGCTATAATACATTTGGTATAAAGTCAGAAAATAAACAACTTTTTCATTCGTCAAAATAAAAATTAAATTAAATTTTTATGAAAAATTTCTTCTTGGTTATAAACTTTTGAAGGAAGGATAAGTAATGATATACATTTGAAGGCAGTGATTTTTATACATTTATTTAAACAAGTAAATAAATACTACAATTGTCAGAAACTGTATAAAATATTACTAACATCATTATAAAAACTACAATAGAAAAAAATACAAATTGACAACAATCCAAATCAGGTAAAATGTTTAGTATGACACTATTGACTTAAGTCCAGACCATAGTCACAATATTATAATTAGGCCAATGAGATTGCAGTTTTCTTTAACGAAAAGAAAAACCTAAATTACTTTGTACAACTAAAGTAAAATATACCATTGTTCACAGATGGTAATATGTTACTAGATTTTGCAGGAATTTTGCAGCAAAAAAAAAAAAAAAAAAAAAAAAAAAAAAAAAAAAAAAAAAAAAAAAAACACACTTTCTACAATACATTTTAAATCATCCACTTAATCTGGTTCACACTCGTGACTTATACATAAAATGTTTTAATTATATCACACAGGAGTCCCCCACTCAACAATAATTTCATGGTGAATAGTTGTTATACTCTCACTATTAATAGGCCCGTAGGAGCGGAGCGGTTCACACGAAAGAGAATTACACAAGCCTAATCACGGCAAATCATGACGATTGGTCCTGTCACGATTTCACACAGGCTACAAAATGCAGACGAAACACAGAGAAAAGCTGTTGACTGTGGAACCCTTTTAGACGGCCAAGACACGTTTTGGTGTTTTACTGTAACTCAAGTTCCCCTTCCCCGCCACATTCAGCAGTAGTATGCTTCGCTGTTTCGTGATTTAAAGCAACACAGAAGAGACTAAAAAGTGTCAAGACCGTTTAGAGTTTATTCCATCTTGAGTTCCAGGTTTCTATCAAATCAGTTTTACCTAATGCTACTACACTCAGAGCTTAAGGAAGATGCCAGAACGTTTTAAAATTATTACCAAATGTCTGAAAAATCATTCAACAAACAAGTGTGGAATATGAACTTGTTTCTTGATTCCACAACAAAAGATAACACTCTACTTCTATTATAAGCTATATACTGCATTATACATAATATAAGCATACAAAATTTAAGTCGCACATTTTTAACAGTTAAAAATGTTAATATCATCAGAACTTAAATGAAACACATCTGTATTCAAGCTGAGTTGAGACGCGAGAACAGGCAACGCCATTAGTGCAAAGTGCTGGGCCACTACAAACGCTCGTAGCATGTTTTGACTCTAAACACTGAAACCGGCCACTCCGTGTGAAAACATGAATGCTCACTGATTTTTTGTAACTCCATAGTCCAACAGACGATCAGTCGATAGACTCAGGCGATAGAGAACGAAAAGCTGAGTTGCGCTTTTTATGGCCCATGTAAGACCTGCCTAAGTAGCGTATTGAATCACATTATGTAGCGGTTCACACGAGCGAGCGTGACCTGGCCAGTCGCAGCCGATTGCAACGTGCAGGCGCGACGATCGCAAACAACCATCCACCACTACAGGATCACAGCCGACAGCGGCGACTTAGTAGGTAAGTGAGAGCATTGGAAGGGTTTAGAGGAGCTGCCAATCGATCGCCGATAGCGGCACCTTGTAATATGAATGCCAGTGTGTTCAACGTAGAACTGTTTGTAGAAGAAATTATGAATAATCCGACCATCTTGGACATTACAATTATTAATGTTTTGTAGCAATAAATATTATAACGTTTATTAATTGTCCGCTAAAATAAATTACATAAATAAAACGTCTTGTGTGAATAAAGAAAGAAGTTTATATTTAAATAATAATCTTACAATAACATTTTATCACACGAATTAGTAACCGAAATTTAGGTGTAATTTGACATGTTCCCCTTAGTAAAATGACCAAATCATAATTAAATGCACTTTTCTTGCCATGCAAAACTACTAACACTGGTGAGAAAATCTACTCATAAAGTACCATAATTATAAAATTAATAATAATAATAAATTGTCAGGTAAACAGATACTCATAAGTATGGGTATATTTTTCTAAGGTGATCTATCTGATTATAAGTGATAAAAACAATCAAATAAAAATAAATAGAAGTTTTGATTTAGTGGTTAGTCTACATATATCATATGTAATATTGCAAATAAAAAAAACGGTAACATATTTACATTACAGTGTACAAAAAGTAGACTAATGTGTATACGTAATTAGGCATCTATGGATTCCTCTCCAACCTAATCCACTGAGATCCACATCCGAGAAACATTTGCACACCCACGAGGTTTACTGATTGACTGTGACAACTAATATAGCCAGTGTGAACAGTTCAATGCTACCCCAAACACTACTATGTCCCCGGGACTGCAACACGCCGCTGTCGTCTGCGATATAGTAGTAGCGGTGGTTAATTACGATCGTCGCTCCTACACGCAGCAGTTGGCCAGGTCTTACTAGCTCAAGTAAACCGCTCCATTTAATCTGGTGTACTAGTAAATGCGCCAAGACCGGTAGCCGCGAGTCTTTGCGATTATGCATGCATGATTCTCGTTCATGGATGAACCAAGCCTTACAAAAGAGTATGTTGATTCATTTAATTGCAAGTTGTAGAGATTTTCACAGTTAGTACATTAAATTCACGGCTTTTTCCCGGTTTCACGGTTTTCATGGTTGAGTGGGGACCCTGGCTCACAATTTAAAACTTAAAAACATATGTTTTATAGCCAAGGCCATCACAATATTTATAACTAACACTTGTGTCAAGCGTCAATAAGGGTTAATGAGAATATTTTCAGCAGAAATATTAGGAATATTTTCACTATTGACTATGAGAAAGTACAAGTATTCACAATACTGGAACGTCACAATAAATTCATTCAAGCCCTACAAGTGAGACATATTCGACAAACTATCTCACATAAGACATCTACTTGCTCACATGATCATCTTTTTTTTTATTAACCTAGGTTATGTGTGCTTTTAAATCATTAGCCCTAAGCAACCGAGATGTAAGGCCTTATTCTGACACAAAAATAAAAGGAAAAACAATTTTATTTACTTGAAGACTGTTTCTGAGAAAGTCAGTATCAGAGAGACCAGTTATACCCAATACTTAGCCACTTTTCTGATATACCAACGACTGAATGAAAAAAATTCTATTCACAACCCAAGTGTCTATAACAATAATACACATGTAATTATCTCTTACGGATCATACCAGCCTTCACGACATCCTTGATCACTATCCAACAAACTTCATGTTTCAAAATTCAACCAACATCACATATATTTGCAACCACTGTGTTTCATACAATACTAAACTTCTGACTGACAGTCGTAAAAACTTTGGTGGCAAGCAGTTTTTTTGGCATCATACACATTTTTTTAATTTTTTATTTATAAGAAATACTGTTTTCTCTCAGACATACAAATATGCATACTTACATCAAATGCAAACATTAAAAGAATACATAGGTTTAATATATCAATGCAACAACAACTCTTTTAACTGCCTCTCAAAGCACATTCAATCCTCAACGAATCTGGCAGAGAGTTGAAGAGCCTAGAACCACTGTCAACTTACTGACTCTCATAGAAAAAAATTTAAAGGCAGTCTTGGGTCAGCCAGACAGAAGTGACTACTTCTTACAAAGAGCTGAGAATATATCTTGAAAAAATATGTTTGATAATATTATTAAATGGTTATTTCTTATATGATAAAATAATATGAGACACTCAATTCTTTAACCCTTTGAGTGCCATAGCATCGCTAATTTTGACGTTTCGTATTCCGATAATATTTTTTATAGTACAAAATTATTTTGGCCGAATAACCAGACAGCTGTATTCAATAGGTTCCAAACTATCGATAAATACAAGTTTTATGTTGTTTCTCTACTATCTGTGAAACTTATGTTGTTAGGGTACTTATCAAGAGGCCACTATTTTTGGACAAGTTTTCCTTATTGGGGACAAAATAAACTACAGTATTAAAAAGGAGAGACTTTCTTTAAACTATTTTGGAATCAAAAAGTTATTATGACAGTCTATGAAAACAAAAACTAAAAGAACGTTTTATTATTTGAAAATGTCAGGTCATTTGTGTGTCTATCGGTTTGGCGATAGGAAGTATGACTCATCAAGTATTTTTCGATTAATATGGAAGAAGGAACTTACAATGAAGTTTATTTTGGTCCCTGATAAGGAAACTCGTCCAAAAATAATGGGCTGCGATGAAAATCTGTTGGGTAGTTATTTTACAAAAGCTTTTTTCCCAAAAGCTTACAAATATGCCAAAAACAGCCTGGCACTTTATGCATATGCCTTGGTAGAATACCTGTGGCACTCAAACGGTTAACACAAAAAAGTTTTATATTTTCTATTAATTTTATACATAATTTTGTAATATTTTATACGTTTCATATAATTTTTATTATTATAGTTTTTGTTAGTTTCTATAATTTGGTCAGTATCATTTTCACTACAATCTTGTATTTTCGAAATAATTACTTCATTTTCATTGTCAATAAATTCTAAAAATGAAATTAGGGGTTTATAAGAACTGAAATAAAATAAAAATTCTGGACTAAAATCTCGTTATATATCTTGTAAATACAGAATTTATTGTTGTTCCATATCTCATTGTACTTATGTGTTTTTCCGTTTGACATTGTTAAATTAAATTTATTTAAAAAAATCAATAAATAGTTTAGATGTTTCTTCAGTAAAATTTGTATTATAATCTGTTTTTACATAATTTATTTTTTAAGTGAATTAAAAAGCTAAGACCCTTGTAATTAAGTAAATGTTATAATTATAGTTAACAGAAAGAATAATTTTCTTCTAAGATTATATTAAAATACTGCTTTGTTAGCTAGAAAAAGATCTAATCAATTTATTTTTAATCCTCTTTTAAATACGGTCAGGATGAAACTAGTAGTTAAATATATTAACTATGCTGAAATTCAATTTAGAATTTGATGAGTTTTAAATACTGCTATTAAATGATGTAGTAAGTTAATCAATTTTACATTGGATTCATTAATAAATAAATTAGTAGTTCGTAGATTTATTCAAACCAGTAGGTCTATTTTACTATATATTTTAGTCTCTTTTTAGTCTCATGATTGTTTGAGGTTGATCATAGCTACTAATAGCAGAGTATGAATTGATTTTGTACATTTTGACAGGTTTAAATTGGAACTTAAGTAACCTAACCTGAAAATTAAATAACCAAGGAAAGTCTGCAGAAGCACGGATAGATCCAGACAATGCAACAATATGAATAAACTAACCGAACAGTTAGAAAACAAATTGTGGTAAAACACTACTAAATTAGAGGCATTTCATTATTATCATTATCATATATAGTGTTGTATGTTATTGTGATTTATATTCCCTTCTAATCTCTCCTAACAGATTTTTCATTAACGTCAACTTTTGTTAGTTCAGATCAGATGTTTATATAACGGTTTGTTTACGAATCAGTAAAGCTGTCATTCTACTTTGAAAGCATGTGGAAAACAACATGAGTGACGCGAAATGACAGTTTATTCCCATGAGAAACATACATCCATAGCCTGCCAAAAGAAGTAGTCACTTCAAAAGGTTTTATGTTTTGGAATATTATTTGTACGGAGATTGTAGGTACAGTATATATATTTTTTTAATCTGTGTCAAGAGACCTTTAAAATAAGGTACCACATGCCCCACCTTTACATTTAAAAAATTCCTAAAACAACCCCACACTCCCTAAAAATACCCGTTACAGATATTTTTGGGGGATCCAAAATAATTTTATTGAATTTTTGGCTACAAAATAGGAGAGAGCAGTTGAATGGAGTTTCTATCTTCACTTAATATACCACTACAATCAGTGGGCCAGGTAGTCTGGTTCAAACTGTATTTGGAATGCACTATGAATATAATAATTAAATTTAAAAAGTAATAGATATAAATATGTGTATAATTATATAGTATGGCTATATAAATTTGGTTTGATTTTTATCTACTATAAAAATATAACAATAGAGAAAATATAGTTAAAACCTATATAAAAGTTTCAGAAAAGTAGTATAGTTGCCACCAAAATATTTACAAACACTGAACAAATGATGCCTTTATATATGGCACATTTAAGATTGTACACTGTAGTTTAGACAAGTAATCATATACTAGTATGCATTTATACTTTTGACATTGTTTCAATACATTATATTGCATTTTTAAATAAAGAGATGTTGGGCTGGATATTTATGATCTTTCCACTTGGAGGGTTAATGTGAAAACCTCTATGGCAACTTTGTGATGCATGCATGGAAGTCTACAATACATGACACTGAAGATGTAAACACAAATTTCCTTTATATAACATATGATAGGGAGGGTGTATTTAATGTGAATGTTGAGTTTAGCTCCATTATGTTGCAACTGATGAGCAATGAGAATACCTCTTCACCTAGATTACACTATATTTTGTAGTCTAGGTGTTCCTGATATTGAAAATATGTAAAGAGTTTAAAGCTTTGTCACAAACTTTTTTATGATCTCTTCAGATGAACATGACTTCTGATTCCAGGAGTTAAGTCTGTGAGAGCGTCAGATTCCAGATGCTGCACTAAGAGGAAGGTGAACTGGTGCTAAACTCAACATTTACAAAAATCGAAAAATGCCCTCTTGTCATGCATGTTCTTGTTGGAAGACTGCTGATTTTAATGTATATAAAATACATATAACCACTATCAGAAATTGTAAGGAAAGCAGAGGCCATTCATAATGATGAGACTTAATATTCTGTTTTCAATAATTTCAAAATTTGAACAGTTGAAAATCCACCATTTTTACTGCAACTAAATTGTTTAAAATTTCTTAGTTCTTAAAATGTTATCACTATCATCTAAGTTTTCTGGTTTACACCACATCAAAATATTATTCACACAATTTAATCAATCCCACTGTAGAAGCCGCCTTGTGTTAAACTGAAACTTTCAACAACACACATCCACATAATGTAGCTATGGTGGGAGGGATTGATTCAATGTGGATGTTGAGTTTAGCTCAAGCTCACCCTCCTCTTAGTGTGGAAAGCTCAGTTGTTGCAATCATCACCACGAGCAGCAGCATTTGCATATAATGTTCGTGGACTTTGCGAGCACGAGCATGGTTTGTAAAAACCACTTTAAGGTGACTTGATGCAAAATTACATCCAATTATAAAAAGTTAAAATGTTAACTTTATAAACAACAATAATGTTCAGAATCCAAAATCGATTCCAGGTGGAAGATTTCCTTCTCTTCTTGCCTGTTCTACATTCTGGAAGAACTCAGTGAAATCCACATACGCTGGTATGCGCTCAACACGTTCCACATTCGAGTTGTCGCTGTTGTCCTCTGAGGTAGTTGTTGTGTTGGTGTTGTCTATCCCCGAGCTGGTGCTTCGAGTAGTCTCTAAAACATCAAAGTATCTCTATTCAATATTTTACTGATCATAATTTGGGCCATACAAACCAAGTTCTAAAAGAGCTTTCTATTCCAACAAATACTAAAGTGCAGAAAATAGACCTTATTGCTTAAGACTGGAGAATATGATGGACTGAATTTAGCTGACACAACAAAAATAATAATATTTATAAAATTAGTTCATTCTCATATATTAATGTAATACTCTGATGTTACTATTAAGTTCATGTTCAGAACGACTACTAATAGCTTATCTTTGCCTCATGACGTATATGAAGAAAAACCTTAACTTGCAAGATCAAAATAAATTAGGCATAACATTTTAAGTACCAAGTTTTAAATGATGCTATCATCTGCATAGACAAGTTTATTTTCCTCGCACAGAGCTGCTACACAATCAGTACACATGTACAGCATAGGGTCATGTTTCTCGCCCACCATGATCAACTTCAGCAACATCAAACAACCAAACTGCTGCTAGAATTTCCTGATTTATCACTTCAGATCATGGTTAATAAATTGAATTCCCATCCCGATCGCTATCATTCTCAGAAATGTTACACTGCTGCATGCCTATCTCACAACAACGCATCTGGATAAATCTAAAATTGATAAAACGCCCTTATTATTGTTACAGATAATTCCTGTTATACCGACCCAACAACAATCATAGTAGAAAATTAAAAAATTACAGTAACAACACGAGAAACACAACTGAAAAAACTAGAAAACAATAATGTGTTTCTAACATCCACGTAAAACTTTATTATGTGATTTCGTGATTGTTCCTTAGTCAACCATCAGTGTAGTAGCAATAAGACAGCACTACTGTGGATTTGTAGTAGTTCAAATAAACACTAATAGAGGCCAATATGTATCGTCGTGCGGCTACCAGGAGTCATGTTGCGAAGCATATATTTGACTCGTGACAACACGTGTGTGTCAGTTGAACGTGATATCATTTGTAAAGTTAACCCTTTGACGTACTCAGGATATTTCACAAGATGGAACAATATGATATACTTATGGCTGACGTTATGTGAACGTCAAACCGCATAATGTGGTTGTGAGGTGCTGTGTCAAACCATGTCAAAGGGTTAAAGTAATTGTGAGGTGTAGTTTTGCTTCACATTATACAATGTAGCTAAAACATATACTCAAGTACAACACTATTAAGTTGAGGAGAGCAGAAGTCGTTAGAAACCATAAGAACTGTGAGAAAAATTTTATTTTGACTAATTGATTTTGAATAAATTTTGTGAAGAAACATTTTATTTTTGTTATTTTAATTCATTAAAGTTTAAATTGAGAAGTGTTAAATCTAGGTTTCATTTTGTTCAATAAACTCCTTTATTTTCAACAAGTGAATTTTTACTTTAAAATAATTAATTATCACATAATAAGTATAAGTACGTATCCTGAAATATTATTTTGTATCAGAGCTTGGAGTATAAATGCAACGTGGGATCGCCTGTGTTATTACGTGCATGGCAGGATAAGGAGTTAAAATTCAATATATTCTTAGAACATGTTATTAAATGCCCAGACCAAGAAAATGGATGACTAGTTGTCCAGAAAATAAATTCCAATGTAGTGTATCTTAGAGGTGAAAGATTAAGATACTTTTTTAAACAAAAATAATCATAGAACGTTTTAGACATTCTCTTTTAATATGTAACAATGTAAATCCAACTTAATCGTACAAACAATTTGGAAATGAAAAATATAATTGAAACAAACTATTATAATGTAATCTTACCAAATAAAATGCAATAGGATCTGGTAATAATGAGGTAACAATACAAATATCGGCTTTTTGATATGTATGTGAGTGTGAGTGTTGATATGATGTAATAAAGAATACACACATTTTTTGTTTTTGTAGTAAGCTTAAAACACAATATAATTTGATGAAGTTTTGATAATATCTCCTACAGAACTTAACCCTTATAACGTCAGTATATCTTTTCACGACTTCCAGTAAACGGCACAATATTAAAAAAAAAAAAATTTTAAATGTGTAAAGTTCATTTTTATTTTTACTTTCTATAATTATGGTAAGTATAAAAAAGTAAAAATTTTAAAATTATCTTGTACGTACATATATTTATAGGACATTAAATTGTAGATATAAATAAAGTCAAAATAAAAGGCACACAAAATTTTATTAGCTAAACTATAAACATTACCAGACAATTATATAAATATAATTAAAATAAATTATATTTATAATAAATTATATGTAATAAAATTAAAAATAAATAAAAACCATATAAACAGAAAACACGACGAAGGAAACCGACTCAGCGATGGTTAGACACGCACTACCTGAAGCCAAACTGCAAACAAAAGCGCGCGCGCTGTAAGGCGTCTGTGCTGTGTGGCGGGGAGACTGTCTAGACACCGCGTCTATTGTTTCAAACAATGTAACGTGACAGCTATATTTTGACGCTTGACATAGGTCAACAACTCACACACATGGTTGACGCATACCGTTAGTGACATTGATCGGATTTAAAAGGAACTTAAATTTGCTATAGACGCAGTTTTGTGCCGATGCGCCGTACCGCGTCTTTGCTGTTTGGAGATAGTTTGTCTATGCGCCATACGGCACCTGTGACGTTATAAGGGTTAAATTATTGCAATTTGTTTGTAAAACAAGCGATAACAATAACAAATTCAAATTTCTATGTGCTAAATTTCTGTGTGTGAAAATTAGCATGCCAATGACCTTAATAAATCTCTGTAGTCAGTGGAGAATTTTTCCTGTAATAATTACAAATTATGTCAGTGTAGATGACTATCTGTCTGTAGGATATTTCAAGAATAATCTCTAGCTACATGACGAATTCCTATCATGCTATCAATAGCAAAGCCTGTTAAATGACACATAGTCTGGTGTACTCCTACGTTTTCTAATAGGTCATAACTCTCTACTGCTTAAGTTGTTGCAATACCTACATATTTAATATTATGACACCATTATGTCACCTATGTGACTTTATTGAATAAATAGGCTACATTTTTATTGACACTTCCCTACCTGGATCTGATGCTGAACTCTCACACGGGGGGATGGTCTTGATTATTGGGTTAGGGTTGAACCTGACGTTAATGGTGGGGCTGGCCAGAGCGTTAGGCAGGGGATGGTTGAAGTTGCGGACCAGCAACGTGATGTCATCTCTACCAATTTGCACCGCTGTGTTACAGTCCTGCTGACTCGCTGTGATGCCTCGCATGTATATGTCATGATGCATTCTTACCACTCGGTCTACCACAGCCTGTGCTACTCCTGTCAGAGTCGACTGCATCCGGAACTGCACAATGATCCACAAAAGATTGAAATGTTTTGGGTTTACAAAGTGGTTATCATCAGTGCTTTTACTTTCACTCAAGATAATTTTTGCAACTGTATTTAATTAGGTAAGATAAGAAAAAGAGTTTGAGTAAAGAAAGTAGAAGAACTAATATGATAATGCATATTTGAGTGATTTCCTTTCACTTTTCATTATCTTAATTAATGACTTATATATAACAACAGATTAAACATTTATGTGTAAATAATTAATTATTTTTAGCACTCTAATGCAATAAAATAGTGAATTTTTAAGTGCTGCAACACACAAGTATTAGTAACTTAATATCATGTACACGGTCTGAGGAAATTTAAGTAGAGGAACATACCTAAAAATCTCTTAAGGATTTAAATTGTTTACTTTGTAATCAATTACATTGCCCTTTCCAAGTTTGAAAACAAATTTTGATAAACTCTTATTTCTAATGCTCTTGATATATGTAAAATTTCAAACATATCTTCCCTGTGTTAGATGGAGGTTAGATA
The DNA here is from genome assembly GCF_021130785.1 of Homalodisca vitripennis. Classification (NCBI taxonomy): domain Eukaryota; kingdom Metazoa; phylum Arthropoda; class Insecta; order Hemiptera; family Cicadellidae; genus Homalodisca; species Homalodisca vitripennis. The sequence continues at coordinate 93,817,550 of NC_060210.1, forward strand.
CATGTGGTTCTGGTGGACTAATTCTGACTAGCTTTGGTGAACCTGCTGAAAAAATACTTTCAACTTACACGTTAAGAATTGAACTTAGATCTTTTTGCTCAGTTATTACTCTTTCCAAGTGATCATCATACCAGAGTGCAAAGAAATGTAGTGGGTGGCTCTTCTTTTCAGAAGGAGCAGAGATCTACTAGTCAGATAGATCAAGGAGAGCTGAAAAGGTGGGTCTGGTGGTCAAAAGACCAACTTCCATCTTCAGATCAACTTCTGGGCCTCTTAAGACCCTGGATCCCTTTCTGACCATTTTTAAAGCAGAAATGATTGCAATAGACCTGTGTGACTGGATCAACTTATCTAGGAAACCAAAGAGTGCTAGGATCTATATCCTATCTGACAGTCGAGCTGCACTGAAATCTCTCAAAACAGTTACACCTTTGTGTCAAAAGTGATCTAAGCCCGTAGTTACTCTGACGTGGGCACTGGGTCATGAGAGGATTGTGGAAAATTAGACAGCAGGCAGATTGGCAAGAGCTGGAGCTATGTCGCAACTCGTAGGCCCGGAACCCTTTTTTGGCTTGGCTGAGTGTCAAACTGTGAATGCAATCATGAAATGGGTAGCTGTAGACTTTTCTCTTCAGGGAAAGTTTCTCAGGTCTGAGACAAGTGAAAGCTGTCATAGACCTCCAACCAATAAGAGAGCTAAGCTATTCTTGGACTCAGTAGGCCAGACATCTAGTATTTAGACTCATTGTTTTCTAGTCTGATAACTGGACATTAACCACTTAACTACCACCTGTTTAAGATTGGTCTCTCAGAGTTGAATTTATCGCTTCTACAGGAAGTCCAAGGAGCCTGCTATACACGTGATTTATGACTCTACGTAATTGTCTTGATTAGGTGGAGAAACATGTACAGAATATTCTTAAAACCTGCAGAGATGGCATTTTTAGTTTCCACATACATAAGCGGTTTATCACTTGCCTCAAGATGACCCAGGTTGTCTAGGTTGTTACACTACATCCCTCAGTGTTACTGTGACAGTGGGTCTCTCTTTCAACATCGTATCATAGGTCTTTATCACACTAAGCGTGTAGAATCACCAAGACAGTACTCTCCTCCTTTCAGTATTACATTGTCAAGATTGGGTGTGTTCACACACAACAATGAGGACTATCAACAGTATATCTGTTTACTGACTAGCATAATAAGACATGAAAGCATAAATGCCGGAAACCTTCACAGCACTTACACTTTCAGATTGAGTGTTGATAGTGTTAAATTATTCTTTTTACTTTATTTATTTATTTAACCCGTACTTTGCCCTTACTTAACTAGCTATTGATATAAATAAATAAATGTTTGATTTACAATAATTGCTATTGAGTTTATTTGTCACATACAGGGTTTTGTGGATTATACTGCCATGGGCACATAAAAAAAATTATATCCAACATAGGAAAAATTGAGGTACATGTTAAATTTGAATTTATACAAAAATAGGTTTAAATTTTGAAAATTTTGGAATCATAAATTGGGTAGATCTTACTTGAGTTCAAATCCAGTTTTACTTTGTATGTTCCATTGACACTTATTCATCTTCCAATCATCCTTGTCAGCTTAGTGTAGATTTAATACTGGTAGTAGTAATCTTTGCAGATCTGAGAGTTCTGGTTGTCATCCAATATTCAAGTGTTCATCATCTAGTAAATGTCTTTTCTGTTCTTGGATTCAAAAATCGAGATTCACCAATTTAATACAAATAATGAAAGTATTACTATATTTAATAACTCAAATGTTTATAACACTTTGTACCCTGAGCCCAAGTATAGGTCGGGCCGCGTCGGCAGCGCCTGCTACCAGCGCCCGAGTATAGCTCGGGTCGTGTTATTTAATTGTATTATTTAGCTCAGTCATCTTATTTTTGGATTTAAACATTTTGATTATGTTCATTGGTTGTCTAAGTTCGTATTTGTTGGTTTTGAGATCCCTGGGTCACGTTTTAGTAATGAAATACGTATATTTTTCATCGTACTACAAGCGAGTCTGGACAGCTGATCGTAGGCGCCGCGGCTGATCGTCGGTACTGTCAGTTTGCTTTGTAGTGTTTCACGTTGTGTATTGTCGTGAGTCTTAGTGATGTCTTACTAAGTTTTCAACACATCGTGCCGACAAATACTGAAGCAAATATTATTATAATGTATTCTAAATATGAATTTAACTGTTTGTAAATAATCAGAACTTTAGTTTCTTACTGAATGAAGTAAAGGCAAATGCAACGCAATGTGGGGTTATCCGTGAGTTTTGTTTCGTATTTACACTCGCTTTGTTCTTTCTTCTTGACTTTCGGTTGATTTTCTTTTATATTCTTTACTTATTATTTTCGAGTTTAAATAATATGGGTGATGAAATCAAAAGTGATGCAATTCGCGATCTTTTGTTTGTTTGACTCCAAGTCGGAAAGTGACGATGATTTTGATACACACCTGGGACCAAATATTGATTTTATGAACGATCTAAACGAAAATGTGCGAGATCCTGTATTTGATTCAGACCATTGTGCTTTAAAAATTACCACACTAAGGCGAACTACCTGAACTAACAAGCTATGTAGCAAAAACTTGTTTCGTATTTTTTACATAACATTCAATATTATGTAATAATTTTATTTTGAAAATAAACTTTATACTTGTATACATTTAAAAAAAGTATGTATCTCAATCTCAATGAGTTTATAACATAATTACTGTAATAACACAGAATTTTTTAAAGCATCATAAAACCCCCAGGGAGCCACGCCGAAACATGCATTAATGGCCCAGGGTACAAAGTGTTAACTTTGATGAGAAATGCTTCTTCTCAGCCTCCTATTAAGCCATCAATCAAAAGAATAAAATTCCATTATTGTAAAGTCACCAGCTGATCTAAATTCACTTTATAACTCCAGGTGTTGTAAACTTACTTTGCATAATAATCTCCTTGATATTAAGATTTAATTGTATTCTGTGGTATTTGGTCTAAAGAATTTTTTTTTTTATCTGTGATTCAATTTTATAATAGTTTATGTATTTCTATCTTATATGTATGATCATTTGTTTTATGTTAATTTTAACTCTAAAATAGGTTGTTAGTTTTTCTTAATTTTAAAATCTATTAATTTATATATGTTTATTGTAAGTTATCAAAATTGCATGGGTGTATGTTCTTCTTCTTGTATGGATTCCTGTGTGTGTGTGTACTTATGTGGTATAAACCCCTAAGTTATTTATTAATCTTTTATAAACAAACATAAAATAATATGAACTATTAACTTTTCAAAACAAAACTGTAACAATAGCTTAACCCTTCAACGCGTTTTGCCGTACTTGGTACGTCATCACACTTTCACTTGAGATCGCGTTTTGCCGTACTGAGTACGTCATGGAGTAGTCGGTTATTTTTGTAGCTGTAACAGACAACTATCGAATGTTTTCAATGAGAAATGTATACCAATCGAAAGGAGAAGATTAATTGAGTCGATATCTTTAGAAAAAATATCTGAGAAATCAGCTGCATTCAAGACGACGTCATTGCCGTGCAGCCGATCGTTTGTCAGCTTACGTTTGTTGTTGTTTACAGTCATTGTTAGTGTGGTGGTTATGTTTTACTGACATATTTTTGTGTGTTTTATGTTCCTTTGTTTAGTTATTATTATTAGTTATGCTTATTATTAGTTTTAAAAGCTAACTATATTGTTTTGAAGAAGGAAATCCCGTTTTGACAGGAACAATTTGTTGTGTTTTATAAACATGAGTTGGGAATGGTTTGTAGGTTAGCTAGCTTTTAGGGAAATATTTTAGCGAATTTATTTTAAAACTGTAATCATTTTTGTAAAATGTTTTTAAATCAATATATTATAATATATATATATATATATATATATATATATATATATATATATATATCAATATATTATTTATAAAACACAAAATCTCTAAAAAACCGCCAGAAAAATCAATGCAGGAGGGGGTATGACCATGAAAAAAAAATAACGCGTTGAAGGGTTAATTAACATGCTGTTGATAATAGCAATGTTCCACATTGCTTAAAGGATTTTGGAAAATAATTGAAACAAAACTTCACTTCAGGATGAGAAAAACTGTTTTTAGAATAACAACAGTGGTGTTCATTCAGGTTGAAGGTGGGATATTAGGGATTTAAGGTATGTGTTTTTGTTTGTTAGTTATTTTGTGAAATGTTTAGTACTAATCTGTTATGACTAAACCACAACTAGTTAATTGATGTTGGAGAGATAAATGACTTTGTATACCAACGTTGAACTTCATTAGTTGTGAGCAATACATTAGTTAAACAGGTCATTCATAACAAGACTAAGGATAAGATATATGAGTATGGTTTGTGGTTTGTAAAAAAGGGATAAAACCACATTCAATTGTTATTTAACATCTCATCACAATTTTACATACAAAATATATTTTTTATTTAGAATTGCAAAAATTTTATAAAATTTAATTACAATTTAATCGTTTTAATTTTATTTGATATATCAATAAATTGCATTTTCAATAGTCCTACCTCATTGACGGTCAGTCGTGCAATTTCTATATTGACTTGATCTTCTAGAATTCCATATTCCTCTAAAGATTTGTAAAGACCATCTGACATCAACAGCAGGAACCTATACAAAAGGATGATTATAATTTTTAAATAACACAAAAATATTATTTGTTTTCTCAAAAAATAGGATAAATAAAAATTCATTTCTTATATTCTGGTCTCCAAGTTATAAAAACATAACCTATAACCAATTAACTTTAGCATGATTCCATCCAATAAAACAACAGCAAAAAAGAAATGTATTTTTAGGTGTTATTTCTCACACATGATAACTATATCACTGTTAGAGAAACAAAAATGTATAATACTCAGTAACTTCAACAAATGATTAAATATCATTTTATTATTATTATTTGTGACAGTAAATTTTAGTTCCAACAGGTTGAAAACAGGATCTTTGATTCTTTTTTAGTTTTAAAATTTATCTGTAGCTATTAATAAGTAATACCGACTCTCGTAGTGAGTGCCACTGCTAGTTTTTAGATATCAACCAATCGAAAGTAGGCACCCAGCAGGGATCATTTCTGGTTGGTTTATACCTTCCGGTTGAACCTACCACTGGGCACAGCAAAAACCAATGTGTCACTTAAATCTAAGCAACCTTATGGATGTCCAGGAGCGGCACATCACTAACCGCAAATGTCTGGGGTAATTCGATAGGTCTAGTCTACTCGGGAGATGACTGTTGGAGTTGGTGGGGTTGATTTGTTTCTTAAGTATCAGAGGTTCTTGCTAGCCTCAACAAGGGTGCCACTCCCTGCCTGCTTTGACTGGAGGGGCTGGTTCAGAGCTGGCCTCCCCTTCTTCCAGGGGGACATGACTAAGATTAGTGCCCTAATTCTTCCTCATCGATCTCAATAGGAGGCGGCCATACCCCCAACCCTACCTCCTGAATATCCTGTCAAACCAGAAGCAGCGCTAAGTTTTTTATAGGACTAAATGTAATTTATAAGCTTCTTGTCCTAAAAGAAAAAACTGAAAGCAAGTTATAATTGTGGTTTGCCTTATCCGAAATAGGCTTGGTTTCATCAGCTTCGGATTAACGCATGCCTAGTGTAACTGGTACTGCTGGGTGTTAATTGGCAATAAAAACATTAACATTAACTATAGTAAATAGTTGAAGGAAACACTCTTATGACATATTTTTCAATACTATTCAGTTTGTTGTGTGTGGAAATTGAAATGCTGTAAGTAGACATAGTAACAGGTGGAGGATAAAAGGTTCTGATATGAATGGCAAAAATTTAGGCAGATGGATATACGCAGTGCAGTAACAGTTGTGGAACTAACTACTCTCAAACTACACAAGACAACAATGTAACTTATATTGTGAATGCAACTTTGATATTAGCTTAACACTAGTAGTAATGTATATATTGTACCCTTCGTTAGAACTATTATTCTCGGATAATCTGAGTTTCTACTGTATTATTTATGATTACCTGCAAGACTGATCAAGCTCTATACCCCCACTGATCTCTGGCTCAGCTATAATAGGCTCAGATGTTGCACAGGCCAACTCTTCAAAGTCCTTGTACTCTCCCTTCACCAAGTAGTTGCCCAAACATCTTGTGTTGTCCTGATTCCCCAGCCGTGAGCCTGTTACAATGTAAGCAACGTTCACAGTTTAGACATGCAAATGTCAAATTTATAGAATAGTTTTGAGAAACACATTACAGAAAAAAGATTCACCTTGAGTAAGTTTTTCTAGGCCAAGATTGTAGAGGCGGAGCAGCTCATCTTCGTTGCTAAGGTCATGGTCGGAGCTGAGCTGGAGCACTTTCATGACTCCGTTCTCGTCTGTACGGCAGAGTAGTGCTCGACTGTCACCAACGTTGGCCACGAATAAACGGTTATTGCGAATTAGTGCAATTACAGCTGTCGTCCCACTTGATAACTCTCCATTCAGCCTCTTCAGCTTATCTACCTTCAGCACCAGTTTTGAGTTAATACAATGTAATTTATAATCATCAGATTTGTATAATCAGTACTTTTCAAAATAAGTAATTGACTCCACATCACCTGAAAAAAACTGAACTAAATAACATTATTCTAAATAAAAAAAAAACTTATATGGAAAAAATATAAAAATGTAAAGAAATTATATCCAAGCAGTCTTAGTTATTTTATAAGAGCATTGCAAAACTCACTTAACAATAAATGACTTACTTTGTTGTAACTAACAGACAACTGGCAAAATAAAATAACCGAGTTGCTACACCATACTTATGTTTTAATAAATCATGCATGTACTACAGTATAAAAAGTAAAGAGGAATTATATTATATTACAAAACCAATGTTGTAACCATTTTGGAATAAAATAAGTAGTTATTCATAAAAGTAGTTTTATATCCCATAACAAATACTTTGTGTGTCTCCATAAAAAAATCTGGATACAGGTTTGACTATATATATACTCTAATTTATGAAATTTTACTTTGTAATTGTAATTTCCTTGTGTTTTTTTGGTATTGCAAATTTATATATATATATATATATATATAAATTTATATATATGTATATATATATATATATAAAAGAAAAAATGTTGTGCAGAATAATCTATTTACTTACTAAGTGAGGATACTTTTGATAAGCTTCATATGAAGTTAATCCTTCTGGTATCTCGCACTTCACACACGTTCGCTCCGCTAGTTTGTCACCAATAGTGAGGAAATAACTCTTTTCCACAGCAATAAAAGCTTGTCTGGAATAACAAAATTAGTAAGTACATTGAAATTTAAACTATTTCAATTCATGTGCCATTATAATTAATATTTAGCTGAGCGTTAGCAAAGCACATCAGTCATGGAGCTGGAAAAATTTCTAAATCCTACAATAAGGAAGGATTATATTATATTACAATTCAACAATGTAATGCTATAATCAGCTGATCTGAGCAGATAAAATTAAAACAGCTGATTGATGTGGCTCACGAACAGAGAGAGTTGATACGGAACTTTTATTATTTAAACACTCCTATGAAACTTAACTCAATGAACATAAAATGTTAATCAACCACGTTACAAGATATCGTGAACAAAGATTAAATCTGCATGGCAAGATATCATAAGATTAAATCTTTGTACTTTTAATTTTGCATGAAACTTTACTGTTACATATATAAGAATGAGGCCTATGATAGTGAATGTTCAACCATGGAATTTGACTGAGCGTCATTGAAGAATATCTCTCATTAGGCTGACACTATTTCTCTTTTTTTTGTTCCAGGGAGATGTAAAAATGTCTTTTCTGTATGATGCCTGTCTGTAGAATATCTTGAGAATGAACTGAACTATAGACTTAATAGTAGATAATTTTGCATGCAGCCTCAGCGAAGCCTGTTATGCAACACATGGTGTGGTGTACTCCTAATACCATAATAGGTACCATAAACGTACTGACCGAAAAGTATTATGTAATAATAGCAAATACCCACACATTCCAATATTCTGTGTATTTCATTGAATAGCTCCCATGATTTTAGTAACACTTGAACTATTTTAGGCCAACTCCAAAGTCAAATTTCATATTGAAAACACTTGTGGTGAAATACGATAGAGACTATGATATTTAAAAAATGGAATTAGTCATATACCACGCATTAGGTATGTACCCATTTTTCAATGTTCATTATTAAGAGGCTGTGTTCAGAAAATACAGACGAGAAGAATTGGTGCTTGGTATTATAAGTAAGCATAGTTTCTCTGTGAATTTGTTTGTAACTGAAGTAGATGTAAGAGGATTTATAAATGAAGTTAGTGCATAATTTTCTGAAAAATAATCTAGGAAAGATAAAATATTTTTTATAAGAATTGCTATAGGTTGTCTGACTAAGTAGACATCAATGAGAAAAGGGTGAGGGTAGCATTGAAGCCTCACAAAACTAACTTAAACTCTCCAATTGCAGGTCATAAATCCGGACAACCTAAACCCTCTGATGAAAAGAGTTTCTTAACTATATTTTCATTATGGGCCCATCACTTGGTGATAATATTTTGACCTCTATATGACATTATAAATACAAATCTATACGTGCAATACTTATTTAACCCTTTGACTGTTGTAGACAAGTATACTAACAAGCAGACGACTTGCTATCATCATTACTGTCGAGTTTTCTCGCACCACACTATTGGCAAAGTCACGTGAGCTATTTTACGATGCCATTCAGCTGATGTGTATTCTAATTGGTTAAGATTTAAAGTAAGGTCTTGTGTGGTGAGGGATGGTAGGAGGGGAAGGAGCACATGTTCCATGTTTTTCAGTATACCATGAACTAAAAACTTCTAGGATTGTATACTACAATTATCCTATATTAAAACAACCATGGATAAAATTGTCTTAATTATAACCCAATTAAAATAGGCCAATACACTTTCAAAGATTTTTTGAGGGGAAATAATATACGTGAGAGAATAATGAACAATAGCAACAAAATAGTTAAATACACATAAATGGTTACCAAAATTGACTGAAACAATCAAGGCGTTACGCTGTCTGAGCGATTTTGGCTAAAATAAACTCAGCGCAACTGGCTCGGCTGGCTGCACAATCTCCAGCGGTTAAAGGTTAATCAAAATCAATACCCTAGTGCTACCTGTCAGCCTCCACTTCACTTATAGAGGTTGTCTACGAAACAAGCTCATTATGTATTCAAGAATATAATGTAAATAAATGTAAGACAGGAATCTTACCTCAAGACATCTCTTATTTCCTCATCAGTTTGCTTGTCACTGAGCTGTCCAAATGTTATTTCAACTGGCATTGTTTGTGAAGCAAATGATGCAGTCTGAATGCCCTCATGACCATCAAATACGCCATATAAATAGGTGTTGTCATCTAGTTGCCAATGAAAACTGGTATCTTCAAATGGGTGCTCTTCTAGCCTGTGTCCATCTTCACGGTATATCTGATTAGTAGAGTAGCCAATTCCTGTAATAATTGTTAGATGATTAAGTTCTAACAATAACAAACAATATTCATTATTTCACAAACATGATATAGATTTTACGTAAGGACAAAACCTACTTAATAAGTTTTATGAAACATTACAGACAAAAATCTGGGTGCTTGAAAACCTTCTACAATTTAGTAAATAAATTAACAAAATATTAAATAGGGACGGTATGTGGTGTTCTGATATATTGTGGATCAATTTCAATCATCTATTTATAGAGAACTAGCTACAAGTATTTATAGAATAACTATTAATAGCTGAATCAATATAATTAAGTTGATATCAAGAATGAAACTTGAAGTAATAATTATCAAAAGTACAATCAACACTGTTTTGATCATTTGGCCTTTCTTTGTGCCCACACATGTTTCATACCTTCCAGATGAGCTTTCTTTCTTTCGTTGAACCAAGTTCTTCTCATTCTTTTCCATACGTCTTTGCGTAATGTGTATTTTAAATTGTAATGTCTGTTACAACTTCCGCTTTTAGGTCTTATTACTTCTAAGTTTATAATTTTGTATATTACTAATGGCTGGATCTAGTATGTATGTATGAATTAGTTTCCTATTTTATAACTTGTTCCATCTATTTAAAACTAAAGTCTCAACCCATAAAGACTTTGATGTTTAATTACAGCATTAGTGTCTAAACTTTTCGTTCTTTGAGAGTGATATTTACTATAAATGTTGTGATAGCCTAATTATGGTTGTTATCTTTAGGCCGAGCCTTATTTACAAAATTTCCAAACAAAGACTCTATTAAACTTTTAAAAAGTTATTATTATTGAACAACTTTTTATTTTTTGGTATTTTGTGTTTATATGTTTGTTATATGTTATATTTTGTATGTTTTTAGACTTTTGGAGCTGATATGAAGCCAGCTGTACTCTGTTTTTTCTGTTATACATATAACCTTTTGAGTATAGAAAACTTTTCTCACAGCAGACAAAACAGCTTCTTTTCTTCAAAATCATACTTAATCTAAGATTTTATTATATGTCTACAACCTTATTGGATGAACATTAGCAAAGTTAATTACTTGAGGGGCTGGACAAATTTAATTTCTACCTGTATATCTGCTTTTCTGTCTGTTTTCCACTGGATTTCTCAAGAACGAATTAAGCTATAGACATGATACTTTGAATTTAACTTCATTCCTACATAGGCATGTCTCTCTATGTGATTTGGCTGAATATTCATTTCGCCTAATAATAGTATAAGAATAAACTGAACTTCAAACATAAATTTTGAACTAAAGCTTTATTTTTATATATGTAACATTGAAATCAATAATGTGCATGTCATTCATGGGATTTAGAGAAGATTTTTACATTAGTCTTATGGGTGACAATGATGACGAGAAAATCATAGAATTAAACTGTGCATATTCATTTGACATTTTAACATATATCATAGTAATACATATCATGAAGTTACTTCGTTAGGCTGAACTTTCATTGCATTCTATCAGATCCTTTGATACTTCAACAATATATGCCAGTTTTTGTACAGAAAAGATAGAGTTCAATGATGGTGCATGTCCCTCCATTGAATTTTGCTGAACATGACATTTTGTATATTTTACTACATATTAATAAAGCTTCTGGCAAAATTTCTCTTCTGTTTATCTATCAGCCATAGGCAAGTAAATTGAGCTATGGACATGCATTTTTGAATCTACTTTCATTTCTATAAACACAAGACCGTGTTTGATGATTGTCATGTTCTTCTATGGGATTTGGCTGAGCATTTGCATAGCCTACTATTCATAAGATATCCCAAGATAAATTTCATATGTAGATTCTCAATTTTGCATAAAACTTATTTCTATATAGACAGGAATGAGTTCTACATGATGTATACTATAGAAATACTATAGTATACATCCATGGGATTCGGCTAAGTGTTATTAAGTCTATCAGTCAAAAGGGTGGCTTAATTTCACTAGGAGCTACAAACAATTTCTGTTCTGTCTGACTGTCCGTCTGCAAGACATTTCAAGAAGAAATGAGCTATAGATTTTAATATTTGCATTTAGCAACTTCAGCGAAACCTCAATAGGTACTTCTTTGTTTGAAGGTTATTTTTGACGATGGAAGGATTGTGAAGGAAACAGGATTTTTCCGGACATTTGCCATCGCTCAGTGCAACAAGAAATCAGTAACAACACTATGTTTCGAGATCTGCAATCTGATCTCTTCTTCAGGTAAAGAACTAACCTAATACATAATTACAAACTAGGTTAAAATAAACAAATCTTACCAAAGCGTTGTGGCACGCCTTAGTCAGGAATCACAACCTACATGTTGTTTGTCATATTCACTAACTCTATAAACATGCACTTAATAAAAAACTATACAAAACACTAATCATTAAAACTGAACTACGGAATACAGGTCACAATACGTCTTCACTCGTCTACTAATCACCTACTGACCAGAGGGTCTAGCCAATGGTGATCGTCACGGCTGGCTAAAACAAGATGGCGCAAATAAAAGGGAAAGTGGACAGGAATGGGCCCTTTCGTTATTATTGGTTCATGCGAGATGAACTTCTTAAAACCATATTGTGACTCCGCATTGGTTTATTGCAAATATCTGATCCATTTGATACTTTTGGTTTTCTCTTTAGTTAATCTTTTAGAATTGGCAACCAAAGCGGCCCTAATCTCGACTGATGGTTGACTGATTGGTTGGTCTGCCAATTTAATGTATGTTGCCTCAATTAATTTCCTTTTGAAGAAATGTGGTTCCCGATGTATTATGTTGGCTTCATCCCAATTCATATGATGGTCTTCGGACCAACAATGGTGTGCAATTTTTGACTTTTCTATGAATATATTTAAATCAAGTAAAATTGTAGTGAGTACAAGTCATGTATTCAAATTACAAAGATATCACCTAAGTATTTAAACCACTTTAGGGGTTTGACCGTTTGGATATTAATAAAGTCCTACTCAAAAAGTCCCATAAAAAGGCTAACATGTTTAAAACTCTATGTCAATCTAAAAACAATAAAATTTCCGAATTGTTCATTTGAACGCAACCATAATATCATACAACACCCACTGCACATACTACTCACAGGTAAAACCTCTTCAATACTTGTAAAGGGTAATTCCATTGTTCTATGTAGAATTTTCTAAGAACCAAACTGAAGAAAACGCGAATACAAAATAACTAATGGTGACAACAAAACACAAAGAACAATGTGATTATTTTGAAATGTACTATGAAGCAAATATGATCCAATCTCGAAACGGATAAAATTAATTTAATAACGAGGTGTGCAATATAAGACGCGCATTGGTAGAAAATGTTGAAAAAGAGGAAAAAGACCAAGAGCACATTAAAAAAAGTTACAAAAATGTCTAGAAAGAGGAACAAGATCAAAACAATGTCAGCATAGAGGTAGAATCTGATGAGAAAGGTCAATCAATCTTTACTATAGAGGTAGAACCTGTAGCAAACATGCTCTGACCTCCAAAATTTCTTGTACCTTTTTTGCCTGAATGTTGGTATCGCAATTATCCCCTCCACCAATGCCTAACCCTCCTTAGCTTGTTATCTTCCCCACCCAAAAACACCAATTCCCCTCAGTCTTCTAGATTGATGGACTATTTGATCTATTTGATATATAACCTACAATTCAAACATGTTATCAGTTACTGTGCAATTATAGATCGCCACCTTTAACATTCTTTCTGGAAATGAAAACATACCATTTTAAGAAATTTATAAAAGTGGTTCGATATCCTTATAGCTAACGTGGATAAAGTAAATTAGAACCAAATTAAAACCGTAAACTTGTTAACTTTAAAACAGTTATACTATAGCACAAGTCATATGATTGCAAGCCTGGCCTTTAGGCTTTATTACTCATTATTAATGTAAGTAAACTAAAAGTATGAAAATGAATCCCTGTGTTATCACATAAAACCAATCTTATATACTCATATATATTTTAAACAATATATGTCAGGTCTAAGTGCAACAACAGTTTATTTGCCTCAACCCAGGCTTCCAATGATATGTGTCACAATTATTAAGTACCCTAACTAAAATAATTGTAAATGTTTACCTGATAGTCTGCAAACTGGTAAAGCATCTGTCCAACTATTACTGTCCTGACAAGTTCTAGGCAATTCAGCTCTAGTAGGCATAACTTACTTAGGATAGTTGAAATATATTAACACTATAATTTATTTAGCAAATTCTAAACAGCAGCCTATGCTTTCGTGTATCAACAAAGGAGACTGTTACTTTGAGTTACAGGCTAATGTTATTCTCATTCAAACAACAACAGAACAATCAGACAGAATCAGACGAATTCTACCCTACTTTCTTTCAGAGACTTTGGCAGGGCATCAGCTGTTTTATGTTTTTCCACCTACAAAGGTTATATATAGCCAATTCAAGTTCAATAAAAGAGTGATACAAAATAATATTTTGTGTTATAAAATACGTTGTTTCCTACAAATGATTTTTTACTCTTTATTCTTTTGTGCAAATACTTTTTGCATGCATTGTTAAAATGGTGAACACTTCGTACGAAAATGAATTTGCCCCTTATGAATAACTAGCAATTACCCGCGCAATTCGTAGGCTTTTCACGTGTAGGGCACTTCTGGTTTTAGTGAATTATATTTCCCATGCCAACGTCGAGTTTGCCTTTTTGCCACGATAAAAAATATTTATCTAAAAGTGTATGTTTATGGTCATCGTATTTTATTCTGGTCTTATATTTTGTTCTATAGTTGATTCTGCCTTGTTTCCTCATTTTATATATATGAGAGGTTCGGCAAGTGAGAGATCCGGTTTCGAGTCCCGGTGGAGCAAGAACTTTTTGCGATTAAATGTTTATTGAAATTATATTAAATACATTGAATAAATTGTATATTGTATATATATATATATATATATATATATACTGTATGCAGAAAATAAATGCTCAGAGGCTTCTTTAAACAATAGAAGAAAAAGACTTCATATAAATCCTTTAATATTTCGACTTTTATGTCGTTTTCAAAAAGGTACAAAAAGTGTATATAATGTAAGAATTAAAAGTAAACATATGAATTTTTATAATCAGCTGAAATATTCTATTCTGACTTATACTGTAATTTATAAACTCCTTGGTATATTATAATAAAAAGGGATTTATATTAAAATTAAAATTTAGATTAATAACAGCATAAAATTAAATTAAATATTAACAATTTTGTAGTTTTGTAGTTGTACATTCATAAAAAATTAACAAAATTTTAATAAAATTAATAAATTTAAATATAGACAATACATTGTTTTAGATTTGCTAGATTAATTTAGACTATTTTAACAGATAATTTCTTATTTAATCCAAAAGGTAATTTTGACTTAGTGACAAATTGATATGCTTGTTCTAAATTTTCTAATTGAATTTTTGAAGAATCTTCTGGTACTTTACAAATCCCTTTTAATCTGTAACAATTATTAAATATTTCGTTATGAGCCAATGCATGTTGCGAAACCAATTTGTCGTCTTGTCTGTTGGATGAAGACCGATGGTTATTCATCCTAATATGTAAGGGATTTGTCGTTAAACCAATATAGTCCTTGGGACAAAATTTGCAAGACAACTGATAGATTACATTTTTCGATTTACAGTTAATGTTATTTGAAATTTGGTATGTTTTATTAGTTGTGCTACTTGTAAAAGTGTTAGAAGGATTTAGAATTTTGCATGTAGCACAACGCTTGTCTTCGCAAGAATGACAACCTAAAAACTTTTGATCAATATATATATACACACACACACACACACACACACACACACACACACACACACACACACACACACACACACACACACACACACACACACACACATACATATACACAGAAAAACAGGACAGTATATTTACGTATTCTTTTTCTATGACATTCTTGACACTTCTGAGATAATAGGTAGTTATTAAAACAACTGCTTGGGTATTTATGATAAATGTGTTTAGGTATTGTACGTTTACTACTAAATTTATTTGGGAATGTATAAATTAGGCTTGTATGATTATCCCAATATACTAGACATATACAGTGAATCTGAGTTTGGTTTGCTAGCTCGTTACTTCGGATTGTAGTCTCAAATGAGTATGACTTCTTGGATCATATTAAACCGTCCTTCTATTTTCTCTCTCAATCATTGCACAATACCAAATAAGTCAATAATAAGTAGCTTACATGAACACTTTCAAAAGTTTTCACTAAACTAGGTTTGATAGAAAAGTTAAAATAATACTATGACGAACTACATAGTTTAAATTACTCTCTGGCACCACCTATGTTGAGATGTTTGGTTCAAAACAGTAATTAATTACAGAATGATTTGAAATAAACAGCTTCTAACAAGGGTAAGAAATGTAATATTTCAATAATTTTTTTCTATTCTGAATATTATCATATTTTTAAACGGGAAATTACAATGCCAAAGGGAGGAACTGTATAATTGTAGAGATATTTATAAACCTATAAATTATTACACTAATTAAACTTCAGTTGCGTGGTGAAAGAGTAATTGTGTTAAATTTCAACTGTAACATTTTTGTGATGTAAGTATCTCAAGTTCCAACTTTACAAGTGACCTCAATTTATCATTTTATCGTACAGTAACGGCTTTTTAAGACCGCATTGATCTATATTAAATATACTTTCACATTGCTTTACTTAGTTTGACATAGTACCACATAAGCTTAAAACGTAACATTAAAAAAACTTGTATTTTTTACAATCTAACTATTATAGCTATTTTTTTTTTTAAACTGAATATGGAAAGGCCGCTATTTTAATCAATACATGAGGCGTTCAGAGGCCAATCTGACTAACTCCATTTTTTTTAATTTTCGGGTTTTAACAGGGTTGGAATTGTCAATTGAATAATTTTCAGTGGGCAAAATGACTAACTCCACAGTTCAATGGTTTGCCGCTAGAATGCGCTATCTACTCTGCCAACTGAATATTTTACTGGTTGTTTCAGTGGCCAAAGTGATTAACTCCATGTTTCCATGACAGTTGTTGTTTATTGTTGAACTGCTTGTGTAAAAGGTTATGTTTGTGCAATATGACGGTGTTTTACACCTTTACAATGTTTGTTTATGTTGTATGATTATATTATAAGCTTATTTCAATAAGGAAAAAGCCTACAATGAGTGAGCTCAGTAGTGAAAGTGACATTTTTGGTGACAACAAGGACTCGGATCCAGACTTTATACCATGTTCAGATTTAGACAGTACAAAACTTAATAATACTTCATTTCGGTTAAGTCGAAGCCTAAAAAGTTCAAGTACAGACTCTAATGAGGTTCACCAGTCAAATGATGGGTTATTCGAGGAAATCAGTGAATCTGTATTTTTAAATGTTGAGGTTAGGCCTAGCCCTGTAGCTGTTAGAGGGCGTAAACGTAAAAGAAACCCTATTAGTTGAAAGAGGACAAAACACAATAAAAAGAGACTTTCTGGTAAAGAGTATAAAACTAGATCAGGGCATACAATTGCTGAAAAAGTCTTTAATGACAAACAGTGTAAGTGTGCAAGAAAATGCAATGACAAAATATCACCAGAGGACAGGGAAACTCTTTTCAAGTCATTTTACAGTTTAGGTAATCAGACCCAACAAAACATATTTATCCACGGTTGTGTGAAATCAAATAGTATTATCAGACGTCGACCTACCAATCAGTCTAAGCCACCAAAAAGCCATAGTTTTTCGTTTTTTGTCAGAGTCAAGAACGTCGACATTCGGGTTTGTAAAACATACTTTAGACAAACCTTTCAAGTGTCTGATGGCCGAATTCATAATTGTTGTGTTAAGAATGAAATAAACTGTGTTGTAGATGGAAGAGGAAATTCAACTCCAGGAAATAAAGTTGACATTTCCGATGTTGTTAACCATATAAATTCATTCCCTGCTTACTGTAGCCACTATACAAGGTCACACAACCCCAATAAAAAATATTTACACCCTGACTTAACAATTAAAAAAATGTATGACTTGTATGTCTTGTGGTGGTGTGATGAAAACCAAAAAGCTCCGGTTAAAGAAAAAATGTATTATCATGTATTTTCAACTAATTTCAATCTGCATTTTAAACCACCACTTAAAGACACTTGTCAAGTGTGTGATTGTTTTAAGAATAGACTTACACTAGCAAATGAAGATGAAAGGAAATTAATAGAAATTGAGAAGGAGCTACATCTAAGAAAGGCAGAACAGGCATGAGACAGTTTAAAGGAAGACCAGGGTAAATGTTCGGATGACTATTACGTGTTAACTTTCGATCTCCAGAAAGCTTTGGCTTTCCCAAAAATGTCTACATCTGTAGCATACTATAAAAGAAATCTGTATGTTTATGACTTTGGTGTTCACGATTTTAATAATAAGAAAGCCTACATGTATGTATAGCCAAACCGAAGGTTCTAGGGGTTCTCAAGAAATAAGTTCTTGCCTTACAAAACACCTGACTATCCATGGCAATAATGCAAAACATATTGTCATGTACTCAGACTCATGTGGCGGTCAGAATCGCAACATCAAAGTTGTTTTATCTCTTATGAAATACCTGTAAAATCAGCGTGGCAACACTGAAACTATTGACTTGAAGTTCCTTGTACCAGGTCATAGTTACCTCCCAAACGACTCAGATTTTTCTTTTATTGAAAAGAGAGCAAAAACTAGTAGCAACATCTATTCACCGAGAGATTGGTATGATATTATTCTTAGTTGCAGGAAAACGAACAAATATTTGCTCACTGAAATGAACCATGAAGGCTTCTATTCAACAGAGACTTTAGAAAAATCTATCACGAACAGGAAAAAAAATGTTGAAGGTGAACCAGTGAATTGGCTGAAAATTAGATGGATTAGAATTGAGAAGACCGAACCATTTGCTGTAAAGTATAAAGTTACTTTCTCACCAGACATGCCATTTGGAAAAATAAACATCCGAAAGAAAGAACATGGACGTCCCTTGGAAAACCTAGCCAATGTGCCACAAGATCTTGTTTATCACACATCAAGACAGATCACCATCGCAAAAAAGGACATGATGGACCTATTAAAGTTTATACCTCCAGTTCATTACAACTATTATAAAAACTTAAAAACTGAAAGAGGTGTCCTGGAAAATGAACCTGGAAGTGATGATGACTGCATTACCTACTCAGACTAATGATAAAGAACCTAAATGTTATCTGTATTTAGGCTTAGGACTTATTTTTCCTAGTTTCCAAACCCAGCCTACTATTTTTTGTTATCTATAGTAACACTGATTACTTTTTTATTTAACAGATATTTGTTTGCTTTGTATTTGTTTAATAAAGTAACTTGTATACAAACCACTCAGAATTTTTGTCAACACCTTTCAGTTGGCAATGTGATTAACTCCATATCAAATGGTATTTTTTACTTTTTTTAAAGATATATATTTTTTCTTTTTTTTAATTAAGTGTTAAAAGGCTTTCCTTTACAGTAAAAAGTGAATGAGTTTACTTAAAATGTGCTAAAACCATAGCAGAGTTTTTTATTCTTAAGTAACTTTAACTGTTAGTTACGAAAATTTCTGTTTTATGGAGTTAGTCAGATTGACCTCTGAACGCCTCACATATGTGTAGAGTGCGCCCTGGAGTGGTATCCTGTTAGGCGTTATGTCAAATTGTATAAGAAAGCTGAATATTACGAACGTTTGAGTAATATTGTGTTGTGGAAACGAGGAAGTAGTCTGGAACCGAGAACCAAATTCCCATTGAATAAGCATACAATCTATTTGTTTGTGAATTTCAGAGAAATGTCTCCTAAGAAAGATAGCGATGTTACTCTATGATATCAATCTTCAGCTGAGCTAGATTTTGTGGATGTCGAAATAGGAAGTTATTAAAGGAGTAAAACAAATCAAACGATATTTGTACAAAAAGTATAGCAAGCTTAGTACATTAAAAATAAACTGGCATACCTGTTGTTGGGACTCGGGTTTAGCCGTGTTCCTACCACAATTAATTAAAGAGAGAACCAGTCTTCAATCTTCATCACTCGAGTTTAATAAATGGTGATTTAGCGACATACTTTTTTATAATAAATACAGGATTCATTCGGCTCTTGATTATAATAATAAATTATTCGCAGCATTGTTACTATTTTAATACAGCAGTATATACCTGTAATGTCAATATCCCCCCCCCCGCGATAGTACTTCCTTTTTCATGAAAACCCCACAACATTAGACATATAAAAAAGAGTACTGTAATAAACTATGTGTTATTTAATGTTATATTGTTATTGTTAGTTAAGTTAGGAATGCCTGGTGGACCCTTGGTGAGGAGTTGTCCTAATCTTTACCAAAATCCTATGTCATAAATGAAATAGTACGTTGAGGCGGCATGATATTTCCTGAAGCCTATTAGCTTAGAGCTAACAAAAAGAGAATAAAAAAATTGTTGTCATTGGCTTATTGCCAACACGTCAAACAACTGAAACAACGGAGGCGAATATAAACAAAACAAATTATTCAACGTACAGTAAAGTTAGTCTGTGGTACAAAAAGCAGTACAGTATTTGAGTTTATATGTATGAAGTTATTTTACATTCTATTCTTTGTTACGAAAAAATATTTTAAAGCTGTGGTCTAAATTAAATTTGTTTAGTTGATGATAGTTGACAGTGACTGAGACAGTTAATTGTATTTTTTCAAATGGAAGACGATTTGCCAGAGAAGTGTGTGAAATTGGTTCTTTTAGGGGACTCGTCTGTTGGAAAGGTAACTTGGTTATCATACAGCAGATTGTTTTTAACTCCTTCACGCTTAGTTAGTTAATAGCCTATTGATATGTAGTTTAATTGTTACTTTATTGTTATATCAGTATAATTGTAAATCTGAACTGCTGGTGCCCTAGTAACCAAATTCAAGCTATATAAAATTGTCTGATCATAGCCCTTGGCAATATGAGGGATGGTAATTGTGAACTTAATGGTCGGAGTGGGTAGACTTTAATAAGCGGCCTACACTCATCAATCGATTGTTTTTATCGAGTGGTTCGATGTTTTTACCGGAAGGAATCATTTGATATTACAATTTATTTAACTTAGCATATAATTTCAACTTATTAGTTATAGTAATTTTAATGTAGGTTAAGCAATAAACAGCAAGAAGTAACTAATATTTTGAGACTGAAAATGTCGATGAATATGAGAAAAATATGTGAGATATTTCTTACAAGTGACGAGATTTCTTTAAGTGGCTTCACTATGTGTGTGGGTTTGGTTCTTGGTACCCATGGGGAGAATTATTTCCTCCATTTCACAAAAGAGGTTATTCAATTATATCAAGCTGGGCAAGTTATAAATATTGTAAGGCTTCCTTGATATCTAAGTCTAGGCAAAAGTTAGTTTTATTGTTTTGTAATGTTATTGTTAAATTTATGTTTTTAAAATTGTAATGTACAAGATTCTTCTAGTTACTGTAATTTATTCCAACTCTTATTTTGTACGATTTCTACATATTGAAGTTATATATCGAATTGTTTGATAAAAACAACTGAAAAATGAGTTTAGTCCGCTTATTAAAGTCTCCCCGTCCGAGTGGCAAAATATGAGTTTCTCCATTATTAACCTATTGCGTATCTAGT
The DNA here is from genome assembly GCF_021130785.1 of Homalodisca vitripennis. Lineage (NCBI taxonomy): Eukaryota > Metazoa > Arthropoda > Insecta > Hemiptera > Cicadellidae > Homalodisca > Homalodisca vitripennis. The sequence continues at coordinate 93,838,773 of NC_060210.1, forward strand.
GATGGCCTTGGGTAGAGAACAATAAGCAGACATGGTTTTCATATCGATTAGTATAATCATTAATACTTAATATTTATATACCGAATAAGCATCTATAAATCATATCAACATATCTACTATAGTCATTATAAAAATCATATTTGAAATTAAAATAATTAATATAATACACATCATAGTGACAATCTCATAAATAATAACTAAGATATGATGATTAAACAAACAGTTAGAACTGGAAATAGGAAAAACTCATAAATAATAATGAAATTATATCAACATAACATTTATAACAGAAAATACAAAACATGTATTATAATAGGCCTATATATTTTTTCAGTGTGGTCGTTATTTACTTAAGCCATGTTAGCTATAACGATCTGAAATCACTTTTGTCAATTTCTTAAAATAGTATGTTTTCATATCCAGAAAAAATTTTTATATGATCCTGATCGATAATTGCACAATAACTAATATGTTTAAACTTTTAGGTTATATCTCGAATAGTCCAACAATCTAGGGGGTCGGGGGAATCGGGATTTCTGGGTGGGGGGATAACAAGCTAAGGAGGGGTAGAAAAGAGGTAGAGGGTATAATCAGCATCAACACAGGCTAAAAAGTTGAAGAAACAGGCCAACAAAGTAGAACAAATTTTAGAGTTCCGAGCATTTTTGCATCAATTTCTATCTCTACGTTGACATTTATTCCTCTATCCTCTCCTCTGTTCCGGTTTCTAGACATTTTTTTCTTGACTATTTGATGATTAATTACTTATTCCAAGCCATTTCGTGATTGGTCAGACTTTCTGTGTTTTACATTCTAAAATAAAGACGTGCTTTGTGTTTTCACGTTGCTATTAGCCATTTTGTGTTGGCGTCTTTTCGATTCCAGTTATGTTTTTGTGGTTTGCTGGAATAATGGGATTACCTTAAACAAGTGATTTTGTGATTGAACCAGTGATTAACAAGTTGTTAATTCACATAAGTTTCTTAAAAGCGGAACAATGAACAATTTGAAAATTGAATTGCATCAGCATGGCTAGTTTTGAATAGATCTACATTGTGTAGCCTAATAGATGTGGCGGCCACTGACCTCTAGCTGAGAATAACTGTTTTTTATTATTTCGCCCGGTCACTAAATCAAAGCAAAAGAAAGTAGCCACATCACTATTCAGGATACTTTTGTTTTATGTAGTTTTCTTCTTCATCTTCCACCCCTCCCCTTCCCCCCCCAACGGAGCCTGATAGAAAGAGAATTAAATCTAAGCATTAGGACAGTGGTCGACTGGTACTCTTTTACTAGAGAAGTTTTTATCCATCACATGATGGAAAAATCAAAAAAACTTTGCGAGCCTCAAGTACACATTGCACAGATTGATGAGACAACATTTAGCAAGAGAAATACAACTGGGGACATCGCATTGAGTTTTTCAAGGTATTGACCCCTCTACAAAGAAATCCTTCTTTGTTCATGTGGAATGAAGGGACTCTACTACATTGCTGGCAATTATCAATGAGTGGATTCTTCCTGGGACAACCATCATCAGTGACCTATGATTGTTTGTCTTAAGAGGGGTTGTGATATTTGCTAGTAAATCATTCTGTAAACTTCAAGGATCCATGTACTGGTGTGCATACCAACACCGTTGAGCGGGTTTGGAGAGAGGTACGGGCTACCAGCCCACGGTACTGCATCAAGATAGGGCTATTTATTGGATATCTTGCTGAATTCCTATTCAAACAATTCTATGAACCGCTGGAACGGCTTCATCACTTCATAGCAACCTCCAAGTTATATCCTCCTAATCCTAATTTTTTATTTTTGTTCTTGTTTTCAGTTGTATTAGTTATTTTTATATTTTCCCATTTTTTTAGCAATAATATGGACCACTGGATCAGCTTTATAACTTTCCCAGAGCAGCCGAGAGCTGTATTCTCTTCTTCATTAAGTATTTGTAAGTTGCTATTATTTTTACCTTTTTTTATTTCTTTATTATTTTGTTCATTTGATCCTTTCTTTTTATTTGAAATTTTATTACTTCAATTATTGTTTTGGCTAGTTAGTTTTCTAATGTCGGATTATGATTAAGGATTTTTTTGGTTGAGCGGAAAGGGGCACTCACGTAATCTGAGCTTGAATTTAAGTACTACATGAGGATGTTTTTCTTTTTATTACCAGCAGTGCAGGGTGCGCGCCATGCCATCAAAGCCTGCACTTGTGGTCAGGGGCATTTTGGTTTAGCCGCAGGGCGGAAAGGGGCACTCACGTGATCTGATTTTACTGTTATGATATGTGTGATAGTGGAGATGGAAAAATTTTGCCTCCTTATTTCGTGTCTAAGGCTAAAAACAACACATCAGACTGGCTACTACATGGCTCTAAATGGTCAAGAATGAATGTATCAGATCTGGTTGTCTTTGTAGATTGATTTACTTAACACTTTCTCACAAAGGTTAAACACACTTCTGGTAGAAGTCAAATTGGGACCAATTTGACTGATCACTTAAGCCTACATGTTCTTAATTAAAAAAAAAAAAAAACTATATTATAAACAAATTATACAGTACAGTACAGACGCTATAATAACGCATTGCTGTACTGCTTATTGCATACTACTACATTGAAGGAGTATTTATATTCTTCAATGCTTCCAGAAAATTTTTTTAACATGTCATTGTGTAACAACTTCAAATTCCACCTAGAACTTATATTTGCCAGTTAACTAAAACGTTAACTGTCTGGAAACAAACAGACAAAACACAAAACTTCAAGAAACTTTAAAGTCTTATAACACCTCAAGACTTCAGCTACCACCTACACGTGTCACCCCATATAGTTCCACTTCTATTGACATAGTCTGTTCTAACAAACTTCCTACGGAACCAGTAGTAACCATCCTAAACACATTTATCTCTGACCATACAGGGCAAATAGCCACATTACAGAACCTCAAAACTCAAACACCTGACCAAATAATATTCAACAGACATTTCAGCGACAAGAACCTCTCACTTCTTAATAATCTACTGAAACAAGAAACATGGTGTGACGTGATAACCCCCAGATCAGCGGAGGAATCCTATAACAAGTTTCTGAATACTTTGACATACCATATGGATATAGCATGCCCTTACATCCGCACTCACAAAAAGTCGAAAAAAAGACAACCTATTAAGAATGACCAAGAAACGATAGAAAAGTGCAACCAATATCTAGCGGCTCAAGAGGAATATCTACTGACTGGGACAGAAGAAAACAAAGCTAGAGCAACAGAGAAGAAGAAAATCTATGACCTTCACCTCAAGGTCCAAAGAAAACTTATGACATCTGAGTTCATAAATAAGTCTGAAAATAAAAGTAAAGCAATATGGAGTGTTATTAATAAAGAACGATGTAAAAACAACAACACCAATGAAACAATACATCTTAAATCTAATGACATACTAATATCAGCTCCCCTGGATGTAGCAACACACCTAAATGAATACTTTGTAAACATTGCCAACGAAATACTAGCACAAGCTGTCTACGATGGGAATCCTGTTACTCCAGATTACAGACTTCAAGTAAATGACTCTCTTATTCTTTGGCCAACATCTCAAAAGGAAGTTAAGACGACTATAAGAACATTGAAAACGAAAAACTCAGCTGGCTTTGATAACATTTCCACAAGATTATTAAAAACTTGCAGTGAGCCCCTATTAAACCCCCTAACTAATATAATCAACAACTCATTTGCAGAAGGAATTTTTCCATCAAAACTAAAACTGGCAAAAGTCTATCCGAAACTAAAAAAAAGGAGGCCCAACCCAGGTCACTAACTACCGCCCAATCTCTCTACTTCCTTCAATTTCAAAAATCAAAGAAAAAATTGTACTGTCTAGACTGTTAGATTTTTTTAAAAAAACATAACCTGTTCCCTGATAATCAACACGGCTTTATAGAAGGTAAATCAACATCAACTGCCCTGGTTAGAATCGTTGAGTATCTAATAAGAGCACTTGATAAGGGCGATACAACAACTGCTATCTTTCTAGACTTCACTAAAGCGTTTGATTGCCTTAGTCATGACAAACTCCTCAAAAAACTAGAAAGCCGAGGGATCACAGGAAAAACTGCAGATTGGTTTCTGAGCTACTTATCAGGGAGAACTCAGTCAGTAGAAATAAAAAGTACAGACCAAGGAAAGAAAAAAACAACTACCTCCAGACCTTTGCCTGTTGACAGAGGTGTTCCGCAGGGATCAGTCCTGGGCCCTATCCTTTACATTATCTTTGTGAGTGACTTTCCTGATTACTTAAAAAGGTATTGCTTCATGCTCATGTATGCAGATGACACGACACTCCTGCTACAAAATAAACAACCTTCGTCCTTGGAAATAGACACATACATTGCCATAAATATGGCAATAGAATACTGTCAAGCAAACCACCTGGTATTGAATCAAACAAAGACTGAGCAACTAATAATGGGAAGGAAGAAAGAAGAAGTGCGGGAATTGCCGGACGCTGAAAGAATGGACAACATAAAGTACCTTGGAATATTAATTGACGAATTTCTTTCTTGGAGTGACCGTATCAACCAACTATGTGGGAAACTTAGCACAGTTTTTATATGTCCTAAGGCGCTTAAAACATGTTGCTAGCCCAGATATAGTAAAATGTGCATACTATGCTCTTTTTGAGAGTCACCTGAGGTACGCAATAACTGTCTGGGGCAACTCCTCTAAATTTAACACCCAAAGGGTACTAGTGCTTCAGAAAAAAGCAATCTGTATACTAATGGGAACAGGACCTCTAGAATCGTGTAGAGGTGCTTTTAAACAGCTAAGAATACTAACCTCAGTAGCCCTGTACATCTTAGAAGTAGTTCCATATGCAAGTCAACAACGTATGACAAGAGGAAATGACGTTCACACCCTCAACACAAGATCCGCACACGACTACATACTTCCCACCCATCGTCTGGCTCTTTACGAAAAACAACCCACCTATGCTGGTGCAAAATTTCTTAACATCCTGCCACAAGAGTTCAAGAACACCACGGAACAGCAACAACTCCGACGAAAACTGATCGACTGGCTTCTTGACCGGCCTTTTTATACAATAGAGGAATTCCTGAACTGGAGGACTAATTACCTGACCACATCTCTCGAACCGCTGTGATTTATCTCAACTTAAAAAAAAATTGTATTTGCTTAATGACACCATTCTTGTCTCAATGATAATGGATAAAGTATATTGTCTATAATTTGTGCCAAGAGAACATTTTTCTACATTTCTTCCATTTTTCTACCACAAAACTACACATTTCCTGCAGCCACTTGATGTGAGCTATTTTGCTCCATTCAAATTCCATTGGCACTAAGTGTGCAGTCAGTGGAGGAATGCTGTTCTAGGTTAGCGACCTCAATGCTCAAAAGTTTTTTAACTAATATCTGGTCAAGAAAACTTTGTAGTTATGTAAAACTAATAACTTAGAAAATCTCATGACTGGGTTTAAATCACTGGGATTTTCACGGCACACAGACACAGCACTAGAACATGTAAAAAAGTTGCTAAGCTGCAACTACACCAGTATCAAGTTTTTCAAGTATATGGGGATCAGCCCATCAACTACATAGAAACAATGGGATCTGAGAGTTGCCTCAAGTACTACTGGCAAAATATTTGCAGTTACAGTGGAATATAGAAGTGTGTCCATTGAAGAGTTGCAGGTTATGATTAAATACAGAGAAATTGCTGCAGAAGAAAGATGAAAAATAATTTTAAAAAATATCAAAGGGAAATGTAACAAGTGATGGAAAGAAATGGAGCAGACCAAAGCAGGCAGGAGAAAATTAAAGTGTAAAACAAAAGATGAAAAGAGTTTGATTCATTGAAAATTATTATGAAGAAGAAAGGCCAAGTGATGAGGGCAGTGCTACTTGAGAAACAGAATTCCTTCAACAGAGTTTAAAAATCAGCCTGATAATATGAGTAAATTCATCACTACCTGAAAAGTTCCGATCAGATGACTTTGTCATTGTGAGTTGTCACCAGTAAAATGCTTGTTCTACGTTCCGATACATGTAGTGGAACCTACAGCATTTGGAACTGTTTTCACAAGGTATAGTATGAACCGTACTTTAATTATATGAGTATACAGTCATGAATTAATTATAAAATTCTACCACGTGTTTCAGACATCATTGGCATCTAAATTCTGTCATGAAGAGTTTGGTCGTCAATATTACCCAACTGCTGGTGTGGACTTCTTCCTCAAACGAACTGTGTTACAGGGGAACAGGTTAGTCCGAGCAGTTGTGTGGGATGTGGGAGGCGAATCATTGGATACAACCATGTTCCAGAACTATCTGTATGGCACACAGGTACAAAAAGTTGTATTTAAATTTGTTAGTGTTAATTGTACTTTTAAGTATAAGTATAATTTTGTACTTTGGATTTTTCACTTAAAAATCAATAATGTTTTCAATTACATTTCATTATTAAGACACAACCATAAAAATTGAGAATGCACTGAATATGATATAATAGAATAATAATTATTTATTGTAATATTAGTGACACTATCGAGGACTGGTCAGCTGCCAATTCACTCTGTCTTAATAAAGATAAAACCCAGACTCTAGAATTTTGTTTAAGACCTTCTAGCCAACAGAAAATTGACTATGTCAAATTCTTAGGAGTCATTCTTCAGAGTAACATCAAATGGGATAGGCACGTTGAAATATTATGCAATAAAGTGTCTAAGGGTATTTTTATATTAATTAGGCTAAGATATATTGTAACAACAGACATCCTCATTACTGTATACTATAAACCTTTATTTAAGAAGTATGGTATTTTTACACTACCTGCACTGTATATTTTAGATTGGCTATTGTATACAAAAAGAAATTGACATGCCATACCTACAAATATATCTGTTCATAATCATATGACTAGAAACTCAAATTCCCTTAGAATAATTCAATGTAGTCTTAAAACCACTTTGAATTGTTTTGGTGAAACATGCATTAAACTCTACAAATCTCTTCCTTCTCATCTTAAATATCTTGGAATTAATTGTTTCAAGAAAAGTGTAAAAAAGCTATTGATTAATATCAGCGCATATGACATCAGTGATTATTTTGCTATAATTGGATAGACACTTGTTATTAGGCCTAAGCAATGTATATCATAGATGATTGTTTATGCTGAATGTGATTCTGACACTGCTATACATTGTCAAGATGTTCTGGCAATAAAGAACATGAATTTGAATTTTGTTGAAAGTTATTATAATGAGTGTTGTGCTGGAGTTACCTGACCGATTTGAATTTACCGTGAAGTAGCAAGATATTCTTTTATGTCACTTACTAGTCAGTAGAAATGAGTCAGCTCGAATGGGAGGAGTAAGATGTTTGTGGTTTGATTCTTGGCCTAGATCCTTTCCATGAAAGGGATGCAATCCTGTGTGAAGTGGCTCCAGATGGTTGATTAGAGATGGGAACTAGAGAAAAATCACACAAACGCTAGGAAAAATCGCATGGACTTTGCATAGTGCCAGTTTCTGTATTGACACATGTCTTCAATGCTGAGTGAACAAAGTTGTTTGATTTAATTAGTACACTGATTTTTTTACAACAGTGAAAAAGAGTGAGAGGGAGTGCGACCATCCTCTTCAGAGGTTTTTGGTTCAGATCGTCACTGCTGCTCTCTGAGATGTGACGCTAGCACTTCCAATCCAGTCGTAGATGAGTTTTCATATTGGTGATTGGTGGAGCCAGATGGTGATAAATTTGTATTTGCGTTGGTGTTGGACACAATACCAAAACATAGTAAAATATAAATCAGTTTTCTAATCTTATTACATATTGATTACATTGTGACCAGTATGGTGTAATTTTGATATTTAGTACTTACTCGAAAGTGGTGGTTAGATACTTATTCATGAAATAAAATTATCATACTGATTGTAATATCGATAGAATGTAAGTAGTAATAAAACAGTTGCTAAAATCCCTGCAAACCACTTGATCCCAATGGTGACTGATAGCTCGAGACACTGCCAAGCTAAAATAGGGTAGAAGTTGTATAGAGTAAGATAAAAGTGTAGCTTTTGATGTCTGCCTTAAGTGCACAAATAGGGTCTTCTACAGGTAATAGATTTTGAGGGTCGTTATCATGACATTAACTCTTGTCATTTATTTCATATCATTTAAAATGTCCAAATTTATATTGAGGTTATATCAGATTGTGTAATTAAATGTTTAAAAAGATTTTATTTCATGCAAATCTGGTTTTTTATTCTAGGGCTTGAAAATGTTCTTAATACAATTGAATAAATGAATAATGAATAAATGATTTATTTCCATCAATAAAATAATTTTTAAAGTAACACTTTTATAACCCAGGAAATAATGCTGGTCAGTATCAAGTAAGCGACCAGCATGAAGAAAAATATACATCTATTTAAAAAGAAATTAACAAATTTGAGTCCAGTTCTACTTTAAAAACTAAGAACTAAGAGCTCTCCGCAGCGTCCAAATAACACCATGCATCTAATATAACTAAAAAAGAAAACAAACTAAATAAAAAATAAAAATACAAAGCATTTCTTCTTAAACTAAATAGGTCTTTTCCAAAGTATTATCTTCTTATACAAAATAATATATATGTGTATATTTGTAATGTTTTTAACATAAGACTTTGTAGTTGGTTATAATTAAAAAAAAAGAGAGAATAAATAAATAATAAAATGAAACTATGAGAATACTATTATTATTGTTGGTTTTTTATATATATATACATACATATATAAGTACAAAACTAGACTAAAAAGGAGTTTAAGAACTCAATGCACTTATTTTGAAAAAGCCATTCTTTTAATTTTTTTGAAAATAATTTAACATTGCTAATTTGTTTTATTTTAAGCGGCAATTGGTTGAAATACTTGGGTCCATTATAAAGAAATGATTGTCTGAGCACAGTTTTGTTGACCTTTGGAATTCTATAAGTTATTTTTTGAGTGTTTCTTGTAGAGTAATAAAGGTTGTTTGTCCCCTGATTTCCGCTTCTAATGTAAAATAATCTTAGGACTTTGAATACAAAAAGATGTTGAACAGGTAGAATATTTAATGTAACGAATAACGGAAATGAACTTTCTTGTTTTTGTTTGTTTAAGATTATTCGCAAATAATGGTTTTGTGTTATTCTCAGTCTATTTAACAGGTATTTTGAAGCATTTCCCCAGCAAATTATTCCGTATTGGATACGTGACTGAATTAACCCAAAATAAAGTGATCGTAAAAGAGATTCATTACAAAAATTCCTTAAAAAATAAAATTTTCGAATACTGATGGAAATAGATTTATGTAATGCAATAATATGATGTTGCCAAGTTATTTTTTCATCTAAAGTTATTCCCAAATATTTGACAAATTTGACTTTTTCTATAGATTGACAGTTACAATCGATTAATCGATTTGTACATTGTGTAATCGTGATATAAAATATTTTTTTCAAAGTCAAAGCCTCTTAAATCGAAATTTACATACTTTGTTTTGCTGACATTTAATTCCATTTTATTTTATTCAACATTTCAACAAATTTAAAAATTGCTATACTTTACTGAAATTTAATTTGTACATTCCTGGATTTAGGAGTTGTCTAATAGTAGTGTTTGAATGTTGAAAATTTCTAGATTTATCAGAAATTATTTAGTATAGAAAACAAAATAAAGAAGCGTCATTAATACTTAAATGCGTAATGGAACACTGATTAAGTGCAATCGTATGGTCATACCTCGAAACTACCATTTATTGTATACAGGGCCACACTAGCGATAAGCTGATAATTGATTACCTTGACAACAGAAGAACAATAACAGGGAGTATTATATTGAACTACTCCATGAGACGAGGGATGATCAACAAAGGTGTTCTCCTGCTGCATGACAATTTATCAGTCTTTTGTTGTACAGGCTGCCCTGTGGGAGTGAGGTTATGAGTAGCTCAACCACCCACCCTACAGTCCAGATCTGGCACCTAGTGACTATTTCATGTTTCCAACTTGAAAAAAACAGCTTACAGAAAGGAGATTTTAAGACTTAAGGGACTATAAAAGCTGCTACAGAAAAGTGGTTTGCAGACCAGGAGAAAACATTTTTTTTACAAAGTCATAAGTAGTCTTCGAAACAGGTTAAACAAATGTATTCAATTAAGTGGTGTTATGTAGAAAAGTAAATTAGTTTCATATTGTTAACACCTTTCGTTATACCTTAGTTGCAAAACTTTTTGACCCTCCCTCGTATTTGTTATGAGTTTACTACATCTGTGACCACATGCTCAGTCCTGAAACATGTTGATGGCAAAACTACTTTGCCTTACTATGAACTGGTAGTTCTGGTTGCCATCTTGATTGTAGCTCCATAAAAATATTAAACCTCATTCACTTTTACAAACTTATTTTAGTCACAGAATTATGAAAATGTCTCGTTTTAAAGATATAATTAATACACATCCAAATTAACACATTTTAGTTGTTTCAGTATTTTTGAAGGTATTCACAAAATAATTTCCAACATTGTTTTCTATATATACATATATAATGTATATATATATATATATATATATATATATATATATATTATATATATAAAATGTGTATATATATATATATATATATATATTATTATTTATTAATATTCTTCTTCTTGTTAAAAAAATCTTGTTGTATGTAGTATGTATTTATGCTTATTGTTGACCATAAAAGGTTTGAATTTTTCTGATAGAGTTGTAAATGCCTTGTGTGTATTTTACAATAATTTTGATTTTTAAAATTTTTTTTATGTTACCCGCCCAATGTTTACAACAATCCTTAATTTTATTTTCTAATTTATATTGATATTTGATGTATAAAATGTATTATCCTAAAATGTTTAGAAGCAACATATTATTTTTGAATTAGTCTGTGGTTTCTTTATTTCAGGCTATATTATTAATATTTGACATTACCAACTTAACAAGCTTCAACCACCTGATGGAATGGCTAAATGCTGCATCTTCTTTTGTCTTTGGTAAACCGCCGCTGGTGACCCTCATAGCTAACAAATGTTCGTTCCTCCATGTATAGCTCACGTTTGGCACCCTCAGTAGCCACTGCACTACACACTTAGCACTTATATTTTCAAAATTAGTTTTCAAATAATTTGCAATTGTACTCAAGGTAGCAGCACTTAAAGAATATCTCCACGTAACCTCATCACCAAAGCGCAAAACCACACCTGGGTTCCAAAGATTTATATATATATATTTTTTTTTTGACGTGACAACGTCTTAAATTAGGTTGCGGCTCGGAGTCACTCATGAAAAAGTGTAACGCCCGGTAACGTTACGATGCCCGTCCAGTGGGTCCGCCGCACGGGATAAAGCAGATAACTGTGGGTCCGCCGCACGGGATAAAGCAGATAACTATGTTTATTCGTGAAAATGTGGAGTGCTTAGATTCGTCATTTACAACAACTACAACAATAAAGGTAAATAATTGTACACTGATATTTCATTATCGTAAACTATGATTGATTGATTAATTGTTAGATTGACACAAAAGTTGAGAAACTGAGTTTATAGGTTATGTCATACTATTGACAAATGTTGATAGTGTTAAGTAAATTATTAGTTTAAATCACTCTGCAATCAATCGTAATTCAGTCGATTGAGAAGAAACAGCGCGTATTGCTAGTCAAACATTTAAAATAACAAATTATAACCTCTAACCTGTCATAACAGTGCGACCAAACAAACGAACTAAACCGACCAATCACCACGCGCGGAGTTAGAATTTAACTGTGTTTAGCAAGAATTTCAAATTCCAATTATAGTAAATGTTTTATTCAACTTTACCATTTACAAAATTTACAAATTTTAATTAATTTCAAATTATGTACAATGTTTTAGTAAACAAAATATATTTCTATAGTTAAAATTTGTGCAATTCTTATTTTCATTCAATTCCTTGTTCCTATTGTGCAATTTAATAATATTCATATCAATAAATATTCTACCGAGAAAAAGACGTTGTCACGTAAAATCTTCGCACGTAAAATCTTCGCCCGTAAAATCTTCGCCCGTAAAACCGACTTTACAGGCAACCATATATTTTTTTATATATAATGTGGTTTTTGGAAATGATAACTACCCATAAAAAATCCCAAACAAATTGAAACTTGTTCAAAATGTAAAGGAACTTCATTGCCAGGAATACAGTTGACACGGGCAGAAGAAGAATGTTCTCATGAAATGAAAAATCTGCATTCTTGACATCTGGTCTTCGACAGGCAGTTCTTCCTCCAGTCACAACAGTAGCAACGTCCAGGAATTGTCTTTTGGAGGCACAGGCTGCGGCTGAGGAGCTTGAACACCTAACAGCTGATGTATTTTTTTTTCCATCCTGGCGAATGTCTTTAAGTAATGAATCATGCGTGGATCTTGTAGATTTTCTTTTAAAACTGTGCATGTGTTCAGTCCTGCAATATCCAACATTGTGTAGTAAACCCCCAAAATCCAATGGTAGTTGTTCTGGCAACGGAGAATGTTTCTTTATATTTTTAAATTGTGTCAGCTCCATCTTCACTTGAATTATAACAAACGATAATTTCTCGTTTGTTATAGATTCTTAAATGTTTGTCCATGTCAACTAATTCACCGCCATGCATTGATGATTAGAGAATCACATTCTTGTTTTTATGTGATTGGTAACTAACAAGAGTGTATTCATCTTAGAATGAAAAAATGGAGCTTCTAAACCATTTTTACGAACATTGGTGGAATCTCCCTCTTATTTTTTTGTAGCGTGCGAACTAAGGTAAGCTGATGATTTTGTCAGAAGCTCTTAACATAAGGGAACAGAGCAAAACCTATTGTTGACTGTGTTATTTTGCCTACTCCCAGTAATCGGCTCAATCAAACGTGTGATAACACTTTCAGCTGAATTATCAACGTTGAACGGTCCGTCAGGTTTCCTACCAAGATATATTTCCATTTTTGCTGTATAAAATGTTAAAGAAAAAAAATGTAATTACATGTACAAATGTAAACACAAAATTTAAAGGGTTCCAGAAATATCGTCAATAGTGACAAACTCACTGACAACATAGTTTTGTTGACAAACTATGAATAGATCAACTATAGCAGCTAAATTATCCAGCAGTTTACTCTATTAATTATCAAACCTTAGAACTCTGAGCAAAAACTGCAGCCTACTTCTTAATATGACAAGAGGGAAAAATTTAATTCCTGTGCCATCAGTTGCTTAAACATCTATTAAATTTTCCTGAGACAATTTCATCAGTCCTGCCATAAACAATAACTCAAAAACTGCTCTGAGCTAAGATGTTTTTGTTACCTTACAATCTCTTTTCTTTGAAAAATGTTTATTTTTTCAATCCAAATATTAGTATTATCTACAATCATTTCATCAGTAAAGAAGATTTCATACATGTAAAGCAATAGTGCATTCTTTACCTCTTCTATCAATATTCCCTACATGCATTCTCAACATGTTTCTTCCTCTTGTTCTATTTTGTGTCTTTGGTTGCAGGTCCAAAAGTGTTTTTCTTTCTTTTCTTGTGTATACAAGATTACTATTTGTTTGTCTCTCAATTCTGCTATGTTGTCTGACAATTAATGGGATATTTTATAAATCTTATAATTTATTTATTGAAATATGTGCGGGATTTCTTTATAATTTACATTGCCGATCCATTCTCTTCCCCTCTTTCATTCTGGCCATGATCTTCATCTGTACTCTCCTTCCTATTTTCGCCATTAGTGTTTCTGCTATCTCCTCCTTCATAAAAAAATAACTGTCTCCTAAATGTTCCAGTTAGACGTTGAATTTGGCAAACCTTTTTCTTCAACACTGACTAATCTAGAACCATTCTATCTGACCTCGTCAATGTTCTTTTCAACAAGTCTAAAAAAACACAAATGACCTTTTAAATAATCAAAGAAAATTATACAATCTTGCACATTTGTAACTTCCGTTGTCTGGAAGGTTAAGAATGTTTTGACATTCTAGAATAATTATACAATTTAAATAAATGAAGATAATAGTTAAACTATAGTTGGAAATAGAAAACTGTATTTGTTGTAGAACAAGTTTAAAAAATGCTAAAGAATTGCATAGACAGAGATTTTGGTTATTGTATTGGTTCAATGTTTACATTAACTTCCTCCTTTTCCTCCTTGCTTTGTCCGCCATTTGGATGTAAGGTTTCTTTTCCTCATTTGACATCGATCGCCACTTCTCTCCTGCCTCGCAGATCTTTGCTTGTTGAGAAACATTATCTCCAGAGAAGTGGGCAAGAAAGTCTTGTGTGAAGTTTAAGTATGGATTTTTGGTCCTTTTGAGAACACGAGTGATTTTGTTTTCTGTGTTTTCAGATACAGTGAACCCACTTCGGCTTTTGTTAGACTCCATATCTTGTTGGATTTTAATAAATTTATTTAGATTTACAATTCATTTTTTGACAAAATAAGATTTGACAGTGAGCTATAGTAACGGGCATTGTTGAATAGATTTCAATGTGATAAAATTGTTAATGTAAATGTACTTAATAATTTCCATACCTAGGGTAGTATATTTGTATGTAAGTGGATATAAATGAATTGTTTTTGAATCTCTCATCACTTTCTTAATTTGATAATTCTTTGTTCTTTTTTAGCTGTCACACGCAACACGTTTTACACAATTTTCGCATTGCATGTATCACTTGTTAGTTTTTTTTTAATCCTCTCTTCAAGTTGGTAATAAGAGTTGACTCTTTTTCTATCTAGTTGTCAAAGTGTTAACTTCTTAAGGTCTGTTTCTATAATTAATTCTATGTTCATACAAGATATCTTTATAAAGTTTTCTGAAGAATGATTTAGCCAAGAAGCTATTTTGATTGGTGCTAAGCTATCAACTCCTATCAGATTGTTGTTGGTCGTAAGTGACATCCCATGTAGTGTAAATTCTAGGTAAATTTGGCAGTACGTGTAATACGTCTTTGAGCTATATATATGTACATTATTTAAATTAATATATTCTGAGAAACAACAATTCAAACTAATACATTTTTGAGATGATCTTCCATCAAAGAGAAATCCCAAATAGTAAAAAATTTAGCATGAGCAAAAGTTTGCACAACTTGCTGTGTACACAAAGTGGATGCGTGTACACATGTGTTAATCAAACTATTAATTCATTTATTTGATCTCACAATCAGGAATCGTCATTTCAAAAATTATAACCATCATCTTATGCTTATTAAATTAAACAGTGTGCACTAAAAACTTAAAAACAGATCAATGCTTATGAACAAAACAATTATACCGTCACTATTCAAATGGCAGTGTTGTAAGTTTTTTTTAATTATTTTTGAAAACTAAATAGTATATTTTTGATAGATTAAGTAATACAACATACAATTCAAAAAGTGAACATCTTTAGATGCATTCCATACCATTCGCCAATGGAAATAGGAGTTGTTACTTTTTTTTAAACATAAGGAGACATTCAGTTTCTATATTTAGAATTGGATGAAGGCAAAATGTTAAAACCTGTGATGCAAATATTACCAAGATAATAATTAAAGGTCACATAGTTTATTATTTTTGTAAATACTAACTCAAAATAAGTGTCAAATGGATTATTCATTTAAGTCTCATTGTAACTTGAACTTTGAACTTATCATTTCTCTCAGGTGACATGGAACATCAGAGAGCTGTCAGTCTAGAGAAACAGATGAGATTTGTCAATGAACTTGGAATCCATTCTACTCACTCTGTTTCAGCTCGCACAGGAGAAAATGTATGTAATATTTATAAATAAGTAAAAAAGCTGTGCTAATTGATTAGAAAAGTATATAAAAATACTATAACACAAAAATCATATTATACAATATTTACAAAATACGGTAAATATTTTCTTAACGGATATGAACTGTGTCTTATATTTCCAAACATTTCAGAGAGTTCTAGAAAGCCTAGTTTAGCAGTAGTGTTGATCAAGTCAGTTGTTTTCTAAGTATAAGCTAAGTATAAAATATGTAAATCACCAATTTCTAAACCATCTTATTTTTTAGAAAATTTTAATTTTTGACAAATAATGGTTTTGGGGTGTAAAACTGTTAACACTATAAAAATAAAAGACAGAGTAAAAGTTTACTCAGGTAAATGCCAATCTTAACGTAATTATTACAGTGGTAATGTCTGTAGGTTAACTTTCATACCACTTATACATGAACCACACTTTTTTAAATACTACTTTTTGGTGTAAGGAAAACCTACAGTGAACTCATAACAAACCTTGCAAAACAGGTTTTGCATGAAAAATTTTCTCTCCTGTACAAGAAGAAAATTTATAAACATTAAAATTTCGCCTCATTTGGCTTTAGATATTTTTTTTTATTATGAAAGGTCATTCAAAACCATTAATGTATCACAATTATATTGAGATCGGTAGAGAGATCGTAATATCATGTACTTTTCAAAATCTGAATGAGGGAGTTGGATCTATATTTCTATATGTTTAGTTACTAATAACACCTTGATGTTCATTAATAGTAGTAACGTTTTTGATACAGGTGACATTAGCTTTCCAGAGGATCCTGGCGGAGTTGCTGGGGCTGCGTCTGAGCCGTGTGGACCAAGAGGAGCAGTTAAGTGTAGTCAAGGCTGAAATTCTTGCAGCCAACCACAACCAGGCATACGCTGGCCTGCAGACACCGCCTTCTACTATCTGCTCTCTTCAGTGAAACCAACAATCTATGTTAATAAAAATATATTTGTGCTGTCTTCTATCTTGTTTTCTTTACCCAATATTTTGTCATGTTCTTTACTATAAGCAGTCCAGGTTCTTAAAGTCAATTCCAAAACTTTAAACCTAAATTCGGAATATACCTCAGTGAGCAATAAAACATTAATTTAATTGGGACTTTTATTTATTAATGTAAACAGATCCGTACTTTTAATGATATTGTAAACAGGATAACAGGAACTCAGGCTTATTTCTAATGTACGGGCAGGCCCCAATTTACAATCGGACAAACTGAACATTTGGACCAGGTAGTTACGGCCTGTATGCAGATGGAAAATTGCAACTGGCTCTATAGTTGGTGGCTTGAGCCACACTGCCACCAATCTAACTTGTCATCACTGCTCTGTCAACAACAGTTATGCTGTGTGCGTAATTGTTTGTGTCAGCTCATCAACCAAATAATTTCAGTTACTAATCTCATTGTCTTGTGTAATTTTCAGCTGTTTTTGAGTATATTATCATGAGTAAAAAGTTAAGTGGTGCTGATTACAAAAACATACTGTTAAAAGTCAGAGTGACGAACTTGAACTAGTGCTTAAAATAGGTACGTTCTTTACTCATTCATCATCTATCTATGAATGCCAAGATGACTCAACAAGACCTTCGACTTCGTCATCAACCTCGTCTAACTTTACACAAGAAGACTTACTAGATATATATATATATATATATATATATATATATATATATATAAAGAATAATCAGCCATGTGTTAATTGGATTGGAAATTCTTCAGCAGGCATTTGGAAGTAGTTTACAATCACAGGCTGAAATTACACTTGGTAGTTGAGAATGTTATTAAACACTGAAAAAAAAAAAACATAATGGTGAATTTTTCCAAATCTCTGTAAACTTACAATGATGATAAAAGAGGAAATAGTTAAGAAGAATGTATTATTTTACCAGGTGAACATTGTCTCAAAATATGTTTAAGGGCACTGCCCCTAATGTAGATGTTTTAAGAGGTTGGTTATTATACCAACAGTGTACTACGAAAGTATTTTGTATTCAATGTTGTTTGTATTGAATCTGTTGTATTTCATCAAGATAATGAAAAACTAAGTTTTCTTCTGGTTTTAACGGCTAGAAGCACTGCTATGAACTACTAGACCACTAGACAAAAACAATAATTGTTCATTATTAATGCAGGATGATAAAATTATGTGTTCATAGTATGAAGAAGAGGGAAGCTAATGGTGAAATAATAGTTTTAAAAATAGTTTCTGTTGTAACATTTTTGGCAATTAGGAGTTTACCTTTCTAAGGAGACAACGGGGATTTTGGATCAACTTCAAATGGTTTGTATTAAATAGTGAATAAGGCTCTTTGCTTGCCCAACAAATTAGGAAATTGGTAACAAAGGTCAAGGGAATACCTCATACCTATCTACTCAAATATGTTATGAATTTATTTAAGTTGTTGGGAACTGTGTGCTTAAAACTGTACTAATGAAATAAAAAGAAGTTAGGAACTACTCTCTTATAGTAGATTCAATACCTGATTGTTCTCATACTGAACAATTGGGATATTCTTTTGCGATACCTACATCAAACGGAGGCAAAACGTGTAGAATGACTCTGCCTGGAATATCACATACATCTGCTAGAAAAAGGTGGCTTTCTTGTAAGTTTTTGGAGCACCTTACTTAGGTCTCTAGGCCTAAATAAAATAAGAAAGTCCTTTTGCTGAATACATACAATGTGCATCACATTCACTAAATCTTGGACTGGTTGCTGCACTTTTACAGTAGTTTTCTTTAGCTTCATCTTTCTTGGAACTAATTTTCTTCTTATCATATAAGTGGAGTATTTTGAAACAATGCTTCACAAAAACCTACATGACAAGCAATAGAAATGATTAGCAGATGAAATGTATTATTGAAACATACCTAGATAACAGAACAAATTTAAAAAATAATGTGTTCTTTAAGGGGGGGAGTTCAAATAAAAAGTGAAAATCTTTATTTACAAACCAATTTTACTCATACTACACCTTAAGGTGAAGTTATATAAAACATACACAAAAAACTGGAAAAATTTTTTTTCCGCTACCCAAGGGTGGGGGATTTTTTGTGTATTGCAAGGGTTTGCGAGAACATAAATTTCTCAGGTTTTTAAAGTGATAGAGGGTTGTTTTTTTTAATCTGTTCCTGAGAGTAATACCTACAATCTCTAGCATGGGTTTAAGGAAATTATATAAAATAAAATTACAGTAAATTTTTAAATTTCAAAATATTTTTTTCCCCAAAATAACTGGTAAAAACTATTTTTTAAAATATTTTAATGACATTATTTTTACAAATCCATGCTAGAGATTGTAAATCTTGTCAAACTGAACAAAATAAAAAAATTTCATCCTTCTATCTAGTATAGAACTTGAGATATTTATGTTCCCATGCGAAAAAAGTAAACTTTTGAAAAACGGCCGAAAACCAAAACACGGTGCTTTTAGTGATTGACAAAGACCTACTTACATTAAAATTCTCCAGGTCCATAAGTGACTCCTTCATTTTTTTTCTTTGCTTCTTCTTCATGGATTTTCTTCAACTTTAAGTAGTGTCTTCGTCTTTTTAACCTCTCACACTTAGCCTTTTCTATTCTTTGGCAACAACGTCGGTCACGGATCTTGGCGATTCTTGTGGTGTTTGCGCCCGGCTTCAACGATGCTCTCACAAGACCTGCTATGGTGGAAACGTTTCCAAAATTGTATTCACTGATAGCATTATAAACTGCAGTTTCTACTAAACGTTTGGAAGTATTCTTGGCTTTGTCGCATCTGCGCCAAATGTGGCTGTGCAAACTTTCGTTGCTATTTTGAGTTTGCCCTCTCAAACACTTTTTTAGAAGTTCCCTCTCTGTTAGTCTCTTATATACTGGTACAATATGTTTTAGAACTGTGTTGTTTATGGGTGTTTTTACATTTTGACTATGATCACCTGGAGGTAAGTTATTGGCCTTAGCTCGGTTGTAAAAACACCAACTGTGTTCACCCTCGGGACATTTAAAATGCTTTGGATTCTGGTTGGTAGAAATGCAGTGGTACAGTGTACCCAGAATGGATTTTTTCATGGATATGACATCTTTGTGGACATTTTCCAAATTAGCATTGTGATAATATTTAGTTAGTTTACAAATCGCTTTTTCGGTCAAGCATCCAAACCCTCTACCTCCAAGAGTAACTTTATGCACTTTACTAGCGTCTTTCACTAACTTCCGTAATGCTGTTCCCAGCCTTTTGGAGACATGGTTAACACATTCCTCCTTTTCTATTACCACATCTTTACCATAGACATCCATCTCCATCAGGTGGCTGAATACTTTCGAGTCACCGTCAGAGACAACAGTTGTGTACTGAAAGTTATAGTCCAGTGAGCGCCTCCACAGTGTATCAGCTGCAGCGACTTCCATTGCTGGTGACGATCCAGTGTAGTTTGTCACATTCTGCTTGATGCCCTTCATACCAAAAAAAAAACTCTGGGCTCGTTTCACCCAACCGTTCTTTGGTGAGCGCACAATTATGACAATACTTAGAAAGCACACAACAGTCAATCACTAAACCAGTATCGATATGGATGACAGTCCCAACACCATAATTACTCGTGAACCCACGTTTGTGCCACGAACCATCGTAACTTACAGCTAAGTCAATTACAGAATTGTCTGTAACTGTATTGTCATGTTCTTTACAGTAGTCTCTCACACATTTTCTTGCCTTAGCCAAATACTCAGTGCCGTTCATTAGGGATAACTTATGGAGTTCGGCCGACGTTTTATGAAATAGCCCTTTACTCATACAAACCATATTCATGATAAGAGAAAATTTTTCTATTGCAGAATAACCCTTGCTCATATTCAAAAAAGATCTAACTACTCTCCTATTTACATCATATGAGTCATCCTCTGCAATCTTTTTTGAGCTTGACACGCTACGTCTTTCTTACATTTTGTACATTCCACACATAAAGAGGTACTAAAGCCTACATTCCTTTTTATATTTAAAACTAGTTCACATTCAAAGCACTCATTGCATGCAAGCTGCTCAACTAAAGTGTTCAAACGGTAATTATCATATTAACGGCCGGGGCGGAAAAATACGAGTTTTGCGTTAAAAACTTATTGGAATCGTCATATAGAACAAAAAAGTATAAGGTTTGTTGGGGTGGAAATGAGAAATGACAAAAGTTCTAGAAAATGAAAAATTAAATAACTTTTCAGTAATATCTCCATGTTCTACATCCACGTCTAGCGTCACGTGACCTTTTGTGGCCAATGATTGAACCTCGTGATGACGTCATCGGTTGCGCCGCCATCTTTGCAAACGTAAATGAAAAATAATACAGAAATGAGCAGAATTTTGATCAAAATAAATAATGTTTTTCTTAATTTCGAGAAAAAAATTAATTACGAGTGCCTCCGGCCATCAGCGCGGGCTTCGGCACCTTCGGTGCTGCCCCGCGCTGATGTCAATAAAAGAAAAACATCCCTCGAGATAGTACCTATCAGTAAAATATAAAATACTAGAGGGGCTGATCAAAAATATAAATTGAAATGTAATGCGAAGGCAATTATGTAAAGTTAAAAAACTAAATAAATCATGAAAAACTCAAATATATAGATGGATCAGAGAACACATACCATAAGTGTGTTGGCGGATACAGCTGAGCAGCAGCAACAAAAAAGTCGTCTATCACAACGAAACGATAAAGTCTCCCGGTTTAAAAACACCACTCGACCGCACGACGAACACATACACTCATTTTTAAAAATTCCATGTTCAATTAAAAAAGAGATAATTTCGTTTCGGTTAAAACGTAAACTCTTTACGTGCCCTACGAAACACACAATTCACTAGGGTTGGTTGAACTAGTGGATGGTTGATTCATCATTGTAAACGCACTCACTCAATCCGACCTACTGAACACGATATCTTGTGTAGAACTGACCCATGCCCGGAGAACTCAGATAACAGGTACGTTATCAGGCTGCTATCAGTCCCGGCCGCAGATAATATTCAAGTAAACAGATTATCCAGACACAGCACACACAAACTGAACATTAAAACATTAGGAGCTTAACCACTTATCAATATACCCCCTAAAATCATGTTATTTGTCATTTGCACCCCATAGTACTATATATATTTTTTGTTCAGGAGGGTGAGCAGAATACGTTGGTAACGTCAAATTCGTGATTTGCCGCCCCGGCGTTTAATCTTACTGGTACGCAAACTATTTACATCAACTAGCAAGTACTCCGCAGCTGTGTCTGCTGGTAGGCCTAGGCTTACTTCTCGATCTATTTCAGTTTCTGACAAATTTAGGTTATCTTTTCTGTAGTTTGTATACTTATCTTTTGCCTGAGAAGTACTTGGCTGTTCAACTACAGGATTCACAGCCTGAGTTTGATTTGATGTGGAATGTGTAGGTTCACTAGGCCTAGTTAGGTTTGGAGCTAGGCCTATGTTCTTCCATCGCTTGTTTGCTGCCAACACAGCCTTAGATTTTTTAGATCGGGTTTTTGTACCAAGTTCTTTTATCACAGCTTGCTTCACAGGAGGCATAGTCAACAGTTATTGCAAAAACTAGTAAACTAAAAAAATCTAACCTCTAAAGCACTTTATCAAATGTACTAAATTATACACTACAGGAACAAAACAAATTTGTTGGTGAAATTCAACAGATCAAATTGTAAGTCATACAGCTTCACTAAACCGGCTAATTCACTCAGTAATAACTACAAATGTACACATAATGAAGAAAACTTTGAATTTCATGGTAACAACAACAAAGACTGGAGCTAGTTATTGTACTGTACCAAAGTAAACAAAACAGTGAGTCAGCTGTTCAGAAAACATTTCTGCTATAGAATAATACCCTCCCCCCCTTCCCTGGAACTGGTTTCTCAGTCAGCTGATGGGTTCTAGCTTTGGAAGTAAATCCATAATACTATATGCTAGTACTATAATTAGTGGCTAGATTTAGTTTAGAATAAGTAATCAATCTACAAAAGCAAACTATGTCAAGATTGTGTAATGCTGCAAAAATCACTAAAATAAAGTGCAACTTCAAAGTATTTTTTTTATGAGAAAAAAAAATCGTATAAGGTTGGTTTTAACTGTTTTATGTTCAGAATTTAATATATAATTTAAAAAAAATAAAAAATTGTAAAAATTCATATTTTGGCCATTTTTGGTGTGAACTCCCCCCTTAAGATAATGGACTTTTTTTAGCAAACTTGACAAACAGGAAAGAAGCATATGAAGTCATAACTACTAGATTTAAAGTGTTACGCTTCTACTGACTCGTTCATCTAAAGTGATGAAA
The DNA here is from genome assembly GCF_021130785.1 of Homalodisca vitripennis. Lineage (NCBI taxonomy): Eukaryota > Metazoa > Arthropoda > Insecta > Hemiptera > Cicadellidae > Homalodisca > Homalodisca vitripennis. Next base: position 93,861,933 of record NC_060210.1, read on the forward strand.
CTTTGCTTTCTGTATCCTGAAGACATTAGTCCAGATTTGTAAAAGAGTGTAAATTTTTAAATGTATGTTGAATATAAAAGGACTGCAAGTCTTACCTAAAGTGTATTCTTATATTATAAACAATTTATCAAGTACGTTGTCACATCTTGAAATTGCAGTTAGGATGTTTTTGACATTACCTATAACCAGTTGGAATTTTTAAGTTTTAGGCAGAGTTAAAGAATTTTAAGAGAGCAAAACTTCTAAATAAAAGTTAAATTCAAGAGTACAAAACATATTTCACCTTGAAAACTAGGTTTCAGATATTGTGCAAGTTTGCTGGAAAAAATAAAAAAAATCTATGTAGGTTCGTTCTGATGCAAATACATATGTACGGAAACTTGAAAACAAGTTTTATTAGGGTTAATACTGGATACTGGTTCCAGAATTGAGCAGTATTGGTGGTATAGTTTTTGTTTTTTTTGTAAATCAAATTTTTAAATTCTTTTAAAAATTATACCATTAATAGTATCACCTTGATGAGGGTAGTCCAATAACTACTTATTGTGTATTGGACATGGAGGTAGCCAACTTCTTTTCATCAACACTCGGGATATCATCAACCAAACAATATGCTCAATCCATATCTGTAACCCATCAAGCTAAAGTAGTTCTAGGCGACCCCACTTAGGGTTGGTTTGGCATTAAAGTAGGGTAATAGTGATATTGCCACTAGTGCAATAGTAAATAAAAGAAAACACAGTTTGTTATCAAGAAACCTGTTCATCTAGTATCGATAGCACAATTGATGTTGATCTCCTCAGTGATAGCCAAATCAGTCTCTCTGAAAGTACTATAGGTTTAGCCCTTCACATGCCACTAATAAATCCATTAACTTCCTATAATGCCAAGACAAGTAAAAAAATATAAAACAGGGAATTTTACTTAAAATTAGCATATTGATAAAAATGAAAAATAACTATTTACAAAACTGTTTATTTCAAATAAATTTTAATTTCATTGTAAAATGTAATTAAGCTGAAAAGAAATAACTGAAAAAGCAGTAATATGCGCCACGTATATGTTTGGTTATGACTCTGTAGGAGACGTAGAACTGATGAGCAGGTGAGCAGGTGGTCGGAGTTAGACAAAGGGCACTCCCCTCCCCCCGCTACAGAGTGAAGGTCATTTTTAAACACTTCCTTGACTACAGTGATAAACACGGAGCATGCAAAGGGCATTCTCCAAGAGACAATCTAAAACATCAGTTGTAACTGTATTTGTCATTTTGGTCAAAGTCTACTATTCTAATATATCCGTCTACAGCGTGGGAAGGGTTACATTTTTTTATTTAACAAAATGTGTGACCAAATCTATGTAGCAAAAGGGTGAATCTATGAGTAATAACACTATAAAAATACTGTTCCTAAATATTCGAGGCCTCACTAATAAAGTCATCATGCTAAAGTGTAATTTCTTCTGATATGGTTACAATAAAATTAAGTTATTCTTGAACTTGCATATAAGATCAATATTGAAACTTTCAAGTGCCACCATTTTGTTTAGGATTAACCTTATGCGGCTCTAATTAAGACCTTTAAAATGGTATGCATATGAATCTATGCTTAAATTTAAGATTTTCTTCTGACTACTTAAGGGCCATCCCCCTGAAGTGGTGACGAGGTATTGATTGCACCAAAAAGTTCAATAATTGTCACTATGTCACTGTACAAGTTTATGAGTAGAGAATATATTAGACCATTTCAAGACTTCAGCATCGCTGTAGGTATAGACTTAGAAAAAGCTTGAGACTTTGTCTTTAAAACAATTTTTTTATATACTTGCTGAAATAATGCTGATTTTTTTTAAAAGTAGACAAAAATTCTTATTGAACCACATATAAAAGGCTCTTCAGTATGAAGTGTAAGGATCATATTAATTGTACAGTAAATTCATTAGTATGTATTCTATGTTTTGGCAAACTTTTAACATAGTTTATGCCTTTGGTAGACTTAATGCAACATTCCGTCATTTAGAATTTACTGTCTGAACATCCCACAGTACAGTAGTGATGTTCTGCCAATGTACCATACCATATATATATATATAATTTCAATAAACATTGAATCGCAAATATATATATATATATATATATATATATATATATATATATATATATATATTGATATTTTAACAATATAAGATATTTTATTTTATTTATAGCACATTATGTTTCATCATTGATTTAAGAATCCATGGTTTGTTCAGAAATGAAATATGGTTTGGAACAAAAATACGTGATTTATTCTACTAATAAGAGTACTGTTGTTTCAGTAAGGATGGTTTCTAAATGGTGTATCAGGGTTGAATAGCTGAGGGTCTTGCATAAAGGCTGGATCCTTCAGGTAGTATGGCATCAGTCCTGAAAATCAGTATATGAAAATAAACAATCTTCTTTATTTAATTATCAAAACTATAGTATATCCAAAGCATGTTCCAAATAATTAACACTTTCATCCTCATGTGAGTCAAATTGATACACAATAAGTTTTACATATAGGACTGCATGAGTCACTTTGATACATGTATCAGACCAAAATGGCTTGGCCTACTTAACATGTTATGCTCTTTAATGACTAAATATGTTCCTAGCTCACTGATTATGCTTTTTACTCTTTTTAGCTCCTGTAATTAGATGTACAACCAGTTTGAGTCATAGCGATACACACAAGCTATGAAATGAGGATGAAGTGACATGCTTGTAATTCGTATTACTGGCTCATTTGTAGCAATTTGATACACAAATTTAAGATTTTTGTAAACTGTGATTTTTATCTCCCCTTTCAAACACGACTACATTATTAGTCCCAAATAATTATTAACACATTGATATACAAAAGCCTAAACAGTAATGACTTTTTGGTTGTTGTCTACTGTACCAGTTTTTCAATAAACAGCTGTTTTTTTTGTATCAAGCCTAAAAAGACGACATATTTTTAAGATTTTCAGTCATCTACAAAGGGTTAAATAATTAAACATAAAATATGTAAAAAATAAGCATGCACAGTATTACCTGCATTCTGTGACTTTTCTATTTCCTTTTCAACTTGTGCTTGGCGTACTTTACAAAGTCCTGTGATATGTCGGCCATAAATCTTTCCAGTATACATAGATACGAACTGGGAGAGAAGTTTCGGATTCTTGTAATCAGGAGTTATATTCATCTTACACAATATACATAACCTTCTCTCCTTCTGGAAAGGGTTTTCCATATCTGGAACAGGCTAAGCAAAACAAAATTAAAAAATATATTTTGTAAAATTATAATCTCTATGCAGATAAAATTTTAATTTTAACAAAGTTTTGTAGCTTCACTTTAATTGTTTATGTCTGTAGCAGTGGATTAACGTGCTCTCTCATATAAATAACTACAATCATACAATATGGAATCTTACAATAAACAACTCCGAGGATTATAATAAAATGTACTAATTTATAGTGGAATCTGTTATATATATATATATCAGCGGCCAGTATTACAAAAGGCCAAGCAGGCACAAGGCTTCACAAAGGCCAGTATTATGCATAATTGCTTAGTACTGTTATTGTATGAGGGCCAATTTTTTCCAACCACTGATCACACACCTTCCCCCTACAACATTTGTCACTGTCGAGTTCAAGAAGATAATTTGCACTGAGCTGCAGTCACATAAACATTGCTGTCTCTATTGATTCTATCACCAAATGTGAATTGAGGACTTTTATTCATTTCCTGCAAGCAGAAGGGAATAGTGCAGCAGAAATATCAGAGAATGTGCCTTGTTTACGAAGAAAACATTGTGAGTGATGATGTTGTACATGAATGATGTAAAAAGTTTAAAGATGGCCGAACTGACATGCACTATGAAGGAGGTCAAGGATGCAAGTCTGTCGCTACAGATGGCCTTAATGAACAATTGAAAAAGTGCTTTAGAGACAACCATAGATTCACAATAAGTGCTTTATCTTTAGAGTTTCCAGAGGTGTCAACAATCTCTTTACTCTAATGTTACATAAAATTTAAAGGCTAAAATAGATTTGTGCTCACTGGGTACCAAAATGTTGACTGATCCCTATAAAACTCGTCATATGGCTTCAGCTTTGACATTCCTTGAACTGATCCTTCAATTTCACATTCGGCCATCCTAAAACTGCGATTCATGCACAACACCATCAAACATGATGTTTTCTCCATAAACACAGCACATTCTCTAAGAATTTCTGCTGCTCTATTTCCTTCTGCTTGCAGGAAACGAATAAGACTGCTTAACTTAAATTTGGCGGAAGAACCGAGATCTGAGATTGAAAAAAAAAAAAAACGGCCTTTGTATTATACTTGTCGTAGTTTTTGTTTTAAAATAATTCCCGAATTGTATTGCTATTTGATTACTTTAATGAAAACATTTGATCAGTAAGAAGTATTGCCATAAACCTGGCTTTATAAAAAAACACAAATAAAAAATTCAATTCATTTGCATTCCCAGTATGCAATACACATAACAAATTAGTACATGTGTTAATAAGAAGTAAACACACAAATTTTACAACTAGAAGCTAATTTTAAAAAACTACTTTTAGTTTTTACTTCAAAACTGGTTACTTACAGAATCCTCATTGCAGCTTTCGACGTCTTCATGCTCACTATTAAAATCTTTGGCTGAAGTTCCACTTTGTGCAAATTGAGTGGAAATTATTGAAGGCTTTGGTATTATACCTGTAGAAAACCAAAGTAGATAAGAATTATTTACTGAATGCTTCCTATTGAGGCAGAATAATCAATTTATTTATAATTTTGGAACATTACATATGTTAAAAATATCTTTATTTAATTATTACCAATAAAGTATAGTGTTACAGAAATAATTAAGCTTTAGACATTGTAGCTCTGTATTTCTTCTTCAACCATAAATAGGAAGTTATAGATTTAAAATATAAAAATATTCAGATAAAAACTTAAAAGCCTATCTAAGATAAAATAAAACGGATGAAGTTTAATGATAAGATCCTATCCTTCAAGAAGAAGAAATACTGAGAGTAATGTAATTTCATGCAATATGGGGGACTTTGTACTGCAATCAAAATATTTAAAAAACATGCATTTTTAATGTAACAAATTTATATTTGATAAAATTAACTTTTAAGGATTCGATTTATACTTTATAACTTGATCAAACTCAAAACTAATTTCATGAATCAAATTATTATATTTGATCATCAGTCACACCAGTTTAGGTGACCAAAATGAGAGGGTATCAAAAGGGTTAAAAATATCATATGATAGTTTTTCATCAGATCACATCTTTCTTTGCATGATTCGCTTAAAACCAACTGTGTCTGACAGATGATTTCAAGTGTATCGAGCAAAGAAACATATGATGGAGAAAAAATGATCGTTTTATACGTTAAACCCCATTTTAACTTTAAAAAAAATGAGCAATTCTTTGCCAAAAGAGATTCCTCTATTGATTAAAAATAAATTAGATTGTGTGCTTATAAAGTGTAAACTCGCCTTCGGCTCGCTGGGGGCTATGCCCCCAGGCCCCCAAAGTAGATGCTTAAAATTCGGGGATAAGCGGAATTCGGTGACTGATTAAGTCCGGATATTAGGTAAATGACAAGGGAGTTCAAAATTGACCTTTTTCATTGATTTTTTTCCGTATTCGTCCAAACTATTGACTTTGAGGGCATTTTGCGGTTAAACCGTTAGAGATACGAGAAAAAGTGACTGCACATTGCTTGTCGGAAATTTGATTTTGTTTTTCGATTATGCCATCAGATTTAAGCTACGACCTGTAATTTAGGAAGTACAGAGCTTAGGACAAAAGACTGCACTGGGCTGTTTTTTTTAAATTTTCCGGGGGTTTAATTTACTCAGGGGTTACCTGGTCATACCAGGAAATTCCCGGAGGGGGGTTAGTGTTACCGAGAGTCAGGACATCAGGGGGTTTAATTTACTCAGGAAATTTACTGGTCTTACCAGAAAATTCCGGGGGGGGGGGGTGTAATTAAGACACATGTAGGCCTCTTTTTGAGGGTGCTGTGTCTGTGAACGTAATAAAAATTCACTATGTCCCCTTCTACTATTGACGCTTAGCTAACGCTCAGCCAATTTCAAATGTGGGGTTGTATTCACTCGTTAACCTAGCAAAGCAAGTGCAATCTGAATCTGGAATGAATTACACAATATTAGTCCCATATAAATTTAAAAACTCCAAAATTTGCCAATTTACGACAAATATTTTGCTATTTATACCGTTTTTCGGGCTTATTAAAGGACATACAACAAAAAGTTACATGACCTATTTTGTAGATCCCATCAATTGTTAGTCATAAGAATTTTTACATTTAAGCTAGAATAAACTGTTTGGCCGCTATCGACTCTAGAAACAAAGTTCTTAAATAAAAATTACAAAATATTTACATTTATTGGCCGAACAAATGGAGATAGAGCAAAAAGTCACTGAACATTTTTTGTAGATCACGTGATTTCCTAAATCCCGTTGAATATTTGTTTTGAGTTACGACCAACCGTTTAGCCGCTATCAAGCCCGGAATGTAAATTTTTAGGCGAAAATGTCCAATATTTTCACTTAATCGCGTTTTGCGGTCAAACTAATGGAAATATAGTAAAAAGTCACTTAACCTTTTTTGTAGGTCATCTTATTTCCTAAATAAAACGTTGGTCTTATTTTGACCTCTCCGACCAATGGTTTCGCCGCTATCGACCCCAAAAACAAAAGTTTCACGTAAAAGTTACAAAAAAATTGCACATAATCACGTTTTTCGGCCAAACCAATGGAGATAGGGCAAAAAGTCACTAGACCTTTTCTGTAGATCACGTAATTTGCTAATAATTTGATGGGTCAATCAGATTTGAGCTACGACCAACGGCTCGGCCGCTATCGGGCTCGAAACATTATTTTTAGCGAAAAAATCTCTGGAATGTCAAATATTAGAGCGTTTTGTCGCTTAACCATGGAAGATAGAGCAAAAAGTCACTGGACCTTTCTTGTAGTTCAGTTCATTCATGACCATGGATTTTTCGTCAGATCCGAGCTAGCTCCAACGGTTTGCCCGCTATCGGGCTTACAAAAAAAGGCCTGCAATGGTGAAAAATGCATGAATTTTCTCGAATTTGTTTGAGGGGTTTAAAAGTAAAAAAGTCCGGTTTTCAGACTTTTCCTCCGGGTCATATTGTGAAAGGTACCTGCGTGCCAAATTTCACGTTTCCAGCACTTCTAGAAGTATGTTAGAATTTGTATCTATATATCAGTGAGTGAGCCAGTCAGTCAGTTTCACATGCGGCTGTATAAGTATTTAGATAAGCTCTCGTCTCCTGGACTATTCCAACCTGGAAACAGTCTTGGAAATATTCCTTACAATTTCCAATGCTTTAGGTGAAGGATTGCTTACTACTCAAAAATGAAAAAAACTACCTTCACATAACAAGACCACTTGAATGACTGAGTAATATTGTAGGCTATATAGAATTTGACTTAAAAAGATTTAGAAAGTTACCTTAAGTTAATAGAAATGTTAGTAGTTATGAAAGACCAAGAAATGTTTTTTTCGTGGATAGTATTTATTTAAATTAAACCTTTTTCATAATTAAGTTTGTTTCAATATTTGTAATTACTTTTCATTATAAATATTACCAATTACCTTAACTTTTGAGTGCGTTTTGTCATCTATTATATTATTTAATACATATTATAACTTACGTAAAATGGAAGACATATCGGACAGTAATACAAGACGAGAGTAATAGTCAAAATGACATTTCACAAGTGAATGTTGTTCAATCAAGATTAAAGAATCCAAAAACACTATTAACACCACTCCACACCTTCTGAATGTATGCTATGCCTGTCACGCTAACCACGTGCGAACTAATACAGACATGATTGATGTGAATATATAACAGGAACATTTTATAAATCAGTATTTGAAAATATTTCCCCTCCAATGATTTCGTACAATTGTATCTCTTTGACCTCATGTAACATAAATATTCCAAAACGTATCAATACAAATACCACCAGCCAGCAGTGCAAGTTATAGCAGCCCTGCATTGCTGGCGACAATTGAAAAACACCCCTCTAACATCTTAACTAGCAGTAATGGGCAGAGGGGTTTGTGATCGCACCATCTAGAATTTGATCTTTTAGTGATAGGTATTATCTAGAGGGATGTTTTTCATGTTGCAATCAGTGCCGATGGTCAGAGGCACTTGTGTTAGGCTGATATGAACTTTTATTCTAAAAGGTCTAAATTAACAAAAACTTTTTTGTTGAGGTAGAATTCACCTGATTTCAGCATTATTCTTATTTTACATATCCAAAGACAGTGTAACTGCTGATGTCAGCAGCAACCATACAAGATTGACTCACTATTATAAAAAGACCATGTGACACCTGTACAACAATGAAATATTACCCAGCAAGACAAAGTAGTTCCACTTTTACTATTCTATAACTTTGTTATTGTTATTGTCAACCCTTGATACATTGTCCTCCTGAACCAAATAACATTGTATTATTTGGTTCAGGAGGACGATGGCAACAGGTTAAAAACGTTCACGACGATGTGCACCCCATTGGCTACACGCGATCTTTCACAACTGCCGTTGTGTACACATTGGGCTTTCGTAAAGCGCCATGAGCGCCTAATGGGCTACACGATGCATAGGCATTTCCTCATTGCGTTTTTTTTGTTGCCTGTCTTAGTGGTTTGTATAATTTGATTTCACGCTTAAATAAATATCTCAGACTATCATGTACCCCGTCGGGCGCATGATTGCTTAATTTTTAAGGTAAATCACTTTGTAGGTACCTCTTGGGGTACATGAGCAAATTGAAAAAAACGTATCGAAATAATTGTTTTTGTGCAAAATTGCAAAGCCTACATAGTCTACTATTATTGTTATAGTAAGATGTTTCAACGTAAAAAACCTGATTACAGTACTGGTTTTTGCCATTATTATTGAAAAAATTTACAGAAAGTAAAAAAGTCTGGTAAAAAGCCGTTGTCGTGGACGTGTTAATAACGCAAAACTCGTCTTTTGCCACTCCAGCCATAAACTTTACAATTTGACCAAAAACTAATACTGTGAAGTGGCTAAAGCAAACCTTTACCTTAGTCAAAATAGAAAATCTTTTATAAAAGGGGGTTGTGGTACCTCTACTAAGGGAGTAAAATGTACGGGTAGGGTACAATAAGCGGACTCGGATTTTTATATCAAAATTGGCAAACGATATTAGTTAACCATAACAATCGATATAATCAATCGATACTGATGAATTATTTTGAACAGTTTACTTAAATAATCCAAATCAACAGCTGTAAACACGTTCAAATAGTACACGTAAGGTAATATTCCATTTTACATAAGTAAAATTTGATTATTAAAAATGGCAGTCAAACTACATGACATTGTCTTTTGAAAGATGATAAGACACGTTTTTCGTGGCTTCAACATGTTGGACTAGTACTGGTAAAACCATTATGTGAAATTTGTGGGAAAGGAACAACTGTAACTGCGAGGGGAGCAAATATATTCGTCTTCAGTTTTCCTAATTTTGGTTATAATAATTTGTTTAAACACTGTAAATATTGAATTCGTTTATGAATTTAAAACATTTGATTGTTATTGAGGACTATAGTTACTTTAATATCGATTGATACTCTAGGATTTGAGATTCGAATATTAGGTATGGATAATTATATTGTTCGATATAAATAACCGGGTCCGCATATCGTACTCTACCCAAATGTACGTTGAATAATTAGGCTACTATTGTCTATTGGGCATAGGAAAACAAATGCGTACCAGTAAGATTAAACGCCGGGGCGGCAAATCACGAATTTGACGTTACCAACGTATTCTGCTCACCCTCCTGAACAAAAAATATATATAGTACTATGGGGTGCAAATGACAAATAACATGATTTTAGGGGGTATATTGATAAGTGGTTAAGTTCCTAATGTTTTAATGTTCAGTTTGTGTGCTGTGTCTGGATAATCTGTTTACTTGAATATTATCTGCGGCCGGGACTGATAGCAGCCTGATAACGTACCTGTTATCTGAGTTCTCCGGGGCATGGGTCAGTTCTACACAAGATATCGTGTTCAGTAGGTCGGATTGAGTGAGTGCGTTTACAATGATGAATCAACCATCCACTAGTTCAACCAACCCTAGTGAATTGTGTGTGTCGGAGTGTTTCGTAGGGCACGTAAAGAGTTTACGTTTCAACCGAAACGAAATTATCTCATTTTTAATTGAACATGGAATTTTTTAAAATGAGTGTATGTGTTCGTCGTGCGGTCGAGTGGTGTTTTTAAACCGGGAGACTTTGTCGTTTTGTTGTGATAGACGACTTTTTTGTTGCTGCTGCTCAGCTGTATCCGCCAACACACTAATGGTATGTGTTCTCTGATCCATCTATATATTTGAGTTTTTCATGATTTATTTAGTTTTTTAACTTTACATAATTGCCTTTGCATTACATTTCAATTTATATTTTTGATCAGCCCCTCTAGTATTTTATATTTTACTGATAGGTACTATCTCGAGGGATGTTTTTCTTTTATTGACATCAGCACGGGGCAGCACCGGCCGAAGCCCGCGCTGATGGCCGGAGGCACTCGTAATTAATTTTTTTCTCGAAATTAAGAAAAACATTATTTATTTTGATTAAAATTCTGCTCATTTCTGTATTATTTTTCATTTACGTTTGCAAAGATGGCGGCGCAACCGATGACGTCATCACGAGGTTCAATCATTGGCCACAAAAGGTCACGTGACGCTAGACGTGGATGTAGAACATGGAGATATTACTGAAAAGTTATTTCATTTTTCATTTTCTAGAACTTCGTTATTTCTCATTTCCACCCCATCAAACCTTATACTTTTTTGTTCTATATGACGATTCCAATAAGTTTTTAACGCAAAACTCGTATTTTTCCGCCCCGGCCGTTAAAATGATAATTACCAACAAATGCAAAATTAAAAAAATAGTTGGTTTGTAGGTTAAGCCCTAGAGCCTGTGTCACTGGCATTTTTCTTCTACAATGAAAACATATATGTAAATAGTTAATAATGTTCTACTGTACACAATATTTATTTACAGACTGAATTATATTAAACAGTGTGATTGATATAAATTCATTACCCAATTAATCCTATTAATAGAATGACTTACCTCCAATGCGTTTAATTAGCAAGCTTACAAAAGCCATGGCAAAATTTAATCTTCCTACAATACTATGTTTAGATGTCTAACTGGAGTAAATAAGCAATAGCCTACTCAAACTTAGGCACTAATTGCAAACTTGAATTGAATCATAGTCAAAGGACAAAATTGACTGTACTCCAAAAGATTGTAAAAAATTATATTGATACTTGATGGTAAACCTCAGTTCGGTAATATTTTCCTATATTAAACAATAAACAATATCGTAAACAATATTTAATTCTTCTCTATAATATGCCACAGATAAACACTATTATAAGAAAGAAATATGTTGTCTTGACACACAAATTAGTATTAGGATAGAAACTTTATTGTCTTAGGTTAGATTTAAGACGTATTTTTTGTGTTTGTTATCGAGCAGATCAAGCACCTTTAAGTTAGCATGGAACTGAATGGAAGAGCTATTCTTTCCGTTCTTGGATTGTTATTCTTCCTGTATTTGGATTGGGCCTTCAAATCTCCCTTATTTTAAAGGAAGACTAAAACAGTAAAAAGTACGTTTCCGCTGAAAATAAAAACTAAGTGCATTTTTAAAATTATGGATAGAATAAAAAAACAGTTTTTTTATGTCGGAGTAGCAGTTGATAAATTCAGTATTAAAAGACCATATTATTATACTCAGAAGTGCTGTACATAGTTCTTATAATAATTCTAAAGTTTCATAAGTATAACATTTTTAAAATGTGAAAATTTCTTACATATGTGATCTATTCTCCTATCAAAAAGTTCAGATGCCCGAGTTTGAAACTTAAACCACAAACTAACACGTAAAGTTTCAATACGGGTTAAATGGTAAGGAAGGCATTTGACAATTTGCAGTTGGAGGTCTAAATATCTCATGAGAAAACGTTATAGGAATCGGTCAAATGTTGTAACATTAGTATTAAGCATTCCAGCTTGGGGTTCAGGGTGCGACGGTACACAGTCTCTTTGCTTGATAACATGATAAATTTCAATTTATTTAACTACCCTGTCAAGAATAAAAGTTAGAATTTTAATTTAATAACTTTATCAAATAATTCTAAAATCATATATACTGAAAAACCGTTCACTTGTTGAAATTTGGTCTTCATCGTATATCCGAGTTATAAATGTTCAAAGTAGCAGTTTGGCTGAAAAGCGCCAAAACCGGGTACCAGTTTTAGTTGTTATCTCTTCAATTTAAATACAACGAGATGAAATAATTATTGCAGTTAGCTGTGTGAAAGTGAATTTGTTTCGTGTAATCAAACAACGTTCTGCGTAAACGTATTTTAATTTAGTGTTCTTTGAAAATGTTGCTCTTTTTTGTTGAGTTGACCATGATAGCTAAACCAGATACAAGTGGCGTACATATTTAAATGTCCAATAACAAGTTAGTAAAATAATGTTAGAGGTTTTAATTTTAGTATTATGTTTGTCAAGGAAATGCAAAAGTACATACTATATTATTATCTTATTATCAAACCTATTAAAATCATGGCCAAAGTGTAACGATTAATTTACTAAATGTAGTTTGTGTGTGGAGGGGTTGTTATTTTTGGTTCGTTATGTAACAGTCAGTCAGAACAAAATTACAGTATTATACTTATTACACTTAAACTCATACTTATTATATAAAGAAAATACACAAAAACCACTATCGATATTAGATTACATGATTCAATCGTTGAAGAAATCTCCACGGAATGGCTCATGATTCAAGAATGCAGACCAAATGTTGCAGACTTGGCAAATATAACACCGACTAGAACTTCTCGAGGTGGCAGAGACCCTGACAATACCCCAGAAGCAACTGTAAAAATACCAGAAACAGGGGGGAAATTGCTTCGTTTGCAGTAAAGAGTAGACAAGAAGGTGGAAAAAGGAAACAATCCACTTTCATGAGTGTTAGGTGTAAAAAAGGACTGCGTTTTAAGTGTGTAACCCAACAACTGCTAAACAGATTGTTTTATTTTGTAAATAACCAAAATCATGTTAGGCCTATTTTTTTATATCGTACAGTTTTATGTAGTTATTATTATAGCTAAATCATACGCAAAATAGTAATCAGGAAAGGACATATTTTATTAAGATAAGTATACATTTTAGATCCTCATAAAAAAGTTAGTGGCGTTAAAAATGCTATAACTTTTTTATTATTGGTGAAAATAGGTAGTTAGATTTAAATTGGTGTATATGTTTAAAATAAAGTGTTCTTTTAGTGTGCTTGACTTTATTGAGTGCAAGAATTATTTTGGGTACTTATTTGAGCGTCGAGCCTGATAATTAAAAAAGAAAAGAAAAAAACAAGGCAAGATTTTATTTTTATGATCTGTTGGTTTTCTATAAGAAGTTTTTGAGTATATTTAGGGTTAATATACACCTTTGTGTACAAAACAAAACAAAAATTATGCAAAATTGGCTAATAAATAACAAAATTAGGACATTTTATAATAACTGTATGAAAGTTGTTAAAAATAACATGGAACTTTTGGATAATATTTGTCCCAAATATCCTTTGCATTTTTGATTAATATTCCAAAAATATGTCTGGAACTGATAGGGTTAACAAACAAGGTAATGACGTTTTAATGTCCCAAATAATATTCTTGTGTAAAAGATAATTTTACGAGTATTTGTGTCACTTTTTATTTGTATTTTTAAGATGACTATTCATTTTTTAAGTTTGGGAACTAAAATGTTTAAATAATTAAATGTTATAAGCATATTTTATAATCGTATAAAAAAATAATTTGTTATAACATTGAGTTTTAGTTGTTGAATATGATATAATTTTTCTTGTTTTAAATTTTTCCAATGAAATAAACCACTATGTTTACTAATACCTTTGACTTTACTGTTACATAATAAAACCTTATCCCCTTGCAAATCGTCGTGTGGAGTAGATTTTTATTTTCATTTGAGCTGGTTGAAGTAAAGTTTTTACAGTTTTTGTACAGAATAATTTGTAACTCAATATATACTCACAAGTGTTTAAATTTTCAATGTATATATGAAGCAAAATTCTCATATTTAAGGCCTTTATGAAAATGGGGCTTAAATAACTTATTCCACCATCCACTATGTATCAAAATCAATGTTTAATAAGTTGCAGTAAAGGAAACAATCAATACCACTGATCACTTTATTATAATTACTATAAAAACAAAACGTTTTACAATACTTTAGAGGAGTATATAAGTATGCTTTGGTAATAAAATATTGGCTTTAGTTTTCTCCATTTTTCATAAGTATGCAGACTAAACAAGGCTTTGCATTTAAACAGGTATTATTACTCTGCTGTTCAATCAATACTTCTTCATTTTCAACTTCCTCAGTGTAAAGTAATGGTCCTAAATCGTCTTCTGCAGAAGTAGTGGTTCTTCTGCAAATCTAAGAAGAAACTGTGATACACTAGGTACAAACTTTAATAAGTTCTTCATCATATCACGTTTCTTCAATTCTCCAATCGTCCTTACGCCATGGTACAGATTTTTTAATGAAATATTTTGTAAAAGTGCCCTCCCTTCCTGTAGGCTTGATATTTAAAGTTTCAAAATCAAGAGTATGGGAAACTGTTTCTTTATACTAAATTTCGTAAAATTTATTTATGTCAATTTAATTCACTGTATTTTTTAACCAATTTTGAGATTGCTTGTTTTCATTCTTTTTACTCTTGGACGTGTTTCTTTCTAAATTGGATGTAGAAAAGAATTCTTCTCTTTCCATTTTACAGATTATGAACTTCTTGCGGCGACAATTTGCCATGATATCATGCCGTTGTTGTATTACATAATAATTTTCTCCATAGCCGACTCGACATTTCCGGTCTGAATCATGGGCATGTAGCTGGGGACAGTTACTATACATTTTTGTTCCATTGCCTCGATGCCCGATTCATTGAATTGAATCAATCTCATTAGTAATAATGTCATGTTGAAATTACGATTTTGTCCAGTGCATGTGTCACTATAAATCTCGATATGTTTTTTATTTATCGCTTAGGTTTTGGTGTTTTACTAAACACGAGACTGTTTCCTGTATGCAGGTGTCTCATTTGAGGCATAAAACATACCACAATCGTTGGTTAAATAATAAATTTATAAAATGTAACAGTACATATTTGTAGTATAGTAAGTGTCAGACAGTGTGGACAGGAAACGGCAATGCATTCTGCAAATCCATATTACATACGTAAGTGTCAAGATTCATTTTAAGAATATTTTTACATCTTCTTTCATGCACTTTTTTGCTTTCACGCTTTTCTAAGATGGTGCTCATGGCAGTCTCTAGATTCTTCTTCTAATCTGCATTTAAGTTACCATGATTTAAATTTTGGAAACATCACATTTTTTGCAAGTATCTTTTTTGGGCTTGTTAAAATGGAGGTTAAACTTTATGTTAAAAATATATCTGTAAAAGTGTTCTTTTACAGGACTCCTATTCTCTGTAATACATTTTTCAAAATACAACTGATACATTTTCCTTAAATTAAGAGATTCGCAAATATAATTTCTATTTTTAATATGTTTTCTTGTATAATGGCTTAGGTATGTGGGAAATGCTCTAATATGATTGCAAACAAATTTAACATCAACTGATGACATTTTTCTAGAGGGACAGCACTTATTGCCTTTAAATTCTGACCAGAGCTTCTGGCCTCAGTTAATTCTTTAGGGATCTTGTAATTCGTACATTTGATATAGAGTATGTCTGTAGAGAAAACTTCCACCACACTACAACTGAAATTCCATTTCAAAAAATTAAAATTGTATTTAAAAGCTCCGCTTCTTACCACTCCACCTTCCTTTCTTGGTCATATGTTTTATTTTTTATTAAACTAGAGAGATAAGCATTTTGCCACTTGAAATCAGTCATCTCCCGAAAGGTTTGGAACATAGATTAACTCTCTTATTCGGAAAAATTATCTTCACATTTATCTTTACAGTTGCAAGGGTTATTGAAAAATAGTTTTTGTTCAGCAACATGACCTGATGTGTTAATATACCTTTGACCAGAATTTCTCATGAGTTTCGCTTTGTTTCCATTATGTTCGTCTGAATTTTACTCTTTTTTAATTTGATTTGAGACCCTATAAATTCTCCATTGTCTGAGTCTGATTCATATAATGAATCGGACAGTATTCTTTCTTTTCTTACGTTACTCTTACTCACTATAGATCTACTTACACTACAACTGTCTGGTGAATAATCTGGGACTTGGACATGATCATCGATTTCATCTGATGAATCAGTTGAAACTATTATGTGCTATTAGGCATATTCTTTGTTTTTTTTAATTGAAATCTTTTAAAATGTCTGCTTGAATGTATAGAAAACTAAATACAGTACTACAGGAACTAATCCGAGTTTAAAAGTAACCTTAAAAATAGTACACTTAGGTCTACTTCTGATGTCTTACACATTATTCCTTTCAGTTTTCAGCATAACACACTTAAATTGGATACTATACTCTTGAATTACAATTGAATAACTAAGTATCCATTTGATATTGTTGATTTAGTTGAACATTCAATAAAAAAAAAACAAAAACACTATTGCAAACACGACGTAAACAAACAATCAAGGTGACGTGTTCCACCGTCATTCTAGATGGTTTTCGTGTAGGATAATAGTGATGTGCTGCTCCTGGTGACAAAATATGGAACTATTGACATATTTCACTCTCATAATAAACAAAATAACTTTTGTAGACAGCATTTTTTACTTAAATCAAAATTTAATTTTTACCGACTTAGACCACTCTCATTCAAACCGGCTCGTTTATAGACAATATTTAAAAACATGCAAACGGTTTAAAACAGCTCATATAACCAAACTTATTGTTTATAAAAATATATAGGCCCTACAGTATCTGACTTATATACAAATTGGTACGATGTAACAAAGAAATTGCCACTAAATTTATTAACAATGTTTATTGATCAACACTTTTTATAAAGTCGTACAAGAAAGTAAACTTTAAACTTTTTGTAACAGATATGCATTCCGCGTCGGCCACAAATCAAGCCCAACACAACACATGATACGGTTCCATTATGGACGAAGCGATGTAATGCGAGTGACCGTGTATAGGCAATATGAGATAAATAGAATGCCGAATCGACCGTGTATAATGGATGCTAAGTACCGCGACAGGACAACGCGCCTGTTGCTGGTGATTCACACCAGGATCGTTCGGTTCACCGCTGGCTCCTTTTCGTCTTCATTAACTCACCCCTCTTTCGCTTCGCTTCTTGTCGTGATTAAATTCAGGGGAGTCTTTATTGCCAATGACCTTATTTGAATTGATGGATATTTGAAATACTTTTCTTTTCAAATAAACCGCGAGCAGGGCAGGGTTTATTTTCTACTGATAGGCTATTAGGCTATGCTCTGTTTGTTGACTTTGTACGTCATGCTATAGGCTACTTGTGAAATTACTTCGATAATACTATTCACCGTTTAACAATCATGTCAAAGTACTGTAACATCAGATACACGTGAGACAGTAATCGTTACCACAAATAAACGGTGAAGAAACGTGATCTTTAATTTTTAAATTCAAATTCAAATTTTTTATTCTTGAAACTAAAAATCACAATAAAGAAGTTGTTGACCTGTGAAGAAACAACAGTTCAAAATCAAATTGTATATTTAAACTCATACGTAATGTTTTGGCTTATTTAACGTTTCTCGCCAAGACACATTAATTAAGCAATATTCTAAGGAATTATCAAAATAAGGATGATCATAAAAATAATAATAGAAATATATAAATTATTATAAACAAACAATTAAACTTTCACTTTAATAAACGATTACAATGGTTTAAGGCTAGTGAGTTTAACACCAGGTAAAATATCTGCTGAAACTGGAGCTATTTTATGTAACAAATGACAGTCGTACGTGATACAAATTGTAGTAGTATTGTAGCGGTTGTATGTCGAAACTACACAGTTAATTGGCTATAAACATCACGTAATGCTGGACACAACCAATCTAGTAGTGTGTAAACCAAATGAACTAATCCAGTGATTATCATTGTGTTGATTAATGTGGAAATCTACAAAGTAAGTATTAATAATATAAGTTTATATATCGTCACCTCAACAGTTAAGTAGCTATAAACATCACGTAATATTGGACACAAGCAATCTAGTAGTGTAAACCAAATGAACTAATCCAGTGATTGATTATCATTGTGTTGATTTATGTGGAAATCTACAAAGTAAGTATTAATAATATAAGTTTATATATCGTCACCTCAACAGTTAATTAGCTATAAACATCACGTAATATTGGACTCAAGCAATCTAGTAGTGTAAACCAAATGAAATAATCCAGTGATTATCATTGTGTTGATTAATGTGGAAATCTACAAAGTAAGTATTAATAATATAAGTTTATATATCGTCACGACAATAGTTAATTGGCTATAAACATCACGTAATGTTGGACACAACCAGTCTAGTAGTGTGTAAAACAAATGAACTAATCCAGTGATTATCATTGTGTTGATTAATGTGGAAATCTACAAAGTAAGTATTAATAATATAAGTTTATATATCGTCACGACAATAGTTAATTGGCTATAAACATCACGTAATGTTGGACACAACCAGTCTAGTAGTGTGTAAAACAAATGAACTAATCCAGTGATTATCATTGTGTTGATTAATGTGGAAATCACAAAGTAAGTATTAATAATATAAGTTTATATATCGTCACGACAATAGTTAATTGGCTATAAACATCACGTAATGTTGGACACAACCAGTCTAGTAGTGTGTAAACCAAATGAACTAATCCAGTGATTATCATTGTGTTGATTAATGTGGAAATCTACAAAGTAAGTATTAATAATATAAGTTTATATACCGTCACGTAAATAGTTAATTGGCTATAAACATCACGTAATGTTGGACACAACCAGTCTAGTAGTGTGTAAACCATACGAACTAATCCAGCGATTTTCATTGTGTTGAGTTATGTGAAAATCTACAAAGTAAATATTAGTAGTATAAGTTTATATATCGTCACCTCAACAGTTAATTGGCCATGAACAAACATCAAGTAATGTTGCTCACAACTGTTCATGTATTGTTTTATTCAGCCATCACCAATATGTTGAATTACGTATGAAAGAAAGTAGTAGTAATGTAGTGGTTATAAGTCGAGGAAACAATAACTATTGTTTAAGACAATTATCTTAAACTTTACGTAATGCTGAGCACAGGCAATCTGCGCCGGTTATTAGTACTTTCGCCCTTTGCCACAAAGTAAAATTTTATAGTTTAAATCAAAGTTTATTGTACGATGTAGTTGAATGTATTCTGAAAATATAACTACGAGTTCGGGAGTTAACGAGGCCCCGATTTTACTTGATGTTAATAATTAATGGTATGACATTCATTCTGAACTGTGATGCACAGCTTCGTGTTAACGATAAGAGCTCTCTACCGATGCTCCTGAACTTCTTCAAAACGATTTAGTTATCTTTTCTTGTAAAACAAATTTCTTGGTGCAGTAATTTAAGCCGCGAAATCATATGATGTCTTAGAAAAAATACTTTCTTCTAAAAGTGTATCTAAAACAGTTAATAATAATATTATTAACAATTATTTTAATATTTTAACAACATTATTAACAATAATAACAAAGCTCACAAACAGATCAAAATTAAAATTGTAGATATCTTGGTGCAGGAGAAAGCTGGGCTCCCCCACGAGTTTAATAGATTTTTTGCGTCTGTTGCTTGTGGGCGAGGTCCTCGGCCGCCAGAGCCCCAGGTTACTCACACACCTCCAATCTAGAAGACTGACACTGGCGTTGGCGGTGGAGATAATTAGCGAGTGAGTGGTATGCACAAATTGAAAGAATGTATGTATGAATATAGTATTGTGAACGAATGTAAAAGTTATAGATTTATCCGGTATGACTTTTGCCTCATAATTATTGTTATATTGTACACGACAATAAAAGGTTTGACTTTGATTCTTTGTTAGAGGCTAAATTTTGGAGGACCGAATAACATCTCCATATGTATATATAAGAGGGCAGTACGGATTACTGAGACGAGATCAGGAACAATCAACCAAGGAACAATCTCGATCTTCATAGATTAATACTTAGATTTGATCACTGTATTATCTAGACCAGCTTACTGCCAATGCATGAAAATCTTTGATCAGGCCCGATCAAAATTTGATCAATCCCCGTCAAAACCTGACCATCCACGATGAAATCAGATTTCAGCCAATAATTATTTATGTAATAGTTCAATACTCGAATGGTTCGGTTTAGCGACGTGAAGGTATATAATGTGACTAATAAGGTAATCGTATTATATATTGTAATGTCCTTTAATTCCCCCAAATGTACTTTGAACGTTATATATGTCCTAAATAAAAATTTGTAAAGAATTTTACAGATCGTGATTACTAAAGCTGGCTGTCACTTCAGCATATTTTATTACTGACCCACACATTATCTTCATAGTGTGATAGAAACCAATTTGTCTCTAGAATGAAAGATATCTCCAGGAATTGTAGAACCAATTTGTTGCTGGAATGTAAGATATCTCCAGGAATTGTAGAACCAATTTGTCTGTAGAATGAAAGATATCTCCAGGAATTGTAGAACCAATTTGTCTCTAGAATGAAAGATATCTCCAGGAGTTGTAGAACCAATTTGTCTCTAGAATGAAAGATATCTCCAGGAATTGTAGAACCAATTTGTCTCTAGAATGAAAGATATCTCCAGGAGTTGTAGAACCAATTTGTTGCTGGAATGTAAGATATCTCCAGGAATTGTAGAACCAATTTGTTGCTGGAATGTAAGAACAATACTCTGTGTTTACACTCTTTTGCCTGAACATCTACGTCAGCCACATTATGACGAATTTATAGAGCAGATAGTGAAGTTCCTGCTGCACACCGCTCCCGTTCTGGAAACGATTAAGTCAGAGAAATAAAGTTTCTCTGCTTGGTTTAGATTGCCACGTCTAATTAACCCGTGCTTTTGTTCCAGATAACGGCGGAATAACAAAGTTTTCTTTCGACTAGATACTGAAGCAAGAACTTTTGAACTAAAAACCCATTCATCTTTAAAACAAGACAGTTCTATATATTATTCCTGAAGATGTGGGTATCAAATCCCACGAAATATATAGAAGCCTTTGTTTTTCATTTTAAATAAGTGAAATAGTATATATATATGAATTTTCTTCATACAAAAAAGAAACACCAAATATTGGTTAACTCTTTATAAATTTTCGTACGTCTCAACGTACTTTTTCAGACCGAACATTGTATAAATATTTACAAAATTGAATTACTAATCTAAATAGAAATATAAACAAGAAAAAATAATTAAGTAATAAATAGTGAACAAATACCTCAGCTGTGACCGAATTTAACTTAAATATTTATTACAGAAGTAAAAACATTGTTTCTCATATACGTAATTTGGTAAATTAATGTCTTTACAACCAGGCTATTGATCATTTGATAACACACTTTATTTTCAAACAAGTAATTGTATGTTATACGAATATTTAACCTAAATAAATGAAATAGTATAAAGTCCGAGATAATTAAAAACTTATACAGTATTTTTAATAATTTACACATCCATTATAAAATCATACGATTTCGTATTGTACCGTATCACAGTTTTTGTACATGACCTAAATTGGGTTAGTATTGATAATTCACAAACCGATAACACGTGCCGGTAGGTGAGCTCCCGGACTAATTGGTGCTAATTGGTGACTAATCGGCACCATAGATCAATAATCTGCATTTTATGCGAGGGGTCTTAAGCAGGCTCACTTGGTCTCATTGTACCGCTTAACAAACATAACATTCCGACCAGCGATCCGATTAGGTTGCTATGTAACCGAGTAGCACTAGCAGGCCGAGGCGCAGGCTCTTCAAGCCCCGCCCGCCGGTACAGTCTGGTCCGTGTACAACTGGTCCTGCAGACGTCGATATAGCTGGCTGGGTGCCGGGCGCGGTAGTACACCACCTTCACTTGACACAAGTCTTCAGCCCGATACAAAAATGGTTCTTCCTAACCTCATCTTCGAGTCGATCATTTCTAAACGTGACATCTCGAAATTAATTGAATTTAGTTCTAACTGGGATTAACATATCGCGTTGTTTCACTTTTGAATACAAGGAATCCTGCACTGTTGATCATTTATTGTTGCAACTGATGAGCTATAAAAATTAAAAGTAAAACGTAAGCATTTTAAGGCTAATATGAATGGAAGATTAGTGCAATCTATAAATGAGGCGAAGCCTCCTTATTAGTTGTTATCAACTGCTAAAAAATTGTATGAATTGTCAAAAATCAAGTTTCCAATTTTAATTCCATCTCCCAAATAATGGACTGCTCCTCATGCCATTAAACATTACAAATTTAATAGTTTTACTTTTCTAAACACTGCTATTGAATTGAGCTAACCATATTTCCTTGTTATAGAGAAGTTCTTCTACCTCACCAGGTTTACACGAATACTAATATAGCTATCACCTTTATTTACGACGTGAGACCTTCGTTCGAGGTGGACATCTTTTGGGAAGTATTTTGTAGATACGAATGTACTTTAATGTACTATTACAAAAGTAAGACTTCGCTGACGCTCAGCCAATATGAATTAATTTCCTGATATGAAGAGAAAAGAATAGAAGAATAGCAGTCGAATACCAATCATAACACTACCTAATGGGGGAGCTTGTTGGCAGTTAATTAGATATCAATCGAGCCACAATTAAAATTACTTCATAGTGCGAAAGCTTTGCAGTAAATCTTTTTAGGATGAGGATTAATTCCATAATATGAGGTTTAATATTAGTTTATTTGTTTCTTAAACCTCTCGAATGAGACGTCGAGTTCAGTCAGGCCTATTGAAAATGTGATTAATTGTTTCAAATACATGTTCAACCATATCCGCCAGTCTCAAGTGACCAGGAACGAGGAGTAGCTGAGTTGCATTGTGTGTGTGTGTGTGTGTGTGTGTGTGTGTGTGTGTGTGTGTGTGTGCGTGCGTGCGCGCGTGCGTGTGTGTGTGTGTGTGTGTGTGTGTGTGTGTGTGTGTGTGTGTGTGTGTGTGTGTGTGTGTGTGTGTGTGTGTGTGTGTGTGTGTGTGTGTGTGTGTGTGTGTGTGTGTGTGTGTGTGTGTGTGTGTGTGTGTGTGTGTGTGTGTGTGTGTGTGTGTGTGTGTGTGTGTGTGTGTGTGTGTGTGTGTGTGTGTGTGTGTGTGTGGTGTGTGTGTGTGTGTGTGTGTGTGTGTGTGTGTTGTGTGTGTGTGTGTGTGTGTGTGTGTGTGTGTGTGTGTGTGTGTGTGTGTGTGTGTGTGTGTGTGTGTGTGTGTGTGTGTGTGTGTGTGTGTGTGTGTGTGTGTGTGTGTGTGTGTGTGTGTGTGTGTGTGTGTGTGTGTGTGTGTATTTGAAACCCAGTTACTCGTTACTGGTGAGTATGTATTTTCGGATTTTCATGGAATTAAATTCTTTGCAGAATAATAACCTAATTAGCACACGTTGTAATTTTTCTCTCCTGAACTTTGTAGCCGTTTGACAGCTCACCTGTTACATTCTCGCACGCCTTGTCCGTCAATCAAATTTACATTTGTCATGTTATAAATGAGCCCTTTCATGCGAGACATCTATTTGGAATGCATTATGAAGTTAATTTGTAAACAGTAAATTTAATGATGTTTTATTTGCCAGATTGATAACTTGTGGTGATGTTTTGCTGACGAGACCACCTTGTTGTGATTATAAGAGTGATAGTAAGTCTCTAAAATGGCTAATACCACAGCGATTTGAGTCCTAGAATAATTCTTCTTTGGTATAATAGTACTATGACCTAATCTTGTGGCTACAGCTGCAATGGGATGCTGCGGGGTGTGAGTCGACATCACCGTGTAGGGAAATAATTTTAAAGTTTTGGTACCAGTAAGATTAAACGCCGGGGCGGCAAATCACGAATTTGACGTTACCAACGTATTCTGCTCACCCTCCTGAACAAAAAATATATATAGTACTAGGGGGTGCAAATGACAAATAACATGATTTTAGGGGGTATATTGATAAGTGGTAAAGTTTCTAATGTTTTAATGTTCAGTTTGTGTGCTGTGTCTGGATAATCTGTTTACTTGAATATTATCTGCGGCCGGGACTGATAGCAGCCTGATAGCATACCTGTTATCTGAGTTGTCCGGGGCATAGGTCAGTTCTACACAAGATATCGTGTTCAGTAGGTCGGATTGAGTGAGTGAGTTTACAATGATGAATCAACCATCCACTAGTTCAACCAACCCTAGTGAATTGTGTGTGTCGGAGTGTTTCGTAGGGCACGTAAAGAGCTTACGTTTTAACCGAAACGAAATTATCTCTTTTTTAATAGAACAGGGCATTTTTTAAAAATGAGTGTATTTGTTCGTCGTGCGGTCGAGTGGTGTTTTTTAAACCGGGAGACTGTGTCGTTTCGTTGTGATAGACCACTTTTTTGTTGCTGCTGTTTAGCTATATCCGCCAACACACTAATGGTAAGTGTTCTCTGTTAATATCCATCTATATATTTGAGTTTTTCATGATTTATTTAGTTTTTAAACTTTACATAATTGCCTTTGCATTACATTTCAATTTATATTTTTGATCAGCCCCTCTAGAATTTTATATTTTACTGATAGGTACTATCTCGAGGGATGTTTTTCTTTTATTGACATCAGCACGGGGCAGCACCGGCCGAAGCCCGCGCTGATGGCCGGAGGCACTCGTAATTAATTTTTTTCTCGAAATTAAGAAAAACATTATTAATTTTGATCAAAATTCTGCTCATTTCTGTAATTTCTCATTTACGTTTGCAAAGATGGCGGCGCAACCGATGACGTCATCACGAGGTTCAATCATTGGCCACAAAAGGTCACGTGACGCTAGACGTGGATGTAGAACATGGAGATATTACTGGAAAGTTATTTAATTTTTTATTTTCTAGAACTTCGTTATTTCTCATTTCCACCCCATCAAACCTTATACTTTTTTTATATAGGACGATTCCAATAAGTTAAAAACGCAAAACTCGTATTTTTCCGCCCCGGCGGTTAATATGATAATTACCAAAGTTTTGTTATGCGATTAAGTTCGTAGGTAAAATCCCAAAGAACATAAGAACCACCAGACCCACTCCAGATATAATTTTAATTCATTAGTACTCTATTTTGGCAGCAAGTCAAATTTTCATTTTGGTGCCTAAAAATGATGCTTGTAGGTTTTATATGCCAAATTTAAGATAATGAGTAAACTTTTCAATAACGTATATTTATTAATATGACCTCAGAAATCTTCAACACCCATGTATTTTGTCCATTCGGTACAAGGCATTAGTGTCATAACATTCGGAAAGTATAAGTGCTTTCTAATCTTGTTCAAACATTCACAGAGACTGTATTGCTATTTCACTAGAGCAGCCCGCACCAAAATAGTCCTATGACAGTTGAGGCGGTGTTGCCATATCGCTCATAACCATCAACTGTTTGCGCTATGATATGTGGATATCATGATTATCACAGTGTCAGATTCATTATATGTTTTATGAAAAACAGATCAATTAAAAAAAATAAGTTTACTTGTTTACAGTAACAGCTGATGATGCTTGTGTTCCCATACACGTAAAACTGACAACAGGGTTGGGCGTGGAGTGTGGAATGAGGATTCAAATGCCACCACTGGACTATTTTCGTGCGGGCTGCTCTAGTTACAGTACCATACAAAAACATTTAAGACTTAGGGGTAGATAGATAACGGAGTTTGAATGTATTTTCTAAACTAAAACGCAAAACTGTTTTGAAAACATGTTAATAACAATCTTCAAATTTGCATGAAGTTTAACATAAATAGGCCTAGTTAGAATTAACCTTGTCATGATAATTAATGTCATACTTCATATATATTGTATTTAAACCTGGTGTTGCCAAAGGTGGCAGATATTAGTAAATATTTTCACTATGATATCAATTGGATGGAACAAATGATGTTTAGAGAAAACAAGAGCTAGGTTTATGTACGGGTAAACTAATTAAAACAAATATTGACATCATTTATGCGGAATTAAAGACATAAACAAAGTAACTAGCCCTCCATTCAACTTTAGAATTAGAAAAAGTGAATATTTGTATGAGACTCGATCAGAATGATTTATTTACTTAGAATTACTTACACTTACTTAATCATCAACACAATTCAATCAAAGAAAGTAAAATCATGTACTTATACATAAATTAATTAAATATACGCTTTCAATCCGGCCTTCAATTAGTCTCTTCGGAGTTGGGTGCAGCAGCAGGAGGGCTCTCAACGGGTTCCTCTGTAACTTCTTCTAGTTCTTCGGCGGTTTTATATTTATAGAAGTAGGAGAGGAAAATAAATACCAACATGTCGAGCACCATCACTGTTGCGAAGAACAAAAACTCCCAAACTTGATTTGTGATTACTTTTGAATGTAAAACCAGGACGACAAACAGGTTTCCAAAGGAAACAGTCAAAAGCCACGCGGAAGCCACCAAGGACTTCATCGATTCCGGTGCTTGGGTGTAGGAGAACTGGAGTCCCGTAATGGAGAACATTACCTCACCTGCAGTGATAATTACGTACTGAGGAACTAACCATAGCATGTGTACCGTGTTAGGTCCCGTCACTGTCACAAGTCCTGCAATCGTCCCGGAGTTGTTGGAGTGTACGATGAGGGTATACACCCCTGCTGTCTCGAGCTTGAGGTCGTTTGTCACCAACGAACCGTCTAAAGTGACAGTGAACTTTCCTGTCTTAAAAATTGGACTTAGAGAGGTATAAGTAATGTCTTCCTTCAGTATTAATGTTTGGCTGAACTTGCCTTGAGATAGCTTAAGTTCTTCTTGAAATGGATGCAAGTTGTACAAAACCCTTAATTGGGGATATCCCGTTTCTAGCTTCACAAGAAAATCGACTCCTGGCACTTGAGAGGCAATAGGATTACCAGAAGAAGTTGAGAGAAATACGGATACTGACTTCGTTTCTTGTAGCGATACATTACCTGAGAACTTCTTGTTCGGGAACTGCGTGCAGGCAGGAGTCGTGGTGAACTGCAAGGTAGAGTCATCCGACCCCGAAATACTGATATTGACTTGAAGTGCATCAAGAGATCGGATCGATCCTGATGCAGATTCCAGGGAAGATGTCATTGTCACTTCACATCCCAACCCATTGAACACTCTAAGTTGTCCTGTACCAGACGGTGGTAGGTAAGGATACGTGGGTTGAAGTTTTAGCTCAATGAAAGCTGACATTGCGAACGATAGTGCTGACAGAAGACCTCCAGTAGCTATCCTTTGGAGTGGACGTTTAAGTAAGTGGAATTTTGCAAAAAAAGGGTAAATCCCGTAATCAAAAATTGGAATGAACACTAGTATTAGAAGTGGATTGACGACTTGCATTTGGTCGGGTTTGATCGTATAAAAGCCGAGTCCTCCGTCCATATGGGTCGCTTGAAATGTCCATCTTGAACCCTGCTGGTCAAAAAGAGACCAGAAGAGGGGCAGTGGAATGAACAAAACCAAAACTTGGAGGGCTGCCTTCGTGTGGGCAATCAGAGTCTTGTCGTATTTATCGTCGGCGTGATCCAGCCAGTGGCTTTTCTTCTCTTGGCTTCTAAATTTCATTGCGAGTGCGTGTGAAACAACTTTAGTGACCTTGACAACAATGTTGCCCTTCGGTTCCTTGCAGACGTAAAGTGGTTTACCGGCCAGGAAAAGCACTAACGCAATGGCCATTAATACACCCGGGACACCAAAAGCTAAGGGAAAACATGCATGATCTCCGAAGCAGTGAACGTCATGACGGAGAATCGGGGTGATAATGGTGGATAACAGACTTCCGGCGTTTATCGAGGCATAAAATACGCTGAAGAATGATGCCAACTGTTTTATCTGCTGAGGGAGAATGAATTGATCCCCTCCGAACGCAGAGACACAAGGTTTAATTCCTCCAGTTCCAATGGCGATCAGAAGGAGTCCGAGTAGACTTACGGTTCTATGATAACTGTTACCGAAGAGAGGAGACGAACCTGCAGATATGGTGGCGTTACCTGATACATACACGACTGACAGGTAAAATATAGTCTTAAACTTCCCAATATAGCTGTCGGCGATGATGGCGCCTACCAATGGGAAAAAGTAGCAGAGCATCGAGAATGTGTGAAACACAAGAGCGGCGTCACTCTCTGTATAACTGAGCCAACCTACCAGGTATATGGACAGTACAGCGCGTGTTCCGTAGTAAGTGAATCTTTCACAGAACTCGTTTCCAATTATGAAAGCCACAGATTTTGGGTATTTGTACGTCTTCTCTTCCTCCTCACCAACATTTTCCTGCGCTCCTAGAGATCTACGCAATTGATCAATCTCAGCTTTAGATTTGTACGACGAACCTGAATATGAAGCCATTTTAATTTCAAATGGTAAGACAAAATTTAGTACTTAAATAAACTCATTTCCACTCCACTCGCTCAACTAAAAACATAAAACCAAAGAAAACATAAGCGTGAGGTTATATTGTCAGTTGGTTGTACATTGATCACCTGATTCATAACAAACACATTCAATAAGGTTTTGTATTGATTTTTTATACATATAAATATATAAATAAATATATATATATATATATATAAAATATATATATATATAAATATATATATATATATATATATATATATATATAAAATTACAGTGTTACACGTATGTTGTCTCTGTAAGAGCTTTGACTCTAAGAGAGAATAGAACTTGAATCCATAAGCGGCAAAAACATTCTTCTGTAAAGCAGGTTTTGTTAGGTGACGCATATATACTAAATATTCAAAAAATGACATTATTTTTATGAATTAAATTAAACAATGTTGCGTGTTTTCAACTATTGTCAGCGTTTATTAAATATAGCATGTTTAATAGTTTTCTATTATATTTTAATCACTGATTCTTTCGTTTGCCGCTAGTCAGTGAGCAATGTTTCAGCCGGTAATGGATTTTATCATTGGATTCAGTATATTCCTATAGATTGTCTGATAATAATAAAGTGCCACTAGTGTTAGTGTACTGCATAAAACAGAAAGATGTATCACTGAATCTAAAACTGGATCTTTTAAAAAATTCAAAAATAAGTTTAATGAAACCCGATATAATAAGAAAGCTTATGACATATAACTCCAAATCCTGGAAATTTGTTTTTAAGGACGGGAAATGGCCTTAAAATCGTGTCTGTCGTTGTTCGTGCGTCTGCCCGTCTACCTGTGCGATAAGCTTTGATAGAAATGTCACAGGGACTTAAAACTTGTTATACAGGTTCCTCATGATCCAAAGAAGAATTTTATTAATTTTGATGCCAAAAGACAAAGGATAGTCCAATCACTGTCTGTCCGTCTGTGTGACAGTCCTTTCGTTAATTTCCGTCCGGCCCTCGCATGATCCGTTGTATCAGTTGTTTTTTGTGTATTTTTCTGTATAAGTCTATATTTCCCTAACATTAGTAGTTTTACTTATTTGATTTTAGATCTATTTGAATTTATACTACTAAACCTGAGTAAAAATGAAAAATTTTCGGTACAAATGGTAATTTGTATATTGGTAATTTTGTATAAAGGTATATTTGGTTTGACAATAGAATGTATTTTGCTGTTGGTTTTTAATGAAAATTGCTTATTTTTAATTTTGAAAGTAATAAAACATATACAATATTAATAAATCTAATTGATAACAAGTTTATAGCCCAATTCCTACTTATCGTAATGGACAGAATCAATCTGTAAACTTAAGGTTTTGTTCCTCAAAAGTCAATATTAAACCACAAACCATTTTATTCCTTGTGGGCCATCTTTAAAGTTGTCGCTTTTACAGTGATAATTCATACAAATTCGAGAGTTTTCCCAATATAATTATTTAATTCTCAAACATTATAAATGCTTCTTTTTTTAATGATAATCTAGTGGGAAGTTGTAATAACAGTCAGTATTCATAACACTTAAACATTATTGAAATCATATTATAAATAACATTGAATCGCAAAATTTCTAACCGCTAATCCGAAAACGGTTAAATCAATTCGGATGATTGTTTTTGTAAAATATTCGTTGAAATCCGAGGGGGGTTTATATAAAGAGAAAAATCGAAAAAATTACCCGATTTTTTTTAATTCAGAAAGAATAGTAATATTTACGTTTCATAATCCAAATGTAACTGACACTAAACAGCTGTTGACACTTACAGTAGAAGTTCGTCAAAGAGGCAAAAAACATTTGCTTATAATTTTAATTTTAGAACAGTGCTTAGTGATGCAGATAGCAAAAACAAAGTTTACATCTAACTTTTACTCCAGATTGCTCTAGTGAAGAATTTAAAACATTTAGAGCAATGTAAATATACTATTTAAAAACGGTTATAAAACCAACCTTAGTGAGCAAACCTGTTTTCACTTAAAGTACTCGAAACTGGAGGGATTTCTTGGCATTGTAATAGTCGTTTAAGGAAAAATAGTGAAATGATCACTGTTATTATTTATTTATTCTGCTATTTTCTCTTTGCTAATGTTGGTTTTATATATATATATATATATAAAACCAATATGGTTATATATTGGTTACCTTTAAGACCAATGTAAACTTATTTGGTAATAGTCAGTCAAATCCCATGGAGTGACACGCATCATCATCGAACTCAGTTTTTCCTGTATAAAAATAAAGCTTAGTGCAAACAGCTTCAAGTCTTCAGGTAATTCATATACATATTTTTGATAATAGTTAATATTGTAAATTGGGGTAATTAATTAATGTGACATAGCAAATATACATTTGGTTGTTGCATTACAATTTCCAAAATTATTACTACTGCAGTTACTAAATTGTTAATTGTGTTACTATTGTTAATATTGGCGCCATTGCTACTATAAATGCCACTGTTCGACTATTCTTATTCTTTCTAGGATTGTAATGTTACCTAGATTTAGATATCGTTGGTTATGTAACAGAATAAGTTGTCGGTATTGGTTCTAATATGTAATATATGTTTGTTACTAATTTGGTTGTATTACTTTGTACCAGACTAAGATTTGCTTACTATACTGTACATTCACAATCTGTATATTGAAATATGCATTGTAAAATAGAAAAACTGTTGATACGAAAATAAAAAAATGAAAGAATATTCTATGATCAAAGCTAATGAAATAAAATGGATACAGTAATGTAATAGTGATTCTTGTAAGACTGAAATTAAGATATTGTTTTGTATATACATTAAAATAATATGAAAAAGGGAGCAATTTTGTGGGGGTGGGAACGATATACAGGTAGTATTGATATAGGGTAGATTCAATGGCATTAGCTTCTAAATTACTGTTTTAATTTTAATACTTAATTTATTTTACTATTAGTCAACAGTTAGCTAGTTTCTCTCTAGTAGAACATATTACCTATACTTATGATCATATTTCAACTATTGCAAGGTAGAAGAACGCCGACAACGTATCGCGTAACAGGTTCCGCTGAAGCTGCCTGTAAAATTTCAAATCAATAGCTCATTTTAGTTTCGAGATGTCCTACGGTGATAAACCTCAATTATGGCCAGTCAATTCACAGGGATGGACTGCAAATGAATTATTTCTTGAGATATCTTACCACATTGTATATTAATATTATTGTTCATTAACATCTTCTCTGCTGGAATGAACGCCCATGGAGAAACATGCATCATCGTTGCACTCAGTGTTTCGTATATAGAAATGAAGTTTCATACAAAATTTCAAGTCTATGTCAGTTGGTTTTCGAGGTATCGTGCAGATAGACAAACATATACTGATAGAAAAATGTAATTTTTCCAGCACCTCGAGTGATAGGCTTCACTAACGCTCAGCTAACAATAAACGTATGATAATATATTTTTCTCATAGAAGTGTGATAGTGTACTAACGGTCTAAGAAATAAACATTGCAAAGAAAATAATACAAGCTTATGAATATATACGTGAAAAACAATGAAGAAGGATGACAAATTAATTAATAAATTGTAATAGTTAGGATTTTAATAGATATTAGTATAATAATATATCACATTATTATTTAATTAAAATGAATTGTTATAATAGTAATATGATTTATAAAATGCTTTTTTGATCGTATTTAAATTAACAACTTATTCTTATAGAACTAAAATCATATCTCAACTTTGAAATAAAGCGAGGGGACCTTTTTCTGGACAAAACCTTTATACCGTATACTAGCGGTGAATCGCTAATTTTATACAAAAAACTTAACATATTTAAAGGGATCATTTATAAAGGATTGTCGAAAACTAATTTATATATTATATATTTATACAACTAATTATAGTGATCTTTGTACACTATAAATGTTTTGGAAATTTCTAGAGACTACGCTATACAATTATTCCAATGAATTCGAAATTTTCCTCTTATAAGATTGATTAAGAAGCTGTAAGAATGTGTGCCTATAATGCTACGTGGTTCAGTGCCTAGAAATGAACACATGTTACTATTTTTTGACAGTCTATCATTGTACTCAAAAGACACAAATCTAGTTAACCTGTAAATACAAATTTTATTATTTAATGGGAGTCACCCCAATATTTTCCTATAAATGTATACCTGTGAAGGTTTCATGCTCATGAAAATGAGATTAACCAACCTCATAATTGAGATTTGATAAGAGCTATCTCTTAAGTTGTACGTTTTCCAGTGGCTTGATTACATTTATCTACATAAGTCTGAATTACTGTGGACTATTTAGAGATTATTTTCCAGACAAGAGCCCGCATCGATTACGCATTCAATCAAAAAGATGTAAGTGAAAACTTTTTTGACTATTCCAAGGATACACAGGGTAGAAATTACTTCCTACTCGTTTGTCGGTGAGCAGTGTCCATCTTAGAGCCTTATAGGTCGTAAAGTGTAAAAACGTTAACTAACCCTTTCAGTCACTACGTATAGCTTAGTATTAGACAATAATAATAGTGTACACTTTGTTCGAAACCGAGCAATTTTACCAGGTTTTTAGTATTTAGGTAACCTCAGAATTTACACTAGATCTAAAAATAGTTTCCTCTTAATCCTAACCTTATCTAAATACTAGTAATTTCGAAAAATTATAGTAAATAATATAAGTAGTATGTTAATTTAATAATATATACAAATACATACTGTTATCAGTTGGTAAAATAACAATAAACAAAGTTTTGGCACAGTTTTTTTTTTTTAATTTGGTTTAATGGCAATGTATAGTAGGTATTAAATGTTTTCGTCATTTGCGTTGGCACTCTCCGTCATAACGCAGTAAAGTACTGATCTAAAAACGATTCCTTGGTTTATGCTGATTAATAATATACACTATTAATTTCATATCTTATAATTGTAACTTAAAACAAAGCGTTTTGACTTGTATTAGTTAAAAAAAAATAATAAAATGTATAGTTTATTAATATAAACGCATAATAAATTGCTGTTTATTATTCAGTTACCTTTAACAATGTTTGTATTTAATTGCAGTTGTTACTAGGTTATGAAATTATATGTTTACCATACATTATATTTCAACCATCTGGGAGTGAGAAAATTATCAATGCCCATTAAAAATCCAAAAGCCAGTGGGGCGGAGTCCTAATTTTAAAAATGTTTGAAAATAACACAAGCAACCCCTTAACAGTGAGTTCTTTAAACGAGACATCAAACATTAAAATCGGTTAAGAAACCGGGAGAGTATTTTTCTGCACAAAAACCCTTAGCGTGTTAATGTATAATAATATATGTGTAATGTGACAAACTCAAACCTGTTTAGCAGGCTTAGCACCTTATTTATTGTCTCAACATCTCCATTAGTTAAATAATTATAATGTTAAAAATTTGAATTTGAGACCAATTCTAAGCGACATTTTTAAAGTAAATAAGGTATCAAGGAATAGTTTTTTTTTCTACTACGCAATAAAGTAATTTTGATCAGTATGATTGTAGTTGTATGAACGGTTGACATTCCACCATTTTTGGAGGTTCGCTGTATTATGCCAGTGTTTGAGGTGTGGAATGAAATACAAATTTATCTAAAGTCACCAACACCTTAGTAATCTGGTATTGTAGAAAACGTGCACATGTTTACGTAGAAATGTAACGTTTTATTTCTGTCAAATATGTTAAGTCCCACCTTGGTCATTTTTGACTTCGTAGAAACTGTATTAGCTGATTCTTTTAGGTAAACAATTTAAAATTTTCAGGGGCAGTTCTAGCAATTTGATAAAATATGATGTAAATTTAAATAATAGGAAGGTACTAAATACCGGCTCTCCCATAAGTCCTACCCCAAGAACTTAACTTTTGAAGGTTTGAGAATGTTCAAATATCCTTTTCATGGATTTAAAAAGAACTCTCCTTATCACCAAAATGAGTGATGAGAGACATAAAAAAATATCCCTCACAACCACCGATATTTTTTTGTTTATTGAAAACTAAATTCATACCCCACTGCAATGTCAACAGACCCTTATTTTCAATTTGTGTCTCACCAGATGACACTATAGGCCTTCTCTAAAAATTAAATGGGATGATTCATCTACTAACACTTTAAATCAAAAGTCTTTATGAGAAAAACGTAGTGAAACAAAGAAAATAAAGTTCTTACCACTCTCTTCAAAATTGTTACCAGTTGAGTAAACATAAAAGTCTACCTTTAAAGCGATTATTATGGTGGATGGAGTCAAGTTTGGGGGGTTGGAGGGGAAAGTAAAAGATTTTAAACAATAAACAGATGAAAAATTATTTTAAAGGTCTTGCTGAAAAGAAAAATAACGAGAAAATCTCTAATCTTAAAGACGGCTCCGTGCAGTGTAGTTTCCTAAGAAAGTAACAATTTCCCTACAGTAGCCTATAACTGTTCCCATTTGAGAAAAATGGTGTCGTTGATTTAGTTTCATCAAGAACTTTAAACTGAAATGCTCCTCAATAGATCATTCCATTATAGAATTTATGTCATCCCCAACGAGGAATGTTAGACACCATTACTTACATCTCAATAATGCATAAAAACGGCATCGGGTTACTACGTATCATAATGAGAGTTGAAGATTTTCAACAGTTTTAAGTTCAGGTGAGGGCGGGTACAGACGTTAAGGACACAAGTATTAAATGTATTATACCATCTCCGTAATCACATATCCTTGAGTTGTTTGTTATGAATTCTTTCAGTAATGTCTTGGCTGGAACAGTAAAATCTGCTCGGGGTTTTACGTATGACGTAACTTTACCTGAAATTGCTTAATCTACTGTAATTTTTGAAGGGGGAGAGAGCTTTTCCACAAGTTCACACTACAAAAGACAGTGTTGTGTATTAGGGGCTTGCTGACTAAAGAATTCTTCCACTAGTTGCCCACCACTTCCAATCACAAAATCTAAATTTGAATTTTCACTGACTAACCAATGATAATAAAATTATTATGATCTAGAATTGAAGACGTAACAGATAAATCAATACAACCCTAGACGTTATAATACAGTGTGTTTTCATTAATATAATCAGAAATGTAACACGTAGCAGCATAGAAATACCCACAATAAATGAAAAATTATGTTGCGGTCATGTAAATAGTCCAATGTTATGAGGACTATTTACATACAATATAAGTGTAGTACATACTTATTTGATGTAAACTGTTGTTCCTGATAGTGTAATATTTACGATAAACTATAAACAACAAACACTATCTAAATAATCCGGAATACCTTTCTCTGTAGACACACAAGATTTCTAGCATTCGTCTACACAAGGATAAATAAAAATAATTCTTTATAAGATTCATCAAGGGTGGCAACATTTTTGGATTATTCCACGAGGTGTTATAGGAATTTAACGCACTTAGGGACATTCCTCATAGAAAAACTGTTAAAGATGAGAACAAGTTCTTAAATGTTTTTTATAATAGCTGATTTGGACAGAATGTAATGTTTTCATTTATAAATAGTTTAGTTTTTGTAATAAACATTCATGAAAACTATGTCAGTACCTACGCTTCATTTACATACAGCAACAAGTCACTTTTTATCTTCAGTCATTTTTGTTTAAGCTTGGTTATGAAATTGCCCAAAGTTTCTACTTTAAACACCCGTAATTCCACGAGAAGAGATCAAAACAAATTGTTTTGTTTTCTGAATGTTGTGTAAAAAATAATTATTCCAACGAAAAACCGATTGTTTTACCTTGGTTATATTGTTGAATGAGAAGAGATTCTTAAATAAACTGAAATAGTTGAATTTTTAAGCATAATGTACTTTATATATAGTTGAAGTTACATTATTATTTAGAAATAGGTTGCTTCAACAAAGGTCTTACCAGCAAGGTGGTCCAAGGGGTCCGGACCCCTCAAATGTTTTCAACTACTTTTTTTAGCGAACGATTACTATTATTTAAATAAATCTGTATTACTGATATGTACTGCTAAAATATCGTTCTCAAAATTGAAATGGGTCAAGCACGTTTTAAGAAACAAATGGGGAAGGAGCCGTTGACTGCACATGTCTTACTTGCTGTCCACTACGAGAAAATACAATGACTAAGAAGTCACGAAGGATTTAGTAAAAGCTCTTTTACATATTATAATTTTTCAATGTGTACTACGTCCTGTATTTAATAAAACCATATTTTTGCGATTACATTACTACATAATTCTAATAAATTTCAATTGTTAATCTTACACAGCTTACTAAAGCGGTGTCTCCACAATTCTGAATATCAACCGTCAATACACTCTATTCAAAGACGTAAAAACTTTGCAAAAAATTCTCTATTTTGCTTCATACATTTTAAAGTTTAAAACATTTGAATGTTTCTAGGGGAGGCCCCACAATTTCGTCTTGACACTCCCCCAAAAAATTTTCATGGTTACTTTCTTGGACATAAGTTTTAAGATATAAGATGGAGCATTTTGCAGTGGGGTTAAGGAACAAAGGCATGAGAAGGAACGAGTCTTGCAAAAGGAAAACATTGGAAGCACCAACTTCTCTTAGGTCTAAGTTATTGACTATCAGAGTTCCCAAAACATTTCAAGACTAATCTGCGGAGTAGTATGACACAGTTAAGGTAAAGACGATGTACCCTATACTCGGGAATAGAGATTTAAATAAAGGATGTAAATGCATATCTGGGGCTAAAATATATCCTTGGATTTGGATTGGATTTTGTTTTTTACCTCAAGACCTAAAGAAGCTGATAATGCAAAAGGAGTTATCATATAAGCCCTGATAGAGTGGGTGTACGGCTGAGAAACTGGATGTGGTGAACGAAAGAAACGCTATCGGAATAATGCAAAGGAAACCTCATGTGTAGTAATGGTTTTAAGTCCAATACAGCACAAATTAAATTATAATTTGTAGGGACTTTATTCCTGAAGGAATAACGAAAGATGGAAAATTATCCTGAAATCGAAGTACAGGTTTCAACCTCCTTCGAAAACGAGATAAAGGTGGAGAAAACTTAGGTAAATCAATGTGTCTTATTTATTAACGGAGTTTTAACGGAGTTTCCAGCATGCTAAGTAACATTGCAAAGCTTGAATTGAAATTATGTTGTTTAATAGGCATTATAATGTTTGGTACGATATCATTTCCATAAGGGTGGGAGACTTACGTACTAAGAGTAGTTGCGGACTTGACTGATGTAGCTGTTATTCCTGATGGTGTAATTGTTACAACTGTAAACGATTTATAACATTTAAAACTAACCTAGATTTCTTTTCTCTGTTTGCCTCAAGATGGTTTATTGACAATTGTAACAGCTGTAAAATTTACATTTTCAATTTTCATTAGGTACAGGTAATTAATAAATGATCATAAAAATAGTAATTAAATTTAATAAATCCAACGAGGCCACGATTTAGTACATCTCTTTAGAGCCTTTTTCCGAAAAATGCTTTCCTCGCGAATGTTGAAAAATTCCTCTAATATATTATGTATAATGTAATGAAAAATGCTATCCTAAAAGAATTTAAGTTTCAAAACAGTAAAAGATTAAAAAAAACTATGTTGATAAAAATTAATTAATTGTAAATAAATTAAGCCCCACCTTTACAAGAAAATTGATATGATTATAACAATGTTTGTCTAGTGAGGTACCAAAGTGATGGAATTTCTAAATGTTTGAAAGTTTTACTCAAAGACTTATTAAAATGAAATAGTGAGGACTTTAGATTTTTCTGCCTTAGTTCCGTTCCTACCGTTATTAAGATTCGTATGCTCATCGTGAGGAAAGAGAGACTTTCCAATTGTATGACATTTATATCATTTGCAATTATTTTGTAAAGCATCAGGAAATAAACTAAACTGATTTCACTGTGAAGTATTGCTAACCTAGACATATAAACCAAAGTACTCAAAAAAAAAAAAAAAAACTAAAAACATATGTTATCAAGAAAATTATTTTAAAATGTTAATTTCAGCAATAATAGGCTGACTGTACTTATTAATACTTAATACATACATATTCAAAACACACACACACACACACACACACACACACACACACACACACACACACACACACACACACACACACACACACACACACACACACACACATGTAACTCTTCATTTTCAGTAAGTGTCACACACGTGTATGCGATCGTCCTCAATTGACAGAATGACTGATTACCTATAATACAGTTAAAATGAAGATTACAGAGGAGACATTACATATAGTAAGGCAATGAATGGTAACTGAGCTACGGTCCGTTATTCATGAGGAAATTCGGCAATGAACCCGGTTGAATGAGAGTGCCGGATAATCAAGGTGAGTGGCAGTCACAATCATGATATGGATATGCGTGGCGGCCGACCGGCTGACTCGATTGTTGTGAAGAGAAACAGGCAGAAATGCTATCAATACGTGTTAGTTGATATAGGTTCCGCGGGGAGCGTCGAGTCTGCGCGGCCCCAGTCTCTCCCGAGCTCTCTGACGGTCAACATCTCGCGGAGTGCTGTTGCCTAGTGGGGATTACCTAGTAATTTGTATGTGTTATCAGTGATAAGTGTGTATGAAGCGTCGCGCCCGCCCGCCATGTCTCTAGCCGTCGTATTCACCCTGCTGACAACCCTCTTGCATTTAGGTAAACATCCCCACATGAATAGCAATGCTAACAGGTTGTTGTCACTGATATCTCGTCTCCACGATGATAACGTTAATCCTTGTGGTTTTTCTCAAAATCTTACTTTTGAAAATTAATTTTACGCGCTTAGATGTAAACTACATTCTTTTTGTTTAAACATAATATTATCCAACACTTAGTAAAAAAGAGTGAAAATAAAAATTTAAAAACAGTGAGTGGACCATTGAAATCTGTTTCCACTTACACCGAGCCTTTTATGAAAAATAGTATCTGTAAAGCGGTGTAACAATAAAAGCTTCAATAGCAGTTCAAGTTGCCTCCATCAGTAGCTGCGCATTAGGCTGAAACCATTTTTCGTCGTCTCTGACTTCTCCGGAATTGACAAATGAACCTTTCTCTCTTTTAAATCCTTTCAGAGTAAATGCTTTTTGTTACTGATGTTACATTTACTACGGAGTTCAGTAACTGCGGATTATCGTTCGTTGAACATCGCGTCATGATGTCTTTTTTTACAAGTCACTTGGAATAGTCCATGTTGTGAATACAGTTTGCTAATATGACCAGAAACGAATTAATTTTTATCCGTTCATTGAAATTTGTTTCATTCTGAAGATAGTCAAACTATACTTCGGGATTGTTTGATCACGAGAGGCTTTATTAAACGTTTTATTGTTTTCAACCCGTCATTTTGGCGGATTGTTATTTCGTTACTTGCAATTCATCCGATGCCCTTGACCGTGTAATCTCTGAATAATTTAAAGGAAGCATTGATAAGAAATAATTATAAATTATTGGTCAATTATAGTGATCATTGTGTTTTAAAGTTAGTAATAAGCAACTCTTAAAAATCCCTGAGGAGAATATTTGTGACGCCCCTAATAATAATAGTCCATATAAAATTGGGTACAATGATCAATGTGACAGACATCATTATAATATTGGACAACAGCACTGTGTAAGGCCACACATTGAAAAATACGGTTACATACTTAGTAAGCCCTTAGTTAAATACACAATTTTTTTAGTATTTCTTGACCACTTCAGCTTTTATACAAGCGCTACAGTAACTTAAATAATAATTTGACATTAATTAACCTTAGACGAATCAAGTTCTTAAGCATGTACAGAACAAATCGCTTAAGGTTGTGAATATCGGACACTGATGTTAATATTGCGGATGTAACTTGTTATAGTAACCATAGAAACACATTTCATGATTTGCAAAATGTGAATTAGCTTGAGTTTTAGAACTAAATATTGGATCTAACGTAATTAGTCAATATAAACTCCCAATATTATTAATATTTGTTTCTTCTTTTTAAAATGTTAAAGAATAGAATTATGTCATTATTATCATTAGGAATTATTTCAGTATCCATCTTACTTTCAGCTAAAACTGTATGAAAAGATTAATAACAGCGCAAATATTTAAATTTATAGCTTAAAAGCATTTTGTTATATATAATGAATATATGAAAAGACGTCGAACTGAACCTTCAGGTATACCTCTCGTGAGAGGTATAGTCATATTTTATTAGGTTTGTCCTATTCTACAAGTTGCATCTGATCTGAGCTACTCTACTGCATTTTGTTTTGGTTCAAACTTGTACCTGGTATGTGCTCCATACACGAACGCGATGGAGTGAAATAGATCAGATACTCATGCAATTATTTTTAACAGTGATAAAAAATTACACTAATGGCATTTAAATGTATAAATGCAACTATATAGTATACCAGCTATGTACTGTAATAAATAAACAACTACTTCTCAATTATGGCGGTTTAATTTTTAGTGTAATTATTGATGCATTTTTTTGTTAAGCCGTACTTTTACTCCTTTTTTGAGACTTTATTTCAGAGTTCGAACTACTCTCGCTTATCCCAAATAAACAAGCAGCTTGAGTTCCGACCTAAAACTGCTCACGGTAAACAAAACGACTTGATCTTGAATTCAAATTGTTACCGTGGTAGATAATCGATGAAGAGTGACATAACATACTTACCTATCAACTTTAATACATTGGTAGTAACCAGCTAGAAATTAAAAACCCCCATTTTTACAGTTTTGGGCAGACCCAGAATATTCTGCTATAACGGATTTGAAGGTAAAATACCCGATAAAAACCTTTTTCAAATATTGAGATACCTTCTAACCAAAGTGTGTGAATGACATCGTGTATTGTCATCAATAAAGTACGGTAATTTGCTTTTAAAATTAATGCCAGTGGTATTTAAAATTTGTTAGGGACCACAAAAAGCTCAAGATTTTGACGAAGAATGTGAGGTTGAAATTTGAATCAATGCCATGCATAATAAAAAAAGAAATTATTTGTTATTAGATAAATATTATTTTTAACAAGATGAGAAAACAAGAATAATACTCGAATGCCTATTTTAGACTTTATTTCTCGTAAAACCGAAAACATTTTTCCAAGTAATTTAATAACTAATGTACAGTTATTGAAAGTACTTTCAATAATTGTTTCTTAATTTCTCCGAACAGCTTTATAAATATCCATGGATAATAAATGCATTGTTCCATCAACGACTGACAAATAAACTTGACCAGTTGGACACAATCGCAGACTCACTGTAACTTAACACATTTTTGTATTAAGTATTAATATATTATATAATAAAATATATTACTATGTTATTAACTAGTTTTAGAAATGAACGTGAATCAAACATAGGCTAGAAACAGTTCATAAAACTAAATACCTAGAAATAGACAAACCTAGGTAGTTAAAATAGGTGGTAAACAATTGCTAACTTATTTTAATAATTTACGCCTCCTATAGTTCACCCCACACTAGTCATTCGAGGAAATCCCTAACAGCAGGTTATGTTTTAAACGTGATTGAAAATGCTGAGGAACATCAACGTGTAAACCGTGACTGTGAAACAAAGTCGATAAGTGCGGTGGTTGTCACTGGCGGTTGATCGCAACCGTGTATGTCATTTGCCGTTCATTAGTTCCCTTTACAGTCCCGACAACCAGATCTCGTCGTGTACTGTCCACACAGTAACTGGACAACAACAACAACCACCTGCAATATCTTATGTAAACTGTGACCGTGAAACAAAGTAAATTAGTGCGGTGGTTGTCACTGGCGGTTAATCGCAACCGTGTATGTCATTTGCCGTTCATTAGTTCCCTTTACAGTCCCGACAACCAGATCTCGTCGTGTACTGTCCACACAGTTAGCTGGACAACAACAACAATACACCTGCAATATCTTATGTAAACTGTGACTGTGAAACAAAATCGATAAGTGCGGTGGTTGTCACTGGCGGTTGATCGCAACCGTGTATGTCATTTGCCGTTCATTAGTTCCCTTTACAGTCACGACAACCAGATCTCGTCGTGTACTGTCCACACAGTTAACTGGACAACAACAACAATACACCTGCAATATCTTATGTAAACTGTGACTGTGAAACAAAGTCGATAAGTGCGGTGGTTGTCACTGGCGGTTGATCGCAACCGTGTATGTCATTTGCCGTTCATTAGTTCCCTTTACAGTCACGGCAACCAGATCTCGTCGTGTACTGTCCACGCAATTAACTGGACAACAACAACAATACACCTGCAATATCTTATGTAAACTGTGACTGTGAAACAAAGTCGATAAGTGCGGTGGTTGTCACTGGCGGTTGATCGCAATCGTGTATGTCATTTGCCGTTCATTAGTTCCCTTTACAGTCCCGACAACCAGATCTCGTCGTGTACTGTCCACGCAATTAACTGGACAACTACAACAACAATACACCTGCAATATCTTATGTAAACTGTGACTGTGAAACAAAGTCGATAAGTGCGGTGGTTGTCACTGGCGGTTGATCGCAACCGTGTATGTCATTTGCCGTTCATTAGTTCCCTTTACAGTCCCGACAACCAGATCTCGTCGTGTACTGTCCACGCAATTAACTGGACAACAACAACAATACACCTGCAATATCTTATGTAAACTGTGACTGTGAAACAAAGTAAAAGTGCGGTGGTTGTCACTGGCGGTTAATCACAACCGTGTATGTCATTTGCCGTTCATTAGTTCCCTTTACAGTCCCGACAACCAGATCTCGTCGTGTACTGTCCACACAGTTAACTGGACAACAACAACAATACACCAGCAATATCTTATGTAAACTGTGACTGTGAAACAAAGTCGATAAGTGCGGTGGTTGTCACTGGCGGTTGATCGCAACCGTGTATGTCATTTGCCGTTCATTAGTTCCCTTTACAGTCCCGACAACCAGATCTCGTCGTGTACTGTCCACACAGTAACTGGACAACAACAACAACCACCTGCAATATCTTATGTAAACTGTGACCGTGAAACAAAGTAAATTAGTGCGGTGGTTGTCACTGGCGGTTAATCGCAACCGTGTATGTCATTTGCCGTTCATTAAGTCCGTTTACAGTCACGACAACCAGATCTCGTCGTGTACTGTCCACGCAATTAACTGGACAACAACAACAACAACAACCACGTATCTGCAGTATAAGATATCTTGATGTCATGGTTCATTGGAGGTTCTTGGCTTCCACTTCACAAATCCTTCTGCACCAAAAAGGTGGTTCGCATCTTTATAGTTATGATGGGAAATCCAAGTTTAATGTGATGGAGAAAACATATAAAACTTTGAAGTTATTTAGGTATTTTTGTGCCGTATATTACAAGATTTTCTGTACATAAACCAACTGCAGCTTTTACCAATATGTGAAAAACAGCCAATCGCCGCAGACTGAAGGTTTTTATTAGTAAGTTGTTAATAGGGACTTTGTGTAGTTCAAAGTACTCAGAAGTTGAACTGAGTCTTGTTTTCTTTTCTGTTACAAAATAAAGTACTTTGGCGTATTTTTAAGACACAACTAACAGAAAATGATTTACTAGCTATCTTATATCATGTTTCTTATATTGTTTTATTTTCTCTGTTCTCGTGTATGTGTGATAGTGATCGGATGTTTCATATATGCGATAAAGATTATAAATTGCCATGCTTATGCGACACTAAATATCAACTGGAAACACCAAAAAGGAAACCACATCAAATGGTTTTCGATTATTGACGAGCTTAACAATGTGGTAGGCGGTGGTGTCAAAGGTGAATGACCTCACGTTGTTAAATTTAAATCATTAACCCTGCGTCTTCAATCGTGAGTGTCTCCACTAAGTGAGTCCTTGGTCACTGAAGTGACAAAAATTACAGTTCTCTACGCGTGAACTCTGGTCACGATAAGATTTTGAAGCGTGTTCTACAAATTTGGAGGTTTATTTCCTCATCTACCTCTCACAGTGTTTTTGAAGAACGAAAAGGAATGCTAATTTTGGAATTGTTCACATCACTTTAAGTTAGCAATTTTTGTAAATGATGTAGATCACACCATGAGGTATGCCCTAGAACATACAAATCTCATTTTTAGATTAAATAGCAGAGCCTTTTGGATCCCGAAAGTACGTAAGACTAGTCTCCTTCATTCAGTGTGAATAATTTAATTTTTTTAAGGAGAAGCCGATCCCCTTTTA
Organism: Homalodisca vitripennis; assembly: GCF_021130785.1. Taxonomy (NCBI): domain Eukaryota; kingdom Metazoa; phylum Arthropoda; class Insecta; order Hemiptera; family Cicadellidae; genus Homalodisca; species Homalodisca vitripennis. The sequence continues at coordinate 93,906,880 of NC_060210.1, forward strand.
AGCCTTATTCTGCCCGTCCTCATGGGCCACTGGCCTGTGCGAGAATCTTATCAAACAGAATAAGGGGGAGAGTCGATACAGTACAAGGTCGATGGTACTGATACAAAGTGCAAGGGTCATAGACAGTATTTGAACCTGCGCTGTCTCTAACTCAGACTCAAAGTCCAATGTCTTAGACCGCTTGGCCATCGGCACTCTAATTTTATAGTAGTCATTGCAAGTTGAGTGCAGGAATAAGACTCATAACTACTACATTATAGATATTAAATGAAGGTCTGTAGTACACTCTTACAACTGAGTATTAGAGGGCCCATCAGAACCGAACGATAATCTTACTAACCACTTCAGCAGACTATCATAACATGTGTTAGTACATTTTTCAGTATTTTATTTTTATTTAGAAATTGGTTTATTCTGCGTTTTTCTTGTTACCATGGCTACCCATACGATATATTATATAAAAATGTTTATAAATAGCCTACTTTTAAACTGTGACCTTCCAAAATCAATAGAGGAATTCAAAATGAACCTATGCACAAAGTTCCAAGTCTCTAGGACCTTTCTATCAAGAATTATCGCATGAACAGATAAAAAGAAAGAGAAAGTACAAAAATTTGGAAAAGCTATGTTGATTTTCCTTGCTTACAAAACTGATAAAAATTCAAGCTTAAATGTTTACAAATTCAGTTGGAGTAAATTTAAAATTTGTTTTTTTTTCATGAAAGTTATCTTAAGGTAGTGACTCTGAAAAAACATAACTCAACCAAAAGCCTACTGTATCTCCGTTGCTGATAATGTCATGTTTCCCTAGGCTTCATGAGATTTAATGTCAAAACTTATAAGTAAAGGCTTTGAAGGATATTCCAAGAAATTGCATGGTATGAGTAACAACAATTTGGATGAACCGGTCATATTCCTTACTCATTTAAGGTAATTCCTTGCCGTATACGTAACAGGTATATGAGTGCTTACATGATTATCATGACGTTTCCGGTCGAGTCCGCTCGAGATCACCGCTAGCAAGTTGCGGTTGATGGTAGGGTAGATTATTTTCCACTTATATTACATGGAATTGCTTTCACTTTCACATTCGTGTAATCGGGAATCCTCTAATGTTCTGCAGTTTCACTATCAAGTACTGTTACAATTCGTCACACTACAGTGTTTATTTTAAGTACAATCGTAGGAGAAATACGGCAGCGTTCTAAATACACAGGTAAATTGACAATTATTGAGACTTTATCACACCGCGTGTAGCGTAACAGATTCGCCGAGTTGCATGAAAAAATGTAGTTCATTTCATTAGGGCACTTGTGTTAAAATGTCATATGATTGTACTCAGTTTGCTTACAAAAATTTATCTATTCTGCTATTTCCTTCTTGCCGTCATAGTTACCCACGATATGAATGTAAAAATGTTCGCTAACGTTCAGCCAAACCCCATAGAATGACATGACCCATCATCAAAATCGATGTTTCTTATATCTAAATGTAGCTTCATGCGAATTTTCAAATTTATAGGTTCCTGCGATGTCATGTGGACATACAGACTGATACACAGACATATGGTAGGCAAACATGAAATTGTCTGACCTTTCTCCTTAAATTATCTCTTCATAATAGGCAAGAAAATATAAAATATAGCAACTTATTACCGTGAAAATTGTTAAGTATCGCTAAACCTTTTCAGTCACAAAATCTTCCCTAGTTACCATGAGATGAACAAACTTTTTAACTTTGTCTTCCTTGTATAGTCCCGTAAGAAAAGTATTAAACATTTTCAACTTCTACACTCGTTAATGCGTGAAAAACTGCGAGAACAAAAACTTAAAAACTATTAGGATATGTATTGTCTTTAACTTTACCTGTGACACAAATGTGGTTTGGGACCATTTATTAAGTCTATTTGATATGCTTCGATTGATTAAGCTTGGTTTATAGTCTCGTTAAATTAATGGCAGCAGGAAATTAGGAGGCCGCGGTGGGAGAAAGCGAGGTAAAAGGTCTTTGCTCTCGTTTGCTCTCTCGGCCGAGCAGGTACGAACTACTTAAGTGTAACACTATTGAAAGTTCAAGTGAGATTAATAGAGAATCTCACCTATGGCCCGCGGTTCTACCGACATTAGACTGAGTAGAGTGTCGGCTAATAGGTGAACCGCGACGGCCGGTCTCCTAACCGGGTCGTCGGTTCAGGTTCAACCACCCTCGCCCGGTCATATATACTGGAGCAGCTTTCACCGAAGTGAAGACTCTGGGCTTGAGTGCCTTGGAATGTGGGAGAGGCTTTGATGATCTGATACTATTGTCGTGCCGTGCCTGAGTGTATTTTGTGAGTGGAGAAAGTGCAAGGGTGTGAACATTTATGTTGGTAATGGAGACGGTCGTGACCCGTGGTTGTGGGACGAACTCACACAACTTATCAGATGTGCTGCTGATAAATTCTACCATCTCGAAAAGAATTAGGGCAAGATATACATACATTGCAGGATTATTCTGTTTCTGAACTTTTAACAGAAGACTCAACTTTCAATTACCTGCCTTCTGAACAATGTGTAAACCAATCTTAGAAACTGTGCTAAAATGACAATACATAAGGGACTGTTACACAAAGATTTTAAGAATGAATAAATAATTTTATTTTGTTTCATTTTTCTATGGAATCTTGTCCTTTTAGAATATTTATCTAAGAAAATCTTAGTTGGTTTGCTATACGGACGTGAAGCTTGTTGACAAAAGAACCATATGCCCACAATGTACACTCCATCCTCCTAATAGTTATGAAAGCTATCAAACCAATTATAGGAATCTTTCTGATATCAAACTGCACGAGAAGTGTTTGAAGAGTAAAACTCACAACCCTAAAAATTCTTAAAGAATTCTTAAAGTCTGTCATTTCTAAACGGCTCTTTGTTGTTATATTACCAAAACTAAAATATGGAGTCTATTCTATAATTTGTACTCTAAGTGGCGGCTTCAAAGTGAAAGTGTATACACTTTAAACAGCTAGTCTGGAAAGAACCTTTAAGCTGAAAAAACTCAAATTAGCCCATTTACAAGAGACAGAAATTAAAGCTCAAGATCTGGAAATACATATAAGACACCCAAGGGCAGAGATTGTAAGGACAAGTTTGAGGAGAAGGAAGATCTTAATAGTCCTTGTAACAACGCAGGATACTATGAGCAGGACGAGTATTATGAACCAGTCTTAGTAATTTTCAATAGTAGACTGTTTATAATATACTTTTTGTAATTTTGAAAAGGGGCACTTACACCAAGTGGCAACTGAGTATGGAATTCTAAATGTTTATAACGAAAGAGACGACATTTTTATTTTGTAATTAATGAAACAATAGTCAAAAAGAGATAATTTAAAATCAATGGCTGCCAATTTACAAGTATTAAAGTTGAAGAAATAAAAATTCAAATATGTACTAAGAATTACACAAATACATTGTTTTTTAAATGCGCTTTCCATAAGTTTCTCTAAAAATGCTCTAGACGTCAAAGTGCATGCTGCTGTATGTGTGTCAACACTGGAAGTTACTCAACTGCAGAGCTTTCACCTGGAGTTCGCACGGCCCGGCCGGCCAGCACGTCGACCTGTCTCACCGATTGTTGCGTCTCCTGTGCGACCGTCCCCTCCTGTCGTGATCGCTCAATCACGCTTCTTGTCTTCTGTCCGCCCCGCTGGTCATTGAAAGCGGTTGGCCAACCTGTCTTCACAGACTATGACATCTTGTCACAAATCACAATCTTCTCGCAGCCTTTGACTGTTTGGGCTTGACAACGCGGCTTGCATCATGATGGATGACAGTCGTCACGTATTTGACAACATTTGATGGTAGGTGTCTATTACACTGGTTGGATTGTTTCGTAATAGAATATATAAGGCTACAATGGCGTCTGCTGGATATGATACCAACTTCTTCGTTGCCGAATTTTCTCTAAACTCTTCAGACGAACATGAATCCTGATTCCAGGAGTCAGGTCTCTAAAAGTGTAGATTTCAGAAGCGGCACTGGAGAAGGTGAAACTAGAGCTAAATTCGAAATTCACAGATCCTTAAAATAAGACATTTTCTAAATGACCAAGAGATATGCTTATCCCTCTAAGCTTGTTTAAGTGAAGCTCGAGTTTTCAATTTGTAAATTACCTTATTTTTCAGACTGCTGTTGCTTATGACTCGTTTTAGAAACACACCAACATTCTGTTATGTTAAACAAAAGAGTTATTTTTCTACCATGAGGCTTGGAAATATTTATGGGAAGATAATTGTGATATATTATCTCTAATTTTATGAAATATACAAAAGCTGTGACGGAGTTTGGAAATGTCCCCAAAATATATAAGAATAGCATTTAGTTACTGAGTTATGTAGTTTAAAGCATTTGTCAGATTTATTAGATGCATAAAAGCATTTATTAGTTACTAATTTTAACACGTATATGAAAATATTACCTTTTCTCTCACTATAACACCAAGCATGTGTATTATCTCTGTACACGTCTCTTACATTGTGGAACATGGGCATTGACCATCATTGAACTGATACTAATCAAGTGTTTGCTGATTATTTATTTTTGTATTATTACATTTATTGTTTAAACGCATAAATCATCCGTTAGCTTATTTATGAAGTACTATAAAAAGTTTAAATTTAAAGATAATAACTTGAGGATTTAAAATACTTACATCTTCTTTTCACATACGTTGTTGTATGGTTAAAAATACATTTTGTATTACCAATTAGCTCTTATGTAATGAGCTTTGCAATGCGAATGTTGAGGAAATAAGCAAGTAAATCGAACTGAAGAATGACCCATGCATAGTGCAGTGAGGTGAGCCATAACTGACAAATACATTGGAACCTTGATATTTGAATCTCAATATATAGAATTCCGTGATAAATCGAAATGTTGTCATTTCTCTTGAATGTCACTCATACTTAAATTATAATTTTACCTTTATACATATCTAAGCTTAAACGAAAATAATCTCAATATATCGAATTTTCACCTTTAATTTTGCCTACTGATAAACTTGCCTTGCCTAACTGAAAACGAACATGTCGTGACTTGAAATCCACACCACTGACACTCAATTTTTTTCTGTTGACGCCAGTAGTGAATCACCACTCCATCTTCAGATTGATTTGTGAGTTACCGTGATTCCAGTGAATTTAAGTAAACTCAGTGAATTGTACGCGTTAGATTTTCAGCTGTAAAAGTATTTCCTGTAAAATCGCGATGACAATATGAAAAACTGAATCTTATCAAGATAAAGACCTATAGAGACTGTGGATGCCTGTATTAAGAAAACAAGTAACATTTCAAAGGAGTGTAATATACCAGCGAATACTCCTAGACCATTTTTTACTACACATTTCCCGATAAAGTATTCATAATTAAGCCGACATTATTATTGTACTTGTTGTGGACCTCTATATATAGAAATCTGTCGATTTAACCTTGATGATATAATGAATAACAGAACGAAAATGAAAAAGCTCTACATATCGAAGTCTGTCCCAAACTGCTTTGAAATTTGAGTGTTGAATTTTGAGAGTTCACCTCCCTTTTAATGATTCGTCGTGGTGCACTCAATTGTGCACCTGACGAGACAGTAAGACTACAACTTCACCTAGATTGCACGATATATTATATCTTGTAGTCTGAGTGTCTCTGACGTCGAAACGATGTAAAGGTTCGTTTTGAGCTCCTTCGTCACCGAACTCCAGATTCCAGTTATAACTACGTTATGTGCCTTAATGTATCGAACCTTATTATATCGAAATTCTCGATGTATCGAAAGTATTGTCTTTATCATCAGTTTTCGATATTTCGAAATTCCGCTATAATCTTATTAATGTAACAACCTAGCTCCCTCTGGTACTTAAGATTTGCGCCTCAAACTACTAACCTAAGTGATCCCAGTTCGAATTCCAGTTTGGACGCGTTATTTTCACGTATTAAGCGAGTACAAGTAAATTGAGGAACTCGAAAGGAAAAAGCCATTGCTTTTGTCCAAATTGTCACGTATGTAAACGTTTTCAATTATCATACCAATATTTGTTAGAATGATTGCCAATTTCCCCAGTATTAAAAGATATTGTTTTATATACATGAATCCAGAAATTGCTAAAATTACCGCCGGCGGCATGCGCAGGGACCCGCAGTTATGTGAAATGAGAACCAGCCGTGCGTAACTCATTGCTGTAGCTACGTACGGCGCGGCGTGGCGTGGCGGGGATCGGATCCAATAACGGCATATGAGCCTTGTCTCCCTCAGCGCTGTGATAGCCTTGGGCCTGGGCTCGAGCACAGACCGGGCGTGACGCCCGCTACAAGCGTGGCCACCTTCGGGCAGTAGTGTACCGTTGTCGCTGAGCAGTTTACCTCCACCATGGGATAAATCGGTTTGTGAATTGAATTCCTCGGTAATATCGCCACTTGGGGCAGATATTATTCTTGTGTTTTATTTGTAGGTGTTATTCCACGTCGGAAATTTCCAGAAAATTGGATTGGTCCCATTTCGAAATACTTATTATTTTCTCCAGGCGCTAGGCGGTCGTTTGCCAACTGAGTGAGGGTTTTCCCGTATGATACAGCTCGCTTTGTACATTCCTACTCGCTTCGAGTCAACTAAACTGGCAACATGCTCGTGTTTTGGCATTGAGTGGTGAAATACCTCATACACAGATATATCTATTTCGAATACGTTAATCAACAATGCCTTGGTAAACAATTATTTAAGTAAGCAGTATATTATTAACATTAATATTTGCAAACGCTCTCACGTAAGCTGATAATACAGATTATTTATCATGTTGAATAAAGTCTTGTGTGGAGATTGATACAACATGTTGCTAAGATTTTGATAATTAATGCAACCACGTTTTGTTAGCCATAGCGCTCGAATTTTAAGGCTCGTACAGTAAATTTCAATAAAGTTTGTTAAGGCCACGGGATAGTTTGTACATTATTTTATCTATAATACAATTAATTGTATCTTACAGGAGGTTTAAAGTAATTTATATACACCCTTTATGTATGTACGTCGATACATATTTTACGGAATTGACTGATATCACTGTTGAAGTCAGTCAGCTGATAATATATCAATATACAACAGCTGTTTCCGTGTATTATAATCCGTATAAATTATTAAGTGTCAGCCATGTGTTAAGTACTACTTAACACAGTGCATTTTGACTCACGGTTTGAGAACGAGTTATAACATCCCCAGATATAATCGGTTTTTATAATATAATTATTTAAAAGTCATTTCAAATATACTGATATATACGGTTTTAATTTTAAAGCTAGAACAATCTTTATATTTAAATTTCTTGGTATCTGTACTGTTATAAATTGGATTGCGTGTGTGGAAAGAATTATTTGATCTTATCAATCCTTACAATACTGTGAAAACTGTTACACATTTCTCAGGAAACTCGTGAAAGTGAGTGGACTCAATCACAACAGGTTTTAGAGGGAAGGTGGTCCCGAGGAATTGGCTGATTGCAATATGCTTATGAAGGGATTCCTGGGAACAGTACTTGTTGAAACCGCATAAAAGCCGGTATCAATATAAAAGTATCGGATAGTTCCAACTATAGTTATCGGTTAAGAAATGTGCTCCTACGATTTTATGATTTCTTATAATTTTGGTTTGTTATGTCTACTCCTCTGAAAAATATACGGTTACATAATAAATTGAGTATTTTTTTTAACAAATAGAAAAACATATATTTATGGCAAACAAATGACTTTGTACAGTAGAGCAGTCTATTTCAACGTTTTAAAAACAATGAGACCAGGAAAATCTAGGCCCGGACGTTTTTTGTGTTGACGTTGTTTGGAATTAAAATGTAAAAATTATAGTTCTCTTACAGTAACATACCGTTTATGGGATTATTAGACTACCATTCAGTGGTAGACATAAATTTTAAAAAATCTCAGCCCTTTTCAAACAAATGCAACTTTTTGCCAAAAAATTGGGTTCAATGTAAAAACTAATAATGGGTATACAAAATATTAAATATTTCACAACTCTTAAAAAAATTGTTAGATATATTTATAAATAAGACTACCATTCATAAATTCATAATTTAATAAACGTTATAGAATTATTACCAAAAATTAAGTATTTATAACTCAAATAACTGACTCAAATTTTCAGCAACAATTTTTACAGAAACGTTATAAGGCTATAAAATAAGCGTGTCAGGTTTAATCAAATGTCTAGGTTAAGATTAAATACATATTTAGACTAATTTAAAACTTTTGCGGCTAGTCTTTTTTACCAAACTTACCTTTCTTTCTACCCGTACGGTGGGATTTCAATGTATTGTATATTTATTTTATCAGTACTTTTTTTAAACATTGAGGTAAAAGTCAGATTATCATGTAAACATATGATAATTTGAATTTATCCTCCACATAAAAAGCCAAGGTTTCTCTATAGCAGCTCAGAGAGTAAATTTTAAATTTTAAAATAACTTTAGATAAATTCTTGGAAGGAACGAGAAGATTAAATAAGACTGTATAAAGTAAGGGGAGGCAGGTTTTTGGAATGACAGGTATTGATGTTTTGAAGAGAATTGTATAATTTCTAGTATTGTTAAATCGATTAGATTTTAAATTGATTATATATAATATCTTTTTTATCTGAATTTGATTTTATCTTTATGGATGAGAGAGAGACACACTATTATTGCCATGTCCTTTTCTATTTCTTTTCACAAGACCTAGTCTGCCAATTATCTTCCAGAATAACATTTACTTTTATATTGTATAGTCTATAATCAAGTATGTATTTAAGTTTTATTTACAACTTATTACTTACACCATTGAATATTTATAAGAAAAAAATAAACTATCTTGGTTCATATTAATATTTTATCTACTTAATATATACCGTACATATGCTAATTTTTAATTGCAGTGTTTACAACTTTTAAATCATCCAAAGACAAAAAGAATAAATTTCCAACAAAACACTAGTACTTGATTTTGGTACATCGTCCTCGCAAAACAAATAAATCTAAATAATTGATTAAACACCTATAAAACTTGTATGTAAGTACCATTAAAAATTAGAAAGACAAGCGAAACAATAACAGACCAAATTTAAGTTAAGATATTTTAAACCTATTTGATAGTACAAAACATAAAATTGATTTGAATAGATTTGTTAAAGGATAAATTTGCAAAGTAATTATGAATTTTACCACAGTGTATAACTATAACCTGTTAAATTACATCGCCATGAATTCGCTTTTGAAGTTACGAGGATGAATATTCATAGTGGTGGGTTTTATATTTAATATTCTTGGAGCAAAAGTTAGAAAAGTATAGACAGTTTGTTCCTCTTGAAAGAATAGCAGAGGCTGACTTGTATACTCGTAGAAAGCCCAGGCCAGACAGACGTGGGCGAGACCGGTGAAACTGGAAGTAGAAAGCCAACTGACAGACAGGTGAGGGCACTTTCTCTCACCTTGACCGAGCTATCAGCTGATTATTGTCACCATTGTTGACCCCGTCAGCTGATCTCTTCCTGGTTCGGTACTGTTTACCGTACTAATATCAATATTCATTGTTGATTACACTTTATTACATTCAATGTAAATATGGAATGTTGAAGGAACGCATATTACTGAAGTTTTGAAATAATTAGTGTTGTTCTAAAACAGACTAAAAGTACATTATGTGCTATGTTCCCTTTAATGAAATCTCAAATTTTAAAGGTTTTTTCAATACATAAGACTACTACCCATCGAGAAACCTTAAAGAGTTGTTTAAGACCTTTACGTAGGTACCTATTATAAGAATCTTTCCTTGTTGAAAGTTTATTTTCAAACGTTACCACTCCCAGCCCCACATGAAGCTTCATGATAATAATGTTTACACTTATTGTAGTGTCATATATAGGCTGCAGAGGCCAAAAATTGTTATAATATTATAAAGAAATGGCGAAAACTAATTTTATAGACAATTATTACAATTTGGACCTACGCATAAATCAATAAAATATCAAGTTGTCAGATACTAAACACAGGGCATTAAAAGGCTAAGAATGTGACTCAGTGTCGTCGGAGAATAAAACGGAAATAGAGAAAACTATGCAGAGATACATAGCTTTTGAGATAATAATTATGATATGCAAGTTTTTCGTTTTTAATAGAGTATATTCCCTGATAAATTTTAACTATTCATTAATTTTCTAGATTTTTTCATTGCATTTAATTTGAAGATATATAGGCTTATTCTTAGAACTATTTACAGATCATTCTTAATATTTTCATGTACGTAAAATAATATAATAAAATATCATGGAGTGTACGAGTATAATACCAGTTTCCAACGTTCAATGCAAATGTACAATGCAAATAATATCCAGAATCGGAAAGACTATTTAGTTTAAAAACTGTTTAAACTGTAGTTTAAAAATTTATATTAAGAGGGCAAATTAATACATGTATTAAGTTTTATTTATTAATTGTATGAAATGGTAGTGGAAAACATATGCATTACAGACAAAGTATTTGAAAAAAATCGATGATAATTAAAATTAAATTTTGTTCATTTACTATATAAATGCGTGGTTGATGTCAATTAAGACTGAATCTGTTACAAATCGTAAAATATTGTATGGCCAATTAAAAATTCCAACGTATATGTATTAGAGTTATACTAAATAGGAGATTTGTTTAGTGTAATTTTTTCCTAATTCTTTCTCTCTCGTAATGAGCCAATCGAAACTATATGTTCCTTCTGAAATACTTAATTCGCTGTTATTACGCATCCTAATTTTATATTGATAAGATTTCGGTCTTTCCGCAATTGAAATGTAAATAATTGTCAGTAAAAAGACTAGCCTTTTTTACATATACTAACTCATTTAAAAGTAATACTTTCAAGTAGAATCGCTTACGCCAGTTCAATAGTAACAGATAGTCTGATAGGGTGATAATATCTACTAAACGTTGCCTTAAGAATATTTATTTGTGAACATTTTACGTCTTTTAGGGCCACATATTTTGCCAGAACTAAGAGCTTTGTTTTTTTAGTTTTATCCAAAACACAGGAGATAACAACTTCAAAATAAGGTAATCCAGTGGGTTTAATTAAGCCATGAGGAAGTTTGTTTACTGATAGTCCATTTCATTCACCTAAATGCAGGTATTTCACTTGTAAACTTTCAGCCAAATCGGACATAAATAATGTAGGTTTGGGCCGAACATAACGTTTAGATAAAACTAAAGGTGAAATAATCTCAATTGTGGCTTTGAGTAACACAGCCGATGGGGCTTCAATTTATGTGAAACAAAACATCGAACCTTACTGTTTCAACGGAAGGTACTTTTCACTTGGACTGAAATTATGCTATCACTTCAACATTGAAGGTAAAATCACTAAAGTCGTATTTTCCGGTATTGAGGGCTAACAATTTCCGGTATTTTAAATTGATGATTGTACAACATCAGAAAAAATAAAATATTATTAACTTATCTGACACAAATAGACAGTAAACGAAGAAAGCTGGAAATACTTCTGACTTTTTGACCTGATATGCCACATGGCAAAGGTTGATAAAGTAATGGACACCCTGTATACAACGAAATCTTACGCTAGTTTCCCTGAACTACATCACGAATATTGAAATTCTAACTGGGGGTTCTCGAACTCCAGCCAAGAGCTGGCACGGGTTACTTGTCCATATTAGAGAACAATAGACCGGCACACATCTGACACTTTCTCTATGCAACCTTGCCGCAATCAGCAACTCAATGTCGCCCGGTGCGGTCACTCAACTCTGCTGAGTACGTACAAGGACGATTTCTAAAAACGAAGGCAAGCGCGGAATAATTCTTGAACAATTACTTCTAACAAGTATCCTTGGATGGTTAATTAAAGCAATTTGTCTCAACACCTGCACTCTAGTGGCGCAATGACACAAAATGTCAAACTATAAAAATGCTTTACAACCAAACAAATTTGTATCTAGGGCCGTATTATTAAAGGGCCGTATAATCTCTTCTGAAGTGTCAATCTTCAGAAACTTGTCAGGCCTTCTTAAAATCGTATTGTCTGGCCATCAGTACGGTAACTTTTGATATAAAGCTGTTAGAGACTTGAAATTTAGTACGTGGGTTTATCTTGATCAAAGGGAAAATCTCTTGATTTGGTCGCCAAAAGATCAAAATCAAAGATAAACGTTTATAACGCGTTTACATTAATGTTACACCATTATTAAAGTATAAATCACAGAATAAACAAATTTGTAAAAAAGGTGTTCAATCGTATGACACTTTGCCACGAATTATTGTGATTGGTCCATAAAACTTTCGTTATGTTGTATCGGTTTATTGAACACGTAGTTGTACACAATTTTAAAACCTGTTTTGAAAGCCTTGTCCTGAGATGTTGGTTTTGAGGCTTATAACGAACTGGAATACAGATATTGGAAGTAAAATTTGGTGGTGCTTTACTAAACCTGGCATTGAGATTTCGAGAATGTGTCACGGTACATGCTTACCTAAGAAATTTGATACTTTATGATTGCCAAAGTTTTGAAAAGTTGTGAGTGCTGCAAGAGTATCGAGAGAAGGTAACGTGTATTTAGAAACTGAGTCTGACGTCTAAAATAATTCGTCATCGATTTTCATTTTTTTCTTTGTGGATGTAGTTTTAATGCCTTGTCTCTAAAAATTAGCTCTTGATTTTGAGGGCAAGAATAAGCGTGTCATATATTTAGCTTTCGCTAAAGGATTTCTCTTCTGAAGTGTCAATCTTCAGAAACTTCTGGTGCTCACATCCAACCCATCCAAGAAATTTTTGTAAATCTTCTGACCTTGCTGGAACACCCAAGAAGGTAAAAGTAGTTAGATTTACTTCCACATTCTCTTTGGGTCCGCAAAAATGCGTTTATTCGTGTTACGTGTGACGGTGTCAGTGTCTGCCACTGTCAGTTGCCATCGTTGGTCAACGTCATCTTGTTGTCTGTTACCTGCGGCCTGTCACAAAGGACAGTTGTACAACTCAAAAAACCTGCTAGCATTGTTGTACAAGTATTGTATAATAGCTAGCTGTTACCTGTGGCTTCGCATGCAAATTTCAAAACCGAAGTAATTTATATACTTAGTAAAAACACTTCTGGTGAAATATTTTTGAATCCTACGAAATCTTTCAAACGCATGTAGATATACATTAAGTACATATTATTTACGTGTTCATGATTTCAGCACGTGACATATTTCCGATGCCACATCTGAATTTGTCTTCTTGCCCCCATCAAGAAAATCTACATGCATAGGTCTTGGAAACTTGCTTAGGTCAAAAGGGTTTTATTCTAGCCCTTGTCATCTGATCTAAGATATTTCAACTACCGTATTTGAGTTAGTCTTGCAGTCCAGATGAAGATAATATCTAATATATTATTATATACACGTGGGGTTGAGAAGCTTGCTAAGCCAATAAAAAAAATAATCGTTTACAAGATTACGTTAGTGATTCATTTTTATTTATAAGAAGTTATGGTTATATATTATTTAGTAATTGAAAACATTCCTAAAGTAGTTTTGAAATATTCATTGCTTATTTCAAAACATCTTGTATACTATGTTCGGTTTTTACAATATGCCACTATTTTTATATTACCACTAAAAGTTTATGAGTTTAAGTAAGTTGGAAGATTCCAGCCACATAACTCAAAACACATGACAACTTGATTAAGTCTTTGAATATTTTATAAAGCGATAAAAATAAACAAACAGGGTATAAATAGGATTTTATGATTAATAATAAACACTATTTTACAATATCGTAGTGACCGTTACATATTAACTGTACATGTGGTTGATATATAGGCTATGTATCTTATCAGCTACCTGCCTGTTATTGTAGTGTGGGTCTTCAGACAATAATTCTGGTGGTAATATATAAGTTTTAATTTGCCATTACACTCTTAGACACAACATATCGAGTATTTCTCGAAGATAGAACTTTGAAAGTAACTGAGCAAATAGCAGGATCACATTTAAAAATCATTAATTTTATAGTAGTTATATTGTAGCTTTACAAATAATATTTGTTATCTTGACGATATTTTGTAGGAATTTTTACGATATATAAAGCACCTACCAATGATAAAAAAATTGAAATTATAAATCCGAGTAGTGGATGACCTTTACAACCCAAACCAAAGTGCAAGAATAGTATGTATAAAATGTAGTCTCTATCCATAACCACCTCAATTTCAGGTAAGGTTTTGGGGAAAGAGAAAAGTTAACATTGCTGATATTAAAGTCATACGCAGGACCTCAGTCAATAATTTCACAACCTCAATAATGTGCACCAAATATTTTTGCAATAGATTCCCTAAAAAGAGCTCTTTCACTGTCAATACCTATGAAAAAATTATAGGATATGATAACATACATCATATACGAAGCACACACAACAACCCACCGTGTGTCCTTGGTAGTTGCCAAGGTTGGCTTGAAGATTTCAGTTATCTCATAAAATATTTTAGAAATTGTCTTTGTTGAGTATTACCTCTGATTGCATTAGTTACCCAAGAGAAAACTCATCCTTAGTTATAAATTAAGGCACGGAAAAGTGAGCGCTCATACTACCATCTGTTGAGTGTTGGACATTAGCAGCACACCTCGTCCTTATGAATGATTGATGAACGATCTCCAGAGTAACTCGGTAAATAAAGTGTTTGCAGTAAAATAAACCTTTTGCAGTAATTTTTTTAAAGATTTTTTAATCCGAGAAATATACCCAAAGTATTTTACATAATGACCAAAGAACATTAAAGAGCCTTGAAAGTTCCCAGCAGTAATCTTCAACTGGAGTACTTGGTTCGCCTTGAAACTTTACCGTTACTTTAAAACAGTAATTAAGGCATGACGATGTACAGTCAGATGGCAAGAGTATTGCAGATGATGGTGGTAGATGGCGAAAACAGCAATAACCGTGAGTGTAAACTGGGCCATAAATCTGACCAAGGCCGCCTCGGTGTATCAGGCGTGAGAGTGGTTGCGGCTCCTTGACCGTTCGTCGCTCTTACTCAACAACAGAACTATTCATAAAGCCACCTTGTCTATTCATAAACATGAATAACCGATGATGACGCTACAGTCCTTGAATCGAGGTATAATTATGCACAGTTCACTTTTACGTCTGAATAATCGTAGTGTCTGAAGCACAGTTTCTTCTTCAAGTAGCTTTCTTAGAATTACTTAAATACATCTCTGTCTCAGTTATGTGGCCTATTTGGGTTTTGAATGATTGAGTAATGAAGAAATCCTTTTGTAATGATCAGCATCTACTTTTAAAACCATAAAGATGAACGGTTTTATTTTGGATTCTGAACGTTTTAGCCGACTTAGACCACTAATAGGTTAATTCCGCCTGACCGCCAATCCTAGAACTGATTGCTTGCCCTTCTCAAAAGTCCATCGAACCACAAGCCACATTAATAGAGTGTATAACGGGACGATGAACGGAATCTGTCCTAATCTCCCGAAGTGGTGTGGAGATCAGGATATAGAATCAGTTCATTGCAGCGAAGTATTTCTCTTTGTGTGCCTTAGACTAAATAAGCATTTTAAATATAATGAATAGATAAATTATGTATTTGAATGTATATACGAAAAACCCAAAATAGTGAGATAATAATGTAGGGGTTTCTTTACATTACTTCAATTCAGTCAAAATTAATTGGCACAACTGAGTATCGGTAAACTGGACAAACTTACCAACAAAAGTTTTACCAACTAATCCAAGAAAGTTCATTTACAACAAGTCACATGATTGTACTCAGTTTCTTTACAAATTGGTTTCTCTGCGAGTTTCTTATTGTCATCATGGTTAAAAATAAGACTAATGTAAAAATGTGGGAATATTATTTTTACCTTCAATAGAGTTCTTCCTTAGACTACAAGGAATCTACTTATCAAACTTGAAGTCTCTAGAACCTATAAAGTTTTATCAAAGATAGAACCCTCTCGAAGTCTATCAAAAGTCTACAGAAGGACAGACAACGACACGATTTAAGGAAGCTTTTCGGGTCCTTAGTAACTGACAAAGTGTACGATGAATACTGTTTGTATTTATTTTTACGGACACAAAAGTAAAATCAATGAGAAACATTAGGTAGAGAATAAGTAAAAGTGTTCAAAAGCTTTAAAATTTAAAATTAGGTTTGATTTAAAATCAATACACTGCAAA
Organism: Homalodisca vitripennis; assembly: GCF_021130785.1. NCBI lineage: Eukaryota > Metazoa > Arthropoda > Insecta > Hemiptera > Cicadellidae > Homalodisca > Homalodisca vitripennis. Next base: position 93,923,121 of record NC_060210.1, read on the forward strand.
GACACAGAAGTTGAAAAGTATTAATAACCGATTAAACACGCCATTAATGAATATTTGCGTTTGACCAAATATATATCAGCTTAAGATAAACAAAATATACTGGTGGCGAGAGAAAAGAAGAGACCTGGCCCGTGCCGGCGCACAGCTGTGTACTAGTGTGTTGCCGCGCGGTAATTTCAGGCGCTTCGCCCCACAGCCAACCCTGCGAATTGTTTATCCTAGCAATGGAGTTATTTGTTTTCAGTAATGTGGCATTCCTGCAGAGTGTGACTCATCTTAAATGTTAAATTTTATATACATAAAAGCACTACATTTACATTAGTAATTGTTATCTTAAAAATACAAAAATCTTCAATTTCAGCAATTCATTCCTTTAATTATTGTTTGTTACAACCACTGTAGAGCCTAATTATTAGAATTTATTACAAACATAAATTTTGCTCAATTTTAATTGATCAAAACAGTACCGTCATTTAAATTATCTTATAAAATATAACAATTAGGCCGCAAATCAATCAAAACAGTGAAACAATAATGGAATTACGAAACAAGGCGCGGCAACATACTAGTAGTAGCACCTGCAATTTTCAGATAGGCCACTATCCAGGTCTCTTCTTTTCTCTCGCCATCAGTAGTTACCCATTGGAGCGATTTAGGCAAAGAAAATGTAAGAAGGTCATCGAACATCTTATAATATTAGAATATTTTCAGAAATGACATATACAGGCTCCAAAATATCTGGAAATCGATAGTTAAGAAGTAGAAGAAAGTATATGAAATAAGCTGTATAATTTTTCCGTATTATTCTTCATGTTATAGAAGAATTATATGAGACCCTAGAATTGGTTATTGTAATTCATGAAAGTCACTTAATTATTAATTACCATCTACAACTATGATCGATAACAAGATTAAATACATTATAAAATCTTTTCGTCGTCTGACATATTAAGAATTTCAAACTAATAAGGACTGCTTACGAAAAGTACTTTTATAACCATCAAGGAAATAGATGCATTTGAACATAAAAACTTCCAGAACACAGTTTGAAGTGAAAGTTATTTTTCAGCCAAGGATATATAGTAAGTTAAACTTTGCAAATTATATTTACACGGTGCTTAATCTATTGCACCCTCCCTCCCCTCTCCTCTTACCCTGACATAAACCGCGGCTGCGGTAGTAGGATGAGTTGGGTTCATAGAAAGTTGTGGAGAGTACAGCACAAGTTTGCAGTGCTGGAAGTCAACATAGACAGCCGCCATATTGCAGTACATGTCACTCTGACTGAACGTCAGAACTTTTCCATAAAACCCCCGCCATAGTGTGAAATACGCTTCATCAGCGTCAGTGTGCCTTATATCGTTAATTGTCAGCCTAGCGTTATTAGTTCGTTGTCTTGTAACTTCTTGAACACTCTCATCACGAGTAGTAAACGATGAGTGACAACAGCGCATCCATGGTTTATAAGTTTCAACATCCCTTTCCGGCCCTAGAATTACTTATTCGTTTTGGTCCAAAATAGTATAATTGTTACGTAGCTATGGTAGAAGGATTAATTCAATTTGAATGTTGAGTTAGTTCTAGTTCACCTTCCTTTTTATTGCAGAGTCTGGTATCTGACTCTGTCTCAGACTTGACTGCTGGAATCTGGAGTCATGTTCGTTTAAAGAGATCAAAGAAAGTCGGGTGACGAAGAAGCTCAAAACGATCTTTTACATCGTTTCGACATCAGAGACACCTATGAATAGGTGAAGTGGCAGTATCATTGTCTCATCAGGTTTACAATTGAGTGCACTACGATGTTCTGCACGATCTCTAAGCACGGTGGAGCAACCGAGTTTTCTACAAATAATGTAGCTATGGTAGGAAAGGTTAATTCAATTAGAATGTCGAGTTTCTTGTTTCTTACTTTGAAAGTCTCCAATAAAGGTATGTGATAATCGATTTCTAACAAAGGCATTATTAGAAATTCTTACTCACTGGTTGAGTGATATTAGTAAGCCAACCAAAATAAATGTCCCGCACATCTTATCTCGTTATAATAGATAATAGAACTCGTGGTATCAAATGGTGAGTGTCTTCAAGGACTCATGCCCGAACGGTATAATGTTTGCCACCATTCCTGGAGTCAATGAATATCATTTGGTTTCCAGATCAAACTTTTCTGACACGCTTTACTGAGGTCAGTAATGGAGTACATCCAAGCATCTTATCTCGGTGCATTAGGTTCTGAAGCTCGTGGTTTCAAGCGGTATAATGTGTGCCACCATTCTTGAGGTAAATATATATCGACTTTTCAAAAATATTTCTTTAGCATGATTTAACGGTTTTTTACGTTTTGAAATCTTAGATGCAGAACAGTATGGATTTGGAAAAACAATTCAACAGTTGACAGTCGATGTAGTCTTAAACCTTGTGGAACTTGTAGATGAGTTGAGGAGGAGAGAACATGTGCTCAGCATATGTCTTTACTTCTTAAAAGTCTTTGACTGCGTGCAACACGCGATACTGAGAAATTCGGCATTATTTGATGTCTGCCGCACAAATGGATCTTGCATATCTAAGAGACAGGGTTCAGTGTGTACAGATCGAGAACGTTCTGTCTGGCAAAATACACGTAACCCAAGGTGTTCCGGGGACAATTCTTGGCCCAATTCTTTTTAATCTCTATGTCAAAGGACTGATGTCATACAGCATGGTAAAGTGATTCAGTACGATACAACTATTTGTGTGAAGAACAAATCAGTAGCTGAATTAGAAATTAAATCATTGCAGAATTTAAACCAATGCATCCAACATTTAAATGCAATGAGTTTACAAGCAAACAATTCTAAATCAAACTTATCAAATTTTGCCTTCTGTAACGTAATGAACAAAACAAAATAAGTGTGATGGTGGATGGATGACTCATAGAGGAAGAAAATTCCACAAATAATCTTGGAATACACCTCGACGAAGGATTGACTTGGTGCGATCACAACGCACCGTTTGATCAGCGTTTGCTCTAGAGTTAAACTCAGGCATGTATGCCTTGCGTAACCTATCACAGTTCTGCTCCATATATGTCTTAAGAACAGCGTGTTTTGGCTTGATTCATACTCAACTGGTGTATGGCATAAGGCGACTTTGGAGTAGCTGTCCTAAATACAAGCTGGAAAGGGTACAAGACTTCAAAAAAGAGCTGTCCAAACTATATTGAAATTGAAAGCCAGAGAGTCGTGTAGAGAAGCATTCAGGGAGCTTAGGTTATTGACTTTACCCTGCCTCTATATGTTTTATGTTACTCTGTACTGCAGGTAAAAGTGTGCTTTGATTCAAGTCAGGGATGTTCACTCTTATTAAATTAGAGGTAGGGACAGCTATAGAACTTAACAACATATAAGTGCAGTCTTCAAACGACTCCCTTCACAAGTTGTTATCAAAAGTAATCAATTACCAAGTACCTAAGTGCCACTGGAATAATCAGTAATTAACCGCTACCCCCATATTCTGGTGTTTAGAGTATGAATGGTGGCATGACTGTTACAAAATGTATGTGTAAATGTGTAAAAGTGGGCGTGGATGCTTAAGTTATCAACATTATAATGGTTGACGTTTGCAACACAATTGTAATTGTATTAGTGCAATCTCTCTGTTGAGAGCGGCTTTGTGGTTACTCTCGAGAACATACTCGTAGTTGTAGCTATGCTCAAGGGAGAGGACACCTGGAACTGTGTGAAGCACTATGTTCAATCTGTACTTCGGGCGAAAAAGGTCGATCTCGAACGGTCTTAACCCTCTGATTCCCCCGACGAAGAAAGCCCTAGTGGGGTAACTTCACAGGTCTAGCCTGGCGTAATGTTCTAAACAGTTCCAGGCTAGTGTCCTAGGTGATGAGGATGATTTTTTAGCCGGTAGTCTGTGGAACAATGAGCCTACTACGGGAGTCAACAACGAGCCTCTCGGTGTGCGCAAAGAGCATTTTAACCAAGTTCCCCAAAAATGAAATTATCATTTGGGCTCTTGACCATACTTTTCTGACAAGCTTCTTTGAGGTTATTGGTTATTAAGAGTACATCCAAGCATCTTGCCTCGATGCATTAAGTTCTGGAGCTCGTGGTGTCAAGCCGTGAGCCTTGCCATAATGTTTGCCAATGTTCCTTAGATCAGTGGGTATCATTTGGTCTCCTAACATCCTAACATTTCTTAAAAGTTTCTCTGAGGTACTTGGAGCAATTCTTATATCTTCTCCCCATTCAATTTTTCCACATCACACCTATTTATAATAACATTGCCTCTAACAAGGAGGGAGGTCAACTGAAACCTTCACTTTAAAATTACGGCTAGCACAAACACGAATCCTTTATCAGAAATTTGAATACCCCAAAATCGATGCTGCATTATCCTGAAATAATAACAATCAGGCTATTGAGTGAAATTACTGCTTCACTAATGCTTAATGTTATGCTGGACCAAGCAAGGCAACGTGTTCCTCCTAATAAGTTTATAGTCGGGTATAGTACATAAAGAGTGTGATACCTCCAAGCATCTCTATGGTTGTGATAACAGGAAATTGTTAATATAATGTTGGGTTTTGAGCGTAATTTAAGAGTTGTGTGTATTGAAATCGTTTTATATTGAATACATGGAAATTTGTTTTGGGGATCGAATTTATCAGAAAACCAAAGACTGGATTCATCATGGAAAAAGTAAAAATAAAATAAAATTTTATTATGTAAATAGATTAATTCTCACTCATCGATTACATTAATATCTTTCGTTAATATTCGTATCAAATAACATGTTTGTGTATGACAGTAACCTAAATTATCGCCATGTAAATTATCGCCACGATATAACTGATGGAAATACAAAACACCTTATAGAAATTGGAAATGGCTATTAGCTGTGCTTAAGTGACTGAGCGCGTATGCTCATGTCCACGTCCAGTTAGCAGAAGGGGCGATCCCTTAGGGAGCGAGTCTCCGGATCGCTCTGGTTTGTAAGCTTACAAAGGGGCGCAATTTGGGGCGAGCGCGGCCGTGCTCCCCGGACTGGAAGAGATAACGTTCACATTTTGTTGCACCCCTCCCTCCCACCAACCAACCCCTGCCTTCACTTAACACATACACTTGTACTCTGCTAGCCCCGGGTTAGCCTCATTCCGTTTCTCTTCGATTTGTACTGATGAAAGAAAAACCTCCTACGCAATGGAACGTTGTTATTGGTAATTAAAGTAAACATCACAAAGCGTACGATATAGAATATTTTGAACGGTTTACATGATACATACACTGTAGGCAGTGCTGACAAAAAAAATTAATAAAATATTCGGTCTATCTTTAACAATTTAATGACTTCTTATATCGTATGACACATATGTTCTTAGTTATCACCAACGTTAATCTCTTACCTGAATGTATAAAATAATATATTAATAATAGATAATAAAATGATCACATTTATACTTTTTAGATGAAAATGTTTGTTACCAAATTAAATGCATTCAAAAAGTTCAACCTTTATTTCAGGTAGATTTTGTGTACATCTATATCGGCCTATTGTGATTTTCCTCAAGGCAGGACTTAAATAAATCCAAAATCGCCCCATTATACCGGCTTGTGCAAACAATAACCCCCCGTTTTCCACCACCACCAAAGAAACCCCAAATAAAGTGGCAACTTGGAAACTTGATATTATAAATGTCTCATATAAATTAGTTTGCCAGATCAGTACACAATATCAATGTAATATGTAGGTCGTTTAAACTAACAAAAATCACAAGGGAAAAAATAAAAATAATATTTCTAATTATCTTGTAACAACATGTTTTGTATATATAACGGTTTTAGAGATATAAATTGCATGTAAATCCCATAAGACCGATTATTATTTTAATTAAAAAGGGATAGGACACCAATACATATATACATTTCGGAATAACTGTGTAGTATATAAGCCTATTTAATTTTAAATGAATTTATTGGGATGAACACACAGCCATGCGGGGATGACTGGTAAAAAAGATAGTGACTTATGAAAATGAAATAATGATTTATTCTCATTCTTTGATTGAACACATATAAACAAAATATTACTCGGGAAACAACTGATCACATTTACAAGTATTTACGGCCAGTATGAAACTTATATAATCAAACAGATTAACAACACAATATTTAACTTAACAAAACCAGATTATAAATAAAGTAAATGAATCCAGATTTTATTCATTTAAAGTAAACACACTCTGGGGCGTTTAGATTCCTTACAAAATAGCAGCTAAAATTCTAAAATATGAGGTTGTGATGTCATCATAGAATTCCTCATTTAATATATACATACTTGCACAACTAATTTTACATTATGAATAAAAAATAAAAATTAATGGGAAAAATACTAATAGGTAGTATAGTGTTAATTTATATCATCTACATGGATCTTACTTATAGATATGTCATCAACACGCTCCCCAGGGATACCCCTAGAGGAACAGTAACACAAACGTGGAGTAAATACAAAATATTGTTGTCTAAATGAGCGCCAAAATCGGAAGAAGCAATTATTATGTCCTTATTTACGACCAGTCCGTAGTGGAAGTTTACTGATATAATCTGTAACGAGTTGGATGCAATCACGATAGTGTGATCTCCCACAGGCAGGTGAGCACGACCATGTATAATTGTCAGATCAGGCTCCACGAGGCCATGAACCACTTTCTCACGTACTCGGTGTGACGGTACTGACGCAATCTTACGGTTCACCGCAGGGCTCCACACTAGGGCCGCGCTTGTTCCACACTCTCAGCAGGGAGTTGGAAATCGTAGAACCAACCAGTCAGATCAGGCTCCACGAGGCAATGAACACTTTCTCACGTACTCGGTGTGACGGTACTGACGCAATCTTACGGTTCACTGCAGGGCTCCACACTAGGGCCGCGCTTGTTCCACACTAAGCAAGGAGTTGGAAACCGTAGTAAAAACCAGTCAGATCAGGCTCCACGAGGCAATGAACACTTTCTCACGTACTCGGTGTGACGGTACTGACGGAATCTTACGGTTCACCGCATGGCTCCACACTAGGGCCGCGCTTGTTGCACACTAAGCAAGGAGTTGGAAACCGCGGAACCAACCAAAGGTCGATAATTGTTGTATGGTCTATGGTATCTCATTGCTAGCTAATAGGTTCCCGTGATAGTAAGAGGAGTACTGATCCTAGACAATAGAACATGTAAATATACTGAAACATATATTTTAACTATAAGTATTGTGTAATAAATCAATTTGCTTGTAAATAATTAGACCAATAACAGGAAAATAACGTTACCTTCATAATCCTTTCGTTATAAAAACGATGTCTGTTGACTTATAATAATTATATTAATAGATAGACATCAAAATGCTGGTACCATAATAAAATGCTGAAAGATGAATATTAAGACATTACTGGGATATCATTATTTGAAATGAAATGAAATGAAATAAAGTTTATTTCCTCAATAATTTTCATATTTATACAGAGATTACATAGTACATGTCTGTACAGAATTAATCAGTTAGCAAAGGTATTAAAACATTGTAATGTCTGAACATATATTTTATCGGAAATTAGTTTACATGGGCAAAGCAGCCTTTGCGTAGGCTAGAGACGTTATCCTTTAAAGAAATTAATTCAACATGAAAATGAAGATGAATGACAGGTGGGTTGGAGGGGCGGAGGGGTGAGAGAAAGGACCAAGGTCAAGCCAGCCCATATTCAGATAAGATACGGATTGACACGTTTATTGAAGGGAAATGGTAATAATACATTTTTTTCATTTCTGCGACAGCTGAAGTGAAACTTTTTCACGAGTGTGAAATTTATTACGGTTGTTAATTATTATCTAATGAGGCTATTACGTTCAGTATGTAACAAGTCTGGTTTGAACCAATTAAATATTATGATAGGTATCGTGTCCAAAAGCATACGTTACATTGCAATAGTCCATAACTAGCCTCATATAAAGAATAGTATTACTTATGTTTATAAACTACACGTTCCTCCTTGTGTTTAAATGGTTTGGTTTCATTAACGCTCACGTAACCAGTTTTTAATGTCTCACTGGCCACTGGGAGGATTCATGACCTTTCATTTTAAACATTCCAACATTTTGTAAAGTAATTGAAATGGTATACCAATACCAGTAGTAAATAAAGTAGTGTTATAATGACTACGTTTGCCGTATAATTAATCAAATTAATAAATTTTTGCCGCCGAACTCCTTTTATTAGAATAATATTTTTTAATTGATGCGATAAATTATCATTGCAGTTATGTTATTGGATGCGTAAAATAACACAAGCGGTGTTTGTTTATAGCGTCATGAATTTCAGCCCTACCTACAGCATATAGTGCTGTAAACATTAGACTTCATTCACCGGCATTGTGTTACTACGTTGTGACGCTGTGACAGTCGTCCCACACAACCGAGGGTCTTCAACCCCTCATACGTCATCGATTGTGATCAAGTGAAGCAGCCGCAAGGAACGCGGCCAAGTCAGTGACATATTTTCCTTAATCTCTTCTAGTCAATCGATATCCTTGAGGTTCATTAAGATTTCTCATGCATGGAGGTTAATCTCCAGGTAATGGAAGGTTCGAGGGTTTGAAATACAATGGTTTCATTAAACAGCATTAGTTTCAACAACTAACATTAAAGAAAGATATTTCTTATGTATAAAGATATAAAAAAATCCTTATTTTAAAAATTTGCTCTAGGCATATTTTATATGTAACAGTATTTTAATTATAAAAGCAATACACAAAATAACATAATTGGTTAAAATTAAGAATGTGTTAACTTCAATAAAATTTATATGTCTTTTTAGCGGGTATTGTGTAGTAACAGAAAGGCGTAGACTACTCTCTGAAATTTGCTTTTGCGGATAGCTCGTTACTTTTCGGAGTTTATTTAACTTGCGGAAAGGGTCTGGTGGGTGTTTATTAAGGTGGTACAATAATCTTTTTTAGAATAATATTTTCGGTTTTAAAAAGGTAGCCAGTTAAGGTAACCAAATAAAACAAGAAAGAACAGTTTTGTATCTCACCACACGAAATCACAGGTGTATAACGTAGAAAATTTAGGCAATCTTTGTATTGCAGCTTTATAGTCTTGGGAGTCAAAGTAGAGCCAAATACTGCCTACAGAAGATTTTTTTAGTTCAATGCAATAACTGTTAGTATCGGATCATGTAATTAAATCACACGTATTTTCACATCAAAGTTGAATTTAGGAACCTAATATTTAATCAGAAACTTAATTTGGGTTACTTTACCTTATATGCTACCAAATCGTTAAAAATGTAAATTATTATGTAATGAAATCACAAGTTTAACTGTATTTCCTGTCACTTGGTTCAAAATACCACGTTTTATTCCATATATTAGCCGTTACTGGCGGTTGTGCATGTAATTGCATGCGGTATAACAACGGCGTTATGACCCTTTCAACATGGTATACTGTATGTTTGAGCTTTACGGAGAAAGTGATAGCTATTGGAGAAATATTTCTGCATTCTGATCCACTATAGAATCATTAGAAAGTTTGAAAGATAAAAATTTGGGGGTCCTGAATTCAGAGAGCAAAACAAAAATGTTGTAAGCATCAATGTAATAGTTCGAATTTCTGCTACGACCATCTAAAGATTTCAGTACTGTAGCACATGAACGATTTTAGGCCAATGTGGAGAAATTTAAATGTCGGAGTCTTTAACTTTCTTAGCGAGTACACTTATGATACGAAAGTGTAGTAGGATTTCGGACGTTTACCATCGGTATATGTTACAAAGAACGAACGTAATATAACGATCTTCAAAACTTCCATCGTCACTATCAGAGTTCAAAAAGACTTATAGTACGATGGGGTGCTGTGATAATTTTAAAGCAAAAGAGGCACATTGAGATACATGCGGTTTTATAATTGTACGACAGAATCACGGGCATACAAATGATCACATGTATAATATTGCATAAAAGGTTAAATCCCTAAAAGGGCAAATCTTCCTGCTTCGCGGACCACTCAACTAGCTGCCTCGTGTATATCTTCGAATTATGATCATATGTTACTTTGATACAATGCAGTGTACGTAATTACCCTTTTACCCTAATACTCTTTTCAACGTATTATCTAATATTCTTGGTTCAATTTAAGAATTTAATAAAGCTTATGTACCTAATCTGTACCGTATCCCTAATAAGGATAAATGGATTCGCCGCCCCTTCGATAGTGCTCTCGGTCCTCCAAACAATTGCACTTTGTGTCTAGCGCATTGCTTTGTAATGAAATTTGCAATGGCAGTGGACTCGCTACGCTTGTGTGTTTACTAGAATTTAAGTCATGGAGGAAAAGCTTGTTGAGTCTTGTTATTGTCCGATCACTACGTATTTACTTTTTCAACTATTGTAAATATTCTGTCTCACAATATGAAATAATTAAATTTTACTTACAATGCGTGCATATACTCAAATTACATTTATTGGATTGTTTAAATAACAACCAAGACACAAGGAATAGTTGTCACTAGCAAAATCTATTGTACAAGTTAGATTAAATACTAATTAATTGTCATCGTAGTTTTCAGTACACTGATACCTCTCGAAACAATTGTAGTTTCCGTGGTAATTGCAGAATCTATACACACAATACTTCCAATTTTCCGATTATTTCTTTCTATAAAAACGTAATTCGGAATATTACGAATATTTTTTAGATACATGAGGTTTTATAATTGTACGTAGCAGCTTTTGCGTGACAGAATCACGGGCATACAAATGATCACATGTATAATATTGCATAAAAGGTTAAATCCCTAAAAGGGCAAATCTTCCTGCTTCGCGGACCACTCAACTAGCTGCCTCGTGTATATCTTCGAATTATGATCATATGTTACTTTGATACAATGCAGTGTACGTAATTACCCTTTTACCCTAATACTCTTTTCAACGTATTATCTAATATTCTTGGTTCAATTTAGGAATTTAATAAAGCTTATGTACCTAATCTGTACCGTATCCCTAATAAGGATAAATGGATTCGCTGCCCCCTCGATAGTGCTCTCAGTCCTCCAAACAATTGCACTTTGTGTCTAGCGCATTGCTTTGTAATTAAATTTGCAATGGCAGTGGACTCGCTACGCTTGTGTGTTTACTAGAATTTAAGTCATGGAGGAAAAGCTTGTTGAGTCTTGTTAGTGTCCGATCCCTACGTATTTACTTTTTCAACTATTGTAAATATTCTGTCTCACGATATGAAATAATTCGTAATGTAATTCGGAATATTACGAATATTTTGGAACAAATATATTCGTTTTAAAACAAATACACAATCACACTTTTATTAATTTTAATAAATATTATTTTTGATGATAGATCGAACAAAAACTTTGAAAAGCTTGTTTTATTAGGCTACACGTATTATTATGTCAAATGTTAAAAACGTGATACGGCTTTGCTCAGTATGTTTACAAACTTACAAATAAGACACTCAGCTGAATCCGTTGTAAAGTCATGCATCATCATTGCACTCATTTTTGTCTATGAAGAAAATGAATTTTCATGCAAAATAGAGTCTGCAGATAAAGTTTTTTCGAGGTATCCTGCACATGATGCATTCACATTTTTATTCATTAATATGTTTCATAATAATAGAGTTTAAAGTGTTTAAATAATACAAGTTCCAGTTAGCTGAGAAAGATAGTAAAACGCAAGATTAAGCGAAAATTAAATCTTTCAACATTTCCATCCTATTTTTTTAAAGCCCATTATATTTATATCACCAAACAGTGATATTTTCTGTGTTGAGTTACTTAGATACATATATTAATGTGTCACATTTAAATATACCGCAAGACTGTATTCGGTTTATTTAGAAATGAAGCTCCATGGTAAATTTAAAGTCAATAGGTTAGTTGTTCTCTAGATATGATGCGGAAAGACAGCCATATCGACAGGAATGAAATTGATCCAGACTCTTCGCTTACGCTCAGCCAATTAGATACATAATGTTGGAAAACTGATTTAGGTTCTACAGAAAGAGGATAAGAAATCTTGAACCATTGAAACGTTTTCCCCATTCATATTTACACCTCTCACGGCTTGTATGCCTAATGGCTACTGTACTCCAAGTGGTCTTCGCACAACTAACTTACCCCTACCTCTACCGTAGTGTACGATACAGTATTTATCGAGTACGTCCCTAATGATTCGGCCATGTTGTACCGGGCCTTGCGCATACCGCATTGATCGCCCCCTCCCCTCCCTACAGCACCCTACACCCTGCACTCCTACACCTCCTCGTAGCGCTGGGCCATTCTGCTCGCTGGCCGTAACGTACTCTGGCGTACTTGCCGTGGGCAGCGACGCGACGTCATCTACCTTCGCGGTCCTGTTAGTGTAACCGTGTATTTCACCACATTTCTTCTAGAGAACTAATTACCAGCTAAACGAGGTACAAGCTTCGTTGAATTTGCATGAAAAATGCTCACTTCATACTTAAGATGTCTTGCTGTTAGACATACAGATGGTGATAAAGAAAATAAACTGTTATTTCCCCCTGCGGACAACAGAAAAATTTTGTCAGCCTCCTGAGTGATAGGTAACAAATACTCTCAGCCAACTCCGATACTTGAACATGCATCATCATTCAACTTGTTTTCGCCTTTGTAGAAATTAAGTTTCATGGAATATTTGAAGTTAACAGATGTAATATTTCTCAAGAGATACAGAATGTATTATGAAAGTAATACACATCCTTTAAGAAAAATAGATTTGTCAGATTGTTACAAATGGTTAAAATTCTTCCAGTCTCGTCCTACACCTGTGGAGACGATCCTGCCATTCCTGGAACTCCTCGACTTAAATACCTCTCAGGAACCATGTAATGTGAGTAAGCTTGTATGTTCTCCACCGACTCCCAGTGCTTTCCCTTCAGCTCTCTCTCTCTCTTTGATCAGGGGAACAAAAAATATCCATACGGAGCGGAGCCAAGTTAGGGCTGTAAGGAGACTGGGGCACCACGGGCTTCTTGTTCTGGGTCAAGTAGTGGGTAAAGATGAAGGCGGTGGGGGTCATTGTCGTGGTGGAGCTTGAAGACTTGCTTTCAGGCCTGACGGGTGCAACCCGACGTTTCAGTCTCTTGAGTACCTCCCCGAAAAAGTCTGCGTTGACAGTTTTGTTCTTGCAGTATAAACTAAAAATGTCAATTCCTCTGACGTCAAAGAAGACAATCAGAATTGTTTTAATGCGATATTTGGGTTTGGGAGAAGATTGTGTGTGCGCCACATTGAGATTTTGAAGCGCATTCCTACTCAAAGGCCTCTTAAAGCATTTGATAAGTTTCACTTGCATTCTTCCCAAGCCACACACCAAACGTGTTCGGGTACCGCTGTTGCAGCGAGCGCTCTGTCGAGCCGTGACAAACGAAAAACAAAATTCGTGCAAAAAATAATACAACCAGCAGCTGTTCTGTTTGTAACACAAATTCGTGCAAAGACACGTCCTACCTTGGAGAGAACTGAATGGGCGCTTTTAGAAGAGCACAACACCCGCCACATTATTCGACCGGTCCAAGCGTGCTGCGATAAATAGTCGACTCGCGCCATAATAAAATCTTACTTAATACTTTCATAATGCACTCTGTATTGCAACGTAATAAATTCGCACTTAGGCGTCTGTAGCAGTCATTGTGTTTTACGTTGTGTTATATAGCAGTGTTTAAATAATGGAATTCTACACACCAAGATAATGAGATGATATTGTATCTGTTGGAATAAGTAGGCTACATGAGTTACCATGTGACATGTAAAAATAGTTTGTTCTATAGATACCGCGCGGACACACACACACACACACACACACACACACACACACACACACACACACACACACACAAAATAAAACCCTTCCATACTCCTTCATTTTTTAAAGATCATTCTTGACTCTTGTGAATATATCTGTGAAGGCGTATTTCTACTCACTGTAATATTCAACAAGCTTCCAATGACACGTTATTAATAAAAGTTTTATTAGAATCAATACCACAGTGCTCTCCTAATAATTTTAATTTTTGCACACGTTAAAGATAAAATTGCACATTCTTAATCTTAGAAAAGTAAGTTCCACATGGTCCTTTTTACATTTAACTTTCGTTAATAAAAGGTATTACCACTGAAAAAAAAACAAATGCCTCACGGTATCAATCGCACACATCCTTCAAACATTGGTGTATATATCAAGGGAGGGGAGGCTCAGATGGCTCAAGCCCTCTCCGAAATGTTTAGTAGACAAATATTAAAGTTGTACCCTGTATTTTATTTTAAGATAGAACAATGAACCCTTAAAACGCAATGATTCCCCAGAGGAAGATTCTCGAGCCTCTGTTTTGCAGAGTGTTTTATACTTCCTAAACCACTCAGTGAATCAGCCCTCTCCGAAATGGTACAGACCTAGTCACTTGGGACGAGCAGGTCTCGGCATATGTATATTTCCTTCACAAAACGGGAACGGCCAGCGTTCTATGTAGAGAGGAAGATAAATATAGATGGTGGAATAAGAAATGTGCCATAGTACAAACTGTGGCTATATTTAGCACTGTCGACGTATTTAGCACTGTGGATGTATTTAGCTATGTGGATGTATTTAGCACTGTGGACGTATTTAGCACTGTGGATGTATTTAGCACTGTGGCTATATTTAGCACTGTCGACGTATTTAGCACTGTGGATGTATTTAGCTTTGTGGATGTATTTAGCACTGTGGACGTATTTAGCACTGTGGACGTATTTAGCACTGTGGATGTATTTAGCACTGTGGCTATATTTAGCACTGTGTCTATGTATATTTAGCACTGTCGACGTATTTAGCACTGTGGATGTATTTAGCTATGTGGATGTATTTAGCTATGTGGATGTATCGTATTTAGCACTGTAAATGCAGATACTGTAATTTTTTCAGTGCACCTCTGTAAACGTTTGTTATTACAAGATGTGCTTTAGAACTGTATCAGCATGTATGACCCGTCAATAAATGTCACAATGACAACAATAAAATTAGTTTAAAAACCTGTTCAAAAACAACTTTAAACGCCAATATTACATAATATCTTTATCTTTTGAATTTCGAATATTCATTTAACCATACTACGATGGTTTATTTTATTTATTTTACATTACTTTTATATATATTTATTTTATATTACATTTATTTTATTTTATAATATTAAATAAAACATTTATTTATATTACACATTTATTTTATATTACTTATTATATGTCCATGGTGTTTTCCGAAACATAATAAGATTTTAATTTTAAAATTTAAAGATTTCAAACGTTTTTAGTGTCAAAATAAAATAATAGCTTTTGATTTTACACATAGCATGTATTGATATATTAGGAAATATTTGTATATAAAAGAAGATTTAATGAAGCGATTTAAATACCAGCGATATTTAATTGTATAATACCAAGGTATATAAACTGCAATTTAATATTAAAAAAGTCAAGAATTAATCTTAGTTTGAGTATATATTTATTAAAGTTGATGATTTGTAGGGAATATCTTGCATCAAATAATAACCCCGTTATCAAACTTTGAAAGCGTTAATTTTGGAATTAGAAATGTTAAGGCTCACAACTCAAAAAGAAGATTAAATGAAGCATTTACAAGAAGATTAAACTCAAAAACTTAATGTTAGCGCTGCCGTATATAAGTAAGGTCGGTGAACAGTGTAGGTTGGAATTTCAGTAATAGGATCTCCACGGTATTGGAAGATTTTACATTTATTTATGGATGTTAACGTTTCGCTTTCGAAATGAAATGCCCCTTCACGTCCGGTCTTCACGTGCGAGTCTCTCACCCGTCACATCATTAGAAGCAGTTCATAGTCCTTGCAGCTGTGTTTTATATTTCATAATCCATTGTTCACCGACAATTTTGTCTTTTATCGTACCCACAGCAAGTACGACAAACGCGTTGACAGGTTGCAACGAATTTAAATTTGGTATGGATTCTTTTTTGTTAAATAGGCTTTCAATTACATATATGCGTAACTATATCCACTACAATACGTGCATTACAGGCATATACAACTTTATGGCGCTATATACTTCTATTAAGGAAATGTTGTAGAAATCAGAACGTACTGTTAAGTTTAACCTACTAAACAAAATTTATTTTATACAGCTTTTCCTTATCAGTAATACACAATTAACGTCTGGATGGTTCAACATAAAGTAAATTATTTATGTTCGAGTATCAAACTTACAATCAAATAATAACTTACTAGGCTAATATTTTTTACAAATTGTAAAAATGTAATACGTATTACATTTTAAACGCTAAAAATCTGATATGTTTATGTGATTAGACCACTAGCGTTTTTTCTACATTGCACTAAAACTATATATTGGCTTCTAATTTGTATATTTGTGAAATAAGGAGGAAGTTTCAACATTCACCAAAGCCATTCTATGATTATAATCGCCCCTTGATATCAGTTGCGTAAAGGCAACGGACAATCGTTACCGTTTGCGGTCTCTTTGATCTTAGAGCCCTGGAGCAAAAGATGATAGTGAAAGTTCGTTCCAACCGCAGCTCAGATGTTCCTACATGAGTCAGTGAAAGTTCTTCTTTGTCGACTAAAGACATAAGCTAAAAATGTGTTGATTTAACAAGAAGTAAATTTGTGATAGGCGGTTGACATATATATTTTATTGAGGCATAACTATTTGTTTAAATTCGAAATGTATTACCACTTTTTTATACATTGTAATATTAATCCAGGGGAAGTATTCCAGAAGGAGAGTATATGCTTAAACTTAATAAATATTAACTGAACGAAAAGTGATAATTCAGAGTACATCATGTATCCTTATAATCACATATATTTTGTAAGTAAAGATAAATACAATTTAGAATAATTGTTAATACTAGAATTATGCAACGTAGTTGAATTACTTTTCCTGTTCTCAGGATTATTGAGTTGTCGTTTTTACAAACCTATCCTGATTTTCAAAACATCGATTCTCTGATGGTTGTGTAGACTATGAAATCGCGTGTCTCTTCTCAACAATATGTATGATCACGAATAGCCAACATTAAATCACGATGTAGGGTTGCCATCATGGAGTGCCGCAGGGCTTTGTTTTGGGTCCACTAGTCTTTTTCTTTTATATTCACGATGAACCATTCATGTTACACTATTTTTGAATATATTTACACCACTTACAAGTTTACCAATGCTTTCTCACCATTGACAGAACTATTGGCAACTCTGATCGATACAGAAATTAGAAGAATAACTTCCTAGCCATATATACATGGACCAAAAGTCCACGAAGCCAAGAATAAATCTGTTATAATAAGCTAAACAAACAAACTGATAAATGTGGATTTTTAAAATTAGCTCTAATCATAATACATATTCTAAGATAATCAGAATGATTATCCTAAGATTGTTGCAGATACGATATGATACAATGTACAGTAATTATTTTTCAATTATTAGTTTCTCCTTTCAATATGTATTTTTCAGTATTTTCCGTATTCTTGGTTGAGAACTTTACATGGTTTATCAGTACATCTTTGTAATCCCTCCATCGTATTAGTGAACTTGTGTTTATTGTTTTTAATAAATGTTTTAACACAACAGATAACTTTGATTTGCTTATAGTCATAACATGTTTTCATATTAACATATAATTATAAGTAAAAATGTATCTATATTTACTATAAATTTTATTTAAGGTTGTTAATTTTAACAACAAGCAAACAAAAATCACTTAGGTGAAGTTAAAAAAATTCAATAATATACTTTGTATATGAACCCATCTCTGAACACAGGTTTCCTTATGTAAATTTCAATTGCGAATAAACAATATGTATATTGTATCATGTACGTCAAATCAGTTTTAAATATTATAAATAATCCATTAATAAGATGAAGTGGGATAAGTTACATATGTAGTCAGCCAGGTAGGATTCAACGTGATTAAGGTGAGAGGAATTGTTTATAGCCGTTCATGGTAGGTGAGTGGTTAACGTCGTAGCTTATTGACTTCGGAGACCCGGGTTCGAATCCCGCTTCGGTCACAGCATTTTGGCAACCTGAAGAACTATTACTTACACCTAGCCAGAAGTAATATGGTTAATGATTCCAAGTTAGCACGTCGATCGTACAACCACAAATAAAGAAAATTTAGAAGAACACAAGATTTTTGAACATACCTAAAGTTGAGAACTGGAGTTTGAGTTTTTTTTGTTTCACCATGCTCTATGTCATAGTCCACCAGATTTCGTAAGGTTTCGAGACGGTTGCACTTTTGTCTCACATATCGCATTCAATGTACTCATATTAGGCCATCATTAATAAAAGATTGGGAAGAGCGTAATTACACGTTACTTATCTGTATATTTTTCATAAAGGAAGTAGAACGTGTGATTTTGTATTCCGCGTCCCTTTTCAAGTTGTGAGAAATCCACTTATCAGATATATTCCAAGTATCATCTGTAGCTAATTACAAGAAGAACGTGTGAACACATGCGACTAGGACGCAGAAGTATTGTATTGTGACGAGTAAAAGTGTCTCACACCGAGATGTGTGGTAGGATTGGCCCCCAAAGAAACCCAATTTCCTGGTAACTTTATTGAATCTCAATAGACGATATCGAGGACACAAGGCACGTCGCGTCTCAGATTATTGCTCTCATTGCGATATTGTCTTACATTGTAGCGCCCACAGCTGGTTGTATTTAGGCGTTCTGTCACATTTTCATTGACTTTTTGATTTTGGTACATCCTGGTAGGAAACCGAGTAATGGGTCTATATACGAGGAATGGTTTCATAAGTCAAGTTGAAATATCAGGAAATCTTAAAAATAAAGTAAAAAATATTAAAAATGAAATAATTTTCCCATTAAACTAATATTACTTACATAATTTATTTTGGCATTTTTCTGATATTTTCTGCTTCATGCTTTTCTTTCCGGTTTTTATTTTGCTCGAAATTATCAGAACACTTAATTTTAAGAATTGGTCAAAAATACCGTGAATCCGATTACATAGTGTAACAAATAGCAGGTAACAACACTAATGGCTAAAATTAATTTATAGATTTATTTAATTTAGTCAATTTACGCTACACTAAAAACTATTCAAATTGCCTACTTTTGTCTACTCCATTACAATTTACACAGTGTTTTTGTACTTAAAACAACATTGTAGACAACATATTTGTTATTATATAACAAAGTAATTTTCGAAAGCCGTTCTCTATTTCTTGAAATCTTAGGAATTGTTCAAAACATTACTTTTCATTATCCCCAAGACTGAAAAGTGTAAAGTGTTACATTGCATGATACTGTTGACCATTCAGTTGTACCCGTATCATTAAGCAATAATTTTGTGGAGTGCCACCTTGTTGCCAATAAAGTTTGTATTTTAATGTATAGGCTTATTGTGAAGCTCAGGCAAAACCATTTCTTAAATACATTAATTCCTCAGTAACGTCCTTTCTGAACAATTTGAAGTGCCTGATTGTTCCTCCAAAAAGCCAATAATCACAAGACAAAGTGCTATCAAATATCCTATCTTGGATGGTGATATGGAATACACGTATGCAAATTAAAATATAATTTAGGATATATTATGTAGGAATTTAGACGCAATTTTGTTAATCTCTCCGACAGTAGAACACACCGCTTAAGAACAAGAATATTAGTGACTTTGCTGTATGTGAGCATTGTGTAGATCGAATCATAAAACAACGTACAAATATTTTACGTCTGTAAGTAGATCAATCTAAGAGTAATGTAATGGAGCAGTTCATCAAAGCCAATCAGGATTACGTGAGGACACGCAGAGAAGCGCCTAAAGTTGTGAATGCGCGCGTGCGCGTGCATGCACGTGCGAGTGTGAGTACACGCTCATCTCGAGGAATCATCCAATCATGTTTTAGCGGATTTCCTCAGGGAGCAGGTTTGGATCCCTTGGTTGCTTAATGAAAACCTGCGGTTTTATTCCCTTTTTAATACTCCCAATACTTTCGTCTCTAGCTAGGATTGTTTATAGCAGACGTGGATTCATTATCTTCGAATTATTTTTAATATAAGGGCTCAAAGAACCAACTAATGTGTTAATTACTGAATAATGATATCGTGTATCTATAACTTAATATCGCGATTGGGTAATAATATTATCAAGCTTACGTGAAACACAATCGTAATAAAACATTATTGCAAAGTTTTATTTGACTGTTTTATATTGTAAACTACAATAATTATGTAGGTCGTTTCCTAAGAATTTATAAATTAATATTCGATTTAAAAAAATATAAGTAACTAAATCTTTGTATTTTGATTTTGTATCTTGTTTGCTTAAAATATTATTCCAAAATGGGAACAAAATTCTGCATTTATTTGATTTCCAACATAATAAGGGGAGATTATAATTTTGTTTAATAATAAGTGTTTTGTATATTTATGAAAACCACTTTACAACTCTCGTTTTAAAATAATTATGTCACATAATTTGAATTGTTCTTTATATTCATATAATGTTTAAATTACTTCCTAAAATAACCTAACTAACTGTAACCAAACAACAACTGGTGGACCCTATATCATTTCTGAACTCATAACAGTAGGGCATTCCCTTGGCAATTCCCTTGAAATTAGCCCTACCGTATTTAGAGAACGTATCCTTTTTAAATCCTCCTTTGCACACATGTAATATGAAATCGAGGTTAATATTACCTGGTAATAATTAAATCACATTATTTAGGTTAACTCAGCTGTTTGATTTAATGAAGAATTTGACAAGAAACTAATTCTACCGATTTAAATATTTTTGAATCCACGCAATCACATAAATAAAATAATCAATATGTTAAATTTTATTTTGAGTATATACAATAATTAAATTAATCGTAACCCTAGTTATAAGAGTCCAATAAATATCGGTGAAGAATTTTTTAAATTCATAATATTCAAATTAAAACACATAACACGTAACATAACATTGAAATTCACACATAAAATATAAATGCACTCTACAGTTGATAAAATAGTGATTTTGCAAATTAAGTAATGCATGTAGAATATATATTTTATATTGTTTTAACTTGCAATCAAAAATTACATGGACTGTATAACCACATCTACCCTTTGGATTCATATGTGGCTGCATATTTTGAAGCAATATATAAACATGGTAGGAGTATGCTAGGCCACATTTCACATGACAGTTGCATGCTGCAATCCATTGCAATTGACCCCAACCCATTTCACATTTTATCCTCAAGATAAAAGCGTCAGACAGACAATCTGACAGGAAATAAACTTTTTAAATCCCCAGGCAGACAGGATCGGCTACTGACTGAGTGATTGGCTTAAATGACGCCTAGCTAAATCCCGTGGTTGGATATATATATATATATATATATATATATATATATATATATATATATATATATAAACATTCTTGTCCATGCACTATGCTCCTTCTTGTGTGATATAGGCTACACAAACTCTCGGCAGAATCCCAAAGATGTAGAGGGACATGCATATAACGAGATAACGCTCAGCAAACAAATTATTATTACCACGAATAGGTCTTGTTGATTAAAACAGATCTTAGAAAACACAATATGACATCTATTGTCAGTTAATTATCTATAGCCTCAAGCCAACACGATTTTACGTTGCCGATGACATTCTAAGTAGTAAAAGTAACATTTGGATTTTGCGCATAGAAACAATGAATAAGCTTCGTACCAAAAGCATTGACAGAATGATGACGTGTTTACACGTAGCTGGTGGCGTCGATATTGGGGCGCACAGCGCTTGATGCAATTACAGTGCTGTTGTGTAACTAAATTGCGTGCATTAAAGCAGCAGGTGAACAGACAAGTAGTTACAATCTAGTACCTAATTAGTGTAACTCTGTTCGTATGCGTTTTGCTGATTTCGCACATTTACTTATTTTCACACGGACAGAATATCTTTTTGTTTTGGCCAAAACTTCTGTCGATACTTCGTATTCATCACAGTATTTGCAAAGCTAAAGATTTTCCCCGCTATTATTAATTTGTATCGTATCATTTACGTCTTCCACGGTAGTGTGAAAAGACTATATTTTCTCACTTTCTTTACAAATTAAAGTCTACAGAGACGAGTTTTTAAAGGGTAAAATATAAGTTCGTTTGTAAATTAATAAAAAAAAAATGGTAATTAGATGATATTTAGCAAATCCTATCACTCATGAGGCTGGAAAAATATTGAATTTCTGTCTGTCTGTCTCTCCCCACGATCTTAAACGAACTGACCTATAGACTTGACATTGTACACCAGGCTTCTTTTTTATACGAGGAACACTGAGTTCGATGATGGTGCATTTAATTTCATAATATTTGGGTGAGTGTTACGAAGATATTATATTGTTCTTGTGGTCATGATGGCAACGGGAAAACAACATAATAAATACATTTATAAATAAACTCAATAGTTCAATAAGAGACACAAACATGTGATGTTATTAACACACGTGTCTAACTATCTGAAAAAATTATTTAATAGTGACTTGGTGTGTAGAATTTTATTAGTTAAACACTTATCTGAAAACCAAAAAGTTTCTATGATATTATAGCAGTAAATAATGCTTAGTTCAACAATTCCAACATTTTAAAAATTAAATAAACACTATACTCTAAACAATCTTTAAGTAAAATCAGGTTTGACTATTAACACTTGTAATAAATCGGCACACAACGTAATCAATCGGCTTGTATTTAAGTCAAGTAGCCTAATGACTTGCGTTATGATTATTAGGCAAGAGTCGTACTTTGGGCTTGTTAGGGAGTAGTTGATATTTTAATTAATTCTTGGATTTTGAGTTAATCTATATAGATGAGAGAACTAATGGTATTTTCCTATTGTGAAACACAGTCACACAACACGAGAAGGAGTCGGGCCTCACACATAGTAGTACGTGCAAGTTCCATGTGGGCCGCAGATTATGCGGTGATCGCGGTAGATGCAGTTCAGTCGCTCGCATATATTCATCGGTTTTATGTACGTGCTTTTATTCGTACTTGCGGTATAGTAGGCTAATTTTGTGCTAGATTTCTGTGTTGAACAAGTGTTATTAAGCACCGACTGTACTTGGCCGCCGTCTTGAATGAGCGCTATAAGAGCAACGTTAAACCTCACGCACTTTTTCGGTCTTATTTTTTATTTGAATTTGGGGATATGTCTCATTTTGAAGATTACTGGAGCAAAACTTTTTTCATAAAAAAAATATTTCATAGGTTTTCCAGAAAAATCACCAATAAAACCCATATATATATATATATATATATATATATATATATATATATGTGTGTGTGTGTGTGTGTGTGTGTGTGTGTGTGTGTGTGTGTGTGTGTGTGTGTGTGTGTGTGTGTGTGTGTGTGTGTGTGTGTGTGTGTGATATTTGTTGTGTATTTTATAATTTCAACAAATATTCAAATAAAAACGCTTTAAAAAAAAGCAAACGCGTATGTCACGCTACGATAAAAAAGGGGTGCTAATGTGCACAGGGTTTGAACATTATTCTTATGAGTAAAAACGCAATACAACGTCTCAGTAAAACTTCTTAATATCATGGTGCAATTTCTCTCCCATTCCACATTCCTCCATTTGGAAATAGTTATTCCCCAATTCCCCTTTGTTTCAAATGTTGTTATAACTTTATGTGTATGCGTTTGACTTTAGTAGTTATTACTCTTTGTAGGAGTAAGAAATTTGATATCTTCATATCTTCCTCAAGGCCCATTGACACCCAAGCAGGGGTTTAAAATTTGTCACTGTAGAGCTGTCGATGAAATCCTGCTGGAAGTCGGTTTTGTGCTAGGAAAAATAATGGATGACCGCGACGGGAAATCTTCTCAATGTCCATAACCGACCAACGTATAGCTGGGAGAGATTTCCCCACTTATATAAATGTGCGTTGTTGGTGTTGCATGTGTTGCAGTTCATAGCAGAAGAGAAGGAATAACCAAGACAGAAATTCCCCCCCATTCTCAATGCCCACTGCCCATGAGAAAAGCTTGGAGTAATCTGCATGTGATGGCGTATTGCACCAATAATATATCTTACAGTGATTTGACTGGCCTCCTATCATCAACTATTGTTATCTTGGTTGTTATACTATATCTGACGGAAAGTGTCAAGAACAAATGTATTGTTGGACTGTAATTTAATAACTAATGCGTTCATCCGGTAAGAGAGAACCTCGAATCACGTACCGGCACTTATTCATACATATGTTTTTCAGACATTCTTATTTCTGAATCGTCTTATTTCAGAAATGAAGTATTCCGTTATTTGGTGTTGTTATGGTTATATAAAAAAATAAAAGTACCAAATTTTAAACTTCTAGTTATAAAACAATTTAAATACAATAATAAACTTTGTAAAATAAATGATGGTATTTTGAAACAAGTCAACATCAGTTAGAATATTCATTTCATTACATCCTGATCAGCTGTTCTAACAGGTGCCAATATAGGTAAATAGTGCTATATGTTTAGAAAGGAATTAGCTCCTATCAAATTATCACTTCTGAAAAGGGAGGAGGATTAATTTTATTAGTTTTATTACTTATTTAGTTTTGTTACGGTTTAGTATAGAATCTAAAACTGTGTAACACAGTTTCTACAAACCATATTCTATACAGACTAAAGTATGTTCTATGCAGACTACATATGATCAGTACAGACTACACGATATATTCTGTACAGGCTGAAATAGTAAGACTGTACATCTTGATATATATATACAGACAGTTGTTCCATTTAGACTAGAATACTACAGACATATGTTCTACACATACTACATATTCTAGGTTGTATTCTGTTTTATTTGACCTATAATATTGACAACTCCTTCTTCAAATTATTTTATTACTACTTATTTGAAGTTTTATTGCAGATTCTCTGCAACAATCGTAGATTAATAGGTGTTTATAGGAATTACGTTATATATCACGTAGTCGTGAACTGTACGGTATAAAGCTGTACCAATCTCGCTATTAACGCCATATTTACTTTTAATAATATATAATTCATTTGTAAATAAGGTTATAATAGAATAACGCGGGTAATTAATCTGAATTTAAAAATAGCCTGAAGGATATTTATTTTGAGTGCATTAAAATGGTTTTATAATGTAAGATAAATCAAATTAATATTTTTGGTTTTGTTTTAAAACCGAGTTTTTCGATTTTATTTTATCAAGTTTAAATAACGTTATAATGCTGTTCAGAAGAAACCTTTATTATATGGAGAATTAACATCGTTATTTAATAAAACAAATTTAAAAACTTGAGAGTTTCAGTGAGTTGTTCAATAAAAGAAACGACAGAATCCAAACGTTTGCGAGAAAGTTATGAAATACTGAGGGAGCGAAAAGCTTTTAAACAAAAAGCCCTCAACAATGGGCATTCAGCAGGAAAGGCCAACACTGCGCTGCGAGTCATGTTGGTTAATTTACTTTAATAAACTGCGTGTTTCTGGGCAGAGTTTACTTTTGTTTTGTGCTCAACCTGTAAAATATCTGTTATGTTAACATATAAAACACTATAAAGTCAGACTTTGAATACTTACTACAATGTAACTTCCTCACTGGTTCATCGTTTGTGTTGAGATTCCATAATTACCTACATTACTTTTAGGAGAGTAGCGAGGCCGCCTAAATCAAATACGACTAGTTGATAGAAAGCAAACCGATACTTGGTTACGAAACTACACCAAACTGTAGGACCTTTATTTCTCTGGTTTCTGCCGAGCTCTAAAATTAACACTAGAAGTAACACTAGTAATAATAATACTAATATGAATAGCTCGTATTTCTTTCAAAGCATCAACCAATTTGTAACAAGTCTATTAATAGAGTATCAGTCCTCATTATACCTATAATTCAACTCTCATACATGGTTCAGGCAGCCCTTTTTAGTATCACTAATACTGACTTATTAAAACAAAAATACCTGTTTGCTAATTATTTTAGCAGAATGTGCAATCGTTCAGTAATTTTAAATGTAATACATAATGTTTGCGAACGTTATCACAAAGTTAATTGTTTGATTGTATTCGTTATATGTTTTATACTACACAGACCAACGCAATGCAGTTAAGTGAACTGATCTAGGGGTATTACGCATTTTGCAACACTACACAGATATGCCCAGTTTGAGAAACCATATTCTTTATGAAATGTCCAGAAACCGAGACCCAATTTGTATTATACAGAGTATCCCGTAAATCTCTGGACAAAGGTATACCATGTTATTGCTCAGGTTAAGACAGACACATTTCACTATATGAACATGGGTCTCTGATGCTTAGCTTCCCATCTGTCTGTATGTATGTGTTTTTATTAAAAAAAAATAATATCTTAAAATGTAATAAATTAAATTATACCAAATGTGGCTCAAATAATTATGATAAACAGGAATAGTTACTAAAAAATATATAATAAAATTATCTTTATTATTTGCAAAATGGCGGTCATTAAAACTTTGAGGTTCTCAGTGAATACCAATATAAACACTGAATAAAAAACAGCTCTTATTATGGGTAATGTCTTTTCACAGTAAATCTGCTCTAAATCAACTATTATTATTCGATTTAAATAATGATTGGGACAAATTGCAGGTTCTTAAGATATTCAAAGTTTAAAAGTTTTATTGGTCGCTATCTTAAATATCTAAAGATAATTTCATGATATATTTTTTAGTACTGGCCTTGTTATCACGAACATTTGACCCAAATTTAGTATAATTTAATCAGTTTTTAAGATATTAATTTAAAAAAAAAACACGCACACACATACAGACAGGCAAATGGGAAACTATGCATGGAGACGTATTTTTCATATGATGAAATATGTTTGTCTTGACCTGAGCAATAACATGGTATACCTTGGTCCAGAGAGTTACGGGACACTCTGTATAAGTGCACAACCTACATTTCATGAACTCTGTTGTGGAATTTCCCTAAGAAAGAGAGAGACTATCAGGTGGATAATTTTCCTTGGGCTGAAAATGGAACGATATCAAAAGGGTTAATTGTTATGTAATGTGAAATTACTTTTCAGATAATGTTTTTAAAAACATATTTAAAAATAATCTCCAGACATGTTAATAATAGTTAAATCACCATCATTCAACCAAATGGAGAATTACTATTTGAATAAAAGTGGTAGTGCCTTTGCCTTGTTACGTGACGGTGACATAACCCATGCTTACGATGACGATTGTTTTCAAGTGACTTAAGTAAAATGATATGACTTGAGAAAACAAATTATCGAATGCATATTTATGTATACGTGTTCCATTATTCCTATTAATTTTACTAACTAATTTTGGAGGCCACATTACTAATTCTTCAAAGAAATTCTTCTAACGAAATAGTAGTTTGTGAACTTATATACAATGAAAATATTTGCCAGGGCAATAGACTAATAGTGCTGAATACCGCACAATAAACCCCTATTCTCAGTGAACGGAACTATTTATAATGGAAAAGGAGGGTTTTAGATTAAGGCGGTAATGCAGGTTCATGGAAAGTGAAGGCGGTAAGTGTGCGTATGCGAATTTGAATGTGTCAACCTGCAATCTTGATTTAGCGAATTTCCCATAGGACGGAGACCCTAACCCTCTCGTACTGTGTTAGTAATCACCATCCGGGACCCTCAACTCCGGGACAGTTTGGCGAGGGTAAATGAGATTATGAAACTGTAAAAACAGTTTAGAAAACGAGTTTCAGAAACATGTAACGTATTATTATATACTCCTTCCGGCTTAGTCGATGGAAGGAGGTAGATTTTGTGACAATTGAAATACTATTTATTTATTGTCATGGGATACACTCAATATTTGAAAAACCATTTGAGATAAAAAATCTTTAATTTAATAACTTTTGAACGTTATGAACATTCCAGAACACTTGTAGTTTTATCTACGTTCATACATAACAAAGTTATTAAATTTTAAAAGCTTGATTGGCCACCATATTGAAACTGGCAAACGAAAAATCGGGTTTTGGGGACAGTTATTGTTTTTACAAGCCGTGTTATATAACACATACTATATAAAATTTAGAACGAGGGAAGGGATTTGGTGGTCATGTTTGGTGAAGATATAGTAGGTAGGTAATAACCATGAGGATAATTGCAATTGACTGGGTTTGTATAAAAAACCTACGTAAAAATAACAATTAGCTCGCACTTTAGTAAAATAAATGAGAAATTTATTGAAAGAAAATCTGAATGTCTAAACAAATAATAGGAATAATAAATAATAGATCATGTTAAAGGATTCAAGTCTGTCATAATAATTGATGCAGTTTGTTGTCTGTGTAAATAAAACATGGCCAAATACTACAATCCCAACAAATAATATTTCACATGCGTATACCACTGCGATTGTAGTGATGCCATACTATACTTGCCGTACTATAGAACTGGAGCTAAACCCAACACTCACATACTACAGTGTCCTTAGTACTTGAATTTTCAATGCAATGCAATGTCGCTATCATTAGATTCACAACCGGTAGCTTAAATGGTAAGTTATTTTAATACTTAATAGTTTTATAACAACGTTTTTTACCAAAAAGTAAAGGCTGGTATATTTTAGCCTTACTGTACTCAGCCCAATGTCCATCCAAATGTCTAACGAGTAGAATCCTTACATTACTGTGACAAAGATAGATCTAATAAAAACATACACAGGTCTGGACAGGATTTTAACCCGCGTTATGTTTAACTCAGGCTCAAAGTTCCACACTTCAGGTTTTTTAATAATTTTCGTTAATATATGTAAAATAATGTGTAATATAGTTTTGAGTAAGTCCATGACGATTCAGTAATGTTCAGGATTCATTAAAGGTTTGAGAAGGATTAGAGGATTTATTCATATAGCTAAATATGGCCTATTCAGGTCTGATTATGGCCTGATACTGAGAATGGGACACAACACCCGTACGAGTTAACATGCTACTGTGAGGTAGAGATGGGACTACTCAGGCACATCTCAGTATCAGATTAGACGTTGATTATAGAATCGAATTCCTGGAACATACTGCAGCTTCTGTCTTGATTGATCACGATTCCATCAATAGTAAGGCTGACATACCTGTCTAGGTCATGTTTAATCGGATTAGTCATTGATTAGCATTCGTATTCCAGAATCACAATGTGACAGAGCTTACTCAAATAATGAGACAAATACTAATGAATCTATTAATGTGAGATAGCAATGAGGCATGGATGTGTGAACTAAAAGTTCACATTATCAATTAGTCATTATCGATTAGTCAGTGATTATAGTCTCCTTTACCATACTGCTGCTTCAGCCACGATTAAGCACTTATCAAACAATAATACGGATGATATATTTAGTCTAGCTCACGATAATTAGATTAGTCATGAAATGCTTACGTGTTCTAGAGCCTCAATGTGATATAGCTTACTTACATAATGAGGATCCTACAACACCTGTATCTGTTCATGTAACATTACAATGGGAATGGCTGTGTGAGCTGAAACTCACATTATTCATACCACTAGGTGTTTTTGGCTTATTTCTCATACTGTAGCTTCAGCTATGATTAAGCACAGTTCAAACAATAATACGGATGATATACCTAGTTTAGAACACGACAATCGGATTAGTCATGACATGCTTACGTGTTCCAGAGCCTTAAAGTGATATAGCTTACTTACATAATGAGGTTCATACAACACCTGTATCTGTTCATGTAAGATTACAATGGGAATGGCTGTTGGAGCTGAAATTCACATTATTCATACCACTCGGTGATTTTTGGCTTATTTCTCATATACTGTAGCTTCAGCCATGATTAAGCACAGTTCAAACAATAATACGGATGATATACCTGGTCTAGAACACGACAATCGGATTAGTCATGAAATTCTTTCGCTTTCAACGTGATATAGCTTACTTACACAGTGAGCTACTATACATGTAGTACTTTGTTCATGTGAGATACAATGGGAATGGCTGTATAAGCTAAAACTCACATTAATTATAATAGTCGGGAATTATAACCTCCTGTATCAGAGACTTGTGTGATGTGCTGTCTGTGCCTTTCATGGATAGATTAAAAATCTAATATTGGCTTTCCCAGCTACACATTCAAAAGTTAATATTAAATATTGACTTTTAGAAGGGAAGTATTAATTGAAAGTATTTATGAGTAAGTGGATATACAAAATGAGTGATTGTATACTGTATAATATGCATACAATATAGTGTCGACACTATTGAGGTGTTATCTAACGACTGCACTACCTCAACCGACTGATATTTAAATAGCCACTGACCAAGTAAACTAAGTTAGACGCGGGAACAAAACCGGTTTGATCCGTTTGTACTGACTCAATTCCTACACACGCCGGTGCCCGAGTGAAACGTGTAACAATCCTGGATACACGGGTTTATATAACATTTACTGGAACTTTATGTGTTTAAATTACTGTCTACTTTCGAAAT
This sequence comes from Homalodisca vitripennis, assembly GCF_021130785.1. Lineage (NCBI taxonomy): Eukaryota > Metazoa > Arthropoda > Insecta > Hemiptera > Cicadellidae > Homalodisca > Homalodisca vitripennis. The sequence continues at coordinate 93,953,689 of NC_060210.1, forward strand.
ATTCAAATATGTAACTAATTAATGATTCATTTGTGAACTAATTTCAGATTTCATGTTATTTCATCTATTTCATGTCTAATAAGATACAAAACTTCGCATAATCCAATGTACGGTTGTTATGTCTGTAGTTTAAATTGATTCATGTAAACAATTTACCCTAAGTGGTATTTTTCGAATATTATAATCGACGCCACCAAGATAATCATTGTAATGAAATGTAGAAAATGGGGTATTTTACGTGGACCTTCCCGAGCGTATTTCAAATATCTTAAAATTATTCAAATACGCGTGATGGTTACAAAATAATTCGACTAAGGAGTATAGTGTAGGAGTATTCACATACAAACGAGGTTATCTTATATATAACAGTGTCTCAATACTGAACTGCGGAGTAGGCGCTTATGTCACCGTAACATTGAGGGTTTCTTACCGGCCTGTAATGTCTTCGGTGAGACGTTTAACACTTTATTTTTCTACTATAAAAATGTGTACTTCTTTAAATTCAGTTCACCATTTAATTGTAGTAACATTGTAGAATCTATAAAATATAAACTTCTATATTTATAGTTTAATTTCAATGACAATATTTATATGAGATAAATATTATTTACACCATAAATTGAGCTTTAATATGGTTTCCTATCAAACATTCAATTCTTTCTAATTTTCTGTTAACAACTTTTAAAGGTCTTTAATATTTTAAATTAAGATTTTAATTTCGGGAAGCATGCAACGAAAACCCAAATAAAACGTTAAATGCGTGTCATAGTGTCACGATAATATAGTTCAATTAATGTTCATATAAACAATTTTCACAAGAACTAATCTAAGTATTTTTGGTCATATTTTACTTACTTCATAAAGAATCGTAAAGGAAGAGTGTAAATTTGGCCAAAGCATTTGAAAATAACGTATACAAAATCTTTTATTTATGGTGGAATGTTTAAATTATTTTGCAAAGATCCGGTTCAAAATGGTAGGTATACACAATCGTAATCAAGTAATCAATAAACTCGTGTCATTTAGCAAAAAATTTGATAAGTTATCCCTATCCAAACATTAATGCCTGCTATACTTATTTGAGTTACCAAAACTCATTGGGAAATCTCAAAAGCAAAATTAGTTGGACCACCTATTGCTTCGGTTATTGACAGTTCAGTCTGCGAAGAGAAAGGAGTCAAGGGAACGTAATAACAGCTGGCCGGAGTACTTGAAGTGTTAATATCAGGGGTACCAACAATCCGGCATCAAACAATAACTGGCCGTCCCGCCAAACTGCGAGTTACCGAGGTAAAATGAGGTTGGCTCTCTTGTTTACTTCAAGATCTACCTTACTTTATTTGAATTTTCTTTCGCAGTTTCCGTTTACAACCAAATACGGACATAAAATTATTTATTAATGATTTCAACACAAGATCAATGATTTCATTGTAAACCTTAACGAATGTTTAAAATGCAATCGAGTTGTCTTTTATATCTAACCTTTTGTAAGTATTTCATTTTCAGTGATACATTTACTTAGTTCCAAGCAAAAATAAAGCTGATGTAATAAGGTAATGCACAAGAAAATTTGGTAGATAACTTACTATAACTACTGAAGTTCATTTAGCTGCTTCAGCGACTTTAGTTCAGCCACTTTTATTACCTATCAACTCTGTGATATGATGTAAAAACCTACGCCTACCAGATTCAATATAAATATAGTAACATAAAAACTTTGTGAGTCGAAATACAAATGTCATCACTTCGTGAGCCATATGAAAACTTAGTGTACTAATAGTAGTAATATGAACTTTTGTGAGCTAATAAAAGAATGTGAATAAGTTGCGAGCCAAAGTAACTTTTCTGAATTTTTTAGTTACAATAGACTTGCGAGTGTAAAGCAAAATAACAGTTGGGTGCTTTGTGAGCCGAACTAGCAAACTGAGAAATTTGTTATCCAAAATAGCAATATTATATTGAGCTATATTGAGCCAAAATAGCAGTAGGAATGTTTATTACCTGTGTAATTCAATTTGCATTATATAGCTAAGACAAGTCCAACTTCAATGATTGTTTATCTATACAATTAGCCCTCATCATATCTGGCAACCATAGAATTGACATACAATTAATTGTATTGTTTGCTGGACGTAACGAACAAAGGTTAACCACTTCCAAGTAAAATTTACAGAGGCGCAGTTACAGTGATATAACGCTCAATATCACTGCAACGCGACACCTTAGAACTACATTGGAGAATCAATATTCAATACATGACAACAATCAAGTATTGCTCGGAGCTATTTACAACGCCGCAGTTACTGTGGTATAACGCTCACTGCGACTACCTTAGCACTGCAACGCGACACCTTAGAACTACATTGGAGAATCAATATTCAATACATGACAACAATCCAGTATTGCTCGGAGCTATTTACAACGCCGCAGTTACTGTGGTATAACGCTCACTGCGACTACCTTAGCACTGCAACGCGACACCTTAAAATTACATTGGAGAATCAATATTCAATACATGACAACCAATCAAGTATTGCTCGGAGCTATTTACAATGCCGCAGTTACTGTGGTATAACGCTCACTGCGACTAACTTAAGCACTGCAAACGCGACACCTAAGAATTACATTGGAAAATCAATATTCAATACATGACAACCAAATCAAGTATTGCTCGGAGCTATTTACAACGCCGCAGTTACTGTGGTATAACGCTCACTGCGACTACCTTAGCACTGCAACGCGACACCTAAGAATTACATTGGAAAATCAATATTCAATACATGACAACAATCCAGTATTGCTCGAAGCTATTTACAACGCCGCAGTTACTGTGGTATAACGCTCACTGCGACTACCTTAGCACTGCAACGCGACACCTTAGAATTACATTGGAGAATCAATATTCAATACATGACAACAATCCAGTATTGCACGGAGCTATTTACAACGCCGCAGTTACTGTGGTATAACGCTCACTGCGACTACCTTAGCACTGCAACGCGACACCTAAGAATTACATTGGAAAATCAATATTCAATACATGACAACCAAATCAAGTATTGCTCGGAGCTATTTACAATGCCGCAGTTACTGTGGTATAACGCTCACTGCGACTACCTTAGCACTGCAACGCGACACCTTAGAATTACATTGGAGAATCAATATTCAATACATGACAACAAATCAAGTATTGCTCGGAGCTATTTACAATGCCGCAGTTACTGTGGTATAACGCTCACTGCGACTACCTTAGCACTGCAACGCGACACCTTAGAATTACATTGGAGAATCAATATTCAATACATGACACCAAATCAAGTATTGCTCGGAGCTATTTACAATGCCGCAGTTACTGTGGTATAACGCTCACTGCGACTACCTTAGCACTGCAACGCGACACCTAAGAATTACATTGGAAAATCAATATTCAATACATGACAACAATCCAGTATTGCTCGAAGCTATTTACAACGCCGCAGTTTACTGTGGTATAACGCTCACTGCGACTACCTTAGCACTGCAACGCGACACCTTAGAATTACATTGGAGAATCAATATTCAATACATGACAACAATCCAGTATTGCACGGAGCTATTTACAACGCCGCAGTTACTGTGGTATAACGCTCACTGCGACTACCTTAGCACTGCAACGCGACACCTTAGCATTGGAGACACCTTAAATTCAAATTACATGATATTCAATGACACCAATCAAGTATTGCTCGGAGCTATTTACAACGCCGCAGTTACTGTGGTATAACGCTCACTGCGACTACCTTAGCACTGCAACGCGACACCTTAGAATTACATTGGAGAATCAATATTCAATACATGACACCAATCAAGTATTGCTCGGAGCTATTTACAACGCCGCAGTTACTGTGGTATAACGCTCACTGCGACTACCTTAGCACTGCAACGCGACACCTTAAAATTACATTGGAGAATCAATATTCAATACATGACACCAATCAAGTATTGCTCGGAGCTATTTACAACGCCGCAGTTACTGTGGTATAACGCTCACTGCGACTACCTTAGCACTGCAACGCGACACCTTAGAATTACATTGGAGAATCAATATTCAATACATGACAACAATCCAGTATTGCTCGGAGCTATTTACAACGCCGCAGTTACTGTGGTATAACGCTCACTGCGACTAACTTAACACTGCAACGCAACACCTTAGAATTACATTAGGGAATCAATATTCAATACATGACAACAATCCAGTACTGCTCGGAGCTATTTACAACGCTGCAGTTACAGTGGTATAACGCTCACTGCGACTACTTTAGCACTGCAACGCGACACCTTAGAATTACATTGGGGAATCAATATTCAATATATGGCGCCCTTGCTCGGGGATATTTAATCCCCCTCCTTTTGTTCGTACCCTGGTGGAAGTTCATTTACAACAAAATGAAAATTACATAAATAGGTACATACACTTATTTGTAATATGTTTATAGGAATGGAATCAAAAAGCAAAGAATAAAATGATTTATTGGTTTGTATAGTAACATGTAATAAGAAAACTTCAAATTAGTAATAGTCCATACCCAGTTTTTTACGTAAGTATTAAGCTGAGCTTCAGTGAAGTTCATTACTTAAGAAGCTAGAACATTTCATTTACGTCTGTCTGTCCACAAAATATCTAGAAAACGAAATGAACTATAGTCTTCAAGGTTTGCATGAAGCTTCATTACTATATAAGCAACACTGAGCTCGATGATGGTGCATGTCTCTCCAAGGGATTTCGCTAAGCGTTAAGCGAATATACTTACATTTGTCTTATGGGTTACTATGATGCAAACGAGAAAATTTCAGAATAAATAAACGTGTAAATAAACTGACTAATTTTAGATTCTGAAGTGTGAAAATGTAATTCATAGAGTAAATAAATATATAGGGAAAGTCAATGTTAGAAGTCGGTTACAAGTGTTGGATATCAGTGCAATCTAATGTTGTAGTACCCTATCCCTTAGCTTGTCCCGGAAGTTTAATTATTTGATCACTGCTATGTAACCTACCTTAATGATCATAAATATGAATGTATTCTGTTGCAAGATATCCCTTGAAAAATTTGATCCGTAGATTAAAAGTTTGGATGAATCTTGCTTTTTACATAGTCAACAATGGTTTCTATTGTAGTGCAAGTCCAACAATGGAATTTGGCTGAGCACAATTTTGTGTAAATTTCTTTTCTGTATGTTTGTATGTCTGTCTTTCTGCCCGCAGGTCTTTTTGGGAGAAAAATTAATTACATGTTTGAAATTTTGCATACAACCTCAGCGAAGCCTGTTACGTGACACGTGGTGTAGCGTAATCCTACATTGTACCTAATATGAGCAGTATATCTAACACATTTAATATTCTTTAAATGTTGGTATAAACCTTAACAGCCTAGCACTACCAATGGTTTGGAGAGCTACAATGCCTTACTTTAGCTACGAGTAAGTTTGATGTGAAACACAAGATAACAACCATTGTTATTACAGTTGGTCTTACAACTGAAATAGAAACTGTTGCTGACATATAGTAATAGTGAGTTTCTATTACCAACACTGCCATCCATATTTATGCCGACTGACGACACCAACATAATCTGCAATAGTCTGCCGAGGAGGCGCGGAGCGACAGGACGTGCCCGGGCTGCTAGATTCCATCGCCGTCTCCGCTCAGCTCGGCTCCAGATTCAATAAAGTTAGCCGGAAATTGGGTTTCTTTGGCGGGTAATACCCCCGCGTCTCCTGGTGTGAAAACATTGGACCGTTACAGTAATGTTTATTCTTCCTCTGTCAACGAATAAAATGAATGTAAAATATATATTATTAATATCGGGTTTAGCCAATTGGAAAACACGTAACCAGCTTGATGAGTTTTTAGCAGCGTGCTTGTAACCCATAAATGATTCATGCAAATATGCTTTGTAAATCGGTTATTTATAGATTTTTGTGAAACTGTTACAACAAATCCAGATCAAATGCTGTATTTGAGCGTTTGTTTAATTAATTTGTTTAACTAAGTAACGACTGGGAGTAGCCAATCAAATGAAGGGGTGATAGGGAGAGACGTTTTACCGCAGAAATACTGTAAATCCGCAAACAGACCTCTACGTTAAGAAACATTTACAAAGTGCCTCCATAAATGAAGCTTCAAATTGCTAAGAGTGGGTGGTTTATATAACGTATATCAAGATTTTAAAAGGCTTTGAGTAATTACTATTTGTATGTAATGTACTCTACTTTCTAATATTGGAATAATATTTGTTCTTGTTAAAATAACACATTATTGAGAGACTACACATAATTGGAGAAGATTTTTAAACTAAAAAGTCAGTTGGGTGCAACATTTTGCAGCTTATGTAGAAGAAGAAAGTACAGAAGAAGATATCCCTCGAGAATACACGGAGAGGTTTGTCAGAATAAACTGTTGACATTCTCAAATTGAGACAATCCAACAGACCTGGGTCTTAGGGTGCCGCACTCTTATATTTTTTTAAACGAGACATATTATTTTCGGTATCTGTTTGAAGGAAGAAAAAGGTTATAAGTGAGTATTTAAGAATAAGAAATAATTTGTACATCTTTTCAATCTTTTGCTTTGGTAAATAATAGGATTATCAGTTCAGAGCGGTAAAATACAAACGGTCATATTTTTCTTTATTGTCAAAAGAATCATTAGAAAATCTACTATTGGGCATATTCTTTTTAATTAATTATTGGGCATACTATTCATGACATATCTTTTCATAGCATATTAAATAATAAAAGATATAGGCAATTCCAGATCAGGCGTATTAACAATGATAAGGCGGTGGGAATTATTTCCATTACAGAGGTGTCGTTCGCTCTTCAATACTTCTCGTACATTTAAATATCTTTAAATTCTTGATTTAAACAATCGGAGTAAATAACTATCATTTCAATAACACGGGATGCAAGATGTTAAAATACAAGAACTTCTCCTTAACGACAACACTATTAAAATTTCAACACACGTTTTGTTTCTAAATCACAGTGCTAGTAAAAAAATAATAATACGTCGAGGGGAATAATTATTATGCTTTAAAAGTCAGTTTTGAAACACAAGGATTTATTCAATGCGTATGTGAAATGGTTTTGTCGCTAATTTGTTTGATCTCTTTGGAGAAACAGACAATAAGCCGCCAGTGTACACATTATGCAGCTTTGTTGGAAAGAATTTATTCAATGCATATGTGAAATGACTGTCACTAGCTTCTTTATCTCTTTGGAGAAACGGACAATAAACCAATGTACACATTATGCAGCTTTGGTGGAAAAGGATTTAGTCAATGCGAATATGAAACGACTTTGTCGCTGACTTTTATTATCTCTTCAGATGGACGTAGACTCAGACTCCAGGAGACGGGTCTGTGATAGTGCCAGATTTTAGATGCAGCACTAAATAGAGGATTAAATTGAGCTAAATTCAACATTTGCAAACCAACCTAACCAAGTTTAAGAAATGAAAATACATTTTCAGACTGTTTTTATAACTGCAATGTCCATAAAATTAAAAATTAGGGAATAATTTGTTTTTAATTACGAAATATAAATAAACACCTTAAATAGCTGTCATCTTTGATAAGGTTATCCATGTTTTAATATTGTCAAACATATGTGTTATATATCATAAAACTAATTTTAATTGATGATGAATATTTGACTTCTAACTATATTTATAGTCTGTCATGACTTCTGAGAGGTGCCCCTTCTGACAAGTAGAGCAGTCTTTCTGAGGTAAAATAAATCTAAATGGTAAATTTGAAAAGTCTGCTTTACATTTTCTTGAAACACCTCGCGGCCCCGTATAATATTATGATTGTTAGATGAAACTACTAGTACAATACGAGCCAGGATCGCAGGCTAAGCGCCGTCTTGTACAACAAAGTGCGATTTGCTCAACCTGGAGCAGACGTCACTCTGATGATCCTATTAGTTACAACAAGATGAAACTATAATACGAGCAAGGATCGCAGGATAAGCGCCGTCTTGTACAGCAAAGTGCGATTTGCTCAGACTGGAGCAGACGTCACTCTCATGATCCTATTAGTTACAACAAGATGAAACTATAATACGAGCAAGGATCGCAGGCTAAGCGCCGTCTTGTACAGCAAAGTGCGATTTGCTCAGACTGGAGCAGACGTCACTCTCATGATCCTATTAGTTACAATAAGATGAAACTATAATACGAGCAAGGATCGCAGGCTAAGCGCCGTCTTGTACAGCAAAGTGCGATTTGCTCAGACTGGAGCAGACGTCACTCTCATGATCCTATTAGTTACAACAAGATGAAACTATAATACGAGCCAGGATCGCAGGATAAGCGCCGTCTTGTACAGCAAAGTGCGATTTGTTCAGACTGGAGCAGACGTCACTCTCATGATCCTATTAATTACAATAAGATGAAACTATAATACGAGCAAGGATCGCAGGCTAAGCGCCGTCTTGTACAACAAAGTGCGATTTGCTCAGACTGGAGCAGACGTCACTCTGATGATCCTATTAGTTACAACAAGATGAAACTATAATACGAGCCAGGATCGCAGGATAAGCGCCGTCTTGTACAGCAAAGTGCGATTTGTTCAGACTGGAGCAGACGTCACTCTCATGATCCTATTAATTACAATAAGATGAAACTATAATACGAGCAAGGATCGCAGGCTAAGCGCCGTCTTGTACAGCAAAGTGCGATTTGCTCAGACTGGAGCAGACGTCACTCTCATGATCCTATTAGTTACAACAAGATGAAACTATAATACGAGCAAGGATCGCAGGCTAAGCGCCGTCTTGTACAGCAAAGTGCGATTTGCTCAGACTGGAGCAGACGTCACTCTCATGATCCTATTAGTTACAATAAGATGAAACTATAATACGAGCAAGGATCGCAGGCTAAGCGCCGTCTTGTACAGCAAAGTGCGATTTGCTCAGACTGGAGCAGACGTCACTCTCATGATCCTATTAGTTACAATAAGATGAAACTATAATACGAGCAAGGATCGCAGGCTAAGCGCCGTCTTGTACAGCAAAGTGCGATTTGCTCAGACTGGAGCAGACGTCACTCTGATGATCCTATTAGTTACAACAAGATGAAACTATAATACGAGCCAGGATCGCAGGATAAGCGCCGTCTTGTACAGCAAAGTGCGATTTGTTCAGACTGGAGCAGACGTCACTCTCATGATCCTATTAATTACAATAAGATGAAACTATAATACGAGCAAGGATCGCAGGCTAAGCGCCGTCTTGTACAACAAAGTGCGATTTGCTCAGACTGGAGCAGACGTCACTCTGATGATCCTATTAGTTACAACAAGATGAAACTATAATACGAGCCAGGATCGCAGGATAAGCGCCGTCTTGTACAGCAAAGTGCGATTTGTTCAGACTGGAGCAGACGTCACTCTCATGATCCTATTAATTACAATAAGATGAAACTATAATACGAGCAAGGATCGCAGGCTAAGCGCCGTCTTGTACAGCAAAGTGCGATTTGCTCAGACTGGAGCAGACGTCACTCTCATGATCCTATTAGTTACAACAAGATGAAACTATAATACGAGCCAGGATCGCAGGCTAAGCGCCGTCTTGTACAGCAAAGTGCGATTTGCTCAGACTGGAGCAGACGTCACTCTCATGATCCTATTAGTTACAATAAGATGAAACTATAATACGAGCAAGGATCGCAGGCTAAGCGCCGTCTTGTACAGCAAAGTGCGATTTGCTCAGACTGGAGCAGACGTCACTCTCATGATCCTATTAGTTACAACAAGATGAAACTATAATACGAGCAAGGATCGCAGGCTAAGCGCCGTCTTGTACAGCAAAGTGCGATTTGCTCAGACTGGAGCAGACGTCACTCTCATGATCCTATTAGTCCCTTTCATCGTCAACTTTCGTAGGATTATATCCTCTCTTCTCCTCTCTGTGTCTTACTTTTCATTAACGAGCGCTGGCTGTGCAGTCTGGTGATTACTGTCCACAAACCCACAACAAATATTATCTATTGAGAAACGCGATCTTGCAACTTAATAGTTGTGAATAATTTAGTTGTATATATGGCTGCTTAGTATTAAATACTCATTAATGTTTTATTTAACATTCATATAAAGTAGCTAATGTTGATATTTGAAGATGAAATTAAGAAAATAGCTGGAAAATCCATCATTACCTGAGATTACCAATCACCAATTTTACAAAAGGTAATATTACTAAAAACGTCTTGACTACCAAGAGTTGCTCCAATAGTTTTAAATTATTATACTCTGTTTTCTAACGTGTTATATTATTTAATTTATTTTACAAAGTTATAAATTACAATAATAACTAACATGAGATGAGATGTATATATCTGCAGAAACAAAATTGTGAAATTTGATTCTTTTCATCGAATATGTAATAAAATAACCCGATTTCACTCCAATGAATTACATAAAATATGTGTTATTGGCTGAGCGTTAGTGAAACCTACCAATCGTGGGCTGGAACGTTTTATTTCTGGCTGTCTTCACGATATCTCGAAAACGAACTGGCCTATAGATTTGAAATTGTACATGAAGCTTCATTTCTGTATGAGAAATACTGAGTTCGGCTATTGTGCATGTCACACCATGGGATTTACCTGAGCGTTTATTTATATATTGGACTTATCTTTAATAAAAATGGCTGAATGAATACATTTTTTTAAACAAACTCAGTTTTCAAATAAGAGATTTTAACATGTGTAGCCTAATTGGTTTGTACTCTTTTATCATTTAAGAACTGATGTTAAACTTAATTTAATGAACAATAATGTGAATATACCATGTAGCAAAATATTTCGAGAAATATTTAATATGTGTGTAAAATTTCAAGTCTTTGAGATTTTGAATGAAACTTTATTTTTTATATAAAAAAGAGTGTCCAACCACGGAATTTGGCTAAACATAGTTGAAGTAATGATACAATTTTTTTTTGTTTGCAGAGGTATGTAGTAGTTTTTTGCTGTATGCATTTCTGTAGTTCTATCTGCCTATAATGAATAAGGTATATAGACTTTAAAATGTTGCATAGAATCTCAGTGACGCCTGTTACGCGACACATGGTGTGGTGTAATCCTGCCTTGTTTTATTTAAATTTAGTCTGTTTTAGTAGCAAATAATAACGTTTTATAATGCAAAAATCACACTTAACGCATTTAAACCTTTTTTGTTTTGTATTTTAATAAAACTCAAGAATTAATTCTTCCTAATGTTTAACTAAGTACTAACACAAATATTAAAGAACAAAGAAACATATCTGCTAATATACAGGGTGTTTCACGATGTCTCAAATAGATTTTAGGAGAACATGATAACGTAGAATAATTGTATAAACGGATCTCCAACAAAATGAACCATTTGAAATTGTTTTAAAATATATTAATTAATATTTAAGTACAGTGAAAGCTAAAATCTTGGTCTGGAGTTTTATTCATGATGAAAACATAAGTAATCTTATGCATAAGTTTAAGGGTTTTGATCTGCAAAACACTGGTGAAAACGAAACCGTACTACTCTACGAGTATTATTGTTCATTCTAAAATGGAGTTCGAAAAATGTAAGTTTTATTACACATATTACATCATAATGAGTGGGGTTGTAAAGAAAAAAATTCTTTTCATGTTTATTTTTACAATACACTCAAGTATTATAATTTTTCAAAATATTCTCCTTGCTTTTACAAATTAAAATATGGAAATAAATAAAAAAATTTTTACAAATCAATAAAATGGAAAGTATTATACTTCTAAATTTATAAATGCAATCAAAAGGCACATTGTACATAATTTTATTATCATTGCAAACCCAAAACAATTTAGCAGTGAACTTTTTTCTAACTTCAATGATTTGGCAATATAATAAATACAGTTTGTAGCACAATTCTATTGGGGTTTTATTTTGGTCATAAAATGTTAAAGTGATTAAATTTTAGGAAACTAGGCCAAAATAGTAAAAAAAACATAAAGATAATTTAAAATATAAATTACAGTACATATAAATAATTGTATTATTGTGGCGCCTTTATATGAATATATGATAATGATCCTAATTCGTGTTTATAAATCTGTATTATGAATAGTGATAGTCTTCAAATAACGTTTCTGGAATTATTTATTAAGACGTAAAAGAAAACGTGCATAAGTTTATTTTAGTATCAAATAAATCAGATCACTTTATATGGCATTTCATAAATATTATAATAGTCACTATCATACAACACTAAATAATGTAATGATAACAATGGATTCCTTAAATAAGTCAATCAACTTGGGCTAACGTTTCAACGTTACTCTATCTATACGCTTTCTCTTCGAAAATAAAAAGTGAAAAGATGCAGTGATCAGTTCAGGCGCAGGACGCAATTTGTATACAGTCGTGAGTTTGCCTACCTTTCTTTTCCAGGCAGATTTAATAGATTGGGAATTACCAGATATTCTTGATTTTAAATCTTACAGTAGTTACACTTATAATATAGTGTCATAAGAAGTCTTAAAAACTACTAGTTGTGTATCAGCAAACTTCATGTAGGTAAATACTAATATCAGTTGAATCACTTTGCTGTCAAGTGGTATAATTCAGTATATATTAAACTGAGTTGGAGCTATAATATTATTCCTCAATGGGCCCTCTATTCATTTGCCAAGTGGTGTCCTAGTTTAAATTTAAACCACCGACAGCAGCTTAAAAAACCGTTTGGCGGTTTGGGAACAAAGTGGCGTAAGTCCGCACTACCACGCGGCTGGCAACATTCGGTGAACAAACATAACCTCAAAATATAGTGCATAGTCGAAGGTTCGTCTATGGTGGTAGTGTCACACGTTTTTTTATTATTGTGCAAGTGTTTATCATTACGGATATTTTGTGCATAACGCAAGACATTGAAGTGTCCGTACCTCGAGCTAAGAAGCAACTACGGCAAACTAATAATCAAAATCGTGGTGTAGCATAGAACAGGAATCGTGAGAAGACTTATGTACAGTAAACACAAAAAGGCTATAATGTTGACACCAAATTTTCAGAGACAACAGTTATAAATGTCAAAAACGATGCCACGGTAAAGTAGATGTTGAGAAAAGGAGAGACACATTTAAATGTGTGATGTTGTATTCTTCTGTCTAGTATTAATAGGTTCTATCATATCTGGCCATGTTCCATGCATGTCTCATGTCAATGAACAATAAATAATTTGATTTGATTTGAGAGATGTACATAAGCAATTCTGGGATATTGGTGATTCGGAAGAATAATGCTTATGTTTGTGGCCTAGTATAATTTAGTGGAATCGATATATATTGACCACACATTGATGAAAGGTCTGGTACAATACTCGTAAATTTGTTTTTCTAAATACATCTTTGGTATCCAAGTCTGTAAAAATTATTTTCTTTATACCTTTTGTTTATCTGAAAGCCGAGTCGTAAGGGCCTTTCAAAGAATGTCGAGAAGGCAGGGCCCCTGGAAATTAAAGGGGAAATAAGCCCGACCCTTAATAAATCCCAATTGCCTACACTGCCTTTGTTAAACAGCACACAGGAAGTTTTCCAGAACTCGAATCTCATTACGCAAACTTAGATATAAGTAAAATATATGATTTGTATCAAGAGTATTCTGTAAGTAATGAACAAAATAATAAATAAATAAAAATGAAATGAATGATAATAAAACAAGTTATTACAGGCGTATTTTCAACATTCAATACAACAGTTCCATTAATGGGTTTATGCTTAAGAAAGACAATCCTAGTCTCTCTCAGTAAGAAAAATAAGTTATTAAATATGTACATAAACTAAATTTGCGTAAAGCTCAGAAGACTTATGAAAGGAGGTTATGAAAGAAGATCAAGAATCTGGTAACTTCAAAATGGTTTGTTCCATTGACATTCAAAAAGCTATACCTTTCCCGGTCTTAACGGTGAATGACGCTTACTGCAAACGTAACACGTTATGTATATAACGTAGGTGTGAGCGAATTAAAAATATTATAATTCATACTGCAACGTATGGGACGAAACAAAAGCTTCAACAGGGTCTCTGGAAATATAATCTTGTTTAAAACACTTCAATGCATGATGTCGTGAAAAAAATCACATGTATTCAGACACACGCTGGGGCCAAAATAAAAATATTGGTATTGACTTATAAGTGTTAAACTTTGTTCAGTCATCTGAAAACTATTGTTTCTTGGGTCGGGCCACTCTTTTTTACCGAACGATAGAGAATTCTGTGCAATTGAAGTTTGCAGTGAAGTAAAGACACATCTTTGTTCGAACTAACTGGTAAAGTGTTATGGTTTCGGCAAAGAAACGCAACAAAATTATTGCGAAATGACAAAAGACTTTTGTGCAAAATCAGTTGAAACAAGCCATTAATAGAAGAAAGAGAAACACAACTAATGAACCGGTGAGTTGGTTGCTTATGCAACATATTTGGTGTGAAAATCAACTCCAATTCCAGGTCTTCTACTAACAAACTCTTAGTGAGCTCAAAGATTGAAAGATGTTGGACGTTTCCTCCATTATAAACGTGAGAGATTCCTGTTCTCTACAGAACATTGAGCAGATTCTGTTGCAGATTCTGTTGTATCCCACTGCACTGAAAGTAAGAAGCAAAACGAAAAACATATAATGGACCTTTTACCGTATATACTGTCTGTTAACCATCCTTTCCTTGTAGGACTTAACAGCGATGAGAAACAGCATCTTGATCCTGTACTTTCTGAAGAAGACGTGGGGACCTCTAATTCCTAAGAAATTAAAACAAACGCAGTTTTGTATTTTAATAAATTGTTGCCAAACTAAACTTGCCCAATTTTGCTTAGAATGTTTCTGTAAAATAAAATAACAAAGTTGTGTAAAGTACTCGTACTTGGAAGAGTGCTTGTTTAAAATTCTACATTACAGCACTCAACACGCTGGAATCAATTCAAGGCATTTATATAAATTTTCTCGTTGAATATACAAGCTCTCAAGGTTGTGGCTTTATTACAGCAGCTGTGACAAACAGAGCTATCGAATATTGTCCATCTGGTTTTTCACGGGCATGTCAACAAATTCACTTTAAATGTCATGTGTAGATCGAACGTTCAAACATTCACCTACAATACTACTTTTGTTGAATAGTTTGTGGATTATTCTATTTTTATAATTTTAATTTTTTTGCAGTGATTTGTGATTTAATTTGCAGCTATTTATTAATACTTATTTAATACAAAACACCAGATTAAATTAGCTCGTAAGTAGGAAATTAACAACTATAACTCATACAAAACTATTTTTTCTTTTATTAGGGAGAAATAATTCATTGATATTTCACCCTATACTAAATAGAAAGTATTTCTTGTCAGGATATTTTAGCTTATAACAAATTAAAATCGCTAGACTGATATAAGTACGCGATAAAATAAAATAAATATATAACACGTTCACAGGGGATTATGATCAAACACAGTCGGATGGATGTCCAACTTGTTAACTTTATACACAATTTTTCGAAAAAAAAACAAGGTAGGAGTACGCTACTCCACGTGTCGCTTAACATGTTTCCCTGAGATTGCATGCAAAATTTCAAGTCCGTAATTCATTTCATCCTTCAAGATTGCGTTAAAATTAAAACTTGCCCTTACTTTTAACAATGAATTTGCACCCTAATATGTTTTCTGTTTTCTTCATGAATAAGCTGTGTTAACACGTGATATGTTAAAATCTCATATGATTGTACTCAGTTTGTTTACACTTTTATTTATTCTGCTACTTTCTCGTTTCCATCAAGGTAACTCATAAGAACAATGTAAAATAATTAACAAACGCTCAGCCAAATCCCATTTAGTTGCATGCCGCATAATCGAATTCAGTGCTGCCTATATAGAAATGAAGCTTCGTCGAAAATTTCTAGGTCAGTTCGTTTTCGAGATATCATGTGAACAAACAGAAATATAGATATAAATGAAATCTTTCAAACTTCAGAAGTGATAGGCTTCGCTAACGCTCAGCCATTAAACGAAAATGTTACAGAGTTTCAGTTTTAGTTCAATCTTAGCAATTTTTCAATGGCTTATGGCTAAACAAGTACTAGAGCCCACCTTGTGATAATTTAAAAAATTAATATGTTATATATTAATAAAACTTTATGTTATTCTTAAAAAGGTAACATTGGCTTTCCGAACACCCTCAGACAATGCCGATTATGGCAACGGAGGGAGCAGATCTTCTCATTCAGTGTCAACAAGCCAGGCCACAACGAATCAGCTCCCAATCGCATTTAGAGCAATCAAAACCATCCGTAAAATTGAAGGCTCAATAGACCCATCAGCGTTAAATTACGCACTATGGAAATTCACTGCGGGAGGAGTGCCCAAGGGGGTGGGAGTGAATATGGATGGGGGAGTTGATTATGTTGTGAACGGCAATAAATCGCTTAGCCCAGTACTGCCTTGTAGGGTGCTGGATCAGCAACGGCACTGCCTATCGATTCTCCTCGGCTCTCTCCTTCCTTGTCGCACTCATAGTCCTCTAATCCGCCTGTAGCCGGTTAGTGGGATATGATTGAAACGGTACAGTCCGACCCACAAACTTTCACTTGCAACCCCTCCACAATCGGTCTGATCTGGTGCCTTGTGGTGGCCAAGGGTTTAGTTGGGTTTGTGCCTTCACAATGTTGTTACCATTTGGGTTCTAGAACTTTTTTTGCTGTTTTGTAGACGATACGTAGCTCACTTTTAATGGGGTTTAAATTATTTTATAATAAAATTTGTAAAACTAGTCAACATTGTACATATGTAATAAAAATAATAATATCGTTTATTGTGAAAAGGCAATATAAAAAGTTATATCACAACCATCCTAACTCTAACCTAACCATTCTCGGTGACAATGACCCACTCAAACATCGGATGTGTGTGTACAATTTGGAGGTATTTGTCATTACGGCATAAAATACTGCATATTTTACAAAGCCCACATGGTTGGTCCTTGATTTTTTTCTGAGAATACAACACGACTTTGTGATCTTCCTTGTAGACTTTGTTTTATATTCTACAAATTATACAACGAACGAGTTCTTTTCATTAAAATAGTACTTAAACAAATCCAATTTAAACATGAAATGAGCGCAAACTTTCATTTTATAAATTGGACAGGGGTTTTCTGTCTTCCTGTTCATATATTCTTGCTAAGATGAAATATAGCCGTTGTCCTGATGACTATAATCCGGACAAGCGGCCGATTATTGGGAAGGAGGGTTGGCAGCTTTGGAGTAACGATGGGGGAGTAAATATAATCCCTGAGGGACGCCTGACAACACGGAGGGAGCCATCAACCATCATAGTCATAGCTATGATAATGAAACAAGGAAAGCAGCTGAACAAGCTTTATTTTAAAATACCTGCCTGAACTACACGGGACGCAGTTATTTTATTTACTCAGTTTATATGCTTTGCTTTCCTATAATAGAGTTGTGGATTAAAAATTTTACTCATCAATTATTTGTTTTGCATATTAAATGTTTAAATTTATCTTTTTCGATATTTGTATTTGAATTCACAAAATCAACTGGTATTGTGATTACAAGCGGCTATATAAATAGACAATCTTATTCATGTTAATGTTAAATAAGGAAGCTTTTTCAAATATTTTGAAACGTACGTTTACTCATATAAAACTAAAATCCAGAAGATGCTGTTTTAAGTTGGTAATATTGCTGTCTTTTATTTGAGTCGTAACTTATTGGCATGAAATGGATGCGTAAATAATGTTTCCGATTTCCGATTGCTATTGATTAACAAGACAAATACTTTGACTTTAACTTGAAATACATCACTCGTCCGTTGATATCTTAATTACTGTCACCTGAAATAATATCACAAATACATTTTAGTATAATTTAGTAGTATTTTTTTAGTAATAATTTTAGTAGTAAAATTTAATAGCAATATAATTTATTTTATAACTCAGAATGGTTAGTTTTTTTAGAATTTAACTGGTGCTTTGTAATTGACTTAAACTATTTTAATATTACAGACTGAACTGTTGGCGAATATAAACGTAAATGTATATATCAGTACTCTTGTAAAACAGACAATAAAGGAACTGTCATTATGTACTTTCCGAAAAAGTGGTCGGAAAGGGCTTCTGAGTGCCCTCAAGCCATTGGAGTGCCTACAGATAATACGGATGGCTTTTGTTCTACCTTAAAGACCTGATGATATTATATCGTGACTTCATAGACGTTCATGATGTGCTTAGTAGGTCCTCACCCTGAACATTTTGTTTTTTGAATACACTAACAACCCTTCATTCAGTTTTTTTGTAATGTAGTGTAATGTAAGAATACTAAATGTTGTTAACAATACATATTGAATATTAAATGTGTTCTTCTAAATCTGTACTGTAATAGGATTATACTGGATGATAGCTTAATGCCAATCATACTTTTTTACAAATAAGTAAAATCGATATCATTAATCTAATTAAATGTGCGATTTATTATTATCACGTCAAACAGTAACTCAGAAATTACATTATATAACCTATCGCAATATCAAATGAAATAGTTATTGTTGTCAACAAACAGTCCGTAACTGCTCTTCTAAAAGTGTTCTCTATACAACATAATAAATATAACTCTTTTGTTACGCCCGTGTGTTGGTAAACACAAAGGTATTGACGTAACAAACGTGTCACACAAAGCTCTTACTTATGGGCTACAAATAGTTGTCTAAAACTGCCTTCATATTTTGTTCACCTAGTATTAACGTGTTTCGTGATACATTTTGTAACAGTTTTTTATATAAACGAAAAATATCGAACATTCTGTAAACTTAAGTCGTAGATCAATTAAACTGATAAAAATGAAAGGATCCGTCGGACGTAAAATCTGACAGGCTGCTTTTGGACTCCAAAATTGATACAATTATTCCTTGTACCAGGAGAAATCTAACTCCCTATAGGCCTTATCAGTCCTTCATAAAATAATCACTCCAGGAGATGACATTGAAATCAGACCCACTTAAAAAATAAGGTAATGATAATCAATGTTACTGCATGTATGTGACACGAGACTGCAGGGCGTGCTGGTTTTTTTATATGAGCCAAAACACATATACCGTTCTTTGTGGTGTATGTGTTCTTTTGTACTCTTCATTCAATGACACTTCTATAACGCCCAAACTCGTTAAAAATACGTATCTATTCAAAATTAAATTTCATTAAATTATCATTCTCTTAAGCCATAGTTTATATGAACAGTGGTAATATTGTTATCATTATCTTCAGGGGGTTTGTAAACTTATCAACAAATATCCAAAAATGACAGTTGTACTGCCAATAATTTCTTGTGGGATGATGACAGTTGTGTTTTTATTTTTCTGCCTTCTATAATTGGCATTCTAAAAGAGCTTTGACTTTAAATATGATAATATTCTCATTCTTAAACCATTTGCACAACGTTACCATAAGTTAAGTTATATTGTTACATCAGTCCCTCAGTGGTAACCGGCCCTGCACTGGACATATAAATGGAGCTTTTGTTTTCTATTGTATATTGTTACTTGAAGGCATTCGATTCTAATGAGTACAACTGAACATGAGATTCTAACAGGAATCAGATTCAAAAATGCTAATGAGACGACATTTAACAAATTTCGAATCTTCTGAGTTAAAGACTTATAGCCTACACGTCTCCTGCATGTATACTTAGTAAATAGTTCTCCACCGCTCTTTCTTAACTCATTCGTAACTGTAAATTTCTAAAAAATTCATGATTTTTTAATTTTAACTCAGTTTTTTTGTGTAAGTAATTTAAAGCATGCTGTAGAATATCTTAACGTAATACATCTAGGACTACTATTAGTAGTGCAATAGTCATCGGACATGTCATACGTTGATATTATATGAAATGTATGCAGGGGATGAAATGTTTTACTGTGTGCTCTGTGGACTGAGGGTGGGGTGAGAGTTGGTCGGTTGGAATGTATTTGTTGGAAAATCCGTGTCGGATTACCCAACTGGAATTGATGGACTCGGCTCATACGCGGTTCCACTATTAACGATGCCTTTTCAATTCCAAATAGAATAATCCTATTGTCCAATACAAGAAGAGGTCCGCGCTCGACATCCCCCGCGTAACTAACCCTGTACAGTCACGTGCAACAGAATTTAATTTGGTTCTCATTATATTCTGTGTACAATGTAGGGGTACGCCACACCATGTGTTGCGTAACATAAATGAAATTTTCCAGCCCCAAGAGATAGACTACGCTAACGCTCAGCCAACAAGATGTTTTCTAAAAACTCTCTACCATTAATGTGCTAAAATAGTCAAACTGTCCAAATATTCACACATTTTATGAAATAATGAGTTATTTCTATCTAAAAATCACAAAATGTTTACAATTTGTAATTATGGAAAATAATTTTTAACCAGTTACAACGGCTAGCAATACAGAAAAATTGAAAATATTAGATTTCACCTTTAACACCTTTCACAAAAATATCGAACTTATGCGGAATTAATATTTTTTTAGATAAACAGTACTACAATTAGAACATAAATTATGGCGAAAGTCATACTAACAACAATATAAATCATTAAAGAAATAACACAAATATACATTTAATACCCTAAAAAAAGTGTAAAATTATTTAAAAAATAACAATCTAACCCGGAATAACAATAATACATGTTCACAAATATATGACAATAATAAATAACAAAACCAACTCTTAACACAGCTAAAATTAAATAGCTAAAAACAAAAATTGCAAAGTTTTGTAGTTAACATTCATCCAATCCTATTTTGTATTACTAAAATAGATTAGAAACAAAAACACTTATAACCCAAATAGTGCTTTAAAAAGTGTGCAGTAGTTTTAGTTTATTGCAAGATATTCGTTAATTGCATTATGTCTTCCTGTTGAAGTAACTACTTTTTTTAAACAATTTTAAATATTTCGTATATATTCTAGAAATGATTTATTTTTTTGTGTGTTTTCTATGTTACGTCTTCAAGTAGCTGAAAATTTCTAACAATCGTAATAAATATAAACGCCTAACCTCCGGAGAAGACTGCACACTCTGCATTAACCGTGTTTTAGATTAATGAACAAAGAGTTCATCGGTCAAGTTCTGCACATGACATCTACCAACTTGTATAAAACAATATTTTAATTGTGTTCATACTGTGTAGCCAAAGATAATTTTATTGATTCCAGTGGCTTCCTATAGAACTGCAACTATAACGCAGATATTATATTTTACTGTATACACACCATGTGGACTCGTACTGCTCAAAACTTTTCCATGTTTGCCTATTATATGCAATTAATACTGGACATAGCTATAATATCACTGTAAGCAAGTAGATTTAAAAGATGTTTTACTCAACCAATTTGATGGTAGCACAAGAATTGTTATAGAGAGACTTAGAGACATCAGATTGTCATACAAATTGTTTATCATTTAGTTAATATCTTAACTGTTGTATTATAAATTGGATAAGACCGGTTCTTCTTTATGTTATATTTTTTTAAGTGGTTAATGTAGAATATTTAACATACAGTATGAATACCTACAGTGCGCCTAGGAAACAAGTGGTAAATTATGGAAAACAGTTATTAATATTAATTTCAAATAGCAGAATTAAGTAAAATGCTAAAAAGTTTTTAAATCATAAAAGAGGATATTTCTTTAGAAATTATTAACTTCGTTAGTGCTTTAAAATGCTTGAATGTTTGGTTAACTCAGTATTGTGATATAATAAACTTTGATTAATTTAGCAGCGTTGCCCTTAAAACAATGGTAGTGTATTCATTGATTCACTAAGGTATACTTCAGGAAGTGATGTAGGCCTACCTCAGTGTACAGTATAATGTGGGATACCAGTAGTTCCAGTCAGGTGTACTCCACAGAGACAAAAAATCAGAAAAGTCATGGGCACTAATACCAAAAACGTTTTCTGTATTAGTTTTCTTCTTCTTAATATATTTCGAAAAGGTTCGTCCAATTGCCACTTCAAATTAAAAAATTTTGTAAAACTTCGAACACAAATAGGTGCTGAACCGGTAATGTTAGATACAATGGAAAAGACGGCTCCACCTATTTTTGTTCAATATAATCGTATAAAACGTGTTGTAAAGTCCTAACTTCCTTTATTACTTAAAAAATGTATAATGTGTTACCGACTATTAAAAAATAGATTAATTATATTAAATTGCCTAAATGACAAACTTACAGCATCACGCAATTGTGCAGTGTAAACATATTGTCCATATCCCTCCTAATAGTAAACGTCTCATAAAACCACACACATAAGTGAACAATTTACATTGTTCTCAATATATCTAAAACAGTAGAACATCTGTAAACCCCGTTGTATGTTAACGTTGTGTTAGATACGTTGTGGGAATTATATGTGTTTCTTTACTTTAGTAGTTTGAGTAAGATGTTGGATGGGTTAAAGCGGATAAAATTATCGTTTTACAATAAAAAGACTTTGAAGAGTGGGTAATGGAAGTGGGGGGAGGGGGTTGTTTTAAGATCGAGACGTAAAGGACAACACTCGGGGTGTCTCGAGGACAATGACGGGCTCTGCTATTGACAGTCCTTCAGCCCTCCCTTCCACTCTATCATCTACTGTCTGCCTGAGTACGGATTCTTTTGTTGCTAATTAAACTACTGATCATTCTAGTTTCGTAACACAAGTTGGTGCATAAATTACTATTCAATTCTGTACACATTGTTGACTGAACGGAAGTGGAGCTTCTTCTGCACGTTGCACGGAAGAACGTTTGTGGTTTTCTTCCAATGCAAAGCAGTAACAAAGACACCTTGAAATTGTACGAGAGTTGTTCTCCCCATACAAAGGCCGATAATGATCGATTTTGATGACTGTAACCCCAAGGGAGAGCACAGCAAGTGTGACTTGGAGAGTGGACAATAATGAACAATGTGACAATCCTTACGGTCTTTCGAATTGAATCATTCTGTCTATATTCGTGTGATAGTGGGCTTTTATCTCAGGTGGGACTGAATGGACTCTATTCGATGGAAGAGTCTATTATTGTCAACGGTTACGGGTGGACTCTATTTCCCTCTCTTCTTTCCAGATACTGGTTTCCTTTTACTAAATTACTCCTGAGAGGCCACAAACGGGAAAATTCAGATCTAAAATTCATTGTTCCAAGAAATACTTTGAAAGTATTGCAACAGATTTTATTTACAACCAATTGGAGATACAGTCACGGCTATTGTTTTTAAAAGAGAAAAACATTTAACAAATTCTTCCCGTATGTAATATCTCAATTTAGGTCTGATTATAAAGAACAGTTACACAAATGTAAGCCTCACATTCGCCAATAATTATAAAATATATGTATAGTTTGAAAAAATCACTCTTTATTGGTCAACAAGTTTACGTGGTATGTAACATATGCACATTAAAGGTTTTTTAAGAGTAATAAAGTCTGCCAACTAAGATTACAAAGAATCTGAGATATATGCATGTAAAGAACACATAAAATATATCTACCAGGCCTTAAGCAGGTTGAGAAGTTTTTTGTGCAAAACGGAAAAAACAACCTGTGGGTTATTGACATTTAGATTGTAAGTGAAGTTGCTGCCATTATTGTCTTGCACACTGTAAAAGTATTGAAGTATGAAAAGTCCAAAATTTGAGACTAGTATATCAGAAATACATTTTAATAGCCAATATCATAGTCTTTTCATCGTACACGTTGTCTTGGTGTGGAATCCGTTTGTCTCCAAGAGCACAAGTTCAAATAGGTTTGGTTATTACAGTTTCGGTGATTGAAGTTGCCAGTAGATTTCTCCAAGACGATTATTAAATTTCTAGTATTAATTCCTTTCTTACCATTCCCATCTTCTTTCATTTCTATCACTTTGTCCCTTGATTTCTATTTCAGTTTTATTATGAATTCTTTCCATGTCAGCAGCATTTTTATGAATTGTACTAGAAATGTGAAGGGCAAATGGTTAAAATCAATTTGCAATTTGTGTTCATCTCCCTGGAAGTTCGACCAGTAACCTCTCTCTAGAGAGCCTCAGCTTAAGACTGCAGTGGAGGTCAATGTTATAAGCAATTTAAAAATTAATTTGCCGGGTGCAGAGGGCCTTTCAATGCCAGAAACAATAGAAAAACGTTTTCGAAATGTCAGGAGGAGGAAATTACTGGTACGCCAGAGGCTCGTTATACGTGTTTTCTTATGTCTCCTTTATTTATTGATTGCAATTAAAGAAAAGTTAGCCACTGCAATAAAGAAGTAAAAAAACTATACTTAGTAAGTGATTATTAACCAATTAGTCATATGAATTGTTTGATATTCGAACGAGTTAGATGGCATCTCTCACAATAGTCGAGTCTGCTTGTTTTGTGTTTACCGATATCTCCTTTGGCTAACTGCATAAAATCCAAGCCACTGCGCTGCAAGAGTAAAGAAAGCATCGGCAAAGGAGTCGAAGAGGAGAGAGGAAGGGAGAGGGCCAAAGTAATCAGGATTGTCGCTTTGAAGTTAGGGATCAATGGGCCATACCAAACTGCTGGGCTGTTAGAGGATTGACTGGTACAATCTGCTAATGGCACCCTCTCCGTCCCTCCCACCCCCTTGTCATCTTCTCAGAAGGGCATCTATCTTGTAAGAATAGACTTTTAAGCAATCCTTGAAAACATTTCCAATATCTATAATCTATGAGTCATAGAAATGTTGTACTACTTTTATGTGTGCAATAGTCGGTAGTGCATTTGTAATACCTTGATTCTTTTCAGCCTTTTAAAGAATCATCATCCATAACATCACATGGTTGGTGATGTACAGTATTAATGTTAATTGTTGAATACCAACAAGGTTATCGTAAGTGACTGATAAATACGTAAATTGCGAGTAAACTATTGCGGCCATAGTAATATTTAAGCCTGAGGACTGTACATGCGTGCAGATCTAGAACACTTTTACAAAACTGTATATTAAGTGCATAAAACTGTAATAAACTGTTTTATTACGCTTAATTTTAATATTTGTTGTTGTGTTTATTTTATGTATAGAGAAAAGTTCATGAACTATTCATTGGGACATTTTGCAATATTGTGAAACAAAACAAGAATACAATTCTCTGTTGTGCTATTTTTATTTTTATACCAAATGTCATATTTTCAATTCATGTAGAATAAGGATTAAAATTTGCAAATAACAGGTTTGGAAATAATGAGTATGATGAATTACAAAATTTCAAATTATCAACGTCAAATTTCACACCACTACTATAAAATAAAACTTGCAGAATTATTAAACGAAACCTTAATAAAAAAGAGTACTTATTGTTTTAGAATTAAATGACAAGTTACAAAGAGAATCATTGGAAACCCATCCCATGATATCAATTATGGTTTGTACAAGGTAGTGATTAATGTATGCAAACAAAGGACACAAAAAAATATTTGTTTACTCTTGTTGTATTCCGGTGCCGTACAGGATTCATTGTTATAACTAGGGAGTTCTTCTTCGTAAACTTGTTATAAATTTATATATAATCGACGTGTTATGCTCTTTTGGCATGACACACATTTACTGTCGGACACATCAGAACTGGCTTGGTTCACTTAGACCGGTGCGAAGAAAGTGAATGCACTCCCCAGAGTATCGGATTGGCTCTCCAACAGATCTGAAGTCTACTAAAACTATATGAAATATTTACGCATTTCTGAAATGTTCTTTTACAAATCTCTCGGTTTGTTCCAGGAACCGGGTACAGAGGGAAGCCGGGTTCTGAGAACCCTTACTACGGCCGACTCATCGGTCAGCTGCAGGAGTACGCCCACGGCATCAAGGGCACAGTGTACGCCGTGGACGAGAGCACAATGTTCGTCAAGGGCTTCTCCTACGACGGCACAGGACCGGGTAAGTCAGCCTTACTAAACTTGAACAACACATTTGGTTGATTTTGTCACTAAACCTTAACATGGTTGTAAATTTGGCTGGGATAGTAGTATTTCAAGTTTGTTAGTTGGATTACTTTTATACGTCCATTCTTTAAATGTTTTAGGGCTTTTCCATCCCCTAGTCCCTCTAAAGTTACGCCACTGTTTTGTATATTGAAGTAAAGATAGCTTGTACAAAAAGATTTTTGGCTTACACGATTTTTTAAACAAAGGAAAGAGTGAAGAAATAAATATTAAGAAATTAATAGTAACTAAATCCTGTTTTTTTTTTTTTTAATGTGTATTATTATTTCATATATAAGTGCATTCACTCAAGAACTGAACTTTTATTGTATTGGGAAAGTTAATATCACTAAATGCCGAACAATATTTTAACTGTATAGTTAAAAAAAGTTAAAACATTACGGTTGTTTACTATTCGAAGAGTGTTTGTTTGTTTTGTTTAAAGTAGTCTAGTTTATTTACTTAAGGATTCATCCTAGAGAAAACAGCTAAAATAACTAAGCTTTTGTAATGCACGCATTAATATTCTATATTTTATAATCTTACAAACTCATATAAAGAAGCTCCAATAAAGCACATAAATAGTTACGTGTGTCATTTTTGTATTGGTTACTGGTTGAGTAAAATTTTACAAGGTGACATTCAACAGTTGTATTTAAAATTAAAAATGTTTGATAGTTTTCAGTAATAAGTGCTTTTTGAACAAGTTATATGAGCTCCTTTAAATACAACACGAGGTGAAGTAGAATATTGGGGTAATCAGTCAGCGCGTCAAATGCTTTGTATACATGTTTCGATTTAGTTTTTCCCTATTAAAATTTTTGAGATATTAGAAAAGTATAAAGACTATTTTTTTATCCCTCCCTTAACAACTGCTGGAATCATGATTATAAGGAAAGTTTGCATGTGCATTGTCTAGTTAGTTCGTTATTTCAGTCTAACACGAAAAAGACTGAGATAACGAATTTTGTTGGTTTGGTTAATTAAAGCCCCAATCTAGGTATTTGGGGGATAGTCACAGTTCTTTAACGTGATTTCCCAGAATATGGGGAGTCACACGTTTTTATCATTCTACGAGACAGTTATTTAAACTGGTTATTGAGGAGTGTCTTAATATCAGTTCTAAAAACTGTTGAAGATAAGGATATGCATTTTGCAGTATATATGTATATACCTTAGGCCATATAGAACCTGTATTATATAAGTTATGTAGTATTTATACGAATTTCTAGCTTTTAAATAACAGATTTAGCCACAACAGTGGTTTTTAACACTTATTAATTAATTAAAGTTATTTATTCTTGTTTATATTATTAATACTGCCACATAACTCAATAGTACCTCATAATGATCAATTGAGACTGAAATATCGTCATTCCTATTAATTGTAATTGGCTGAGGTTTACAGAAACCTATCACTCTTGAGCTGGAAAGTGTTCGTTTCTGTCTGTCTTTAGCATGTAACATATTAACAGATGTAGACTACTTATCCCAACACATAAGTTACATCATTTTATAGTGACTTGGCGTGTACTTGAACACTGTTATGAAATTCACTTTAATTTAAAAAATTGAATGTATGTATCTCAAGATAAGTTGAGAACGATTTCATATATAGTAAGATTGCATTTTAATTTTGCATGCAACTTCATTTCTACAAGAATAAGTTCTATGATGCGTAATTTTCGTAACAACACATGTTTGCCTATGATCTGTCCCTCCATTTGTCCGTAGAACATCTCGAGAATGAAAAGAGTTACAGATTTGAATGTTGCATGCAACCTCGCGAAGCCTGTTACGACAAGTGTCGTGGCACACTTTTACCGTGTACTAGTATCATAAGGTACCTGGATTAATACATTCAAATTATGAAGTTACGGAAGAAGAACAAAGGAAACATGATTTTTCCGGAAATTTGCCATCGTTCAGTGATAAAAATGTCGGTAACTCTACGTTTCGTCGAAATTTGCAATATGATTTGTTCCTCAGGTGCATACTAACTTATCATGCATTCGTAGTGGTACTGATGTATTGTTTAACTAAAAGATGGCAAATGTCTAAACAATCGTGTTTCCTTCATAATCATTCCATCGCCAAAAACAAACTTCAAATAAAGAAGAAGTATTCGTTTTATTCTTGATTATCGTTTTTGTTTCAGATGCGTTCTTTTGGGTAGGAAACACCGCCCGGCCATCTCCGGACGGCTATATTGTACCATACCCTGAGGACTACATTGGCAGGTAAGTCCTACATGATTAGTCCCTACATCTGCAGAGTGATTAGTTGTGTTTACATAATACAATATTGGATGTCGGCTGTGACGTTCAGTAATAATCTACCTTGATTTGTAACAGATCAAAAATGATCATGGATTATAGGTAATAATTATATGTCTATTATAAATAAATACAATTTATAAACCATAATCTGAAAATTATGACAGCAGATTCAACCAACAAGATTGACTACTTTGAAATTAAGTGCAGTTTAGTTCATTCTCCTTTTTATATCTTTATATATCTTACCTCTGGAGAAGAAAGATACTACAACATCTCAAAATTTCGAACTCAATTTACGACTTAATGTCTCCCCTTCCATTATGTACGACTGAGTGTATATACCCTTTCACGGAGGGTATACCCTCTACTCATACCATGGAAGGTAGTGACGATCGGTATCTTCACTTGCCTCCTCACGCACAGGCATTGGGTTTCTCGACTCCAGGCAGCACTCCACATATGGTAAGGGTTTGCCTCTGATTTGCTGATTTGCTCTTCCCATCGGTATTGGCTCTGAAGATAAGACTGATGGTAGTAGTACCCAGCTTACAACAACACAAGAGGGCTTGAAATGGCTATGATAGATGAGGTTATGGTGTTAAATAACCATAATATCTATCAATGCTCAGTTGGTTTATTATTTTTTTTATTTTGAGCATTTTCTTAGTCACAGTCTTTCAAGATACATTTCCCAAACACACGTAAATTTCACTAGGAATTTTAGGCTTTAATGTGGTATTTGCGGTACATTTTAAGCATAGTTAATACGGCCCATAGAAAAACAGTTGAATATATGGATTTTACATTTTTTAGTTTGTATAAAAAGAGACTGAAAAATTACCTTTTCCACCATACTAAAATAACTTTTTTTCATAAATTAATGGCTGAGCGTTAGCGAAGTCTATCACTCGAGAGACTAGAAAAATTTAACTTCTCTATGTGCTACCGCACGCTATCTAGAAAACTGACTTCATTTTAATATGAGTTCGATGAAGGTGCATATCACTCCATAATGTTTTGCTGAGTTTTAGCAAATATATTTACATGGGTCTTACGTGTAACCCTAAAGACAACGATAAAACAGCATAATTAATTAATTATGCAGGGCTACGGATAGAATAATGAACAAATTCTCCATTCCTAATAAAAAAATCTGACGAGCAACTTCGGTTACACTTATGGACATTCTTCATTCTTACTCAAAGAATCTGACGAGAAACTTGTATTACACTAATGCTTGGCGATTATATCGTTGATCTGATTTAGGATTGTATATTTTTTTCCAAATTAAGCGCAAATAAATGACTTATTATATGTTATATAATACGTAACGATTATGCACTGAAACTTAAGAGAGAAGTATGACAAGTTTGTCAGGGCTCATATTCTTATACAACTATAATATTACCGAAGGCAAATGAAATCAGCTGATGGTACAGATTAAAATTTGTATATGTATTTGAATGAAACACTGTCTAATATTCAAATCTAATGTTAAATCTGGTAGTTTGATAATAACTAACATACTGGTCAGATTAGTGCAGAAGCCGAGAGCCAATTTGAATTGTATAAGCACACTAAGAAAGTCATACAAATCGCTTTGATTGTCAGCCTCACTAGAGGGGTCGAAATGGGGAAGTTATAAATTTGGTTAAGCGACAATACTTTTTAATTTACTTGACACACTGAAGAACAAACTTTGAGATACGTAAATAAAGTTAAATCAGTATTCGTCAACCGCATCGAGTATTTGGCTGAAAATGGCACTTTTCAGTCCTTTTGTATCACTTTGCCTTCGGTTTTATAACCGGCAATATGTCACGTTTCTGAGGTTGGCTATAAGACAAGTGTGTTACAAACTTTAGCTAAAAAGTGTATTCTGAGGGTAAATATTGTTTTAAATCTGCCTATACTATCTTATTTCTGCTCCAGCAAATACAGCTGACAATAGATTTCCCTCATAAAAGACATTTCACTTTAGATTCCATGAAAAACAGAATCGTGTGCTTATGCAAAAATTGGCACACGTATCATGTACCATAACAATTTGTTAAATGTGTTGTACAATAATGTTACTAAACAGGCTAAAAAAAAATCAAATAAGAACGTTGCAATCAATATTTCTTAGTAAGATAAATTATATTCTGATTTCGGTGTGACGCCAAGGGTGTTTATATAAAAAGTAAATTAAAAGAATAGGTCTAAAACGTACATAATATAAACTGTATCATGATTTTGTATACTACGATATACAATGTGTTCAGTTCTTGCATCAGACATAATTCTTTATATAGAAATTAAAAACTAAGTACACTACACAGTACGTAAGGAAAGTCTTGTTCACTACGTATGTACTTAATTAGCATGTGATACTTAGTGGTAAGTACTTAAAGATAATTCCATTCTATTACACTAAGTTCAAAATAAGCAACAGTATCTTTTTTGTTTAAGTCCACGATCAGTACTTCGCAAATCAGTATGTCTCACCCTCTGATCGCAACTGATAAGGAACTGCCCCATACATCCTAAGGGCGAGAGCCGGTACATCTGTTATCAAGACGCATGGGCAGAGTTCTATCTTGTGCTCTCTTATCTCAAAATTAAGTGTTAGGGGGGAGGACAGGAAAGTTAGTTTATATTTCGACAAAGACGTGCCAAGTAGAGAGATCCTTTTACACCCTTTTCTTGGTTTTAATTTATCTTCTTTTAGAAATCCGAGATTCCTTATTACTAGGGATGTTTTCTCAGTGAACTACTTACTACAGGCGTTTGGCTTTGAGTGAGGTCGTTGACAAAACCAGATTTAAATATTATGAATATATTCATTATTTAACTTTGACAATAAGAGTTATTAGTATATAACGTAATCACTTAACTACATTAATTATAAAATCCTATATAATGATTAATTGTAATACAAGTAAATTTCAAAAGCTTCAAAATAAAAATAACATATGTTATCTTTCATTTTATATTTTTAAAATTAAGAAACCCATTTAAAATGCTAACTTAAGTTATTAATACTTAAAATATTAATCGTTTTGATAATAATTAAGAATAATAATATGAGATAGAATCTCAACTACGTAATAGTCTAATATTTGAGATATGTTTGTGCTACTTCAACTTGTTAGTCATGAATCGTGTGGCTGCTTTATAATATATATATATATATATATATATATATATATATATATATATATATATATATGGAATAATAGATAATGTTGGTTTACCTCGTGACATTACCTTAATTAAAGCAATAACAAATGTTGGTAAATATTTTTGTGTGTAACTACATGACTGAATTTTTTATAGAATGGGCATCAAATGGCCTCTGACCAAAATTTTCAGTGACTCCAGTACTAAAATATTCACCACAAATTATTGTTGCCAAATAGACGATTTAGAAAACTAGATAAAACCCACTCATTTACAAAATACGAGGAACCTTAAAATTAATAATGTGTAACTCCACACACACAAACACACACGCGCACGCATGCACACACACATCGGGAAAATATAAAAACCATATTAAAATGAATTTGAAAATTGTAAATTTAATTAACATGAAAGCTGTTGTAACACTACAGGAATGCATTACCACTGAAGGATAAGAAGCTTTCAAAATAAAGGGTGTTGCAAGAAACATCTAACAAAAATACTGTTTCAAAATCGCATAACAATGAGACAAAGCCTAATATTTACAACAAATATTGAAATTACTTTATTTCCTTGCATTACAAATTCCTTGCATATCTCGTATGTTTTATTTTTTATATCTTGTAAAGTATGATGTTTAGGTCACCTAACAATGTCTTCTGGTTAATTAACACAACTTATATAACGAACAAGCTGATGATGCAGTTGCATCTGAACACGTCCTGAACAAACAACTCGAACTGAGCTGAGCGATGGTATTCGTGAGCTAATACGATATTTTATCATCATCAGGATACCGGCTACCTCTACACATTCCTTCTTTGACAAATGTTCCTGTTAAATACAAAATAATGGATGCTACCAATATCACAGACTGCTGACACGCAAGGCGATAAGTTATATAAGTAAAGCGATTAATATAAATTACGTTAGCTATTGTTAGAGTTCACTACGAAAAGTTACTTTTCGTTAGGAGAAAAACAGCTATTTGGCTTTGCGTCACCCCTTAATATTTAAACGTTAAACAAAATATTTAACTTTTTGTACAGTATTGTTTTATTTATTTGTTGAGTACAAAAAAATTTAATGAAAGGCATATTTTTGAAGGCACTAAAAATCTTATCGTTTTAACATTTAAAAGTCCTTGTGCATGTGTCAGAACATTATGAGCGGGTAATTTTTCGGAAGCACAGTGTTAATAAATGCTACTTTACCACTGAATTGGAATGCAAGTTGGATTAAACAGGTGTAATAGGCTTCGCTGAAGTTCTTTTGAAGGAGATATTAAACCATTTTGCCATGGCAAAATTTTCAATCATTCTCTAAGTATCTCGCGGACAGTTAGACTTCATTGGCTAAGGCGAACCCCATGGAGGAGGCATATGGTAAGAATTTACCATGCCCTAATAAGTTTATATACAAATGGTGCTTCATATAAAATTTCACTTCTGTAGATGACCTAGTTCTTGAGATATTGGGCGGACAGACAGGTGGAGAGACAATATTGTATAAATATTGCTACCTTCCTGAGTTGTATAAACGCTAACGCTCAGCCGATAAACTTGAAAGTGGAATAAACATAACATTTTAATGTGCGATATTATTGTATTCATTTAGGAGAAATGTGTCGTACATGCCGTGCTTATCAGCGGCGAAGTTGGTATTTAACCAGCGAAGTTGAAGCTGTGTTCCCGGCAGAACCGACAGGCGGAGTAGACCAAAGCCGCTTACGTCATTCTGCTTTGAAGTCTCCTTAATGCCCCATTTTCAGAGCAAAGCTTTCGATCTCCTGTTTTTATTTATCTTTCATTCTCTCGGCTCTGGAAGTTTAGTCTCCTGTGTAATTAGCCCCGTTATGTTCTGTGTTAACACTTTTTTGCACAGTTTTCTTTATTTTAAAGATTACGCTGTAGTAATGAATACTTGTTTATTTATCATTTATTTATTTTGTTTTAAAAACTTGTTAAGGTTTTGTGCGGTAAATAATTATTAGTAATGAATATCTTTTAATTTAATTTGTTGATAAGAGTGAAACTAACTGTCTTCCAGCCTTCAAATTGTATGAATAATGAATAGCAGATTGTTGAACAAATGATACCATACATTTTTTCGAGACAAATGAATTTTTCAATAGCCAACTGCTAATTATTATATTTGTAATACCTTTAGGTTTTCTTGATGCTAATTTTGATCCCGTATCATTCCAAAAGCCATAATTTTATTTATATTTCCGCAATATACCATGGATCCAGTGGTACACACAGAAATCTTTTCTGGGTATCCGGCACTTTTTTATCCAAACTGCAACTTTGAACATTTTTAAATCAGAAAGTTGTTATCCGATTATGACCAATTATTTATACAAGGTAGATAAAAGTGTACTGTAATTGAGTATGTAATTTTAGAATTTTGTAATAATGTGAAAATAATGTTGTATATTAAATTACTATCTTAACTTTTATTCTTAACCGAGTGCTCCACAAAATCCTGTTATTGCTCACGTTATGAAGTTCTTATTCATTATCTTGAGCATTATCTTATTAATTTTATAAACCATTATTAAAACCTTTAATTTTTAAACACAAATTAAATTGAGACTGAAAGTACCCGGTACAAGTTACTTTTACATGTACTTTTTACAATAGCGATACTTTACACGTTTACCATCATTCCTGGTACAAAGTACGCGGATTACTTTAGCGGTACAGTAACTGGAACATGTAACTGTACCAATTTATGAGCACTCTTCAACGTATAATAATTAGTTAATTATTATAAATTATAATAATTTATTATAATATTATTATATTATTATTATTATTAATATGGGCTTAAGCCAAATTTAGGACTAGCCTGAAGTAATGTGATAAACAATCCCAGGTTAGAATCCTAAAGAGTAGAGGAGGTTTTTTAGTGGGTAAACCCGTTTTTAGGGAGTCCCACACTACAGGCTGGCCACCTGCGTGCGTAATTGCATTTTTCCTACCTCTCCATAAAAAAAATTAATATATTATTATATATATTATAATTTAAATCAGATCGACTACTTTTTTTAATTAATCTCACTTTTGTAGTTACTGCGTGACGATAAAATTCAAATATTTCATGTATTAATTATAATTCATGTATTTCATAAATTAAATTAGTCATACATTTTGAATTTATATATTAGATTGTGATTAATTTGAAAGTTCCAACATACATATAATTTTTATTTTTCAAAATAAATCACATTAAGTGATCGATGATTTTGAAATAAATGCTCTTAGGGGGTGGGAGGCAGATCCCATTCGTCCTTCCCCCCGTCGGTGCGCCCCTGCATGGATCATGCATGACCCACGATGAAACGTCGAGTAATTCATACATTTTTTTCAATTGGATGAACAAAGTGGTGAATATACGGAAAATCTCAAATGTAAATATATAATTACATTAATACAGTAATAGAATAACTTTAAATGTACAATCGGATTATGGTTATGTTGATGACAAGATTTTTAGTTCGAGTGATTCTAAACGTTATTAATAAATCAATTAATAAAAAATTAATTAATAATTGATTCATTAGTGTATAAAGTAAATTTACAATCTAGGGAAAGAAGATCTATAAATGATGAATTACTTTTGGGTAGTACTAGTACTAGTGGGGAATTTACGTATAGCATTTTACCGTTATATTAAAGGTAAGCCATGAACTTAGTGCAGAAATAAAACATGCTAGTTTTAAATTTCACGACACCAGGATACTGAATTTCCAAAAGTTAGTTGTAAGTAAATCGTGAGTTAAAAAAAGTGCAGTAATCAAATGTGCTCGGCTAAATATTTTACGAGCCGTAGGTTTGGGATATTTTGTGTAAGTCATTCCATTAATATGAAATATCAGCTTATGTCATTTTAAAAGTTATTGTTTAATTATAGATAGTGGGGAATTAACGTATTACCTTATTAATGAAAGAGCCGCTGGTTTTAGAAATGTACCAGCCACTCTGCCGGCACATATTATTATCGGCCTAAGATCATAAGATCAGAAAATGATAATGCACCATCAGCGAATTTTTCCTTTGCGGGGCACCCATTCATCTTACCGGCCCATTCATCATTTCCTCTCAGGACTGCTTTCCGCACTATTTCAAGAAGGTGTCTACTCCTACAGTATCAGACTATCAGTTGGACAACATCGAATCTGTATTACCTTTCTTCCAATATCTAGGTTTCAGCACCCCCTCTACATAAGCAGAGACAGTATTGCAAGTCTGTCTGTCAGATACCATTTTTCGAATAATGATGTCCGGTGAGAGTTAGCATATGACAACTTCAAGTCCCTTTTATTCGTTTTCCCTCCGTCTGCAAAAGAAGGTCATGTGGTTGACGTCGTCGTGCTCCGTAGCCCCATAGCGACATTTCGAGATTTCAAACTTATCTATCTTAAACAGGTACGCTATAAATGTGCCATTGCCGGAACTGGGTCAGGTAGTCATTTACCTCCCGTATAGTCACTCCACCCATTTTCTCAGGAAAGTTATAGTTTGGTATAGACCGGCGACTCAGTGCCCTGGTATCATAAGATTTTAGGCGTCATACATATTTGATTACTGTACTTTTATAAACTCATGGCTTTATTTTATTTTTAAAAATTTTTTGTTCTCTTAGGACAAGAAGCTTATGAATTGCACTTAGTCCTGTAAGAACCTTTGCGCTGCTTCCGGAGTGACCGGATATTCAGGATGGGCAAGGTTAGGGAGTAGGGGCCTCCTTCTATCGAGATTCATGAGGAAGAATTAGGGAACTACATCTTAAAGTCATGTCTCCCCGGAAGAAGGGAAGGCCAGCTCTAAACCAGCCTCTCCAGTCAAAGTAGGCAGGGGGTGGCACACCCTTTTTGGGGCTAGCAAGAACCTCTGAGGTTAGGGAACAAACCCCACCAACTCCAACAGTCACCTCCAACAGTAGACTAGACCTATCGAATTGCCAATGAACCCCAGAATCTTAACATTTGCGGTTAGTGATGTGCCGCTCCTATAAGGTTGTCCAGGTTAAAGTGACACATAAGTTTTTGCTGTGCCCAGTGGTGGCTCAACTGGAAGGTGTAAACCAGCCAGAAATGATCCCTGCTGGCTTAAACTCATGGCTTACTACTAAAGTTCGGCAATTCAATGTCCTGGTGTCATGAAATTTAATGCGAACATGTTTGATTACTGCACTTATCTATTGTCTATTTGTCTTGGCATGACGTCACAATCGACTTAGACAGTATTAAGCTAATACAGAAGACAATTCATGTCTAACAATTACACCTGCAATCAATCCAAACCTATCAAAATTAACATTTTGACCAGACGTCTGTTGTATCCAGTTTTGCTAAAGGATAACAGTTGGATTTCGACTAACTTATTAATATTAAACGCGCATTACAGTCAGACTAATAGCTAAATTGTTTGGAACTCAAGTTAAACTTTAAATCTCTTACTTTCCCTGACAAATGGGCTATCGGTTACTTACCTTTTCTGAGGATTAGCTCGAGTTCTGTAACAAGCGTCACTTACACTTTTTCTATGTACACTGTGATTCTGAAATAGCCGCTAAAACTTTCGAAAATAGTTACACATATGTTATATACATTTTCTTGAATACTTTCTGAAATACCCCAGCCCCTGGACGGTGAACTAATTTTGGCTACAGTTGACGTGGAATCATTGTACACAAATATTCCTCATGACGATGGAATAAGAACTGTAGAACATTTTTTAAATTTAAGACCTAGGAATTCAAAACCTTCTACTTCTTTTTTATCTGCCCTAGTAACCTTTATACTTACCATGAATAATTTTAGATTTAAAAACAAAAATTACTTACAAATGAAAGGAACCGCAATGGGAACCAGAATGGCACCTTCATATGCAAATTTATTTTTGGGATTTCTTGAACAAAATTTTTTAACATCTCAAAATTTAAAACCGTTAGTTTGGTTCCGATTTATTGACGACATTTTTATTATTTGGCAACATGGCATGGATAGTTTAACACATTTTATTCAACAATTAAATTCATTTTCAGTTTTAAAATTCACTTTCAATATTTCTAAAAATCTTGTTACGTTTTTAGATGTCGATGTGTTTTTAGACCAGGGACACCTAAAAACGAAAATCCATGTCAAAGATACAAATCCAATGCAATATTTACACTACTCAAGCTGCCATCCTGGTTACGTTAAAAAATCTATTCCGAAAAGTCTAACTATTAGAGCAAACAGACTCTGCTCTAATAAACATGATTATTATTGTCACACTGAAAAATTAAAAAATGTTTTTAGAAATAGAGGGTATCCTAACAAAATTGTAAATGATAACATGCAAAAATTAAAAAACTCTACTCCTAGGAATTATAAAAACCAAGGAAAATTTATTACCACCTATCATCCAGGGCTATACAAAATTAATGGTATAATAAAAACTGCACACAATATTCTACAGGCTTCACCTGTAACCAAAAATATATTCACTAATCCACCTAAAGTAATTTTTAAAAAGCCTCAAAATTTGAAAAACATATTAGTAAGACCAAAACTACCCTCTGATGAGCTAACTCAAAATTTAAACAAACCTTTTGGCTGTGAACCCTGTTTTAAGCCTCGCTGCAAAACATGTAATTTAATAATAAGTTCAAAACATTTCTGTAGCAGCACAACGAAAAGGAATTATCCGATAATTGGTAAAATGACTTGTGAATCCAGCAATGTTATTTACCAATTGTCATGTAAAGACTGTCCGAAGGACTACATTGGTCAGACTATAACTCCATTGCACATTAGAATGAACAAAAATCGCAGCGATACAAATCTTGAAATTAAATCAAATCCTATTTCGGCCCACGCAATGGAGCATAACAAAAAATTCGATGAATGCTTTTCTCTAAAAAGTATTAACAAAATTCAGAACCCCCATAAACTTAAAATAAATTATTTAGAAATAGCTCATCAGAGGGTGCTACAAACTAAACATCCGGATGGTCTAAATTTGAGATACGGATAGCAGTATGTATAAATTACACGTTACAATTTTAATTTATAGTTTTATATTCCTTGTAATAAGCAAAATTATTTACTCTTTGTACGTAATTCAAAATTAGTTTTATTAACATATGATGTTTCTTTTGTTTATTATTTTTTGTTGATATATTTGCTTATTTACCTACTGTATATCTCTTGAAAATGTCTTATGACGAAATATAGAGAATTTTTATGTTCTTTTCTTCTATTCTTTTCTATTCTTATTGAAGATATATATATATATATATATATATATATATATATATATATATATATATATATATATATATTCATTAAATAACACGATATTGTTCGGCCCAACTAAAATAAAATGGCATGAATAAAATAAAGATTTTGAACTTTTCGTTTTCCTACTATTTTGATTCAAGGTGTGGTTTGTGGCATTTAATAATCTACTTTTCTCAAGCCGCTTTTCTGAACTTTTTAAGAAAGAAATTTAGTACCATGTCACTCTAAGTATAGCATATTAAAAAAAATATATTATATATATATATATATATATATATATATATATATATATATATATCTTTAAAGGTTATTTAGAAAAACATCATCATGTAAAAAAGAACAAGCAGGGAGACAGAAAAATAAGAATTTTTAGACATTCACGTATAGAAACTATTTTCATAATTTTAATGTGTATTTCAATCAATAAATAAAAGTACGTCATTATCAATAAAAAGAATAAAAAGGCTTTTGTATGTTTCTATATTATTTACTAATCCAATAGCCAATTTCTATTAAATATGCACTAAACTGTTTTTCTTGGATAAAGGAATTTTCTCCAAGAAATAAATTGATAATGTCGAAAGGAGGGGGGGGGAGTTATCAAAGAGGTTAAAAATATGAAACAATAATTTATTCAGCTCATATTTTTAAGCTTTGCACACTTAAATCCAATCGTGATTTAAATAAAACCTTCACTCTATTGTATGTTAGCAAGCGTCATGTAAACAAATACATACTCTACAAGTGGCAATCTTCAGTCTATCTAGTTTTATGATGGTGATATAAGAGTTAAGTGTGTCGCTTGGAAACATACGACGCGAGAAGGTAATGATAATATCATATTTTAACTAGATACCGATAAACGATATAATGTGTGATATAATATGCGATCCCACCGTCCCGTTTCGGTGTACCAAACCTAACTTTCCTAGGAAAGAATTCTCTGTGTATTGTAAGAAACCCAGGTAGTGCGTTTATACAACGTAAATTGGCTCACGGCTCCTGAACTATAAGGATCAGCCAGTACAGACATCCAATATAAACAGCATACAAACACTGAGTTGCACCTGTTTGGGAATAATAATTATACCTAAGAGATAACTGAATCACGTAACTATGCCAAATTATTGTGTTTTATTATATAGAAATCAAGTACTCTATATCAATAATGATTAAAAGTCATATCGCTGGATGACAGTTGAGCAAACAGTTTGGATGCAGATCAGAAAAGTCCTGGATCCGACTGCAATAACCTGCTGCGACCGACGGTACAAAATATTAACAGTGAACTACCCGACGTGGTATATTGAAACTGAAGGTCGACTAAATTATTTCCCCAGTCGATTTTTAACGTCCGCTGCCAGCCAGAGAGCTGTATTAGCCACCTGTAATCTGTTAAAATGTAGTGAAACACGAGGATGTAATCCTTGGCTTGCATTCATCACCATGGTGACGCTCCCTCCACCCCTCCCTCCACCATCATCACCCGGCACGCCACCGATACAGCTCGCTTTCTGATATCGATATCTGTGTATAAATACGTGCCCCCCGCCTGCCTTTCTGGCAATTAGGCCGCGATACCTTACTCAGCGAGACCATTGCTTGATTCTACGTCACTGCTCCAGTTTGTTTACTGCAATTTATATAACAATTTCCTTGTGAACATTTCCTTCAACTCGGGTTGACCATTTACTAACATAACTGCATCTCATCTTCCAGATGTCAACAGCTTTTTACTGATTTGATGTTATCGTTGAACTCGGATTTTCTTCTAAATTAGGTTGATCCCCGGTCAAACTGAACTCCTAGTTAATTGAATACCTCCGAGATATACCTTAACCCTTTGGAAAGAAGTGGTTGACTTAACGCTTAGGTAAAGTAAACCTATGATCTAAATAATTTCCTAGTCAATTTAACATTCTGGTTAGTCCAATCTTCTGGTCATTTTAACTTTTTTTTTCAATTTAACCCCTTTGCCAATCTTACTCAAAGGTTCACTTAACCCATTATCAGACTAATCTCCTGGTCAATTTAACGCCATGGGTAACTTAACGCCCTGACTAAGTAGATAAGTTAGTAATGATTAGTTTACAGTTGCATTAACGTCACCATAAACCATAATTAAAATGGGTAGTCAAACGGATATACGTTCACCATAGGGTTAAGGAAAGATAGTTCAAACCTATAAAAATGTTTCAATATTTAAATGGCGGGACTTGAGTTTAACTTCAGTTCAAAGGAACTTCAATCGACCGAAAGTTAGAATAAATATTTAAAGTATCATTTTGATGATAAATCTGATGAGCTTTTGTACTTGTGTATCGCATATTGAATCGATATTTTAAAATAATTTATCTACAGTATATTGTTGGGTTTTGTGGTAAAAATTCGTAAGTCGTAAACATACATGGAGACTGGCGACGATAGCATATATCGTATTCATCTACACTAACATACTAACAACACTAAGGACATGTGTATGTGTCTCTATTCAGACACTGCACTTTCGAGATATACATGTCCTGCTTGGTTTGTTTACATAGGTGGCCATAAACAGTACAAGTTGGTGGTTTTTATGTCGACCCTTTCAAAACTTGCAAAGTCCTTACTTTTATGGCAGAAACATGGTACTATAATCAATGACTTGTATTTCATACAAAAACAACAGAAAACAATAAAACCCGTCTGCCGCCGATACTGCACGCGTAAGGCTCTATAGAGAAAGTTTTCAATAATGGGACTCCGTATCAGATATCTCGACAATGGTAGACGCGTGCTCATAGCAACTCCTCATTACTGCCCCCTCCCCCTTCCTTCGCACACGTGTTACGTGACCGGGTCCAGGGCCAAACATCATTAAATCATCGCTTTTCACTGGGACAAACGCTCCTATGCAATCGCTATAGTTCATTGCTTGCTTCTATACCTCTCTACCTTTTTGATATCCATTCTGCAAGATCTACGACGTTTGGAGGATAGCATCAAACGGTGTTAAGAACGATGTATGGTGGTTGGTTGCGTGTGGCAGTCATGCCAGGTCGTGCCGAAAGAGGCAAATTTAATTTGGTTTTACAAATGTGAACTGCTAGAGACCGCAGCCTTCAGTGTGTAATAGTAGTATAATGTTTGAAAACGGAGTTGCAATCCGCAGAGCAGTCAGAGGCTACAGCCTTCAGTGTGTAGATGGTAGTATAATGTCTGAAAGTGGCGTAGCAAGTGCCAGAACTGCTAGAGGCCGCAGCCTTCAGGGTGTAGATGATAGTATAATGTCTGAGAGTGGGGTAGCAAGTGCCAGAACTGCTAGAGACCACAGCCTTCAGTGTGTAGATGGTAGTATAATGTCTGAAAGTGGGGTAGCAAGTGCCAGAACTGCTAGAGGCCGCAGCCTTCAGTGTGTAGATGGTAGTATAATGTCTGAGAGTGGGGTAGCAAGTGCCAGAACTGCTAGAGACCACAGCCTTCAGTGAGTAGATGGTAGTATAATGTCTGAAAGTAGGGTAGCAAGTGCCAGAACTGCTAGAGACCACAGCCTTCAGTGTGTAGATGGTAGTATAATGTCTGAAAGTGTGGTAGCAAGTGCCAGAACTGCTAAAGGCCACAGCCTGCAGTGTGTATATGGTAGTATAATGTCTGGAATTGGGGTAGCAAGTGCCAGAGCTGCTAGAGGCCGCAGCGGGTTAGTCTCCATTAGCACATTAGGGGATGTCACCACGCGTTACCCTCGCCCTCCACCGCCGCCCCATCACCATCCTCACCCCCGGCATGAAGACATTTGAGAAATAATTGCGGCCTGACGCCTCGCTTCACGCTAATGAGGCCTGTTGCTCCGCTGCGACACGTCACCAGTCACACGACACGCACGCACGTTCGTTATCGCTCCTGCCCACGTCCACGTCTATTAAACCGTAAAAACGCGATTGGTCGGTAGTATGCCTGTATACACATATTTACTTTCTTTATTGTAATACTTGGCTAGTCAATATTCGAGTATTATTATTTTGCTTTATATTTCAACACTTGTAGTGTATCGAAGTGTAGCAATACCAAATCTTACATAGAAGAATTTCCTAATTAGTGAAATCATTTTATAAATTTATAAAGGTCTTTAAGGATAGAAAATGTGAATCAAATTATATCATATAATACATAATAAAATAATTGATCAAAATTATAGAAATTAATAATAATTAACATTAGAAAACCTACCGTTTTATGATTTGAGCATAATTGCCAAGTTTGGGACGTATTTGGTTGATTTCTTCAAAGTGATAGTCCACATTTTCTAAACACGCTTTGTAGCTCAAATACGAGTCTGTTATTGCTCTGTTAGTATTGCAAGATTCATTGCACAAATGGCTTTTATAGTTGTCGATATGTTTTGTCATTGCATCCATAATCAATTCTGTTTAAATAAATCATTCATATATAAATTCGCTTTCCTTTTTTCCCCCATTTCGTTACAAATGGTAAAATAAATATTTTCGTTTAATTTTAACGTAACGAAGAACCAAATGTTTATACGCTATTTCTTTTATTTTCTTTTTACCATGGTTTACATAAAATTTTCCAAACGCCATTTAAGAATTGTGCTTTAATGTTGGTTTTATTATTATAACAAATTGTATAGTACAATAGTTCTGCCTCGCTTGTAAAAC
Organism: Homalodisca vitripennis; assembly: GCF_021130785.1. Lineage (NCBI taxonomy): Eukaryota > Metazoa > Arthropoda > Insecta > Hemiptera > Cicadellidae > Homalodisca > Homalodisca vitripennis. The sequence goes on from NC_060210.1 coordinate 93,997,081, forward strand.
ATGATTGCGCACCGAAAACAACTTTGACCCTAGTGGTCGAAACTACTATTACTAAATCACTCTTACTTATGTAAGATAATGTAATAGATTTAATTTATAAGGTAATAAATAATAAGATAGATTAAATAATAATATAATAGAAATAGCTTACTATTATTCTTACTTTTGCTTCAAAATAAGTTGTTTATTTATTGAGTAAAAAATAATTTTGTCTTTGTGTTTACTATTTGTCATTAATCTTATTTTATTTTATTTGTGTTGTTTATCTGAAGTATTATTGGAAATATAAAAAACATAAAGCAAAAAACATTATATTTATATTTAACTATCAATTTTAAAATACAAACAAACCCAAATCAATTATGTTGTCAAGAATAAACTAAGACTCGTTCCAATTAAAAATCAACTGATGGAAAGCCTTCATTAAACCGATAGATGTAATTAATTAGTAGAAAGGAACCCAGCGAACTTTCAAGTCACTAGTTGAGAAGTAAATTAAAACTGGTGATGCGAGGGGTGAGGGGAAGGCGGATCACAAAGGGATGAAACTAATACAGTGACCCGTTAGGCTACCGTAGCCGGCAGGCTTCTGTCCTGCTTTGCCGCATCTCCCGACCTCGGCTCTCTTTGAGTTGGCTGTCACTACATCCGTACAATAGTCATACCGATGTGCGTTCTGAAAAAAGAAAAATTACAGATATTTCAATCATGTTCAATCCCCTAACTTACTGTTTAAAACACGTTATAAAGTGATTGTATAGATGATCTTAAATAGAGAACCGTCAAAAAACGGATTTCTCTCAGCTAGGTGAATGCTCAACACAGATGGAAATTTGAAAATAAGGCCAAATAAAAGAACGTTTGTTCCCTCCTTTAAAAATATCCTCATTAATCTACGCAACTCACACTCTTGGGACATAACGTGTCGTTTGGTAAAGAACCAAATGAATTATATCGATACATTTTTGAATTTTAGTTATTAAGCAGATAGGCTACGGGGAATTGGTACAGACAGTTCTCACAACGAAAACAGTGTAAAAATTACGAAATGATTTCCAAAGTTAAAAATTTTCCTGGAGTCAACTAAGGATAGATGTTTTTGTACATCTTAACTAATTCATGGTTTTGAAGAGGTTTCGTGACGTTAACGAATATATAGTTGTCACTGTCTGAGCGTTAGCGAAGAATTTCATTTCTGTCTGTCTATCTGTCCTTACGATATCTTTGAAACGAAATGACCTACATAGACTTTAAATTTTGCATGAAACTTTATTTCTATATAGGCAATACTGAGTTCGATTATGGTGCATGTTACTTCATGCGATTTGGCTAAGCGTTAGGGAATATTTTTTTAATTGGCCTAATACATGTAACCATAATGGCAAAGAGAAAATAGCAAAATAATTACATTTGTAAACTAACTGAGTATAATCACATGAGTTGTAACATGCCACCTTTTAGTAAACTTGTGTGTAAACTTTTATTCAAAGAGTACAAAAAAAATAAAAATCAATTTTAAATGTATGAGAATATTTGGTGTCACCACATTCTTGTATTATCCTTCATAGCTTTACAGGAATATTTATAATTTAACACGGTTTGAAACTAACTTAATAAACAAAAATGGGAATATTTCACGCACATGGCACACTTTACTGTACTCTGTCAATGGGATTTGGCTGAGCATCATCGAAGTCCATCACTTAAAAAGCTGACAGATTTTCTTTTCCGTTCACTTGGGGGCTGTACGAAATGAGGTAAAGACTTGAAGTTTTCAATGCGACTTCAGCGAAGCCTATTATGATGCAACACCTGGTGTGGCGTACGTTGTAATAAATAGAACCACTCAAGTTATTGCGTTAAGGTCGTTTGCTGATCATCTATAAACATCTCCCGCTGTAAACATTGAAAATGCTGACGTTTGCTCGATTTTAGTTTGTTTGTCCCGTTTCCGCAAGACAACATCCTAATTTGATTGGCTACGATCTATAAATTATACCCCTTTTCAGACGAAACACACACAAGATTGATTATTGTGACCGGTTACAGGGGCGTGATACTTTTTAGGGCCAAATGTGTACATTTAAATGTGAAAATAATTATCAACAGATGACGATAAGCAACATTAAAGTTTTATTTTATTTATTATTTATATATATATATATATATATATATATATATATATATATATATATATATATATATCACATTGTTATTGGTGCACAAGTAACCAGTTTAAATAAAATCTCTACCCTTTTGATAGCTAGTTCTCTTATAATTGTGTTTGAAAATAATATTTACGTATATATTTTTATTGAGTTTGATTGGCAATGCACTGTAAAAAAATAAGGACAGATAAATAGCAGGATATTTTGACATATAACTCACGTTGGCGGTCATTCAAAATTCTCAGCACAGATAATACCAGCGACAAATGCTAAGAAATATAAAATGGGTCTTAAAAATTGACTCACAACTTTAAATATATACGAAATTCCCATCGATTTAGAGGTTAAGTTACTTTAGAAGTGTGTTTCACAAAAATGTGCGAATTTCAAAATAGTTCTTACCCGAACTACTTAGCTTGAGGAATGTGTAAATTCTAACTTAATGCTATTCGTCCTTTTCTTTTTGGTCTATGAATTGTAGGAAAATGCTTCTAAAATTTGTCGCTGTATTTTTTTAACGTTGTTAAATATTGTGTATAGTTAGTATATAATTGTAAATTGTTAATATTAAAAAGAAAAATTAGAGACATTTTCAATTTTAATCCCGAAACTTATTCTCATTTAATATATAATTTTCTTTAAAAAAAAAAAAAATATTTTATTTCGAAAATATGAAACCTCATGGGAAAAAGGAGCAATTACATTTTTCTAAAGGAAATAAAACCGTCTTTATAAATGAACAGTATTTGGGTAAAAATATATATTTTGGCGAAGCGGTGAAGGAATTGCTCTAACATTTGTTCTGTTTAATTTTAATGTTAGTATTAATTAAATCCTAGATTATAGAACCTTTTGGGTTATAGAATGGTCTATAATTAAAGGCTGCACAATCCAGGATATTTACTTTTTTATTTCCAATTATTGTATTTTATATTACTCTTTCAACGTTTGTCTTACCACTGTTAGTGTATTGCAAGTAGCATGTGATATTATTATGAAGAACTAAAAAACGAAAAAAATGTATTCACCTTTCCATATTTATTTAATGCATGGATCAGCACAGTTAGCAAAGCCACAAACTTTAAGTAAATGCAAAAAAGCTCTAATATATAAAATGGCTGATATTTTATCCATTAGTAAATTCTGACCAACCACATCATTGTTTACTATTATTATTGAATATGTAATATATTAAATGAGCTGAGTTTACCTCCAATACTAATCTGTTACCGCCCTGAAATGTGTTGAACGAGAGGCAAACTGTGGGAACAATATTTATTTACATAAAGTTACATAACAGTATTAAACATATATAATTGAGTAAACTTTGGTAATAACATAAACATTGATATTATACCTAAATTAAATTGATGTATTAAATTGTTAAAATAGGACTTTAAAACAGAAATATTTACAACTCTAAACAAAAGCTGTAGCACAGTAATATTTTTATGTACCGCCGGAAAGTTAAACACGATATTCTAATATATGAGCACTGTAAAGCTGGACCATTTTCAAACTTATATGAATTTAGTCCTTTTAGTTTTTTTGTGCCTGTAAACCCTAAGATCATGCCTTGGTTAACGGTTGGTTTTAATGCTTCAAGGAAAAGTATAACCAGGACATTATTTTGAAATTTCGGCCAATTTCTCTACCCTCCTGTTTTGGACCCCACCAAAACTCGGAATGGTTTAGATTATTTTTTTCTTAGGGGATCTTCGTTTACATATTTCATAAAAATTAAATTTTAATTTTATAAAAGGCAAAATAATTCTCCCCTCCCCCAAGCATGCGCTAGGTAATTCACTTAAAACGTGTTTTTCTCAAAGAACTTGCCGTACTTAAAGAGTAACGAAACCAAAGAAATGTCCTGGTTCTAACATCAATATTGTAGGCATGAATCTCTTGGAGAGTGGAACATTCATTACTTTGTTAAGTTGTTTCAAAGAAACGCCCGGCGGATGTGGCGCGTTCCCTGGGGAGTGGAGAGCCGGGGATACAGTGAGCTCCGGGATACTTGCAGGGGTGCCGGGATATGAAGCCGCACGTGGTCGAGAAGTGAATTAAAACTCGCTGATGCTGCTGTGGAGGGCAGTGAGTGAAGACTGATGGGGGAGGGGAGGGGGACACAAAGGGATGAGCTAATACAGAGTCGCCCATCAAAGCTGCTCATTACTTGGTCGACGTTGCACAAACAGCCGTATACTGTACCTGGTTCCAGGCATGTCGCCTAATCATCGTTTGCTTTTTGAATACAGGTTATTTTCCGTCATTGAACTTAAATATATTAACATGTTTATTGATTTTTATTTACTAATGACCATAAAAATTCTAAATGGTTCCGTTTTTGTTTTTTGTATACTCGTATAAGTCTAGTACAAAACATATCTTATGAAACTGTGTCTTAATTTTTTATAGAATGGCTAAAGGATCAAAATTTTTGAAGTGGTTTCCAGTGGTGCATACTGTTTTCCTATTCGTATGTATTTTTAGTTGTTTAAAAAGTCTTTGTTCTTAATTTGACAACGCAGTATTAAAGGTGACACACGTGATACAAGTATGTCTATTTTATTAAATTTCTGCAGCTAATTAAAGTAAGTCATTTTGCGAAGTTGACCGGATAATAAATTGCAAATTGATAGTAGCCTAATACGGAATAATAGATTAATTTATCTCGTCCTTCATAAACAGCTTGAAGGTTTTAGGAATAAAATATAAGTGCTACATAATAATATTCATACTATAAAATTCTGCTAATAAGATTGAGGCCTTGAAGCCAGTCCAAAATTGCTTGACCTAATGGAATGTTTGGACCTGTTGTGACAAGTTGCTAGCTAAACCCTGGTATTCCTGTTGACATAACACTTACTATTCACTACAGCCGAGTGACTTTGCTAGGACACGGTTTAAGTTTAGGACCTTAAAGTAGTAAACTTGCGTTCGAGAATTATATATTACTTTGTGCTTTTGATTTTACACCTTTAATTACACAATCAGTGTGCTCAAAGTTGTAATATTTAAATAACAAATTCCACGAAAGCAGTATATAAGGGACAGTTCCCGGTCAAAACTTTATGGAGGCATTAGATGGGGGATGATGAAGTTATTCCTGACGCCGTCAAACGCATTTCCTCTCCGGGAAGTACGGTAGCGGTACCCAGTACGATTCGTTTAGTGCGCTCGTGCGTGTCGACAAAGCGAGCGCCACGGGAACCAACGATTTTCACACCCCAAAAGGGTGGGTGGCTGGAGCGCATTGTCAAACCGTGTTAGCCCGGAACTGACATTAGGGGATGAAAATGGAATAACTTTCATGGCTGTCTTCGCCCCTGATTTGTGAAGGGCCTGCGTGTAGTTTATCATGGTAACGAAATATTGTGCGCGTTAGTTTCCCGGCCTTACTTACTTATAACAAATGCCCTCGTCATATCGACTCTGCGAGCCACATCATCCTTTTGTTGAATGGGCAATATTCCTTACTTCTGTATCTTAATTATAAATACGTCTTGGATACCCACCCTATAGACTCCCTAAGAATATGAAGAATATGGCGGATATGAACAGAAGGATAGGCAGACAAACGAACGGACACTGTCTTGATTGTAAGGAAGTCTGTTGGGTCCTCAATAATTGAACAACCAGAAAGTTGACATGATATCGGCGATATGTACTGTTCAAAAAAATTTCTGCAACACACATCTCCCACAAGGGTCTACAAGCTTCATTTGTAGATGAGGAACACAGAATTCGATTATGGTCTATGCCTATGGAATTTGGCTGATCTTTAGCGTATATGGTATATATCCACGAGAAAATAGCAGAATAAAACATTGTTTAAACTCTGTTTAAACTGTGTAAGGAACTCAATACACTCACTAAAGATTCAAGGGTGGAACATATTAACACGTGAAGCCTACATACACATCATCATTTTGGAGTGACTTGCTGTGTAGAATTTTATTATTTAAATACCGGTATGAAACCCGATTTATAGAATGAAAACGTGAATGTATCATGCGGCAAGATATGTCAAGAAAGATTTCGTATGTAGACTTTAAATTTTGCATGAATCCTTATTTATACAAGAACTAGCGGGCCCGGCGCGCTTTGCTGCGCATTTCAATAATTTTTTGCAAAAGTTGCCCGCGGCTTCGCACGCAATTTCCCGTTGAAAACAGTACACTATATTCACTTATTCTTTTTCTATCACATTCTAAACATTGCTGAGATAATTGATAGTCGTTCCATCGTGAGCCTCTTGGGCGTATTATGAAGGTATGTACCATATTCCTGCCTCTATCTAGCTGTTACCCACGGCTTCGCACGCAAATCTTAAGAACCGAAGTCCTTATATTACTTAGTAAATTTTTTTTTTACTATAATAAATTTTAGATTAAATTAGTTATATCTCCGATGCCACGATTGAGCTTGCTTTGTTGTCTCGATCGAGAGAATATGTACACACGGAGTTTTGAGAACCATACTTCTGTCAAAAAAAACAACTAAGGTTGATTTTATAACATTCTTTATATTTGTAGCCAACGTAAGATAGTAATTATGATATCTGCATTACTCTTCTGATCAAGCATGAGCATGGTTTATATTAAATAAATATTGCAGTTAAAGGTGAATTTTTACGTCAAATTTGAATTGTATTATCTGGATAGTAAAGTCTATGTTTAACAGTGATTGCAAAAACAGTTTAAACAAAATTTGTCGTTTCTCTTAAGCTTACTCTATGCTTTAAAACTATAAGTGTAATATATGTTTACAAAGAACAGCTGATTAAAAATTTGAAAAGACGTTAACATATGTTTGCTGCAATGCATTTCTTATGGGTATTTCTGTAACCAGTGGGGCGGAATCCTGAATCGGGAAAGGGATGGGCATAGCTTATAAACCTTCTCCGTGGAAAAATACATATACGTACAAATTTTCATCATGATCGGTCCAATAGTTCACGATTCCATAAAGGACAAACATACAAACATTCATTTTTATATATATAGATGAGTTCTCTCTTGCTTAATTTCTGTGTCAAATTATTTGTTGTGTGATTAGCTACTACCTATGTATTTATCCACATGGCATCTCGAGAATGAAATGAACTATAAATTTGAAAATTTGCATGCAACCTCAGCGAGGCCTATTACGACACTTAGTGTGGTGTATTCCTTATCTTCTACATCCACATTAGTTTCCAAAAATATTTTAGTTTTGGATCACACGAATATTCCGATCTTTACCTCTGATTATATTTAGCCTGTTGGGATATATTATGGATTTAGGAAAGAGTTAGCGCTTCAGTTAAAAAACGAACCTTTTATCTACAAAAACTTTCAAATAATTAACAAGACAATTCAGCTCTTTTGCAAGATTGAGGTTATTACACGTTGCAATAAGTTCATAAGTTGAATTGAAACTTAGCTAGGAACCTAGCCACATGCAACCTGTAATCCTCTAGAATATAAATTTCATCGAATCACTCTAAGCTTTCCGGTCCTTGGGAAATCTTGATCTATGGGAACTAGATTCTGCAGCTCTCGATATTTCAAATCTCCAGCTTTACAATCGCTTTCAATCTCTGGGAGTTCTTAACCTGTGGAGAGTCCTGGCAACAAACTACTCTTGGGCATTTTTAAATATCTAGCCACTGATTGCTCTCAGACTCTATTCGTTTGTGTACTGTTGCATCTTTCGGCCTCTGAGAGCTTTCAGCCTCTAAGATCTACCTCTCGCGGATTCCGGGCTTCGGCAGCTTCTAGATTCTTACAGATTCTTGCCTCTTGCAAATCTCGGCCTCTGATAACTTCCGGTCTCTTGAATAATGATAACTCTGCCTTCTGGCAGCTCCGGGCTTAGCTTTTAAGTACTTGGCACCTTAGAGTTTACTCATTTTAGCATCTTGCGGACTGAGCAAAATTTCCGGCTTTGGAAGCTCCTGGTCTCAAGGAACCCACGGTTTTCGATTGCATCAGTTTCTATCAGTTCCTGACCTCAAGAAGATCTGGCCTTTTGAATTTTCCAACTGCAGGAAAATTTCATAAAACCTTCGTGCCAGTTGTGAACGCCTTAAATATCCACCCACATGGCGTTCAGAGTTATTATATTTACATATATAGTTTTTTGTATTTATATATATGATACTAGGACCTCACGCACTTGTCTCTTATGTCACCGAAGAAATTTTTTTATTGTTAACACCGGCTAACAATTAAAATACATCCGCCAGGTTTCTAATGAAAACTATTTTGGATTGGGGTCCAAAAATGGATCCGTCTTTGGATCCAATGCTGTTTATGAAATACAGGGTTTTTATTTGTTGTATAGACAATAGAGCATTCATATCGATGTCTGTTTAAATCCGTTCAATTAAAAGGCCTCTAGTATGTAGTTGAGTTATAAAATGGTTAAGAGCCTTTTCTCAAAACTGAATCGAAATCCTATTTTGAGTTAATTTATTACATAAAATTTGCATTACAATTTTTTTACAATCTATTCAAAGACAAGGTTTCTGTAGTAGTTGCGTACGCGTACAAATAACTTGACTCGTTTTGTAAAACTGCGTTAAGAATTGGGGGTTACGATGATCATAGCATATAGATTACGTAATAAAATTTTCAGTATTAAATCGAAGAATCTGTTGAGAAATGTTATCTGCATTATTGGGAAATGTTTACGTTCACTTACGCAAATACATTCTGTTTAACGAATAGCCTGTTCTAAATAAATATTGATTATCCATATTTATGTAGGCAATTCTGGAAACACATATGAGTGTTCTTTCAAATATTACTACACTGGGTGCTGTGAATTGTAAAAACGTTTTTATGGAATTGCATGTGCAACATTTCTTTGCAGCTTTAATTATAGCTGTAGGGTTCAAATTAACTTTTATTGGAATTCAAATATGTTGAATCACTAATAAATAGAAAGAAGCAAAGTAATAATCGACAAGTAAGGTAACAAATACACCTACCCAACTGAGTAACGTAGTATCTATCAAATGTTAGTCTCACCAAACAATCCACCAAAGTACCTTTATCTCAATTGTTACCACATCACATGATACAATGTGACGTGCTTATGCTCGGTGTCACCGTGGTTACCTGTAATACCAATATATCAATTTTGACATTTTATTTATACATTCAATTTTGACATTTCTACCCCAAAACCGATAGAGCTCTTCCTTAAACCAATATGAAACCATGCCTTTAAAAGTTATCTTTCAAGAGTGCGGAGGGAGAGGCAACGAAACATTTTTAACAAGGTCCTGTTAAGTCCTTAATAAATGAAATAATTAAATAAATAAAATAATAATGAAATTTATTCCTTTAAAAGTATGCATACAAAAACAACTTAATCATAGGAATATAAGTTGACCACAGTATCCAGTAATTGTGGCCAACGATAATTAATTTTAGAAAATTACAATATAAACCATTAATTTGTGAGTCCAGCAACAAATTAAAAAACTCGCACTCCGTGGCGCCTGTGCTGAATTGAGGAACTAAAGATTATAATATTACATTATATGACAAAAGAAAAATTACAAATTTCTTGCTTTAATAACTAATATAGGTCTACATGCTTGTACCGTATATTATAAGACTCATCCCAAAGTAAATATAAAAACAACTTGAGTGAGCAGATAGTAGATTTAGAATATACATAGATGTAATTAATTATACAAGAGTAGCATTTAGAAAAAACACGTCATCATAAGAAAATAGCCAATTTTTTATTTGATTTAAAAAAGATTTTAAGTTGGAACATGATTTAATATAAGGTGGTAATTGATTAAAATACTTAGGAGCAATATACTGAAAAGACTGTTTAAAATTAGATTTGTTGACTTTAGGTAATCTAAATATTCGTTGTAAATTACTTCTTGTTTAGTAAGACAGGTTTTCTGTACCAGTGTTTTGCCACTTCTAATATAAAAGATTTTTAAAACTTTGTAAACAAACAAATGGCTAATGGGTAATATTTTTAGATGACAAAACAAAGGGTAGGAGCTCTCTCATTTGTACAATACAAAAACAAAACTAATCTAATATTTTCTTTATATTTAATCTAATAAAATCTAGTATTTTTATCTCGTGATGCCAAAACGAACCCGTTATATTTATGATAATTCTTGTTCTGGTAAATAACGCAATACTACCCTACATTCACACATTCAGAAAAGTAAGTACTTGTTGTTTCGCGTGAAGCGACTGGAGTATGAACGATGATTCTCGCCGATCGACCAGAAGACCGCGGTGAGTAAGCAGCCCCACCGATCTGTACACAGACAGAGCTACCCCCGTATTTACCGACAAAGTGGGGAGGAAGAGGATCACTGGTGATTCCTTTGTGAACGGTTCTCGGTTGGAGCGAAACACCCCGCTAAGCCGCGCCGATCTTACAGATCAACCGAGCTGTTTATATCCGTTCCTTTCTGATATAAACATCGATTACCCGCCAAGCGGGGTTTATACAGTTCCACATGGCATTATACTAGAAGACTGGCTCAGTTTGTGTTAGCACCTACACGAATCCCGTATGGCTTTCATAAAAATGATATCTTAGTATAGAGATTGGCATTAGTATTCACGAATATGACACATACTTAAATTTGTAATGATATATTTTGACAATTTGAAATTTTTTATCATACTGCACAAATTACAGCTGGTCCATAATATGACGTGTTTGTTTATAAAGATCTGAAAAATCAGCTTGCGCACAATTCAAATGTATTCAGTGTGCTAACCTTAAACTTTGTTATTGTTTCAGTTGAATTAAATGTAAGACACATAGCTGTTCTTGATAATCACTAAGTTTTAATTTTGTTTCCCGTATGATAAAACCCTTTCTTAACAGGAGCAAAAATGTCTTTAGGCGCTTAATAGCATTTCCGAGCCCGGCTTCGCTTGGTTCGTAAAACACGATTGCGCACCAAAAACAATCCCTTTTATTACTAGTGATAAAATTACAATAGCACGAAAGTTATCTATTATGGGGCTAGATTTCATTTACGCTCGAGATAGAAGCCGGGTATAGAACTTTCGAGATGAATATTGAACGATACTTTTCATCGCGATGCAAAAAAGCACACTAAATCTTTTAAAAGATTACCTGAGGTTTTTATATTCTAATCATTATTCTTCAATAAGTAAACGTAACACTATTTTATAATACATTTTGGTGTTAAGGTCAGATGTTGAACAAGGACTATTGAAAAAAATAACAGAATATTCAATTGTTAAATCAAGAAAGGTCTTGAAATTAAAATTCAATTCTTCTTCACCCAAAATTAATAATCAAAACAAAATTATACTTTCTTATAAAATTTGAATAAATTAAAACCTTTCTAAAATTAATATCAATAATAAATAATCGACATATTCTTTCTTATATAAGCGAAATAATTAAATTGAAAATATGTTGAAAAAGTCTTTGTGCAGCGTGTTCTACTTCCTGTTATAGTTGCACAGATTCAAAGTTATATCTGCAACTAAACTGTATTCCATCAAAACTATTTACTTCAACCTTGAAATATCAATGTATTAATTGAATAAAAATTTCTATTACCAATAACTTTTAAATAATATCAAAATGGAGAACTTTACTCGAACAATATCTTGCTATAATTTGTAATATCTTGCTATCTTCCTTTAATAACTTTGGTAAGTTCAAATTTTTGTTATCAAAATTGTATTAAAATTATGCGATTAAAGTTTCCCAATAAAAAGAAAACCTGATTAGATAGTATTACTTTACCCTGTACGATATTAATAATTTACGAATGTAATATTTTTACTTACGCAAACATGTTTTTGGACACAAGAAAATTAAACACAACCAAATCATACGCTAAAGACTGAAAATACAGCAAAAAAATGTGAGCCGGAGCCTTAAATACAGCCTCTTCCAAAGGCTACACAGCATTATCACCGACGCCCCTGATTTTCCTCTTACGATCCAGTCAAATGGTTGAAGAATTTAATGACAACTGTCCTACATTATTGTACTCAGTTCTAGTGTTCGACGTCCAGAGAATCAACTGTCGGTCTATTATATTTTACCTTCGCGCATCCTTTCTTATGAAATTACAGCTTTAGTGTATGCATTAACAGTCCTACTTATATTGTTAACAATTTCTTGTATACATTCTTTCACACAATTATATATTAATTAAATTTATTAAAACATGTAGCAAATGCTTCAGTGAGCATAGTTGCCTTCCAAGCATTTGAGCCGGGTTCGATACGCAGCAATCGCAATTACATTTTTGCGCCAGTGTTCTTATCACTCCATATAATCCTTTTTGTCGTTTGGGCGTATCTTTAATTACAATTTTATAGCGTTTATAATTTTTTAATACAAATATAAGTATATACTGTACATAACCAGATCAGATGTTGATGGAGTAGAGTACAGTAAGTAAATCAATTAATAACTGTGTAGAGTACAGTAGATAAGATGATGACTGTATACAGTACAGTAGATCAGATGGTGACTGTATACAGTACAGTAGATAAGATGGTGACTGTGTAGAGTACAGTAGATAAGATGGTGACTGGGTAGAGTACAGTAGATAAGATGGTGACTGTGTAGAGTACAGTATATAAGATGGTGACTGGGTAGAGTACAGTAGATAAGATGGTGACTGTGTAGAGTACAGTAGATAAGATGATGACTGTGTAGAGTACAGTAGATAAGATGGTGACTGTATACAGTACAGTAGATCAGATGATGACTGTGTAGAGTACAGTAGATAAGATGGTGACTGTATACAGTACAGTAGATCAGATGGTGACTGTGCAGAGTAAAGCTGATCAGCTGGTGACTGTACACTGAAAGCGTACCAGCTCCCCCAGCCCTGGAGCAACCCCTACACCAACAAGTGGGGGTGGATCAGCGATGATTCCATAAGCGATTTTCAGTTTGGGGATAACATCTCACTAAGCCCCTAGACAGGGGAGGTTTGTACGTTTATCTTCTAATGATTACACGTATAAAACTTCACGTAGAATAGAACTTCAATTGTTCTCTGCTTAATATTATAGTAAATTTGTAATTACTAGAGTTTAGCAACCATTTGTAGTGAATTTGAATCTAGAGATACAAATTCACTAGAATTTATTGGAGATACACTTGGAAACTACGCCAACCAAGTGGTTGTTAGGTTAGTTATCCACCTTGGTATGATATCAGATTGGAGACCTCGAAAAAAATGATACTGATCTCTTGAATCACTGATCGATGCCATATGTCGAAAAACCCTTTACAACTTCATAAACAACTTAGATTAATAATATTTTATATTTACTGCAAATTTAGAATGCCCACTGGAACCAATGCATGAAATATATGTGTATAACTAAATTTAATAGTTATCATAGTTTAATACTTGTTCTGCTCTTTGTTTTCAACTAACGATGAAAAGCTGCATATATAGAGGTGTTAAACAATATTTGAAAGGTCAACAGAGTTTTGAAATGCGGAGATATAAATGTTTTGTGCTACAACAATCAGGGAATTTTCTTATACATTTTCTAAAATTTAGAAAAACTGTGGAAACTATTAAATTTAGTTATACAAATATATTTCATGCATTGCTTCTAGTGGACATTCAAAATGTGCAGTAAATAGAAAGTATTGTTAATATAAGTTGTTTATGAAGGGTTTTTCGACATTTAGAACGACATGTCTTAAGAAATTAATCGAATAAAAATTGCATTAGGTTTGGAATAGCCTATATATATATATATATATATATATATATATATATATATATATATATATATATATTATATTATATAAAAAATATTTATATATAGGCCTATATAATTATATGTCTTACAATGAAAACATCTAAATAAAGATATAACAGTTATAAAATATACAAACAGATTTACAACACAATTACCAGATGAGTTTGCTCGAAACACTGTAAACTTATCATAAAAGCTACATATAGGCAATTTCATTGTTTAATGAATCGTATTCTTCTATTTCTAAGATATATACGAACAGTTTTGTTTATAAGCTTTTATGAATAGAAGTGAGAGTAAATAAGCATTTAATAAATTATGGACTTACTTAGGATTCCATTTTTTAACTACATCTGTTCAATTTATGGACCTACTCTTCACTATATGGAAGACTTTCTATTTTGCTTACAAAGGCTTTAGCTTATCAATCGCAATGCCGAAAAGTCCAAGTAAAAATTTTCTTTTTAGTAGAGGAGCTGATTTTAAGAACTATAATTATTCACAAAGTAGAAACATAATACAAAAATGTTTCTATAACCGTGAAACGAATTTAATCTGTTTGTCCTAACATATTATCTTTGTGCAAGCTATGGGGTGTGTGCTGTGGTCAATTATTGATAGACTATGGTTATGTACTAACGCAAATCATTATGCAAGCTATGGGGTGTGTGCTGTGGTCAATTATTGATAGACTATGGTTATGTACTAACGCAAATCATTATGCAAGCTATGGCGTGTGTGCTGTGGTCAATTATTGATAGACTATGGCTATGTACTAACGCAAATCATTATGCAAGCTATGGGGTGTGTTCTGTGGTCAATTATTGATAGACTATGGTTATGTACTAACGCAAATCATTATGCAAGCTATGGGGTGTGTGCTGTGGTCAATTATTGATAGACTATGGTTATGTACTAACGCAAATCATTATGCAAGCTATGGGGTGTGTGCTGTGGTCAATTATTGATAGACTATGGTTATGTACTAACGCAAATCATTATGCAAGCTATGGGGTGTGTCCTGTGGTCAGTTATTGATATACTATGGTTATGTACTAACGCAAATCATTATGCAAGTTATGGGGTGTGTGCTATGGTCAATTATTGATAGACTATGGTTATGTACTAACGCAAATCATTATGCATGCTATGGGGTGTGTGCTATGGTAAATTATTGGTAGACTATGGTTATTTGCTAACGTATATCATCAAGCTATGGGGTGAGTAGTGTGGTACGTAATGATTAAGGGACAGCTAAAGCTGGCCGCTCGGCGGCCTACACCTGGGCAAGGTTTAATATATGGAGCCAAAAATATATCAACAGTTTTTGGCTAATGACTATCTTGCACAACGTAATGCTGTATTTTCCTTGGGAATATCTACTTCTACACTATAGCGTACTTTAAACCATATTAATCTGTTTATAAAATTAAATATATAGTTTTTTTTTTAAGTGAAATGAATTTCCGATCTATAATTTGCCGCAATTATGTCAATACTTAGCATCCAATTAAAAAAGGATATATAGGATATTTTAAATGAACTCCATTTAAAAGAATTATATCTCTAAGAAAATGGTTTTGATTATATATAAATAGTGTGTAACAATAACATCTTTGTTTTTGTATTTTGTTTACATTTAAAAGAATATTTTCAAGAAAATTATTTTTGGCTTGACTGTCTAACAAGAAAAATATCAGATGTATATTACTTTCTTTAAGAAATAAATTTCATTCTTTTCTTTCTGTAATAAGCATTTTAAAACCTGAAAGTTATTAAAATATTTGAAGTTTCGGATTTTGGATATTCATTTTATTACGCTTGTATAGTTAATGAATGTATAAATTTACAGCCATTTCAACGTGTGTAAAATGTTTATTTCTATTTTGCATTATCAGTTTAATTTATCTAAACAATTTTTAATATCATAGTATTTATCTATACCTTACAATATATTTTCATATTAATCGCAATATATTTAAATATTGTTGATACCGTTTACTTCATCACAAAATTGTCGTAGACTAATTAAAAGCCTCATATTAATGGCTCTGTTTTCATTATGTTTCTCCATATATGTACCTATATAGAATAATACCTATATACTATAGCAGCGGGTTTAAAAAATGAATAGCGCTACCTAACGTTTGAAATATTTGGTTAATATAGTATCTTAATCTGAGTATTTTTTAGCTTATTTCGTTTTGTTTAGCCCTCCCAAGAAAATACAGCAAACCGAACTCGATCGATTAGATATATTCCATAAGTAGCGTCTTTGTAAGTCTTTCTGTCTTAAATACAAATATTTATATTATATATTCCAAGATATACTTTTAGAATTAATGTTGTTTCATAATAATCAAAAGTTAAATAATAGTAAAAAGTTAATTAAAAATCAATACACTTAATGAGGTTTTAACACAATTTAATTTTTATGGTTTAACGAACAAAATGATGTATTAGATATTATGATTTGATTAGTGAAAAGGATCGCCTAAGTACAATTTGCAAATTATTATTTAAACCATTACAATTGCAATTGGAAGGTGTCGAAAAATTATCCAATGAATATAAAAAGCCTGTTCATCGTATTTTAATATAGATATATCGATTTATTATGCATAATAACTTTGGTTCAATAGATATTAAATTAATTTAATCATGACTGTTCTTGTAAAGGTGATTGGCTTGATTCACCCGTGCCAAAGAGCAACCACCTTCCAGGAATAACATGAAACGTTCCCACACTGCTTTGAACACTGCTGTACACTGCTGTAGACAGCAGAAGTTTCAAACGTGGGTGTTGCCACAGAATTAACTGTGCCAACGTCTTCCTCACGTGTACACTGTGCTTTGAAGGTGGTTATTGAGAGTAATTATTAAGCTGACAGCATTATATAATCTCAGTCGCTTCTCTCCTGTAGACAGCAGAAGTTTCAAACGTGGGTGTTGCCACAGAATTAACTGTGCCAACGTCTTCCTCACGTGTACACTATGCTTTGAAGGTGGTTATTGAGAGTAATTATGAAGCTGACAGTATTATATAATCTCAGTCGCTTCTCTCCTGTAGACAGCAGAAGTTTCAAACGTGGGTGTTGCCACAGAATTAACTGTGCCAACGTCTTCCTCACGTGTACACTATGCTTTGCACTGCCGGAATCTGTATTGATTTAATTAGTTGACTTTGATTGAGGTTAATGTAATATTATATTCCAAGACGGAGCATAATTTGGTCCTGTTCTTTAGATCTATTTCAGGAACTCCGCTTTGTTTTGGAATGAATATTCTCTCATATTTAATCTATCGCGGTAATTACATATTTATACTTTGTTTTATTTTGATTTACTTACCATCGGCAAGCAGCCATTTCAACGTGCAAGATTATGTCTGTATATAATTAAAAAATACAGTTATTTCGAATTCGAACAGTAATAAATTAAATAGCATTTATGGGAAATAAGTATAAATATACAGTAATAAATATTAACAAAAATTAATAACGTGATAAATATAGCAACCAGAAAATAAGAAGGAATAAATATAACCATACGTATACACTACTAAATAATCAATGTAACGGAGCAAATCAAATCAATATATACAAGCAGGTTCAAATATATCAAATTTAAAGAGGACAAAACTACCAAATTTGAAAATTTGTCGTCAGGTGGCCAGGCAATTGAGAGCACATCTAAATTCGACGAATCAGACGAAACTATATTCCCAAGAAGGACCAATCTTTCAAGTGGACTGGTGAAGTCAAATTCGGTAGCGTGGTGTCTACAGTTCAGGATCTCACAGAATCGAGTAGCTGTAGGGATAACCCTAATAATTTTTATAGCTTTCAATTACGGAGTCTAAACTGTATATATCGCTGTAGGATGTGAATAGTAAGCCATTTGTTTAACCCATCAGCGACACCACTTTCTGGTAATGTGACAGGAAATCAGTGAAAAGTCTATTTTAGATCACATCTCATTTTAACAGTCTTGATAATACAATTAAAACATTACGGGAACAATTGTATACAGACGTTCTGACAAAAGTGGAAGGATTTAAACTATTTGAACGTTGAGAATAGTGAGAGCTCCATTATAATGTCCCACAGTGTAGTTTCCGATAAATTATTTTTTCCTAATATTTCCACTTCAGTAAAGACTTAAGGTTCATCCACCACAAGACTGGTAGATTTTAATTGCAGTTCATAAGACTAGTACAATGAGAGCTACGAGCACCAGACCAAGTTGTTCTTAAAAGTCTATAAATGCAAATTTAACTATTAGACACTCAACGCTTCTGGTCTCTGGTAGATTTTGAACTCTGAACATTCGGCTTCGGCTTCTGGAAGATATTGGAAGACTACGCCCTCTGACAGGTCCTGGTCTCTGGATGATCTTTACTCGAGGAGTTTCAGGTTTCAGGGAGTTCCCGCCGTGTGGCAACTTCTCGTTTGTACCGATATTTTTATTGGCCCAGAGATCTGCTCTCTAGGCTCAGAATTCAAAACAAACAAAAACTTCAAAGGTGTTCACATTCATTCCATAGAACATGGAATGGTTTTGATCCTAGAGCCCCACACCCTTGTTTCAAAGAGTGTTGAGAAACCATCCTTGGTTACTTACCATTTTTGGTCCAAATCTATCCAACCTCAAGATGACTTGTAGTATGTCTAGTCAAGTAGTATTGAAGAACATCTTTTTTGTTTCTTAAAATCCACCAACTTGGCGTCAAACCTTTTTCGATTTGTAGTTTGTTCCGTAGATGTTCATACCAATTTTGATGAAAATCCGTCAAACGTTGTATTTATAGTAATTATAAATATAAAGATTTGATCCTGCGCCTCCTCCTTCTTGTTGCAGAGGTGTGCGCCAGAATCTCGTCATTGGTTAATATAATGTAGATTATATTAACCAATTATTCAGAATGCTAATTTTACTTCAAAAACCTTCTGCCTGATCAGCCTAACAAAACAATTACATAGACATTCACTCGTAAAACGTATCCAGTTTCATAAAGATATGTTAATGATTGCGACTGTAATCGTGATAATACGTAGATAGAACACTATTTACATTTACACATTGCAATGGTTACATTAGAAATATTGTATAACTGACAATAAAGAATAATTAATTGACGTTACTTAATAAAATTCGAAAGAAAGTGTTAGAGAGCATAGCGAGGACTGTGTCTAGGAGGATATTTCTAATCACAAAGCGTTTTTCCTTCAGCAACCAATTACATTAGCCTATACAATGAGAAACTGTAATTATTAATATATTACAAATTGTTGTATCATCTGTGTTGTTCGTGTTTATTAGCCTCCCGATTAATGGGATAATAATCAGATAAATTATGTACATTAAACCCCCTTTTACCTATTTTTTTTTACTCCCGAGACCGGTTTCGATGTCGAAAAATAATCATTAATAATATTTTACAAAGATGTAAATAGTTTAATTCCTCTGCAGTCTCGTCAATGATTTTAATATATAAACACAAATATAAATATAAAATACATATAAATTTATAACTGTATGCCAACCAATGAAATATGTAGTTTTAAATTTTTATGTATATTATATATATGTCTGTGTGTGTCTTATTTATAACACCATTGACGACACTGCAGAGGAGATAAATCATTTATTTCCTTCTACAACCTTACTAAAGATATTTCGGCATCGAAACCAGTCTCGGGAGTACAAACAAAATAAAACAAGGATTGTGGAAGTAAGATTCATATCTTTATTGTGTAAAATCATACTATCGTATCCTCTTACATTGAAGTTATTACTATAAGATCCGCTTTTTTATGGTTTCACTTGTTTAGATTTATATGTTTACGTAATTAGTTAAGTAAAGTAACACCAAAGCTCCACGCCCGTTTAAAAGAAAGTAAAATACTACCTAAAGTATTTAGAGGGAAAATATGTTTATACTCTCTGGCCTTTCAGGAACTTGAGGCTTCATTGTACGATTTCTCTAGAAATACTTATAATATTCTCTTATGTCATAGCGAATGTCAGATTTATATTTCATAGAGCACTTGGTTGAAGTCTGGTAACCATTTTTATACTTCATAAACGTTTACACTTTTAAGTGTGGTGTGTTTATGATAAATGGCTTTCCGGCCTAATTTTTTTATACCAATTTTAGAATCAATTAATAATACTGAACTTTGTGTGAATGTGAACTATGGTAAACAAATTCATATGTAAGAAAAATGTACGTAACGGCAGTGGCTTTAGTGTTAGAAAACAATACATTTTTAATAACAACTTAAAATTTTTCAATGTAAAAAAAAAATCTATCAATACCCTTACAATTCGACCTCTACAAAACCTAGCACGATCTTCTTAGGAGAAATACCTCACAAATTGATTTCAAGAAACCTAGGTTGTACGCTTATACAAATTGACTCTCGGCTCCTAGTCTTATTACCCGCAAATTTTAGATGAGTCTGATACAAAAGGAATCACTTGCATCCTTAAAGTGTTCGAAATTCGTTAGTGTGGATCAATAGAGATCAATAGGATGATTGGGTGAATGTGGGCGAGAGTGGGAGGTGCAATGGCATAGTTTCTATTATAGACTCTCACAAGTAACACTGAACAATATAATGACGCGACGGTACAAGTCTATCCTCACAGCACATCCACGCACAGTATTTGCGTACAGAAGCTGCTACTTCAATATACTCGCCCACTATAACCGTTACGTGAATACGAGTGTTTTTATTCCTATTCGGGTTTATTGTTGAAGTGAGCAACAGATATTTACCTCAATTTATATCTGACTTGAATTCCTGAAAGGATTACTCCAAAGAATGTTTTCGTTCTACCTGAAGAAGGGACCAGATTGCAGATCTCAAAACTTAGTGTTACTGATTTTTTGTTTCACTGAACGATAACAAATGTACGGAAAACCCTTTTTCCTTGGACGAGAAAATAATAGAATAAATTAAAAATTGGACAAACTCAGTACACTCATAAGAGATTTTAACGTGACATGTTAATTTACATGTAGCCTGATTATCTCAACACATACAACATCATTCGATGGTGACATGGTGGGTAGACTTTTATTATTTAAACACTGTTATGAAACCCTGTTACGTCAAAAATGTGAATATATTTGTGGCATGATATGTTTAGAAATATTTCATCTGTAGACTTGAAATTTTGCATAAAACCACATTTCTACATAAAAAATAATGAGTTCTATAATATTGCATGTCGAACCATGAAGTTTGGTTGATGGTTATTTATGCCTATCGCTCAGTAGGCCGACACACTTTCTTTTGTGTTTGCCAGGTGATGTAAAACTTTTGAACTTCAGCGGAGACTGTTACGCGACACAAGGTGTGGTGTACTCCTGACTTGTAAATAAAGGATGATTAAAAAGCGCCGGTTCTCATATAATTAAATTAAGAGATTTATTAAAAAAAATTAAAAAATACATAATCATAATCAAATAACGACGTCAACTCGTCAAATTTCCTCCTTAAAGTCACTGATGTTTCGGGGTTTATTTTCATGCACCAACAATTTCAGATAACCCCAAAGTTGAAAGTCACAGGGCGTCAAGTCATACGGCGAAATGGAAGTGCAGTCATAGTAAATTTCATGAACAGAGTTGTTCCTCCTCGCAGTAGAGGAGGCCACATAAATGACGTAATTTTCGTACGTGAAATCGGGAGGTTATTTGAAAATGTTGATTTATTTACAATTAGTTTTTTATAAAATTGAATATTTTATTTTAAATGCCAAAACCGGCAACCTTTTAGAATTGCCCTACTCATTGTACGGCAATTCACAAAATTTCAATACTAGACTCAAACAATTGTATTAAAATAACAAAATGAACACTATTTATTTTTACGAGGAATTAGTATTAAAGAAATTATAGAACGCAGAAGTCTCACTCAATAAAGCGCCATTAGACGACCAGGCCTAGTAACTGGTGAACCAATGGCGAATTGTGAGCAGGTAATTCAGTCAACATAAATGCAACCAATTAATAACCTCAATAATATTGTTTTTTATCGATATGTTATTGATTGATTAGAATAGGAGTCACCCGATAGGTCACTTTCCGTTTCCTCATCTCAGGGTGTAATACTGTAACGCTAGAATACATGGTAGTGTTGTGGTACTCAGAACAAGTCTTTATAATATACTGATTTACTCTTTCCTATAAGACAGCTGCGCATCTAACCTCCGTCCAAACTGGAGAATCAATATGGGTTAATAGAGTACATCTTTACTTTCTCAAATTTCTAATACATTTTAAACACCTCTTCTTCTGAGATGCAAAATGTACTATTTTTAATTAAAACCAACTCAAAGGTTGTGTTTGTTTTGCTAACCAAAGAACACTTACTTATTTTAAAACAGACGGAGTAACCTGCGAGAAAATAGTTTAATACTTGAGAGACTTCCATGATGTAATTTAAATGAATGTTAACATAGATTATACTGAACTCACAAATGGTAAACTAATCTTAAACTATATCCTATGCTGACAGCTCAGATGTTTTTTGTTGGAATAATTTACTATGCCAAGTTATTTCTCTTGTGTTTTAAATAAGTATGCGCTATTTATCTTATAGAAATAAAATGGTTAAATTAAGCGCCCATTGCAGAGTTGAAAAATGCGCTGAGCATGGTTGGAAGAGACTTTAACGAACATCGATGATTGAATTTCTGAATAAAGTATTGGTTGGCATTATCCAAAATATTGTTTCGAATTTAGCTATTATATGAGGGGAATCGTTTTGGTAAACAGCGGGAAAGATATGACAAGCGGAGGCAATGTGCCACCCCGGATTCCCGGTGCCTGTAGGGACATGCCGATTCTCAATCTCCTCGGAATTCTCTCTTGTTCACGTTCTCTGGATCACGTGACGCAGGAGACTCCGTATTGGTCATCATACTTCACCTCGACTTTTATCGTTCTTGTCACGTTGGTGACATATTTTCAAACATTCCTACTAAAAATATACTTTGGGTAATCCTTTAACGGAGAGTTCGAATGTATAAACAGTTCATGCATAATTAATTTATCTTCCTGCGAATAGAAGTATTAATATAGGATTACACTGTGTGCGTGTAATGACATGAAAATTTACAACAAAACGTAGTATTCCTAAAACGTTGAACGTATTAACCAGCTCCAATGACTGTTAAAAAATTTGTTGTAATATAACCTGTTAAAGTACCACTATGATTGAAGTTCTGAATACATCATACGAACTGAGTCCTAGAATTACTAATTACTAAGGATAATGACACATGTTTTAATACTGGTTTTAGTTTTATTTATTTACTTTTTTTGGGTTTTTTTTGTTAAGTGTTACAGTCTTCTTTGTAAGGTCCTACAGTGTTGGTTTTTATTCTTGCGCGGCTAGTGTCACAACTAACATCTAGATTTGTCGGTTCACACCATCTCGTAACATCGCTTACACAATTGAGGGCTTATTTGTAGAGAGCCAACTTCAGCCAGCAAATGTTAAACTGGAACTGAGGGACCGAATCTTGAGACCTCCACAGAGAGGCTGAATTTAATTTAATAGTCGTTTTAGCAATGGTTTGACGCATTGCAAACCAGGAATCTTTGATTTTAGCTCTCAAAATATAGTGTAAAATGTACTTTGGTATCATTTGGAGACCAGTCTGTCCCTATCTACCACTTGCTATTACGCAAGTGTATAAGTAAGATAACTATATAATTGGATGTACATTAGGTTATCACAAATATGTTACTAGTAGTACTAAAGTTAAAGTTGACAATTACGAGCGTTCACGTGATATCAGAGCTTGTATTTGGGTGCTATCTCGAGAGATGTTTTTGTTTTCCCGCTAGAGGTACTGATGGCGAGGTTCATTTCCGATCGGTCGGGAAAGTACCAATCGAAAATGACACTCACCAGCAATATGGGCGAGGGAAAAAATCCCTAGAGATATTACCTAACTTTAAGCTCAGAACACGTGAGTACTCGTAAATTTTAGCTTATCCATAATACATATATATTTATTTACTACTGATATAGTAGCCCTAATAACAAATAGTAGATAGGGACAGAAAGGCCTCCGAATAATGATAAACTACCGTGTAAAATACCTAAAACCTCGCTTTAGTGATAACAATTCCATTCTCCGTGTTTCAGGGAACCTCCTATCCTGAACGCCTACAACAAGACCGATGTTATCCTGAGACTGCCCAATGGCAAGCGTATCCGAGACATGCGGTGGCTCTCCGTCTGGTGTCGACGCTTCACAGTGAGTTCCAAATAACTTTTATAATTAGTATTTGTACGTACTACAATTTGTTTGGTTGTTTACTTTTAAAATCACCTTTGAGATCAAAATCATCACGAACATTAAAATAAAACATCGTCATCCACACACTCATTCTCAACACGGCCAATCTTAAATGTTTATTTGATGAAAATGCAAAATCCATCCAATAAAATGGTATCATTAATTATATTCATCTATAATATAAGATGGACGTACAAAATCGTTATAAACAATTTTTGTAATACTAGTTTCATAAATGTTGATTGCCCACTATGAGCTTGATAAAACTTGTATTGCTCAGAATATGTGAGAGTACATAAATATAAAAATGTGGAAATTTGAAAATTATTTTAACAAACCATAAGTACCTTGACCTTGCACAGCAGCACTGTTGTACATAGTATCGTTTAACAGTTTTTGATAATTTATTATTATTTAAAATAATTTAATATTTTTATATGTTAATATTGTAAACATGTTTTTAAACCAAAGTCATTAGTTTTTCACATAAATTGTGTCTTATGAAAGAGTTTTACTGCTTGGAGTGTAGAAAATCAATACATTACTACAATCCCAACTGTTATAACAGGAAACATTCTAAAGGTTTTTAATTCTCAACTTTTTCATTATGCAACGTTTTGAATAATATTGAAAACCTATTATTGATTGAAATGTATTATTATTATCCCTTTATGCTAAGCATGCTTTGTAAGTAATCAGCCTAGTGTGATGTAATAGAGAACTCTCATGGGGCAAGGTACTGCTCAGAAACACTTTGAAAGCCCTTGTAATAGGCTCTGAACGGAATGTTAAAAGTAGTATCATATATAATCAGGATGAAAATGTCTATGCGCATGCTTCTTAAGCTATTGAATTAAAAATCATAAAGCGAGGGTTTGAATTAAAAAATGAATACTTAGGTAATAACAGTACATGCCTTGTGAGATTTTGGTTGATTTGCATAAGGTACGCTTACACTGGTACTCGTGCATGAGAACATGTGTGATATTCTTGTCTAGATACAAGTTTAAAGTTTAAGTACTTAATTCCCCTTACATGTTAACTGACATCTGACCGTCTACACTTGCACACAAGTTTATTCTACAATATGAGTTGGGTTTTTGTAAATATTGGTTGTTTACGTAGATTTTATATTATAACTAAGTATGGATAGTGATAAAGTGAAATTTTAATGCTTGTCCACTTGTCTACCTACTGCTGTGATAGAATAAAATACAAAACATGGCAACGACAAAACAATGGTGAATACTATCACCCGCAGAAGTTTATGACATCTCTTTGTGAACAACCTGTATAGAACACTTTGTTTTCCCACGGTAGGGGATGTGGTTAGTACCAAAAAAACCTAAAGTTAAAGTAGGTCTTATTATACCAGTAAAGCTAATAAGCCCTCCCTAGCACTTAATGTGGGAACTAACGGCTTAAAATTCACTTACGAACCACCTCAATACCAACCAACGGTAAGTGGGCCGCTTCCAAGGACAGTACCAAGGACGAGGAACACCCACTCTCGACGTTGCTTGACTCGGTTCTCTTCTTGGTTATCGCTGTACAAATCAGTGTACCATTGAGCTATTTAAACTGTTTAAAACAGGATATAGGTGTGGATATTTATCATTTTATTTGTGCCCTGACCTGTTATTGTGAATACAACTTCATTAATAGAACATGTTGAATGGAGAAAAATGTGATATACATTTGAAGGAACTCTGTGTTGTTTCGCCTCCGGCACCAGTGACCCTTGAACTCTAATTAGCAATGAATATTCAAAGGCAATTATCTCGTCAAGTGGCGCTCTTGGCGCTCTGACTCTAGTAGTTTTAATTACGCTCCCTCCTGCAGCGGACAACAGGTCAGCTCTCCTCCTACAAAATAAAGGCTGATGAATTACAAAGTATTCAAAATTCATTGTTTTGATACACTCAAATAATTTGGCAATGATAACAAGTGTTGTTGATACTGTGGACCTTGAATTTAGGGAATAACAAATGCAATTACTTTTATAAATAACACCCAATTTTCCTTGTAAACAAAGTTTTGGTATTTTGTCTTTTATTAATTCGTTGAGCAAGAAGTACTTAAATGATCTAAGTTGGGATGTAGGATGCGCTTACCTAATCGGGAATAACTCTAAACATACGTTTATGATAATGATGGTCTCGGCTAAGGTAATTAGTTTGAATCCTCACTCATAGGATTCGTGAGTCGAAAACATTCAGCTCCAAGTTGTCAAATTAAAATACGTAAAAATCATTTAAAATAAATCGTACACAATGACGCAACACGCAGAAACGTGCGTTTTAAAAACATAATTTGTAATTGATAAAAACTATTTGTTTAAAAAAATTACTGCCTAGAAATTTAATAGAGGCTGTAAATTTGAAATAAAGTTATTTTTTATTATTACATTTACAGCATACATATAACAGCTACCAATAATCTTCAGAGAGTATAAAAGGGCTCTTTATGGTATTAGCGTCGTAATACTGTTGACGCATTTAGTAAAGGGCTTAGATCCATAACATTATTTCGTGTACATTATTTATAATAGATGAAACGTAAAGTAATCGAGAGTGTTTGGGAAACATGTTTTTCTCCTTTCCATAAGAGACGAATATCATGAACTATAAATTTAAATGTTCCGTTTTGTTAATATAACCAGTTAAATTAATTTGGAGTGATAACTAATTGAAACAGGCTTTTAAATAAATGGAAAGTTAGAAATATTTGTATTTTCTTATAGATTATGATAAAATATGTATTGATGTGATTTACTTACTTATTATCAAACATGGAGTTAAAAAAGTATCATAATACTAAGGTACGATTGACATCTTATGCATGAGAGTTTTCCACAGCTAGGCTACTATTCTTACTTAATACTTTACTAAGACTTTATCAAATCTTGTTGCGTCACTTAGCCAGTAATGTTGAGATCGTTATTCCAGCTAGTCGGGGGTAAGGTTTGACTGGCTCTGTTATATTTGGGAGATTGGCGGAGTGGTCTAATACGTCAGACTTTGGATCTGAGTTAGAGATAGCGCATGTCCAAATCCTGTTATTCTGACATTCAAGGTTTCTCTCTCTGTACCAACGTAGGCCAGGAATACCATGTGGACTTATGTAAAGAACGTAAGAAGAATACCACACCAAACTGTGTCATCTTATTTTCTATTATCTAGCCTGACCTAAAACAATTAAATCTGTAAAGTTTCAATAGCAAACAATAAGAACAAACTTCCTTGACAATACATAGCCAACTAATATCTATTTGACGGCAATAACTATAAATCAAACCAGCTCCCCAGCAATAATGGTTAATTGACAACCATATAAAGCGCCAGAGCCCACCCCTCCTAGGGAGCCACCCTCCCCTTACGTTTTATTTTATTGCGCGTGTTGCCGTTATCAGTCAGTTTCAGCGTCACTCCCTTATCATTCACTTCCGGTAGAGGTGTTATCCTCATTAAGTAAGGCCTACATCCGGTTCCGGAGCTTATGAGTTATGAGGCGCAGTTTCGGAGATTTGAACTCTCTCTTGGATATTATCCAGGGATACTTAAATTTAAAACCTTTACTTTTTCCGAATAAATTTGTGTATTATTATATTATTGATCTGATGAAACCCACCACACGTAAGAAGTATGGTGTCATTGTTTAATTACAGTGTATACGTAGATCTTAATACTGTATACTGGACATCTCGTGTATTACATAAAAAAAGGAAATTTTTGAAACAATACTACAGATATCAATTTTTAGCGTCTGTACGTGTTTTTACTTATCCATAATTCAAAAACTCTTTGTTACGTTACATCGTCAGGACCTAATTCAACGTATAAAAATAAATATAATTTTAATCTACAACGTTTCAAGAAGTCTAATACAGCTCTAAACGAAAACGTTTCTCATAAATAAAATGTATTTTCTCCATTATATTTGATAATATATAAAAATAACGCAGAAAAATATTCTTGTATGTACTTAACGTAAATCTTTATAATTCTTTGTATTGCTGATTAAGTTTATGCTGGATTCATACTTAAATCCATAATCGTATTACTCATTTCAGTTATTATCCGTCCAATTTAAACCAATAAAATACCTGAATTGATTTTTTATTATGGCATTTTTCATGTTGCTTTGACTTGTACGTCAATGTCGATTCTTTACATCACTTTTGTGATTCGGCATGAATATTTTTGAATGAAACCATTTAGGAACAATTGGAAATATTTTTTTTAAGTCTTCAATTAAGTATAAAGACAAACAAGTATTACGTATAAGATAACGTTTAAATACGTCGCGTATACTAAGAAACACAACCATACTTACAACACTGCAACTCATACATCTACAATATTTATAAATACACAAGTAAACATTGGGCAGGTCGACTTTGAAGGAAAGATAGGAATATAGAAAATATTTTTATAATAAGTTTTTGCTTATGTTTACGTAAGAAGTGCACTCGTGGCTGTAAAATCATACTCCACACACGAAGTAATAAGTTATTTACTAATTCGAAACAACAATTTATTTCCTGTTCAACTTGACCCCAACTCGTTTACCATTAAACTAATCTATCGTAATCAGAGTAAGAGTATGAACGAAAAATATAAACGCAAGGGTTCCAAAAAATAACGGTTGGTGGATTCAAATCTTTGCTAACACCATTCACTTGTACCTTGTAATTTAACGAGGAAAATCGAGTAAAAATAGAGTAGACTGTATTCTTAATGAGTATACATACATTAATTTTAAGATAAGCCGAGCTTTAACGAGCGCGAACTTTAAGACTGTGTACGCGGTGTACTGTGAGTAAGTGGCTGTTAGCTGAGTGGAATGTCGATGTCAGCTGACTCCTGCCGGCTGTTATCAGCAAACTTAGGCCATTCTGGGAAATTAAAGTGCGCTGCGAACCACTATTTCTCAGTATTAGGGGCGAGCGGTTGTGATACCAGATGTATAAATATCCCCGGCCGCAGAGCTGCGCTGCCTCACTAACAGACGATATTACAGACGACTAACTTCAGTTTTAGTTCAATTCTACATTTTTAATACCAAACTGTGTTACTTGAATTGACTGGAAATTATTTACAACGTTAAAATCTACTAATCATTATTTTAAGAAACCAGTGACGTATACAGAACATTATTTCCGACGGGGCTGAACTATTGGGTTGTATTAGGTTGTATAAAATACCCCCAAAGCAGGAGCTCTAGTATTTTCCCCCAAGGATATTGTTTAGCTTTCAGACATCATAAATGTGTTCTAACTTAAAACAAACTACTGAGTAAAAATGTCTTTCAAAATATAGGGGACTTGAATTCACTGAGCTCCCCTTATGCGTATTTAAACTTAGGTCACATTATGGTTATTTCTACTTTACTGCTATGGTCATCTGGTCAGTGCATAATTAAAGAGGTTAATTTGAAAAAAAAATTGTGTTTTTTTAATGGAATATTCATAATTTATCACGTTATATTCTGCTTTAATTTTACATCTCATTATCAAAATATCAAATAACATAAATATTTAATTAAACCCAAGATGCACTTACATTTATTAAAAAGTTCTATTCATCTTTAGAGACCACATATACATATATCTTCCGAAAGTAGATTTTTTTACATGTATAGCCTGATTTTTGGAATCTAAACGTTTTAGGTAAACTCATATTAATTTCGGTCTTGGAATTGTTTTGAAATTAAATTTTGGATCTAAAAACATAATAATATGTGATTCAATGAGATAAATGTCAGGTATACACGATAAAATTTCATTTTCGCCCTATCTACTTGTATATTGGTATTATTTGGAATTTATAACCTAAGTAAAGAATTTCGTTTCAAAATTGGGCAGAAAGGGTTAGGCTTGCCCTGCTGACAACACATAAGGTAGGGTCCGCAATAAGGTTAGGTTGTTGCACAAGGAATTAGGAAACATAATTTCCCTCTTTCAATCTAAGTTTAAATGGCTGAACCATACAGTATATTTAATTTTAATTTTTTATAACAGAAATAAATAATTACACTATTTTTGAACAACAAGGAGTATATTTCAAATAAATAACTTGTTAAGTGTAGAGGGTATATTTTCTTCAAGTTAGAATCTGAAATCCCAGAAGCCAATATTGATTATCAACTGGTTGCGATATCTCTTTCATGCTATTGGAAACTTGTACAATATAACGTAATTATAACGTTACCTCAACAAAGCCTTCTAGCCAACTGATGAAATTGCAAGCCTGTAAACTGTAGGTAATGTTTGTCTGCTATTTGTAGCTACAATATTATCACTATCATGGTGTATAAAACCTGTACGGTGTCGGTGGATTGTTGACACGTAATAAGCGTTTAATTAAATTCGCAGAACTGAAAACGATATGGTAAAGTGTGTGCCCACACATACTGACCCATATCTGGCCAGTATATTATGTACAACTTATAACATATTGTTATAGTCTAGCTTGCAGTGCTTTACAAAACATGATAAACTGCTCAATTAATAGTGGTGTAATAACTTTCTTCACATTTAATTATGTTGCACTTTGTTCTTAAAGTTCCTATTTCATCTCCGTGTATTGATCATTATTGGCCGAGCGTTAGCTGATGAAATAATTAATATAACTGTTGAACATTTTGTGTTTCTGTCTATAACAGTTGTTAGTTACCTCCAATGAAGAACAGGAGAGGCCTTCAATTTTATTGTTACTGTTTGTAACCTCTTAAATTTGGATCAGTGGCAAAATAAATCTTGCGTTAACACAATAAAAAGATCTGTGTCAATAACGTCACGATGATAATACGGTGGTAAGTGCGTTACAAAACATAAACACACGCATGCATACAAAGAGAAATATATGGTCTTGTTATATATATATATAAAAGGGCTGGGAAATTTATACTTTTGTTTGTCAGTATGTCTATATGTGTTTTATATCCACACAATATCTCTAGAACAAACTGACCCCTAGAATTTAAATTTTGTATGAAGCTTCATTTTTATATAAGCAAAATCGAGTTTGATAATGGTGCACGTCACATGATATGTGGCTGAGCGTCAGCAAACATTTTTACATTGTTCTTAAGTGTAATCGTGATGGCAACTAGAAATCTCAGAATAAATACATTTTTAAACAAAATGAGTACAATAGTATGTCATATACATATAACACATGTACATACATGTAACTAATAAAACGGTTGATTTGAAATTTTACTTGCAATCTTAGTTATATGTTTTGCGTTCCCCTGAACCTTGCAATATAATTTGCTTTTACTTTCACACGGTCATATTTCATTAGGCTTTTTTCCATTTTACGAACCTGTTCAATATGATTTTTTAATCTAAATCAAAGGAATTTCTTTTATTATTACCAGCAAACCTTACATGGTTTGAACTCGAGAACCTTTGACCTAATTGCTCGTTAAATTAAAACCTTATCCCAAAAATGTAGTTTTGAAACATTTAGATCGTGCCTGAATGATTAAATAACGCATGTCACTCATTCGAAGTCCAAAGTTCACACTTGTATCTCAAAGGGTCTTAACAAACTGTTTAAGAAGTACTAAGTACAAGTAATCTAAAAGTTTCTCGATTGTTTAAGAGACCGTTTTAAGTAACTAATGCATCAATTCGAAGTTTACTCTGTTTAACTTATTCCTGTAGTTTCTCTGGCGACCTCAAGATAGACGATGGTAGCGAAACTCGAAACTATTTTACTCACTTTGAAAATGAAATGCAGTTTTTTTCAATAGCAAATACATTGAGGCGTATCGTCCTTCCTAATTCAAAGAGTTCAATAAGCCAGGATATCAATTATCAACGACATCTATTCAATACAACTTCGAAACATAACACAACATTACAAAAGATTGCAATAGACTGAACAGTCAACATACGCCGAGATGTTTATTCTAGAAGTATCGAACAAAGTTTATTTTTGTACTAAGGAAAGTTTTAACCCCATAACCCAGAAATTAAACATAACAATATTTTGTATGTCCTAAACAGTTTGAACTACCATACAGATTTATGGAAGACGTTTTTATGGTATAAATGTTTTCGAGTTAATTAGACTTAAAGATTTATTTTCAAACTAATCAAAACGGATTAGAAATTTCATCTTATCCTCCAGACTACAATCTAACGAATTATGATTTATTTGGGAAATAATGGAATATATTTAATGACAGAAAATACTTAAAGAAATATATAGCAAAAATATTATTCCTGCGATTAAGTCTTAATGTTGATCAATACTTTGTAACCGATTCGTTTATATCTTATAAAACATTTTGTCAGTAATATCTCATTACCGGAAGTAATATAAGGAAATTTCCAGGTGATTTCACATATTCACCATTTAATTAACCGTTTTCCTCGCAGTTTTGTAAGTAATTAAGGAAAGGGTTAAAGGGAAGGCATTCAAACATTTTCATCAGGAAATCCAAGAATAAAAATGTTCGAGTATTAATATTTTTAGTATTTTTACGAAGAAGAGTCCTTCAACATTCCTTTATCCCATGTTTATTGTGTTCCAAATTGAAGGCGATTTGGAAAACATATGAAAGTGGGATATTTTTCCAAACAGTTAAATTTTTACCGTTACTATTTAGATTTAAAACTGTGAGTATTACACCAAGTGATAGAATCTTTGACGTCGAAAGGCCTTATGAAATAATGAATAAAACAATATTTAAAATGTTGTGTTACTATCAATAAAAATAGTTAATTTACCTCCAATGAAAAACAGGAAGGGCCTGTTGTAAAATCACTCCATGTACCTCTTGATAAGCTAAAACCTACGTCCTTTATACAAATAAATAGAAAAACAAAAATTAAATCTGTGTAAGTTTTTATAATAAAATAAAGATATTTTTACTTTGATAGTACTGTAAATATATTAAAGTTTTCAAATAGCGTGATTCATAAAATAAATTGCAATGGATAAATTTGGCTTCATACCCACAAATGTTAATTTTTAGTGTAATGAAGAGGTCAGTTCGTAATTAATTGATTGGATTGGGTGGGTGAATTGCCTTTTGCAGATAACTTTACCAAGTTGTAGTATTATCACATTATGTTAAAATTAGTAATTATTTAATGTCACACAGTTCAATTCAAGATACTCTTTGTAACCACGATTCTCGTTCAAACTCATAACTGTTATACTTTATCCTTGTGAAATTTACCGTTTCTTTTTGAAAGCACTAATTTCTTATTTTCAGTAACAGAACATTAGTCTTAAATTCAAATCGGATAGCTCATAGTCATTAAAATGGGTGTATTGGTAAAGCTATTAACGAGCAGCTTGTAATTAGCCTGACATATCTATA
This sequence comes from Homalodisca vitripennis, assembly GCF_021130785.1. Classification (NCBI taxonomy): domain Eukaryota; kingdom Metazoa; phylum Arthropoda; class Insecta; order Hemiptera; family Cicadellidae; genus Homalodisca; species Homalodisca vitripennis. The sequence goes on from NC_060210.1 coordinate 94,030,687, forward strand.
AACATTGACAGGTTTATACATGCAATGTGTAACGTAAACTGATCTCTATCACTCTTTAATGACAACCACAACAAGGTAAAATCAGGCGTACGGCTCAGTGCCATTGTTATCATCCCTGGCCCCTAATTGCCGAGTCCGCATCGACACATGTACCGATGAGGTACTACAGGACCGTGTCATTATCGGACATGTCATAAAGGGCGAATGAGAAAGCAGAATTTAATATAGTCGGCAGTGGTAGAGGAGGTCCACGAACGTGGAGGTCTACTACGATAAACCCCGAATGTACTGTGGCCCGGGCGCGCATGCGCACTGGCTCTGGTCGATTCAAACCCCAGCGCCGCGCGCAACCCTCGGTATTACAGTTATTGTGGAAATATTACTGATAAAGTAAAAAAGATTACCCATAATGCCGCTAGTATTGTCCTACTCGGAAATCGCTTTTCTTCTGGCGCTCATGACGCTGTTCCCGCAGCACCGCGCCTAATGCACGCGCCTATTCTGTTTGACTTCAATATAAACATTATTTCTCCCAGCTTTTAGAAAGAGTTCTCCACAGATTACCCAGTTTTCCCACGTAATGTCCGGCTACAGAAGCGCTTCATTGGCAGAAAAATCCACCAAATTAGCAGTTGATTCAGACTGGAACAAGCATTCATTTTGAAACCGTTCTCAAGCCGACTGCTTCTATTAAGGCACGGAACTGATGACTGGCTTTTAGAAACGAGCTTTCGACCATCAAGCAAAAATCTGTATTTTCATTTAAATTACTTTATCCATAAATGATAAACCACCTACATATACATATACCATAATGTCTATTTAATTAGATAACTAATTATTAGTTAGTTAGTAATCAATAACTTTTAAACTAATTGATCGATTGCCTTTATATTTTAACCTTCCTTTTATCACACAAACAAAAAATTAAAAAAAATGTTTAATAAGCCTTTTTTAATGTTTGTATATTTTATAGTTTTTAAACTACTATACATATTTTAAGTACTATTGTTACCCATTTTCAGAAAAACATACCTTTTGGATAGTTATTTCAGAATAAAAATGTACCTAAGTTACTGAAATCAGGATTAAAGTAAAACATTATTTACTATGGATTTAAACCTCTCCTGTTGAGTAGTTCTAATCATGTTTGTCATCTTTTTGGCTCTTAAGTAGCTTCTTTTTGCTCCGCTGTGTTTGGTGTAAGGCTCTACTGGCTTTTCTGCTTAATCATATGCGAGTCTTATACAACACCTAAAAACTAAATACAATATTTATACATATTCGTACAGTTATAGCATATGTATATAAGAAAAGAAGTTGACACGGAAATAACGCGTCAAAGAACACATTCTTCAATAAATTCAGTGTCATGCTAAATTTAAAGTCTACATATTTATGAAATCTTTTCGGACTATCATAGCACATGATATATTCATATTTTTTTTTTAAGTTGGGTTTCATATCATTGTTTAAATAATAAAAGGTTACACACCAAGTAAACATCAAATTTAATTGGATGTGTTGATATAATTAGGCTGTATGTTTTGATATGTAACGTGTTAAAATCCCATATTAGTTTGTTTACGAATTTATTTATTCTGATAATATAAATAAGACTAATATCTGCTAACACTTAGCTAAATCCAACGGAATGACATGCACAATAATCAAACTCAATGTTCCTCACACTGATATGAAGTATCGTGCACAATTTCAAGTCTACTTCAGTTCAAGTTTGAGATGTCATGCGGACAGACAGAGTATCATAGGTAGACAGACAGACAGAAATTAAATTTAACAGCCCACGAGCGATAGGCTTCGCTAACGCTCAATTAAATTAAAATTACGATATTTAACCCAAAGAGTGATCTCTCCCCTTAATATTAACATCCGTGTAACCACAAAATTTGACGAAAGACTACGTTTATTCGTTATCGGTAGAGTTTTTATTTTATCAACGAACAGTTTAATTTGTTCTATTAACCTTTAACACACATCCTCCATGGTTTACAATAATAATGAAAGGTCAAATTTTAAAAAGTCGTACTTTACTAATCATGCGATATCCTTTGATCATGAATGATTAATGATCTGGGCTTTTTCAATCTTACTATTGCGTGCACTCTGTAATGATCAATGTTGACCATGCTCATGCCGTGTGCATGCGATTCATCATTATTAGTAATGCGATGCATTAATGGTATGCTTCTAGAAAGATACGTTTAATTTGTATGGGTAAATATTGAGAAATCAGAGGATATACATAAAATTAGGCCCTCAATCTTGGGTTTCATATATTTTTATTACCTCATTTCTACTCATACTGCTATGCTTTTAACAACATAATAGAAAAATAACGTGATAATAACGTTCTGTTTTACTAAGTGTAAAGGAAGTTTGAAGTGTACTTTTAATGTCAAATATAATGCAACATTTGAACTCTGACAACTGAGATGAAATTAGAGTAAATAACTCCGATTGATGGTCTACTTATATAAGTGGAAGTACCACACGTATTTAATTTTAATTACGGTTAAATTTTGGCAAACCTTTCTAAAAAAAAGGGTAATACATATAATACCTTCTGCACCAACCGACACTAATATTCATCCAAAACCAATACATATACTCGTAACAATAATATTTTAATCTTTCTGTAGAAGCAATTGTCATGATTTTTTTAAATATTGGTATACATTTTAACTTAATTCTAAATGTTTTATTATGTAATTCCACTTGATCTGTAATGTTTATTTTACAGTTATAATCAACTCCGTTGATTTGTAAAAGATTTACCCGTAACCTGTAATTATGGAACGTATATAAAATATCTATGATCTCCAAAAAAACCATGTATTTCAATTTTAAATTCCTCTTAAGAAGTCAATCCTTAAAAAATTTCAAATGATCAATTAACAATTAACGGTAGTTTATTTTATTGAGGAAGTCATACTGTACATTTTATTTTATTTATTATGTCTAAATGTTTTGTAAAAATATTTATTTTGATTTTAAACGTAACTTTACAAGTAACTTCAAGCTACAGTATTAGTACATCGTAACCAATAATTTAGAGTAACAAATATAATCCAATTGTCTTTACCATTGTGTACAAAATTTACAAAAAGTGTTACTATAACATTTCATACTATTTTTTTACTCGCGTTACCAGCACTGGTAAATATTAACATTTTCCAACTATAACAAACAAACACTTGCTTACCGAATTATGGTAAAGTTAAGTTACATTTTTTATTTTTAAGGGATTTAGTTGTAAACCTTATTCATATGCAATGTAGATGTTATATTATAAATGGTGTTTTAGTTATTCTGGCAAGAGATTAGATTCATCCTGTAAGGGAAGAATCTAAATATAGTAATCCGAACCAAAATATAGTAATCAGAAAACAACTTTGTTAGTTTTCAGGTAAAAATGCCACAACTCATTAAGATATGAATTTTGAGTATGAATCCTTCCCACCATAGCTACGTTTTGTGTAGAAAACTCGGTTGTTCCACCATGCTTAGAGATCGTATCTATAACATCGTGGTTTTAGGAAAAATCTCCCTCGAATCTCCCGTGCATCTGATGAAACAATAGAGAACCTCTTCATCTTGATTACATATATTTTGTTGTCTATGTGTCTCTCATGTGGAAACGATGAAATGAGTTCATTTTGAGCTTCTTTATAGCCGACTTTTTTTAATCTCTTCAGACGAACATTACTCCGATAACTGGAGTTAAATTCGTGACAGCGTCAGAAACTAGACGCTGTACTAAGAGGAAATGTTATCTGAAGCTAACTCAACATTCTCATTGAATGGACCCTTCCCACCATAGCCATGTTGTCATTAAGATATTTATGGTCACTGGACACATGATATCAATGACAGTAGGCCAAAGTGAGTAGTAACCACGGGAGTGAACCATCACTCATAAGTGAACCAAACAGCTGTTTTTGTTGTTTGTTTTTTTAACTAGCCATGTTGCTGTAAAGTGAGTGTAATGCTTGTACATGTGCAGTCACTCGAAAGCGTGTTTGAATAATTCAAACTTTAAATAATTATTACAATTAATTGATATAATTATTATATCAAGACATCAGCTACGCAACCAACGTATGGCTCCTATGTACAGTGTGTTCCAGCAACATCTGACGATAATGTGAATGCGGGTCTTGTTAGGATATGAAGGATATATATGTAGACATTCTAGTTCATTTAGTTATCTGCTTGTCTACTTTTGGGATAAACTACGTAAATCCAGAAAATTAATATTAGATATAAATAGCCCAGGTATACTAATTTTTTAATTTTGTTTTAAAATAATGGTAGCAAATAGTTGGTTAAATGCGTGCTCACTACGCTAATTATATAGTCTATTTATAATATTGTAGTTTTCTGACTTTTGATATCCACGCCATTATGAGTTAATTCGTTCTCATTTTTATGCAGAAGTTACGCCTAACTAGAGAAGAATTGCTGACACAAAATGACAATTCTTTCAAAATCCATGAACCGAGAGGCATATAAGCACACAAGCTGATTTTCTTGAAATTGACAGAAGAGTTTTTTTTTTTTAAGAAAGAAAGCGACCGTCAGCCGCGATAATTTTGTCGGAGATGGAAACGGGAGTGTACTATTAAAAGAGTTGAAAATATGAAACAAGAATTTTTTCTTCACATCAAATTTGTCTTAGCTTGACACACGTAAAACCAATTGTCACACACATAAATAAATGTTAAATCAGCTTTAGCTAACCATTATAGTTCCTTAAAGGGGCGACGTTCAGCCTCTGTATCTAGTTGTCTAACAACGCTATTTATGTATACATATTCAATATACATTGGTATTTCATGTTTATTCTTAATGACAACACAATCTCATAAAATGCTGGTGTACAGGGTGAATAATTATTTGTTCCTGAAGTTACATTGAGGCAATATATGTGAATAGATGTAGACAGGAGCATACACATTACATTAAAATGGAGCTTTAATTTTATAAGGTTACTAGTTATTGTTAATATTTTTGTCAAAACGGATTGCGTTTAGAACCATGCATATTTTCCTTGTGCACACGCAATATATTCAGCATAGTATGGTTTTTATTATTCAATACAAATTTATATGGATCCTACAATATGTTTCAGTTCGGGCAAGCCGATTTGCGTTTCGAACTATTGCAAAGTATAGTCATTATTATTCATAAAATTGTCATATGCTGCCTATTATCGTTTTCAGTTTCGGCAAGCCCATTTGTGTTTCGACGCCGTACATTTTTGTCGGAGCACATGCAATAATATTCAGTAATTGCAAAGTATATTCATTATTATTCATAACATTGTTATATACGAGTTCCTACTATCGTTTAACAAACCGGTTTACGTTCAAACCAAGTATTGCATTTTCTCCAGTGTACATACAATATGTTTAGCTGTTGCCTAATATAATTATTGTATTCATAATAATTTTATATTATTACAGTTTTATTTTTTGGTAGATTTTGTATAAGAAATCATGCTATTGCAATTGATCTAATGGTAACATTTACCGGAAATGTATGTATAACTTCACCGAACGTGACGCCCAGAGTTCACAAATTCATCCTCAAAAGTTTATATGCTACTAGGAGTTACCCGCGGCTGAACACGCAATTTCGTAAGCTTTGCACGTGTGTCAGCACTTCTGGTTCAAGTAAATTTAATTTCCGACGCAGATGTTAATTTCTCCTTGTTGCCACGATCAAGACTATACGTTAAGTATTGATTACTATTATAAATTAATTAGTATATTTTAGTATTGTAGTTTATTTTGTTTTATTTCTCCTATCAAAAAGACACACACACTCACCCACTCACTCACTCACTCACTCACACTTAAGTCTAAGAACTAAGAAACTTGTTGCTTCTTTCTGAAGACAAATAAGATGGGCTTTATAAAAGTCTTATTTATACTTAAATTTATACTTAAATTAGATAGAGATTGCCTTCGATGTCTGCATTACAGTATCGGCCAAACACTGCATACTTAATATTTGCTACAATGAACAGTTATAAGTATATTTTTACAAAAATTTTCAATATTATTATCTGGATATTTTCTTACTTCGTGTTAAACGGCGGTTTTAGCAAAGATTAAAATAAGAGCAATGTTATTATTAAGCTTTGCTCTATGATCCAAGAATATAGATATAATCAAATTGATAATAGTGGCTAAATTTATTAAAGGTTGCATTGTCATAAAACAATGTTTACACAGGACAGTTTATTGAATTTAACAGGCTCTTTCAATTAAAAACAGGCATTTTACTGTGATGCAACTTCAGAGACCAGAGGAGAGTAGCCCGACGGGAATTTGGAAAAAAGGAAAAGTCCTAAATCTATATGTTATCCAGAGACCCTAAGAATGTCCATGTAAAATCTCAGTACAATCGGTCCAATAGTTTTTACATGATTGAGTAGCACACAAACACAAAGAAGTATACCATTCGATTTTTTTATATAGAGTGTTATAACACGGTTTGTAGACAGGATAGTTGACCCAAAAAAGCCCAAATAAGTATAAACTAGGGACTAAAATTGATCTATGAATATATCAGTTAGTTCGTTGCCCATCTCGGTATGCTGTTTAGTTCCATTATGAAGGCCTGACATCGCTATTTATGATGATAGAGAAAATAGTAAAAGTGTTCTGGAATTTGTATTACTATTGCTACAAACTATTACAAATTGTTATTTCATGTGTATAAGTTATACTAAAATTGGCATGGGCTTTTAACTTAATTTAAATATGCTGCTCAACATGACTTATATTATGATGTGAGAATCCTCCGAACAGGCTCGCTTTTGTTTGTCTCTTTATATAAAATAGTGTTCAATTAACCATAAATGGTTCATATTCTCTGTTAGATGTAATATGTGTCATACATTGTAAATTATCTTTATCCTGTGTAAATCCTGTTTATGAGATAAATCAAGTTTATTATTATTATGTTTATAATATTTTATAAACTTTATAAATGTTTTTTTTTTAGTTGCACCTCAAACAGTTTCCGAGATATTGAGTACATTTAAATTCCATGAAAATACATTAGTAATATTTCAGTAGTTACAAAATCCACAAACTTCTTTCGCCTGATCCTAAAGGACTATGATTAGCTATTTTTCGATCAAACTCAACTGTATGAGTAACATTGATCTGTTACATCACATCATTTTTAGTTATTCTAAAATCAAGAAATAATAATAATGATAATGAGGCACTCAATATACAGTAATTTTAAATCGAAATTTTAGTTGTATGTATTTGAAAATTCGAAGAAATTTCGACCAGCTTTTCTTGTAAAGTTGCATGAGGCCGAATACTATTCCTAGGAGGGAACAAAAATCCATATTTTAAAACTTTTTGGCTTTAAAACAACTTTTATAAAATTGCTTTTTATTGTAAATCAAAACTCTTTACTTTCGAGCCACTAAATGTGACATTTGATTTTGAACCGAGCTGGGAAACTGCTCACAAAGTGGTTTTCTAGTTGTGGTTTCATGCAGCACGAAGGAAAGCAAATATCAAAGAATTCAGAGTAGTGTAGAGTAGGGAAAAGCGGATTTAAAGTTGGGGGGAGTCCGCCAGATGACCCGCCAGCCCGACCGCACCGCGTCAGCTAACAAAATGGCCGACTGTTTGTTTTGCCGACACTTTTCATTTGTAAAATCTCGCATTTCTTTCTCAGAGCTTTGCAACCGTGATTCTACGTCCTAAAACATTGCCAACTAAGGTGAATGTCCACTGTCTCTTTCGACAAAAACATTCGTTGGCAAATTATCACATGTTACGTTATACTGGTTGGCAAATTTCCATCTTCAAACAATTAAAATCATTTCGTATAAGAATTACCGCAATTAAAACATGTAAATGCATTATAATTAAATTGTATCACTTCATAATCATTAAACATATTGTTCAAAAACAAAATATTGAAAAAAACTGTTCATACAATTGGTCAAATCTGAATAATTTTTCAAGAATCGCTGACTAGCAAAATCTGCTTCCTTCAGAAGAGTTTTTTCGTCTTTAAATTACAAAACATACAAGTTATTAGACATTATTATTCCCGTTAAGAATATTTGTAATGTTTAAAACTAATATTAATAAAAACGTGTTAACCCTTTAAGCATATATATTAGATATGATCTAGCTAAAATAGTTCTGGCGACCAATATCTTATGATATAAATAAACTTAAATTTTAAAATGAAATAATTTGTTTTTTTATTTAAAACAAGAAATAATTGTACTGGAAAATTTAGATTATAGAAGTATTCCACCTGAGAGACAACTTCTATCAGTTATATAATATGGAATAAATTATTCTAGGCAGCGAATAATAATTATTATTTGAATAATTATTCCATCCTGACTGTGTCTAATCTCTGCGGTGTGGCACACTCTTTATATAAAGGCAAATAAATAGTGAATTCAGATTAAAATTGTTATAGATGGAAGTGGTTGTGGAATTCAGCTGGTGGGATTACAATACATAAAAAGGATGTTTTGCCATTCAATTAAATGTTTCACGTAGTGTGTTTTATATTTTCATTAACAAAAAATTAAAATAATAATAATCTAAATTTTTAAAATTATATGAGGGATATAAGTGTAATTTTAAAACTGTTTTTAGATTATTAAGTTGATAACGAACTTTTGATGACTTCCCTTTTAAGGATGACGAATTACCACAACAAACTTCTTATTGTATATTCAAGTTATAGATATATATATTTGAAAACTTTTAGCTTATTATATGACGTGTTAGCTTATAAGTTAAACACAAATAAATGAGTAATGATGTACCCTAAGTGTAAAAATAACTATATTTACATTGTTGAATATTTTCCTGATAAGTTAATACCTACAATAAATAGTAATCCTCATTGTTATCTCTCAAAATAAAAGATGGTTATTTCTTATTTTTGCCTACTACTGAATACTTGTTCTCAGTTATTCTGAGAATCTTGATAAATTTCTCAACAAAACATTAGCATTTTTGCGAAATCATATGCAAAGTATATGACTTGTAAACAAGTTAAACTAAAATACAACAAAAAGAACAGAGCGCTAATAGAACAAGGTGATGGGCGCCTTGAAGAACGCAAAGAACACGTGAACGTCGATTGCCGTGCTACGCCTTGAAAACTGGCCATTATTTTGCTTTGAAAATGGAATTTTTGTTTTATACTTCACATAGACACGTTATGCGAACAATTTGAGTGTGAATCAAGAAATTAAACCAGTAACTGTGTAAAACATCTTTTAAATAGGAATATTATTAAATTATGCATATTCTTTTATGCATTGTATGTGTACCTATTTAAGTTTATTATTAAACAAGTTTATTTTATTACAATTATTTCTGTCAATGTACGACACTCAATAGTGTAGTGATGTTTGCATCGAGTTCCAAGCATGTTAATGTACTCTTCCTAGATACTTGACAATAAAGCAAATGGGCTTTTGGATTATTTAAGCCTTTAGTTTCCTTTATTATAATATAATAATTCCATTATTTGGAACTTCCAATAAGGTCGATCTATAAAAATGCAAGACAATAATATGATATTTTAAATATTTGTCACGCCCTGATATTTATTGGGCAGGCAGTCAAATGCGTCAACACATTATTTACATTACGTGAGATCAACGGCATTAAAAATATGCTTTAATTACTTTTTAAAAAGCATAATCTATTTTTGATCATTACTTTTAAACCTCTTGAGGACGAAACTGCTTTTAGCCTTGACAAGGTTTTCGGTGTTTCCTTCTCTATTTCTTGGCGTAAAATCGTGATGGGGGCAAGCGACCGCGACTGCCCTTCCCAAGTATAAAGGGATTGGCGACTAGAGCGCATGCCTCCCCTCCCCCCTTACCATTCACCCCCCGTGTTATCGATAACATACAGCTATGTCATCGCCGAAATTGCAACTTCCCACGTCACGCTCAAGAACACACACCTCCCTTGTCTCTTACACTGGACACTGCTGGCGGTACATTGCCGGGCAGGAGGTACTTACCCACATCTTCTACATCCCACCAGCCACCAATACCCCGTCTTGTAGAGATTACAATTTTATGCGCCAAATGCGAATTACTTTAATATACCTTTAATATAATTAATATTACTTTAATATAATTACTTTAATATCACTCATATCGTAATCGGCAGACATGTTGGTAGCCACAAAATATTTGGGTGTTTTGCGTTATACGACCTCGTTTCTTTAAACATGTTCTACGTTTATTTAGAGTGTTTAACTTACCTGAAATAGTGATTTGATGTAGTGAACAAATGTTCTGCACTATATTCTACAAAAAAACACTATATTTCAATAAAACACACACACAACATAACTTAACCTAACGAACTTAAAAAATGAATTCCTTAAACTGTTGGTGGCCAAAAACCAACAATGTCTTTTGTTATTTGTTCGAATGAATCGATCTCTTTATATTGTTGCCGCCAAAGAAATTCACATAAATAGGAATCAATCAAAGAGATATTCCACTGTTCTCAACCACTGTATAACAAGACACTGCGACTGCATAGCTAGAACGGGACCAGCGCCAATACCAGATAAAACCGGATTTTGCGATAAGATAAGGAACAATGATTACTGCTTACCTACTTTCTTGTATTGATGTAATACAGGTCTAAAAATGTGTTCATAGCATTAATGCATCGGAGAAACACTCTTATTAAACGTAGGAAACGTTTAAAGAAATGAGGTCGTATAACGCAAAAGACCAAAATATTCAAATATGACCGCTAGTTACTAAGGAAATGGCGCCTTGGATGTTAAACGATACTGTCATTCTTTCGAACATCGTGCACCAATACAGAATGCGCATGGTGTGGAATGACGACGTGAATGAAAGATTGAAGATACTAAAAAGGAGCCATTAAACATTCAAATGTAAATACTATCCAAAACACCATATACAGATCTATAAAATCGTATAGTCAATGTTCCTACGACTTTTAAGGAGCCATCAACAAAAAGAATAAAGAATCGATACTAATGTGCCAAAGATTAATCATAACAATATTGAAAAACATTACAAAGATTTTATGAAAAACGGTTCTGAAATAAAACTTATTCCAGTCAAATTCGTCCCTAATAAATGGATGGTGAAAACATCTGCAGCTGTCAACCATGAACACTGGCATAACATTTACCTAAAATATGCTTTCTCCCATTTCTAAACTACATAAGCCCCATTATGTATTACTGAAAAGCGAACGACTTCAAAATTAAGATTCCTACATATTGGCCTAAAATAATGCAATTTTTACTAAAATCGTTCCAGCTATTCAATCAAATATAATGAGTGTGCGAGAAAAGTGAGTTATTTCACAGGTACTTATGAAAACTGTTTCCCTCTCGAGACACATTCAGTCCAATACCTGGTGACATATAAACACCCACCAGAGTAAATTATTCCATCTCTATTCATAAGAAAGTTAATAGAGAGGGGGGGGCACTTTTAAGACTCTCGGGTGTATAAAGAGATGTCCTGACTGACTGATTGGCAGATTCATCAACACCTAGAAAAAACTGTGAAGGATAGAGACATGGAAATTTGGTAGCTATGTTCTCTTCTGACTTTAGGGCTTCGTTCCACTGGCTTCTGAAGTTGCTAAAATTCCTATAAGAAATGCATTGTAGCTGACACATATTTTTAAGTGATGGAGCCGTTCAAATATAATCAAATTTTGTTTGTAATTACTATAATATAACAATACAATCATATGTTTCGTTAATTTCTGTATTATTTTACATTTTTTACATTTACAGCATGAAACATAGAGAGTAATCTTAAAAGTAAAGCACTTGTAATTTCAAAAAATAATTTTAAAGTTTTTGTAAAAATACACTTTTAACTGTAAATTTTAGCAAATACTAAGTATGCAATGCTTTTTCAGTAAGGAAATGCAGATAACAAAGACAAAGATATATTTTCCTTTGGCTGCAGATTTAAAGACTGGTATAAAACCCACCTTTTTACAGAAGTAGGGTTGTCAAAATAGCGTATGTTTATACGGTATTGTCTTGATTGGACCTAGAAAGCAAACTCAGTTATATATTTTCCTAGATATGTTTTAAACGAAGTAAATTACAATGGCCATAAGTACACATTTTATGACCTTGTAGGCCTTTCAGTCCTACGCACATATATATTTTTATCGGGGCAGCAAGGCAAATTCAACGATGGTACGGAAATATAATTAAATCGGAACACAAGTACTCATACACACAGCCTAAAATAAACAGAATACGCAATTCTGCTCAATATCTGAAGCTCTTGACCATGGACACTTTAATAATATGTACCTAAAATATGCCGACTTCAGTTTAAAAATTAAATAGAGCCCTACCACTTATTACACTATAAGTGTGTTAACTAAATAGCTGAGGACATCGAATATTCTCCCTCATTGGGTAAAAATATTTCAGTTTTTACTAAAATTTTTGGAGCTATTCAATACAAAATCATTGAATATTGGAAAAAATTCAAGTTATTGCACAGGTATTTATAAGAATATTTCATTCAGTCTTCAGACTCCCAAAAATCACTCTTTAATTAAAAATATTACATGGATCATGAAATTAGAATATCTTTCAGTGGCTATCATTTATCTAATGAGAATTAAGAATATCTTTTTTTAAAAAAAAACCGTCTACGTTGTGCCTGTTTTTCAGTAGGAAATTGCGTGAGAAGGCGTGGATAACTGTTAGTGTTTCTATAAACGTTAAAACATTATTTATTAAGTTATATCGTTAAACCAGCTTATTTCCAAAAGTTAAGTATTACATAGTAATATAGATCTACGTTACAGTATAACATCAAGCAAGATATATTACCCTAAAACGTTAAACAGCTGAAAGTACCAGTTGACCTTTGCACTACCCCATAAAACCACGCTACATCAGTAGGTCGAGGTATGTGTGGGCGTGTTGACCACTCTACACATGTTTACCACCAGCTTGTTTGTACTCTGCTAATAGAATTGCATTATTCATGAAACTAAGTTGAGCTGTCTTTGTCAAGCATTGGATTTATTTGGCATTCATTGCTTCTTGATTCTGCTTTGCGATAAAATCACTGCATTTAAATTGAACAATGCGGGGAAGGGAGTAATAATAACACTAATAATGAAACATTGGAAAACGTTAGGACAATAGGATCTATTTCTAGCATTAAATATATTGCAATCAATTTAAGGTTGGGATATATCTTTATTGTAAATGCATAGCTATACAAAATAGAAAATATCCACTCCACAAAGAGTTACTGGCATTTACAGTATGAAATTTAGTCACTTTTGTAACCAGGGCAAAAAAAAAATTGGAAATGAAAAAAAATTGAATTTTTTATAGTATGTAGGCCTACATGAGTTACACCGCAGAAACTTGCATGGTTTTTAATTATTTACATAACCCCAAGTCTCTTCGGCTTCAGTAACTGGGTATCATTAATGGTATTAATATTCCAAGCAGTTTTTAGAAAACTGTTATAGATAAATCTATTATTTTTTTGTTTTTTATTAGGTAATTATTCCTTTTTTGTGCTTTTTATTGTGTGTTAAAACGTAATTTTTCATGGTTATACTAAAAACTATGTTAGAAAAATAATGTTAAGGTGCTTTTAATAAAGGCGCGCGCGTGCGAATGCGTGGGTGGATGTATGCGTGTGTAGGAGTGTGCGTGCTCTTGCGTGTGTGTGGGTTTGATTTGCAATTATTTAATTTTTAAGGAATTTTGTGACTATTTTGTATTTCAACACTCTATACAATAGAATAATTACTAGTAAAATAAAATCAAATGTTTTTTATTACCGTATATAATATAAATTACATGGCAAAAGTCAGGTATTTAAACAAGTAACCACTTCCTCAATTTATTGAGTGAGCCTATCGTGTGCTGTTGTACATGAGGGAAGGTTTTATTATATATTATATATGTTATTTGAAGGTTGCATAATTAAATTCACTGTTCCTCCTTCCTTAATGATAAATCCGCCGATACGGCGGAGTATCGGAGGATCCGACAGGACGTGAAGTTCTTTAACAAAGGACTACAAAGGATACAACCACTCTTACAAGTAACTTAATTGTCTTACTATGTCATATGGTACTTAGCTCCTTAAAATTTGTTTATTCTGCGATTTTCTCATTTCCATAATTGGTAAAAATGTTATAATTAAAATTTTACTACTAACTTCGATCTTTTGACTCCAAAATCAATAGTGATTCCTTGGACAAAGAGGAACTTACCAGGTTTATTCTATAAGTATAACGGGGATTTTCATTTTTTGACAAAAATATTGTATTGACTAGTGTTGTGTCACCTTCAAAGTAGTCTACATTAGATTTTATGCACTTTTGCCAGCGCTTCTACCAATCCGCGAAACACTTCTCAACCCCGATTTTTAGGATAGGTGTAGCTCTTTCAGCGATATAATTTCAATTTAATCTATGCTTGTAAAAAAGGTCCCCTTGGAGGTTCTCTATATTCTTGGAAATAAAAGTCACACGGAGCTATGTCTGGGGAATATGGAGGCTGAGGTATCGTTACATTACTGTTTTCTGCCAAAAATTCACGGTCAAGCAGTCCAGCTCTGTCACGGTGCAAAAGCCTTGAATTGGTTTGCCAAAAATCCGGGCATTTGTTATTGCTTCAATCCAACGAACTTGGAGGTAGGATAGTACTCTTTATTGGCCGTTTTACCTTACGGCAAGAATATTCATGACGCACTACGCCATTAAAATCGAAGAACACAGTGAGCATAGCTTTCACTATCGACTGCACATGATGAGCCTTTTTCTGTCTTAACGATCCAGAATGCCTCCACTGGGATAATTGAGCCTTATTTTTGACGTCATATCCGTAAGCGTTCGGAAATTATCAAGCCCGTGCGTGACTTTTTTAACCTTGTATAAGTTATGTGTAAAATAGAATAACAAGTTTATAGAATATAGAAAAAATTAGAAACAAATAGAATATCTGCCACCGTTTGTGTCACAAAAATAGAACACTACGTTTCGAGAATTGGAATCTGTCCTCTTCATCGTGTGTCAAAAATGCCTTAAATTTATTATGTAAGTCAATAACATACTACTTATAACTAACTTATTAACTTAAATACAATTTAATGTCTTTTAGTCATTTCACGCCAACTTATGAGTCACTGAATTGTAAAATATATTATTAGAGAAATGTAATAACATTTCGATGTGTAAACTATGCATTAATAAGTCCATTCGTTCTTTATTAATCTCCGGTTTCTCCAAAACCGCTAGAGGAAATTTGTATTCTGTAAGTTAGAACGCTTCAGGGAAAGATCCTGCTAACTTGTTTGCTAATGTAGCGCGTAGTATTCAGCCTAGAGGGGTGGAAGTGGGGAAAGGAGGGTGATAAAAGGGAAGTGCCACGCTATTCTGCATAATGTATCAGGCTTACTACAGTCTTAGTTGTGAAATCCCGCTGTTACCCCGGCGACGGTTACCCCTAGGTTGGCAAAACTGGTTGTCATAGCAACGGACGATACACCTGGACCTTGAAGGTCCGCGCGCATATTATCATATCTACTATAGCGTTAGCAACAATAAAATTGCATCTTTTGTCTTTAAGGTGCCCGGCCTACCCCGCATCAAACAGTTTTAGTTTCTTGTCTGAAAATAGTAAAGTAAAATTGTTTTAGCAAAGTTTTGAACGTTATGAGCCTTCCAACTAGTAGGAAACCAAATAGTTTTAGCGTTTTCCTAAACCACAACCACTGCGACGGATGGGATACGTCTTGTAAATTGATAATTACTGATCATACTTCTATATTTTTCAATCTTCTGTATTTTAACCATTCTTTCACTATATTAAGGCTCGCCATACAGGGTTTAACGTCTTCTAATAGGATATGAAATGCAATTAATATCGTAAGAACTCTCTATTGCCATTTGAGCCATAAAAAGAATGGTCATTTGATGGAAGAAAACGGATTAACTCGTACTTCTGTTGAGGTGGAGGATGGACACCATTCTCAGGATCTGTGAAGACAGCAAAGGCATCGAAGGCAAAGGAGTCTCAGTCCTGTGTATTCTGAGAATCAATAAGGTCCTTGGCTTGGCATGAAGCTCACATTCCATAATCAAATAGTTCCATAATACACAACTACAATTTAAATGGACAATAAATTACAAGAGTCAATTTAGTTAAAGACTTGGGCGTTACAATTGATAACGAATTATCGTTCAGTACTCATATAGAAACTTGCGTGAATGCTGCGAGTAGAATGATGGGCTTTATTATGAGACAAGGTGCGAATTTTAGAAACATCGGGTCTTTTATGGTGTTGTACACATCCTTGGTCAGATCGAGACTTGAAAGCGCCGCCATTGTATGGAATCCAACACATTTAATTTATAATGATATGCTTGAAAGAGTGCAAAATAAGTTTTTGAGATATTTATATTTCAAGTGTTTTAATGTTTACACGTATTTAATTCCATACAATGAGCTGTTGGAGATGTTTGGGTTGACGAGCCTGAGCCTGAGGAGGCGGGTCTTGGAGCAAGTACATCTGTGGGGCCTGGTCCGGGGTCGGGTGGATGACGCGTACTGTTTGGGGACCCTCAGCTATCGCGTACCTAACTTTAACAGCAGAAACAAGTTTTTGTTTAATTTACCTCACTCACGTACAGTGATGCGATCGTCTTTTCCTCTGTTGCTGATGATGAGGGGTTATAACGCAATGCTTTTGGGTGGATCCGACATTGATCTTCACTTTGATAGTTTAAATATCTTTAAAGAGAAATGCATTTCATTAATTTTGTATACCAGTCCTTCATAGTATATTTTTCCTTTTACAATTTCCTAAATTCAAACTATATTTATTAAATGTTGATTTGTTATTAATTTATTAATTAAAATTCCATTAATTTATTAAACTAATTTCCAGATATTGTCATTACCATATACTGTATTTGTTATTTATCTGAATGTGTATTATTTATTGTTTATTTATTTATAATAGTGCCTATGTAACGTTTAGAATAATATGTATTTATAGTTATTTTGCTTATAAATATTCCAGTGATACAATGGATATGGGACTTGGACTCAAACCACTTATTTAACATTTTGATTTGTTTGTACTGCTATAATGTAATTGGGTGTATTTCCTGTTTTATAGCATGAAAATAAAATAAAATAAAATAATTCCGGCGGGAGTCACTGCTTCTTTGAACCGTCTGACGAAATTCTTCGGCTAACTTATTAGTAGTGCACTAGCGACGGTGGAGCTGATCCATCATGTAGTCCGTGTACTGTATGTGTGTGAGGGGGTTGACGCACTACAGCAAAAATATATACAGGATATCGGAAATGTACAGAAACAGTTGTTGTGGGATAACAAGTGCCTAACACACAGTACCCGAACGCTGGCACAGCGACTAAGCTTTTGATCGCTTTTGAGAAGAAGTATGTATACGATGAGAAGATTTATTGCTTTATAGCTGTAAATTACGAGTACACACCGTGGGAGAAAGGAAATATCTAGCTAAAGTCATGACTGGTCTACATCCAGTTTGATTGGAAACCGGCGAAAGTGGTTAACGAGGGACATGATCTTGGACATAACTAACCTGACTGTTGTCACCATCTTCTGAACTTGCCTGTCCAAGATTGGCACGACCGAAACTCGGAATTCCCTTCCGAAGAATTTAGAGAACGAGACTGACAACCACATTTTCCTCTTTTGCAGAGTGTCGGAACAAGAAAGTGTGAGAGGTATCTCTCCGCTGCACTCAGTTATATAGAAGATTGTCTAATCTGCAGGTTTATATCAGTGTCCCCGTATAGGTAGAGTGTTGAAAACTAAGGAGACGGAAATATGTAGTGCTGCGTTGGTATTGTGCAGCCTGGTGGCAGTGGGAACCCGTGAGGCCACATAAAGTACACTTTTGAAGTAGGCTAATGTGGGAAGAAATGGATGGACAGTTACGATTTTAGAGCGTACTCTCACATGTTGGGTACTCAGCGTTGACTGAAAAAGCGCATTTTTCCCATTACTAAAAATATATGGCATTTTAAAATGTGTAAATTCTCAGATTTTAAACTAAATTTTCGAATTCAAATCAAAATCTACATATAAATAATGAAGGTTTGTCTTATTAGGTCCTAATAACTGTCACATTGAAATAAAAATAAACGTCCTGTATAAAATTTCTATCTTCACCAGGTTTAAATTTTAAGCTTCATATTAGCAGAATACTGTACGTACGTGTAAAAAACTTGCTAAAAATACAAAAATATGCAACTTTATCTAATGAAAAGTAAGTGAGTAGACGCATTTCTACTATTTAAATAACATACACCTCTGTTGAATAAATCAAATTCGCTGCTACAATTTAATATAATATCATAATTATCAATGTTCCAACTGATTCATCATCGGACTATAAATGGACTATTAAACCATTAATTGAGAAGATATTTGTGTCTCGTAGTCGAATTTTTCTATAAAGTTAATTTCTCGTTTTAGTTTATTTTTTTTATTTATTTGATTTTTAAATCGTTGTTATTTTAAGCTATTTTTAATCAAAATATATATGCAAAAATATAATCTGTAACTTAAATCATAGGTGACTTATAAGTTTTCGTTAGTATAAAAGAGGCATTGTAGCAATTATAAATGTTGAAACCAATTTTTACAGATGCAATAATTTTTTAAACCTTTTATGTATTCAGAGTAGGCTCAGTCTTCGTTCAGTGTCCTGTTCTGGACCTTCAGTGTCATATAAAGCCGGTGAAGGGTATTTAAATACCTGACTATTGTAAATAATGAGAAGGGAAAATTTAGAAATGTGTGCTGCTCGCTCTACTCTCCATCGTAAACTTTGACCTTCCATGAACGTTTCTTAAATAACTAACTATTGCTGATAATAATGAGAGGGGGTAATTTGGAAAACCTTCCACTAACATTCCTTCGTTCTTAATAAATATGGCTACTAATGTTTTACCCAACGTAATAATACATGTAAAATATGAAACATTGTTACTGGAGTTGGAGAGTTTCCAGATGAATTTCAATTTGTAAGTGCTAACAAAGACAGGGAAGGTCTGTTCCAAGGTGGGAGGATAAACGTTACTTGGTGGGCGTGTTTAAATAACTCTTTATTGAAAGGTCAAAGCTTTAGTCTGAACTGTGGGGGGCATTGACACCCTCAGACACTCAGCCAGCTCTGTGAGTGGGAAGGTTCTGTCTATCGTATTCGAGTTTGCTATTTGAAACTTGGGTTTAAATTGGGTTCATAGATATCTGTATAATGCGATTGCATTGATATGTCATCTGCTAGAACATTCCATCTCGACTTTCTTGATCCTATTACAGAGACGAGGTCACGGTATAAAAAAATTGTTTTAATCATAACATTATAATTATACGCGTCTTTATATAAACCTAACGTTTGTCATTAATATTATATATATTTCTACCAGATATGTAATACATTGAAAGCAAAATTAAGTGTCATAAAAACCATGATTTTAATCAATATATTTACGAAAAATCAATATTATTTTTAATATACAGGCTGTCCGTTAAACTCTGCCACCATTGCCACTATATCTCAAAAGCGATTAAACGTATAAAAAAAGTTTCATTAAAAAACTTTACCTAATTTTTAGTGACAATTTAGAATTTCAAAATTTGGGTGTTATTTCCTAATAAGGTGGCAGCTTAAAATTACTTATGACACACTTCATAGATTCTTTGTTTGAAGTTTGTTTTTGACGATGGAAAGATTGTAAAGGAAACAGGATATTTTCGAACATTTGTCATCGTTTAGAGATACAGAAAAATCAGTAACACTACACTACAAGATCTAAAATCTAATCTATTCTTCAGGTAAATAACTTTTAATAAATAATAATAAATTATTAAATAACTTCAGGTATTTACCTGAAGAAGAGATCAGATTGCAGATCTCGAAACATAGTGTTACTGCTTTTTGTATCACTAAACGATTGCAAATGTCCGGAAATATCCTGTTTCCTTCACCTTTTAGGTTCTTGATATTTTTTTTATATAAAACAACATTTTAAAAGGTTTTTAGTCTAGGTAATTTTCCTTTCACCGTTCTCGTTTAAGAGCTACAGCCTACTATAGTTTTAAAAAATTACATGTTTTGACATGTTGTTTTTTCCTTAAGAACTCTAGTATGAGTAATTTTTAAACGCAACAAGAGCGAATGATGTTCGTTGTTGTTAAGTGGACTCTTAGTATCGTGCCTGTGTTCAGTAATAACGAACACCTTTCACGTTAATTCAACACCGCCTGTTATCACTAATAAATTGTGAATTTTTAGGCTCTTTTATGTTGTACGACCGCAATTCTTAAACTATTTGCTGTACAAACACAATGATATGAAAGTACATTCTGATATTTTACTGATAGATATTATTTCGAGGGATGTTGTTAGTTCGTCGCCGTTAGCGCGAGGCTATCGTAGCTCGCGCTGCTCGCGGCCTTATGCATTTCTGTTGTGTAAATCACAAGTAAAACCTTTAATTTTATTAATAATTTTATAAGTTCAGGTGAGGTAAGCTACTCTCACATCAGTGTGAACAAGTAAAACCTTTAATTTTATAAATAATTTCATTAATTCAGATAAGAGAAGCTACTTTCATATAAATGTATTTCAAAGAAAATCGCTTCAAAAATGAGGTCGTGTGATATAAAAGACCAACCTTTAACAATGTAGTTAACAGTTCAAATACGTTTATTTATTAACAGTTTTTTTTACTTCACATAATCCCATGTGCCTCACACGACACGTGCGGGATTCTGAAAAACAAGCATTAATAATACACTTTTTCAAATACTGTACTGTCATATGGCTCTGTATCGTAATACAGTGCAATACTCCTACCATGTTATCGCAGGAAAAACTCTACAATTAAATTACTTTTTATAACTAATAATGATAACAATAACAATTTAACACTAGTAAATACACCATTTTAAAACAAAAATATACCCCAACATGTGTTTCTACATGTAATCTATTTGGGAACAGATAAGCGATGCGATGCGCACCCTGCTTCATCCTATCACAGCGTGATAAGCCGCGCAGTGCTCAGCGTTCAGACAGTCGGGCCAAGATTCTCGACGTTCTATTTATATATATCATAAAAATTTAAATTTGATGAAGTTAACGGAAATAAACCAAATAAGTGTTAACAATCGATTGCTTAACAGTACTTTTTCCGGCTGAAAAGAACATTTATGTCGGACCTTTGAAATCAGTTATAATAAAATATATAAAGTCAGCCTTTATAAGTACTTTAATGTTCAAAATACACGGCACTACACATATAATAATACAATTTTGTTCAAAACATTAAATATTTGAATTGTAGCGTCACGCAGCAACTACGAAAGTGAGGTTAATTCTTACTATTTCTAAAGTGGTAAAGTGGTTTTACTGTAAACTATACACTCTGGCCTGATCTTTGCCCTCGTTTTATGAGTTCAAAAATACTATAAAATAACTATTCTGGAACCTAAAATTTCAAAATTTTCTCGGGAGAGCCAAAACCCCTTTTATGACATCGGGGCTTTCCATGCTCCCGACACACCATGGTTTCGGACATCTCGACCCCCCCCCCCCCCCCCCCCCCCGAAGAAAGTTCTGGTTGCGCCACTGACGTTCATACTATGGTTTTCAAATGAGTTAAAGAAAATATGGCTTGAAAATGTCCCCTTTTGTATTTAGAATGACATGTGAAACATAGATTTCGCATAATTTACGTACATGTATTCGTACCACAATGTAATTTATCTAGTTTAAACCACTCGATTAATCTTTGGACTCCACGGTTCCGAAGGCAGGATTTTGGGTTACAGTCTGACCTTCTACATCTGTAATTCTCTTTTTCTTGTGTTCCAGGTTAATTTCGGAGATGTATTTATCCCTTCCAACCTGGAAGTACCCAAGGCTAGAGTGCTTCCAGAGTTCCGAAGGCTGGCTCATGGATTGCGATCAGGCAACATCACGGTGCTTGACGCCAAGACCTTCTATATCCCCAACCTCCACTATGATGGTGCTGGCCCTGACGCCTACTTCTGGGTCGGAAACGGCACGGAACCTACCCCACTAGGCATCAAAGTGGCTAACGAGATGGGAAGGTGAGGTTTTGCAGTTTTTCTCTTAGTAAAAGAAGCACAGAATCCTCTCACTGCACCTAAATGAACATTTGCGCTGCATCCAGAGTGACAGAATATCAGGATGGAAACGTTTGGGGATAGGGGCCGCTTCCTGTAGAGATCCATGAGGAAGTTGTGTGGGCATTATCTGTCTTGTCACATTGAAAGAAGGGGGCGGAAGCTCTGTGCCAGCCTCTCCGGTCAACGCGGACAGGGGTAGCACGCCCGTATGTGCAGGCTAGCAACTACATTTAACACCTACGGAGCCCAACCAACGACAACTGACATCCTCCACAGTAGATTAGACCTGTGGACACACTTTGAACCCCAGAATCTCGATATTTGCGGTTAGTGATGTGCCGCTCCTGGACATCACTAGGGTTGCCCAGATTTAAGTAAGACATCGGTCGGTATTGCTACACAGTGTATGCTCAACTAGAAGGTATAAACAAACTAAAAGTGGGCCCTCCTGGGGCAATTATTTACAGTTACTAAAGAATTAAAATTAACAGTTTTTCAGCAACTTAAAAATACGAACTTGCCAAAAATTGCAAGACTAGACTAGAAAAGAATTGCGTTAATGAATAATAATCAAGGTCAACATGATATTAAACCTATTTTAATTCACCGAATTGCGGTTTTTTACAAACAATATCAACAAACTCACATTTACCTGTGTTTTTCAAAATCCAAATACAAGATCAATTAAAAAATTACAATTGGTTCATCACTCGTGAATATGTAACTTAAGACTATTCGACTGATGATAACCAAAATATAGACATAATCAAGAAAAATATTGAGCTTTTAATTTTTCTAAAAGGATAATATTTTAAACTCATTTGATTTCTATAAATTTCCACAGGAGAGTGGAGGAACGTATTAAATGCAATGCTGAACTGCATATCTCAACAGAAATCTTCAAAACCAACATGAATGACAAGATAAAATTACCTAGGTCACGATAAAAGACCCATCTTCGTGACCTAGCTTTTATAATTTTATAATTTGAAAGTGAATTTTAGATTCGTTTTTCGTTTTGAAAATTTTTGTGTGCATACAGTTTTGCCTTTGAAACCAATTTAACTGTGATTACCTGTCAATTTAGTGGTTTTTAAAGCTAACTATACACTAATTTCTTCCAATTGCTAGATGTGACCATACTACAAGAGGGGTTAAACGGTCAAATTCGGTTATATGCCCACATAACTCTAACTTTTTCTACACGGTTTTTCTCCATAAAATAGTCTACTACATTATTCTAAAACGTTAATAACTTCTAAGAACAAATTGTAAGTTTAAAGATAATGGGACGTTAATGACTTCTAAGAACAAATTGTAAGTTTAAAGATAACGGGACGCTCGCGAACAAGGTCGCTCAAAGAGCCAGTTCAAATCAGTATCCATTGACAGAGATTTAGAAGTGTCCATAGTTCAGAACCTGATCTGAACTAACAAAAGTTGAAGTTAATGAAAAAGCAGACTTTCCTTGGGTACGGTATTTTTCAGCTTAGGTTACGCTCCAATATAAAAGCTGTCAAAATTTACAAAATCAATTCATACTGTGCTATTGGTAGCTATGTTGACTTTAAAACACTAAGTCCAAACAATCCAATGCTAAACAATCCTTGCAAAGACATTGTTGTAAAGAGACTAAAATATGGTAAAATACTGGTTTGAATAACTCTAGGAACTACTAATTTATTTATTAATTAATCCAAGTAAAATGTATTAACTGACGGCATCATTTAATAGCAGTATTTAAAGCTCATCATATGGTTGGTAGAGTAATTTATGGACATTCTGTATATTGAACACATTATTAAGGACCCAAAAGGGCTTTTTATTCATGTTATTGTCTGTCCATCTCTGATAGGCTGTGCGATAACTCTTGACAGAAATATCATAGAAACACTCATCATCCTCTTGGTCCTCTCCTCTATTAATTTTTTGGGATCACAGGTGATTGGTTTTGTGGGTAGCATTTATGACAATGAGAAACTTGCAGGATAAATAAATTTGTAAACAGACTGAGTTGAACCTTGTCATTTTATCATGTAACAGAGTGACACATTTAAACAAAGTTATTTTGTGATTAGTAATACTCCCATTACATTCTGGTGGGTCTTTTATACTCTGTTCTATTAGTACATGTTTCTCTTATCTAATTGTATGAGAAATTAAACAAAGCTAGGGAGGATTAAAATGTAAACATCAGGATGAGCGAAATATTAAAATAAATTTTTATATAAAGTTGGATACCGGTATCTGCCCCTGAAATATCAAAGTAAATGTTGGGTTGAAATACGTTAATAATATTGTAATTGTATAAGTGATTTCTGATCCATCATGACCTCACAAAACTCTATAGAAAAATAACAGGTCTGCCGAAACACAATGAGCAGAAGTGAATAATTATGAAAAGTTTTACTCCTACTAAAGATATTTAATCTTTTAATATTTTTTTAAACCATAAACAATTGTGAATATCTTTTCAGCTTTTTTTGTTTTATGTTTTATTTATGGCCAACTGTTGTACAAATAGTAATTTTGGTGTTTTTGTTAGTATTTATTTTTAACCCTTAAACAATTGAGAATGTCACTGACAATTAATTTTAAAATGTTTTAATTGTCTTTAACTCGTTTCAGTGAGTTTATTATTTTGTGTAAACATAAACATCTAGTTTTACTATAACTTTATTTTGTCTATGTTGGGTTCAAAGATAACTTTGTTTTTTTTATCAATACTTTATTATGCAGCATAACAACATTTGCTGCTTCTGTTCAATAAATGGAGGCTGTAGCTTTAGTAAATAGGGATTCTATAGTAAATACAATTTTCACCTGTAGTTAAAATCTAAAAATTTAGCATACTTTACCAGTTTTAAATATAAAATGGAAATATATTTTAAAATCTGTGTTTTGGAGACACAAATAATCACACATTCTTAATACTACTTAACAACTGCAAATACATTAAATTATTACAGCATGAAGGAATGGTGGTGACAAAGATTATTAACTTATATAACTTCATAAACTTCCATTACAATATCCTATATTTTAATGAAAGGGAAAATTGCTAATAAAGTGTTTTAAACATTTGTGTTGACTATTAAAACTGTAGCTTTTGATGTAGAATGTTAAAACATGTCTAGGAACTCAATAACTTATTGTAATTTGTTGTTTTTTTTTATAAGTGAAAAGTTTAACACTCTGAAAAAGAACCACTTTTGTTTCTATAATAAATTCTTAGTATTAAATTGACCATCTTATTAATTGAGAAAGGTTTATTTTAAAGCAATGATAACTGAGGTGAGAAATGGTACATTGTGTGTTGCCAGCCAGGTTTCAATCAATCAATAATTCTTTATTCATTAGTTGTACAATGAGGTACATCCAATAGTGTCATATATCTCTTATATACAGGGTGTCCCATGAAGAAACGGAGAAACTGTCAGGACTTGTTCTTACGGTGAAAATAATGAAAAAAGTTCATATACACATAGGTCTAGAAACGCTTAGTTAGCGAGCTATACAGGGTGAAAGATTTCGCCCAGATTTCAGTGCCACCGTTAAAAGGGAGCCCTATTAAATTATTTTGGGTGATACCCAGGACGTAAAATTTAATGTATATTATGCAAGTTGAACTGAAAAATTGAATAAAATTGGTACCAGACCTCTAGCTGCAGTAATTTTTAAGATATCTGAAGAAATATGCAAAATTCGGTGTCCAAAAACAAGTTTCATTTAGGTTTCAAGTAGATTAACTTTGTTAAATGTGTAAAAAACACGTAAAATTCTTTAACAAAACTTGTAAAGAATTAATTTCTCAAGATAATGATGTAAAATAAGCCGTGTTTTTAAAAGAACATTTCAACATCTTTTGTTAAAAGAACAGATTCCAAGAAAATCTCATCTGCTGTAGCTGTCTCAAAGCCAGTATGAAAGGAAAATATTTATATTCTTCATAAAACTTTGTGAAATACAGGTTTTTCTTTAAACCTTTGAAATAAAACTATTCCTAGAATTCTATTCAGAAAATATTCAGGGGACTAATGACAAGAAGCATTGCTAAAATATACAAAAAATATGAATAAATGTATGAGAATACTTCAAAGAAATCGCTTCTATAAAACTTTAAGTGTCTTTATATATATCATGGAGAGTTACAAATTATATTTCTTGAATTTTAACTTTCTTTAAAATTACAATATTTTATTTTATCAGAGAAAGCTGCAAAAGCATTAAAGTAATATTTAATCTTTATCTCTTTGTTATGCAGGTCCATGTCTTGTGGAGGGAAGAATTTTTTTATTTTAAAGACAAATAATACATAGAAATCACAGAGAAATAAATAAATACTGTACATTAGTTATGGATTTTTATTTAATCCATATTTATATTAATCATAATCCTTGGGTGATTTAGCAGATGACATTGTGGCATGACAGTAGACCATGTCTTGGGTTGCAGTGGCATCATATGAGGTTGAGCAGAGGTTATATGATAATTACGAGTAACAAAAGTAATATCTTTACTAAGATGAAACAAATGCAGTAATCTTAATTTTGATAATTATTTATGTAATTGTACCTAAGATCAGCATTAAAACTCAATGTGAAGAAGAAAACTGAAAAAATAGTGCTTATTACTTGATTTTATTTAGATCTTGAACGCCAACAAAACTATGTAGTCCTCTTGAGATATGTAATGAAAATTGAAGATGCGATTTCACAGATTTTAGTCAGGTTGGAGCTTAAGATATTTTGTTATGAAAATAATGTTAATTTGTTATACAGGTAGGTATGATTCAGAGCATTTGTTTGCAATTTTCTAAGTTGAACATGGACTAGATATGCAATGCTTAATATTATGCAAACTAACACCAGTACCTGTTTAAAAGAATCTCAGTACATGGTTTAGTGATCTCTTGTAAAAAAGTGTTTAATTTAATTCTTTGTATCTTGTGGTAACACATTTAACTGTAATGTTTCTAGAGTGCTATCTTACAAAAAAGACTGGCAACTTCATTTTTCTACATATTCTAGTTCCTTATGTGTCTTTCTTCAATGCAATAACATTGTTCTCACTGATGTTTAGGCTGTAAAAGCCTTTAACATTAAGGAAACTCCACCATCTCCGTCATAATCCATAGTAAGATAGGCCTATTGACCACTCCTTTCTACCCCAATATCTTGACATTGTGGTTGGTGTGCCGCATTGGTTTACCCAGATTTAAGTGACACATTGGGTTTTGCTATACACAGTATAGGGTCATAATATACCTATGATATATGGGATGCCATTTAAAAATGTCGAAGTTGTTCCACCACTTATTCCTGTCCATTTTGAGAAAAGAGAAAAAAATTGTAATCCAACTTTAAAAACTATAACATACCCACCTTCACGCTTTTTATTTTATTTTGAACATTAAGAGGCGGTTTATGTATAATGAATGAACTATTGGTTGAAAAAACTAGTTAATGCTTAAGGTATAATGAAAGTTTATCATTTGTGCAGCCTGGAACCACTGAGGGGCTACCAGGGAGAAGACATTGAGATACAGCTGCCAGGAAACCTGACAGTATACGACATTGACTGGCTAGCAGTCTGGTGTGTCCAGTATCGGCACAACTTCGGCCATGTCAACATCCCAAAGGACCTGGATGTTCCTCCTGCTCTCGGCCAGACCAAGATCACTGTGAGTTACAAACCTAAACCAACAAGAAAACCTCCAAAAAAGAAACCTCAAAGGCCTTTCTCTTGGTTTGAGTATTTGGGCTTTTAATATTTTTTGTTATAAGAATAATCTTGATTTTTCAAGCTATAAAACATCAATTTTGATTTTTCATTTGTTTAAATATACTTTTAAGTTCCTTAAAATGAAGTTCCATAAATTATATTACTGTTATTATTAACATATCTTTTCAGCGTTTCTTGTTTTATGTTTTATTTATGGCCAACTGTTGTACAAATAGTAATTATGGTGTTTTTGTTAGTATTTATTTTTAACCCTTAAACAATTGAGAATGTCCCTGACAATTAATTAAAACATGTTTTATTGTCTTTGACACGTTTCAATGAGTTTATTATTTTGTGTAACCATATACATCTAGTTTTGTTATAACTTTATTTTGTTATGGTTGGTTGATGGCATAGTTGTTGTTTTATATTTTGTTTCAGTTAGTTATTTTTGTACTTTTGTAACTTCATAGATGTGTTTACAAGTTAATAAATAGGTACTCAAACATTTCTTGTAATTATTTTCCTGGAGGTTGTATCTTCACAATATTTTATCTATATGAAAAACATTAAAACATTAAAAATCAATAATTTATTTAATTTTTATGCAAAATAAATAGGTACGATTTATGTATTTAATTTGAATTGATTCACAAAAAATATAGTAAACTGAAATAAATTATTACAGATATATAAAATATTAACTTATTTAGTGTGATCTGTTAATTAATTTATTGATCAGCCATGCAGTAAACTACCTTGAAATCTTAGCTGAGAGTTGAAATTATATTAATGCACAGTTTATAATTTTGAGCACCGATTTGAATTTTGTTATTATTATTTCTAATGATTGTTACACAAATTCAGGTGACTTTTCGTGATGACAAAGGATATCAGTCAGTAATCATATCACATACAAAAACATACTTTTATTTCCTTTGTAAATAACACAATATATCCTTTTTAAAGGTAATTAACTAACAATATTCAATAAGATAGTGAAAATTAGTATTTCCTTCTTGAAAGTAATGCTGTTTTGTTTAACTGATGGAACAGCCGCCATGGTGGTACAATCCGGTAAGTTATTACAAGGTTATTAATTTAAATCTATTTAGTAATACACAAACTTATTACATTACATTAGTACCTAACTAAAGATAAATCCCATGTTCACTTGAAAAGCTAGACAATAGAGTACATTAGCACAGATCTCTGAGTGAGCTTAGTGAAAACTAATTAAAGCATTTGTCTACTAATTCAGTGTGTGTGCCATAATTATATATATCCTACAATTGTATAGCAAAGAGTATGCTTGAAGGCAACGTTGAGTTCATAGTAAGGTTTTGGTAACATTTCAAACTGTAAACTGTAAATATTTGGTCTCACCGAATTTTCTTTAAATAAAATAATTGTTATTTGTTTTAAAGAAAATCCAGTGTTTTAAACCCTTGTAAAGACAGTGTTTCAACTTCAAATACTGAAAAAATAATCAGGTGATAAGATTGAAGAAGTATTTGATGCTTTAAAGCAAATAAAGCTTTTCAAACAGTGTAATTTAAAATTTGCAAGACATTTGTAAAAGAGAAAAGAAGAAAGGATAGCTTATAAAGTAAAAATATTATTACCCTTTATATCATTTACAAATTCTATTTTTCAGATTTAATTTGTTCTGTATCAATAATAACTGCAATAGTCTGTGTAATAAACTAAATTTTAGTTAAATTGTGTTTGAATTGATGATATTTATACTTTTATTTAAATTTTAACTTTATTAATATTGATCTGATCTGGTATAATTATTCAAATCCATGTTTTAAGTGCTCACCAATGTTTATATTTTCTTAACCTGTATTGTGCTTACAGACGAGCAGTACAGCATCAAGCCCAACGACGGAGGGAGTGCCGGCATACACTAACTGTCGGGAGATGCTGGATGAACGGCTTCAGGTCATGTGGGAGAAGCAAGGAGACTACATCGAGATCCAACTGGCTGGTAGGATAAGAGAGGACCAGTATCTGTCCTTTGGCATCAGTGGAGAGTATGGAAGGTGAGTCTTTCACTGTAACTGGAACTAACAAAATAATAAGAATGCCATAATTTATTAAGTGTTAGAAGTAACTGACACATGATTATTCCTTATTGTGAAATGTTCTCTTCTTATATTTCTATAGTATTTAAAGTTTGATTGTATTAACAGAAGGAGGTTTTATCTTGAATGATGTCCATTATGCTACTTACAGGAACTCTTTCTTGATCCTGAGCTAAACATAATCTTTAATATCATTTAACTCGGAGCCAAGAAGCACACTAACTAGAGTTGGAGTAAATCTGATAAAAAGTTCTACATTGCAAAAGTTTTAGTTATGAGTTTTTTATATGTTTCCAACTTTTTGGGGTGATCAAAAGCTTATACCACAATGAAAATATTGTCAATTCTGGTCTTTTCTTTAACTATAAGTTTTGGTGAATATGTGTACTTTCTTTATTAAATACAAATACATTTCATATAATTGGACAGTTATATTGTCAGAGTAGTATAAATTAATTCCATAATACACTTGTTCAAACATTGGTAAAACCTGCAAGAAATTTTACAAAATTGTGAAGTGAGGACTTCAATTTTATTGCCAATCACTTTTAATTGAATTATCTGTAGTTGGAAAAGTACCTGAAAAGCACAAAATATACCATTATTTATGTGATTTTAAGTTTGCTATGTCAAGAAGACATAGCAAAAACTTTCTACCAAAACTCTTATATTACTTTATGTTATGTTATAGAGTGCTTTGTTTAAAACAAACAATAACTTTGCATCCCAAAAAGTAAAATTTTACTAAGTTGTGAGTTGTCCCATTATAAGATGCTTTAGGATAGGTATCACCATACTCGTATGCATCATATTTCCATATTATATGCCTGCGCAGTTCTATGCGACCTCTCCAAGGCCTTCGACTGTGTCGATCACGACATCCTGTTGAGAAAACTTAAATACTATGGTGTAACAGGCATTCAAAATTCTTTGTTTAAATCCTACCTCAGTTATCGGCAACAAAACATTTTTACTAATGGCAATCTTTCCAAATCTTCTGAGGTAAAGTTTGGCGTGCCACAGGGATCAGTTCTGGGCCCTACTTTATTTCTAATTATGGTTAACGATCTTGAGTACAATGTGAGTTATAAATCAGTAATGTTTGCTGATGATGTCACTTTTTTTACAACAGTAAATAATCAGAATGAAAGGGAGCTTAAACTAAGATGTATGATTGATGAAGCAGATGAATGGTATAAATCAAATGTTCTGTTGTTGAATTTAGAAAAAAACTCAAAATATGGTTTTCTCCTTAAGACTTCAAGCTGATTGTAATGATAATGTGGTTAATTTATTAGGTATCACTCTGGATTCAAAGTTGACCTGGAATTCTCATATAAATAACGTATGTAAAAGATTGAGCAGGGTCATATATCTCTTGTACCATTTGAGGCACTGTGTAGACAAACACTATCTTAGAATGGTTTACTTTGCCCTTTTTCAAGGTGTAATTACATATGGACTATTATTATGGGGTAACTGTAGGAGTATAAATGAAGTATTGATTATTCAAAAGAAAGCAGTCAGAATTCTCAACAACGCCCATTGTCTTGAGCACTGTAGACCCTTCGTTATTTGCAGTAAAATACTAACTGTTGTAAATCTATACATTTTATCCTGTCTACTTTTTGCAAAAAATAATGTTAATAATTATGTCCTCAATGAGCATGTTCACTCTTATGCTACTAGAAATTCTCACCAAATTCATGTACCTTTTGCTAGGTTAAGTAAAACTAAATTCTCTTATGAAATTGTTAGCATAAGACTATTTAATAGACTACACATTTCTGCTCATTATAGTAGCTTCAATAGTTTTAGGAATATTTTATACAATTGGCTGTTGAACAATCCTTTTTACAAAATTGATTAGTTCTTTAAAAGTGATATATCTAGTCTAGTCTTCCAAAGTTAGTCTGTAGGTAGTTTTATCTGTATATGTTAATTGCTTTTATTTGTATGTATCTGTATGACGTAGCCTATTGTACAAATATGTATTTAATGGCCAAATATATGACTTATGACTTATATTATTTATTTCAGTCTATCTAAAAGGCAAGGAAAAAACTATTGGTTTCTGTTAGCTGTGACAATAAAAGGTTTATACGAAGTCATAATAATTTTGACATTCAATATTTACAGTACTAATCCTCATAATATTTATAAATTCAAAAATTTGTTTGTTTTTCTTTCACACGTAAACTATTCAACATGTACCGACATTTAACATGAACATTCTTACGATCCCTAGTATAAATATAGGCCTATTCTTATTTCGAAAATCTCTCCTGACTACACCCCACTGGTCTTTAAAGTAGCAAAATATCACATCTTGGTCTCTAAAATTGTGAAATATTAATTTAAAAAGTCTGTCATAAGTAATCAACAATTCTGTGTAAACATTGTTTTATGACAGCACAACAATATGTTTAATTAATTTAACCACTGTTTTCAATTTGTATATATTTATAGCTTGTAAATTCTCTAAGGATTAACCATCACTTTTCATGCTGTTTTTATAATTCAGCAATTAGGTAAGTATTTATCTACCTTATAAATTGTCCTGAAACATAAGATGGTCAGAATTTGATTCCTAAAACTCCCTTCGAAGCAGTAGGCAAGAACTGTGCTAGATGAAAGTTCGCTGGACTGTGTCTTTGAACTAATATACCAATTCCGCCTCAATAAAACAAACACTAAATAGTGCTATTGTTAATGTACTCTTGGCTGTATATTTTTATCCAAGTAATAAGTATTAGATATAAAAGACAAAGTTACTATTTTACTTTCTCTATACATTTATTTTAAAGACTGTTATAAATCCTATTTTAGTGCCAAGGCAAACCAATTCATTTACTATGGACTTTACTTAATGAACAAAATTAGGAATGTGTACATGTAAGGTATTGAGTTTTGTTTCCATAGGCATTGTGAGAAGGCATATTTACAGTAGCTAAAGGAATTGGAATCCCAAATCAATACACAAGATACCAAATGCAATTTTTATGACAGAAAATTGTCGAGGGTACATCGCATCCATTTCTCACTGATGAGGTATACAATACTGATCAGGTATACAAATACTGATATAATTCCTAGATTGGACAGAGTAGACAATATAGTCTTGTGATCATGAATTAATTAGAAAGCAAGTACTTCAGTGTATCTTGTATCATCATTACAAATTAATGACAACTGTCATAAAATTGAAATGTGTTCATATTGTTGATGATTTTAGTTTATAATTTTCAATAACAATATCCATATCAATATACTTTAGAAAACTGTACTGTTTTTAATTCAACCTCATTACAAAATTGTGTATATATATATATATATATATATATATATATATATATATATATATATATATATATATTTCTTATATTATTCTTATTTCAGGTTTTCCACTTCTAGTTCAAATGAAATATACTTCCAATGCAAAAATATAGAGCTCCAATTTTGCACTGGAAATATATTTTATTTGAAATAGAAGTGGAAAACCTGAAATGAGAATTACTCACAATTTTTCTTAACCTCTGGTTCTCTTAATTATGAACACATTAAAATGGGTACCTTATGCATGGTATATGACTAATTCCATTTTTTAAATATCATGGGACCCTATTATTTCACATCATAAGTGCTTCTATGAACTTTGACTTTGCAATTCCTCTACATTGGTCTAAAATAGTTCAAATGTTACTGAAAACAAATAACATGTTGCAAACAAATACATGGAATGTTGCATAGATTTTTCAGACAAAGTCATGGTTATGTGCTAGTTTATTAATAATTAATCATAATCTTCATACATTAAATTTATATTTCATTCATATAAGTTTCTTCAATAACTTTTGTAAGCAAGAAAAAATATGGACCGAGCAAAAGAGAGCAGTTGAAGTAGGGCAGAACTGCTATATCAGTAGCAACTTCAATGTCACACTCCTTACAAGGATTTAAGGACACTTCACTGTAATATCTCTATGCATCACAAGTATAGTACTTGTGAAGTAATTCTGTACACAATGAACTGAAACTAACCAACTTTTAAAAATGTTTGAAACTACACTGGAAAAGCTGTAGACTTGTACAACCCCAACAACTACTAAGTCTTTCAAGAGGACGTCTCAAAGCCCAAGACCATTCATTCTACACTGATTAGGAGACTACCTAAATTAGAAAAATAATTCTATACTGGACTAACGTGATTTTCTGATACATAATGTTATGTAATACTTTGGATGATATTTGTAATCTCCATGATTACAAATAAAGGTTTTGGATTGGTTGATTTAGGAGAAACTTAAGAAAGAGTTTCCATATTACGCTAATGTTAAATTGTGTGCTAAGGGTGTTCACAAAAGGATGTCAAAAACTTCTGTGACTTATAATGCACATCGTTTCAAACAAAAAATGCCTATAGGTTGAGAAATGTCTCGTTTAGCCGCTAGCCTCCATTTTGTATTTGTTATAAGCAAATTATAATCTCTAAAACTAGTTAAGCTTAAGAAACCAAATTTTGCAGTTAGTTTTAAATAGATAAGACCTGGAATTTGAAAAAAGTTCAGTATAGGAATCTGATAAACATAGACTGGGTGTCATACAAGGAGAACCTAAGGGTAAAACTAGAATCTGACAGTAGTAACCGGAAACAGATTCACAATATAGTGCAGCTGGACAAATCTGACGACAATCTGACATCTGCAATAAATTATGGGTTCATTTGATCTTATTTGTCATGTTATCAACAGGAGAAGATCCAAAGTAGCCTGGTAGAGCTCTGAACTAGCCTCTTTGAGGAAGAGAGAAAGGGCTCTATTCAGGAGAGCAAAAACTTGGGGTACTTGGGAGACCTACCACAAGGTTCTTGCACTGTACAACCGCAAGGTCCGTACATCTAAGAGATTAACCTTGAAGAAATTCTACACTGACATTGACAGTTTACAGGATTGTGCAAGGCTTACTTTGGATTGGACCTTTAACTTTGGTCCAAACTCTTCAGATAAATTGAAATATGTATCACCTTCAACTCTGACACTGTTACCTTTTACTTTGGCATTTTATCACTGTATAATTTGTGTAGAAATTAACCAACAAAAACATTATGTTCAGACCAGCAATGGTTGGAGCGGACGTGGTGGTAGCGTTTTACGACATAGACCAGAAGACATTCCATGCCGTTGACTACTACATCACGGCCTCTGCACAGTGTGACGGCAAGAATGGTGTGTGCCCTGATGAACGGCTGGGGGGACGGAATGATGTCACACTTATCTCAGGCGAGAGGAAGAATGGAGTAACTATGATCAAGTACCGCAGGCCTCTACAGACAAATGAGCCTATCAACGACAGGCCCATCCCGAGCGAGGGAGAGGTATCCATCATAGCCGCCATTGGTCCTCTCAATTCACGCAAAGAGGCCAATGCGCATGACTTCCGAGACAGAACGTTAGGTGAGTCCATATACTTCAATAATGTTTAGTTTCAAACAAAGAAATATCTTTATTGTCACTAATGATAATGGTTACTTTGTTACTAATTTATTATATTTCTAAAATGTAGAAAAATAACACATCAATCTTTGTGGTAATTATGTTTAAAACTTTCCTAAGGACAATTATTTAATAATGTAACATTTTATGATAAATCAAAAGCAGAGGATTTGGCATCATTGCTTTTTCAATATTAGGCAGGAATTTTTTCAAAAGATTCAGATTGCACAGTGAAAATGTTGTAACTTTTTCATCAATATTTGCAAGGCAATCAATGCAGCTCATCCATTATTTTTAACAGTCTGTTCAAGGCAAGAGTATAATAAATCTTTACTTGTGCAGATAAAAATATGTCTATTAACCCCTTAATGGTTTTTTTGTGCCTAAAATTATGTTGTTTTGCTCAATTTTTTGCTTTTTTCTGAGACAAGTTTGTAAAGTACAGATATATTCCTTTTTATGCAAAAAAATTTATTTTTAATGTTTGTTTACAATTTTTGATATATGTCCTTTAAGTCATTTTCACTATCCATGTTCGAGTCATCATCATGTAAAAAAGCCAATCATTGGATAATTTCTATGGTACAATAGTACAAGACAACAAAACAAGAGTTTTTATGCATTTCCTAGGTGCAGTGGAAAGTTTTTTAATTTAGTCAAAGAGAGGTAATGGAACACTGTTACAGTTTGTTTCATCTCAAATCTCTAATTGTTGTTCTGGTTCTAATACAAAACAACATTTGGTAACAATTACTATAATTCGTTGTCATGATTAATCATTATTTATTCTTGCCCATGTGATTATGTGGTTGTGAATGAGTTTTTATTAATGTGCAATCAAATTAGTTTTATTCTTTGATTACATTATTTTACTTAATATTAAAATTGATTTTAAAAGTGGAAAATGTTTACTTTGCAAAGATACTCAAAGCTGATGATTAATCTTTGTTGTCATCATTTGAGTCAATTTTAAACAAACTATATATTATACATATTAGGCAAATCATACAATATAAAACAGTTGGATTGTTTCCTTTCTTTATTCTGTTTTGCTAGTGTTGTTTATAGTTTCATGATCATTGCATACCATAATTTAATTGTGGTATGTAGTTTTATGATTTCAATACTTTAATAGGATGTTGAAGTGAATTTTACTACATTTATATAATTCTTTAACCATTAGTTATTCCATTAACACTTGGAACTAAATAACTCTTATATACTGAAATGCTACCCAAAAGGTACAGAAACATAAAATATCTTAATTAACGATGTTGTTCAGTGCTATTGATGTATTAAGTTGAGGGATTGCTTTCAGATGATATTCGAATTGACTTCAGTTCAAGAAACGACCACTCGTGTGTCAACTCCTTGTTCAACCTTCCTGATGAAGACGCCATCACACCATGGAAACCAGAGATCATCATTGGTGAAACTTCCTTCTCCGTTCGTATCGGACCCACTGGAGGGAAACGAGGTTACACACCCATCACAGGTCATCCCTCCTGGGGTATCGCATGGTGGATCAATGACAAGCTCATTCCTGAGATATATGTCGAGAGAGGGCAGACCTACACATTTGTTGTCGAAGGAGGTAGGTTCTATTGTTATTTCTTGTTTATCTTATAAATATTTCCT
This sequence comes from Homalodisca vitripennis, assembly GCF_021130785.1. NCBI lineage: Eukaryota > Metazoa > Arthropoda > Insecta > Hemiptera > Cicadellidae > Homalodisca > Homalodisca vitripennis. Next base: position 94,067,913 of record NC_060210.1, read on the forward strand.
GAAAATTTGGAGACATTGCTGGAAAATATTACAGATAGTAATGACATCTGGAGCAAATTATCCTGTTATACTCCATCCATTGATTCACCACTGTAAATTTAATCATTTATACATAGGTAAGATTTAATTGACATCTTTTACGTCTGAACTCTTTAGCATTTTATATGAATGTCCACATTTTACTAGCTCTTGTACATGGTTGCAAATCTTGCAGCTCTAAATCTATTAATGTTACATGGTAATGGGCAGCCTTTGCAACTGTAGCCTCAATATATGCGAAATATATATTGGTTAAATGAACTTTGTCTGTTATCTTGTCAAGTTTAATCAGTAAAAATGAATGTCAGAACCAATAAAGTAGATGATGCAATGTTGACTGGTCAGCGAAAGATTTGTACTTAAAAGAGGTATGTGAAATAATCTATGGATCTTTATAAAAACACAACAGATAATTGAAATATCTTGTCCAAAACTCAGTTATGAAATGTTTTAATGCATTTTCTTCTCACAATTATTAAGAACCACAAAATAATTCTGTTCCTAACAGGTTTCATTGCAATATATTCCTTTACAATTGTTTAAGTAAAATAAAATAGAGAGTTATACAAACCATTACGAAAGTTTATTGTTTTTTGTAGGAAATGATCCAACAAAACCAGCTCACTACCACCCGTTCTATATCACCGATAGCAGTGAGGGAGGATTTGGTCAAAAGTCAGAGAAGGATCAACGTCAGCAGAGGGTGTTTGCCGGAGTCAGTTATGACTCAGAAGGTTACCCATACCCGACTGCTGGTGTGTTTTTAACTTAATCTCTTAGTTTTATATATTTATGTCTGAGTTAGAAATACTTAGTTTAATTACCAAACAAGAATTAATATTTGCTATTAAATGTTTTCTCTTATTAATACAGGAGTTTGTCACTATGGTTCAATGTTTTATAAACGTTTTACAGTATTCATCCCAGATTTTTCCCAGAACATTACCAGTAACATAAAATAGAAAAGAAGGTGAGTATAGATATATTCGAGAATACTACTGAAATATTTACCTTTATATGGGGGTTCGGTTTCCCCATATGGGAAGGATGTATCACAAACTAAATCTGTGCAGTACTTGCAACACTGGTTAACATCTATTCAACCTGAAGTTATAGGACTACCTTGGAGAACCCTACCCATAACTCTCGAAATACACCAAGCACTCCACCCTCTGAGATGATCAAATACTGCACCAGGTGATATAGCAACAAACTGGCAATAATAAATACATTTCACATTGATTCCTGTGTCAGATTAAAAGCTATGAAGTTGAAAGAAAGCATATTCTGCGATGTACCTTAAGCTGGTCTTATCTCAACGTAACAATATACCTTTGAGGCCTTGATAACAGGACAGCCAAGTTTTAACCCTTTAACTGCCCGTGTTACATGGGCAATCCCACTTTTTGTTTTACTACCATTCGTGTGTTAAGGCGTGCCAAACCATTGCTTCACTACAAGACACCCAGCAGTCGTAAGATGTTACAAATTGGTCTCTAGCAGAGTTTATTTGAACTACTACCATTTCTCAGTAGTGCTGTTTAATTCCTACTATATTTTGGTCAACTAAAGAACTACCGTGAAAGCATATGGTAAAAATTTATCTGGACATTAGAAACAGAGCGTTGTAGTTTTCTAGATTTATCAATTACGGTTTTGAAGTTTCTACTGTTTAATTTTTCAAAAATTATATTTTGATTTGATTGTTTGCGTTGTTGTAATTTTTTCTATTTCTGGCAATGGTTCAGTTGGTAGAAATGATTTGTAACTATGATAAGAACTTTTATCAATTTAGATTTATCCAGATGCATTAGGTTATGATGTTATGAGTTAGGTATTCAGCATTTTGTAATTTGTCTGAGAATGATGGTGATCAGGATGTGGGTTCAATACGTTAACCACAATCCAACATGACCAATCAGGAGATTCTGGCAGCAGTTTGGTAAATAAAGATGTTACTGAAGTTGATCGTGGTGGACAAGAAACACGCTATATGTATGTTGACAATGGAGCAACCCTATGTGCAGCAAACAAACACCTGCAGTACCGGGTGATAGCACTATTGAAAACTCGGCACTTATAACAATGATTCTTCTTTGATTCTTTACAGGCTTTTGGTTCAATAAATAATGTTACTCACTCATAATAGTTGAGACAAAAAAAATGTATGTCTTGTATTGTCTTATTATTTTCAAAGTTTGATTTAAGCATATCAGAAACAAAATTTCGATTTTTAAAGTTTTAAATGTTATTTTTTACATAAAATAGGGGAAAGCATTATGAACTTTAGTTCACAAATTTAGATGGTTAGTCTTATTTCCATTGTCTATCTTTTAGTTTACATAATATCAAAACACTGTTAATACAATTATATTCTTTAAATTTTATGCCTTGCTGTGGATAACCATCTTCACTCAACAGATATGAAATCAAAACTGAAGATTTAAGGAAAATATAATATAGGAGCTTAACTGTTGTCAGTGGCAACACTTTGGGTGGAACTTGGAAAATGGTGACCAATTTAATTTTAATCTTTGTTATCTGAGATCTACAGTACTTTTTATCTGCTGCCAAAATGTGAGTGTTGCCACTTCGTACACACTATATTCCTAAAAATAATTTTGTTTTCCAACCCTATTTTGGTAAATGTACCAAAATAGTAGTTACTTATTTAACATGTTCTTTATTTATTTTCTTACACATTATCTAAATAATATAATTACTTAATGGTGTATTCTGCCTTCAGCTGGTCGTTACTGTGAGTGGGCTCATAAGACCGTAGACAAATCTTTAGATACGCCCACATTCTCGGAGTTCTTCCAGACTCTGCGCCTGATGTGTGACGAGGGCGATGCAGCCTACCTCAACTGGACAGTTGCACAAGAAACTCCAGACCTTATCTACTATCAGGTGGGAATTTCCTTGCTCACATTCCAGTCTTGCCAACATCACTGCTTCACATACTTTTGCCTTCGTTTCATGATGGCATATACTATCTCTAACCACAGTTGTTGAGTTATTGTCATCTTATCTTCACATAGTGTAGCCCATACAGGAAATTGACAATTATAATCTTACTAAATATAAAACAATCTAATTACAATACTTGCCATGCAATTTCTAAAGAACCAATGCATATACCTTGATGTGTTATTGTAGAAATGTGAAGTATGCATTCCAGCAATGGTCCTGCATAGTCCAAAAATATGAGCTGGTGTCAATATTATCCACGCCCTGTCATTATCCTACCTTTATAATGCACTTTTGTTCAAACATTAAATAGAGGCAACCAAGTGAGCCCAGTCAGTGATGCATATTTTTTTTACTTAAAAGACAAAGTCGTATGGTTTGTTTTACTTTCTAAGTCTAAATACAACTAGTCGAAACATGATGGGATTGAAGATTTACAACTAATACAGAATATTTATTCAGATACTTTAGCTCTTCATTTATATACACAATGGGTATGTGGTTTCGTATCTGATTAATGTTTTTGTATCTTGGTGGTTTTACAAGGGAATATATAAGCTATATATTATTTGGGTAAATATCCTTTTCCTTACAAGTTTCAACAAAAATATTAAGGATTTATACCACCATTTAGCCTCCAGTTGGCATTGGTGCTGAATTTTGCAGGGCTTTTCAGTTTATTTTTTATTTAGACTAATACAACATATTTGTACCCACTTTGTTACTGTTTTATTGCAAACATATAACAAAGGGTGAATATATATTATTTATATACTTACTCTAATTTTATTTACATGACTGAAATGTAATGTAAAAGCCTGCATAACTGTTACCAAGTAGTAAATCCAGACTTTTGACTTCCATGTTTTTGTATTATTGTGTACTGTCCACAGTGTTACACCCATAAAAATCTGGGTTGGAAGATCAATGTAGTGGAACCGGGGTACATCGCCTCTCGGAATGGCACAGCCACTTCTTCCCTGCCCCTCAATACCCTATCTGTGCTACTACCAGTCGTTATCTCCACTCAAACTCTTCTCTACAGATGAATGTTACCTAAATAATTATATTCAGTATTGTTGCCTGGAATCCATTTTGAACAAACCAGATTTCACGATTTTAATTTTTGGAATGTCTGATCAATTAACGTAAAATGAAAAAATGTTTATGAAAAATAAAAAGCTTTTTGTACCATATTGTATCAAAATGTGATTTAAGTATGGAGAGAAGAACAGGAGGGGATGGATATTACAAATTTGGTAAATGAGATATATGTAAATGCTATACAGCACTGGGATGAGCAATTTTGCTAATCTAATATACATCAAAATCTGGGTGTAGGAATTATTTGTTAAAATAATTCACAATGTTTTAGTCACTCATAATATAGATTAATGCATTTTTTTTTCTGAAACTTTCCTGGACAACAAACTGTCATTAAGCAAACCTTATGGCATAGATTATTTCTTTGGTCACTATTATAGCTATGTCTATGCTTCATTATTATAAATTTTTGTGAATCAAAACAAAAAGCTAATTTGGTGTCCAATTAGGCTCTCATTAGGAACATCTAATCTAGATTGGCAAATCCTAAGACTTGTTACTTGACATTAGCAATGGTTATTGGAATAAAACCTTCTGCACTTTCAGCTGTTTAAATTTCACTAGGATCTGAAATTTGAGGTATATATATTATATATATATTTGAGGTGTATACCTTGCCAACAATGGAAACAAAAGGACAACATGATGTTCTTTTTTACTGTTTTATATCTGCAAGTAGAACCTACACTGCGTACAGCAAAACATCAATTTTATCACTTACATTTGGCCAACCAAATGGATGCCCAGTATTAGCATTACAAATCGCAAATTTTGAAATGGGATAATCAAATAATTATATAATAACTCTAGCTTACTGTGGAGGGTTAAAACTTAAAGTGGGTGTAACTGTGTCAATATTAAAGGCAAGCTTAAATGTGGGGAATGATAATATTCTGCTTGCGCTGACTAACTGGTAAAGGCAGGATCAGAGTAAGCTATCTTCATCCAAGGTGTCATGGCTAAAACAGTATCTGTAATCCTCCTCATGGTGGCTGTAACTCAGGATTTCTGTAGAAGGAGATTTTGAAATAGAATTGAATGGAAAATAGAGATCCCTCTTGCAATTATGATGGTCTTCAAAACTCTTTATTAAACCCACTCATAATTGAAAACTGACTTAAAGACAGTGAACCAAAGCCATCACTGAACCAAAGTATGTTAGAAGCAATCTGTGATTTCAATGGTGCCAAAATTAATTTATGAAGCATGAACTAATTACAAAGAATAAAGGATTACAACATTTTTTAATGCTACTAAAAGGAGTTAAATGCAGTCATGATCCAATCATGATGATGTATAAGTAAATGTCGCCATCCACCTATTTTGATCCTAATTCAGCGTAGAAGACCATGTCGGGGTATGCCGGACTTCTGAAGCATATTTATGGAGGACAAACATTATTCCAAGTTAAATATGGAAACCTCAGGTTTTTAACTTTCCCAATTAAGGAAAAAGACAAAACGTTACCTCACTCGATCCTGTAATGGTTGTTGGGACATACTTCAATCTTTACAACTTTGACGTCCTCATCAAGGTTATTATCTGTGCTGACATGACCTACCCTAATCAATACAGTAATTGTCGTTGGAATACATTCCCATCTTTGCAACCAATTCATTACATGAGTTCTGGAAGCTTGTGTGCTCCTGCATGGATGGAGATGTCCTTAATCATTTCTGAGATTAGTTGTGGTTTGAAGTATTGTAGCTATTCAAGGGATTACATTACATTAATTTTACCGTATTTCTTACAATTTGAATAAAATGTTAATTAAAATCAATACTCCATAATGTATTGAAGACAATTTATTCCATTCCCTTTATAGTTGCTATTGCAGTTAGGTGTCAGCACAATAGTGCAGCTCTTATATAATGTGCTCTATAGTGTTTGTACTTGTACCTGTTGTATTATAAATCTCAGGTATTTTTAATGTTATAATAGGACTTTTAAAAAAACTCTTTATAAAATGTACACTTTATAAACTTGTTTATAAAACTTATTTATATTAAATTTATTTGTTCAAAATATCAACACAGTTGCTTTAGTTTTGTTAAGGTTAAACACAATGAAACAACCTTACCTTCATAATAGTAAGGATTAATGAAATATATTTTTACAATCTTATCTTATTTTATTTTATTTCAGTCTCCTGCCTATTTTAGGGTGTGTACTTTTTGTCCCCTCCTGAAAAATCTATATTAAGCAAAATAAAAATGACTCTGTAGTGATGTATCCTATTTAAATCAATAGTAATTGAAAACAAGAAAGCATTTTCATTATGAAAATAAATTAAAATGACATTTTTTGTTGGAAGATGGTTTGTTGTGGATTCCATGGCAGCTGCAACATAATGTGGAGACTACCAACAAAGAGAGAATATCGGTGCAAAACATATCAAAAAGTGAAAATTATTGTAAAGGAAAAGTGTTGTTGGTGTTTGTATTTAATGACTATGTAAATAATATTTCAACAGATTTTCATGTTCTTGTAACTGTTCACAGAATTATAAGGCAGAGTGTTTTGTACTAGATTTAGGTTCAAACCACATAACAACCTACCAAAACAAATATTGATTGCTTTATAAGTTTAATGGCATGGATATAATATTCAGTGTTTTCTGAGGTTTCAGGATTATGATTATGTAGATTAAATCTTTTGTCTTAGTCCTTAGAGTGCCAGACAAGTTGCAGGGTGCATGTGGAAGAAGAGCCGGGCTTTAGATAATATGGTAGTACAAGAAAAGCCAGAGGGAAATTGGCGGTATTGACATAGTTTGGGAAAACTATCATATTTTAACTATTTATCAACAAAAATACATTTGCTTGCAATAAGACTGTTTGTATCAAGGCAATATTATCCTTATAATAGAGGGCTAGGAATCTGTTTGTATTTAAAAAATGTTGTACTTACCAAAAACCTTTCTGTAAATTTTCCACCTCAATCCCAAAATTTGTGTGGTAAACGTTTTCCCACTTATAAAACGTAGTATTTGTTTAATATACAATAATACTTAAGTATACATACACAAACAATGAAACTATATCTTTGAAAGTAAACTTTTGCATCAACTTTCAAAATAAAACTGTAAATTTGATATTTACACTTGTGATATGAAATTATGTTAAAGTTGTAAATCGCCTAAGCTTACACATCTATGGGTGTGCTTTAGAAATAGACCCGTTTTACCTTGACAAATTTAAGTTTTAAAAACCTTCTAGCCATTTCAATTTATTTTGGGTTTTAGTGTGAAAAGTTAACACTTATGGAATGATAAACGGCAAGGATAAAGTCCCCTCTTGCAATCTCTTGCAAATAAAAATGCCCTCTTCCTTTTCTCTCCAACCTGAACACTTTTCTTAGTACAAATTCAGCAGTATTGGGTATTTTGTTTAACCCTCCATCGGGCGCTTAAAATTAGAAACACCATCAGGCGCTCACGGAGGTTTCCTCCAGGTTGGCGAATAATGGATATCATAATCGTTTAAACTGTTTTTATTTGTTTAAATATTCATACTGATTTAATTACAATGTAATATATTCATTTTTAGAAATTTAATAAAAATTACACTCTTATGTAATGAATTTTCCAAATAAGAAATTCAAAATCTTAAAAAATGTTATTGTATAATAACAACATGATTAATTTTAAGGAATAATGCAATTAATTGTAAAAATGTTTAACCTTCTGTAAATATGTATGGAAATTAACTTAGTTTTTAACTTCTTACAAAAACAACTTACTTCAATTCTTGAGATATTATACAATTGTAATGTCAATTATTGCTCTGAAATAAAAATTTATTCTTTACTAAAAATTTTTTTACACACTGCACAAAATTTCAAAAAATTTTCCTTCTGGTTGTTATAGCGACAATGTTCACTCCATAATCATTACTGAAATGTTCCCTAGCACACTGGTACTGTACTAACAAGTCTCTCGTCTTCATTCTCCATTTCACAAAATTCAAATAAAATATATAGTAAAATTTAAAAAGAAACCATCACAGGTCACACATTTAGGCGCACACGGATTATTACAACATAAAAACTAAACACAATAAGGCGCTCACGGTGATTTCGTCCAAGCACTACAAACACACCATCGGGCGCTCACGGAGGAATCGTCCAGTCACGCACGGAAGTAGACCTCATACTGACACATTTTGATAAATAAAAGCGGGAGGCTATTGTTTCGTTTCCCCGAAAGATGCTCGTGAAGTACACTGCGGGAAACGACTGCCGACATCAGAAAAGTAGTACTATTTTTAATAATAAAACATACACGGAGGAAAACTCCGTTTAGCGCCCGATGGAGGGTTAAAAACATTGTTCAGCCAACATTATCACAATTATTTGAAGAATTCCCTGGTCTGCAACTTCCAGGTGGAGTGTACAGTACAGTTCTACATTCCTGCAAGTGTAGCCACTCTTGCAAAATTTTAATAAGTAGCAATTGCACTATATCAGGGTATTTATGGAAGTATCAATCATTTCTAATAACAATAAAAACAAACTTTGAAATCTTAAACAATTTTTTACTTAAGAGAATTAAATTTGAGATTGTGTCCTAGTCGTACATTGGCTTTTTATACACATTTCCGTTATGAGCTTGTAGTCGGACATTGGTTTTTCTTGTACATTTATCTGACAAGCTTCTAGTTGGACGTTGGGACTCTAAAGCTTTACAAAACAAATACATTTGTAAAGTCTCATAAGCTAAACATTGCTTATAACTCATGTAAATGGAGGGAAGCTGGGAAATTTCCAAGTGTGCTGTTTACTCACATGTAAAAAATGTAAGTTTACCCCTGTTTTGTAAGTTTGTGTTACCTGCAATAGCCAAAACTCTATTGTATTTCATAAGTTTTTACAATAGTCTGTAACAAAGTAAGTTTTCTTCAAAAAAGAATACTCTTTAAGAAATCCCACAGTTTTAAATATCCTTAAATGAGTACTTGAACTGTTACTTTTGTGGAAACTATGTTCTCAAAAGCGGGTTTAGAAAAGCTTTTGCTAATCTTATGTAAAATTTTGTATTATTAACATATATGACTAACATGATACAAATATTTTTACATACATACAATACTTATCTATAGCATTAGTAAAAATTAGATATCCCATTACAATTTTTAACTGTTACGTTTAAAAGGAAATTAGAAAATCATTTTAGTGAACATGCAAAAATGTTTAACTATTTTTGTTTATTAATGTTTAACTGAAAAACTTAACTAAATAATACATAATAAATCATTAACCTCGTGTGTACAGGAAATATTACTATTTAAAAGAACTTGGCAGTTTAAGATGTGATAAATCAGATTTCTCTTTAAAATCTTTGTACTTTTAAACCTTCTCCTTTTAAAGAAATCTTTCCTTGAAATCCATAATAAAATTTGGATTTTATAGACCCTTTCTTTGTCTATTTGGGATTATTTGCCTCAATAAGAATGATTAAAAGAGTTTTTATTCCTTATAAATATTCTCAAAGCACTGGGTGTGTGTGTGTGTTTATTTAGCACTGAATAAAATAATAAAGTATAGAAAGTATTTAATTAAATTTTTTTATAACTAAACCATTAAAGTATTATATTTTTATCAGGTTTAATTAACTTGTTTTTAAATGTTACAAAGGTTTATTTAGATATTGTTTAAAATATAACCAGAACAACTGTTGGGTTTTTAAAACCTTTTTAGAGTACATATATTTATTTAAAGTGAGCTATAAATTCTTTTCATGCAAGAAACTTTATGATCTGTTTGGGAAACCAAACTTTTTTAATGTACAGTTTTAAGTTGCATTTTATAGATCAACAAAACTAAGGTTAACTTAAAATGATCATCTTAAGAGTAAAACAGCACTTACAACTATTCCAGCTTTCCTCTAGTTATTGTGGAGTAAATCCCTACTTTCCCTCACACATTAACTCCTTGTAACACTCAGTAAATGTAGAAGTTATCCTTTGTGAAAACATAACTTTTATCACATTACAATAAAAACTGTATGTCAATTTCACACTCTGCCTTGTAATTTAGGCCTATGTTCTCGTGTGTAAGCTGTATATAGAACAATGTTGGAACAAAAATGATTTAAACAATGCGATTTTTATTCCAACAGTAAATTTAGCACAACTCTAGGTCCTAAGCTAACATATGACAATAACGTTGTGATACGCTCACACACCTACGGTACCCGACTCAGACAATAATGTATGACTGTACACTGTTTGTTGATATTGCATATTTTTAATAGAACTCATCTGTTACCAACTGTTAGAGATTTTAATATAATTCCATACTTATTGAATGTTGCCGTCGTTCATCGTAATGTAATTAGTTAAAAAACTCTGCTGTTTTCTTATTCACTTGTTTGATGGTAATCGTTTGAAGTTATTGAGTTTGATTTGTTTGAATAATCATCGGAACTTTGACTTTGATAAAAATGTAGTAGTATTAATCTGTCTGACATATATTTTGTATCTTTAATAATCTAACTTGTAATTGTACAATATTTCATTGCAAAACGAGCTAATAAGAAATGGTACTTACTCTTTATGTACTTCAAGAGACTAAGTACTTCAGGGAATTCATAGAAAAGGCAGGAAATGTTAAGAAATTTTACAAAGTCTTTATAGTACTTTGAAGTTTGTTGGCTCATTAATCAGGTCAGGAGGCAGGAATGTGTGTAGACATAAGAAAAGTTAAATGTTTTGGACTAAACTAATATATTTGAACTTTGCATATTCATTGTTTCTTATTCAAAACAATATTTAAATAAGGCAACTGTAATGAATAATTAAGTTTATAAATATATATAATTTCAATAAAGATTTAATCAAAAAAAGTATTTACTATGTTGGACACAATTCCAGATTTCTCACTTGCCAGGCAAGCTTTCCGAAAGATCTAATGAGAGATCTGGTTTGGAGTCCCAGTGGAGTAAGTACTTTCTGTGATTCAATCTCTATTTATATTGAACCAGACTATTGCTATTTACACAAATTGTACTCGTAGAAGGATGATACTGACCCTATGTACTTATACATATAAACTTGCTATAGCACATAAATTGTCTTTACATAGTATCAATTTTTATGAGTTACTAGATGGAACACTGAGTTCTGTTGATCTATGATCCAACATTTTGAAAGTGTGAAAGGAGTGAATTGTTATGAAAATCAAAGCAAAATGTAATATTAGTACAGTTTTTCCAGAGTTCTGTATGAACTGAAATATTCCAGTACTTTAGGAACAATTCTCACAGTCTCAATATTTTTCGGATTTTTTAATCACTGAGAAATCATTGATATATCAATTCTATTAGAGTTCCTCTCAGCATTTTGTGCAGATCTAATAACCTAATCTAATGATACAGTACACACAGCATCTTCACTGACGTAGTCCATATCACTCAGAATACATCCTTTGTTTTCAAATCATTTCTTTGTTTAGAGTGACAAATTTTCAAATTTATTTTCTAAACATTTATATTGAGATAACATGTATAGAATTAAAACTATTTCAATATCAGCATTAATAAAGTAACAGTACAAATATTTTATTTTTAAAATTTGTTTTAGTGACAATCATAATGTTACATTTGAAAAAGTTTAAACCAGAGTGATTTTAGAGATTTAAAATTTAGGTTGTGATGACTTCAAAGTCAGATTCATTTTAAGTTGTTAATTGTTAGACACTATGTGCCTGTATTGTGGTGCATTCAATACTGCCTCCTGATGTATGAGTCTAAAGTTATAATTGAAATTATATGCTTACACTGCTGATGTTTGTTTGAATTAGGCAAATATTTAAAATTTTGAATTGTATACTTTGATTTTCATCTGAGAAATACCTTTCTCATTTATTAATAGGAATAATAACATACGAAAGATATGTATTTAATAAATAAAATGTGTCATGTGTATTTAAATTTTTTGCGAGGTTAATTAGGTTAATTAATTGTAATGTAATGGTTTATTGACATATTTTATAAATATTTAAATCGCATAAGTTAGCATACCGTAATTAATTGTACTGTAGTACTATAGATTAAAATAAAGGGATATAGTATGACAATAATTATTACTTGTTAGGTTTCTTTAGTGTAAGTTTACACTAGAGTATTTCAATATAAACATTTTGAGGCCTGAAATAATACTATGACAATATGTTTGACAAATTAGTGAGAAATATTCTAAAAGACTGTTCATGAAAGATATTGATATTATTTGTACTTACTGCAGAATTAGTTCCCTGTACAATTGCTAGAAGTAATAAGCGTAATTATAAGAAATACACTGATCTATGCTAAGCTTTTGTAAGTCATATTGGAAATTAGGTTAATAACTTCACATTTCATTAATAAAACATTTATTTTCTATAAAATATATTGTATTTGTTTACAATGTACGCTATTGAAGTTGTATTTTAAATGAATTTTTTGTAGCACTACTTTATAAAGTTTTAATATAGGTATTGTGTAAAATTTGTTTCGTGTCAATCAGTAATTATACTGCATTTTTATCATTTGCCCATTGTCTGCACATGATATGACAAACCATGCTGAAAGCATGTTAATATATGATTTTTGTCAGCAAGTTTAATCTAAATATAATACAGAATATAATTTTAAGAAACGATGAGGAAACGTATTTGTTGGGTCTTCTCATATGTAGTATGCGTTGAGTGCCTTTAGCCCTTTACTATGATGATTTCAGTTACACAACAGTGGGTGGGCTTGTCTAGATGTTAAGTGACAGTATCATGATGACAATAATGATACATGCTCCAAGTGATGACTCTAAAGCCAATCATCAGCAGTGTGAATGTTGGTATAAGTTCCGATGTAAGTCATTTATCTTTTAAACATGATGTAATTAGTCCTCTACTCTGTTATTCGGGCCCCAGTGAATGTCTTCTTTTCACAGTGTGCTGTTGGCTTTAGGGGCATTGATGAAAACATTAGTGAAATAATTGACAATAATTTTAAAGTAGCGTTAGGATAAGACATAAATTAAGTGTGTATAAATACATTTGTAAGTGTTTAAAAATATATTGCTACTTCTAATTATATTTTTTGATATTATAATTAGTCAGTTCAATGACAGCTGCTTGTGAGTGTGGGGGATGCCACGGTTTTTAAAATCTAATTTTACATATAATAGTGAGCTCTGATAGAGGAACTACCACGTGTATACTTATTAGAAAATATCACTAAAAAGTAATACCTCTCACTCCATTTCAGTTTGATTATATATCTTTTATAATATAGCCATTTTTGTAAAGGCTTCTGATTATAATTTAGAAACGTAATGCCGTTTGGAGTATAATTTCAATTAATTTGAATTAAAACAATTTGTTATTATTTTATCGCATAATCACACTGTCTCTTTATAAAATTGAAGAAATTGTATATAAAAATGTTATATTTTACAACAAACTTTTTTAAGTTTTGTTATTTGGGGATAATAATTCTTTCGTACATCCAACAATGTAGCACGTTGGATTTGGAGATCAGCCAAAATTTTGTGTCTGATATTGCATTGTCCTTTATGTAAAACACATTATTACTTTAACTTAACATTACTGTATTATTAGTCTTATTCATTAGTTTTATAGGGACTCATAATAAAGCCAATCATTTTGGAAAATGTAACATAACGCTATTAAATTATTTTTTGTCTTATTTTGTTCTATATGAAACCGACTGTTCCAAGAAACATTGCATTATTAATGATGCTGGAAAATATTAAACTAATAAGTCATGTACAGTTATATGTGTGATAAATTCATTTCAGAGTAACAAAATTTTTTAGATATCTATATGGCTCTGAGAATGTATAGTTATTAAAGTAAATCTTCATGTAATTGTTCTATTAATTTGTTATAACCTAATTGTGTCAAGTTTGCTAAATAAGCAAGGAGTTATTCCAGTAATTTTACTTAACATGTATATTTTATTTTATAAACACCAATACAAAGAATATGGAAGTAATTATATGACAATAACACAGTAATATTTTAGAATCCTATGAGTGATCAAGTTCTTCTACATACTCTTCATTACCAACCCTTTTGGGAATAAAAATGTATTCCAAAAACTCAAATAGCATCAACACATCTCAAGGCAATTGTTTTTATTAAGTTGTACTTAATAGTAAATTAGTTTCTAGGAATAAGGACTGAAAGTTTTATATTGGAAAATGTTTGGTAATAAGGTATTAAAATAAATTTAGAACTAGTGTTTAAATTTGTTAATGATTAACAATCTATTAACATTATTCACCGAGTATTTACAGTTGTCTTGCAAGGATAGTATTGTAAATATGGATAATATCATACATGGCTTTAATATAAAATAACATCATCTAGCAACAACTTATATTTTGAGAGAAAAGTCATCTCAAGCATAGTTTTTTTATTATGAAAAATGTAAATTTTTTATTATTAACTTTTATAAATAGTTTCTGTTGACTTCATGTGCCTGGAATAATGTACATTTCTCACATTTAAGAAAATAAACTTATTTATGAAGGAAATTTTAAATACAATGTATTACTTTTTGAATTATAGATTTAACTTATATAAACAGAAGGTTTTACAGATAAAATTTCCTCATTAATTATTTATAAATGCTTCACTTTAGATTTTTGAAAAATTCATTCTCAATGATAAATTGTCTTTTAATAGTTAAAACTATTTCAAGAAATACAGATTCACTTTCTGTTTTATTCAACAAGAACATTTTTCACAATGCATGTTTATTTTACTCATATCATTGTACAACTAACAAAAATATACTTATTACTGATAGGAATTAGAAAATGTCCAGGAATGTCATTTTCTTTTACATTAATTTTATTTAATGTCCTCATTGTATACGAGTAAAAACTTTCTTTAGTGAAAAATCATCAGTCCTGAAAATTATATTGTAAATATATGAATATATTACATTTTTGTGTATATATACATTTTAAAACAAATTTCATGTACATATCAGCTTTGAAAGATGAAGAATAATATGGTTCTTCAGCATACAAAATCACAAAATGAATTCATCACTCAAATTGCTGTTCCTAGAATAATAAATGAAACTCAACAAACAAATTTGCTGTATAACTATGTAAATACTATTAGCTTTAGCTTTTAATAATTTATCATATTTCCACGTTGAGTTGACTCTTGTTTCTGTAGTTTTGGCACTCGATTCGTATTTGTCGCACGTACTAATGTATTGATGTTGACATGGTTTCTTTTCTTTAATTGTCTTTCTATCTCTAATACGAGCCTGTCATATTTTGGTGTCTAAGAATATAAACTAGTTAGAACACACATAGATTTTTATTTTAGCACATCACTTAGGTACATTGTAAAAAGCACAGTTACATTTTATTTCTAAAAGTTTTTCGAGTCATAACTAAATCGATAGCGTTTCATTTCAGATTCGATGTACTGTATATTTTGTAAACTCTAAACATGTGTTGTCAGTGTTACTATCCATCCATGTAATTTCAACATCTATGTAAAATGACAATAAATCTGGTTCACAGTTGTTCCTTACTTGGTCTTCAAGTCCTGTAACTCCTTTATAGCCAGACTGCCATGACTTGCTGTCAACTGAGGAGCGGAGAACACCCTCATGAGTCTCACATCCTCCGAACTGTCTGCCGAACTGTTCACCTGATTCGAGTTTGACACTTTACTGACAGGCCTCGGGTCCTGGTCAGGCTGCCACATCAACACAGATTTCTTATTCCTGTTTATAAGGCTTGTCACTGAAGTTTTTACTGCGATTGTGCAATTTTGAAAGGAAACGTTTGTCAACCCGCTTTTCTCACTGACTGAAGCTTTGAGTGTGTTAAAAGTGTTTGAATCCCTGCATTTTTCGAGATGAGGATTTTCAAAGTCAAAATTATTAGCTTCTTTACTGTACTGAACCGTCCGGTCTGTCAAGCAATGAAGTTTATTCTCTTCAATTCTTCTCTCCAGCAGTTGCTTTTTCAACATATCCAATTCCAGCTTCAACATTGAATTGTCATATGCTAGGCGAGCATTGCGATCTGTTAGCTGGAAATTGGTAAAATAGTAGAAACAGAATTATTAGGTTCAAATCACAGGTTACAGAACTTAAATAGTGAATTTACAAATTACAACTAAATTTTTTATCTCTACCAAATAAATAAATGATACCACAAACTAAATCTCATTCCTTCTGTGTCATCACAAAAAATATATTTTTCTACAATGTACTTAATCAACTGTTTACCAGTTTCTTGATATGATAGTCTGTAAATCATCTACTATCCTCGCTATATTGTACATCTTTGTCTTTTAGCACTGGTGGAAATATTGTACTGACAGTACCAGTGGGTTAGATTGAGTCCTGTTACATAATTATGTATATATATTACATTTTTGAATTATTGTACAGATATTTTTTAAATTACTGTATAAAACAAAGAAAATTACCTTGTAGACTGCTACTTTTCCTGGAGAAACTCTTTGTTCTTCCAGCTTTTTTGAAATGACAATATTGAACTCTTTTCTACTGTTTTCGAAACGCTGAGCCATTTCCAAAATGAACTGTAAAAAATACATAACTCATTATTAAATTGTTATTGATTTAAAATTTATAATTATTTCAATACAAAAAAGGGTTGTGATTCAATACAAATGTTCAGTGTAGTTCCATTTCACCTTCCGCTCAATGCACCTCTTGATTACACTGAATTCCTGCTAAGTAAATCATATGGAACTTTTTGGTCAGAAGTGTGTCTGATGTCAAAACGATGCAACACGTAAACAACTAAGATCTTATCGTGTTGCCAAGAGTACCTGAAATCATGGCAAGTACTACGTAGTATTGCCAAAGTATTCTACTCTTTCGTTCTTGCTGGATCCTTTGAGATGGAC
Organism: Homalodisca vitripennis; assembly: GCF_021130785.1. Lineage (NCBI taxonomy): Eukaryota > Metazoa > Arthropoda > Insecta > Hemiptera > Cicadellidae > Homalodisca > Homalodisca vitripennis. The sequence continues at coordinate 94,084,938 of NC_060210.1, forward strand.
TTTCCAGACCCCAGGAGTCGTCTGTGACTGTAAGATCTCAGTTGCTGCACTGCGAGTTGAAGGTGAAGCTAAACTCAACATTCAGATTGTGTCAATGTGTTGAAAATAACCATAATCTATACATATTGAGTTGTTTTTGTCCTTCGACATATGCCATTGTTTTTTTTTTTCACGTGTTTTCTGGTCAACGCTAACAAAACAACATAACTATACTTTTCCAGCTGTAGCATCTAACAATAAAAATTTTAAACATCCCTTAAGAAACATACTATAATGATAATTTTAGAAATATAAATAAAGTTCTGAATATTTGCCACTTTAAAATTAATATGTAAACAAAGGTAAATGTGAATGTTTAAGCAGTTTCTTTTTCAAACATAGTGTTGATATCCTCTCATTACAATAAACACTAACTTGAGAACAGTGCAATAGACAATTTACCAGGTTTATAGTCTTATGCCTGGTATCAGTCATGGAACTTATGGTGCATGGACGTATATAAGGGGGCTCAAACTCCCCTTCCACCGGAAATTTGAAAAAGACAAACATTAAAATTACACTCAGTTGTTTGTTTTAAGATAGAACACATTTCTGAGATCTTAAAGCTCAACAATTTCCCAGGGGAAAATCCTCAAGCCCCTATTTTTGGAAGGTATTTTAGTAGTATCTCCTAAACTACCCAGTGTGTCATCCGCCTGAAATAGTTTTCCATACAGAGTGAGGCAGACCACCAGTTCACAATGTATAGCGGCTGAACCGAGAAACCTACTTTCTTCATTTTAACTCTGATATTTTGGCCCCAAAGGATTTGGGAAATAATTTGTAACACCCAAAATGCCACTTTGGTGGGGGCACAGGTGTCATTCTTGAAAGATTTTCAAATATAATAGTAGCTCAAGCCATACTTCATTTTCAAGATTCTATTCACAGATAATTTGAAAAAGAGTTTTAATTTATTTCGCTTCCTGTATATAGAATAGACCGAAATGTACAGTTACCTTGTTAAATATGTTAGGAAGTCAAAGTCTTTATTCACAATTACCAAAAAAGTACTCTTTCTAAAAATATGTTGTACTAGTTACTTTTCAGCTCATTTCCAACTTTTTTTAATAGTTAAAATTTAGGATATTCCAAACTTTTAAAACCTAAAATATTTAAATAGCAAAGTATGACTCAATACACCTATCAATATCTTTTTTAAAAACTAAAATTTTTTTGTATTTAAAGTTTGACCATAACTTAGTTGATTAAGAAATGGTGCCAAAAATACTAATTTTCATGACTTTTGTTGTCAGGATATTCAGAGTATCTTTACTATAATATCAAAATATTCTAAATATAAATATAAAAAATAAACAAACCCAATTAAAAATCTTATAAAAGAACACATCAAAATTACAACTATTTCACAACAAATTTAACTTACGTTTAAATGTTCTATATGAGTATATTGATTTATTTATTTTAAAGGTTATTATTGTACACTGAAGGTGGTTTAGTGTTGAAAAATGTGTCTACAATATAAAACGTTTAAAAAGGGTTTTACTTTCTTATTTTTGATTCTAATTATAAAGATAACCCTGTATTATGGAGTTAGTAATATAACTGATATGCAGTAGCGTAGCCAGAAATTTCGTTCGAGGGGGGTCCGAAACCGGGGTATCCGGGGGACGTTTTGTGTGTTATTTGCCAATGAATTCACTGGTAAAAGTAAATACCAAAAATATGGAGCTTTAGTAACTATGCCTTATAGAAGTGGAAAGATGTAATAGGCAAATTAAATTCTCACAGCAACTCTAGTACCATAAATTTTCTTGTATAGCTACAGCAACTTTACGAAGTTCGATTCTGGCCGAGTAGAAGGCACCAAAGTGATGTTGGATTCACTGGATAAGAAAGAAAAAGAAACAAAACAGAGCTTCACTCAGGCGTATAATTGACTCAAATATATTTTGTGAAGAAAATGAAATACCCCTTCGGGGATATTGGGCCACTGACGGCCGAAAACCCTTTAGAAAAGAAGGACGATTTTCGAGCGTTGCTCGGGTACAGATCAAACTAACGGTCGGAAAATGCACCGGAAAAAACTCTACTGATTAGAAGTTCGGGGCACTTTGGATTTCATTGATTGAGGTATTTATGAATGATTTATAATGACGATTTTTTGTATCATTACACTGTAGACGAGCATATAATTATCGGAAAAATCACTTTCGGTTGGAAATAAAATACACCTGAAAACCTCTAATGATTAGAACTTCAACTAATTCGGACTTCGGTTATTGAGGTAAATGTGGTATTTTTGATTGAGTTAGGACGACGATTTTTTGTTATCATTAAACTGTACTCGACTACCTATATAATTATCGAGAAAAAATCACTTCCGGTCGGTAAATACCGAAGAAAAGCTCTCTACTGATTCGTTTTGACGATTTTGGATTTCACTGGTTGAGTTGTTGAGGTAAAAGTAGTACTTATAATTATGTTAGGGACATTGATTTTAGAGATTAATTCAACGCCGACTAATAAATTATATAATTATCGAGAAAAAAAAAACAAAAATAATCACTTCCGATCAGAATATACTAAGGAAAATGAATATAATACCTCAGTCAGTGAAATCCAAAGTAGTCGGAACTTCTTATCAGTAGAGTTTTTTCCGGTGTATTAGCGATTTTTTAAATTTTTTCTTTGATAATTATATAGGTATTAGTCGGCGTTCAATTGATACCTAAAATCAATGTTCTAACATAATTCTAAGTACCACTTTTATCTCAACGACTCAACCAGTGAAATCCAAAATCGTCAAAATCTGAATCAGTAGAGCTTTTCCTCGGTATATTTCCGACAGGAGGTAATAATAATACTTTTTTATTTGTGTCAACAATTATAAAAATTGCATACAATCGTGAAATTAAATTATTTAGAAATATGTAATATCTATTTTAAATTGCCCCCATTCATACCCGTTCATACACAGTCCACACTCATTCCTAAGACTCATACATACTTACAGCCATACGTTTAAAACTCTTCTAAAATTTACCACCAGAAATAGAGGATGATCGAATTACTTTAAAATTCATCCCAGCGGCTCATCATAAACTCATCCACCGAATAAAACACCCTTGACACCAAAAAGTGTCTCAATCGAGCTTTAAAATTGTGTTGGTTCATTCAAATTTTTGATTTCATCAGGGAGTTTGTTGATCAACTTAACACCAACCTCGAATGGCAAACGTTTGAATGCGGCTGTTTCTGTGCGGATGTAACCGAAGGTTGTCCCTGCCTCTTGTCCCGTATTGATGGACGTCCCTGCCCCGGACCAACTCGCACTTAAAATCGGCAGTACAGGGCGACCATCGAGGATGTAGAGACAGGGCAAAGTAGCAATCCCAGCCCCCTAAAGGCATCTCTGCATGAATTTTCAGGATTTCAATTTTGAAATGATGCGGACAGCTTTCTTTTGACTTTTAAATACTCGCTCAAATTTGTATTTAGAACAGCTGCCCCATAGCCTCAACTCGTAGTTAGATGGGGGTGTACAAGGCGAAGTAGGCCATTTTTAGTACATCCCGGGAGCAAAATTTTGAAAGGTTCTGTATAGCATAAATGCCTGAAGAAACCTTTGAGCAGGTACTTTCAATGTGATTGTCTCAAGTCAGACTTCGATCAAGGTACATTCCGAGGAACTAGGTGGAATCAGTTTCCTCTATGAGGACATCGTCCGCCATCACAGCAGCGCGATCCTCAATCTCTCTTTACCGCAAACAGAAATTTAGTGCATTCGATTTGGAGTTATTGATCCTCAGATTAAATAAAAAAAAAAAAACTGAATACATGAATTCAATTCTAAAAAGAAAATGAATTCTAATTCATGTTTTGTTGGAGCTTTAATGCAGCATCAACATACTGGACCATTTTCCCTCTCAGGAGCGATGAGTTCAGCCTGCTGACGTACACAAGGAACAAGACTGGTCCAAGTATAGATCCCTGTGGGACTCCATAGGAAAAAAGTCGCTAATTTAAAGTGATTTAATTGTTTTTTTCTCGATAATTATATATATGTATATATATGTATCTCGATAATTAGTCGGCGTTGAATTAATACCTAAAATCACCGTCCTAACATAATCCTAAGTACCACTTTTACCTCAACCACTCAACCAATGAAATCCAAAATCGTCACAACTTGAATCTGTAGAGAGCTTTTCTTCGGTATTTACCGACCGGAAGTGATTTTTTTCTCGATAATTATATAGGTACGGTGTACAGTTTAATGATAACAAAAATAGTTTACCCCACGTTTACCTCAATCATTGAAGTCCAAATTAGTTGAAGTTCTAATCAGTAGAGTTTTTCAAGTGTATTATCCGACCGAAAGTGATTTTTTTCGATAATTATATACACGTTTACAGTTCAATGACACCTAAAATCAACGTCGTAACTTAATTCTAAGCAGTCACTTTACGTCCCCACGATCGAATTTGAACGAAGTGGTCGCTAATTTAAACTGTTCGCCATGTTACGGTTCAGGTTACTTTGCGACGTCACGTGACTATAGAAATACCGTGATTACACTACACTATTCGAAAGGCCGAGCCCAAAAGTATCGTTTGATACTTTATGATTTAAACGAAAGGACAATAATATTTTTAACAACGGTCACTTCAATCAGTGAAATTAATCAATTTAATGTTTTTAGACAAGAGTAATGATAAGTGTCCTTTTTTTCCTGCCCCATGCTTTATTTTTTAATATGTCTTAAAATTTCGGGGGGGGTCCGACACCCTGGACCCCCCCCTTCGCTACGCCCACTGCTGATATGGTTAAATATAATACTTGGGAAGCTTAATCAAAGCAGGTCTTCGAACAATCAGATGATTGTGAATTGACTACTAAACAATTAGACACATAGTGAACCATTATAATCTGTGTGCTTCATCAGAAGGTTAGTAGGTCTTCATGATATCATTGCAGTAATTTAATCACAATTTGGTCTAAGAAGTTGGGGTTGGCTGTGTGAAGGAAGATCATGCTGTAAGTGCTAATGTAAATGCATTTTAAATGTTAGGAACAAACATCATACTTTATTTCAAGGACGTGGTCAGCAAGGGGTCCAAGGGATCCAGTTACCCCCCAATTTTCAAACTTTTCCAATTAATTTTTTAGCAACTGATAATTGTTAAAAAAAATACATTCTGTTGCTTTACCAAGAAATATATTTTATTGGATTTTGTTATTGTTTGGTTATATGTATTTAATAATAATGATGACTTTTTCATTTTCTTATAATCACCAATATTTCTTATAACTTACTTGTTCCTGAATGGATTATTGTTTTAAATATTCTCTGTAAGATATATCGAAATTAAGAGAAACTGACATACAAATACAAAATGAAAGTAATAATAGCAGCAGGAGAAAGCTTTTGCAACTAAACTTCTATTCTATCTTTTTACATTTACTAAAATTTATACTATCATATGTTCATTCTTTCTGTAACATATGGTGAGTAAACTTGGCTACAGAAGCAGTAAAAAAATTGCCTCTTAAAATTTAAGAAAACTTCTATGAAGCCAACAACAAGAAAAATCCTATCATATATTGTCACAACTTTGTATGTTTGAGGAATAATACAACCTGTGTTTAAAGCTGTACCCCATCCAGGGAAGATTTTTTTTGTTGACTATTCTGCACCATAGTTGCGGCAACTATTGGAATTACCGAGAGCAGACAGTTAAAGACAGTATATTGTGTTTAGAAATGGATACAGAAGGGCTCCTTGATCGTGTTGCATATGTTAATGTGACGAGGCTGCAATAACAACAAAAATCCATCCATAGTTGGATACATATACACTTTTCAACACATTTCCTTGATGGTGGCAATAAAGCAAACTCAATATTGGCATCAGAAATATAATTCACTCGAAACAGAAGTGCTCATACACGTGTGCAAAGCTTACACAAAATTGCATGCAACGACACAGGAAACTGCTAGTTGATTAGAATTTACTATTTTTTTACTGTACCATATTGAACTATTATTGATTGATATTACAAAAAAGTAGTACAATACCTTGTTAGCTTTTTTTTCCTGTTGCAGCAACTTATCTTTGAGCAAGATCCTGTCTCCCTTCAAATTGGTGACAAGCTTAGAGAGGCGATTAACTGTATGACTCTGTTCCACAAACATCTGCCTGTAATGGGCCAGTTCTGATTTTAGTTTTATCATCTGAAAATGTTCATACATATCACATAATATCTCTGTGAACACTGTAGATAAGACGATGTTAAAATAGTAGGCACTTCAGAATACACAAGGGATGTTTGCAAAGGCGGATTTGAAAATTTGCCACCTCTGAGCTATCCACAATTTGCTGCCCTCCCTCCCACCCACCAACCATGTGGGCATACCTTGGTACCACTGTGGGTCGACGCGACGTCAGCGGCAGTGAGGAGGCCACGCTGAGCTTGTAATAAAACTCAAATAAAATAGGTTGAATTGTCAACATTGAAGTTACGCTTCTTATAGTTGCAGTTATTGTTTTTACCATAAAATATGATATGTCACAACATTCATCAACTGGAAAAGTAGTGAAAAATCATGAAAAGAAAGTCAAAACATTTCTGTTGGATTAAGGAAAATCAACCAACTGTCAAGTCCCGAAACATACCATATTTCATTAATGTTAGGACTACGAAATAAATGGAATATATTAAGCGAATGATTGTTTACACAATCTTTTCACATATTTTTAACTTTTGGAATAATTTATCTTTTTACTTTTTTACCAAATTTGCCGCCCCCTGAATTCTGCCACTCTGAGCTTGGGCCCATCAGCCCAAATGTAAATCCAGCCCTGGATGTTTGCACATTTATTATGAGCACAGTTTCCCCTCCTCACCATAAGAAGGCCACTGCCCTAAAGCCTCCCAGATGTCTGTCTACTTTCCACACTGACTTCCAATTTGGAGTAGGATGATTCATAATACTTTATCAATTACTTCCCCTTCTCACCTAAGTCTGAATGGGGTTTTATCTCTATGCCATTAAGTTTATTACACTATAAACATTTCAAAATGGTGTCTACAGTCTAGTGACACCAAAACCCAAGAAAATTCTTAAGTGTATATGGTCTTTTAATATTCATAAGCAAATCAATATATACTCCACATCACAGTTTAAAAATTCTTGAATTGTATAAAAAGGATTTCTTTGCAGCCAATCAAGGATCCTGTTTTTATATTTTGTTAAAGAAGTGGCCCTGGCTGAACTGTGTAATTTGTAAAATCTTTAATTGCATTTATCTGGTGAAATGATCCAATGTTAGCTTATCTATTGCATATTGTATTGGTATCTATTGCATGATTAAGTAATTATGAATTTCATTCCTGCTTGAAAAAATTTGAATGTTAGTTTCAGTGAATATTAAAATTTGGTATATGTAAAGATTATTATTGTTAAAATTTTTTGTTGTGAATAAATAAAGGTCTACACTGATTTTGTGGTGCCACTCTACACATAATCCTCATCACCTTCTTTTGCAGAAGCAAGATCCTCTAGGTTGCAGGTGAATGATCACAGAGAATAAGGCTATATGATATGTGTCATTAGAATACGCCAAAGTAGCAAGTTTTCAAATATTTTGTGGATATTAAGTCCCTCGGCTTCCACAACAAGAGGCTAACTTTGAAGATTTTTTTACAATAACTTGTGTTAGTGATCTGACTAAGTTAATTTAGTATTGGTCCAGATCCCCAACAACTTTACTGACTGCTTCTGTTCTGTTAAAAAACAGAAGAATTTCTTGGGGTTTTTCCTGGTTAGTGTGAAGCTCATTGGAACTAAACCATTTTTCTGCTTCCAGTTGTGCAGTTTCAAAACTCACCTGCAAGTCGTTTATAATTCTATCGTTTGCAATATTGTTGTCGTCTGTATAGATGACTGAGTTTACATTCAAGTTGTTCAGCAAACCAAGAACAGACCCCTGAGGTACTCCTATTGTGACAGATTTCATTATTGAGTTAGACCTTTTCACACACACATATTGCTGCCTATTTTCGAGATATGAAGTAATTATTTTATGTGAAATCTCTGAGATACCATAAAACCTGAGTTTCTGTACTATAGAGGTAAATGGGGCACAATTGAATGCGTTACTCAGATCCAAAAGAGACAAAGCAATCTTATTCCTTACTATTAAACGCCTTAATTGTGTGATCAATAATTTTCATGACTGAATCAGTAGTGGATCTTCCCTCTCTAAATCCAAACTGTGATTCAGACATCAGATTGTTGTGTTCAAAATAAAGAGACAGCTGCCTGTGCATAAGAGCTTCAAAGACTTTAGACAAGATTGGAAAAATAGAAACTGGCCGATAACTTTGTGGCAAATGTTTGTCACCTTTCTTATATACAGGAATTCTTTGGAAACCTTGAGTCAGTCCAGAAAGCAACCAAACTCAAGACACTTACTAAAGATGAACGCCAGTGGCTGTTGAAGATATTCGATAGTTCCTTTGATTATCTTATTTGACAAACTAAAATAACCCATGCTTTTACTAACCCATGTCAAATAGTAATGTACACAGACGATACGGTTGTCACACTTACAGAAAAAGAAAATGAGTTACTGACTACTAACACTGACGCTAATACTAATCTCCAAGATTATGTTAATAAAGATATTGTCTATTTACAGTTTGACAGCTTTACAACACCAATAACATCTGATGGTTCAATATCTTCCCAATGAAAAAATTAGGTGGCACAATGCTATTGCCCAATAGATTCAGAAATAGAAGAATCTGTAGCAGGAATTATATTTGGTAATTTCTTTAACTGACCAAGAAATAATTATTGACAAGTTCAGAGTCCAATTCCACTACCTGAGACACACTACTGGAATTTTCTTGCTTAATTATCTCCCATGCTGCTTTGCACGTGATGGTTGCTGTATTGATGTAGTGTTCGCAAGCCTATATTTTGGCAAGTGTTAAATGAGACCTATATAACCTTCTAGAAGCCAAGTAAGCATTATCAGCTAGTGGAGTTTGTTGAGAATTAATTTGCCTTAGATGCTTATATACATTAAAGAAATGTAATATGGTTTCTCTTTCCTTTGCTAGACTGATATCAAACCAGTGAATTTTACCCCTACTTTTCAATTACCCACCCTGAGAATTCTTCGGTTTACTAATTAAAGGAGAACAAAAGTGCCATAGGTTAACATATTTACAAAAAAAAAAACTTTGAAAGGGCTGATCTACACTGAGATTTCCTATGATATATTCATCGGTCATTTACCACCTGCAAACGTTCAATGACTTCACTTATATCTTTTTCAGTTTGTTTCCTGAAACTAAGACCAACTCAACTAAGTAGTTGTGAAGAAACTCTACTTTTATTGTTGTTAGTTTTAACATTTGACCTACACAGAAAAATAGAAACGACACTTGACAAATGATCAGCAAATTGATCATCTATGGTTTCAACTTCAAATTTAGTATTAAAGTTATTAATTAAAATATTGTCCATGCAGAAATTTAAGTAGGTTGGATTACTAATTGTGCAAACTAGATTAAGTGATCTGAGTAAGTTACGGTACAGAAATATATTGAATTTCGAGTTTCCATCTTACAACTCAGTATTGAAATCCCCAATATTGCAATTTAAAGTAAAATTAACAAGTGAAATGCTTATATTATAATATTAAATCATTTAAACTTAATGGTAGAAAGTATTATCTTTATATTATTGCAAGTTATTATCTTGCAATTGTTCTTATTAGGTTTTTATTACTAGAAATCTTTCAAAATTGTTAAACTTAAAAAGAGCCACAAATTTAATAAATTCAAACATTTATCAAACTCATAAAGTATTCAATACAATAAATTTACCACTTTTTTGTATGAATTGTATAGCTGATATACTTGCCTTGTTTACATACACATTGTATTCATTCATGATTGCATACACAAACAGAGAGAATAAGACAATAAATCTTTTTATGATTTGAGAAATTGATTTTTCTTACCTCCTGAAAATGCTTATTAGGTCTTGTTTCACAGGATTCTTCACTCTTATGCTTTTTTACTTCTTGAAATGTGTCTTTTTTATACTGTTCAAAGGTTTCTCTCTCAGCCTTTAGTAAAACTAGAGGAATCAGAATAATATTAAGTGGCAGAATTAATTTAGACCATAATCTATGTTATAATTTTACCCTATTTTATTACACAGGAAAAATATAAATACATTTTTAAGGCTTCATGATAAACTTATCAAATTAAATGTTGATCTTCAGGGCAGTTGTTATTAAGTTGACAGCGGAAAATTGTTGATTGTTGTGTTGAAAATTCTGTACTTTGTGTAAATAATAGTGAGATAGATATCTATATGCTCTTTTACTGCCATATTGAGGTTACATTAACCCTCTGAGTGCCAAGTACTTTTGAGGGAGTGGTGCTGCCAGTGCTAAGCATTTGTGATAAGTCACCTCTCTCTGTGCCAAACACTCTTGTGGTGTTTGTGTAGTGATAAGCCAAATAATTCATAATTTCATACAAATAAACATAATGAGACAATGTTTCTTGTATTATGTAGGGGAGAGAGTAGGCTATAACTTGTAGTATTTATTGGAATGATAAAACATGTTAAAACTTTAAATAAAAAAAATCATACAAACAAAAATTTAATTTCTTAATTTTTTTAATTGGAATACAAAAATTGTAATTTTACGATCTCAATTTATTTGTATGCATCTTTTTATGTTTCCTTATGTCCATAGGAAGAAACATACCAAATTTAAAAAAAAGTATCTGTATAACTCAGTTTAGTTTTTTTTATCTGTTATTTGTGTAGTGTTCCACAAAATAACTCACAAATTTTCAAAAATAAACATAACCCATTATTTATTATTATGACTTTTGTTTTATTGTTTTGGAGGGAAAATAGGATATCACTTATAATATTTATGTGGGTGTTAAATATGTTGAAATGTATAAAAAAACTATACAAAAGATAATTGTTTGAGTTTTTGATGTGTTGATATAAAAATTCTATTCAAACTAATTTTTGTATCTCAATACATTTTTATGCAACTTTTTTTATTGTTCCCTCTTATAGGAACAAGTATAACTTGCCAAGTTTCGAAATTTAATATCTGTGATAGTGAGTATGACTCGTATTATATATTAGTGTAAACAAATTTGCACTCACATTAAAGTTGTTTCTCATATTTGGAAAATAGCTTTTACCAGCTGTAAAATAAATTAAAGATAATATAATCTAAGTTGATTTTATTTATTATATTTGAAATGAGATTAAATAATGCCAGGTGATAACATTTAGTAACAGAATAATAAATATTCAAAAGCCAATCTTATCGGCCCTCAGCACTTTACGGAAATAAATGGGTTGCTCTCATCGGTTCTTTGCACTCAAAGGGTTGATAATAAGTGCTAAGTGTAAAATATTATCTTAACAACACCATATATCAGTCGATTAAAGATCAATCGAAAGTATATTTTTTTCTTATAATTTAGGTCTTACATTTCTTTGTTCAGTTGGAAAAGAAGCTGAAGCAACCTCTGCTGCATTTAAATTTACAAGATTTTCTGCAAAGCATCTGGAGTGATAAGATATTGAGGATAGGTAAGCCAGTCCACTACTGCCCACATATAGACAGCTAATGTGAAGAGGGATAGTGGGCACTATCTCAACCATGTCACCTTGGATAAGGGAAGGCTTTCTTTGGTCAAGCCTCTTCTACTCAGAGGGGTATAGGGAAAGGTTCACCCTCACATTTCGACTTGCTAACACCTTTAAAATTATAACAACAAAAGGAGCTCCACTCACTCCAACAGTGATCTAGACCCATTTATCACCTTTTCTCTTTACTTCAGTATCTTTACTCTTGCAGAGAGTGATGTGCCTTTCTTGGATATCCATTGGGTTGCCCAGCTGTAATTGACATTGGTATTTACTTTGCCAATGTAAATTCAAGTAGCAGGTATAAATCCGTCTATGAGAGGAGCCTAATATACTTATCTCTGCAAATCTTAGGGTTTGACATATTCCTCTCACGTATTTTCTTTTTCATTATTTACAATTTTCTACTTAAAGTAGCAGAATAATAGTATACTTAAAGCAATCTATATGAAAAACAAATAAATCATGAATTTATTCTATATTTAAACGTCTATGTAAAGTATTGTAATGTGGAACTATTTACCAAGCATTGAGTTTTAAACTTTAAATATCATAAAATCTTAAAACTGTTTAATGTTTAATCCTAGAGACTTACATCTAGTTTTTTTTAGTTCCTTCTCAGTCTTTTTAATTTCATTTTTCAGTTCTTCATTTTCTGTGATCAATCTTATAACTTGTTTATCTTGACTCTTTAACACAACTGTTAAGTCTCCAATACTTGAGTTTATAGTGTCTAAGCTACAGCTCCAGTGAGAGGATTGAGAGATGTTACTTTCTGTAAACAGACAAATCACTCTAAATCTCACACAATGAAGATAAGTTATTCATATTTTAATATCTAAGAGATTTAATAGGCTACATTGACATTTAACATCCGATTGTGTACTGTGTCGATTGTAGGGCAATGTGCTGGCATCACAATATCACTATCAAAAATTTGAGGTTTGCACAAATGCTGGACAAAAAATACATCCTCCACTTAGATATTCTAAAACACTGGGCAAGTTCACAAAATTTGTACACACAAATAAGTATTTAGGCATGGGTTAATTAAGCCACCACAACACTAACAATGCTTATATCAACACAAATAGCCATGAAACACATATGTTGATTCAAATCTACCATGATTTTGTTCTCTACCACAAGGTATGTACTCAAATTTGCACGTATTTTGAAATTAAAAAATAATTAATGGTTAGGTTCACGTAATGAGATTAAAAAGTATTTCATTAATATCAGGTTACTACTCTGAGGATAAGTTATTTTTCAGGAAACAAAGAAACTGAGCTTCCATGCCATAGTAATATTTAATTGAGTTCCTGATACCACGATCACAAACGTCAAGCTACAGTTAAGAAACTTTTGTTACTTAAGACTATCAAAAGTATATTTAACCACATATGAAACTGTGAGGTCACCTGCTGAAAATATGATTAGAAGGTAAATTTATAATACACCAGGCACAAAACCTTCTTAAAACTGACAGTTTATTTCAAATAGACTTTCCATCAATTTAGTCACTGACTGTTGTGAGCAAATAAAACATTAAAAAGATAGAGAGCTGAGAGTTGCACAACTCTTGACAGATTTAATGGGCAAATACAAACAGTATCGTCACTTAGTGAGAATAAGCTAAAGGTCTTATCAAATGTAGAAGCTATGCATTGGGAGAGCTCTAGTAGGCATAATGCACATCCTCAGTTGGTCCTTAAACAATGTTTGTAAACCAGTAAACACTGTTGTGCATATATGTGCGGTAGTAGGATATTGAATTGATGGTTGAAACTGTATATATATATATATATATATATATATATATATATATATATATATATATATATATATATATATATATTCTCTTTTATGCAGCCAGCAGTTTTTTAAACTTAAATTGAGGTAGCCCATTTATATTAAGTTTTGAATAAGTAAGTTGGCTCTCAGTAAGCCGTAGAAGTGTAAAATATTTTTTTCGTTTAATACAAAAGGTTCCCCTCTTAACCTAGAGAGTGCCCTATTACATCGTTGACAAATACTTCTATAACCAACCTGCACTGCACAGACGGGTTCCAAATTGATTTTCTAAGTCATTACTTTGAGTTTGGTAAAACTTCTGGGATTCTTCACTAAAATCTCCTTTCGAAAATAGTTGAGCATCTTGAAACCCTTGCTTGTTGATGTAGTTGGACAGTTGGTGTTCTTGACGTTTTATAGCATCACGTAGGCCTTGCATGGATTCATTCAGAAGGCCCATCTCAATTGCCAGTCTCTTGTCACTTTCGTTCTGTCTTTGGGAATAATATCAAACCGTAATACAGATAAATCGACAAAATGCTAACAAAGATGAACATTTACAAATATTAACAAGAATAAATATATACAAAGGGTAAATTTGAACCAAAAACTCTATTTTTAAATGTGTGTCACTTCAAAACCAAACGCAAATTTATTTATTCATAACTTATCCAATTGTTATTGTTCCATGAAGCAAGAACCATGTGTAGATTCGATATCCAAAAGGCTAATTTGTGCAATGGAATTTCATTATTCTCAGAATGGACAGGAGGGGAATTGGTGGGATTATGAAACAGGAACGAATGAGACTATTTGACCACAGTAGGATAATCACTATGGCAATTGTCACTTTTGAAGAATAGGGAAGATGTTTTATTGTTTATTTAAAACAAAGATCTAGAGTAAAAACCTAACTTTAAATTATTCAATAATAAAATTAAAAATCAAATGCAACTTTACTACTTCAGAAAGTTCAGGCGGTTGTTATTGCGGCTTTTTAAATCTAGCCAGAGTACAAGATGTTTACAGTATATTATTCAATAATGTCCATTAATTGCGACTGCATCAGTTTAGATTTCGGTAAAACGTTACTTGAACAAAAACAGAATGTAAGCCAGTAAGTTAGTTAGACATTTCAAATTTGTACACTGACTACAAAGACTATTGTACTATGTAAATGGGATTGAATGATCATACCAGAATAAGTTGGTTGGATTCCAAGTGTTCTAATATACTTGTCATTTTCAATACATTTTTAAAAAAACCTCGTATAAGTCAAACATTTATAAAAATAAGTAAAAACTAACCTCTAGGTGAAATAAATAATAATAAATAAATACATGTTTTACAACACAATTCAGTCAGCTGGAGTAATAATAGCAGTTTTAATTAATTTACTTTGATAGACTTGTAATACAGTAGTTATTTGTAATTTTATTTTAAAGTGATCTCGAATAAGTTAAATTTTTAACATTTCTTTTTTGAGACTGGTTTTGAGGATATTTTAATCCGTGTTCATACTGTCATCTGAATCCACACTTGCATTAGATCGATATAAAACTTATACAAACGGTCTCCGCATCTATGGGTTTTAAGATCTGGATATAAGGCAACTGAAATAGCCAAGATCCGGATTTACATGGTTTGTACTCCACATAAATCTGTAGGGGTCAAGATTCCATTGGTTACCATCGTTGACTGAACATCCACGCTACTAAGAAATAGTCGATTCTCTCACTTGCGTATTCATTCTAAATGTAGTACTTAGTATATTGGTAATCCTTTGTACTGTGAATGTGAAAGATCCTTTGGGTGTTTTGAGTTCCATTGCTACAAAAGCCATCAGCTCGATTGGATTTAAATTTTTCATGATCCCTGTTTAATCACTGAGAGCATAGGCCCTTTATATTTGGGTCCAACATTAGGACTGAGTGCCTAAAGTTTGCTATAGTCTAAAGGATAATATGATTTCGGGCGATTGTCATATATGTTATAGGAAGTACAACATCAGAGATGAAATAAAAAAGTAAGAATGCTCAAAATGTTAAGTTTAGGTACTTTTTCCTTTTTTAAACATTTTTTTGATGTTTAATATAAACATTACCTACCCTATTTCTATGATGATGTTAAATTTTACGAAAAGTATGAAGCTGAGATCGAGGAGAGCTACGCCTTTTTACTCCACCTATTCTTAATCTCCTTTTTTTGTTAAAAAGGAGAAGCCGATCCCCTTTTAAGCCTTATTCTGCCCGTCCTCACGGGCCACTGGCCTGTGCGAGGATCTTATCAAACAGAATTAGGGAGAGAGTCGATACAGTACAAGGTCGATGGTACTGATAAAAAGTGCAACGGTCACAGACAGGAGTCGAACTCCGAAATCAGACTCAAATTCCAACGTCTTAGACCACTCGGCCATCGGCACCCCCTTCTTTTCTTCCTTTCTTTTCCTTTTCCTTTACTTTCTCATTGACTATTTAATAAATTTTGGATTAAAGCCACATCGTTTGTTGTCTCAACAAACAAGTCTTATATAAAATCAAACACTTATTCATTTGAGTTGATTATTGCAATGGAATAAACAGGATAAATGAGACGTCTTAATTTTGTTATTTTAAACCTATTTAGAAATTATTGCGATAGTTTCGTAAACATTAATAAAGACATGCCTCAGATTGGGCAGTATTGTACTAATAATTAGACTACAATATTTATTTATTGTCATCACCACAGTCAATAAAAGTATGCAGAGAATTTCAAAGAATCTTTCGTTTTATTTTGTGTCTTAATAAATAAATACTATTTGACAATAACGAAGTCTAGTGAAGACAACGGTTATTGGAAGATAACCGAGTCAAGCAACGTCGAGCGTGGCTGCTGCTTGGATGGGTGGTCGCTGAATGATCCTGTCCCTGTCCTTGCAAGCAGCCCGCCTGCCTGGCCATTCATTGGTGGTGGTGGTTCGGAAATCACATTTTAACCATTCGTTTCCAGATTAAGTGATAGAGTTGGCTTCTCAGACTTAACTTCACTTCGTAAAATAAAACCTCCTTTAATTTTTAACGTGACTGAAATTTTAAAATTCACAAAAACAAAAATCATAGTATTTTGTTAACTAAATATCGGTCTACTCATTTCTTTTCTTCCGCCAGTAAATTGGAACTTTCTTTTTGGTCGTTCATAGTGATTAGTTTCGATCAGCTAAAAACAAAATTGGAGCAGAGGCACGTCTTCAATGAATTTGTTGAAAGATCCGTTGAACGAACGTTATCACAAAGATGCTAACTGTGATGTATGTGTAGGCGGTTATTTTATTCCTTCTTGTGGTTTTTAAAATCCATGGCTACTGTACAACTAAGATACATATATATATATATATATATATATATATATATATATATATATATATAAAATCACTGATATATATATGAAGTTATATGGCTATAAAATGTAAGGAAACATATGGGATGAGCTTAAGGAGTACGCAAGAAACATTATTTTCTGAGCTATAAAAAGTAAAAAGTAAAAAGGAAAAGAAAGAAGAGAGAGAGAGAGAGAGAGAGGGGGAGAGAGAGAGAGAGAGAGAGAGAGAGAGAGAGAGAGAGAGAGAGAGAGAGAGAGAGAGAGAGAGAGAGAACAAAAAATGTCGATTTCTGAAACCTACACTATATCGGAATTAATGCATTCCATCACACAGCAAAAAACACACACATACGCGCACGCGCACACACTCGCGCTCGTGCGCATACATATCCATCCACACACAAACGCACGCGCGGGCGTGCGCACATCCGAAGATGACAGTGAAAGCCTTATCAAAATCCGTTGAGTAGTTTACAAAATATCGATGCACAAACAAACCGACTCAAAAAGCGACTTTTATTTATACTATGTATTAATTAAATATAAAATACAAAGTCACTATCTCACTTTTAATATTTAAAGACTTTTATAAAAGACATCTTAGTTGTATCTTGACATACGTAGACTTCCCACGTTTGTATGTATATTACACCCACAGTTTGAACATATATTTTTCATTTCAAAAATATTATGATTATGAATATATTTATCTGTTTACATTTATGTTTTGGTTATCTTACGTGTTTCATTATTTTGTTAATTGTACCTGAAGAAGCGAATTGCGAAATATAGTACATCAATATTATTATGTTGGCCTTTTTCTACGCACAGACTCGACCGCGAAAAGAAACATCAGCTATGGAACAAAAAATCCTAAGACCGGAGTAAAGTAGAATGGCCATGAATATACACCTAATGACAAATTTCTTGATCGAGGTAACAAAGAAAACGCAACATTGGCGTTGGAAATATAATTCACTGGAACCAAAAATGCTCATACACATGGAACACTTTCGAAATTGCGTACGAAACCGCAGGTAATTGTTAGCTATGGGACTGTGTTTTATCTTTTTTGTGGTTTTAATCACAATAAATTCGGAGTAACGTTTCAGGGAATTTCTAAATGTTAAAAAGTCACTTTCACTGTTCAGTTGTTTTTGCCCTGAAACGTGTCATTTCCATGAAGTAACAGTTATTAAAAGTGATTCATGTTTCCTTAAGTGAAGAGAGAGACTTCATGCAAAATGTCAAGCAAATAACCGAACCTGTTCACACATAATATAGCTATGGAGGGAAGGGTTGAGATTCAATTTGAGTGTTAAGTATATCTTCACCAGTTCACCTTCCTCCTAGTGTAGAGTCTGGAATAGACGATGTCACAACTTGACTCCGGGACTCTGGAATAATGTTCGTCTGAAGAGATCCAAAAAATGTCGGCGACGAAGATGCTCAAAACGAATTCTTTACACCGTTTCGACATCAAAGATATCTAAATTTCAAAATGTGTTGTAATCTAGATAAATAGGTATTCTGATCGACTGATCATGTACCTGATTGAGTACATTACGATGTTTTAGATACGATCTCTGAGTACGGTAAAGCAACCGAGCTGTATACACATAATGTAGTTTTGGTGGGAACTGTAGCTAAACCAACTTGTTTAGTTGTTATGGAATATATATACAGAAATAACAGAGACCAAATGTTCGGACCCATTTGCATAAGAATATCAGGAATCAAAAGTAAGCGCAATTTGGTCATTGTTGAAATTAATTTAATGTGTTTGTCAATAATATTCTAACTCGGGGTCTTAAACTATTCAGATAACACTGTAGTGAAGTAATAATGTGAGTAATTCTAGAAATCTGATGGTGCACATCACAACTCCTGCTTCAGTACATGCACCCGGTCAGTGTACTGGCAGTCGGCGAGATCAAAGGAGAGCAGGTTTACCTTTTACAGTATGTCATCAACATAGATTTACATGGCCGTCCAGTTACCTCTGTACCTGGAAATGTGAGTCTACTCTGAGTTCGTAGACTACTGTTCCTGCGTTCTTATCAGTCAGGTCTTCAGCGCCATGCGCAGGACAGTGAAGAGACGATCGACGAGAGATCTCTTTGTAATCGTGCAAGAAATGGGACTTCACAGTTTTGATGAACGACTGGGCATGGAAATGGCAGTACAGATTCATTTTTTTGTTTCAATAAAAATTCTAAGTCGAAAGTAGTAACGCATTCTAAACGAGCTCGAGGTGTTATTCAATGCATTCATAATATTTTGGTGGGCCTCTAACTAAATAGTAGCAAACAGATAAAGCAAAAAACTTGATTAGGTAATACTCTAACTCTGTGTTGTTCTCTAAGGACATAAAATTAAATAACAAATTCTGTTACCTTTCTCAAACGTTACAGCTGCAGCTTTCTATTAATACCCAGTGCCGTATATAGAACATTATTATGATGCTGACACACGGCGTGGTATAGGAGGTACAAATACCCTCCAAAATACAGGAGCTCTGGAATTTTTCCCCGGGAAATTCTTAAAATTTAATAAGACAATATTATAAATGTATTCTACCTTAAAACAAACACTACTACTAGGAACAATGTTAATGTTTGTTTACCTTCAGAAATTCCTAGGGTCGAGGGGGTGCTGAAACAAAAATAATAATATACCGACTACTTTATATTAAACGAATACTATAAAATGAGGACATATACTTGAAAACGCATAAAAGATATACAAATCATAGCGAAATCTGTGTACTTATTACTCTATGGTGCATATTTCCACAGATGACTGGATTCAACAGATATATCACCAAACAGTATCTTTGCTACAAAATGATCATACGCATGCATACGAAGTAACAATTCAAAGTAAAAAAAGTCAAATGTATCAATTATTTATTTAAAGAATGTGATTTATACTATAAAAAGTATGACATAACTGTAATATTGCTTGCTAGATTACAAGTCAACATTTTACCAATCAGCCTGTGTACAATTACTGTAGAATGGTTCTTATGAATGTTCGCAACTTACTTTTACACTATTTAAGTACATTAAATTTCTTACCTACTCGCTTAGCATTTTTTTGTCAGCATAAATAGATACATTGTTCCTAATCCATAATTTCAATTTAAAAACATTCTATTCACTGTTTTGATAACTACAGTGAGGGCACTCAAAGTAATTCGTAAAAGAGCTGAGCGTCACCAACTAAAATCCCCAGAACTTGGAAGTTCTTGAACAAGAATTAATTTTCAGAGTAAAATAAAAGAGCAGAAAAGAAGGGAATAGCTACCTAAACACAATCATAAAACTGTATGATGCAATGAATTGTGTGGTTAGTGGAAGGGATTATCACTTTAACACATTACGATTTGAAATATTCATTCCTACCAATTTCATAATAATTATTTAAAAATAAGAGACAATGCAAATAAAAATTGTAAGTTTTGCTGGAAAACCTTTTGAAATATTTTGTAAGAAAAGCTCTCGCCGTCACAGAACAATTTTTCAGATTTTCATTCCATGGACCCAGGTTTAATCCCCGCTGTGGGCAAGCCATTTTTGCACCCAAATAAAGAAACAGCCAATAAATGTAATCAGTGGTTTAGGGAATGTGAAGGAGTATGATGGAGTAGAGCTTTACAACCCCCCCCCCCCTACAAAAAGTTCTTATGTATTAAATATAGTGCTCTGAAAACTACACAGACATTTATTTATTAATAGCAACAGAATTGTGAGTGGAGAATTAATTGCCTCTATTTTATTTTGAACGCCTAGTCCATACACCAGATCCTCCAAATTCCTCCAGAT
Organism: Homalodisca vitripennis; assembly: GCF_021130785.1. NCBI lineage: Eukaryota > Metazoa > Arthropoda > Insecta > Hemiptera > Cicadellidae > Homalodisca > Homalodisca vitripennis. Next base: position 94,105,634 of record NC_060210.1, read on the forward strand.
CCGGAAGCCATGATCGTGAATCAACCATGGACTCAGTTCCGCATATATGTATATGCATTAGTCATGGTAAAAATTATTTGATTGTAGGAATTCGGGCTACTAGAGTAAGAATCAGGGACGTCACACTTGAGAGTTCCTACATTTAGGACTGACGTGGCCGTGCATGTTTAAGTCTGCCTGTGGTTCACATTCTTCTATAATTCATTTTGTTTTGACAAACCTAGCACTGAGTATGGTTCCCTTTTAGTAGAATTTATCCCATAATAGCTGAGCGTCAGCGAAGCCTATCACTCGAGGAGCTGGAAAAATTTCATTTCTGTCTGTCCGAACGATATCTCGACAACAGATTGACCTATAGGCTAGTTACTGGGTATGAAGCTCCGTTTGTACATAAGCAACATCGATTACGATATGTCGCGTATCACCCTGTGGTATTTGGCTGAGCGTTAGTGAACCTTTATACATTGGTCTCATGGGCAACCATTCCGGCAAGGAGAAAATTGCGGAATAAATAAATTTGCAAACTCAGTAGAATCTTAATTTGTGAGTATAACATGGAGTATAGGCTACACATGTAGTCTAATGAACTGTAGATTTGAGATTTGGAATGCGACCTTAGCAAAGCCTGTTACACGACGTGTGGTGTGGTGAACTCCTACTACAGTATTAGTAGGCTATACGCGTTCAATATGAAAGATATAAATTTACAATTTTCTATTTTTTCAATCGAATTGGTTAAAATTTATGTATAGGTTTGTTTCTCTGTGGGAAAACTCTAAGTGAATAACCTCCTTGTCCTGAGAGTTGTCTTTGCCTGACGGTTAGATTTGTTAACTAAGTTCTCTCATCAATAGTTATAAAACTTTCTTTTTAAATTCCGCTCACATTGCTTACAGTTTTAAAACCCAACGAAAGCAGCAGAACGCACCCGCTTAATTTGAACAGGAGCATATCTGGCACTAACAAATTATCTAAATGAGGATCCGGGTTATGATGATTCAAGTGGGTGGCTTCCGGGTTCGGAGGTGTAGGTACGGTGAGTCACTCGCACCTGGTTAGTGTGAAGAACTCCATCCGGGTACAATACTTCTGGTGGATCTAGATCACGGTAAAATATGCTAGAGTGATTGAGCTTTTATAAGAAAACGAGTCACTGTTATAATACGTATTATCAGGGGCGTACCCAGCGAGGAACAGGGGGGACAGTTACTCCATGTAGAAGCCAAACATAATTAAATGGTTTCATAGTGATTCATTGTATGAATCAAAATTAAGTAGGGAGACGGCCAAAATCAGTTGTTTACCGCAATGAAATAGAATAAAAATTAAGAATGATCTAAACCACCAAGCGAAAGGTAGATTTAAATCTAAACCCCCACCCCATTCCAGTTTTATTTTCAATACATCTATCCCTACTATTTATTTTATCGTCAGATTAACAATATCGTATTTCTTTTAAACGCCAGGTACCGAGTAGTAGTGAAATATGACCTTAAAGAAGTGTTTAATGATGAGTTTGACTCGTTTAGTCTTGTAACTATCTAATATGAACTAATCTATATAAACATTCAATATTAATGTACAGCCCCAACACACAAAGAAACTAGGATGCCAATAAATTTCCGTTGGCGTTGAACCACTTACTTATTGGTTTTACTCGTATGTAATGACCGATTTTCAGTTCCGATTTCACATGTGACGTCACCCGAGGTCCGACTGACGTTTCCTAATGACTCGTCCATACCATTCTCCTGCAGTAGTGCCCATTTTGATGAGGATCAGCAAAATCCTCATCAAAACGAATGGACGAATGGACGTTAGATGTAATAATACCATAGTAAAATAAGGTGTAACAAAGGCGATCAATATGCGGTACCCCCTCGCCTAATTTTAAATTTTATGTAAATGATTACAGTTTCATGACACTTGGAGGTTGCACCAACAATATGCACCAGTTTCTTAACAACCAAATGAGCCGAAATTGGGTCAGATTTGAAATTTAAGTAGGAATAAAGTATATTTTATATGATTCTGTAATTTTCATTTTTAATATAAATTCATTTCAAATAATAAAGTAAACACTATGACCAAAACCTTTAATTTGTTATGTTTATTAATATTTTATTATTTTATGATGCTATATACCCCCGAAATACACTACTGCCTAGGCCCCTGTATTCAAACAATTACATTACATTTCCCAAATACTTTGTCTCCGAGTTACAGAAACGAATCAGAATACATGTATCTAAAATTGCAACTAATCATAAAAAAGTTAGTTACATAGAAGACAAGTGTCATACACAGTTGATACAATAATACTAAAATTCAAGTTATTTACAACTAATATACAAATATATACATTTTCTTAATGTGGTATAAATAAATATAGAATCTGGATCGGTTTTAACGTATTAAATTAATTCGTTAAAGAAGCAAGAAAGTCATTGTTTCGATTTTGAACCTTCAGATTCGATCGAAAGCAACAATATCAAGATAAGTTTTCTAGCTATCATCTAAGCCAATATTATCATAACATACTGCAGGTTTGGTCTTGCTTCTATTCTGCATCTTCCCATTGTTTGAAAATAGAAACCGCAGTTAAAACGTAATGTTAACTAGCATTGTCCAATTTCCCCCTTGGATCAAAATTAATTTTGATTTTCTGTGATCTTGAATAATTTTAAGAATACTTAATTCTAATTTACTCAACACTCCTAGATGTGACCTTGCCAAATGAATAGTGTAACTAGGATGATATAAGCACTTTTTTATCTGACGGCCTCAAGTAGTAAACCAAATATTAAGCTGTAAAACCGAGATCGTGCCTCTCACCCTCTTCGTTTTCAGTATTCGTTGCTGATTTCCAGTGAAAACTTATTTGCAACTAAAACACTTATACACATACAAATCTACTACTCGTACTGGGATTTTCATACACGAGAAATATCTATTTTCTGTACTCGTTATTGCCAAAGTAAAAGTGACATGGACATTTACGAGCAGTAGAAAACTAAACTGTTGCTTCCTTCGTGAAGAATGAATGCGGACACGTGAAAAAAGATAGGAATGGGCGAGGAAGAGTGCGCCGAAGAGAAAGAGGAATTGGGCGACTACGGTGGTGGTGGGGGACTCTACACAGCCGCAGGTGCCGCGCTCGACTGACATTATCATACGCGTTCGTGTCGGTGAAGTGTCAGTGTCAATGCCGAACATAGGATAGGGTGAGTAACCTGTAGTGAGTAACATCGCCAGCACTTACATGACACACGGCTTGTGTGGATATCATTTTTAGGTATACTCGTATTATTATTTAATGTAAACTGGTTCCCTGTACGTCTGACTTATTTATTATTTTATAAACTACTATGTTGTCCCGCTTTTCTAATCGATATTATTCGTCTTTAAACGTTTTTCAGATTGTATAATGTATAAGGCTTTTGTGTTGGTGACATTACTTTTTTATTATATTATTTTATTATTATAATATGAATCAAGGTTCGATAATTTTATGACGCATTTTATTCGCATAGTCACTGAGGTAGAAAGTAATATACTACAGAAATATATTAAAAATTTTATACATTAATATTACATTTCTTATTCTTTATGAATACTTCACTACATAAAACATTTTAAATCTGTCATACCTTTTTAGGACATTTCTAAAAATAATCTTGAGTGTATCTCTCTATTAAAGTAATTTTGTGCCAATTTCCATATCAATGCTCTTTGTTTATTAATATGTGTATCCTATAAAAATAGTAAAACTTTCAAAATGAAATCTTTGTTGTAGATTTTTTCTCTAGATTACATCGTCGTGCTTGTGTGTGTGTGTGTGTGTGTGTGTGTGTGTGTGTGTGTGTGTGTGTGTGTGTGTGTGTGTGTGTGTGTGTGTGTGTGTGTGTGTGTGTGTGTGTGTTTTAATGACTTTGAGAACCCCTTTCTACCTTTATAATAGTTCAATAAAGATTTAAAGTATGAAACATCGAAAATATGAAACCAAAAGATGTTTGCACTTGGAGACTTTAACAGGCCTGAAGCATGTGTATGAAATACTGTATAGTGATTTCGAAATGCTCGCACAAATGCTCGTATCCAAGTCTATATTTACGAAAACTAAAATCTACTCGTCTGTCGACACTAATCAGTCCTCTTGTTTTTATTTAAACAGTATTATTGGTTGAGTTCTATTTTAATGCCTTTGTCACCGACCACAAGTAATTCGACTCCTTTTGTGTTAAAAGAAGAGTTCACGAGCGCATCACCTGATACAAAAAGTAAAGATGGCAGGCGGGGCGGTGTGGATGAGATGGGTGTAACATGATATCAGAATCGCCGCGACCGCAAGAAGGATGTTGACCTGTACTTCGCTTGATCAGCTGTGGTGCAGCGATAACAAGCGGTCAAGGCCTTTCATAACCTCTCTGGCACAGACGTACCAACTCCTACTTTGTATATTTCACTCCAGACTTTTCTTTCATTTAATAAGTATTTAACTCACAGCATTGATTACAAATTCAATCATATATGTCTCCCATAATTTTTTAATCGCTCAATTTGTTAACAGTTTGTACGCTTCTTTAGATTTGTCTTCGGTGTGCGCAGACTGTGTCCAACAATTGTAAAGACACTAAAGAACTTTAAATCTTATACTCTAATATACTAAAACCACTTACATATCCAGAAATCTCCCAGAAACGCAGTGTTTGCTTATCTAGAGAGCGCATTTCACATAGTAAATGTATGTACAATAATAAAAAACCACATATAGAAACAATCAAAGACTCTTTGTGTAGTTAATTCATCCAAGTATTGTTTTTCGATTATGGTTTGTAATCATTTAAAGTTTAAGAAATTGTTTTAATTAACTAGAATTTTAATTGTTTATATGATTTGTATAAAGAAATAAAACTGACAACTCTTCTTAAGTATTCAACGTGTAACAAAATGGGCTTAAAATAAAGTAAAATATTTTAGCCTTTACTGTAAATTTTAAATATATATTATATATATATATATATATATATATATATATATATTATATATATATATATATATATATATACATATATTTATTTATTTATTTATTGTAATTTACTTTGCTCATATTATGTTTTGTTCCATACTTGATTTTTAGTATATTTATTTGAGTATATAAAAATACTTGATATATAATCAAGTATGGAACAAAACATACTATGAGCAAAGTAAATTACAATATCCATAAATATAAACTTTTAACATACTTACTTGATCGTGGGCAGAAGCCAAACTCAACATTGGCGTCAGAAATGTAATTCACTCGAACCAGAGGTGCAAAACCTACGAAATTGCATGCGAAGTCGCGGATATCTGCTAGTTAAACTATAATTATATTTTGGAATTAGCCTAAATAAGGCAGTGTAAAATATTTTTACTATTTTACCATTAATAATAACAAAATCTAAAAAAGTAAATATCAGTATGCAACGTAACACCATATACAAGAAATAAACAATAAAACAAAAATTACAAAAAATCGCTAATAAAAAAATTATTTAAGAACAGAAGATTTAACAACAAACGTTAGTGGTTGTAGTCTTCTGTTGAAAATACTAACGGTGATTGTTACGTCTACAAATTGAAATGACTTTTGTCGTACACCAGACACGTTACCTTTCAACTTTCTACAGGAATGACACCTTGAATCTTGCGAGACTAACCATGCAATAATCTATTTATAGATGTAACAACTTGGCTTAATACTTAACAATTGGTAGGGATCATTTTAATACTTATTGCTAGGTACGTACCAAGATTCAGAAGTAAGCACCAACTTTAACAAAAAAAGGAACACTTTTTAATTGGACATTTTGAAATACCTATTTTGAAAATTGTTTTTCATAAGCCAAAGGTTACTAATTAGTGGATCCTTCCACACCAGATTTAGTAATGAAGAAAAAGTAAAGTCTGGGCCTTGACTTCATGCTATTTATATTGTGTATGAAAGAGTTCTACACATAATTACTGGGTCCTTAAAGGCCAAAATGTAAATTGGAATGCTAGAAAATGTTTTATTTATGCAGCTGAAAGGATCCTCAAAGACTATCCATCAAGATAACAAGAATAGAGACGCAGTTATCCTCTTAGGCGACGGGGTGACATGTGGCCATAGAAATAAAATTCCATCCTCATTGTCTGGCTGAAATCCATTGAGAATATCCTCTGAATCTATTAAAATGTCTCGTAAAAACCTGTGAGAATAGAGGTGCCCTAAACCACATCTTGGCATCACTGTGGCGTTTTTGTAGATTGAATACTGTTTATTTTTGAGTGAGAAATGCACGAAGGATACGGCAAGAAAGATTGGAAAGATCAAAAGAATCCTCTGTATGTGAATCTTATAATTACGGAATCTATTAGTGTTGTACATTTTAGGATAAAATAAATTGTAAATTCACATTGTTTAGTAACTTTAAAGTTTAATTTTTTAAATATTAAAACTTAGCAAATAACTTACAATAAAAGAGTACTAGTTATATTTACAAGAAAACGTTTTATGTTATTCATCTTTATCAATAAATTTAGTTTTACTTTATTAGAATTTTTAGGATATCCTTATGTCTACAGAACGATTAAAAACAATTATTTACACTATAGTTGGATATTGCATTCACTTATAAATATTATGGTTGAATAATAACAATTTACCTAATACCATTATATTACAAGTATTGAATTTTATAACAGATTGAATTAGAACACAGAAAAGTACGTACATGCTTCGGATGATTACACGAAAACCGAAGTTTTTTTGGATCATTAACTAAAACGTTATCCCTGTTAGGACAGTTGTTATGACATATTTTATTATTTTGATAGTTCTATCCTTTCATTACATATCAATATACGAGTATCTGAGATACGTTACTGCCAGCACGTAAACTACGCCTAGGTCACGAAGCTCAGCGCAGTACCATGTACTACGCACGCGCACGGACTCGGCGTCAAGCGCTCATATCCGATCAGCTGGGCGGCCCTCGTTGCCCAATTAGAACGACAGAGACCGTTACCATTCATATGCACGCCATCGACCGTTACCTCCGCAAATAGGCTGCTTGTCCCTACCGTTGCGCCGACCATGCGATATGTGCCTAGCCTATCCTACAACAAGACTTCAAGTTAACACAGTACTTGATTTACATTGTTTTAACCGACGACATTGTTATGCCTGGAAAAGACTATTGTAAGGCGCAATTAAAAGTAGTTTTGAACAATATTTTCAATAATTCAATTGTTTTAGGATTTATTTATAAAATTAAAAACCTACAAGCTTATCTATAGAAATACCAGTACGATATTTCAGAAAAAATCCCTAATTTATATATCTTAATAAAATGTTTTATAATGACAAGAATGAATGCAGCTTAAGCTAAATATTCATGACGAGGACTTTTCAGTTAGTTCACATTTTAATGCGTTAATGCTGATAAGAGATTTCTTGCTAATTGCTGAAAAAGCCGTCTTTGGTTTGATAAACCAGAGTTGTGATGAAATCGACGTTTGCTGTTGGTTAAGGTGCAAAACTAAATGAATCCAAAGGGCTGTCTTGAGGTTGGCATGAGTATTCCCTGGTATAAACCGAATATCATTTATATCCTTTCACCCTACTTTATTATCCTAATTATGTATAATACCCATCCTCACAGTGATTTCTAAACAACTGGGAAAGGTAGTGTTTGAGCAGTTAGCTTGTTTCTTGCAGTCTGATAATTTGCTCTCCGAAAACCAATCTGGATTTGGACCGGGATTCCACACAGTTTGTCGCTCCTTGATGTGGTCGATAAGTTGCGTTGTGACCTCCTTGGGTTATTAACAGACTTTTGATTCTGTGAACTATGAACACCTCTTGGCTAAGTTAAGGTTTTATAACCTCTCACTGGAATAGTTCTCTAAATATCTCTACGTTAGAACTCAAATATCAAAGGTTGGTGGAAAATCTTCTTCGGGCCTCCTATGTGGGAATGCCTCAAGGTAGTTGTTTGGGACCAAATTGATTTATTGTATATTGTTGAGCTTGGAGAGCGATTGAATTACTATTCCCTTCATTCATATGCTGACGACTCGCAGCTTGCGTTATCTTATCCACCTTCTAATTTTCCCATCAGCAACTAAACAAGCCAATACTGATTTTGAGGCTATTTAATGATAGTCGGAAAAGCATGGCCTTTAACTCAGTTCCGGCAAATACTCTGTTTTGAAAGTTTGTGTAGGAAAATTCGAATTTGTGTAGGGAAGTTGAAACTATTGATAAAGGTAATTCAGAGTTACTAAGCAGTTAAGCTCTTCGTATGTGACTTTCGTATGACTACCTATGAGAATATGTTATAGATGTTATATGTTAATATAATGTAGTTTTTTCCTGACATCTTAGTGAAGCACAATGTTTTATGGAAGTGCATAGTTCAAATATTTGGATGCAATGGCCTTGAGATTATTTTATGGCATTTGGCTGATGTATACGATGAGCCAGAAGTGTTGCATCCTCTTGACAAAGCACCGAAAGATGTTATCCTGAAACGTTCTTCACGTGAATGTAAGACTGACTCGAAAGAGAAAGTGGGGCCAATAGGGTAGCTGGGTAGAGAATGTTGCAGTCTCCCAACAAGTATTGGGTCTTCTAATAACTACCAGTATTAGCTACATGGTTTATTTAATTCTTTGACTGCTTTAACTCACTTTTATAACTTTATATAGGATTAGGTGGGTCTTTCCATTACCTTCCCCTCTCCTGTTTTTTCCGCGCCGTAGGCGAGTATAACATGAATTATAAATAGTGTGAAAATGTGCGTTGCTATATTGGTTATAATCTTCTATCTTTAGAAAGAATCGTTAATAGTTTGTCAGTTATTAGAGAATGAAGGGACTTTCAGTTTAAGATGGGTTAATATCCGTTCAGCTAGTGGCCTGATATATTGACTAAATGTTGAGTTTCAATATTAACATTGATTGAGTTCGAATTATGTCTTTTAGTTCATTTAGACATGCCTTGGTACAAAATTTCATTACGGTCTATCAACCAAATATGTTACTCAGTGTTGAGCAGAAATGTTACTTTGTGTTCTCTGAGTACCGTACTGTTCCTGCTCACTACTGAGGAAGGGGCAGGCGTCCAAATATGTTTTATAGGATGCCCACTTACCTACACCTCACTGATATCCCCATTAGCCAATCATAACGAGACTAGAAAAAAATTAATCCAAGTTCCCAAACACTTCTAAAATGGTGGTACTTTAAGAAGTATTTTTATAATAAGTTAGGTGTGTTTCGGTAAGTTACATAGTTACACACTACATGACACACATTTTTTCAAATCCGAAAATATGAACCAATACAGTTACCAAAAATATTTTTGAGTTTATTTCAAATACAAAGCTTACAATTCGTTGCATCAATATTCAAAAGTAAATGCTAATATTTTCATATTTTTTTTGTAATTCTGTATAATTATTTTCAAACTTAGTCTGCAAAACAAAATCCAATTAGAACTAAACAAAGGAATTATGTCAAAAATATTTTTATAATATTCTGAGTTTTAATTTTCATATCGCATGAATCCCGGAGTCGCTATAGATAAAACAGTGTAACTCCGATGTAGATTGAATGAGAGAGGCGATAACTCTGATGTTAAACTTCATAAACTTATGTTCTTATTTTTGGTCATAGAATTATATGTCTAATTTTAAAGATATAATAAAACGTATCCACGCATTGCGTTGTTTAGTTGTTCTTATAAAGTGTATACTGTTGTGTGTTAAGTACAGTGCATAAAAATATGTTTATTTTTTAATAACAATTTATCGGAAAAATAAAACGTGTTTGGATTTGTATTAATGTCATTTAGAATTAGCACTCCCCTAACTCTTACAAAAAATGTTTTACAGGTTTAGCATGGTTTTTATGGGCTAATATTAAGATAGTCACTGATAATACATGTGTGATATTGTGGAATAAATATTCATTATTGCATAAGCGGTAGAAGTTCCCCACGTCCATATTTGCAATATTTTCTAAGACATTTTGGCAAATGATGGTCACGGTTTTGTAACATACCAAAATATTGTTGATCGTTAGATCAGTTGCGTATAAACAAACTCGCTATAAACAGAACAGCCATGTTTAAGAGGAAGTTTCTCATCAGGAACAAAGAATTGTGGTGTGACCGGGAGACTGAGGAGGCGGACAGACAGACGCTCTGCTGTGTCAGTGTGACACAGTGGCCCAGTAACGGTCTGACGCCCAATGTCACCTCATTGTTACGTCACATCTCCGGTCAGGCAGGAGCAAGCCCATTGTTGGTCATCTTCCGTTGTGTTCCTCATAACCGCACAGGTCGGAAGTTGGTAGACAGAAACTAGACTTTGTCCAGAGACCTGTGGCTCTAAGAATTCTATAGTCTACTCTACCCTTCAAACACTCCCACAGTTGGCTACCGCACCCTACCTGTGACATCACTGATATCGATGGCGTACATAAACTATTTTTTGACACATTTAAATATTTGTACGAAACATATAATCTCCATTTACTATTTAACGTTAATATAAGTATTAGGTTTAATTTTATTTATTGTATTACGAAGACTACATATTTAGTAAAATTAACATAATTTAATAAGAATTAATAAAGATTAAAGAATTAATGCATCTAAAAAGTAAAGATTCCAGACTATTGGCACAGAGTAATAAGGTATATATAAATGGCGGCCATTAAAAAACGGTTGGTTTTCAAGTTATTTAAGTTTTAATATTTTAAATGGCCGCCACTTTGAAAATACACATAAGATTTAAAAAAATATTTTTTTTACAACTTATGTTCATGTTTATAATATTTATGCCAAGTTTCAACAAAATCGGTAAACCCGTATTAAAAATAAAATTAATTGTATGTAAAAAAACAAAATGGCCGATTTAAGGTAAACGAAGCAAGATAGGACTATACATTGTATAACATTTTTCGTTCAGTTTGACCTCCTGAACAATTTGGTGAAGTTTGGTCCTGTAATTTTGGGGCACCCTGTATATACAGTGTCAGATTCTTCTCGCATTGAATTAATAAATAATACATTTTCTCGTTACTGATTTTTCTATCTCAGTATATATCAATGTCAATTTTAGGTCAGTGCTCCAAAAGCTGTAACTAATCCAGGACTACTTAAGAAAAGCAATGCAGTCTTAACTTTGTACCTACGATGCTATAATTTCTAATTTATGGTTTAATTCACAGAAAATACAGTACTATTGTTTGAGACCATTCATTATTTCTGTATAAATCTTAGAGTTGCCAATTTAGAAATAACCAATACTGTAACGGGTCCGTCAGTTTATCGAATGTTGTGCAATATAACTCTATGCGGCTTCTCTCATTACATTTATGCCAAGGAACTTTAATTTGAAAGGCTGTTACTGATATTTCAGTTGCTTATCCGAAGGCACAGTGAGCTGAGCGCGACAGATTGGGACACGGGATACTGGCCCGCTTCATCACTCCCCCCCCCCTCCCTACCACTCCACACCCGCCGCGCCGCGCCGCCCGTCGGGGCACGGTATGGCAACGCCCGCTGGGACACAAGCTCACGTCGCGCTCTAAAGCGGACAGTTCACAAAACAGCCCAAAAGTTGTTAACACATGAAAGCATGGGCGCGAGCACTCTGTATATACCTTATTACTCTGTGCTATCGGGGTTGTGAGTGAGCGTGTGAGAGCGTTTGGATTGGCGAGGGTTCGTTATACTATAGTACTACAGTAACCGTACTCCTCCGTACTGGAAATGGTATAGAGAATGCGAGACATTGGTCAGGTTGGTTACATATGAAACTTCGATTACAGGCGACTACCTGTCGATAGTAGAAGAATTCCGACTTGTTAAAACCTATTATTAATATCATAATAAAAGAGTTAATAGCATTCAGAATCGTGAGAATTTAACATTTCAAAGCATTCAAAAGTAATTGCTAATAACGGAAGAAATATATAAATTGACTTTGAAATCATACAAAAATAAAGATATTTGGTTCAATTAGGCAAATAGCAGAACCAACATTTATTGAGTGAGGATAGTTCAAATATTGAGTTTAGCTCCATTTCGCCTTTCACTTAGTTCGGCGTCTTAAATCAGACACTCTTAAGCCTCTTGTAATCTGGAATCTACGTCCGATTTGAGAGGATAGTCGACTACGAAGACGTTCAAACAGAACCTTTTGTATCGTTTCGGCGTCCATCGTCTGTCTGAAAAAAACTCGGTGACGAAGACGTTCATCACAAACTCTTGGCATTGTTTTGACACCGGGCTAAAAAGGAGCTCTGTCTGGAAATGTGACAGTGTTACACGCTGCACTAAGTGGAAGGTGAAATGCAGTTGAACTCAATATTCACATTGAATCGCCCAATTCAACCATTGCTATTGCGTCGTTTAGAACTCAGTTGTTCCGCCGTGTTAAGGGATACATCAAATTCCCATACATCATGTAAAGAGGTTGTTTTGAACGTCTTCGTTACCAATTTTAGTTTTAATTTCTTCAAACGAATGTGAGCTCCAGATTCCAGGAGTCAAGTCTGTGACAGTGTCACATTTCAGGGAGGTTAGTTGTTTAATTTTGAATAGATTTCTGAATCTATAATTCCTTTATACAGCCTTGAATGTTATATTGAATCATCACAAAATAATGCTGTAATTCTCACTATGAATCAGTTGAAAGTTTATTGGATGTTTCGAAAACCACATAAAATCCAAGAGGATTATTAAAGTGCCATTATCTTAAGAAAATAATGTATATGATACATTCGTAAATCACGGAAATCATCTATTGCAATAGTCAAAGCCCAATTGCAGGCGTGCGTAGAGAGTGAGAAGCTAATACTTAGGATAATAATACTCAAACACACTCTTAAAGTAAAACTTGTATTGTTTGGATAAATAAAAACACTCCCAACTTCATGCACAAGAAGTATGCCAATGGTCTCTAAAATATGATCAAGCTGAGGTCATAATTTTTATGTGATTATATTAATGACGTATCTCAAAGTAACATTGGATGGAAGGTGGCATGTTAGGTGTGAAATCCATTACTATACCGAATATTAAGTTACAACAATTTTAGTACTAGTGACATGTAGCAAAAAACGCCTTAACAAGAGAGTAATTACATTTACGTGGTTATATCAGATTATGGAAAACATATGTCAGGGACTAGTTTATTTAATTTTATTAATTTCTAATAGTATGTGTAACAAATGTAATTATATTTTGTCGATTATAAAAAATATTTAATCTTATAATAATGTCCAAATAAAACTGTAAACTAAATTCATACTAAATTTAAATAGTTTTGAGAGAAACAAAGAACAAGTCTTGTTAAAGAGCAAAGCGTGAGGATGAGGTTTTCAGACCAATCTCAACACATCCATGAGCGTCTCCAGCAATCTCATTGAACTTGATGGACGTCTTCCCAGGACAGGATATGCATAAAGAAAACTACTCGCATCATCATGGACGTATCATAACTTTATTGTTGTAATAAATGGTTAGATCATAAACAGCTCCGTTAAATTTAACAATCTAACATAAAACAAGCTGTCGACATGTAATCCTATTCATGATAAATAGTATACTTTTAGGACATTTTATATTTTATGTTCTCTACTCCTACCATTGATACAGCGTTAAACAAGCGAAATAGTAAGTCAAAGGAACTTAAGGAATAGCTTGAAATATGTTGAGAATTTTATGGATATCCCGCCTGAAAATTTTAATTGCTAGAGAAAAAGCTAAAAATATTGTTGTTGAACCTCCCTAAGATGTCCTTTTGAGTTATAGTTTATCTGTGGTTTACTTTATGTAAAGTTGATAGGAAGTTGTTGCCATTTAAATACATATCTCGTCCTTAAATGTTGTTCATCCGTGCTCATGTCAGAAACTTCAGCAGGGATGCCACATTGCGAGACGTACTTGTCCCACAGTCAGTAGCGAGTTATTCGGGAAACGTTTCATATTGATATAACCCCGAACTTCCAACAAGTATGCAATCAAACTTATTGATTCGGACAAAATTAATCCCCTCATGTTCTTGTGGCTAATATTAATTAATGAAAGAAATTTCTATTTATGAGTAGAACCGATGTTACTGTATCAGATGTGGTAGGAAAACAGGTTTTCAAACCTTTGCCATACTTATATCTTACAAAAATAAAACCGTACTTTTCGAGGATTGAAATCTATTCTCTTCTTCAGGTGCAAAAAAACAAAATATATATAACTAACTAATAATATAACTAATGAATGAATGGCGATGAACTTGTCAAAGTTAGCAACAGTACAAATTGTGACAAAACAAGTAGCCTATATAACTGAGTCTAGAGTGAAGATTATCAAATAATACGGGACATAAACCACGTCACTACACAAAACAGGTGCAACAACACATACCACACACGCCAGAATAGAAGAGGGGCTGATAAATAAAAATGTAAAGTTTAAACAAAGATGTGGTAGTTCGGGAGGTTCAAAAGGGGTGTCATCAGGGAAACTCTCCTTGTTGGGGTGATTTATACAAGTATTTCTAATATGGACTATATCTTTTGGGAGGAATCTCAATATCAGTATTTCACGCTGTCTCGCTGCAAAATGATTGGGTGTTTGGGTTCTCCAACAAAGGTGTTATCAGGAACTCTTACCTTACCAAAATTTCTGTCTCAGGGCCTCTCAAGGAACGATAGAATTTTTGAAATCTTAAGCAATAAGCATCGCTTTTATATACTGGCACGCCAACAATAATTATGATCTTTACATGATGTCGATCCGCTACGAATATTGCCCTGAAAACAAAGCATGGGAAACGATCCACAAAGTTTTCCATCACCTATGGTGAGAGTGGGAAAGCACACTCAGCCACTAAATCTGTATATTCTAAGACTTCAACACAAATCTAAACTACAGTGGAAGTAACTAGAGATGAAATCCCCCGCCTCACAAAACGTTCAAAACCCTAGAGCTATCCAGAATTCATCTTTAAAGAGGCAATTTTCCACGTTAAGGCAGCATATGACGATATAACATTATTGTTCTCAAGTAAGTATGTACGTTTAAGACGTATACTCGTAAATTAATCGTGAGACCAGAACTGCGGGGATTCCTGTTTTAGATCAATTGGCGTGCTACTGAATTCCATCTTTAAATCCTTAATTTTATTCTTACGTCACATATTGGTGATCTGAACACAAGTCTCCGTGTCTCCAGTATGACCATAATCTCAACCTTTTTTTAACATCCGACCTCTTTGGAGTCGTCGAATTACACAAGGCTTACATGGAATTTTAAATCTTATAATTGGTTTTTTTACGGACCCCCAATCAAAATACCGAGTTCGATTATAACACGAATCCTCTTTACCACATCCGTATTCGACCGAGTAATTCCAAGCAACTATACAAGACGCATCTCACTAATCCCAATCCAAAAGCTATTGGTCTGCCAGTTAAAAACAAGGCAGTCTTGCCCAAAAAAGTTCCAAGCTCTCTTTAAAGTATGTAATTAATAAAATCCAATAAGCAAGCAAAATCTTTATGATCACATGTTTTATCCAGCCGATCGACTAAGGCAAATCAACAATCCTCCATACGATATGATAATTTATTTTATTGAATTATGAGATAATTTTAGCTTCAAATTTATTTTAAGTCAAGAAAGCTTTAAAAATTGTCTAGTCGTAACGGTTTTGTTATTAAACTGAGATTTAATTCATTAGTGTAAAAAAATCTTAATAGCTTATCAGAAAGCATATACTTAATATTCTTGCATTTCATCCTAATCTTTACTATTCAGCCACGATAAACAGTTAAGTATATAACCCTACACAATAATATTATGACAGAAAGTATGGTGTGGTACAACGTTTGGTAGCATCTACATACTGGCTTTGCCACTATAGAAGAACTATTCAAAAGAAGCCACCGACAACCTTAGAGACTTTAACGCTTAAACACTGAAGGCTTAAGACATTACACATAAATATCACAATTATTTTCTGAACTGCACTAAAATGGTATTGCCATAAATTAATAAAAATCCAGTATACTCTGGATTTGCCACTAGACATACATACATTCAATTGTAAGTGAGCATTTCTCTACAGTATACAATATTTAAGACTTTCTGCTATGAATAACTGCTTTTAAATTTAATCTGAGCTAAAGCTAGTGAAAACTAATGCAAGATGGCGTCACGTCGTTCAATTTTAACTGTTCGTCCGGCGCGGCACACGCCATGGTGTGGCGCCTAGATAGGTAACGGAGTAGGAAGTGGCCGGCGCAGTCCGTGGTCTAATTGTGCTAGGGAAGAGTTTCAGTTTCAGCAGGAGCGAGCGGGGCGAGGTGGGGCAAGTGTGTAACCGTGTCAAGGCGCTACGGGACCTTCTGAAGGTCGCTGACCCCCGCCCAATCCGGCCCGTGTCCCGTTACATCTCCCGGCAGGCTCGGTCTTCCTTCATCTCCGTGCACCGTCTTATTGGCTCCCCTCACCGTCAAAGTAGCTCGATCGAGGGTGGTTGGGCGTCTCGGACTTTACGACCGAAACATTAATATATGCACAGAATTCTTGTATATTGGTGTCCTTTACTTGTGCTTGTGTCCTGATTAAAAGTCAAACTCGTGAGAATTAATGGGCATTTTGGGAATATTGTGTCCTTGCTACTACTCTTCAAGGCCGGCCTTAGCACGTGTGGGGCCCTGAGCAAACTTGTGCTGCGGGACCCATCAATTTGGCACCCCTTCCTTCCTACTCACTATAATTTGGACTTTAAAACACTCACTTAACTGTTAAACAAGATAGGAGTACGTACGCCATACCACGCGTCTTGTAACAGTCTTCGATGAGGTTTAATGCATAAGTTGAAGTCTCCATTCTTGTTTATGTACAAATTAAGTTTCATGGAAAACTACAAGTTCTACAAAGTCTACAAATGAAATCTTTATAGACATATCTTGTAACCTGACCTTGTACATTCACAGTTTATGATTGGTTCGTTATTGTGTTGAATACTTTAAACTTTAAGATTTTTTGAACAAATAATTTTCTAAATTATATAAATTTAAAAATTACAATACAATGAATTTTATAACAGGTTTTTGACCTGGTTATTATTACTTTATAATTAGTTTTGTGTCCTACTGTTAGACAAATAATGAATGAATACCGTGTTTTATGCAAGCTACGGTAATATACAACCAACTATACAACATCACTATAATATCTGATGTTTTAGTAGCGGTTAAATTTATAAAAACTTACAATTCATCTGGAAAACTTAGATACTTGTGGGTCCGCTTCCCCCTCCCTCCCCAATCTAAGGACGGGGCCTTGTGCTGCCGCACTAGTTGCACTTTCCTAAGGCCGACTCTGCTTTTCGTTAATATAGAGTCGGCCTTTTGTTATTCCCAAATTCACGTTAAAATAAAATTGTAGCAGGCCTAGTGGATGTTGTAACAATCTATTCCATGAATCAAGAGTATGCTATAATCCCATTAGCTAAATTTTCTCACCCCACTCGAAAAGATGCTTTAAACGTCCAACCGCAGCAGGACTCTCGGGTTTCATCTGCCAAGATAAAGTCTCGAAGCGTGACAAAACGGAATCTCCATTGGAGAAACGCGGTAACAACGTGTATAAATAGCGTTTTAGCAATGACACGCAACGCCCTTACCGTCGCACGCAATTGCGTCATTTAGAAAACGCCCACATTTCTAGCACCTGTTGCGGTGTAACTGTGGCTCGCATTTCGCTCACTAATTGGTCGTGGCAAAGGAAATGGAAAGTGATGAGGCGGATGATGCGTGTCCTGCCCGCAGCAGCAGCAGCAGACAGTCAGAGCTAACCGTAGTCAGTAACCCTGTACATTGTCAACTTCAAGATTCGTTAAAGACCCTCTGTTGTATGTGCTACAGTTAAGCTTTCATTTATCCCCTCCCTTCCATCCCCCACTTTTAAAACACACGCGTATTTCCTCAAACACGTAGACAGGGATATTACTAAATTAGTACCACAGTTATTAAAATTATATCGATTTTTATAAAACTATCAGACCTTCACAACTATACGGATAGATAAGCGTTCGTTTTCTGGCAGTCTTTCTTATTGGCTTGGTTTTAGCGAAGCCTGTCTCTCGTGAGGCTGAAATCTTTCATTCCTATATATATATATATATATATATATATATATATATATATATATATATATATAAGGATATATATATATAAGGATATATATATATATATAAGGATATATATATTTTTTATATATATATATATTATATATGTACATAATATATTCGCGTTAGCGAATATTTTTACATTGGTTCTATGATAGCAGAGTAAATAACTTTGCAAAAAAACGCAAAAAAGAGATTTAAACATGTGATATATTAACACACGTAGCCTAACTATCCCAACACATAGAACATAATTTTATAGTGACTTGGTGTGTAGACTTGTATTATTAAAAATCCGATAAATTAAAAAAACTGAATGTATCATATGGCAAGATATGTAAAGAGAGATTTCATATGTGTACTTTTTTGCATAAAGCTCTATTTCTAAAAGATGGAGTTCTACAATGCGTCATTTTTGTTTCAACTTTATTTTTGTATGTTTGTCTGCCTGTCTATCAATCCGCGGGACACCTCGAGAATGAAATTAGCTACAGATTTAAAATTTTGCATGCAATATCAGCGAAGCATGTTTACGACATGTGGTCAGGCACTTCTAGCTTGTTTATATGTTTGAGTTAGATGGTACTAAAACTAAACCAAATTTGATGATATATTATAGTGTATTAATTTGGAACGTTCCTATCCCAGTATTACTGTACAAAACATTCGTTTATCCAATAGTAGCGCTATATTTACACGACAGTTTTGATATGGTAAAAGATTTCTTCCATTTCTTTTGCAGCAATACCAACAATATTCCTAAGGTTATTCTGAAGCGATCACCTAAATTAAATCTTTCCAATATCCAGCCTTAAAACATGATAAAAATATGCCAGTTTTGAAAGGTTATGCTTTGTATTAACAATCCCATAATGACAAAGTCAGTGCAAAGGTTTGGCCAATATCTCTCTCACAATTTTCTTAGCATCCTTGTGAAGACACCGGCTTTGCCGGTACACATACTCGTATTTCATCGTCCTAAGTGTTGTATTTGAAATACACCGGCTTTCTCGGCTGTTCTAATTCACCAGCTTCGGTGGGTGCATCGCCCATAACCCCATAACCATAACTATGTTCGGTAAATTACAATTGAGTAGTTTGTATTCAACCGATGATCCAAAACTTAAGTTAAAATATGCCGCTCTACTGACTTTGATGAAAATCAAGTATTATTAGTGAAATTTTGATGAAAATAAAATTTAACAGACATTACTTTTCAAAAATACACACTTTGCAGATTTCAGCACCCATTAAGACTTCTGAAATGGAAACTGAAATCTTAAGTTTGAAATCTGGAGTTTGATGCTATCCTAATCTTACTCATCATTGAATTCGTGAAATATGTTTATCCATGTAATAATCAAGATTACTTTAACTAGGTTTATAATACTGAAAAGTAGATTTTAGTATCAATTTAGACTAGAGATCGGTGCTATCTTCAAGGTTCCATACTTCATGAGAGATATGCTTGAACTATCGTCTTATATAAATATGCGATTAATTGGGACTTATATTATTAACACCGTAAATCATAGTATATGATGATGACTCAAAGTGATAAGTTAGTTTCTACTTTGGATGGGATTCCTATATTTACAATCCTCATAATTAGCCATTATGAATTGGGTAAATATTCTTTGATTGAAAGAATTTTGATTGCTTATTTTTCAACCATCCCGTATTGGACTACCCCCTTACAGCCCCAAAGGAGTAAACTGAAATATTTAGAACAAAGAGACATTAGTCATAAGCGAGAGAAAACCGGAAATCACACTAGTCAGTCACCACCAGACACCAGACTATAAGGATTTCTCCAAGACCATCACATTGGAAGTAATAATGGTTATGGATATGGAGAGAGTGCATTATTTCAGTGATATGTTTAAAACATCCTATGATGGACGTGTGAGTATGTTAGTGGCACTGAAACCAATCCTGCTAAATATATACACGGAGAAACATTCTTCAATAGAGGTCAAGAATGCTGAAGATTCTGGAGAAAGTCATGTGGTCCTAACCGCATGTACTTCAAAATATTGCTCAGATGAGGAGTGAGTCAAAATCATCAATAAGGTAACAAAATCAACTCTCGATACTTGTCTGCGTGGTTCGAATTCTACGTTAAAATGTAAGCAATGTGGGCTTTGTAATCACCGGGCTATCATAAATGGTTCTTTGTCGTCATCTTCCACAGGATGATTCTTTCATTGTCACGTTTGATAGCTGCAGACGTAAAACAAGGAAGTGTAAGGGGATGGGACGTTCCTAGAGCGAGGCGATTACATAAGAGACTATCAAAACTCAGGGTAAACTCATGCTACACATAATTTGCAATTCTCCGGGAGATCCCGAAGGCACGGAGTTTTCAGAGCCCGTAAGCTAAGAGTGTTTCAGAGGTGTACTATATTCGTAATTCACGTACTAGAGGCTTTCAGAAACCAGTTGATTCGATTCCCGTAGTTGCAATAAACCAGGTATATGAACTGCAATAGAAATCGCCTGAATCTTGTGGCCAAAAGGTATTTTTCTCTGTTGTGTTGCCGCAGAAAATTACAATCTATCAACACCAAATCGGTTCTACTGAGTGCTGATTTGTGAATTAAAGAAATCGCTGGCAGCATTGAGTCCTCCGACTTCCGGTTAATTAAGTTCATCCTGCGACTGTTAATTGAGCGGAGATCGATGCTGTTTGGGCAACAGAACGACCGACGAGGGAACTAACAGTTAGGTTAGGACCAGTTAGCTTGGTGATAACAGTTTTACGTAACATTGGCGGGTCATTGGCTTCACGATCCTGGCAGACACTCGCCGATAGCATAAGCAAGCGTACATCCAAAACTGAACTTTACGTCAATGAACTAATCAATTTGACTTTATACTTTCTTATCAATATTATTCATAGAAGAGTTTAAAATGCTTGAATAATAATTTCTGAAATGGCATCAGCAAACGTAAATCCAAAACTGAACGTTATGTTAGTGAACTAATTAATTTGACTTTATACTTTCATATCAATATTATTCTTAGAAGAGTTTTAAAATGCTTGAATAGTAATTTCTGAAATTCATTAATTTTATTCATAGTAGAATTAATAAATCCTAAAACCATGAATTTAATATATTAGTTTATTGAGATGTAAATAAGGTAACGCCTCTCTTCAACTCATACAGTAATAAAACTTAAGTTATAGCCTTATGAGCGACGTCATACAATAGACCAAACAAACATAATTGCACAAATTTTGTAAAAGTTTTATTGTTGCAAAAAGTGGAAGCTGCTTAAAAACTGAAAATATTGCACATTTTATTAAATAAACACGTCTTTCCTATCAAAACTAATTCTAAAACCAATGTATAAAACAATCCATCGCTTAAATTTACCACAGTTTATCTCAATACTGTTTCACTGTTCTTAGACCCTAGGTGTATAATGTAGTTTGATTCCAAACAATTTAGTAAATTTACCCTATAACACGGAAGTAATGAACATACAGACGAGGTTTATAACTCCATATATTGATAACAAACCGTCAAATTCTTTCTTATCTCTTGATTTTGAGGTAACTTTTGTGTCCTATCAAATCTTTCATGGTCTGTAAATTTTGAGTTAGAACGGTTGCAATTTCGAACTTAAAATGTTTTGCACCAAATAGCATAAATAACAAAAATGTATATAAAACGTAAATATAATAGCCTAAAAACGGCTAACAGACGTCATTAATCCCTTTTTGGTCGGGTATTACCTCTTTTTAGACCAAGTAATAATTCGCCGAAGCTGCTTTGTAAGGGTAGAAGGGTACGATTAAAATATCACATATATAATTATTAAAACTTTTATTTACAAAGAAATTCACTTCCGTTTTATCACATTTGTCCACGTGGAAATCAATGTATGACGTATTTGGCCATCCCACTGAGATTGTGAACATATATTAGTTAGTTACTGGGTTGCTATCTTAATGCAATGAAAACGATCCAAGTTACCTACTCCATTGCGGTATAAAACAGGTTGGGATAAGCTGTCAAACCGGTTAAATGCAACTACGACAGCCAATGGAAAATTATCCGTCCAGTCTCATAGATTAAAGATTAAATTTTGGTTCAGTTAAATTTCCGTTGCAGTTCATAAGACTGATACATGAAAACTTAAGTCATTGAACCAACTGCTTCTGTAAAAAACCCCTCAAGTATGTATATTACAGTAGCACTGAAACACTATTTTCCGTCTTTCGGATAGTTTCCGCCATCTGTCAGGTCCCTGATGTGTGGGACTGCTCGACTCCGAAAACTCTGACTTCTAGGAGCTCAGCTCTTGAAAGTAAATATTTATGAAAACTGCAAATCTATAAAGTAGTAAGTACGGTTATTTCAATAAGCCACATTATAATAGTTCGACAATAAAAACTTTACACCACATGATGTATCTTTATTTGTAACGAGCAGGTACTATTAATTTAATAGTTAAAGTCCTTAGCCAACAAGGACATAGCTTGATTAGAGTTTCCTTTTGTGTAATCAGTAACTGGCACCAGTAGTCGAAGAAGAAGAAACTTCTTAAGGTCACTAAAATGTATGACTTAATCTTAATTGTCATGCTGCTTGGGACACACTGGTCTCAATAACCTGCTAATTATTAACCATTCCGTCCAGCTGTACGCCGCAATGGTCTCAAGCAGACTAACGAGCTAGTCGCTTAAGTGTCGGAAATATACCCAAGGGTCACCAGTTTAATCCTGGAACAACGCTCAGCAGCATTTCATCCTCCAATGGATCGTAATCAAGCTACAGGAACGATCGAGGTGCAGCTCGCAGTCTGCACTAGTACAAAGCCCGCCCGCAAGGCTACAGATGCCGGTCCAGTGGCTCTAGGAGTCTAGGCGACTTAGAAGAGAAGAGTGCACATAAAAAGTAAAGTGTTTGACCCAGATAGTGGTGACCTAACGGGAGTCGGCACCTGACCATATCATCAACGTGTCCCGTCCTGTGCGAGGTACACAGTATACACTGACACACGCCGCACCGTGCTTTCTTTCATACTAAAATGGGCATACAAGTAAACAACCAATTATAAACAACCTTTCAGACCCACATTTTGTGCAGTGAAATCTATCGTTATACTATAACCTTTATGGCGTTATTTGGCTCAGAAGTATTAATAAGGGTAGGCATGTCATTAAGAATCAATTTTAGGTGATGGCAAGACAAAAACAAAGTTTCTTGGCGGCTCCATTGATAGTCACAAGTATACTTGTATTTTCTCTAAAACAGACTGGAACGTATTAGTAATACTAGGGGGCTGAAACAATTCGCTTTTTGAGGTTGGTTTCCTTCAACCTTTCTTCATTGGTGACTTTTCATTCCATTCTTATCTAGTATACACACGACATACACATACACACGATCTCGGCTTAAACTTCTAATAACCGTCTTCAGAGAGGCGTTGGAAATGTATCACTCAGGAATTGCACTAGTGCGGAACCCAAGCAGCGTTTTCTATATCTATAGGCCTGAGGTGTAACAAAAATATTATTGTAATCTCTCTTTGGTTAGAGCGTGGCGTATAGGAGCAGTTCCTGAGAAGCCTTTTTTGTGGCAATGCACTACCTATTAATAATTCAATATCTTTAAGCGTGAACCACTAAGTTTCACTACTTAATTGTTTTAATACATATTAACTCCCACGTGCGCGCTTTTTCACAAATAATTTTAAAAACAATGAAATATCTTACTTTCTATAACTACTCCAGAAATGTATCGTTACTTTGCAATCACACTGAGTTGTAGTATCCTTCAACAACCCCGTTACTTTAGTTCGGATGGAATAGGCGTAACCAGAGGGTGTCTAAGAAGGTTTTTGATGTTGATGATTGATCGTGACAAATCCCACATGTTGGTCGCAAAATAGCCTAAAGGTTTTTAAATGCAAATCA
Source organism: Homalodisca vitripennis (assembly GCF_021130785.1). Taxonomy (NCBI): domain Eukaryota; kingdom Metazoa; phylum Arthropoda; class Insecta; order Hemiptera; family Cicadellidae; genus Homalodisca; species Homalodisca vitripennis. The sequence goes on from NC_060210.1 coordinate 94,129,805, forward strand.
TGAAGATTATGTCAACAATAAAATGTAAACAGATAAAATTTAGTTGAGACAAAAGATTTTTCAATATCTAAAACTTCAAACGATCTGGCACGTGATCTGAGGTCAGGAAGTACCGATGCTCCTGAGGCCGGGAAATGCCCCTGGCCATCACTACGGGCCTCGGTGGCCACCCCGCACTTATATAATGATGACATGTAATGTTCACAGTAAGTAAAATAAAGATCTTTTTAATAGTGAAGTTTTTTAGGTCCTCGAAAAAGAAAGAAAAAGTCTTTCAAAAATAGTGCCCCCTCCCCTCAGCGATAATACCAAAGTACCTAACTTACTTTATAATAACTGTTTCATTGGGTTCTACATAAGAATGTATGGTTAATGTATAGTCATCCGTTTCTGAAACAAATTTAAGAATTATAGCTTATCAAATTAAGAATTTAGAACGCACGTTCTGTGAAACCCAGCTTCTCCAATTTGCAGTGGCGTCACCTTCCTTTAGGAAGGGATATCTCACCAGGACATGGTAGTATACATCTCTTGCACCACACCCTCTCCGGGAAGCATAGTGTCAATGCTGGTCACGTCCAATCACTGAAACCACATCAATCGAGGAGTATATTTCCAGTGCTTTTTGCAAGGTTCAACTCCTAATCCATATGTGGAAGTCGAGTGAATTATAAAGAGTCAGTATTTTGGGTACCCAAGCTCCTCCTACCTTTCCTATTCAGTATTACTATTCGTTTTCCGTTTGGTTTAGTTTATGTTGCTGACTAGCAGTATAAAGAAAACACACTGACTGAATAATGTTCCAGCGGAAAGGGGGTGTCATTCCAGTCCTTGGTTCAATCATAGACTGGAGCCTCAGGCAGTGTGATAGCCATAAAAACAATGAATAACATTGGCACGTATAACATTGAAACTATAGCTCCGGGAGTTATAGTACCAGTCTCGGATGTTCCAAACTCTGACAACACGCTCTTTTAAGTTGCAGTGAATGCCTTGCTATCAGGGCTTTTATTTGCACACATGAATGATGAACTTCTACTACATAACATGATACAACAATTCATATATAGCACGCTGATTACGGTATACTAACCTATAAAATAAATACTAACAAGCGGAACAACAATTTTGAGCAAATAAAAATAACAAGACAAGAAGGTGACTCCTGGAAAATTGTCAACATCATGAGTTTTTCGAAATCATCTTCTCGAAGAAAATATGGCATGCAACTCCTATACGCAAATACGTGACACTCAAGTCAACCTCCAAGAACTATTTACCACCGTAGTCCATCTTCCTTCCATCATCACTTTTTCCAACACCTGGAGCCTCTTGATTTGATGTGCAGTGCAAGTAGACAAGGACCTGAGAGTAAAATACATTAGTCATTCATTTCGTTTGTGCCGACGGACGCGCAGCGAAGCCACGGAACTACACGGCACGGCTACGCGGTTCAGAGCGTATCTCAGTGAAAGCCGGTATGTTGAGTAAACATGTGTGTCATGTGAGTGTGGTGTGAGGTCACACACCGGAAACCGGAAGATACTTTCTCAACTATGTGTCTGCTATTATACACCTCACCTCTATCCGCCACCATCCGGATCTGTCTACGTCGTGGTGCGAGATTTCGCTTGAGAGCGCGAGGCTGCTGGAACTAGACCAAGACCAGTATAACCTATAAACGCTATGACGGTCTTCTATTACAGAATGAGACGAATTTGTTGGGGGAACAAGCCTCCATTTTGGCAGGAATGTAATGTTAAGCCTTAAGAGGGGACAAAGATTGGGAAAAACAGTAAGTTAATTACAGCGACGAAGTGGAAAATATATTTACTGATTCAATGATACTTTTCACTTCAGTGGGTTGGTTAACCAACACAGTTTCAAATCTCCATACATAAGAAAAGTCTACTTTGGTGCAGTAATAAAGCCTAATGTTCTTGTGAAATTCCCACTTTAAAGCCAAATCTCCACAGCAATTATACGCAGACATTTTTGGATGAAGGTTCTTTCGAGTTTTTAGAGTGCTAACGTTTTCAAAACATCCTAGAATATTCGATGGCCATGCCTTTGTTTCGCAAGGGGGATACCATCAGAGGCGTATTTTGGGGGGCAGGTTCATCTCTCATGTTTCATGATTTCTGACGGCTGCTAATTATCTTTAGAATATAATGTAGGTTACTAGAGTTGAAGTTGTTTGGAAAATGTGGAGTAAAATTTCGATAAAGAATTTAATGGGTTTGATCAAACAAAAGTATATCTATCTGTATGTGTACTCCTCTTCTATTAATGAAGCGCATGAAATTATGACTGTCTACTATGTCACGATTAATAACACAAAATTATCAGCATATTTACCTTTTTTAATCTTACATTGCCTTTTTAGGGACTTCCTCGGAATCGTGTTCCAGCTGTTACCAAATTGTCTAAACTTAGAGTTCTACGATATTAACCTCTTAAATTGAAGTATGTTCAAAGTTGGAATATCTTTCGTTTACAATTTATAAGGTATTAATTGACATTTTTATTAAGTTTGTGTCAAGAGAAAAAAACATTGATTTTGTCAGAAAATCTATTTAGTGACCAACATAGGGTTAGGTGAACGAAATGAACGAAGTGTTAAAGTTTTAACGAGGGTAAAATTATATGTACACTTGTAAGAGAGTTTTTACTATTTTCTCTAACGTTTTGCCCCCCCCCCCCACTCAGGGGCCCCAGACGTTGCTGGTGGTTAATATAGTTTATTAATCTATAAGAACCGATTCCGATTATGTGGCAGTAACAAGCCAACATAAATATTAATCCAATACAACTATAGCTTGGAGATATTATATAGCAACGATCATAACATGTGAACCGAGTTTGCCAATAGTCCCTTGTAATCGAAGAAGTGGGTCAAAGAACGTTACATACCGACATAACTGGAGAAGCGTCACATCACTTGGCACCCCGAATCCTTTCACTTGCACCAGTAGTTCCTATTCGTCACCGCCGCGCCGCGCCGCGGTGGAGGGACGTCCGCACTTGTTAGAATGTCTCCGCGTAACCTAGTTCCGTCCAGTCTGCATAGCGGCATCCTTATATCCTCATCCTGGTATGCGTGATTCACACATTCCGCAGGTGACAGTGGACCCTCCCCTTCGTTAACCGCTCGTTTCTCTCTTCCAACGATCATCCGTTACTAACGTCACCCAGCAGACAAAACTGTTTGTCTGTAGACGAGTATCTTCAAAGTCATTTATCACGATGACCATTCAACTTTCATAAAGGCCAAAAATGGTACACACATTATTCTTTTTAATGAATTAATTGTAGTGTCTTTCATATCATTCTTAATTTGCATGGAATATTGCAGTGAAAATTGCCTTAATTTGCTCTCTTATTCGATACACTGGAATAATAATTATGACAGATTAGCTTTCTGTTACCAACACAGAACTCATCGTACAGAGATTAGAAACCATCAGATAGTAGTATTTTCTGGATTTGTTCTTAGAGTCAAGAAAAACGCAAAATAGATCGCAAATATGTATAGTACATTATTTGCCTTCCTGAATGTGTCACTCTTTTGAACTCAACGTATAAAAATATTCAAATCAGATAAATGTTAAAGTGAATAAAAACAAATGAAGTATTGATTGATCAAGTAAATTTTAATTCCCTCATTACAAATTTTTTATAGCAAGGTAGGAAAACTCCACACCATGTGTAACAGCCTTTGTAAAGGTGCATGCAAAATTTCTAGTTTATAGCTCATTTTATTATTTGGACATACATAAAGACAGAAAATCAAACATAAAAGGCATTACTTTTACGTTACTCCAGCAGACAACAAAAAAGAAATAGTGCCAGCATACCAAAAGATATGCTTCATTGACATTCAGCCACATCCCATGGATGCACCATTATAGGACATATTCTTGTCTGTATAGAAATGACTAGTTAATTAAAATCATGATACAATTACATTTTTGTTTGTTAAGTTGGGTTTAAATAATAATAGTTTACCAAGTTGATGTATTGGGGTAGTTAGAGTACATTTTTTACTATGTCATGTTGAAATATCATATGATATGTCTGTTTACAAATTAATTTATTGTTTAGTTTTCTTGTTGCCGTCATTGTTAACCAAAAAAAGTTCGCTAATGCTCAGCCAAATCTGATGAAGTTATATGCACCACCACCAAACTCAATGTTGTCTATACAGAAATGAAGCCTCTTGCAAAATTTTAAATCTGTAGGTCAGTGTATTCTTGAGATATCATTTGGACCCATAGATGGACATACAAATTTAATTTTTTCAGACCCTAGAATGATAAGCTTGACTAACAGACAAGATAAACAATTTATTAGCCATGTTTTACTCAAAATTTTGTATAAAAGAATTTTTTAACAGGAAATGTTATGAATACAAGAGAAAGGTGTGATGTAATGGAAACTGGCACCCACAAAACAGGACCTTTTTATCTGTCCAATTTCCACACTTGGAATATATTTTGTACTACCTGATACAACTTCTGTAGCTCTAGTCAACCCTATTCCACCTATTAAATGAAAAACATTGATACAGAAAAAGAATTTTTGATCGTATGGTTTTTAATGTTATAGATGATACACCTAATTTTGATTTTAAGATACTGTTTTTATCACCAAGTACACTGTTGCATACAGTGTTGGAAAGTTTTATGGCAGAAAGAGTGAGTGGATTGAATTTCAATATAACTGGTTTATTTGTTTGTTTCAGAAAGTGGATCAGAATGTACCTGACCAACGTAGTCCTCTGTGTGCTATTCATATCGTCTACTATAGCATTGCCGAAGGAAGTCCAAAATGCTACAGCTATTGAAAGTCAAGCCGCTTCTGTACAAGAAGTCTCCCAGCCTCCTATGACAGTACAGAATGCTTCTCCTCAAGACTACCTGTTACCTTCATATTACACTTTCAACAAGGGTGAGCCTTTTTATGTAGAAAAGGATCCCTTAACCGGAGCAATAGATTTTAACAAGAAGACAACACCTACAAGTGCAGACAAAGTTGAATCGAACACGTCATCTGGTATACAAGATGAAAAAGGTGCTCCATCTGATGACAATGAGAGTGATTATTTTTACGATGATCAAGAATTTGCAGATGATGGCATAGACAGAAAAGATGGAAGTATTGAGGGACCCAACATTTATCGACCAAATGATATACTTCAGAACCCTTACAAAATATCACCGGATTTGCACCAATTTCTCAACTTACCTGTTCATTACAGTTCAGGTGACAAGTTCCCTCTGATTTCAAGTTCTTATGCAAATACAAAAGTTCAAGGAACAGGCAGTGCTTCTAGCTATAGTAATCACAAATATGTAACAACATCAACTCAATCTCCCTCCTACTATACAATGCCAACATCAAAGTACACAACTCCAAAAATACAATACCAGTCAACAACCATTAGGTCTACGACTACACCATCAACAACAAAACTAACCTCAACTACAACAGAAGCAGAAGAAGAGTATGAGAACACTGATTATAATGAATATGAGGGAGAAGATTCAGACACACCACTCGACAATCAAGCGGTTCCTAGTGAACATCACACTTATAAGCCTGACACGACACGATATACTGTAACCACTTACAGACCTACGACTTTCCGGTTCACCACTACTACAACAACTGCAAAGCCAAAAACAAGTTCTTTGAAACCAATAACTGAAAATTCAAAGCAACAAGTCAGCATTGTGACTTCTTTACCTCTAGATATTTACTATTCAACATCTCAGAAATATTCTGAAGCCTCCTCAACAATATCAACATCTACCACACCATTGTCAACATCTGTCTCAACTGCTACTGCCAATTTAACAAATGATTTAATCACAGTAGAAGAAGAAGCAGCTACAAATCCACCAAGTCAATCTCAGAAGTATAACACAAGTCCATCCTACAATGTTCCTGGAGAAGGATTCTACCAAGGATTTGGAGAGGAACCTTTCAGGCCAATTTTCGGCACATCTGATACAGCTTTCAAACAGGAAGCTAACAATAAAATTCAGTACAATAAAAATGAGTATTTGAAACCAAAACCTGAGGATTATAATGAATTCCAAAGATTGCCTGCACACCAAAACATTCCCTACATCCAAAATCCAACACTACCTCCAGAAATGGAACCACCAAAACCTGATGCCCCTCAATCATTTTTTCCTGATCAACCAATAAAATTAGTACCAGGACAACACACTTCAGTCACTTTCAGTGATTCATCACAGTCAAACATAATTACTAGACCAATCAAAGACAGTGTCTACGAAAGACCACCTCCTCCACCTCCTTTCATTAAAGATGCCACTATTACTACAGAATATAAACCACAGAATCCTGCTATTTCAACTAGACCTGAAAACCATCCAGTTTACAATGGATGGCCGTCTGAAAGACCAATATCAAGTGTGAAACCAAGACCACCACAAGAATTCCCAGTGAAGTCAAATTTTAAAGTACCAAGTAAAATTGAAAATCACTTTATAAAAGTCTCACCTGATCAAGAGAATCCTAGTTATTCTCTTCAAACCTCATTTTCAATTGGAGTTCCAGCATCGTCTTCACAAGAAGACAATAAAGATTCATTAGACACACGTCCAAGTCAAGGAGTTGGACAAGTATTCTTCCCTGACAACACTCCAGCAGAAAACAATCCCCCTGATGTAAGTTTACCATCTCAGGTTCTGAGACCTCCAAACAATCGTGTTCCCATCCAAAGCTATCAACCTAACAGGCCTGGTTTTAGACAACCAATACATATTCAGGCACATCCCCCACCTCCTTACAGAGTGCCAAATGAAGATCCACCACATCAGTTTAGAGAAACTGACAACTATCCACGTCCACACTGGGAAAATCATAATAAGCCATTTTATAATCCAATTCAAAATGCTATTCCAAAGAAGGATGTAGTTTTACCTCAGAATTATCCAGGACTCAATAGAGGGAAACCAGAAAATATCCAACGGCCTGATCTACCCAATATTTTGCCCCAGTTCAGACCAAATGCTAAGTTAGGCCATGTTGACTACCACCAGCCATTTGGAAATCCTGGGGATAGAATGAGAGAACCACTGGACACTCTCCAGCCACCACCACTTCCTCAACCACAACACCTGAGGATCAATAGAAACGATGATGAATCTGAAATAGAAAGAGAGATTAGTTCAGCAGAGATCAAAGTTGATCCACTTGTACATAGGAGATCTGGTCCACAGCCATCCAGAGTAACAACACTACAGATGATGCAAAATAATCCTCAGAGAAAATCTGGAATTCGTCCAGAGTTTCCACTTGAAAACAGACAGTCCATTGACAAAGAAAAACCCGTTTTCTTGGTATATCCCAGTTCCCATGGAATGGCCCACAAATCAACTCCAGAGGAAGTAGTTGTTATTGGAACACGGGCTCAAAGACCAATACCTCCTGCAAACCTAGAAAAAGATGATCTTGATTCGTTCCCACTAGATGATAATAAGCACTTTCCAATTCCAGGCAGAGATAGAGTAGACACACCAATATTAAAAACTAAACTTCCAAATAAACCGCTGGTCAAAAACGATTTCCCTTACCCGATAGTTAAACCACTTAGCAACAATATACCAGAAGAAAGAATACTGTCCGCGGGTTCTATTACAAAAGAATACACAGCTTTCAGCCCTACTCCAGCTAGTAGTACAGAAGAAAACAAAGATCATGATTCTGAAATAAATCTGATACCATACCTTCAAGACTACATGCCATTTGCCACAAAAAAACCTCAGAATCTGTTAAAACCATTGTTAAACATGAAAAAAGACACAAAAGTTCCACAAAAGCCAATAATGACAAACCAAGTTATTTCAACAACTTTAAATACTAGTTTGTCATCATCAACGATAAAAACTTCCACTGAGAGAGCCGAAGAAAAGAAAACAGAAAATCATGAGAAAAAAGATTCAGAAATGACAGTTTCAGCCACAATGTACACACAACAGAGACCAGCTAACCACAAAGTTCCGGTTACTTATACACCATCAGAACCACAACCGGTGGGTTTCCAAGCACCGTTCATGGCCAGTCTAAGTGCCCCAGAGAGCCAAGGTTGGACCGTAGTTACTGACAAGAATCTCAAGCCTGTAGACTTACTGGAGGAGTCAGCAAATGTAGACACTGAAGACAGTAAGTTTGACATTGAAAACTTCAAACCCCAACTATTTCGGTGGATTCAAACCTATTCTACCATCTTCAGAAGAAGATTCAAAAGGAGTTGTTGGTGAAAAAGACAAAGATGTTTTACTCAACAAAGGTGACAGAGAAGAGAGAGCTGTAAAAAGTGCATCTTTTACAGGCAAGAACAAAAATAATTAAAAACCTCAATAAAAATTCCATTTTAACATATCCGCAAACTTTTTAAAGACATCATTAATTTGTTCTTAATTTTGATAAATTACTGTACCCAAAAAAATACTTTCCGTAACATAAATATTCAAAAATGAAACTGTTAACATTACACATTATTTTGAAATATAGCCATATCTTGAAAAAAGTGCTGTAAGATAAAAATACACTTTTTATTATTAGTGCTTACATTGTTTTTCGTAATAATACTATTATCTTGTATATTAATACATTTACTTCTCTTAAAATTGCTTGCATAATAAAATAGCCCTAAAATCAATACTTTCCTCGTAAATACAATTTTTGCTTTTTATTTAAATAAGGTATTAATTTGTTTGCTGTCTGTTTGTTTACAGGTACTTTACATAAAATTTAAGACATACTTACATAACCAATTAAGCTGTTTTAAATACTATATAAGACATCTTACCAGCAGATAAATATAATTAGTTGTCACTTGTGTAAATAGTAAAAATTGTGCTATAGGTGCTTAATTTATTTATTTAATTAGTTAATTACTTCAAGTATAAGACTGCATCAGGAAACTTTGTCAAATATTACTACAATATATCATACTACCCATTAATAATAATATTAGTAGTATAATAGTGTAATTCTGAATCAAGCAAGTATTGTCATTGGTTTTATTTTAAGTTGTAGGTTTTAAGTACTAAAAATTATGTATTATTGTATGCTTTTTTAGCTCAGTTAAACCAATTTGTAATATTTAGATGTAGGTAATTTATTTATTATTTCATTTATTGTACATACTCTAGAGGCGTTAACGCTAAGTATTTATTGTAATAGATTTTGTAAAATATTTAGTTTTAAATCTTGCCAGTGTTGCTGTATGTAGTCTAACATTTATTTATTGTTTATAGAGAATACAATATTCCAAATGATATTTTAATTTTTCTAAGTGGAAAAATGTGTAGTAGTAATTCCTCTGTCAATGGAGTAATCCAGAAAATGTATTTTAAGCGACTGGGGTCTGTTCATCTTGGACTAATTACAAAGGTCATTTGGAATATGTCTACTATGCTAAGCACATAATGGTATGGGCTACTTGTTATAAGGGCATGGGCAGCTGTGGGGCCCTTAAGGGATCATACTGATACTATATAACTTGTGAAGACAGTTTATCACGTGTACCTAGTCACCATATTGTATTTCTATAAGTTCCCTCCATTCTGTGTTACTCATGAGTCAAATAAACTACTATGTTGTTTATGTATTGGTTTTGATTCTTTATACGGAATTATAAAATAATTTTCTTGTGGAGATACTCTTTATTTTTTCCAATTAATCAAATAAATAACACAAAACATTTGGTCATTATATTATTATTACCAGTAATTATGAATCATATTACAAATCAAATAATAAAATAACTTTGACTGTCATCAAACACAATATATTGTGTATTAGATAATGCATTATAATAAACATAAACAAACACACAAAGGAACAATTTTTTAATGTAATATATAAAAAATGGGTAGTCAGAATTTGTTTGGTGCGTGAATCAAACAACCAACTATACTTCAAATTTCAAGTTTCTAATTCAATGCGAAGTCCTCCATGCTTCATGTCCATCAGTCAGAGAGTAAGTACTTAGTGAATTGGATCTTTATATGAATAGCACAAACTGTGTGGAAGACACATTTAACTAAGCAATTCCAAAATACTCACACGATTAGCAGGAATTAAGAAATTTAAAGTTAATTCTGTCAACAGCCATGTCAATAACAACGGGTAAACCCATAGTTAATGTTGCAGGCAGAATTATTTATCTGGGGATGTTTGAGAAGTTATTTTCTTTAGTTTGATAATCACTGGACTATGGAGATAAGGTGGCAATCCATTCAACAAAAGCGTCCTAGGATTTTGGAGTATTGTAGCACAATTCATCTGAAATACTTTTGACTTCTGATGACTGGTACAAATGTTTTTCTTCCAATTAAAAAAAAATAACTTCAAAGATCCAGAAACACCATAAAACTTCAATTGATTATAAAGGCCCACCCACTTAAAGAATTTTTTTCAGATCAGAGTGTAGCTTGAGTATACATTTGTTTCCAAATTCAAAAAGAACATCTCTTTGTAAGTTAATTTATAGCATCATTAGTTGACTTTCTCTTTCAGAAAGCAAACTGAAATCTATTTAACAAAATACTTATTTATTGCATCCCTCATCAGGCAAATGGACGTCTATAAGCAAATACAATTTTGAATTTAAAAAGTAAGGCATAGTATTTAGATATTTTGTCTTGCATTAGAGATGCTAATTACTAAATTACGCTGCACTTCTAGTATCAGTTTGAAAATTGGCATAATGTACAAGGCTTGAACACCTTGAGGCCTTTAGAAAATATTTGCCAAAGTGTAAATCTTTCAACACTATGTTTTATATTATGTGAATGTTGAGTTAACCCTTTGTGCTCTAAAGGCCAGCAGCATTAGCCACACCCAGGTTACAGACAGCTAGTGTTAGTTGTGCCGTAGTTTGTTCTCGCAACTCGTATTGGCAGTACAGATAGCCACACTACTTTCATTGACAGCTCAGCGGCCATATTTGTTGTTTGCTTCCCAAGATTGGAGTTATTTTTCAATTTCTTCTGCGTTATTGCATAGTAATTTTATATATTCAAAGAAATTAAAAATAATTTTAAATTTCTTTATAATGAATCTTTTTTATACAAAGATAAACATACATTTGGAAAATTTAACTCTTATACATATATTGTTAACAAAGACATGTAATAAAATGTTATAAAGTAGGCCTTTACAGTTATGTTATACTCAGACATGAACTTTTTTACATTTTTCTCAGTCTTTATATTTTTTTATGGAATAAAGCTTTTAATAATACATATCTACAAGTAGTTAAGAATAGTTGGCACACATCTTATAGTAAAATTTTCTACGTTTCCATCCCTTCTATCACTTCAGTGTATAGGCCCACTAAGCGTCATTCATCTCATTTGCACAGTCAATGTTTAACATGTTCGCTGCTAAAAATCCCTATATAGAGTTCCGCATATGCTGAAAATTTTTAAATATATTTCTACTTACTTTTGGATGAAATATAATAGAAATATATGAAAATTACTCATTAGTCACAAAAATTATCACTCTCTACCATTTTGGACATTCGGTAACTGTGGTTACCGCTAGCTCCTGAGGACAGTCTTCCTTGCCAGCTGGTAACTCTAGTTACTGCTCGCACTAGGGAACACCCTTTTATGGCAGTGGGAATATTCCAAATTAATACATCATATCTAGGTGAAATGTATTTTAGTCATCATAGACAAAAAAACAATATTTATACGTAAGTGTGTAAACCAAAATGAATGTAAAAGTTTATATACATTTCCTCTAACTCACTCAAATTCAGTTATTATTTACAAATATGTGGTGAGTAATTATAACAAAATATATTTTTAAGTGTTTATTTGAAATTATTGTAGTTTACAAAAAATATTGTAGTACATAAGTTTATACAAATTATGAAAAAAGAAGAAATAAGTTTACTAAAATAAAATATTGATACAAATGTATATATACATCCTAACCAACCCACCCTAAAGTCGTTTATTATTTACAAATACACCTAGAACTTGGTTGTTGTACACCACTTGGTCCCAGGCGAACATCCATTGTGTTGCACAATCACTTACTACTATAAACACTTAAAAATTCATAAAAAGTAATGAAAAAGTCTAATGTGAAAACGAAGTCCATAAAAATGCGGGAAAAGTACCTCCCGAGGAGCAAGAAATACAGTGTTGTGATAGCTCGAGTGCTGGCCGCACACTGACCTCATTTCAGAACAAAGGCTCTGCGGTAACCACAGTTACCGCCCGCTCCTAGTGCAGCGTAGCAGCGGTAACCAGAGTTACCACCTGCAGCGAACGTGTTAAAGAAGAATTATAAGCAAATTTAAAGTTTACTGCTCAATTTAAAAATTACTTTAAAATAAGGCTGCTTGATAATTTTCAACACTCACCATTCATTTATTAAACAAAGAAAATATTATAAAATAACTGCTATGTTTAAGTGGTGCTGGCATTCCGAGCTATGGACATATTATATCTTAGCTAGTACAGCTGGACATACAAGTTGAGATAACATTGTGGCAAAAATTAATCTGTGCTTCCGACAAGATGATGGCAGCCAATAGAGCTGGCTTTACGAGCTCCAAGAACAAATTATAAATACTGCCTTTAAGCGCATAGGATTAAGCTTTAGTTCACCTTGCTCTTAGTGCAGCATCTGAAGTCCGACGCTGTTACAGACTTGAATCCTGAAATATGTTCATCTCTGAAAGATCCAAAGACAAGTTGGCGATGAAGAAGCTCAAAACGAACTCTACATCATTTTAACATGGCATCTAGACTATTAAATGTTGTGTATCTAGGTAAAGAGTTATTATTCTCATTGTGCCATCAGGTGCACAATTGAGTGCATGATGTTCCAGAAACTACCCCAAATCAAAGCAAACCCTTCTCACCATAGCTGCATTATGTTTTATATTGTGCCACAGTGGGCATTCAGGGACACAAATCTTTGCTATGTTTCTTCCTCCCTTCTCAGGAGAAAGGATAAAAGCAACACTTGAACTTTAACTTTTGTGGACTAAAATACTTTCTCCAACTGTTGAGTGGCTAACATGAAAGATAAATTTCAGATATTTATGTAAAATAGTATTTTAATTATTGAATTCTAAATAAATGACACTCTGTTTCTTCAAAGTTGATCAAATTAAAAAAACCCCAATTTCAAACGAATCTATAGTATAATGATTATCTTTTCTATTTCTGCCAAGCTCAACAACTACAATAAAACTATATAAATTTGTCCTGTGAAGGTAAAGCAAGCTCAATTGCTAGTCATTAAATAAATATCTTATTGGCCTTGAAGGTTTTATAATCCTGAGACAATCTTAATAATGTTAGAGGTATCTAAAATACCAACTATCATATGGTTATTTCATTTGCTTGAAATTATGAAGAACATATAGAAGGGTGCAAGAGAAACTGTTTTAGTATTTCATATGGACAATCATTTGAACATACTTTATTTTTACCAATAAATAAAATACACTTATACAAATGTTACAGCTGTTTAATAACAAATAAAATACAAGACTAAAACAGTTTATAAAATATTTTTTCTGTTCAGCATCAAATTGCACATTACGGATAAAACAATAAATTAGATGTTAGCCAAATATAATTATTCTATTATTCAGGTACTTTGTATTTTAATTTAGATTGAACATGCAATATAATTAGAGCATGCATCAATACACGTAAAACTATATTCATAACAATAAAATAATTCCATATTACACAATACACAAATACATGCTGTGAATGACTGGATTTAATATATTTACTAAAGCAGAGGTACTCATTTTATGAGTATTCACGTACCAAAAATAAACATTTCTGTTTGGAAATACAGTACTACAATGAGTGACGACATGAAATATTTAATGAGTAATAACAAAACTTTATAATAATTTCACCACAGCTCTGTATTTACCTTCCAGTGGGTAACCATAATATTCCAGAATAATAAGCTAGTTTTGCCTTAAAGTATAAAACTCTTTTTAAAATTAAAAAAATTAAGTCACGTGATACTTCCCAGTATTCACACTATGTTAAAACAAGGACAACAAGAAGCCTGTGTACACCACACCACATGTCATGTAACAGGTTTACTGAGGTTGCATGCAAAATTTCAAGTAGTAGTTGTACAGGAAGAAATGACACTTTCCAGCCTCCCAAATGATAGAAACTAAGGGTTGGAGTGTGTAACAATTTGATAAGATCTGTAACGAGATATAGGAGAGTTTACATTTTTCGCATAAGTACTATAAAAAGACTTTACAGATAAGAGATTAAGATTCAGAAACACTGAATGTACAAAGTACTTAAATTAGAAAACAAACATAGAATCTAACAATAGTTAAAGCACATGAACTTAAATTATAACATGCACATTAAGTAAAATGTATTGATTTTTCTACTTACAAGACTAAGAATATGTACAATTTACAAAATTTTATATCAACAGTCTTGTTACAAATTCTACAAATTAAAGGTCATTATAACATTCAGTAGACAGTTAATACTTAACACTGTGTAAAACGTGCCACACAAGAAACACATGAGACACAAATACAAAGGCTACAAGTGCTTGTTTATTTTCAGAAAATATGTTCAGTACCTGACACGCTCAAACTTGTCAGCAAGGATCAAGTTCACTCAATTAGTCTGTGATACTCTACAAGGCACTTTTACATGTGCAGACTCTTGCTATTTAATATTACAAATGCGACTATTAAAACAGTTTTACAACATGAAAATTATTTTTGCATGTTGAACAACTTGTGTATAAGCTATACTTTTCTAACAGTGATATTAAACTAATCGTATTTAATTCCACAGCTCACACATATTCAGCGAGTGTATGAATGGCACACAATATTTCAATGGACTTGTCTACATCAAGGTGTTGCTAGCTAACCAACATAAAAGATGTTTCTTTACATGTCTCATTGTAGAACCACAGTATTTTTCAACAAATAATTATGCAAGACAAAATGCATTCCTTTATGAACCAACAACATGAACAATTATTTTGCACTAGACTTATTTTGTTAGTTGGATGATTGTCTGGCTTTGGGAGAAACTTCTAACAACTATTTTGTAACACAATATCACTGCCCTTCCCCTTGTCCACCCACATCTCCATCTCAGAATTCTCACTTGATAACTACGCCTTGTGCCACCTCATTTTAATCATTGTACAAAACTATTTATTTTTGTAGCAACCAAACCAAATTCTGACCATTTCCCCCCTGTGTACAATCAAAAATGTTTATTTTTATAAGTTAAAACATACTGTGGGCCTTATTTAATTTATATTTGTATTACCTAAATTTTTAATGTGTTTTGGAGTAACCCATAGTAGGGTTCTGATTCAAATCTGTTCAGTTTTGAGTAGTCCTTGCCTAAGTAGTGCGTTTTTAACTATTCCATTAGCTTATATTTGGGTTCCTCAGTACATTTTAAAATGTCATCTTACATTTTATTACCGCATATTTTAATCCCCTTAGAAAGAAACGAACATTTATGCATAATAAATAGAAATGAAATCAATGGTTTGAAGTTTTGGTGAAAAGTTATTTTATCAACCTAATGTAATATAAAATAATGAAAACAAATTAAGTGATTACAACAAATATTTTTTTAGAAATCTTAATGTCATGACAAAATATTACAAATGACTCATTTAATTAATCAATAGATATTTTACACTTAATTGGTTTTTAGAAACAACACCATTTTATTTTATACGCTTTTTTAAGCTAGTTGGTTTCATTCTCTTGTGGCACCCATACAATTCAATAACTCCTTTTGTTATAGTTCTGTTTCAACTTGAATCTAAGTTTATTATGATTTCATTTATTATGATCTAAATTTATTGTTTTTCTAAGGGTTTTAACATGAAAAGTCATATTGTTTGAAAAATGATTAGGAACCCAAAATGGCAAACAGTTGGGAACATGGGAATGGCATTCAAGGAAAAAGTGACATGTTACAAGGCATACGTAATCAAAACGTTGCTCAAGGTTAGTTACACAGAATAATCACATTTTATTACACCTTCTAAATCGTTTCATTGTCTCTTCTTATATTTATAAGCACTTTAACTGAGGGGTTACAATCTACAGCATACCATTACTAAAACCCACTTTTTTATAAAACTTGATGCTTATTGTATTGAGTGTAGAAAAGTGATATCAAGCTTGCAGCTATAGACCAGTAAAGTGTCACGATAAGCCAAAACAGCTGTGGCAGTCTAGACAGTGCTTGAATTCACCACATCACTCTATGAAGAAACCTTCCCAAAAAAATTCCTTGCCTAATCATATACCGTTTATTATTTTAGGTTTTACGTTAAGCCTAAGGAGAGTTAAAATGGGGAAATACTTGGTCAAATAATCTAAAACTATTTCTAAACATCTAGCTGCCACTTTACTCTAGAAAATTAGTACAACTATGAGAATACCCACAAAGTTTAGAGTAACCAAACAGGAATTTTATCACTTTGGCAGCACAGTGTCCAGTCTTGACAGCTCAGGGAGCGAATGTATTATTTAAAGAAAGATTTTATTATTAAAACTAGTTAAGTTACAGTAAAATTAAACTTTTGACAAACCTCTTCAGTTCTGTTTAACTCACTAATTGCTTTGTACATTAAAAAAGTTGGAACAGACCTTAATCTGTCTAATGTAGTTTTTAATATTGTTGTTATCATCATATAAACTTTTTTAAATTATAGGCAAGTTTACTTTTGGGTTTTTCCTCTAAGATAATTATTATTGTGGGTTGAGGAGAGCCATTAGTAAAATTAAAAATTACCTTTTTCAAGATTCTAATACTCTTCCCAGGTAATCTTAATGGACATAAAATTCCTTGAGATCTAATAGGGCTAAAATAAACCTTTGTAAATATTTATTGATCTAAATAATATTGATTAATTTAATTGTTCAACAGTGTGAAAGTATTTTATATATATATATATATATATATATATATATATATATATATATATATATATATATATATATTGTTCTAAGAAATAAACATTGTTAGACAAGGTAACAGACACTAACGTTCTCCACATTGACTTTACTCACATTTGTTGAGTTATTACTTTAGTGCCTGTTACTTTGCACACTTCAGTTTATTTATTCCTTGTGTATGTTAATTCGTTACAAAAATTTCAAAAATATATTTTTTAAAGTAATTAAGTTTAAAAGCTCTCCTTCAGAACTTTTAGACTTTGATTGTGATAATCTCACAATGGTATGTTTCACACAGGGTGAGGTTTCAAGTTTCAAATATCTAAGGCCTAAAAGTAGGTTAGTTAAGATCATTAAAAAAATAATCTTCTACATGGAGGTGCAATGCACTCAATGATGAGATAACCATTTACTAATGGAGACTAAATAGTTAAATATTAAAATTCAGTAGAGAAAAAATGTATGAATACTAATGATTTTTTGTTGAAATTTTCTCACTATTGAAATTACTCAATTATACTTCAATTGTTTAGATTTGACATTTTCTTTTAGGATATTCTTCATTGTACCTAGACACTCCGCTCTCAAAGTTACTACAGTTATCAATATACACAAAATATTTTTTCTTAACATATTTTTGAACCATTTTGTGATAATTATAAATCTAGAACATATAAAACTAGCACATGTATAATATTACGAGTTTATGGGGGAGGTTATTTAGTTGAAAGAAAATAATTGAATCAACCATGAATCAGATAAAATACATATTTAGAATGTAAGTTAAAGTAAACACTTGTAGAACAGTATAAGCCTAGACATTATTATGTATATTTTTATTTCAATTATTTTAAGTGGATAGCTTTTGAAAATCAATAACTTGTTTATCATTAACTAATAATTCATAAAATAGAAAAATTTGAAAATGTACTTTGTAATTTTTTTGTACAACTCACAACTTTTTATAACACAGAAGAATTTTGTAAACAAAAGTCAAGGCAGAAAAACAACTGAAAATGTCCATTCTTCTCTTCTGCTGAATTGTTTAAACATGTACAGGCAGATTCAGTCAAATGTACAAAACGTATGTATGCTGTGTTGGTATAATGTATTCAGTAAGTTGCATTTACTAAATGTTGTTTCCCAATTACTGGGAAAAATGTTTGCAGATTAGCTAGTTTTATTAAATTATAACAATATTATTGTTTATATTACATATAATTATATATATATATATATATATATATATATATATAATTTTTAAATATTATGTTTCATCATATACACATAATATTTAAAAATTATTATTTATAACATATTATTTTATGAATATATTTAACACTAAAAAATATTTCAAAACTCATCTGAATGTTTTATGGAAGCACAATTTACCATTGTGTGTTTGATACCAATTATTTCAAATTAACATAATTTTTGTTATCACTTTGAATAAAAACCTCCACTCCATCAGTGTTCAGACCAGTCAGAGGTTTTCATTTAGATTCCAGTTTAATTTAGGATCCAATAGCCACTGACATTCAGTTGCACTTTTTCTGCCTTTGACGTATTGCTCTTAGAATTTTGTTTATTTATCATATTTTTGTAACTTTTATAGCTATTTATAGATAGTAAGTACATTCATGCTCTTGTAATGCTATCTTCCCCCATGAAACACACATTACATTCAGAGAGTAGTAAAATAAATTTGTTCAAAACCAAAATTACGCTACGAAGAAACAATTACTCAAAGATATTAGGCTGTATCTAATACTTGTGACAAACTAGTTTAATATTTTTGCAAGTTTTCTCCTTCAGAATTTGTTTATATCATTTGTATATAATAGTAAAAACCTCTTACCTAATATTAATAAATTACACTAGCGTATTTAAACGTTTACTGTGAAACACAATCATTCAAGAGGAACATTTATTTTCGCACATTACGTGTCGAGAAACTTGCCTGACACTACCATGTTCACGCATCACCCTCCACAGATTCGCTCTCACTGTCACTGTTATTGTCCATGATGTTGTGCACTTTGATGTGTCGCCTGATGGATGATGCATCGGAGAAGCGTTTGCTGCACATCTTACAGATGTAGATGGTCCCGTTGTGGAGATGCTGGTGTCTGGAGAGACCTGACGCATGACGGAATTTCTTGGGGCAGAGATTACACTTGAAGTTTTGAACACTAAAACACACATTTGGTCTAAATATGCAGAATGCTATTCAGTTTAAAGAGAAAGAAGTAAATTAGACAACAATCCTTATTTTAGCGTAATATATAAGGAGGCGTAAGTCACTTTATTATGTCTCTTGGCATCATCTTTAGCCAATTACCTCTATCAAATTACAAGGCTTTACATGGATAATTCAAGGGATGATCTAGACAGAAAATGATGAATAAACATCATCAATAAAACAATTGAATTTCTTCAGGATGATTTATAGCCAGAGAACCATGATACAATTAGATGTTTTTATAATGCTGGACAGAAAACATCTGTTAAAGCAATAGGTCCAACCATTGAAAATGTTAATTTTTATTAATATTGAACATGCTAGATGATTTTATCATTTTCAGTGTAGTCAAAAAGTATCGTCTAAACTAATACTGACATTAATGTGAATTGAAATTTAATTGCATCCCTTACAAAAACTAGGATAGCTAGGAAATGTTAGGCTATATTTTTTAATGCACTCTGACAAGAGCTCTTGTGGTGGCTGACAGAAAAGTGAGTCAAGCTACCACAAATTGTTATATGATTGTAATATCTCGTATTTCATAAAGCTTTGAATCCTGATACAATTAAATCTTGTTCTAACACCAGATATAAAACATCTATAACAACACTATGTATATCCATTAAAAATTAAAATTTATATTATTAGTTTTTGAGCATGCTAAATCATCAATGTAGGAATTGCATCAGCAGCTTGTACTTCAACGGTAACAGAGGCAACAAAAACCATTCTGATAATGAAAAAACCACATGATGTCATGACTCATTCTGATGCCATTGTGCAGCTGATGGTTTATTTCAAGCGACGATCTAACACTTCATCAGCACTTCGTACGATGGTCTTGAAATGACTGGGTGATCGTACTTCCCAGAAGCAATATACCAAAGTTCATCAAAAGACTGACTGAGTTTTTACAAAATAGTAAACATTTCATGAATGTTTTTCTATAATTAAAGTCTGAAACAAGAAATAACAATTTGGTTCCCTTTTATTGTTATATTTATAAAAATTAAATTCCTTATTGTCTATTGTTTTTACTGTATTTCTGGTTTATCCGGATCAATTCCGGTACTATTTGTGAATAAAAAAAGTTTAAACTGTATTATTTACTAGAATAAAATTCAGAATACTCTGGGTTGATTGGGGAAATGCACTAGGACGGAAATACAGCCAGTCCTAATCCTCTATACTTGTATGTGTGTGAGTGTGAACCTGGGCCCAACTGCAATCCTTAATTGACTGTGGTATAACTTGTTATTAAAGAAAAAAGACAATAACCTGTAATGCTACATTAAATTCATGGATATAAAACCAATTTTAACTTAATTTTATTTGTATTTTAACAATAATTTTATAAAAATAATTAATAGTATTAAAAATGCACGGTTTTTATTGCACTGAAGTTTTTATGTGCACTGACATCAATACTAGAGCAGCCCACACGAAAAAAGTCCAATAAAGTATGTGTGTCTGAAAGCTCTCAACCCTTAGTAAACCGTGCTCAACACTGTTGCCAGTTTTATGTTTGTGGAAAATACTGATCCATCTCAAAATCTGTTGCAAAAACAAACATCGTCTGATGTTACTATAAACACAAATAAGCACATTGGATTTAGTTTATCTGTTTTACAGTCAACATGTAAATCAAGCAAACAGAATATGAGCACAGTCTGATCATATTCATAATACTGATAGTTTTATTCCTTATTATAATTTTCTCAAAAACTTACTAATGAGATGCTCTGATATGGGCTGACAATAGAAGTGGGAGGGCATAAGCTTTTGGACACATCTTGCATTTGTATGGCCTGTTTGTCGCATGTCTTTGCTAAAACAGAAATGAAGCTATATTAGATTAATCTGTTATTGTAAAGGTTATAAATTAATTTAAAAAATACAAACTTTTCACAAAATAAACTAGTTTTAGCATTATTGCATGTCTGTTATACATCTTTGACTGAAGAGCAACATTTAGTGAATGGTAGAGCACTGGCCGCCATTTTTATTTTATCTCCATAAGAATATGTTAAACTTCAAAACACTTGCACTTATGCCCATAAATTTTATTATATTTTTGTTTTTTCAATATTTTAATAATTTAAAGACCAGCCAATTACATATTGCCATTAGATAACACGAAAAAGACCGGCTAACAACATATAGGCGATCGATATCCACACGAAAAAGAATAACCGGGTATATACAGTCAATATATCAATATATCTTTGAAATGGCACATTATTTCGTGTTTTTTAATATTTGAAGCAATGAAAAAATTTTGTGAAGCTTCACATATTAAATTGTGTTTTTTTTTTAAATAAGGCCTTATAGATAGCTGGTGAATCTAGTTCTGTTTGTTTGACATTTACTCCCAGTTGGCTAAACGAGGTTAGTCTGCTGACGTTTTTTATCATTGTTTCTCTCTTATTACAATGCATATCTCGTTTTTAAAAGAAGCTATGGGGCACATCTAACCTCTGCCAAAAAATAGCCTGTGAAAAGTACATAGACCAAGCACAAAATAAGTGCAACTGACCAAATTTGGAACATCCCATATGGTAAACTGTGTACGATTTTTTTAACAAGCTTCCAGAAATTGCTCATGTTACTCCAATAACTAATTTAAAAAGAAAATTGTATTTGTGGCTTTTAATAATCAATTTTATTCAATTGATGAGTTTTTAAATATGGATGTCAATATTCAGTTTTAAATAATTGGGTGTTAATTTTAAAATATATGTTTGTTTTACAACTGTAAGGTAAATGTTTTTGAGTCTGTTAAATCTGTTTTGTGGTTTTCAATAATGGTTTGTTTCTATATTAGTATATGTTTTATACTAAACAAAGTATTGACAATGCCTATTTCATTGTATAAATGATCAATGGCAACAAAGATCTTCTTATGTCTTATTGAAGTTTTGATTGTGACTGGTTTTCTTTTCCCAATTTATTATGTTTTGAGTAAAATGGAATATAAAAACGTTTGATTGCTCAAATGATATGCATATTTTGTGTTACCAATTCTATGGAAATAATGTATACATTGTGTTTGAAATTGAAAGAAAAATTCATAGAAACATTTTTTTCAATATGTCTGAAACTTTGTGTAAATGTTTTCTCTAATATATAAATTTCAAACAAAAACGTTCCCACATTAAAAATATTCTTAGTTGTGTTAATAAAAAATTGGTAGTAAAAAAAATACATATTTTTAATCTTTAATTGAATATGTTACCTTTCTAAGTTATAGTAAGGCCATTCTTATGATTATTTTCTTATAAAAGGATATATTCAAAACATATTGACAAAAATATATTATATCTTTTATAAAACTATTTAAAACCTCAGAAAATCTGCATTTTTACCAAGGGGTTTTAGACAAAAAGCCATGAATGAACATTTTTTTCCAGAATATAGGATCTGGCAGTATATTTGCTTGATCTTCAAAGGTTAATGGATATTCAGAAAACATCTCAAACATTTTCATACTTTATCACTTCAATATTAATAATGATAATCACTTTACAAAAAAAACTACAAAGCACTTGGCTGCATATTAATTATGTCTTTAAAATTAGATATAACCCATAACACTATAACAAAATATATAATTAAAAGTTATTTCTTATGACCAAAAATAAGTGGGTTTGAAGTTTAACATTGTTCTTATACACTAAACTCAAGAACACAAAGTCGGCTCTTGAGTTACAAGTAGACACATACATTGTCTTTTTTATGAGGTTGGCATTTTCTGAAGTCTTAAGAATATGCAAAGATTATATTTGACGACAAATTATTCCTGTATAATGCAATAGATTAAAGTATGTAGACTATATTGTCTGGTCTTCCAGGTTTTCCATTTTGTAACTGACGAGAATGTTTTAATTAAATAAAGAACCTTTTATCTTATGTAAATCCTGCAATACATCAGTGTTTACATACAGTATCATTAAAATTGATTGTGGCAATGAATTTAAGAGATTTTGTGATCTTTAGCAATATTTTAATCAACAAAACAAACAAATGCTAATAGATAAATGAATTTGGTATTATTTGTGGATTCATTCAACAAAAAAACATAGTATGCACAAAATATTTATAGTCTACCTAAAAACTTGCACAGTTGTTACTGCACCTGACACTGTTTGACATTATTCCACACCATATACGAGGGCTGTCCAGTAATCTGGTCTTTTAATATTTGCTAACCGATTGCAACTAAACTTTAGTCTCTTCCAAAGTAACCTCCATTGGATATGATGCACTTGTCCAAACGATCATCTCACTTTGAGAAACAAGTTAAAATCTGGTTTCCATGAGTGAGGATTTCAACTCTGGGAATAGCCACAATTCAGAGTTGGTGGTCATAGTTTTGTACAAGTCTTCAACTGAGTCAAGGCTGTTTTTAAAATGGTTCAACCACAAATCCACAAAAGTCAGCCCATAACCTCCCCCTAAAAGGCTTGCTGAATTATTTGAGTTGTCTCCTCACATTTTCCCCATTTTGAAAAAATTTGATGTAAATTTGCTGATTTTCACATTCTGTAATTTTTTAGGGAATAAACATCCAATGAAGTCTTGAGAAACAAACACTTGAATAATGGCTGACAGCTGACTTAAACTTTGAAGCACTGAATAAATCTTGGCCTGGATATGATTAGCATAGATTAAAATATTTCTAAAATTCCATTTATGCCAAATTATAATATTTTTCTGTTTCTTGGAAGAAAAAATGAACAAAAATATATTTGTTGAAAAAATCTATACCAGTACTGACAATTACTTTCTACACATAGATATATATCTGCATGAGCTGTGCATTGTCAGACAAAATAAATGATAATGGCACTGTTAATTTATTTTTATTACATCACATATTTCAATTTGCTTCCCGTTGGTCATCAATAAATTTACACATTCACAGAATTTTGTGACTTGTACTGTACACAATTAACTAAATTAATGCAATACAGACATTATTAGGATGGTACAGAAATAGTGCATGCTGAATCTGACCACAGTAACAGATGTAGACAATAAGTAATCATCAAATATAGGATACTTTCTGGACAGCCCTCATAAGCTTAAGTAGTTTTGTTATTAAATTGGATTTTTAGTTAATGAGAGTTTTAAATTATCATAATGAACTAACCGCTATGTGCCTTTGCAATATCTCCTTCTGATTAAAAGAACTTTTGCAGATCTCACATTGGTAGGGCCTCTCGCCAGTGTGTATTCGCATGTGTCGAACCACCAGACTGGGGGTTCTGAACACTTTGGAGCAATTGTTACAGATAAACTTGGGAGCGCAAACGTTCACATGTTCTCTAAACAACATTACACAGGGAAAAACCATCCTACATCTTGGGCACTGGTTTTGTAATAGATTTCTTCGGAACACACAACTGCCATTTTGTGTCTGAAGTTCCAGTGGCTTTTCAGTTTCACTTTCCATTTCAAGTCTTCTCTGCAAAGGGATATCATCGTGATCCACTTGTTCTGTTTCTTTGTTCTTAGCCTAGGACAAGTTGAATAACAATTAGTCAATAATTTCCTGTGCAGTGCAAAGTGCTCTGCCCACACTGACTGCTACAGTAAAGCTATGATTTCTAGTGAAATTACTTCTTAAATTGTTATGTTAACCTTTGTTAGAATATTAAGTGTCTAGTAATACTATATATAGTTCATTCCTATTCTTCATTTCAATCAATATTTAGAAATAAATAAAATGACCACAAACTACAGTTTATAGTTTGTTGTGAGGTTACAATAATACTGTGATCATGATATAATTGACGAAACACGGGAAATAAAAATTATAAAAGGGTACTATGTTATTTATTTTATTAATATGTTTTTTTAATAGTCCCTACAAAAAACATAGGAGCCCAGTAAAAAGCCATCAGGAAAATGTAAGAACTGGGTCCTAGAGAGAGCTATACAAATGTTTTTCCTTGCCAAAATATTTTAACAATAGTTGGCTTATACATCCGAAAAGTTATTGTGCATGTTGAACAGGAACATCTAGAACGAGGCCACAACATCCATAGACACAACGCTCGCCATGCATTAAATTTCCCCCTGCCCTTGCACCACACCACATCGTTTGAAAAGAAATCATCCTACGTGAGCCAAAAGCTGTTCAATCTACTACTACCAGGTAAAATGAAGTTGACCAAATGGCTTGTCAACAGACCATTCTACTCCTTGGACGAATTCTTGGACTGGAGGAGACGAGAAACCAACACAACCTGACCAATCTATATAGAAATCTTAATAATGATTATTGATTATAAAGTGAATTTCCAACTTATACATATATATATATATATATATATATATATATATATATATATATATATACACACATATATAAGACAAAAATTAGGAAAACCTTCTCATACCCTTTAACATTTAGAGTAATTTCCCCTCAAAAACAGTAAAAATATTTATAAAGTGAAGTAAACTAAGAAAATATATGATTTATCAATGAAAATAGATGAATAAAAATAGTTGCTCTATGAGGACTCGAACCTGTATATCGCATGGGATGAAAATTATACTATTACACAAAACGCCCTTATTAATTGTACACCAATTTGGTTGTTTCCATCACGGATGTGTTTAAATAACCAAACTAACATGTGATCGGAAGACCAAATACCTGTCAACTTTTAATATTCATTAAATTTGTATAGGTGCAAATACAAAAATTAAACCCACTCCTAAATTATCAATAAAGGTAGATGAACAAAAGTATTCACTACTACTGAAAGTAGTAAGAAAAGTACTAAGCAAAAAGTATCCAAAAAAGATCCTCACCCCATCCTCTATTATATCCTTCTCCACAAGTGGAAGTTAGTATGAAAAGTTAAGATTAACAGTAACTGAGTGAAACTTCATTTTTAAGGCTTTGATAAAAAATTGGAAAAGATTAGAAATCTCTAAGTTGAATTCTATCTCTGTTCAAACAATACCCATTTTGGTATAAAATTAATTTTTGTCATTGGTTTTGTATTTAATGTTTGAGGTATCATTCAAAGGATTACCATTTTCAAAGCTTTTGTGTTGACTCTCACCCACCACTTTGGGATTAGAAGGATGATTATGAAATACATTATAACAGGTGATGCTATTAGTACATATCCTTACAGCATTCAACAGTAAAGTTGGGGGAGTGGGACTATTGGAACATCCCGTGTATGTATATAAATGTGTATACACACACACGCATGCACACACACACACGTGCGCATATACACACGCGAGCATCACACAACAGTGTCAGATTTTTTTAAATTTCACTGTCGGACCAAAGAAGTCATACAAATCTCCATTAAACACGGTTTAACATTTTATTTCATCTTAATTATTGCCAAATCTTGCCCACCAGATATCCCTGTGGCTCCTGTATCATTCAGGTGAAATATTCAGGCATAAAATGTACAAGTACTTGTGGAATGTGGTATCATGCAGTTTATCTAAATATCTATGTAAAAAAAACCTGAAAAAAGAGACGAAAAATGAAGTGGGAACTTAGATTTGCACATGGTGTATAAAGCATTTACAGCAAAATTTTCATCATACACATACACATTTAGGACTTGTGTATATCAATAACTCTTTCATTGCTGACCAATCACTAATTGATTTAGAACTAAGTTTGGCAGAGAGTGATTTAAAAAATGAGGAAGACAAATAGAAAATGGTTGGAAAAATTGGAGTGGTACTGCTTTTAGAAAATACACTTCTGAAACAAAAAGAATCTAGACTTAAAGCTAACTTACAAAACATTGAGGTATAGAAGTAGAAATAGAGAAAAATTAAGGGAAGCCTTTAGGAGAAATTGAAATTTTGTTAAAAACAAATAAAGATCTGCAAGCAAAAATTGACAAAGAAAAACAAATACACTCAGGGACCCAAAATATCTTTCAAGAGCTTGCCATGAAAGCAAGTCAAATAATTGAAGGTCATCTCACTTACATAAAAAATCTAGAGTAACTCTACTTCAAAGTAAAATAGAAATTCAAGACTCTAGAGTACTGCATGAAAAAGTTGTTATGACTGATGAATCAATAACACTTTTTATTAATCGACTGAAACAGACTAACACAGAGACTTGACTTTGAGGAAGTGACAAAAACTTTTAAAGGCTCGGACACTCAAGCAAGAAATACAGAATTGTAACTACTGTATACAATTTAGGGCATATGCCCTCTTTTACATATATTTCCAATCTGTAAAGTCAACAGGACAAACTTGAATTGGAATTTAAAACTCTCAGAAATAATTAAAACAGATGAATCCCACTCAATTGCACCAAGAAAAATATCCCTTAACAGAAGTAAATTTAGAAAGCATAAACAAAATTGTTTTAGTGTTTCCCTACAGGTAGCTAAAGCAAGACAACTGACTTCAACAGACCTGCCAAACTAAGTTCCAGTCATAAGACAATAAGTGAAACTAATCCAGGATAACATACTCAGAACAGAGTTGATCTTATAATTATTATTATAGAAAACACATAGACTTACAGTAAATAAAAACCATTCTGCCCAACAGTCAAATTTTCAATGGGCCCCTGATCACTGACAAAAAATTTGAAGAATTTGAAACATTAGATGATTCTTTTAATTAAAAATATTGAGGAAGCCCAAAATATTTGTTCATCCTTAGCTAATAAAAATAGTCTTCAACCTCTTTCCCATCGGACAATGAACACCTTGCAACAAACTGAGCCTTCAAACAGTATTCTTTTTAGGGATTGGGAACAACCAGTTGGTACAAATTCATCTTGGTAACTTCAGAAAGAACATAAGACCCCCCTTTAAGTAAGAAAATATCTATATTTCACCAGAATGTTGACAAACTCAGTAACAAGATAGCTCTCAGGATTACCATTACTTCATACCATCCCACAGAACTCTTCTGTTTAAAAAGTAACCTTCATATGAGGGGACAAAAGTGTTTCAATCTACTTCCTGCAGAGCTGAAGACAATGCTGTGAAAATGCCTTATGGAGATCAATTTAGATGATGAATGAGTTCCTAGCTCACTGCTCACCTTGAATGAATATCAAACATTGTTTGTGTTATTGTTTATTTGTACATTAATTATTGTAATGCTTATTGACACTAATTTTGTACTCTATGCTCAAGAAAGTCTTCTGATTCTGATCCTTGATTTAATTTCCCATGATATTTTGTGAAAAACTACAGCATTTTCATGCCACTGACAAAGTCATCAGTGCTAATGGCTCATGCTCTGGACTGAGTAAAAGTTTTATAAAATTTGAATACATTGGCAAAGATGACGTCCTTAATCCATAAGTAAATAACATAATATTTAGGTTGTATGTTAATGAACAGAGTGAATAGCTAAATAAATTATTACCTTGGAAGAAGATGCTAATATGTAGTTATTTTTTTCTTGTAATTGTTGCTTGTCCAATGTATCACTTGTCTCCCGTAACAGCTTATCCAATGCACTACTTGTCTCCTGTAACTGCTTGTCCGATGTTATACTTGTCACATGTAACTGTTTGTTCGATATACTGCTTGTTCCTTGGTTATTGTGCCCTTTCCTATTACTGTTATCACCAACAACAACATCATCTTCTGCAGACTCTGAAGACTGTTCACCTGCTTCATAATCTACACTTAAACTAAAGGACTCTGAATCAGGTATAGAACTGTGATCCTCTCTTGGTTGGTTAGCACTGTTGCAATCAAGGGATCCCTGATCCTCTCTAGAGAGATTTGAGTTGGCCAACTCTTTAGAGGTGATAACAGCAGCTAGCGGCACCTGGTCATCCCACTCGAAAGTGCAGTAGTCCTTCTTGTCCGTCAAGTGAGACTCATCCAGCACACATCCCTACAAGTGGAAAGTATTGAATACCAACATTGTAAAGCTCTACGCAAACACATCTAGTTTTGATTTTAAACAACAAACCGGTCAAATTATCCATCTTATGTAAGAAACACTAGTAAAACAAGAAGAAAGACAACACTGTCTTTAAGAGTAAAGTTCTAAGGAAGATATTTAATTCCACACAGAAAAATGAAGTGTGGAGAATAAAACACAATAAAGAAATTAGATATCTATACAGAGATAATGAGTAGTAGCACATGTAAGGTCAAGGAGAATGAGATGAACTGAACATGTACTGAGAAGACAGCAAGGAAATAGGACTACAGGGAAACTCGAAGGAAGAAGTCTACTAGGAAGACGCGAACAGATATGATGGGACAAGCTAAAGTCAGGAACTGGGACCAAGCATGGAGAAGACAGTAAAGAGGATATATCCATATATATTCTAGAGGAATATGAAGGGCTGTTATTGCAGCTGAGTTCCAATTGCAACGTTATAACCATAAGAGGAAGTATGTAAGAAAAACAACCAGAAAATATTATTATAAGGTGTTTTTAAATTATCACTTTTTATCATTCTTTGTATTATAAATAATTTTATTCAAATGTTGTACATGTATTTAGACTGGCACATAATATTACTTTTGTAGTTAAATTTTGACATTTTACTAGCTGCTTCCTATTTTAGGTAAGTAACACATGATATTGTCTAATTTTAAGATTCATAAAAAACCATGATAAAAAATGAGTGGCATACATCTCTACTCAAGAGACAATGATAAGGCATAATCTAAACCATGGATAATTAAAGCAAGTGTGCCACTACACATCCAGACATGATCCACTGCAGGTGTAAGCCTCATAGCCACTATACAGCACGTTTTCACTGCATCACCACTAAATGATACTTCCTGATAATCAAAGTTAAATACTTTAGTATGGTGACATTCTCCATGACACCAACAATAGAAGCTTTAACCCTACATCGGGCGCTAAACGGAGTTTTCCTCGGTGTATTTTTTATTATTAAAAATAGTACTACTTTTCTAATGTTGGCAGTCGTTTCCCGCAGTGTACTTCACGAGCATCTTTCGGAGAAGCGAAACAATAGCCTCCCGCTTATCTTTGTCAAAATCTGTCAGTATGACGTCTACTTCCGTGCGAGACTGAACGATTCCTCCGTGAGCGGCCGATGTTGTGTTTGTAGTGCTTGGACGAAATTTCCGTGAGCGCCTTATTGTGTTTAGTTTTTATGGAGTAATAATCCGTGTGCGCCTAAATGTGTGACCTGTGATGGTTTCTTTTTAAGTTTTACAATATATTTTATTTGAATTTTGTGAAATGGAGAATGAAGACGAGAGACTTGTCAGTAGAGTATCCGTGTGCTAGGGAACATTTCAGTACTGTTTATGGAGTGAACATTGTCGTTATAAGAACCAGAAGGAAAATTTTTTCAAACTTTTTGTAGTATTTACAAAAATTTTAGTAAAGAATAAATTTTTATTTCAAAGTAATAATTGACATTACAATTATATAATAACTCAAGAATTGAAGTAAGTTGTTTTTGTAAGAAGTTAAAAACTAAGTTAATTGCCATATAATATTACAGTAGGTTAAACATTTTTACAATTAATTGCATTATTCCTTAAAATAAATCATGTTGTTACATGATACAATAACATTTTTTAAGATTTTGAATTTCTTATTTGGAAAATTCATTACATAAGAGAGTAATTTTTATTTAATTTCTAAAAATGAATATATTACATTGTAATTGGATCCGTATGAATATTTAAACAAATAAAAACAGTTTAAACGACTATGATATCCATTATTCGCTAACCTGTAGGAAACCTCCGTGAGCGCCTGATGGAGGGTTAATAACTGAAAAGTAATTATTCAAAATAATAATGAAGGTCACTGAAATTCAAATATGTGTCAGAATAGATTTTATAACAGTAATAGTACGCGAGGAAGTTTTTAATATGTTCAGGAGTGAGAGAATTTGTTAAACAAACTATACTATTTAGAATCTAAGTCCTAATTAACTTACTTGTTTCAAAAATTGTTTTAGGTTGTTTGAGTAATTAATACAAATAAGTTTTTTTTATAAAGATAGGCAGTGCCATTAAAAAGTGCCAGCACTCTGTGGTTTTCAGAGTATGATCCATTATTTATGTTAAAGGTGGAGATGGGTCATCTTCAACCTCTTTTCACCCCTATTAAATCATTCAAAAACCTGAGTACATGATAAAGATTAATCATCAAACACTTTTTTCTACAAAGAATTAGCCTATGTAGTGGACTTTTCAATTTTCACTGAATTATTCCACATACATTCATTATCTTAAGAACACTGAGAAAAATATTAGTGCTGGCAGTAAAATTTAGTTTGCTATAATTCTTACAAGTTCGGTTCTAAGATAATACAAAATTGGCATAATTTGTATGCTTGCTGACAAATAACTTGATTATTAACTCCATTACTTTTTAAGCTTTGACATAAACTTCATAAAGGTTAAAAATACAAAAATATACCTAACACAAATATTGACTTCATATTCAGCAGATATTGCTTGTCATTAAATATGAATAAGCTTAACTTATAGGTAGGTACTTACATCTTCAATACCTGTCAATGATAGCAGTGCGATAACGTGTTTTATGTGGCCACTTACAGAGGATTTGTCATTAAATATGAATAAGTTTAACTTATAGGTAGGTACTTACATCTTCAATCCTGTCAATGATAGCAGCGCGATAATGTGTTTTCTGTGGCCACTTACAAAGGAACTGTCGCAGCTTAACATCATTGGCTAAACATTGCTTCTTGAAATTATACGCTTCATTCAGCTTATTTAAGCATTGTTCACAGACAGCTGATGGCAATTCATCATCCTCATTTACCTAGGAAAAATTACGGTATCTTGTAAAACATAGTGCTAGCCTGCAATATTCATTAATAAGCCAATGACAATTACATGAGCTACCTAGGAAATATTAGTGATCTTATAAAACATAAATGCTAGCCTGCAATACTCATTAATAAGGTACTGATGATTATATGAGCTACTAATTCTCATCACAATTAATACATTTTGTATTTAGCTAAAATACACTACACTGAGAGCACATATACATAGGCATAAGCATTGGTTACCTTTATACTTATACCGATCTTAATAATGACACATTTTGCTGCCAGAATAAGAATTTGAACCTCAAACCCAATTTTGGCGCTAACAAAATGTCTAACTAAAACAACTACGGTATCATATTAAAATTCCTTGGTATTCTTTCTTTCTTTAACATTGGTGATTTCACTAATGGCAGTTACTTTTAAACTTGTTTAATTTAATCCATGTCATAATTTGACTATTCCCAGATGGGAAAAATTCAGTTGAACTATATGCTTACAATTAAACTTATCCACTGGGATGGCAAATAATATCAAATATCAAAAATTTCATTGAGAAAATATTGTATCTGGCCTCCCCTGATCCAATATTATTAAAAATAAAGAAACTGCAAACTCAACAAAGATATGAACATTTATACCCATAGTATTATCCTTATATGGTGTACCAACTCAGTTTAAAAATTATCAATGTTAGTCTCCTTGGATCAGTTAGATCCTTCATTATGGGCAATAAGCCAATTTCAAAATAGTCTATTGGATCAACTCTTACCATGGCGACAAAGATATGCTAAGCAAGCCTGATTGGAAT
This sequence comes from Homalodisca vitripennis, assembly GCF_021130785.1. Taxonomy (NCBI): domain Eukaryota; kingdom Metazoa; phylum Arthropoda; class Insecta; order Hemiptera; family Cicadellidae; genus Homalodisca; species Homalodisca vitripennis. Next base: position 94,162,668 of record NC_060210.1, read on the forward strand.
ACCTACTAATTGATGATAAGTCTTTTCTCATATATCAAAATTAATTGTTTTTGATACGATACACAGGGCTATGATTATTTTATGGCCAATGTGTAGCCTACACTGTAACTAGACATAGTACTATAATCAATCTACTAAGCCTAGCTGGCAGGGGCAGTTTAAAACAAGTTTAGTTTAAATACAAACTTATACCACCTATGAATTTGTAAGAACAGGTTTAAATTCATTTGATAATAGAGGCTGTTATGAGTACGTACAATAACCATGACAAGTAATGCATAATATGCAGATTTGATTTGTGTGTGTATGTGTGTGTGTGTGTGTGTGTGTGTGTGTGTGTGTGTGTGTGCGCGCGTGTGCGTGTGCGTGTGTGCCTGCGTGTGTGTGTGTGTGTGTGTGTGTGTGTGTGTGTGTGTGTGTGTGTGTAAATAAGCTATATGTTATATAATGTTTAACAGATAACTTATAATCTGTATCAACTATAAACAGGTATTATCCATAGGTCACTATTTCTGATTGTAAAATACTAAATTATTAGAAATAATAGACTTTATTTGCCTTACTATGAATATTACATGTCATTGTGACAACCAGTTTTTGATTTTTGCCTCCCAAAAGGCTGACACAGCTTCCTTTTGGAAGGAGAAAACAAGAATCGATCATCATAATGACATGTAATTTTCAAAGTTAGTTAAACAAAGTCTGTTTTCTCTATTATGTCATTTTTTTAGGTCCCCGGTTAAGAAAAACTCTTTCAAAAAGAGTTGGCAATAGTAAATTACTAATAACTATAATTAGGATGCTTTTGTATTCAATAGTTAAGGTATTTATAATCAATAGTTTGGTTATACGATTGTGGTAGTGGCCGCTTATTATAATGCAGCTATGTAGTAAATATTTGTTGAACAAATTATGTTTCCATTAGTTATAGATAAACAAAACTAACCTAGAACAATAACATCCTGTTAACTCAATTTCACCTGTACACACATTCAAGTAAATGTAATTGACTGCAGTATAATAAGCGTCCAACACTCGAATGATCGATAATATTGAATCAATGATATATTCATGAGTAAATAATCCTACAAATAACTATTTAAACCAAATAGGTTATAAGTATTCCAATTCCAGTATAAAAAGTAATAATGTTACGATGAATAAAAAATAATCTATACTATGTGTATTTATAAAATGTAACTAATGAAACAGTATAACATTTACTTACTTTTTACTATTTTGAAGGATAAATATGTCTGACACAAATAAAACATACACATAACATTGTACTTGCTGCCACTACAGATGGGGGGGGTATCAGTGTCAGTAACAGGTAATACAGTGATAACCCATTACCGGGATACTGTTATTTCATTAACAACTGAGATGAATAATTTGGTATTCTCATAACAATTTTCTGGTTTTGGGTTACTCAGTAACCATTAAGAGCCGTGGCCATTTCGTGCAAGCAATGATGCTAGAAATGGAAATATTACACTATGGAGTGTTGGAAAGTTATTATGCAATATAAGTTAGGTTATCATAAATATGTTACTAGTAGTAATTAGTTAAACATAACCTTTACATAGTGCATATTTGTAATAAGTATGTATGTATAGCCTAATAACAAATAGTAGATAAGGACTTTATAATAATTGTTGCCAATAATTGTGTTGTATAGTGAAAATTTGAATTAATATTTTTATAACTTTATTAGTTTATCAGTCTATGTTACATTGTAATGAGTTATTTAAATTTTTGTATGTTACCATGATAACAGGTTACTGGGACGTAATATCTCAACATGTTATTTTATAATAGGTTATTTGAATATTTCCCATCTATAGCCGTCATTACTCAAATACCATACGTTTTAAGATTTAACTTTGTTTAAATTAACTTAGAACAATGTTGAAATGAGTTACATTATAGACTTTAAAGATTGTATTATAGTGAAGCTATATTTTTATAAGTCAGAGATATATATATATATATATATATATATATATATATATATATATATATATACGCATTTTAGATTATAGAAAATAACAGAACTTTGTTTATACTAAATTTGAGTAACTTAGTACTTACAATAACTTAATTAACACGATAAACATGTCTGAGCATTTAATTTGTTCTAATAGTTATTCAATGTTAACGATCATTCGAAAGTTGGGCACTTATACTGGAGCTGTGTAGCTGGTATAAAGCATAGATTTATACCTTTTTTAGTCATTACGCTTCATCATGTTTTTAAGAGTTTATGTTATCATTGAATAAAGTAATACATGCTGGAATTGAATGATAAATATCAATAGTCCTGTTATTCAATTTATCAATCATTATACGGGTAGACTTTAATAAGCGGCTTACACTCGTTATTCGATTGCTATTATCGAGTGGTTCGATTGTTTTTATCTTAAGTACCTATAATTCGATATTACAATTTATTAAAATTATCATATGACTTCAGCTTATTAGTTATTTTAACGTAAACAATAAACAAGAGGTAACTAATATTTTGAGACTGAAAATGGCGATGAATATGAGGAAAATATGTAAGATATTTTTCACAAGTGACGAGATTTGTTTAAGTAGCTTGTGGGTTTGTCACCTAGTAACACATGGAGAGAATTCTTTCCTCCATTTCACCAAAGGGGTTACTTATTGATATCAAGCTGGGCAATTTATAAATATTGTGAGGTTTCTTTTATATCTAAGTCTAGACCATAGTTGGTTTTGTTGTCTTGTAATGTTATTGTAAAATTTGTGTATTCAAAATTGTAATATACTACGAGATTCTTCTTGTCACAGTAATTTATTATAACTCTTATTTTGTATGATTTATACATACATCGAAGTTGGATAATATATCGAACCATTCGATAATAGCAAACGAATGAGTGTAAAGTCTCCTCCATTATACTAAGTGATATAAAAATGAATCCGCTTATCATACTTTGCCTCTGCCTATATGAATTCTTTAAAAAATAAATATAAATACTATGAACTTACCTCTAATGACAATAATGATCTAATCTTAACAACGATGGGGATTACCAAATTAACCCTGTCAGTAAATATTTCAGTCATAATATCTGAATTTTCCAAACAAAGTCTACAGGCATTTTCATACTCAGGCGGTATTTCCCCTTGATATGAAACTGGTCCCTCTTCCTTGGGTTTTAGTGATCTAGCATATGTTCGTGTAGGTAGATTCTTGTTGGTGAACATCATAGTAATGATTACTAAATTTGGTATTGTATTAGGCTATTAATTTGAAATTGACCTATTCAAAAAAGTATATTCTTGACATAACCTAGCTGTTAGCAGAGTGACGTAAAAGAACAATACTAAAATGCAATAAAAAAATTCAAACTTTTAACAAATATACATTTGAATTTGTTTCCCAATCTATGGCGATTTTGTTAACTGAACAATAATACAAGAACATGTCATTTTCATAATGCTACAAGTAATATTAACCCTGTCGAGCCTAACTCGCACTATAGTTTTGAGTTTTGACAGATCGGTATTTAGCAAAACTGCTAAACAAAAACAAACCGCAATAGATTAACCTACTGCAAACCACCAATGATGCATTGAATAGTGTAAAAATGACAAAGCATAGAGTAAAACGTTTTATTTGAACTAATATTGCACGATTTTTATGAAATGTTTCCTGGTATAATTTGATATACAGACTAGATTTTAACAAATAATCTAAAACTATTGTAAAAACATTACAACTCAAATTAAGCGATATACTGTTTAAAAATATTTACCGGTGTGACAGATGTACTTACCGGTGTAACATAACTTCTTATACTAGTACCAAGGAGAGTGGCGAGGGGTGCCTATTACGGCCGATACAAATGTATTTTTAAATCGTATTTCTACTTACTTTGAATTCATCTTCTATCTCCTAAACTATAACAAAACCCTTTCAAAGCTCTTAGTAGGATGCGTTTATATTCTAACTTGCATGCCTTCGGATGTGTACTCATATTTATCAATAATTGTTGGAGAAGTGGTGAATCAGGTTGGTTCTGATGTTTACTTGCAGATTTTAATATGCCGGATATCGATTGGAGCTCCTTGGACCCACCTACATCCACGATATAATTACGTAAACAGTGTTCTGTTTTAAGTAAGATTTTTCCGTATATTGAGATTTCTTGTGTCTAATGTATTCACTCACTCGTAGGTATCAAACGTTTTATCTCCCCAACGTAGACTTAGACTCCACTAAAAGGAACTTAAACGGCATGGAATCATATTCATTGGCCCCAAACATTTCTTCAATTTTTAAGGTGACTTGAATACAGTTTTCATATTTTAATATTATGTCTTCTTAATATCCTCCCCATTTTATCGGCCATTTCTTGAGTGTAAGGAAGAAATCCAATTTTGAACACTTTTACACTTTGATCTAAATTTGGCACACTCTGATACGTAACTTTCGTAACTTGTTTTTCAAACGCCTCATTAACCGGTGTAGTATTGCACTTATTTTCCTGTAATGTATTGTATAATGTCCTCTTCCCTTCATTCCAGCTAAGCATCGCCCAAGTAACTAATGTATTCAATACTCCAATCTTCTGGGCTAAATGATGATGACAATCGGCGTTCAGATATCTATTAGTGAGTGTTGTTTTCCTATATAATGAATGTCCTATGCTCCCGTCTTCTTTCCTAGTTGTCATTACGTACAAAAATGGTAAAAACCAACCTTTTCAACTTCTATTTTAAACCTGATTTTAGGATTATGGCACTTGTACGTTGTAGAAATTCACGTAAGCCACAAATATGCTGTTTTACCGTGACGCCAAGGCGTCCATACGTTATCTACTTAGCGAACCTATAACTTATGGGTTTTCTGCGCTTCTTCCAGGGAAATATTCTTAAAGCTGTTTTCATGTTTGCTGCTACAAATAACAATGGTGATCCTATAGCCGGGTTATCACTTTATTTCCCACCGTGCATAGAAATTACGTTCAAAAACGAAATAAGTTTTTTGGAGATATATTTCTGCCAATTCTGTTATTCCTATTCATACTTATGTACTCGTATAATTTAATTTCCTTCGTTATTTGTTCTTGGAATTTTGGTGAAAACCGATTCAATGTACAATGAAATTGACGAGAATGTTATTTTCATCACAATTAATGTTTTTGTTTTAATAAAATGCTCGAATCTCTTTCACGTGAATAATTCTTATCCATACAATCAGATATTAAAGGTCTCATTGGAATGCCATGTTTATGCACTTTAGGCAACCAATGCGGTAATTAGATTTTTAGGTGAGAGTTAATGAATCATCTATTTGCGACGTGTTCTATTTATGTGTTGGATCTGATTGCTTTATTTACTAAATATATTATATGCTTAGTAGGATAAGTATCATCTACTATACTAGTAAGTGGTTTGTTAATACACAGTTTAAAAATCAGAAGAGACTCTAGACATGAATATCAAATCTTGAAATTTAATATACTGCGTGAACGTTATAACAAATGTTTTCTTTTTCTTCATTAGTCTCACAAACTTCACTCTTATTAAGTAAGATAGGAATACGGGGTGGTTTCTTTGACCTAATTCTCTTATAACACACCTGACCTTTGATTTTTGTTACAAAAGTAAACACCTCTACTTATAACTTTAATCGATTCCAAAATATAATGTCATGTTGCATTTTCAATTCATGCAACTGAAAAATTATTTTATGAGAAGGATTATGGCTCATATTTATTTTAAAAGGCTCCATTGAATAAATATTCCAACTTACAATTATCAGAGGAATTGATGCGAATTGCTTGGTTATACAGGTTAGGACTGGAAAAGAGTCTGAATAAAGGTATTTTTTTTATCTCGTTTGAGCCTCAGCGTCAGCTATGCCGGCTTCGAAGTGCACTGGTTTTTATTTTCAAAGTACAAAGTACATGATTGGTCCTCCCCGGAATTTGAACCCGTGATCTCTCGGTTAGAGAGCCGAAACTATAATCATTAGTCTACGGAGGAGGACGTCAATTTATTATAAGAAACAAAAGTGGGAGAGTAAATATTTTGAAACTAACAATGTCTAAAGTGGTAGATGAAAAGTGATGGTTAGATGGGGTTATAAACAGATTCATTAGAACCAACAATGGCTATAAATAGCCAATAGCCAAATAGTAGTAGTTTAACACATTGGCTACCAGATGGACTCAACGTTCGATGATACGAATGCCATCACACACCAGTGGCGTAGCGAAGAGGGGGGTCCAGGGGGTCCGGACCCCCCCCCCCCCCCGAAATTTTAAGACATATTAAAAAATTAAGCATTGAGCAGGAGAAAAAGGGACAGTTATCATTACTCTTGTCTACAAACATTAAATTGATTGATTTAATTGATTAAAGTGACCGTTGTTAAACATATAATTGTCATTTCGTTTAAATCATAAAGTATCAAATGATACTTTTTGGGCTCGGCCTTTCGGATAGTGTAGTGTAATCACGGTATTTCTATAGGGCGCGGTCACGTGACGTCGCAAAGTAAACTGAACCGTAACACGGCGAACAGTTTAAATTAGCGACCACATCGTTCAAATTCGTCTTGGGGACGTATAATGACTGCTAAGAAGTAAGTTACGACGTTGATTTTAGGTAAGATTAAGCTGTAGAACGTGTATATAATTATCGAAAAATATAAAAAAATCACTTTCGGTAAGAAAATTACACTTGAAAAAAACTCTACTGATTAGAACTTAACTAATTTGGATTTCAGTGATTGAGGTAAACGTAGTGTTTCGATTGAGTTTTTGATTTGAATGACTACGATTTTTGTTATCAATAAACTGTACACTGTACCTATATGATTATCGAGAAAAAAAATCACTTCCGGTCGGTAAATACCAAAGAAAAGCTCTCTCTACAGATTCAAGTTTTGACGATTTCACTGGGTTGGGTGGTTGAGTTAAAAAGTGGGTACTTAGAATTATGTTAGGACGTTGATTTTAGATATTAATTCAACGCCGACTAATAAAATATATAATTATCGAGAAAAAAAAACTATAAAACACTTTCCGGTCGGAAAAATACCGAGGAAAAGCTCTACTGATTGAGATTTTGACGATTTTGGATTTCACTGGTTGAGTCGTTGAGATAAAAGTGGTACTTAGAATTATGTTAGAACATTGATTTTAGGTATCAATTGAACGCCGACTAATACCTATATAATTATCAAAGAAAACTTGAAAAAAAATCAACTTCCGGTCGGATAATATACCGGAAAAACTCTGCTGATGAGAAGTTCCGACTACTTTGGATTTCACTGACTGAGGTATTATTTCATTTTCCTTAGTATATTCCGATAGGAAGTGATTATTTTTGTTTTTTTTCTCGATATTTATAGGCACTAGCTGACCCGGTGAACTTCGTTTCTCTTACCTCTTAACATAAACCATATTAATTTAAACCCTAATTATATATTGAAGAACCGGTAACTTTATAAAGGCATCATCATCATCATAGTATAGGCCATGCTATGGCATCTGAGAACTGTTCAAAATGCTATGAATACAGCGCCTTCTACACCGCAGCTGTTGAACAATGCCATAATAATTAATAAAAAATAATAATAATAATAATAAAAAAGGTGTTTTAAATTTCTGTCAGATCGCTTTGTTTTTATAATTGGCTGAATTTGTTTGTAACGTGATAGTCACTTTCCTTTAAATTGATTGATTGATTTGTTTTTTATAGAAAGAAAGAACTTTTACAATGTATTGTCCCTTTTGCAAAAAGTGGATAGAACTGCAGAATAAAAACAACTACCTGTCACAGTTGCACTAAAAAAATTGTTAAGATGATTTTAGGCACTCATTTAGTTCGTCAGCAACAGTTGAACCGAGGAATAACTGGAAGAGTCTGACGAAAATCACCTGACAACAGAATCATGGTTCCACCAAAAATGTTTTGGTTGTCACGTAAATCTTTTAATGTTCTGTCCAGTGCCTCCAGCGACCTCTTGTGGGCCATTGTGCATTCGTCCCAAATTATCAATTTGCATATCTGTAGAATCTTTGCCATAGCGCTATTTTTGGTGATGTTGCAAACTGGTGGTTCATTGATTTGCATGTTTAGTGGTAATTTTCAAGGCTGAATGTGCAGTTCGTCCACCTTCTAGCAAAGTTGCAGCTATTCCAGATGAAGACAACGCTAGGGCTACCTCATATTGCGATCGGATTTTTGCTAATAGCAAAGAAATTAGGAAAGTTTTTCCAGTACCCCCGGGAGCATCAAGGAAGTAAATCCCTCCAGATCCACTGTTAACAGCTTGCATCAAAATATTGTAAGTAATCCTTTGTTGTTCATTTAATTGTGGAATAGTTGTGCGAACTGTTTTCGGTCAATGCTTCAGTATCGTACTGTTGTTCTCTTTGTAACTCATGGTTAACTGCATCTTGCATCGAACGATTGGGTGCTGTCAGGCCCAAAACCCGACAGTACTTTATTTGCCATCAATAAACACATATCTTCTATCATGATCAATGTCTCATTGTAAAATTTCCGCATTAATTAGTAGTGTAGGATTCGAAGTATGACATCGCACACGATGTGCCACATCCTCAGACATGTTATCCCTATGTTTCATCCACAAATCTTCCGGATTAGAAGGGAAACATGTGGATATTATAATCGCAAACAATGTTCGAATTTGATGTGGTGATGAAGATATGATGGGAATCCTTGAGCTTATTATCCCAATGTTAAATCATCCTCGAGTAACTGTAATAGTTGACACGCCTCACGGCAAGTAGCACACAGATAACAAATGTTACATAATGTATGAGTTTGCCCTTGTATCTGTAATGGTTTATGATTCCTGTTAAATTATTTGTGATACAAATACAAAGTATAATTTTAAAAATTAATTAAGTATGGTATACTACCTTGAAAGTAGGCATGAAACTGTCCTTTACAATATGCGTTGCGCCAAACGACGTCATTTGGAAGCAATTGTTATATTTTTGTATGTTGGCCAAGAAGTGTTTAGAGTAATTTTCCATCCCATAAATTAATGAGTATAACGGATCAGTTGGTGGGACCAATTGTGGCAATTTTACTTTACCGCCAGCACAACATAAACCTGCAGATTCACCGCTGTATTTTTATAATCGTTTACAATGTTGACAAATAATTGACATTTTCCCCAATTGTTAGATTTGTCGGCACTATAATCGAATTCTGGATCGTAGGAGAATGCTGCTCGTTCCAGGTTCACAGGAGCATTGCGTTTTGCGGAATCGGTCAATTTCCTTTTCCCGGGCTCGCTGATGTTGTGATCTATGTGCCCGAACTCGTTGCATTCTTTGTCTATCCACTTCATTCTGATTTACTGTAGAACGCAAATGTGCCATACCAATAGGCCTACGACTGTTATCATTTTCAGACTCTTGCTGGTCATCAGTGCGATTAGCGCGAGGTAGCTCGCCGCACATTCGATCTACTTCGACGACCTACGTTAGGTCGTTTTCTTCTCGGCATTGTAAGCAGTATCTGATATTAATATTTTCTTGCACAAATAATGTTAACCTATAATGGCGACAACTTTTTTACCCAAAATGGCATGCAGTAGTAAGTAAACATATAATACTGAGACACTTCGTCATTTGTATTTGTTACAGCTGTTAAATTAAATTAAGTTAATTTTGTATTATTTAAATTGTTTATTTTTAACTTTAATGATCAATAGGAATATGTTATAGACGATCTAGTTATAAAGTAGTTAATTTGGCAACACCGGGTCTGCGAATTTCAACGTATATTTCTGAACGCACCCAACACAGACTAATTATGGATACATGGACATCAATCAAACGTTTGACAGGTAAGAACAGTTTGTATGGGAAAATCAAATTGTCGTTTTTAGTATTTTCATTGCAATTTTGTTATATTTTCTCATCGTTTAAACCTTCCCTGGACTTCCACGAACATTTCAAGACCAAAATTAGCCAAATCGGTTCAGCCGTTCTCGAGTTTTAGCGAGACTAACGAACGGATTTTTATTTATATAGATTAGTCGGCGTCGAATTAATACCTAAAATCAACGTCCTAACATAATTATAAGTACCACTTTTACCTCAACCACTCAACCAGTGAAATCCAAAATCGTCAAAACTTGAATCTGTAGAGAGCTTTTCTTCAGTATTTACCGACCGGAAGTGATTTTTTTTCTCGTTAATTATATAGGTAAATTTAAAGTTTGATGATAACAAAAACCGTCGTCCTAACTCAATCAAAAACACCACGTTTACCTCAATCACTGAAGTCCAAATTAGTTGAAGTTCTAATCAGTAGAGTTTTTCAAGTGTATTTTCCGACCGAAAGTGATTTTTTTATATTTTTTTCGATAATTATATACACGTCTACAGTTTAATCACACCTAAAATCAACGTCTTAACGTAATGATACAAAAAATCGTCATTATAACTCATTAATAAATACCTCAATCAGTGAAATCCAAAGCAGCCGAATCAGAATAGTTTTTCCGGTGCATTTTCCGACCGTTAGTTTGATCTGTACCCGAGCAACGCTCAAAAATTGCTCTACTTTTCTAAATGGTTTTCGGCCGTCAGTGGCCCAATATCCCCGAAGGGGTATTTCATTTTCTCCACAGAATATAGTTGTGTCAATTATACGCTTGAGTGAAGCTCTGTTTTGTTCTTTTTCTTTCTTATCCAGTGAATCCAACATCACTTTGGTGCCTTCTACTCGGCCAGAATTGAACTTCGTAAAGTTTCTGTAGCTATACAAGAAAATTTGTGGTACTAGAGTTGCTGTGAGAGTTGAATTTGCCTATTACATCTTTCCACTTTCTATAAGGCGTAGTTACTAAAGCTTTTTTTTGGTATTTACCTTTTATCAGTGAACTCATTGGGAAATAACACACAAAACGTCCCCCGGATCCCCCGGTTTCGGACCCCCCCCCCGAACGAAATTTCTGGCTACGCTACTGTCACACACCACTAGTGTGTACTTCGTTGGCGCACGTGTTATAGTTTATAATAAACACCTTCCACCAATATTAGTTGTGGCTCAGCCTCATTCTCTCATTTTGCAACGTAATACATTTGTCGATTCATTTTTATATAACAAAGTACTGAGAGAGTTTGTACCTAGATGCATGATAGGAACTTTATTTAGTCATCTCATTTAAAACGAAGTTGTATCCTAATACTGACCACTTCTGAATTAATGTTATGTGATGAGGAATACGCTTTATAATTATTATCGCTACTCCGTCTGCGTGTATCCTGGTGATTAACGTAACATTATCTTGGAATAAAATTACAGTCTACTATGTTCTGACGTTCTTGGTCCCATTGGTAACCTAATATAATACGTTGAAAGAATTATTATTTATGAAATGTATATTTAGAGATTATATTATTTGAAAAATTTAAGATTTTATCTGAAGCGCAAGAACTGGTTCGATGAAGGTGCGTGTCTCTCCATGGGATTTGACTAAGCGCTACTGGTCTATCAAGCAGTAGGGTTGCAGATGTTCTTTTCTTTCTGTCTAGGGACTGTAATAATTTTTTCTGTCGGTCCGTCCGCGGGGAATCTCGGAAATAAAAATAAGCTTGCTAATATCACGCTTAATAACGAAGAAAGAATTTTGTTATAAATCGAGTACAGCTCATTATTAAAACAGTGCACAAATAAGTTTATACTACTCTAAAAAGAGTACTAACTTTAAAAATATATGTATTAATAAAAACTTTAAATATTAGAAGGGCAAACACGTATGAACAGATTTTTAAATTAAGAGCTAAACATTAAACATAAGAACAAATTTGATCGAATTGAAATAAATACGCGTATATAGCAAAACGTAGATCTATTAAGAATTCTTTTCTTTTTTGTTTTGATACTGATCCTAAATAAAATGTATTGTTCAGCTCATTACGACGTACCACTAAGGTTAGGAGAAACTTTGGATCCAGTTAAAAATTTAGAAAAATACCCAACTCAAAATTTGCCAAAATTTCAAAAGTTTTCTAATTCAAAACAAACTGAAAAGTTTATATTGGTACATCAAAACGCCCAATGTGCAACCAATAAAATAGATGAGCTAATGCTCATGTGTGACGAACTCAAACCTGATGTATTTGTTGTCTCGGAACACGGTTTCAGAACTGAAACAATACATTTTTTCAAAATTCAAAATTATGAATTGGCATCAAATTTTTGTAGAACGCACTTTTAAAGGGGGCGGTGTGTTGGCAATTTTCGTGAAAAAGCCCATTGAAGTTGAAAATTTCAAAATTAATCACATTACCGATCTAAACTTTGAGGCCAGTGGTGTTAAGATCATATCTAAAACTCTTGGAAAAATATCAATCGTAGGGTTGTATAGATCACCCAATGGATGTGCCGAATCTTTTTTTACAAACCTCGAAAATCTTATAAATTGTCTTTTCTTAAACTCATCGAAATTTTACTATAATTGGCGATCTAAATATCAACGTTTTGGATCCCACCGACCCCCTGACCCAAGCGGCTGCGGGATGTTTAAGCTCATTTAATCTAAAATTGGTCCGTGAACTCCCCAACACGAGTGACTGCTATGACGAGTACTGCCATCGACAACGTCATTACAAACATTCCTAACGTCACGGTCTCTGTTTTGAATACGGCTGTCTCCGATCACTTCGCGCAGGAGGTTGTGATACATGGATGTAAAATAGAAACTCAAAAATCATCTTTTAAAATTAAAAGAGCTTTCAATTTCCAAAACATTTCCAATTTGAACAATTTATTAAAAAACGAAAACCTGGAGCTTTTTGAACAGCTTTGAGAATGTCAATGACATGTATCAAGCTTTCAATGACCGTTTCATTTAATTATTTAGACGTTTCGTGTCCTTTTAAAAAAAACTAAAAACAATTTCAAACCCAAAAATAATTCCTGGTTAACTAAAGGGATTCTCATTTCCAGAGATAAACTCAAATTTTTTTCACTCAATATTTGTCCAAACACAAAACGAAAATTTTAAAACATTTTACAGATCATATCGAAAGGGTCTATAGAAAAGTCATTCAAGCTGCTTAAAGCTCATGACGTTAATAGAGCCCTGAGAAATTGTGAAAACTTTTCTAAAAAACTGCATGGAAAATAATCAATGAATCGGCACAAAAAATCAAACTTGGACCGAAACCTTGAGTCAATCAATCAAAATTAATGAACGCGTAATTGATGATCAGTTGCAGGTTGCCAACGAGTTTAATAATTATTTTTCTTCTGTGGCGTCAACTGATTCGTCAATTTCAGAACCTCGATATCATGAAAATTGGTGTTGGGGGAACCGGTTGCATCCATGGCTCTGGCCCCTGTGTGTGTGGAGGAGTTAGCTCGTGTCGTACAGGGGTTAAATTCAAAAGAAATCGTTGTGACGCTAACGGGATGTCAGTTTGGTTACTCAAACGTTGCTTTAGGTACATTTTGAGGCCACTCACAAAATTGATTGATAAATTTTTCATTTGAATCTGCAACTTTTCCATGTCTACTGAAAACAGCTAAAGTTATACCGATTTTTAAAAAAGACGATCCTTGCAAAACCAGCAATTATCGTCCAATTTCAATTCTTCCAGTTTTCAGCAAAATTTTTGAAAAGGTTTTTCTGTGAAAGACTTGAAAGCTTTCTAGAAAGCAATGAAATTCTAATATCCTGAACAATTTGGCTTCAGGAAAAAAAGATCAACAATTGACGCTGTAAACAGTCTCTTTTGAACAATGTTGTTGATGGCTTGGAAAGGCGGAGAAACAAAGTGCTCAGCATATTTCTTGACCTATCCAAAGCATTTGTCTGTGTGCATCATGAAACACTGTTGCACCAGTTACAAAAATGTGGCGTTCGGGGTCTGCCAAACGCGTGGCTTGCTTCTTATCTTAAGAATCGAGATCAATGCGTGCAGATTTCGAATGTCATCTCTAGTAAAATTAAAATAGCCCACGGTGTGTCCCTCAGGGTTCTATTCTTGGGCCTATTCTTTTTTTAGTTTACGTCTGTAGACTTAAACTCAGTGATCCAGCATGGTGATCTGATTCAGTATGCCGACGACACGACTCTTTGCTTCAAAGGAAAAAACTACACAAGATTTGGAAATCACATCATTTGTGGAACTGACTTCATGCATTCAGTATTTTACTGACAGGAATTTGAAAACAAACCAATCAAAATCAAATGTCATCAATTTCTGCCTAAGACCAAGGGAATTTGCAAGGCAACCTGCTGTATTTGTGGACGATGTCCTTTTAGAGGAAACTGGATCCACGAAATTCCTGGGGATGTACATTGATCAAGGTCTGACCTGGGACGACCACGTTAACAATATATGTGCTAGAATTACTTCTGGCATATTTGCCTTGCGAAGCCTAGCTAAATACTGTTCTCCTGAAGTCTTAATGACGGCATATTTCGGTCTCATATATCCGCACTTTGCGTATGGCTTGAGACTGTGGGGAGGCTGTGCCAAACACAAGATGGAACGCGTTTTTCAGGCTTCAAAAAAAGGCAATTAGAATTATTGCAAAGTTGAATTACAGAGAGTCGTTGTAGGGACTCTTTTAGGGAGCTGGGTTTGCTGACATTGCCCTGTCTCTATATGTTTCATGTGATCCTGTACTGTCAATCGAAGTGCACTTTAGTCCGGGGCAGGGACTTTCATCAGTATGAGACTAGAGCCAGGGACAACGTTAGAGTCCATAGTCATTAGACTGGCGGTATCTCAGCATTTACCGCATCAGGTTGGCGTCGGCTTAATCAACAAGCTCCCTGAAAGTGTAAAAAAATGCAACTAATCAAATCCAATTCAAAACTCGTCTCAAATGCCTGTTGGTGTCAAAAGCATTTTATTCGCTAGAGGAGTTTATGATGAGTCGCTGGGATATCTAAAAATATCTTAAATTACCAAAATTTAAAATCTGGATCCAAAGATACTGTGAATTAGTGTGAATGAGTGAAATGTAAGTCTGACTGTGGTGTGAGTGTGTAGAGTATTTGCTGTTTGAATATATGACGACTGCTATACAATGTTATATATTGTCTAAAAGCAATAAATAAATGATTTGATTTGATTTGATTTGAACTGGAGTGATAAATATTTAGGTAATTAAAATAACAATACTATAATTTTTTAAGTTAAATGATCATTGTTCAGTGTATTCCTTAAATCTCTTTAATTATTACAGTTTAGAAGTACGTGGAATCATAGCTAATGGTAATTGAAATCTGTAAATGTAAGCACCAAGCATGCGAAAATCAACTATAACTTCCTTTCAAGTTTCAAAGGCATTAATTTATTCTTGTCAATAGTATTTTCTATAAACATTTTACTTTTCCTACTCCTTTCTCTCCAGGCACTTGAATAACATACTTTCTTCTTGAGGACTATCCAACTATACCTTTATCGTTCGCCTTTAAACTTAAGAACAAATTTATTTCTTAATTATTCAATGTGTTAAGTTTTGAAGGTTCCTAGTTCTTGGAGGACTTTCAGCCAACAGCAGGCCTATAACTAGAATTCAGTTCTCCTCGACAAATTCTGAACCCAACTATTACAGCATTAGAATTGAAAACATGTCCCATAGTTTTGCAGCCGAAGAAAATTTTGAATCAATGCTTCCGACGAGGCACGGCCGCTGGACCCTGATAAAAATCAATTTCAGCAGTTGTCAGAAATTTAAGAATGATGTCACAAGCGAGGTGCTTTCACTAGAAGTCTCCAAGTACCCTGATAAGATATTTTTGAAGGGGTAGCCCAATTACCTCTGGTTCCCAATCCGACGCCCGTCTCTGTAAAAGACGATCCCCACACGCTTCACTAATTTTTAAGGTTTTAATTGCTCTGTCACTCAAGCATAGTGACAAGCCGTTATAGTCTTCCAACGAAACACGGAGAAGTACGAAAGAAATTTCTCGCAAAGTGGCAATCTCCTATCAGCGATCGATGTCTTATCTATGATAGATACCAATCTTACTCTAAACTCGGTAGTGAAGTGAAGAAGGATTATTTTACACCTTTTCTCTTTTTATAATTCTTTACATTTATGATTTTAAAATTAAATTGGACATATTTAAAAAGTAGAGAGATAGGTAGGAACGAGAATAGAAGAACACAGAAGAAAAACATCTTTTTACAACTAACATCCAAGACGAGGGATGATTTTGGGCCTCCTTCCCGTTACCTCTTAATACACTCAGGTATTTGTTCAGGATCATTCTAAATCATCCATGTATCGCTCTCTCATAGGGAATTGAGTGAGAGACGAAGAGGGAAAGAGAGTGAGACAGAATTCAAATCCAAAACCCTCATTCAAAATTGTCATTCCCATAGTTGTTATGGTTATAATTTGTATTAAATTTATATAGTAAAGCTAACGTTTTTCGATAATTGAGGCACAAATATTTTTTTCTGATTATTTTAATACTCGTAATATATACATATCACTCGTTGTATATATGAAATCTAATTACGCAATGAAACCATGTGGTAATAATGAGTAGCCGTGGGTGGGTATCGTTAATTTTGGCATAAAACAATAAAATGAAAATTGCACCATAGCCAATGCAGAATGTACAAAGGTAAATAAGCCAGATGTTATAAATAGTAGAAATATAATTTCAACGAAATTCAAGACGGTCAGAAATAGCTGTCGCTGAGTTTGGACGGTCGCAGGGACAGACGCGGGAATATCTCAGTTTTGCCGGGAGAGCGTGTGGAAGACGATATTCAGGTAACAGTGGCCGCTACTTATTATTGTTCTTCTTCCTATTGTTGACTAATTGGTCTAATGTAGAGAGCCAGTAAACAATAATACGGTCATTAGCACTATTTGGACCGTATACGGCGACAGCGTGACCACTGATCTAGCAGTGACCGTGGTATATATATCACGATGTCACCCAACTGAAGGTTACCAGGTTATAATTATCACAAAACACTGTAGAGGGCGTTCTGAACACATGCCAACGTCAGATGAATTTGGTTACTTTATTGTTAATCGCTTACTCGCTGTTTAACAGAACAACACGTTAGACTTTGTACAGCCATGTTCTATCCAACAAAACATTTTTGTGTGGTCTAGAAAAAAAATTCATTATGATTAACAAGAAAGATCTAATTCATATCAATGACTCCACCAAATCATTTTTAATTTTAATCAGGACGTTTTAAGCATTCGATAACAAATTATTTTTAATACTCGTATATAATTGTTTTTACATCATTTTAATAATTTTCTGTCATTTAGTACGTGACCTTGAGAAGTGGGAGCATTTTGAATACTGCCTTTATTTTAATAATTATTTAATAGCAAATGTCAAATGAGACAGTGTATATGACCCATTATTCGAAGGATATTATGAAAGTGGTACAGATTCTTTGTTATAATCATTATAACTTTACTTAATACATTTATGTTTTCGCTATTTGTTTTATTCTAGTACAAAACTGTTTTTATACATGTATAGCGAAAGTTTGGTGTGTCGGTGTTGTCCAAAACACCGAAGACAATTGTTATTGTAATACAAATTAAAACAATTTTGACAGAAAAGTACAATTAATTCTTAAAACAAAATTGTAAGTCTTTTTTAAATAAGTGCATGACGAATTCTGGTTTTTTTCACATTTTAAGTCACTAAGATACAGAAGATTTTTATTTGAACATTTACATAGAATTGATCGGTGTTTTCGTCTCAATGTTAAATCACTCTCCCCTTCTAACTCCATCTTTCTAAAAAATACGAACTCGTTTTATCTGCTCATCACAAATAATCTCATATTATTTAATGTTTTATGTTGCTATACTTGTAATGAATGGAGAATGTTTACAACGAATTCGTACTAAACTACCGAGAACATTCCTGTGGTATTTGCGTTGTTTGTTTGCGGTTCCTATAACAAATAGCGGTAGTAAACAGTAACGCTGCCAAAATCTACATTACAATACAGACTTTTTAATTAGAACTATGTGAATAATGGACATGATCTTACATTAATTTTGTACATTTATTATCACACTTAATAATCATAACATTTTCCTACGTAATGCGTTACAACAGAACACAACGTTTCGATATTTAGTTTTTACTCTCTTTTTCAGGTATCACACCCCAAAATACAAGGTTGAGAATACAGACAAGTAAGCAATAGATAACATGTAGTTTGGATATTGGTTGTACGATAAATTTTGATGTTTTCTACAAAATACTCCGTCGCCATGTTTTGTATTATTTTAACAGTTTGCATGCTTATCTTTTTTGTAAGGTTTATTCAGGAACTTTTAGTTTTTGAAACGTTTATTCTTTGTTTCTACAACATAACTATGTCAAATCATCCAGTCACTAAAAGCTAAACAAAAATTACTTGCATCAGAGCGTTTTTTCTCCTCCACGATTAAATAAAAACCGTCAACCGATTTTGTGACCTATTCCTATTCTTTTTTCTTCAACTTACTATTCGAAGTGACTATTAACTCTATGCAAACAAGTAGTAAATGTTTAGTTTTACCTTTAGGGATATAACATAACCTTGTCTCTTTAGGGAGTAAACTGAAACTGTTGTTTTTTTTTAAACCATTTGTAGAAATAAATTATAATTTTTTAAATTATTGCAGAATTAAATTAAATTTAGAATGGAAACTGTTTCTAAATATATACATAAATGTGATGTTTGTTTAAAAGTACTAAAAATGGGAAAACGGATACTCGGAAAACTGTCCAGGGAATTGCTGCCCTCGGCATGGCTCGTGCGGTCAAACTCTCGCGGTGATATCTTTCTCTTTTGAAAAGTATTGTAGCTCAATAATATTCTCTTGGATTTCACACTGTACAGCAGTGTATCTGTGGTACTCACTGCAACGTTATATATATATATATATATATATATATATATATATATATATATATATATATATATACATTAAACTGTATAAATGGCAATAGCCTTATTTAATTTCAATAAACATTGAATCGCAAAAAGTACTTGCTCCGCCGGGAGCATACTTTTTGCGATTCAATGTTTATTGAAATTAAATAAGGCTATTGCCATTTATACAGTTTAATGTAAATAAAAGTCGTTTGACAGGTATTTGGTCTTCCGATCATATGTTAGTTTGCTTATTTAAACGCATATGTGACAGATACGGCCAAATACAAAATAATTGAATCGGAAAAAGTAAGCGCTTTATATATATTATAATAGCAATAACTTTTTGTTAGTTTTCAAGAAATAATTTTTTTTCACAAAATTGTTTAAAAACTATTTTTTGACATTATTTTTGCACATATTCCATTGTGTAACTCCTTAACAAAACCTTTTAAATCAAAACTGTAAATGTATAACTTATTCAAAATTTTGTGCCAATTCCAAAAATATATAGTTATCCCAACTTTTACCTCAAAACTTATTTGTTACGTAACTTTGTACGAAAAAGCGTGAGCATTGCTGTTTGACTCACACCCGTTGACTCACACCACCCTGACGCGTAGATCATACTCGCAGCACGGTAATGGCACCGCTAACCTGGCATACGCATCAATGTATGGTTTACTGACCAAATAAATCATTTAAACGCTCGTATATTACATAATAGCTTTCATACAAGCTTGTAGTTTTAAGGTTGGTGCAAAAGTCCTAAATTACTCCGTTTATTTTCGGTTCGTCTCTGCTGTTCTACAAACTTGAAATAACAGACCTGAGACTGAGCGCACATGGCGCTCGAAAAGAGTGACAATTTTATTAATTTGTATTAAAATGTCCTTAAAAAGTAAAATCCGTTTGTATGTATATTATTAACAGATGGAAAATAACAGAACCCTCCATTGAACCTTAAAGTTGTTTTTACCTAATTGATCCATCACCTAACTCGTTATCTTTGAGAATCTCGTGTTTTGACGGGAAATCTATGTATATTGTTAAAATATAACCAACATTAGTGGGTGCGCTACTCGAAATTGATGTTTGTTTTCATTCTGTATAATTTAAAAGTTCCCTAATATACTCGTAATAATTAGTACTTACATAGTCTTAAATATTAAAATGTTGTATCTATTTAATATTTTTGCTGATACATCTCTAACCTATATTATATATCTTGGCAATAGCGAACGTTTTTAATAAAACAAAACAACTTTCTTCCGGTGTTTAAACAGTGACGTCAAAATAATATAAATAAAAAGTTCATGTCTTGCCTTAAAACATACTGCCTGGAAAGTTACTCACTTGTAGAGAACACTATCACTGTAAATTACCCTGAACCAAGACAGAAACTTGAAAATCGTCTAGAAATCTTTTATATGATCGAGTTGGTAGTTTAAACCAACTATATATAATAGAAAAAATATTTCTGCACAACTATCCTGGAAGCTTTATTTTACACGGATGTCAACCTAAATTGTTATGGCGTTTTAAGCAATTGTTAACTGAGAATATTTTTAGCGTTTTTATAGTGCGGTGTCGAGGCATACGCAATTATCATTACATATCGTTGGACGGCTTAAAGTTGTGGCAAAGATAATTCATTATAACATTCATAAGTTGAGATAGTGTGAAAAATCTATAAATAAGTTACACAAGTACAAGAATTGAGTACCTCTGAATCTGATGGGTTCAGACAGAAGAATCTCTTGCGAACCTTCCTTCATTCCTAATGGCCCCAGACTGTGGGTTTCACAGAGCCCATTCTGTTTCGGTAGCTAGAATCGACTAAGTAATATAACAATATGTGTCTTGAGGGACCGGGAGTTCCCTGATCGACAAGTTGGAGATTCCAAAAATGTATTTTATAGCCATAACAAATAACGCAGTCTACATGTCCTTATAATCCAGGCACTTCAAAGTACATGTCAAGAAGATCCTAACAAAGCAAGAACTTTATCATGCTACGTGCTTATAGATGGTGAGTTCTCCTGATGTTAAGGGCCCCGATAGGATGCAAGCTAAAAACCCAGGATCGCTCACAATAACGTTTCTGTATACTACAAGTTCCACAGGCCAGATCCTTCCAGAGGCTGTGAGCTCCGAATAACCGAGACGCCGGAAAGAGCTGGGAGCTCACGAGGGCCGGAAGTTTACGTATACAAAAGGGAAATCTTCCGGAGCAACTATCTTAGCAGACCCGAAATTCCCACAAACATGGATCTCACAGACAATTTGTTCCTAGCCAACAAGCCATCTCAGGCGTTGGTCGGCGGTTTTGCTCTTTACTTTAGGGAACCAATTATCAAAGAAAACAGGCTTCACTTTCAGTTTGGAAATAATTCTTTATGTAAGAAACAAAGATTGTAGTAAACAAACACGAAGATAAATCAATAAGACATTAAAAATATTAAATAAATACTACATAATCGGGATTTCTTCTGTAAGGTTCTCTTTAGTCGTGAATTTTTATTTTCTAATAATTTCATATCTCTTACACTTCTAACGGAAGAGAATGGAAGGATTTGGAGGATCGGTTAGTAGTGTAGGAGAGTCTGGGGATATGTTTTTGTAATAGTCGTTACATTTCGGTAGACGGCTTATTATGGGGTTTTATTAGTCACTAAATCCGTCTCTATCCGACTGATCACAGGAATAACATGCATACTGAAAAATCTATTATATCCAAATTTGTGCACATTAAATAAATATTTAATTAATTTAATTCAAACACTTTTTGTGATACATATGTTTTCTCGTTATTTTTTGAAACCCCCAATCATAAATAGGCATCATTCTATGCTTGAGAGAGATTAAAAAACACTGAAAATTGCACGTTGAATAAAATAATACTTCACGCTTATGCTAATTTATTGTAAAGAGTTTTAAATTTTAATATAAGTATCAAAAGCGTTAAAAATCATTTATTATTATTAATTATTATAACTATTATTTTTAATAGGACGTGGTTTGGAATTTAATTTTAATGCTATTAATTAGGAGAAGTAAGCAGAATGTAGCAACATTTTTTAATATTTAAAAATGTAATACTTAAAAAATTAACACGCCTAAAACTACATGGAAAATGTTGTTTACATAGGAACATTTTCTGTAAGAATAATTCATCTCTAGATTAAAATAATCTCTTCTTAAGAATTAGCAGAAGAGAGAGGACTATAGTCATATTTTATTACATTTAAATAATAATTTTACATGTATATAACCCTAAATAATAATTAACTCTTTTTCAAAGACACATTACTATCCTTAATAGACCAAATTTTAAAGTGAGAGCACAATTCGGTTACAAATACTGAACATACTATTGTGTCCGTGTGGCTACACCGGGCTGTTACAAATACTGA